>NC_060138.1:1065769232-1067019232 GCF_021461385.2 Schistocerca piceifrons
AGTGATAAGGCCATAGTGGCATCGTCAAGACATATAAATATAATCTGCACAGCATCGTCACATAGATCTAAAATAAGGTGAAGAATAGGCCACATCGTCCACACAGTCATTATTGCAACTGGCTACTGAAGTACAAATGGTTCAAATGGCTCTGAGCACTATGGGATAACATCTAAGGTCATCAGTCGCCTAGAACTTAGAACTACTTAAACCTAACTAACCTAATGAAATCACACACATCCATGCCCGACGCAGGATTCGAACCTGCGACCGTAGCTGTCGCTACTGTGGGCTTAGATGTAGTCATCTTTTACGCAAAAAACTTAATCTGATAAAATCACATTAGGTAAAATACATGTAGCAGACTTCTAAAATTAATAACTATCATAGAAACCAATTGTGATACATTAAAAGACGAATACAGTTACCCATATAAAATTATTAAAAGGAAATATATGAAGAGAATAGGACTGGCCCTTTTTTATGGCGAATTTACGGTCAACAATTAATATACGTAATACATTTCATGTAGCAACCTATAAATTGCCTATGAAAGATAAAATGTCTATAAGACAGTTGAAAAGAGGGATCAATGGTGAGCGCCCTCTGTTGGGTCGGTCGCTAGCATGTTATGTAGGCGCGCACCGATCATAAGAACTTAACCGCTAGAGGGCTTTACATACAACATGATATGCCTCCCACAGGAAACGTTTAAACAACATATTAACAGTCAATAAATACAATTATATAGTCTGGCTAGACGTTCCATGAACAGGTAAGACATAATCAGTTACAGGATTAGAGCGACTAATGTATTTATTTTATTTAGTGCATTCATGTATATAAACTGATCAGATTATGGCTTTCAAGGCCACTCTTGCATCAGACAAGGGTGTTTTAGGTGGTTAAATATTACTATATGATAGAGGTTTCCAATGAAATCCTTTTTCAAAACTACAATGATTTCGTAACGTTTCGCAAAATAAACTGTATAGTGCCGAATGAAGGAATAAACAAATCACTAGAAGCAGAAACCTCAGATATGGAAAGATTATATAACTTAAAGTAAGGAATGAAATATTATAGTTCGGTGTGTACACTCCAGGATGATGAAATGTTCTGCATATTTATGCATCGCAGATAGTTACATTTTATGCACACTGAGTATTTATCAAAAGGGAAATGAATGCCTTGCCGGAGCCGGACCAAAAGTGGCCGATAATGAGCGAACGAGCAGGCGTGATTGCGACAGACGGCTATTGAGATATCTGCATATCATGGTTAGCGAGGCAGGCGAGCTGACGCAGACGCGGTAACCGGTCCAGGTGAGGGTCTCCCGCTACGTCCTTGGGCAGGCGTTACGGCGCGCCTGGAAAACGCATTGTTGCTCCAGTGGCTTTCCTACCTCTGGAGTCGGGGGGAGGGGGGCGGCGGCTTATCGTCTGACTCACTTTCTTCGCTGACGAGATCACTCCTTTAGAGGACGATTTTAGACGCGGGAGTAGTATTCCTATCACGTAATGCGGTTAAAAGCGAATTCGGAAACCTGAAATACTTGTACTTCTTCCATGTACGTGAAATTCGGGTCGTATGTTAGTGTCTGGCTCATAAGTACAGTAGTGCATCGATTATCCAAAACAAGTGGGGACGGAGGCGTTCGGATAACTGAGTTTCATGTAACCCACTGTTTACTAAAACATTGAACCATTCAAATGGTTCAAATGGCTCTGAGCACTATGGGACTCAACTGCTGAGGTCATTAGTCCCCTAGAACTTAGAACTAGTTAAACCTAACTAACCTACGGACATCACAAACATCCATGCCCGAGGCAGGATTCGAACCTGCGACCGTAGCGGTCTTGCGGTTCCAGACTGCAGCGCCTTTAACCGCACGGCCACTTCGGCCGGCCATTGAACCATTGCTCGTAGGTAATGGTGCTGGTGGTTATTGCTTAAATTACCGGTTTTCGGTTATATCGATTTCCTTCAACGTTATGAAACTTCCTGGCAGATTAAAACTGTGTGCCGGACCGAGACTCGAACTCAGGACCTTTGACTTTCACGGGCAAGTGCTCTACCAACTGAGCTACCCAAGCACGACTCACGCCCCGTCCTCGCAGCTTTACTTCTGCCAGTACCTCGTCTCCTACCTTCCAGACTTTACAGAAGCTCTCCTGCGAACCTGAGTGATAAAACCGCTCGAAATAGCCGGTTTCTGAAATAACCGATTTTCGGTCTTTTATATTTTATTATTTCCTGTAAGATAAGTAAAAATCGAATGAAGACTGAAAAATGTTGGCTCCTGCAGTTTCAGCACACACAGAATCATGACATTAAATCAAATAGTCAAGTAAAAGAAAACTACGAGTCCACCCTTCGCTGTTTTTTTTTCTTCAAAAAGTGATTAGTGGTTGAATACTACAAAAAATCACCAGTGTTCTTCTGTTGATTCCAAATTTTTTTATCTTTGCTCTAAAAGCGTGTTTTACTTTAAGACCTAGCGCTATTTTGGCATTACGAAGTGCTAAAGGGCTAAAACTGAAGTTGGAGCACTATTTTTCGTCTTAATATATCCTTTTTCAAGGGCGACAAACAGTTAAGGGTAACCTATGTAGACACAGGCAACAGATCAACTGCTTTCTATTTTTATTGGAAAATATGAATGAATTGATAAGTTATAAATTTTATTTTTATGTGACGTCGCAAGTTTATTGTGTATCCTCCTGTTCTTAATCTTTTAAAGCAAATCGAGCGTTGTACTTCATTAACACCGCACTTAGTAAAATAATTTCAGACTAGGGATGGTGCCATTCTGTAATACAACTAATGTTCAACAGGAGCCACTACCATGTAGACCAGACAGTGCAAGTCTCACACACTGCATGTAATACCCTTTAGTTTACAACTGAAATTTTAGCTGGGCGCGCTGCAAACTGTTGACGTGTGCTGCTTTGGTTGTTTCGGATGATGCACGGACGCTTTAACCTGCGCTCAATGAAAATATAACATGGTTCGTGAACTGTACTTGGTATACGTGCAGCAGATAAAACAAACATACATTCTGTTAACACATTCTTGTATAGGAAAACAATCGAAATTAACAATAATAATACAAAACTGTTGCTTTGTGGTCGAACAATGCAGCTGTGCGTGTGTTTAAGAGGCATTCGCTTTTGATGTTCAGGGTGTATCAAAAAGAATTATCCGATTTGCCACGTCTATATTTCTGCTAATAAATATATACAATGAATTTTGTTTTTTGATGAACGGGACTCTCAAAAAGTTTTATTCGTACCTTGAGATGCACAGCATATATCAATGCGGTATTCAAATGGTTCCCACACTGCAGCGAGCATGTCTTGAGTTACAGCTTCCACAGCTGCTGTTATGCGATGTCTCAGTTCATTCATTGTTGATGGTAACGGAGGCACATAACCTTTTATAAACCCCCACAAGAAATAATCAAATACAGTCAGGTCCGGTGAACTTGGAGGCATAATGTAAGGATCAATCATTTGGTCTAGTGCGATCGATCCATCGCTCAGTAGTCCTTTGATTTAAGAATTCCCACACTTCCAGATGCCAGAGTGGGAGTGCCCCATCCTGTTGGTAAATGAAGTCGTTCGAATCAGTCTCCAACTGTGGAAAAAGAAAATTCTCAAGCACATCGGGATATGTGGTTCTTGTATCAGCGTTCTCGGCAAAGAAAAATGAAACATACACTTTTTCCCGTGAAACTGCACAAAACACATTAAATTTTGGAGAGTTCCTCTCATTTTGTACAAATTCATATAGTGGTTTCGTACCCCGTATTCTCACATTATGACGGTTCACCTTTCCATTTAAATGAAATGTTGCTTCGTCACTAAACACTAAGCATGGAAGGAAACTGTCATGTTTCATCTCGTCAAAAACAAAATTACGGAACTCCGTTACAGAACAACATAGAGTCAGCAGTCAACAAGTTCCTCTCATTTTGTACAAATTCATATAGTGGTTTCGTACCCCGTATTCTCACATTATGACGGTTCACCTTTCCATTTAAATGAAATGTTGCTTCGTCACTAAACACTAAGCATGGAAGGAAACTGTCATGTTTCATCTCGTCAAAAACAAAATTACGGAACTCCGTTACAGAACAACATAGAGTCAGCAGTCAACAAGTTCCTCTCATTTTGTACAAATTCATATAGTGGTTTCGTACCCCGTATTCTCACATTATGACGGTTCACCTTTCCATTTAAATGAAATGTTGCTTCGTCACTAAACACTAAGCATGGAAGGAAACTGTCATGTTTCATCTCGTCAAAAACAAAATTACGGAACTCCGTTACAGAACAACATAGAGTCAGCAGTCAACAAGGTCAATAGGCTGTCAGAAATTGCTGAAAAGTTGGACTCCAGATCTCTGTTCAAAAGACAAAATATATCACGAACATCTTTGATGGACCTGAATGGATGACCACCAATCTGGGAGAAATCGGACTAGTTAAGAATTTCAGGCATCTCGGTGAAGTCATCCAGGAAAATGGATTAGAAGAAGAAGCAATTAATGTCAGATTGAGGAAGTTAGACCATCCACACCAACTGACAAAGAATACCTATAACAAAAAGCCTATGAGTATAGGACTTATACGCGTCCGAAACTTTGACCATGAATAGACAAGGTCACGATGAGTGGCTGGAAAAGCGAGAGCGTAGGGTATTTAGTAAAATCCTAGGTAATAGATTGATTGATCGACAATGACGAATGAGAGCAAATGAAGACTTGTACAGTAAGACAGAACCTATCACAGCATCCATTAAGAAGAGACGATTGTTATTTTAAGGTCATCTCATGAGGATGGACGGTGACCGACTAACATAAAGAATATGGAGTTTGATCCGATTTAAGAAAACAATGCCAAGATGGTTCGAAGAACGTGAAAAAGAGCTTAGGTGGATTGGTATCTCAGAGGGAGAACTTCCTGACAGGAACAAGTTCAGAAGATTGGTGAACAACTACCAAAGTTTTAAAATGGCATCAACGTCCAAAAGACGGAGAGGACCATTATGTGAAGAGCATAAACAGGCACTTCTTGATGGGCTCAGAAGATATTGGCAGGAAGTCAAAGCTGGAACAAGAACAAGACCTGGACACTAGAGTGAAGTTGGTTGTTACCACACTGTCCATAGAGGCTCATCTCGTAAAGAGAGAGAGAGAGAGAGAGAGAGAGAGAGAGAAACCAGAACTCCACAAGTTGTTGTTTGTCACCTTCACGAAGAGCTTGCAGTAGCTGAATTTTGTATGGTTTCGTGTGTAAACGTCGACGCAACACACGACAGACGAACATCGGGGGCATGTTGAGCTGTCGAGCTGCACGGCGAACGGATTTCTGCGGACTCCCTGTGAAACTACGATGAATGCGTTCGATGTCTGTTTCAGACACTCGGGGACGGCCCGGCGATTTGCCTTTACACAAACAACCTGTTTCTCGGAATTGCTCATGCCATTGTCTAACGCTCTGTGCTGTAGGAGGATCCACACCGTACCTAGTACGAAAGTCACGCTGAACAGTTATTACTGACTCACACTGCGCAAAATGTGAAACAAAAAACGCTACCTGTTATCCCAACACCATTTTTAATAGAACTGAAGTGGGCGCACACTGCTGCTGCCTAACGGGAATCACGTAAAACTCGAGAGTTTGCTCTCTCCAACAGTACGTTGTTTATCCCAACACCATTTTTAATAGAACTGAAGTGGGCGCACACTGCTGCTGCCTAACGGGAATCACGTAAAACTCGAGAGTTTGCTCTCTCCAACAGTACGTTGTTCACGCACATCTCAAATAACATAGTAGTTATGATTTTTTTAAGTCGTGTGATTCTTTTTGATATGCCCTGCATCCTTCTACAGGACAACGTAGGAAACGAAAAAAAAAACTGTTGTGTTACGATCTAATAACTAAATCTAACGCGTAATGCATTTGGTATTAACACATACTTCTACAGAGAATAGTGCGAAATGAAAATAAAATTGTTGTTTTTGCATCTAATAACTTGAGCTGGGCGTGCAGCAGTTAAAAATACATTTGCTGTTGATACATTATTCTACAGGGAAGCACAAGAAATGAAAATGAAAGAGAAATTTTAGTGTACAAGCTAATAACTAACAAAGAGATGTCCCCACTGGGGGGGGATCGATTTTTGAAACAAAATATATGGTGGTGTAGGTTATGGTCCCCGGTATCACATTCTGGAGCTATTAATCTTAATGGGCCCTCGTTTGCAAGTAACTGACGGAAAAAAGTTTCGGAATTCCGCGCGGGAATCTGTACCATGAAATCAGGGAACGCATACCATCAGCAGTGGATAACACGTCTACTTACTGTCCAGAAAGCTGTGGGCTGAAAATTTTGTTAGGTGCTGTAACATTTATTTTCATATCCTTATCGAAATGACTTTGATCACTATATTATTAAATCTTGTAGAGAAAAACTCATTTTTGAACGCGTTGCACAACCAATAGAAAAAGATTTTTTCACTTTTATTATTTAACCAATACATCAGCATTTTCAAATAGGTGAATGTTATGATGGATAAATAAAAGTAATTAAAATCACATACGCAATGATTCCAAACGAAAAAAGATAGACAGGAACAAAAAATGTAACCTAGTGAGAAATGTTAATGCAATGTTTTCAGCAACCATTAATCCATATGTAAGGGCTGAACTCCTAGCTCTTCTGCCTCATCTGCTGACTCGGTAGAGGTGTTGCTGATGTCAGAAGCAGCTGTTTCCCTGGAGTCTGAATCTGCTTCGACCGATATATCCTCAGAACCACGCGACGAAATTTCAGTCCTCGTTTTGTACAATAATTACTCTCTCAACAGCTTCGCCCATCAGTACATCTCTGTGCCAGTATTCGCTCATAATAGTTTCCACTTTATCACACGCCTTCATCCAGTTGTCTTTCGTATTGCTCTGTACTGCACCCGTAGTCATTTGTTTTAAGTTGGGAAAAGGTAACGCTGCTGACGTTGTTCGATGGAACTTCCTCTTTCATTAAATTCCAGATAAGTTTGATGGGGTGCAGATCACAGTTGTAGTGTGGAAGATGTAACACTGCAAGTCCCGGATTCTTACAGTACTCTTACTTGCTGTATATTCTGGCTCGGATTTGTAACGTTTGACAACGTCTAAGAGCTTCATTGCGTGTTAAATCCGTACCGAACGGAATTTTAGGTTTAGTCAGCCATAGCTGTATATCTACTTTACGAGAATATGTGTTAGGCGATTTATTTTCGTGAACACAGTGGTGCGGTGCACTGTCTAATACCGACCGAGGTGGGGAGTGGTCAGACACTGAACTCGCAATCTGGAAGACGACAGCTCAAACCCGCGTCCGGCCGTCCTGATTTAGGTTTTCCGTAATTTTCCTACATTGCTTCAGGCAAATACAGGGATGGTTCCTTTAAAAGTGGACGGCCGACTTTCTTCCCGATTTTCCCTAACCCTATGGGACCGATGACTTCGCTGTTTGGTCTCCTCCCTCGAATCAACCAACCAAGATTTGTCTAATACCATAATATTTCCACTTAGACTGTTTCGTATTAGGTGCTCTTGCAGCCATTTTATATAATTTTGACTGTTCATTTCGTTGTGATAATCTTCCGAAGTTCATCTAGAATAATAGGTGAGCTCTGCATCCTCAATGATCCCCATTTCTCCTCTCACATGAACCACTATTGCTGTTTGTCCAGAACTTTCATTTTTCCGCACACCTAGTATGCCACTACGTTGCCAATATTTGCTGACACTACAGTGTCTATGCATCCATGTTTCATCAGTATACACGAAGAGTCCCTTCGCACCTTTCTCGTTTACCCTCAAAGTTCTAAGAAAGCGTGCACTCTATGATACAATGTGCTTCCTCTCAACCAGGAATGTTCACCTTCGCCTTTGCCTTTTTTCTCTTTTTTAAACGAGACCGCATATCCTTCAAAATTTTCAAGAAACTGATTCTTTTCCCGTGAAATTTGTATCCTCCTTCACCCTATTATAAAGCTCTCGACGTGTGGATTTAAGGTGGTAATATTCCAGGAAGTTTCTTTCCAGTAAACACTTATCAAAGTTGTCGAAGCACTTTGATTTCTTCCACAATCTCTTCTTCCTTGGTGTCACAGTTTTCTGACCATTTCACAACATTACTCATCGCCCTTAAACTCTTTCCCACTGCGGCTGCTGCTCTCTTCATTCTCTCCAGAGCTCTTTATAGCGATATTAGTAAACCTTTCCGTTTTTCTTCTAGATGGAACTGAACTACGTTATTATCAAGACTTTTCCGTCTGATCCCGGCGGAGGTTCGAGTCCTCCTTCGGGCATGAGTGTCTGTGTTTGTCCTTAGGAAAATTTAGGTTAAGTAGTGTGTAAGCTTAGGGACTGATGACCTTAGCAGTTAAGTCCCATAAGATGTCACACACATTTGAACATTTGAACTTTTCTGTCTGAGCATACTTTTCTACACTCCTGGAAATGGAAAAAAGAACACATTGACACCGGTGTGTCAGACCCACCATACTTGCTCCGGACACTGCGAGAGGGCTGTACAAGCAATGATCACACGCACGGCACAGCGGACACACCAGGAACCGCGGTGTTGGCCGTCGAATGGCGCTAGCTGCGCAGCATTTGTGCACCGCCGCCGTCAGTGTCAGCCAGTTTGCCGTGGCATACGGAGCTCCATCGCAGTCTTTAACACTGGTAGCATGCCGCGACAGCGTGGACGTGAACCGTATGTGCAGTTGACGGACTTTGAGCGAGGGCGTATAGTGGGCATGCGGGAGGCCGGGTGGACGTACCGCCGAATTGCTCAACACGTGGGGCGTGAGGTCTCCACAGTACATCGATGTTGTCGCCAGTGGTCGGCGGAAGGGTCGGCGGAAGGTGCACGTGCCCGTCGACCTGGGACCGGACCGCAGCGACGCACGGATGCACGCCAAGACCGTAGGATCCTAAGCAGTGCCGTAGGGGACCGCACCGCCACTTCCCAGCAAATTAGGGACACTGTTGCTCCTGGGGTATCGGCGAGAACCATTCGCAACCGTCTCCATGAAGCTGGGCTACGGTCCCGCACACCGTTAGGCCGTCTTCCGCTCACGCCCCAACATCGTGCAGCCCGCCTCCAGTGGTGTCGCGACAGGCGTGAATGGAGGGACGAATGGAGACGTGTCCTCTTCAGCGATGAGAGTCGCTTCTGCCTTGGTGCCAATGATGGTCGTAAGCGTGTTTGGCGCCGTGCAGGTGAGCGCCACAATCAGGACTGCATACGACCGAGGCACACAGGGCCAACACCCGGCATCATGGTGTGGGGAGCGATCTCCTACACTGGCCGTACACCACTGGTGATCGTCGAGGGGACACTGAATAGTGCACGGTACATCCAAACCGTCATCGAACCCATCGTTCTACCATTCCTAGACCAGCAAGGGAACTTGCGGTTCCAACAGGACAATGCACGTCCGCATGTATCCCGTGCCACCCAACGTGCTCTAGAAGGTGTAAGTCAACTACCCTGGCCAGCAAGATCTCCGGATCTGTCCCCCATTGAGCATGTTTGGGACTGGATGAAGCGTCGTCTCACGCGGTCTGCACGTCCAGCACGAACGCTGGTCCAACTGAGGCGCCAGGTGGAAATGGCATGGCAAGCCGTTGCACAGGACTACATCCAGCATCTCTACGATCGTCTCCATGGGAGAATAGCAGCCTGCATTGCTGCGAAAGGTGGATATACACTGTTCTAGTGCCGACATTGTGCATGCTCTGTTGCCTGTGTCTATGTGCCTGTGGTTCTGTCGGTGTGATCATGTGATGTATGTGACCCCAAGAATGTGTCAATAAAGTTTCCCCTTCCTGGGACAATGAATTCACGGTGTTCTTATTTCAATTTCCAGGAGTGTATAACGTATATCTGCGTGATCACTGTCCATTTCAGGAGACGCTAAGAATATGCAACAGTAGTAACGCACTGTGACAATAACGTGTCTGAAGAATGCTCAGACACGTGCGTCATTCGTGTACTGTTGAGTATTGTCAGACACTTCGGCCCCGGCACTATGTAAAAAAAAGCTTAGTCCTGCGTTCTTCCGTCAGCAATTGTAAAATGAACAGGTTCTAAAATGGTTCAAATGGCTCTGAGCACTATGCGACTTAACTTCTGAGGTCATCAGTCGCCTAGAACTTAGAACTAATTAAACCTAACTAACCTAAGGACATCACACACATCCATGCCCGAGGCAGGATTCGAACCTGCGACCGTAGCGGTTGCTCGGCTCCAGACTGTAGCGCCTAGACCGCACGGCCACTCCGGTCGGCAACAGGTTATTCATGTGTAGCATCCAATAGGCCACTCCACTCCACTTCATGCCACGCGATATTTTAATAGGCACATTATTGTCCACAAAAATCTTATGCCATGTATTTCTTGCACATTTTCTGTCAGCATTGTTATTAAGATACCACCGATCACTTTTCCCACTTTCTATAACAACGCAATATTTCAAAGCAATAGAAATTTTACGAATAAAAATTACTCATTATTTAAAAAAGGTTTATTTAAAAACTAGAAATTTTACCATTGCTACAGTGGGTAATTGGTATTTCGGTTTTTTACACAGTTGTCAGTAAAAAACAAAAAAAGCTTGTTATTAGAAGACCAAACAAATGCCGACAAATACGGTTGTTCATGACCAAAGTACCAGTTTCAGTTTTTGCTGATCGGTTTTCCCATCCCTAAAGGAAAGTGTATCCAAGAAACAATTAATTAAACGCAAAGCAAGTTGTATTACACGTCCTACAAATAACACGGAGAACTGATCACACAACGTAGTCTGAAAAGGTCAAAAAGGTCATTGAGGTATGCATACAGTTTACAGGAAAAAATTCAAAACTGGTTTTTAATTCAAGACTGAGACCAGTTTTATTTGTGGCTGCGACGAGGAAACATTTTAAAGAGAGCAACTGGACAGCATCACGTGCTCATTGGTGTTCTAACCACTTCATAGCCGTCTCAAGGCAGCAAAAAGTTCCTCTATAGATAATCCTTTATCAGCACGGTCGCTGCCGCCTGGCTCTTCCTCATCGCCGCGTTTCTTAACATAACTTCATATAGCGTTGCTGCATAGAAAGAATTTTAAATAGCAGTATTTAGAAAATTTGTTGTAATGGGTTTAACAGTTATGTTGGGCAAACGGGGTGCAATTTTGAGACAAGAATTTGAGTGCATACTGCAGAGACGGATAAAGAAAAATTTGCCTTTGCTTATCACCTTACTGAAGATAAGCATACTGTAACGCTAGAGATCGAGGTAGGACACCGTTGAGCTCTGAGTGGTTTTCCCTCTTGCTAAAATAATTTTTATTTTGTTTAAACTAGTGCTCAACATTTATTTTCTCATATATACTGTACAGTTTTAAGCGTATTTTAAGTCGGTTTCATATTCCAAAAGAAGAACTAGTAGATCACGAAATAACATGGCTGCTCTGTAGGAGATAAATAGGAAAAATTTACAAAAACAACAAGATGCCCAAGAATAGTGTAAAAACCACTTACATTGGAAAATACCGTACATGAGGCACCAGCGCTGCTAGGCAATTAAAATTAAGTAAAACTAAGTGAACTGTATAGAATTAATTCATTTTCCTATATAAACATTATCTTGCATACAGATTGTCAGCAATTTTTATTGGACACTAAAATCCTAAGAGAATTTAATCTAAAAATAAATAAGAAAACAAAAACTATGATAGTAGGAAAGGCAAAAGAAAATGGTAAAGTTAATATTAAACTAGAAGATGATGTTCTAGAGCAGGTTGAGAACGTCTGTTATCTGGGGAGCACAATCACTGATGACAATAAATGTATCACAGATATAAAGAGAAGAATAGCCTTGGCAAAGCAGGCTTCCCAAAATGAAAGGAATTTACTGACAATCATATAAGCCTACAAAGTAGGAAAAAGTTTGCCAAAACTTGTCTGGTGTGTCTTAACATACGGATGTGAACCGTGGACTCTGGGAAAGGCAGAGAAAAAGAGACTGGAAGCAATGGAAATGTGGATATGGAGAAGAAAGACGAAAACAAGCTGGGTAGACAGAAAAAGTAATGAACAGGTCTTAGGAGAGGTGAATGAGAACAGAACGCTGATAAATTATATAGGAAGAAGAAAATAAAAAATGATAGGGCGCATAATGAGACACAACCAGTTCCTAAATAACATATTTGAAGGAAAAGTTTTAGGGAAAAAAACCAAGAGGCAGGCCAAGAGCAACGTGTTTTAATAACATCGAAGAAGAAATTAAGATAAAATCGTATGAAGAATTGAAGAGGACGACAATGGAGAGAGGGACGTGGCTAAATCGACAAGGCATAGCCTTTAGTTTATGATGATGACTAAAAAAATTGTGCAAATGGGCAATTCACACACTAAATAGGGAGCGGGTTGCTTACAGAAACATATATGAAACTCAAATGACGTCAAACTGAAAGTGACCAACGAAGCAAGCATGTGACAACTTTAACAATATACGGGGTCAACATTAATAAAACCGACAAACTGGAGGGACAGATTCTTAACTGGAAATGGAGGAAGAAAGGTCCTATGAACATTGACTGGAAACGCATCGTTGCCACGGTAGATGGCGCTTACGAATGAAAATTCCTCCGACTACGTACCGTGTGTTCCTTGTGTGTTGCAGGCTGTGTGATTGATTCGGCGTTCTGTAAGCAGCAGAATGGTCCGGTATTCACGTTAGGAACAAGCCGAGATGCTGTATGCGTAAAAATGTAAATGTCGTGTGACTAGGGCCTCCCGTCGGGTAGACCGTTCGCCGGGTGCAAGTCTTTCGATTTGACGCCACTTCGGTGACTTGCGCGTCGAGTTGTAGGCGTACGACGAAGCAGATGGAAACGGTCGAAAGGCAGCAGGACTACAGCAAAATAAGGACCCTCACAGAGACAAACCACGTCACAAAACACTTCAAGCCGATTTTGGCGTTTGTGTGATCGTGGGTCCTTTCAGACCAACCAACGTGTAGGGAGGCGGTGGACTGTGTGTACACTAGACGTGGAGGACCGGTTTCTACAGAATTTTGAGATGAATCGTAGTGCAAGCTCCAGGCAAGTGGCCTTCCAACATGGTGTAAGCCATAGTACGATTACGTTCATCCTGATGACAACTGCTACTATCCCTATCACGTGCAACGAGGCCACTTTGAACATCTGTTGTCAAGTGGCTGCGATGTACCTCTGTACTGTGTTGGGGGACGACTCGTTGTCGTTTCACGGAAACCGTTCATTTCCGAGCACATGTTCATTGGAACTTTTTTCCTCCAATTCCAGCCACGAATCCGTCCCTGTAGTTTGTCAGTTTTACTAATGTTCACCCTGAACATAAGCGTTCAGAGACGCGAACCCAAGTCACACAGCGGGTAATGGTAATATAATATGCGCTCAACAGGCTGAATTATACGCAGTACATACAGCAGTCCACACCATCTTACAACATTTGCAAACATCCAACCAGCAGAGAACAGCCCCGCCTTACGACACACTGACACAGGAAAACTCCAGGTCCTGCCTCAGAAACGACCAGCCAGATAGCCGTTAAGCAAACTGCACCGAGCCTCGCCGTATCGCAAATATCCGGCAAGCGCACTCTTCCTTGTTGCCGCTGTCCCACCACGGCAGCCACAACGTGCAGCCAAATCCAACTATTGGTATGTGCCCGCTGTTTGTTGCTCACTCACTCGCTCGCTCCCCTAACCAAGACTCCAGTGCTGGCTCCTCTTCTCCAGAAGGTCCTCAAGGTGGCGCCCGTGTCGCGATGGACGTGGTGCAGCGCCGCCTCTAAGTCACTCGACCATCTATGCCCGAGCGGTGGCGCAGATTTTAAAGGGCTGCGCCTGCCTGACGCCTTATAACGGCACACACGCAAGACAATACGTTGGGGATAATCTGTAAAATTTCAAAGATTACCTCCATGTGCCTCTGATGATTGTCTTAGAAGTGGAAATCTTCAGTCAAGTGAAAAGAAGAGTGGATAAGTTACTCAGTGATGAAAAAGAGCTTAGGGACAAACTATTCCTAGAACCGATTACAATATGGATTTAAGGATGCTTCCTCTTTATATTTACTGGACACACTTTTGGTCTATAATTTACTGACTTTTATTAAATAGACGACCCCCACCCCCCTCACCCCGCTTCCCCAACTTTTGAACATTGACTATACTTGCCAATGTTTCTCTGTTTCTCCTTCCCCTACAGTTTTTATTCTGCACCTCCCTTTTGACCCACCGCCCTCTTCTTCTCATCCCTCACCCCTCCATGACATAACCTCTTCAGTATTGCGATATGCAGGTGAACTGCATTTAGTCTGATACACTGGAGAGCCAAAGAAACTGGTACACCTGCCTTATATCGTGTAGGGCTCCCACGAGCACGCAGAAGTGCCGCAACACGACGTGGCATGGACTCGACTATTGTCTAAAGTAGTGCTGGAGGGAATTGACACAATGAATCCTGCAGGGCTGTTCACAAATCCGTAAGAGTACGAGGGGATGGAGATCTGAACAGCACGTTGCAAGGCATCCCAAATATGTTCAATAATGTTCATGTCTGGGGAGTTGAGGACCAGCAGAAGTGTTACTCAGAAGGGTGTTCCTGGAGCCACTCTGTAGCAATTCTGGACGTGTGAGGTGTCGCATTGTCCTGCTGGAATTGCCGAAGTCCGTTGGAATACACATTGGACTTGAATGGATGCAGATGGTAAGAAAGGATGCTTACGTACGTGTCACCTGTCAGAATCATATCTAGACGTATCAGGGGCCCTATATCACTCCAACAGCACACGTCCCACTTCATTACAGAGCTTCCACAAGCTTGAACACTCCCCTACTGAAATGCGGGGTCCATGGATTCACTAGATTGTCTTTGAAACGAGGCTCGTCCAACCAGGCAACATTTTTACAGTCATCAACAGTCCAATGTCGGTGTTGACGGGCGCAGGCGAGGCATAAAGCTTCGAATCGTGCCATCATAAAGGGTATGCGAGTGGACCTTCGGCTCCAAAAGCCCATATCGATTATGTTTCGTTGAATGGTTCGCATGCTGACACTTGTTAACGGTCCAGCAATTTGCGAAAGGTTTGCACTTCTGTCCCACTGAACGATTCTCTTCTGTCATCATTTGTCCCGCTCTTGCAGGATCTTTTTCTGGCCGCAACGATGTCGGAGATTTCATGTTTTACCGGATTCCTGATATTCACAGTATATTCGTGAAATGGCCGTACGGGAAAATCCCCACTTCATCACAACGTTGGAGATGCTGCGTCCCATTGCTCGTGCGCCGACTATAACACCACGTTATCTTGATAACCTGCCATTGTAGCAGCAGTAATCAATTTAACAACTACGCCAGACACTTCTTGTCTTATAAAGGCGCCATATTCTGCCTGTTTATGTATCTCTTTATTTGAATACCCATGCCTATATGAGTTTCTTTGGCGCTACAGTGTATATCCCACTGTTAACTTTAAGTGATTAATGTAAAGATTGATTTTAAGATGATAAGGGCCCAAGTACTGTGATGTTTTTGTGGTATCACATATCGATACCACCTTATCGACTTCTTAATGTTGACAACGGAATTGCAAGTTTCCTTCAGATGCTGACAGCGGTCTTGTGGGTTCCGGCGGACCCAATGGTGCACGCCCACTGAGCCACATCTCTGCCGTTGCGATGCAAGATGGCCGGTAGTAACCACACAGCCACTCGCACTTAGAGCCACTTCGTTATGTGACGCTACGCAGACGCCACCAAGTTGCGGCTCCAATACCGTCGTTCACGCTTTACTTCAGAGATACTGACATTGAAAAAAATGGTTCAAATGGCTCTAAGCACTATGGGACTTAACATCTGAGGTCATCAGTCCCCTAGACATTGAACTACTTAAACCTAACTAACCTAAGGACATCACACACATTCATGCCCGAGGCAGGATCCGAACCTGCGACCGCAGCTACAGCGCGGTTGAAGACTGTAACGCCTAGAACCGCTCGGCCACAGCGGCCGGCTTATTAACATTGAGAGTTGGGGGTCTATTTCTTCTGCATTATTTGTAATGAATCTTAATCGTACACTTAGACAAAAAAGTTAAGTAAATCTTCTGCTTACTGTGTTAAATTGTTCACTGGTCATATCTACTCCTATCCAGCTTTCCTAAGACGACAGTTGCCACACCACTCCGAGGCCACCTCTACTTACTGTTGTGTACGAAGACATACACAACAGTTTTAAATGCACTCAACTTACTGTTTTAAGTAGCAGATTCACAAGTGAATGTAGGGTATTCTCATCACTCATAGCCACACGGTACTGCAAGGATTGTGGCATTGCGGTTAAAGGCGCTGCAGTCTGGAACCGCAAGACCGCTATGGTCGCAGGTTCGAATCCTGCCTCGGGCATGGATGTGTGTGATGTCCTTAGGTTAGTTAGGTTTAACTAGTTCTAAGTTCTAGGGGACTAATGACCTCAGCAGTTGAGTCCCATAGTGCTCAGAGCCATTTGAACCATTTTTTACTACAAGGATTAGAACATAACTATCCCGTTTAAATACCAGAAGAGGATAACATTCATACACGGTGTGGTTACAAGAATAACTATTGTGGTCCTTTGCGGCCTCATCATAATAATAAATCCAATCAAGGCAGCCTCTTACGAATCTACGTTACACGTGACGAATGGTTATCGCAGCAGTGGCGGGTTGGTGAACTGGAACTTGTCATAGAGGAAGAGCGATGCAGCGCCGCCAAGGGCTCCATCACACACATGTACACCGCTGGTATAAACATGAAACGGGAAAGGAGGGGCCGGCCGCGGTGGTCTAGCGGTTCTAGGCGCTTAGTCCGGAACCGTGTGACTGCTACGGTCGCAGGTTCGAATCCTGCCTCGGGCATGGATGTGTGTGATGTCCTTAGGTTAGTTAGGTTTAAGTAGTTCTAAGTTCTAGGGGACTGATGACCACAGATGTTAAGTCCCATAGTGCTCAGAGCCATTTGAAGCGGAAAGGAGGCGAAAGATCATCAGCTGACAGTTGCGGAGTAAGACGTAGCCACACTGCGCCACTATCCTCTGTAATCTGGATATCTTTTCAGTATAAATGATTCTGATTATTATTACATGATGTTAACATTATGAAGAACATCACGATTTTCCTTCAAGAGCTGCTGATAAATTTTTTTAAAAGAAGAACATGTTTCAGCCCGTGGACCATCATCAGGCTCATAAAGGTATTTACATCACACTAAGCGATATAAAATCAAAGAGTCAGATAAACTGCATGGCTTTGTCACTGTTGTCACATGGTGATGTACATTACGTTGTCAAACATAAAATGTGAATCACCCAAAACTTGCACCGGAAGTATTGCTAAAATGGAAAGTGCTATTGATGTACGGTTTCCACAGAATGTATGGTAGTCAGAGGCTCATATTGTTAGCCAATCAACAGATTGTAATAACACTTACAAAGTTTATTTTTTGTGCAAACATACACTTTTTAAATAGAACAGTGCCTAATGACATTAACAAAGAATTAGGGTAAATTACACTGAAGCCCCAAAGAAACTGGTGTAAGGATGCGTATTCAAATACAGGGACATTTAAACAGGCAGAATGCGGCGCTGCGGCGCCGTATTAGAAACGGCTGCTATCCTACAATGGCAGGGTATCAAGATTTAAGTGAGTC
This sequence comes from Schistocerca piceifrons, assembly GCF_021461385.2. Classification (NCBI taxonomy): domain Eukaryota; kingdom Metazoa; phylum Arthropoda; class Insecta; order Orthoptera; family Acrididae; genus Schistocerca; species Schistocerca piceifrons. The sequence goes on from NC_060138.1 coordinate 1,065,787,018, forward strand.
TGAGCGTGGTGTTATTGTCGGTGCACTAGCGATGGGACACAGCACCTCCGAGGGAGCGATGAAATGGTGATTTTTCCTGTACGACCATTTCATGACTGTACCTTGAATATCAGGAATCCGATGAAATATCAAATCTCCGACATCGCTGAGGCCGGAGGAAGATCCTGCAAGAACAGCACCAACGATGACTGAAGAGAATCGCTCAACTTGACAGAAGTGTAACCCTTCGGCAAATTTCTGCAGATTTCAATACTGGGCCATCAACAAGTATCAGCATGCGAACTATTCAACGAAACATCATCGACATGGGCTTTCGTAACCCTAAGTGACTGCACTAAACAAAGCATTACGCTTTCCCTGATCCCGTCAACACCGACATTGCACTGCTGATGAATGGAAACATGTTGCCTGTTCAGACGAGTCTCGCTTCAGATAGTATCGAGGGAATGTACGTGTGGGGGTAAGGAGACAATCTCATGAACCAATGCACCCTGCATGTCAGTAGGGGACTGATCAAGCTGGTGGAGGCTCTGTAACAGCGTGGATCGTGTGCAGCTGCAGTGATACGGGACTCCTGATTCGTCTAGATGCGACTCTGACAGGTGACGCGTACGTAAGCATCCTGTCTGATCACCTGCATTCATTCATGTCCATTGTGAATTCCGAAGGACTTGGGTAATTCCAGCAGGCACTGCTTCAGACATTATTCGAGTCCATGCTGCGTCGTGTTGCGGCACCTCTGCGTGCTCGCGGGGGTCCTACACAATATTAGGCAGGTGTACCAGTTTCTTTGGCTCTTCAATGTAGAAAGTCAGTGGTGTTTGTTGCAGGATTATAGTGCGATTCGTTTTGGAGATATCGTATTCCGAAAAGTTTCCACACTGAAACATGTTGTGTAATCGGACATACTTGCTAGGTACGATGCTGCTATTTTTCCTTACAGTATGCTTGTGTGTTCCTTGCACTGTGGCATGCTAGTCAGTTACTGTGTGGCAGTCTTGAGTGGGCGGTGAGATTTACCAATGCAGAAACAGCGACGTTCTCATGGTGTATGGAGAGTGTAGGAAGAATGCAGTTCGTTCTCGTATGATGTATGCGGCAAGATATCCCAATACATGTCAACCATCTCGGCAATCATTTATCGACCTCTTCAGACAATTACGTGATAGTTCTAGTGTAACACCTAGACAAAGTAAAAGAAGGATACAAGTTGTTTCAGAAGAGGATGCGGCATTCTCCGTCGACATAGGTTCCATCCCTGTCACATCTCTCTCCATCAAGAGCTGCTTGGAAACAATTATGAGAATCGTGTTAACTTCTGTACATGGGCATTAAGACAGGATACATTAAGACAGGATACTCTAGATGCGTCATGTACAGGTATAACGTTTAGTGATGAAGAAACATTCACCAATCGTGGCCAGGCAATCGCCGAAACATGCGCTATTGGTCTGTTGACAATCCCCACTGGCTTCGTCAGTTGGTACCTCAGCGTCCATGGAGTGTAAACGTGTGGTGTGGCATAGTGAAACATCAGCTTATAGCCCGTTTTTCATAGACGGAACACTGAAAGCGCGCGTACATCGTAGCCTTCCAAACACGTTCCTCTCCCAGACTAGGAGGAACTTGTGGTACCAACACGATGGCTGTCCAGCCTATAATGCACAAAGTACTACAGATGTCTTCAAGAACTGTTTCCAAATCACTGGCTTGGACGCAAGGGACCTGTACCTTGGCCGGTCCGTTCCCTGGGTTTGACACCTCTAGACTTTTCTCTGTGGGGAAAGTTGAAAGACGCTGTCTGCAAGGACATACCAACTATGCACGATGATACACAACGACGTATTACTGCAGCCTGCTCGGATATCTTCGCTGAAACGCTAGCGCGTGTGCAGCAGTCGTCTATACCAGGTTGGAAGCGCGTATTGCCGCTACCGTTGGTCGTTTTGAACACAACCTACGATGGTCAAATGTTTCGTTACTGGTCGGTATACGCTTAACTAGTGTTGTAAGTAGGCTGTTTATGTTTTGTTATTGGCAACGTTACGTAGCGCCCTGTATGAAAATCACTTGCTATGCTGTGTGCAGTCTCTGGCTAGTTTGCATTGTTGTCTGCCATTGTAGTGTTGGGCAGCGGCAGCTGGATGTGAACAGCGCGTAGCGTTGCGCAGTTGGAGGTGAACCGCCAGCAGTGGTGGATGTGGAGAGAGAAATGGCGGAGTTTTGATATTTGTAAGAATGGATGTTATGAACTCCTATATATATTATGACTTTTGATGATATTAAGGTAAATACATTGTTTGTTCTCTATTAATATCTTTCATTTGCTAACTATCCCTATCAGTAGTTAGTGCCTTCCGTAGTTTGAATCTTTTATTTAGCTGGCAGTAGTGGTGCTCACTGTATTGCAGTAGTTCGAGTAACCAAGATTTTTGTGAGGTAAGTGATTTGTGAAATGTATAGGTTAATGTTAGTCAGGGCCATTTTTTTGGTAGGGATTTTTGAAAGTCAGATTGCGTTGCGCTAAAAATATTGTGTGTCAGGATAAGCATAGTCATGTATAAATTGTTCAAAGGGGACGTTTCATATGTCGACCCTTAGCCGAGGATACCTCACTGGAATCTTCTGATTTTTTCTTGTAGTTTGTGTAATTAGTGTAGCTTTTGTTTATTGCTAGCGCGTAATTGTAGAGAAAATCTCCTTTGTAGTTGCAGTCTTTCATTGTTGTACAGTAAAACAGCTGTGGCATGCATGTAGATTTGCACCAAGTATTTCGCAGCTGCAATTAACTAGATTTTATTTTCAGTGTTATGTCAATGTGTTCTCTTATTTTTGCTCATCAAATTGTGCTTTTCTGTGTTATCGTGTGAAATATTGTGACAATAATGGCGTGTGAAAAACGTAACACTAGGCTCCAAAGTAAACTGAGAAATAATAGTGACGACGAGTGTAGCTTACCAGCACCGCTGTGTAATGAATTAACAGACATTCAAAGTAGTAATTTGGTAACTGTGCATAGGGAAATGGAGCGGGCGTCAAATAATGGTGTAGACAGTGAAACAGGTAGTGAACAGGGAAGCATTATTTATCGATCGGTCGGCAACAGCTCGCCTCAGGAATCGGGAATGACAGAACACAATATTGCAAATACTGTAGACTCAGGTTTTGGGTTCTCACCGTTTTCTCAAATGAGTCAAGAAACATTTTCTGCTTGTCAAATTGTGAATGTTGCCGGTGCAACTTCACTGCCGAAAAGCACTGAGGAACATGTTTCAGATACCAGTGCATTGTTATTACAGTTAATGCAACAAATGGGACAAAGGCTACAAAAGTTAGACACAATGGAACAAAATCTTCAAAAGTTCGACACAATGGAACAACACCAGAGACAAACACAGCAACAGTTAGACACAGTGGAACAAAATCTCAAAAAGTTAGACACAGTGGAACAAAATCTTAAAAAGTTAGACACCACACTTGAACAAACACGTGAAGATTTAACTACTGAGTTACATAACATTGAATCGACATGTCAAAAAGTCTGTAATGACGTAAAAACACAAATTTGTGAGCATTTTCAACCTATTTTTTCGCGGCATGAAAGTGCATTACATAATCGCGAAGCAGCCATAAAAGAACTGCAAACCATTGTTCAAAGGGGACGTTTCAGTGTATGCACTTACACTGCTCTTTAGTGTGTGCTACCAGAGGTATTGAACACGTGTCGGTGTGCGAACTTTTGAAAATACTATATCTCGTAAGCGGCTGGCACAAGAGTCCTGCAACAAGCACCACTGACATTCTAATTTATCCTAGTTTTAGTCTGTTAATTTCTGTAGGCATTGTTCCAGTTAAAACGCAACAATTTCTAGGTATTACTACAATCTATTTACTGCCTAACAATACGAGCCCCTGATTACCAATCCATTCTGCGAAAACCGTGTAAGAGGTCCATGACTAAGGAATTTATTGCTAGCGCACTCGAACAGATGTAATTTCGATGGATTGCTTACGCGCTGCCTGCGGTATGTAAGCTATAACAGAATCGCAGACCAGAGAGCAGTGTCGGCTGCAGTAGGAGCTGTGTCGGCAGTAGTGGTGATAGCTCGCAGTCGGGCGGTTGGGCCGGTCGTGCCTGAGCGATGTAGTATAAGGTAAAAGCAGCCGCGCGCAGATCTAATTCGTTACAACTAAATTTGTACTACTGTCATATCAAGTCCCATGTAAACGTTTTTAAAAATCCTTTAAGAATAATCTTTCTTATAAAATTAACTTTTGACAATCATTCATCTGAATTTAAAGAACTTACTAATTTCTGCAAGCCATAGTCATCCCGATTATCGTAAAGAAAAATCAGTTGTTTCTTTTTATGCATGACAATTCTAGCGGCCAGCACTGGGCTGTGCCAGAAAAATTTCTTATACGAGCAGATATATACGCGTTATCCGGCGACTTCATTGAGTAAGAATTTTCAATTTATTCAGAATGATCTTTCAGGGCCAGGACGCAACACTGCTGACGTCCAGATTTACCAGTTTAGATTCATAGTCAGTTAATTATTGAAAGGTTATACACTCCTGGAAATGGAAAAAAGAACACATTGACACCGCTGTGTCAGACCCACCATACTTGCTCCGGACACTGCGAGAGGGCTGTACAAGCAATGATCACACGCACGGCACAGCGGACACACCAGGAACCGCGGTGTTGGCCGTCGAATGGCGCTAGCTGCGCAGCATTTGTGCACCGCCGCCGTCAGTGTCAGCCAGTTTGCCGTGGCATACGGAGCTCCATCGCAGTCTTTAACACTGGTAGCATGCTGCGACAGCGTGGACGTGAACCGTATGTGCAGTTGACGGACTTTGAGCGAGGGCGTATAGTGGGCATGCGGGAGGCCGGGTGGACGTACCGCCGAATTGCTCAACACGTGGGGCGTGAGGTCTCCACAGTACATCGATGTTGTCGCCAGTGGTCGGCGGAAGGTGCACGTGCCCGTCGACCTGCGACCGGACCGCAGCGACGCACGGATGCACGCCAAGACCGTAGGATCCTACGCAGTGCCGTAGGGGACCGCACCGCCACTTCCCAGCAAATTAGGGACACTGTTGCTCCTGGGGTATCGGCGAGGACCATTCGCAACCGTCTCCATGAAGCTGGGCTACGGTCCCGCACACCGTTAGGCCGCCCCAACATCGTGCAGCCCGCCTCCAGTGGTGTCGTGACAGGCGTGAATGGAGGGACGAATGGAGACGTGTCGTCTTCAGCGATGAGAGTCGCTTCTGCCTTGGTGCCAATGATGGTCGTATGCGTGTTTGGCGCCGTGCAGGTGAGCGCCACAATCAGGACTGCATACGACCGAGGCACACAGGGCCAACACCCGGCATCATGGTGTGGGGAGCGATCTCCTACACTGGCCGTACACCACTGGTGATCGTCGAGGGGACACTGAATAGTGCACGGTACATCCAATCCGTCATCGAACCCATCGTTCTACCATTCCTAGACCGGCAAGGGAACTTGCTGTTCCAACAGGACAATGCACGTCCGCATGTATCCCGTGCCACCCAACGTGCTCTAGAAGGTGTACGTCAACTACCCTGGCCAGCAAGATCTCCGGATCTGTCCCCCATTGAGCATGTTTGGGACTGGATGAAGCGTCGTCTCACGCGGTCTGCACGTCCAGCACGAACGCTGGTCCAACTGAGGCGCCAGGTGGAAATGGCATGGCAAGCCGTTCCACAGGACTACATCCAGCATCTCTACGATCGTCTCCATGGGAGAATAGCAGCCTGCATTGCTGCGAAAGGTGGATATACACTGTACTAGTGCCGACATTGTGCATGCTCTGTTGCCTGTGTCTATGTGCCTGTGGTTCTGTCAGTGTGATCATGTGATGTATATGACCCCAGGAATGTGTCAATAAAGTTTCCCCTTCCTGGGACAATGAATTCACGGTGTTCTTATTTCAATTTCCAGGAGTGTATATGAGTCACATTTTTTTGTTGGGAGGTTAGTCACGTTATTATTGCGAGGTTACGGAATAATAAACTGTTGGGAGGTTACACTAAATGTGAATGTTATAATTATATATATAATTTTATACATATTTTTTCTGTTGGAAGGTTACAACCGCATATCAATAGCACTTTTCATTTACACAATGTTTGTGTTGCAAGTGTTAGGTGATTTACCCTGTATCAAATCGACGTAGGATAGTAGTATACATTATATACAAAAAGAGAATGGAAACATAGACGCCTCTGATGTGTTATTTTAATTTTAATGTTTTATTTCTTATAGATATATTTCACATTGTGACTTTTTTTGTAAGAACGAATATGAAACGCTGCACGTAGGGGACAATTATCACTTCTGACAGCTTTTTAAAGCACAGCAGTAACCCTTACTTTTAGCATAAGTCAGGTAATGCCTATATTTTAAGGCTGAACTCTGTATCATAGACAAAAGAAATAAATGTTTTTTAACGAATTGCTTTAACTATAGACTGCGGAGTTTTGATTACTGGATGGCCTCATGATGGCACTTGGTGCCGTAACCGGGAGCCAGTAGAAACAAAGTGCGACTGTAGTTTAAACCAAATAATTTTTTTCTAAAACACAGAAGATATCTGGATGCAGAGGAGGGGATTCTAACTGCTGTCCTGTTGAATGCGAGTCTGGTGTCTTTCCACAGCACCATCTCTCTTGGTAGCAGAATAAAGCATCGATTTGCATGCACAGGGGAAAGCGAAATAACGGCAACTTGCCGAAGCATGATTGTGCACGTTAATAGCACCCACTACAGAGACATCACTCTCGTAGTAATCACCCGCCCTGACTTAAAATTCCTCCTGCGCCCGAAATGACTGGAAACGTTATGGCAACTCGTCTTACGGTACACGCTTTCATTGGCAAGACACAGATGGCCAAGCAGAAGTACTGATAGACATTAACTTATTTATTGATTGCTTTATCAAAAATTGCCCTGCTGTGCGTCTAAAGCACATAGTGCAATACTTCTAATAGTTTACTTGTTTTGTAAATAAAACTGCCTTATCCTGCTGCTAGTTTATTTATCCCCTACGCGTTTCGCCTTCTCCTGTTCTAAGGTATCATCAGTGGGATCTATAACGATTCAGTTTTGTTAATTTTAGATTATTAAACAGTTCACTTCACGATTTTTTTTAAAAAGTAATTACTTACGATTTGCTGATCTGCATTTCCTCACATCTGGTCTGTAGGTCGCGCAATACCACTTGTATCACTGCCATATAATCACATCTGTGTCCCCGCCTTCCACACACTGTTCACCATGTTTCTCACTCTTTTGTGGTGGGCTGTTGTTCTGTTGTCACTTGATACAACTATTTCGTCGTATATTATTTTTCACAACGTAAATATTGCGGCTCCATTATGTGTTTCATCTTCTGTTAGTTTATGCACAGTGAGGTGACAAAAGTCATAGGATAGCGATGTGCGCCTAGACAGATGGCGCTGGTGTCGCTTACATGAGGTATAAAAGGGGAGCGCATTGGCCGAGCCGTCATATTTATTTAGGTGGTTTATGTGAAAAGTTTTCTGATGTGCTTATGGCCGCACGACGAAAATTAACAGATGTTGAACGCTGAATGGTAGTTGGAGCTAGACGTATGGGACTTACGGAATTCAGTATCCCAAGATCCACAGTATCAAAGATAGTGCCGAGAACGCCCCATTTCAAGCATTATCTCTCACCACGAACAATTTAATGAGAATTTGAAGCCATTTTGACTATTTTTCGACCGTGACTGTCTCAACAAATATGTAAAGACTTTTTTTTAAATTACCGCTACCAGTCAAACTTTGCCAACTATTTAATTACTTAGTTATTTAGCGACATGTTTCGAGGCAAACCTCAGCTTCAGGCTGAATGTCGTTACAAAAACAACTTTAAAGATGGCGGTCGAAAAAAAAATTTTGTCCAGTGCACTACAGAACTGTTTCTGATCGTGTTTCCAAGTTATTGTTTTGTTAGTGACAGTTTGTGAACAGTGACCAGGGGAGGCACGGAAATGGAGGCACCCCAGCGCATCACTACGAGATTGTCACGCCAGAAGGAAAAAGATGACCACAGCCTTTACGAAAAGACTACGTAACATCAGTATGGCCTTATTTTAAAATTGTTTTTGTAGTGCCATTTAGCCTGAAGACGAGGTTTACCTCGAAACATGTCGCTAAATAAGTAAGTAATACAACAGTGTTGACAAAGTTTGTGACTGGTAGCGGTAATTAAAAAAAAAATAAAAAAAAAAAAAAAAAAAAAAGACCTTTAGAAACAACGTAGTGGCCGATGGACGTCACTTAATGACCGAGAGCAGCGGCCTTTGCGTACTGGTCTCAGTCCTAACAAACAAGCAACACTGCTTGAAACTCCGAAAAAAAAGACGAAGGTGGGACTGCCACTTACGTATCCGGGAGGACAGTGCGTCGAAATCTGGCGTTAATGGGCTATGGCAGCAGCACGACATCGACTGCAGCTCTTCTCCTGGGCTTGTGGCCACAACGGTGGGCTTCTAGACGATCGGGGGCCGAACCACACAATAACCCTGGTTTCGGTGTGGGGCGGCGGAGGGGTGAAGTGGACTGCGGTAGTCGTCGTGGGGTTGCGGACCACTGCGGCTGCGGCGGGGGCGGAGCCTCTCCGTCGTTTCTAGGTCCCCGGCTAACATACATTACAATACAATACAAATGTACGATGTAACTGGCAATGGCGGAGCTGGCTATTTTGTGCATGACTGTGGCCGCCTTTTGGTTTACGTGAGCTGAAAAGTTGGTGCTTTCGCCGAGGAAACTACCCTCAAACTGTCTACGGTGTAATTGCGCTGTTGTCTAACATAAGGATTTCATTCCGATTTAAGGGACTCTTAGGCTACATATTCTTTGGCGGAAAAAAAATCGCACCACCAAGATGGAATTGTGCGACATAAACAAAAGTGCGTAGACGTGTTACTACATCTGAAACACATCTTTTCATATTGCGCGCCAATAGCATATTAATAATATAAGTGTAGACCAGATGTGGCTTGAATTCAAAGAAACAGTATCGGCAACAACTGAGAGATTTATACCAAATACATTAACAAACGACGGAGCTGATCCTCCTTGGTACACGAAACGGGTTAGAACACTGTTGCAGAAACAACGAAACAAACATGCTAAATTTAAACAGACGTAAAATCCCCAACATTGGCAATCTTTTACAGAAGCATGAAATTTAGCGCGGACTTCAATGCGAGATACTTACAACAGTTTCCACAACGAAACTTTGTCTCGAAACCTGGCAGAAAATCCAAAGAGATTCTGGTCGTCTGTGAAGTATGTTAGCGGCAAGAAACAATCAATGCCTTCTCTGCGCGATAGCAATGGGGATACTATCGAAGACAGTGCTGCCAAAACAGAGTTACTGAACACAGCCTTCCGAAATGCCTTCACAAAAGAAGACGAAGTAAATATTCCTGAATTCGAATCGAGAACAGCTGCCAACATGCGTAAGTAAATATCCTCGGAGTAGTGAAGCAACTTAAATCACTTAATAAAAGCAAGTCTTCTGGTCCAGACTGTATACCAGTTAGGTTCCTTTCGGAGTATGCTGAAGCATTAGCTCCATACTAAGCAATCATATACAACCGTTCGCTCGACGAAAGATCCGTACCCAAAGAGTGGAAAGTTGCACAGGTTGCACCAATATTCAAGAAAGGTAGTAGGAGTAATCCACTAAATTACAGGCCCATATCGTTAACGTGGATATGTAGCAGGATTTTGGAACATATATTGTGTTCGAACATTATGAATTATCTCTAAGAAAACGGCCTATTGACACACAATCAACATGGGTTTAGAAAACATCGTTCCTGTGAAACACAACTAGCTCTTTATTCACATGAAGTGTTGAGTGCTATTGACAAGGTATTTCAGATCGATTCTGTATGTCTGGATTTCCGGAAGGCTTTTGACACTGTACCACACAAGCGGCTAAATAGTGAAATTGCGTGCTTATGGAATATCGTCTCAGTTATGTGACTGGATTTGTGATTTCCTGTCAGTAACTGGCGGAAAATCATCGAGTAAAACAGAAGTGATTTCTGGCGTTCCCCAAGGTAGTGTTATAGGCTCTTTGCTGTTCCTTATCTATATAAACGATTATGGAGACAATCTGAGGAGCCGTCTTCGGCTGTTTGCAGATGACGCTATCGTTTATCGACTAATAAAGTCATCGGAAGACCAAAACAAATTGCAAAACTATTTAGAAGAAGTATCGGAATGGTGCGAAAAGTGGCAGTTGACTCTAAATAACGAAAAGTGTGAGGTCATCCACATCAGTGCTATAAGGAACTCAAACTTCGGTTACACGATAAATCAGTCTAATCTAAAAGCCGTAAATTCACCTAAATACCTAGGTATTACAATTACGAACAACTTAAATTGTAGGGAACACATAACCAATGACTGCGTTTTATTGGCAGGACATTTAGAAAATGTAACAGACCTACTAAGGAGAGTGCCTACACTACGCTTGTCCATCCTCTTTTTAGAATACTGCTGCGCGGTGTGGGATCCTTACCAGATAGGACTAACGGAGTACATCGAAATAGTTCAAAGAAAGGTAGCACGTTTTGTACTATCGCGAAATATGGGAGAGAGTGTCACAGAAATGATACAGGATTTGGGCTGGACATCATTAAAAGAAAGGCGTTTTTCGTTGCGACGGAATCTTCTCACGAAATTCCAATCACCAACTTTCTCCTCCGAATGCGAAAATATTTTGTTGACACCGACCTACATAGGGAGGAACGATCACCACGATAAAATAAGGGAAATCAGAGCTCATACGGAAAGGTATAGGTGTTCGTTCTTTCCGCGCGCTATAAGAGATTGGAATAATGGAGAATTGTGAAGGTGGTCCGATGAACCCTCTGCCAGGCTGCGAATTAGGTTTGCTTGAAATACGCGATGTAACGGTCGTGAGCGTTACTTACCTATGAGACTGGATGTGGTGATATGCTATTACTCAAGAATGCCTTTAAGGCAACAAAGACTCAATTATGAACACCACACTGGGTTTGAATGGGGTCGAGTAGTTGGACGTTCCTTCTGCGATACTGCAGAAAGACGTGACAGGAATGTACCCAATTTACACGATTGCTGACAACGTTAGTCAAGAGAGTGTATGATCGCAAGACGACCGGGCTCCACGATGCACTACCGAGAGGGAAGCCCATCGTATTCTGTGTATGGCTCTCGCGCGTCGTACTGCGTCTGATGCAGAAATTTGAGTAGCAGTTGGCACCACAGTGACAGAATGAACTCTTACTGATCTGTTACTCCGAGGACAGCCCTGAGCCAGAAGCCCTGTAGCGTGCATTCCACTGCCACCACCATTTGCGAATTCAGTGGTGTCAAGTGATAGCTCAAATGGTTCGAATGTCTCTAAGCACTATGGGACTTAACTTCTGAGGTCATCAGTCCACTGGAACGTAGAACTATTTAAACCTGACTAACCTAAGGACATCACACGCAGCCACGCCCGAGGCAGGATTCGAACCTGCGACCGTCGCAGCAGAGCGGTTCCGGATTGAAGCGCCTAGAACCGCACGGCCACAACGGCCGGCAGCGACAGCTCGTTGGAGGGCAAGGTGGAGGTCCGTTTTCTGATGAAAGCTGTTTCTGCCTCGATACCAGTAATGGACGTGTGTTAGTTGGAAGGGAGCCAGTTGAGGGCCTGCAACTTGATGTCTGCGTGCTAGACACACTGGACCTATACCTAGGGTTATGGTCTGGGGTATCATTTTGTATGATGACAAGAACACTCTCCTGGTTATCCCATGCACCCTAACTGCAAATTTGTACGTCAGTCTGGTGATTCGTCTTGTTGTGCTGCCAGTCTTGAACAGCATTCCATGGGGTGTTTTCCAGCAGGTTAACACTCGCCAACATACCGCTGTTGTAACTCAAAATGCTGTACAGACTGTCGACATATTGCCTCGGCCTGCTCGATCACCAGATCTGTCTCCAGTCGACCACATATGGGACATCATTGGACGACAACTCCAGTGTCATCCGCAAGCAGCGTTAACCGTCCCTATATTGACCGGCGAAGTGCAAGCAGTTATGGAACTTCATCCCACAAACTGACATACGTCGCTCTTAAAGCACAATGCATACACATTTGAGTACTTGCTTTCAACATTCTGGTGGTCACCCCGGTTATTAATGTACCGCCGGCCGCTGTGGCCGATCGGTTCTAGGCGCGTCAGTCCGGAACCGCGCGATTGCTACGGTCGCAGGTTCGAATCCTGCCTCGAGCATGGATGTGTGTGGTGTCCTTAGGTTAGTTAGGTTTAAGTAGTTATAGGTTCTAGGGGACTGATGACCTCAGATGTTAAGTCCCATAGTACTTAAAGCCATTTGAACCATTATTAATGTACCAACATGTCACATTTTCACTGGCTTATCTCTCACTTACATTAGCCCATGATCTTGCTATGTTAATCACTGAAATACGTCACCCAGGCAAAAGTATCCCCAAAGTTTCAATACTCTATATTAATTATATTTTGGTGTTGGGTTTTTTCTCATCAGTGTAGTTAAATTTATGTTAAATTTTAACACGTTTTCCTGAAGACCTACTCTTATATTTGCCTGTATCAGCAATTTGATTGAATGAATAGTTTTTGTCTTGGCGCACTTTGGAACTTGTACCTTTGGAATATTGTGAAAAACGCTGGCTTACATTTCGTTAAGAGTCTCCCAATATATCTGGGTCTATCTAAAATTTTGTGATCGTTCCACCACAAATTACTTCAGAAAAAAATATCCAAGGATCTTGAGGGCTGTGACTAATTATAGTTATTAATCGTGTTTTGCATTTTATTCAACATGGTTTCATTTTTCCCTCTCTTTTCTGAAGTGCCGTACTGTGATGTCAACACTTTTTATTTTGTTGTTTCTTCCTTTCTGATAAGTAATGGTAGTGATAGGTCTTTATTTAGTAACAATACTTGACCTCATAATTTGGGGCACAAGACAAAAAAAAAAAAAATGGGACAAAATAGAAGAAGAGAACTGTCAAACGTAACAGCTACATTAAAAACACTGTAAATAATAAAGAAATTTTTCTGGTTAAAATCTCCAATTCACGAACATGTGGAGTACCATTTGTAAAAATGGTTGGCTCTGAGCAGTATGGGACTTAACATCTATGGTCATCAGTCCCCTAGAACTTAGAACTACTTAAACCTAACTAACCTAAGGACAGCACACAACAACCAGTCATCACGAGGCAGAGAAAATCCCTGACCCTGCCGGGAATCGAACTCGGGAACCCGGGCGTGGGAAGCGAGAACGCTACCGCACGACCACGAGCTGCGGACCCATTTGTAAAAAGTGAAACATCCAGAAGCAATAGCCTGCAGAGCGCCATGATTAGAGGGCGTGTAGAACAGTAGAACTATAATAAGTGATTTAAATGGCAGAGGGGTGGCGTGCACATAAGCCCAACAGCGTCCTCTTTAGTGTGGCCGAACGTTTCAGTGTTACGCAACGTACGGTAGGTGCAGATCCGTCATAAGAAGTGGAAACGTGTCTCCAAGTAACACTATGACCCGCCGACGTCACAGGGTGGAATATCGCCATGTGAATGCATTAGGCCAAAGGCCTTGCCGCAGTGGTAACACCGGTTCCCGTTAGACCACCGTAGTTAGTGGTTTCGGGTTGGGTTAGCACTTGGATGGGTGACCATCTGGTCTGCCGAGCGCTGTTGGCAAGCGGGGTGCACTCAGCCCATCTGTGGCGAACTGAGGAGCTACTTCATTGAGAAGTAGCGGCTCCGGTCTCGTAAACTGACATACGGCCGGGAGAGCGGTGTGCTTATCACATGTCCCTCCGTACCCCCATCTAGTGACGCCGTCGGGCTGAGGATGAGACGGCGGCCGGTCGGTACCTTTGGGCCTTCATGGCCTGTTCGGGCGGAGTTTTAGTTTTAGAATGCGTTACAAGGGGGTAACATTGTTGCTCTCCGGGAGGCGGGTCTGTCGTTCCGTGACACAGCGACGCGCACAGGGCACGCTGCCTCAAGACTGCCGCGTACGTGGTACCAGGGGAGAGAAAAGAGCCGTACACAGCGCCGGCACGGTGTAAGTAGGTTATTTATGTGTTTGTATGTTGGCAGCGCTATGTAGCGCTCTGCATTAATAACTCTGACAGCGCTGTGTGCACTCTGTAAGAGATTCTGTGGCTGGTCGGACTCGCTGTTGAGAGGTGAACAGCCAGCAGTGATAGCAGTTGGGGTGAAGAGCCAGCAGTGATGGACGTTACAGGTTAATAATTAGCAGTGTTGGAGGTTTGCAGTATTACCGCGAAAGGACGGTCTGAATGTGTATCCGTCATGGCGATGTATTACTGCTGATTATATATATTTTTTTGAACTGGTTGTCACTTGCTTAAGGTTAAATCTGCTAAATACATTCTTTGCTCTGCAACAAAATCTTTCCTTTGCTAACCACATGCCTGTTAGTAGTTACAGCCTTCAGTAGTTAGAATCTCTTATATAGCTGGCAGTATTGGCACTTGTATCGCTGTAGTTCGTGTCATGAAGATTTTCTGTGAAGTAAGTGATTTATAATCTGTGTGGATTACTGTTGGAATTTCTTCTAATTCAGGCCCATACTTTTGTATTAATTACTTGAAATCAGGTTATCATTTTTGATCAGTCAGATTGCGTTGTGCTAGGATATCGTGGGTCAGTGTGTAACATTCCAGGCTTGTGGCTATCACTCCTTCATTATGTATTACGAGATCAGTACTCTTATCTCCAGCTATAATTAAATTCAATTGCTTTTCGATAATAGGAAAAAGGCTTTTAGAAGAATAATAGCAATACAAAACAATAGTAGTTACAATAGTAGTTACAATACCCTTTGTACTATAAACAATCAGATTCACGAAATTAATATATGGAAAACGGTTGGATAAAAGAATAATATATTTCGTTATCATCATCTCTAAATGGTAGGAATTAAATCTCGAACCAAATAACAAAATATAGATAGCTAATAGTTTAGCATTGTTGGAATGCTTATTTCTGCAATATCAATATTAATGTGATTTTTATGTGTTAGATCATGTCTGAAACTTGTTCTAGCAAAGTAGCGAATGTTATAGACTGCTTCATAATGTTGTTAATCTATTTCATAAAATAAAATATGTTTTGCATTATTATAACCAGTAGTACATTGTTGGGAGAGTATAATGCATGATTCAGGTTTGGATTTACAATAGAGCAACTCATGTGTTGGACATTGTCTAAAACAGTATTAGAACAGTGCAGTGATGGATTATTTCGGAGTGTTAAACAGTTTGATTTAATATTGCAAAAGGCAGAATGAAATGTGACTTTATATTCCTACTTTGTTGAATAATAGTGTTGAACAATGCAATGGAACTCACACACGAATTTCTATCAAATTACTTCATATGGACTATTTAATACCGCCAGTGTAGTATGTGCTACCATTGGTTAGCTGTAGTAGTAACAACGAGGCTTATTACACCGAAGATTGATCATGAGCTTATAAGATACAGGTTTTGAAGTGAATAAATCTACGTACTTACTTTAGTTCAGTTGTGGCCTACATCATTGTAGTGAAATCCATTATGGTATCCTGTATTTATTGAACAAGCATATTTTAGCTCATGTATGCAGTCGTCGAGGGACACCAAAGGCAAGACTTTCACAGGTATTTGAACCATTTTTAACTACTCACTAACCGGTGGGACGTTACAAGTGTTGAAATGATGAAACAGCAAAAAAAGAGACAGTATGGGCAATTTCACTCAGCAGTTCAAGTAAAATTTTTATTAAGGAGTTTCAACGGTTACGTAAAGGTTTTTTTTTTAAATTACCGCTACCAGTCACAAGCTTTTTCAAGTATTGTATTTCTTATTTATTTAGCGAGATGTTTCGAGGGAATACCCTATCTTCAGGCTAAATGGCAATACAAAAACAACTTTACAGTAAGGTCATACTGATGTTGCATAGTCTTTTTATAAATGTAGTGGTCATCTGTGTTCTTCTGGCGTGGCAGTCTCTCTGTGATGCGTTGAGGTGTTTCCATTTGCGTGGCTCTCTTGGCTTTCTTGGTCACTGTCCACAAATTTTCACTCACATAAGAATAACTTGGAAACACGATCACAAACAAATGTGTAGTGTAATAGACAAGATGGCGGTCGAATTACAGCTGGTTTTGATTTGACTAACAATTTGTTGATCTATGTGGTGTCAGATGTTCACATGTCTTTTGCACGTCTTGTTATGGTATTAAAGATGTAGGTTGACGAAATACATTACAAATTGTGCACCTGTTACAATATTATTGAACACATCATGATATAAACTATTTATTTTACATATTTCTAAGCTATTGCTGGGGCTAGAGTCAAACGACTGTCATGTTATGTATCTTTTATTCTAAGAGTACTGTAGTGAAATTGGAAAAGAAGTGTGAATTTTTAAAGTCTGTCATTTCATTCAGGATCTCGTTATTCCCCATGTGACCATGGATGAATATTTCCATTTCTTCCAAGATGTCCATTTTCCAGCTCTTTTCTAAATTATGTAGTACTTTGAGATCGTTGTCTATTGTAAAACTGTGTCCTCTTTATTTATATGTTTCGCTACAACTAATTTACTCGGTTTGCCAAGTCTGTGAATGGAAATAAGTAATACAATAGTTGACAAAGTTTGTGACTGGTAGCGGTAGTTTAAAAAAACCTTTACATATTTCTTGAGACAGTCGCGGTCGAAAGATAGTGAAAATGGCTTCATATTAGTTTCAACGGTACTGGACGACACAATGTGATCACAGCGCCACCTTGTCTGCTTGGCTGTAACGGACAGAACGTCTCGTCCCGTGTTGGCGTGGCGTTGGAAAACTGCAAGGGCTACGGACATGGCTACGTCGACGATTCAACGCCGTCTTCTGTGTGCTGGACTGGTGGCACAAATGCCATTGCGTCGACTTCCATTTGTTCAGAACCCACCAACGCCGCAGATTGCAATGCGCACGTGAAAGTCGACACTGGCGTGCTGAGTGGCAAAACGTAGTGCCGCTTCAACTTGCCCTACAATGATGGCCGCATACGCGTTCGACGCGGCCGTGTTGAACGCAATCGAGCAGACTCTACTGTTGAGCGGTATTGAAGACAAACGTCAAGCGTGGTGGTTTGGGACGCCAGTGCCT
This sequence comes from Schistocerca piceifrons, assembly GCF_021461385.2. Taxonomy (NCBI): domain Eukaryota; kingdom Metazoa; phylum Arthropoda; class Insecta; order Orthoptera; family Acrididae; genus Schistocerca; species Schistocerca piceifrons. The sequence continues at coordinate 1,065,804,293 of NC_060138.1, forward strand.
ACAACACGCGATGTCGCCTTGTAAGTCTTGAAGAGAATCTGAGCAACAGCCGCTACATCAGGGGGTTTTACAGTACAAAGCGCTGCCCCTCCTGCAGTCCATTCCACATGCCGTGTTTCAGCAGGACAATGCCCAGCCACATGTGGCGAGGAATGTGCAAGCCTTCGAAGAACGACGGATACCACTGCCTCCCTGGGATGCCTGTTCGCCTGACATGTCGTCTATCGAACGTATCTCGGATACCGCCAATGTCAATGAAATTCAACAACAGTGGCGTATCTTTAGATGTTACTTTATTTTATTTTGAAGGCTACCAGTTTCAGTAGTTCACTATGCCATCTTCAGGCCCCAGATGCATCTCTCCAAATGAACAAAAATGTCATATAAAGCCGTAAACCTCTGGATGTCGTTGGAGCCTGCAGATGGCATAGTGAAATGCTGAAACTGTTAGCTTTCAAAATAAAATAAAATGTCGTCTTAAGATACACGGCTGTTGGTGAATTTCATTGACACTGACGATTACTTAACGAGCCGATGTCCCCTGTCCATGATGGACCAACGGGCACTGTCCGGGATACGGTCGCTCTGCAACTTCTTCGTTCAGGTCCACCTACAGTCACAGGCAGTGCTTTTTTTTTCTACAAAAAGTTTGAGAGTACTCCGACATTGGATATAATGCAGCGAAAATTACTTATAACTGAAGCATGGGATACCACCCATCTGCTTTTAGCCATGATGTCATCAACATGTAGAACTACAAAAAAATGGTATTGAACTCTTCAGTTGACTTTACTACAGCTCAAATGAAGCAGGCGATACCGAGAAACACCCAAACATACAAGAGAATGAGGTATCGAACACTTCAGCTTACATCACCTCAAATGAAGTATGCTATTCCCATCAACCCCAGCACAATAAAAGAAAGTGGTATCATACACTTCATTTGACCTATAATACACGTCAAATGAAACAGGTGAATCCAATCAATCAGTGCTCAGGTTTACAGTTTCACTCTCATCATCCACTGATGAATTTCCTGGCTTTTCACTCGCACACGAATTATTGACAGTTTTTTGTTTTTTAGATGCAGGACAACAAGTAAAATAGTTTGTTAGTTTTGTGCTCATCTCTCACCTCCAACTTAACTTACAAGTTGCAACGAAAGACAGGACACACTGTAAAACTTTGCACAACCGACAAGAATGGAACAGCAAACGCAAATGAATAAAGAACAACAAAACAAAGATGGCAATGAATCGCGAAGGATCATGGTAGCGGGACCGTAAAGACATCTATAGGAAGCTCGGCGTTTGAGCGTACGCATACCCGTTTAGCACTACCATCACCCACTATTAGCGGGTGATGGCACTACATGCTTGTCGAACTGGCTGCCAGCGATTCAGTTGTCGAGAACGGTTGCCGCAGCTTCGAAATGCTTGGAACAGTCAATGACATCGCTTTTCCCACCACAAACTGCACTGGTATCGTTCGTATTGCAATTACTAACACGAAAAAATGAAATAAGAAATTTATGTCCGTGAAATAAATCTTTGGCACTCTTCCAAGTTCTCAACATCGTAAAAAAAATACTTAGTCGACGGAAAAGTTTAGGGGTACGCAGCCCCCAGCGTTCCCCCAGAAAAACAGCACTGGTCACAGGTGATGCTTTCTAACGCGCCTACAAACCGCTTGGCAGAGTATTCCCCAGCAGCGTATTCAGGCGCTCTTTGATTCTATGCCACAACATCGAACGGCTCTAATTTCAGCCAATTGGTAGCGCTATTCCGTACTGAATTTCCACAGCTGCAGTGCATTTGCAGATCTGTAATGCTAATCATGTCCCTTATTATTGGATATCTTTTTTTTGCGATCACATCTCTTGGTCGTGGTGTTTCCCTTTCCAATAAGTAGCGTGACTGGGAATTTAAGGAGATGGGGCTGACTAAACCAGAGGTTGTACAGAGTTTCAGGGAGAGCATAAGGGAACAATTGACAGGAATGGGGGTCAGAAATACAGTAGAAGAAGAATGGGTAGCTCTGAGGGATGAAGTAGTGAAGGCAGCAGAGGATCAAGTAGGTAAAAAGACGAGGGCTAGTAGAAATCCTTGGTTAACAGAAGAAATATTGAACTTAACTGATGAAAGGAGAAAATATAAAAACGCAGTAAATGAAGCAGGCAAAAAGGAATTCAAACGTCTCAAAACGAGATCGACAGGAAGTGCAAAATGGCTAAGCAAGGATGACTAGAGGACAAAAGTAAGGATGTAGAGGCTTATCTCACTAGGGGTGCGACAGGTACTGCCTACAGGAAAATTAAAGAGACCTTTGGAGAAAACAGAACCACTTGTATGAATACCAAGAGCTCAGACGGAAACACAGTTCTAAGCAAAGAAGGGAAAGCAGAAAGGTGGAAGGCGTATATAGAGGGTCTATACAAGGGCGATGTACTTGAGGACATTATTATGGAAATGGAAGAGGATGTAGATGAAGATGAAATGGGAGATACGACACTGCATGAAGAGTTTGACAGAGCACTGAAAGACTTGAGTCGAAACAAGGCCCCGGGAGTAGACAACATTCCGTTAGAACTACTGACAGCCTTGGGAGAGCCAGTCCTGACAAAACTCTACCACTGGTGAGAAAAATGTATGAGACAGGTGAAATACCCTCAGACTTCAAGAAGAATATAATAATTCCAATCCCAAAGAAAGCAGGTGTTGACAAATGTGAAAATTACCGAACTATCAGTTTAATAAGTCACAGCTGCAAAATACTAACACGAATTCTTTACAGACGAATACAAAAACTTGTAGAAGCCGACCTAGGGGAAGATCAGTTTGGATTGCGTAGAAATATTGGAACACGTGAGGCAATACTGACCTTACGAATTATCTTAGAAAATAGATTAAGGAAAGGCAAACCTAAGTTTCTAGCATTGTTGTCTGGAATACTCTCTTTCAAATTCTGAAGGTGGCAGGGGTAAAACTCAGGGAGCGAAAGGCTATTTACAATTTGTACAGAAACCAGATGGCAGTTATAAGAGTCGAGGGACATGAGAGGAAGCAGTGGTTGGGAAGGGAGTGAGACAGGGTTCTAGCCACTCCCCGATGTTATCCAATCTGTATACTGAGCAAGCAGTAAAGGAAACAAAAGAAAAATTCAGAGCAGGTATTAAAATCCATGGAGAAGAAATAAAAACTTCGAGGTTCGCCGATGACATTGTAATTCCGTCAGAGACAACAAAAGACTTGGAAAAGCAGTTGAACTGAATGGATAGTGTCTTGAAAAGAGGATATAATATGAACATCTACAAAAGGAAAACGAGGATAATGGAATGTAGTGGAATTAAGTCGGGTGATGCTGAGGGAATTAGATTAGGAAACGAGACACTTCAGGTAGTAAATGAGTTTTGCTATTTGGGGAGCAAAATAACTGATGATGAGAGTATATAAAATGTAGACTGGCAATGGCAAGGAAAGCGTTTCTGAAGAAGAGAAATTTGTTAACATTGAGTATAGATTTAAGTGCCAGGAAGTCGTTAATGAAAGTATTTGTATGGAGTGTGGCCATGTATCGAAGTGAAACGTGGACGATAAATAGTTTGGACAAGAAGAGAATAGAAGCTTTCGAAATGTGGTGCTATAGAAGAATGCTGAAGATTAGGTGGGTAGATCACATAACTAACGAGGAGGTATTGAATAGAATTGGGGAGAAGAGGAGTTTGCGCCACAACTTGACAAGAAAAAGGGATCGGTTGGTAGGAGATGTTCTGAGGCATCAAGGGATCACAAATTTAGCATTGGAGGGCAGCGTGGAGGGTGAAAATTGTAGAGGAAGACCAAGAGATGAATACACTAAACAGATTCAGAAGGATGTAGGTTGCAGTAAGTATTGGGAGATGAAGAAGCTTGCAGAGGATAGAGTAACATGGAGAGCTGCATCAAACCAGTCTCAGGACTGAAGACCACAACATCAACAGCAGCGTGATTGTGTCACGTAGTCGTTTATAAACGAAAGCATGTTTTGTCGCCAAAAAATTGAAGCATTGTGATAAACAAATCCTCAGGCTGACTTTAGCTTGGGTTATTCGAATAGAGTTCAGAATGCAACTTAGAGGTGAGGAGTAACAGCAACGTTTTCTCTGCTACAAGAAACTAGTTTGGCAGCGCCGCAGCGGCGCTCCGGATGCAGCAGTGGGAGGCCCCAGCTGCAGGCTGCAGGCTGCAGCGGGTGTCTGGAGAGCCACACAGCAGACACTACGGGCGGCGGTGAGTCAGCCGCAGCCAACAAGGCACGGAGAGGCACGAGGTGAGGTGAGCTGAGGCGAGCCCCACTTTCACCAACACAAATCACAGCCGGGGCCGCCACCGCCGCCGCCGCCACCGCCACCGCTGCCTCACCCGGGGCTCGAACCACAGGCGCGCCATCTATGTGGGTTACCGTTCCGATCGGCACGACCCGCTTCTGGGTTAAGGCGGCTCGCACCTGCACAAGGACCGCTCGGGGCCATCCGCAGTGCACGAGTCTGCTCCGGTACCTCCGTGCGTACTGTACTAACACATTCTAACACATGGAGTCACGATACTACTGCGCTGTTTTATTACTCGCTACGACAGCAGCGCCCCAAACGGACGTTAAGCTACACCTGATAATGGCAGCATGCTGCTGAAACACATCGTGCTAATAAAATATTAGCAACAAGTGACTGTTGATGTATACAGGGTGGTCCACTGATAGTGACCGGGCCAAATATCTCACGAATTAAGCATCAATCGAAAAAACTAAAAAAACAAACTCGTCTAGCTTGAAGGGGGGAACCAGATTGTGCTATGGTTGGCCCGCTAGATGGCGCTGCCATAGGTCAAACGGATATCAACTGTGTTATTTTAAATAGGAACCCCCATTTTTATCACACATTCGTGTAGTACGTAAAAAATACGAATGTTTTAGTTGGACCACTTTTTTCGTTTTGCGATAGGTGGCGCTGTAATAGTCACAAACGTATAAGTACGTGGTATCACGTAACATTCCACCAGTGCGGACGGTATTTCCTTCGTGATACATTACCCGTGTTAAAATGGACCGTTTACCAATTGCGGAAAAGGTCGATATCCTGCTGATGTATGGCTATTGTGATCAAAATACCCAACAGGCGTGTGCTATGTATGCTGCTCGGTATCCTGGACGACATCATCCAAGTGTCCGGACCGTTGGCCGGATAGTTACGTTATTTAAGGAAACAGGAAGTGTTCAGCCACATGTGAAACGTCAACCACGACCTGTAACAATTGACGAATCCTAAGTAGGTGTTATAGCTGCTGTCGCGGCTAATCCGCACATCAGTAACAGACAAATTACGCGAGAATCGGGAATCTCAAAAAAATCGGTGTTGAGAATGCTACATCAACATCGATTGCACCCGTACCATATGTCTGTGCACCAGGAATTAAATGGCGACGACTCTGAACGTCGTGTACAGTTCTGCCACTGGACACAAGAGAAATCACGGGACGATGACAGATTTTTTGCACTCGTTCTATTTAGCGACGAAGCGTCATTTACCAACAGCGGTAACGTAAACCGGCATAATATGCACTACTGGGCAACGGAAAATCCACGATGGCTGCGACAAGTGAAACTTCAGCGAGCTTGCGCGTTAATGTATGGTGCGGCATTATGGGAGGAAGGATAATTGGCCCCCATTTTATCGATGGCAATCTAAATGGGGCAATGTATGCTGATTTCCTACGTAATGTTCTACCGATGTTACTACAAGATGTTTCACTGCATGACAGAATGGCGATGTACTTCCGACATGATGGATGTCCGGCACATAACTCGCGTGCGGTTGAAGCGGTATTGAATAGCATATTTCATTACAGGTGGATTGGTCGTCGAAGCACCATACCATGGTCCGCACGTTCACCGGATCTGACGTACCCCGGATTTCTATCTGTGGGGAAAGTTGAAGGATATTTGCTGTCGTGATCCACCGACAACGCCTGACAACACGCGTGAATGTGAGAACATCACGGAAGGCGAACTACTCGCTGTTGAGAGGAGCGTCGTTGCACGTATTGCCAAATGCATTGAGGTTGACGGACATCATTTTGAGCATTTATTGCATTAATGTGGTACTTACAGGTAATCAAGCTGTAACAGCATGCGTTCTCAGAAGTGATGAATTCACAAAGGTACATGTACAACAGTGGAACAACGGAAATAAAATGTTCAAGCGTACCTACGTTCTGTATTTTAATCTAAAAAACCTACCTGTTACCAACTGTTCGTCTAAAATTGTGAGCCATGTATTTGTGACTATTACAGCGCCATCTACCACAAAGCGAAAAAAGTGGTCCAACTAAAACATTCATATTTCTTTACGTACTACACGAGTATGTGATAAAAATGGGGGTTCCTGTTTAAAAAAACGCAGTTGATATCCGTTTGACCTATTGCAGCGCCATCTAGCGGGCCAACCATAGCGCCATCTGGTTTCCTCCTTCAAGCTAGACGATTTTCGATCTTTGTAGTTTTTCCGTTTGGCGCTTATTTCGTGAGATATTTGGCCTGGTCACTCTCAATGGACCATACTATATATTATTTCATAAAAAAATTTAGTTTCGTAAGGACTCTGGAAGGTATGGTGTAGTACATTGCAGAATAGTTCTCTTGTAACCTACAGATACTTACTGAAAGTTGTCGTTTCCTTTCAAGAAAAAAAAAGGTAGTAAACAGCAGAAACCTGACGTTTTGCGGAAAGAATTCGTATATCTACTCAATGTGAAGTTTTTATCGCTACATTTCCAGTCGCAGTGTATGGAATGCAATAAGTACATCATTTAACGTACCAAACAAGCCACCACAACTGTACCGGAAGTGAAAACTACGCATGTGTGATAGTAAAGTGTCAAAAGTACATCCAGAAGAAACCAGTTCCAGAATTGTTGCTACGTTGAGCCACAAATGGTAAGAATCTCCAACACGTTCGCTATTGAAACAAAATTATGTTCTTTACAAAAATATTCGTGCGTTGGGGAGTCGAGTGAAAAGTAAGAATATGCGAATCATTAGAAAAAATGGCTCTGAGCACTATGGGACTTAATATCTAAGGTCATCATTCCCCTAGAACTTAGAACTACTTAAACCTAACTAACCTAAGGACATCACACACATCCATGCCCGAGGCAGGATTTCTAACCTGCCACCGTAGCGGTCGCGCGGTTCCAGACTGTAACGCCTACAACCGCTCGGCCACTCCGGCCGGCGAATCATTAGACTCCATACAAACTTGTTACGTTTCGAGGAAAGTGCCTATCATAATAAGTAAAGGAAAAAAATAGAAATATATGCTTCTTGTGAATGAAATATGTGTCTATATTCTCCTGCTTTCAGCGGAGTAAACTGCAGTTATACACACATTCTTCACGAATAAGTTGTAGCTTTTGTCACAGAATCACGGAGATTCAGTAGTTTTTGCATTTCTATCACTATAGTTCATGCCTCTTGATAATTTGCTAATTCTTGCTACGCAAAATATAGTAACTATTTCGTTATTAAGTAGAAAAATAATCTAATTTTTAGAATGAGATTTTTCACTCTGCAGCGGAGTGTACGCTGATACGAAACTTACTGGCAGATTAAAACTGTGTGACGGACCGAGAGTCGAACTCGGGACCTTTGCCTTTCGCGAGCAACTGCTCTACCAACTTTTTTTTCATTTTGATCGGTATTGTTCGTTGCGTTTGGTCTTGGCGGACGTCACAAAACATCCATTTAAGTTGATCGTTGATTCCTTTACTCAGTTTTTTATTACAGAGGGCGAGCAGCCCTCTGAGCGAACACGCTTAGCTACCGTGCCGGCACCAACTGAGCTACCCAAGCACGACTCACGCCCCGTCCTCACAGCTTTACTTCTGCCAGTAGCTCGTCTCCTACCTTCCAAACGACTCACGCCCCGTCCTCACAGCTTTACTTCTGCCAGTAGCTCGTCTCCTACCTTCCAAACTTTACGGAACACTTGCCCACGAAAGGCAAAGGTCCCGAGTTCGAGTCTCGGTCCGGCACACAGTTTTAATCTGCCAGGAAGTTGCAATTTAATTTTTATTTTTAAAGATCGTTCCCTTGCAGTACGTGGATGCGGTAGGGTCGTTTACAGGCATCAAATTGAACCTTACGAGGTGTGGTTATAATATCAACACAACCCTTTAAACGGTTTGTCTTCCGTGGAAAAGGGATGGTGACTATTGTTTTTACTGAGCGAAATGCAGGAGTAAAGGATTATGTGCAATGCTACGCTGGTCGATGTCCATAAAAGACGACATGACATTCGAAAACATACCAGAATTGTTCTATCGAACGTGCGGAAGTTTTTTTACTGATCTGACCATCAGTGGAGGTGCCAGTTCTGCAGTTTTTACATTTATTTCGCGATATAAATTTCGCGCAAATTGATTAACTCACAGCAAAGGCTTGCGATATTTCTGAGCCACCTGTATGCCGTAATAACAGTGCAGTAACATCAGCACAATTCCAGGTGTGGGCACTTGTTTTGATTCTCCAAGAATGGGATATAAACGAGAATGGAAAACTACGGTAATTGGCGATTTTAACAAACGGCGTATGAGTAGAACTATACTTCGTTACCAAGGCAGAGGAGAGTATCCAACAGCTAGAAAAATACATAGTTATCTCCATGAAGAAATTATTCTGGCCCAGAAATATCCGTTCTTCATCTTCTGCACTCACTTCGTTTTCTATTCAGAAAGTCCAATGATGTACGAATACTTTATGGAATGTTGACGTTGCAGCATCAATAGTTTTTGTGTGCTCTGCACTCGCTCCGTGTTGAGGGCAACAGGTCTGTAGCATACTTACATGGAACTTCGTATACTTGACGAAACTTGGGTTCCAGAAAACCATACGAACAAATATAGTCATCTTTTGGCGAGGAATGCCTTCTTCGCCCATACTAGCTTGCTTTCTATGCCGTCCACACATCATCCGCCATACTTTATTTTGCTTCTAAGGTAGCACAACTCCTTATCTTTGTCTACTTCGTAGCCCCCAATTTTGATATTAATTTCACCAATAATCTCATTTCCGCTATTCTTTATAATTTTCGGATATCTCCGGTTCATTCTCAGTTCATATTCTGTGCTCAGTAAACGGTTCATTTCCTTCACTGTGTCCTGCAACTTTTCCTCGCTTGCACTGAGAATAGCAGTGTAATCAGCGACATCGCTGATATACAGAACTGCCCAGAAAGCATATTTCGAGATTTATTTATTGCACCGTTTCTGTTTGAAAAGGTGTTTGCTCTACCGATAGTGAATTGTTGCCGCAAATATACCGTTAACGGCTAAGATAATATTTATACGTTGTGTTTACCCTTAATTGCTTTCCAATCTCTAGGGTTCCTCCAACGTTTTAGAGATGTGTCCGTTGGTTAAAAGGCTAATTTTGGAACTAAAAATTCCTTCCCAAATATTTCAAAGTGGTAACCCATATGCCTTGATCCAAGGCTATTTCATTTTCAATTTTTTTACTTCATTTGCTGCCATTTACCAATGACCTGCCACTTAAAGATAGGTCGTTTTTTCTCACTATGAAATTGTATATGTACAGAATGTGAAACTTATTTGATATTTCTTATTTTTAGTGTGTGCTGCAGCTTTAAATATTTATAAACTTAAAGGGAATTAAAAAATAAAAATGTCATAATTAGCGATTTATGAATAGGGAGAGAGAAAAGGTATGGTACATTATCACTTTACGACATTTTATAAACACGAAAAATTTTCTAAAATAACAAAATTCTTGCATTTAAGAAGGAGAAATAAAAAATAAAACGAAAGTACATAGATTTTTGTTAGAGGTCTCACCACCTATCTATTACGAATGTGAGGGCTTGACAAATCATCGAGCTTGTCTCACTCGATGTAGCGAACAAAGTATATATCTTTAATATTTATTTCATAAAATTATACGTATGGACGTGTATTTGTATTACTCTTCTATTACATTTGTACAGGTCGTATGTTCTTTTACACGGGGCATAATCGGTGCACTATTTGTGCATCTTTGACTTTCTTATTTCTACGTGTTGTGTGTATGGTGTTTGTGTTGTCTCTAAGGTAAAACTTTATCTAACATTAATAACCAGTTGCATCATTTTTATCGCATTCGGGAGGACGACGGTTCAATCCCGTCTCCAGCCATCCTGATTTAGGTTTTCCGTGATTTCCCTAAATCGTTTCAGGCAAATGTCGGGATGGTTCCTTTGAAAGGGCACGGCCGATTTCCTTCCCAATCCTTCCCTAACCCGAGCTTGCGCTCCGTCTCTAATGACCTCGTTGTCGACGGGACGTTAAACACTAACCACCAACACCATCATTTTTATCACAGGAATTACCTTACCTAACATTAATAAGCAATTATATCACTCAAATTACCTTATTACTCAATGCATACTACAGTAGTACAAGTTTATATGCCAACTCGCTCTGCAGATGATGAAGAAACTGATGAAATGTATGATGAGATAAAAGAAATTATCCAGGTAGTGAAGGGAGACGAAAATTTAATAGTCATGGGTGACTGGAATTCGAGAGTAGGAAAAGGGAGATAAGGAAACATTGTGGGTGAATATGGATTGGGGGAGAGAAATGAAAGAGGTAGCCGTCTGGTAGAATTTTGCACAGAGCATAACTTAATCATAGCCAACACTTGGTTCAAGAATCATAAAAGAAGGTTGTATACGTGGAAGAATCCTGGAGATACTAAAAGGTATCAGATAGATTATATAATGGTAAGACAGAGATTTAGGAACCAGGTTTTAAATTGTAAGACATTTCCAGGGGCAGATGTGGACTCTGACCACAATCTATTGGTTATGAACTGTAGATTAAAACTGAAGAAACTGCAAAAAGGTGGGAATTTAAGGAGATGGGACCTGGATAAACTGACTAAGCCAGAGGTTGTACAGAGTTTCAGGGAGAGCATAAGGGAACAATTGACAAGAATGGGGGAAAGAAATACAGTGAAAGAAGAATGGGTAGCTCTGAGGGATGAAAGTAGTGAAGGCAGCAGAGGATCAAGTAAGTAAAAAGATGAGGGCTAGTAGAAATCCTTGGATGACAGAAGAAATATTGAATTTATTTGATGAAAGGAGAAAATATAAAAACGCAGTAAATGAAGCAGGCAAAAAGGAATACAAACGTCTCAAAAATGAGATCGACAGGAAGTGCAAAATGGCTAAGCAGGGATGGCTAGAGGACAAATGTAAGGATGTAGAGGCTTATCTCACTAGGAGTAAGATAGATACTGCCTACAGGAAGATTAAAGAGACCTTTGGAGAAAAGAGAGCCTCTTGTATGAATATCAAGAGCTCAAATGGAAACCCAGTTCTAAGCAAAGAAGGGAAAGGAGAAAGGTGGAAGGAGTATACAGACGGTCTATAAAAGGGCGATGTACTTGAGGACAATACTATGGAAATGGAAGAGGATGTAGATGAAGATGAAATGGGAGATACGATACTGTTTGGCAGAGCACTGAAAGACCTGAGTCGAAACAAGGCCCCGGGAGTAGACAACATTCCATTGGAACTACTGACGGCCTTGGGAGAGCAAGTCCTGAGAAAACTCTACCATCTGGTGAGCAAGATGTATGGGACAGGCGAAATACCCTCAGACTTCAAGAAGAATATAATAACTCCAATCCCAAAGAAAGCAGGTGTTGACAGATGTGAAAATTACCGAACTATCAGTTTAATAAGTCACAGCTGCAAAATACTTACGCGAACTCTGTACAGACGAATGGAAAAACTGGTAGAAGCCGACCTCGGCGAAGATCAGTTTGGATTCCGCAGAAATGTTGGAACACGTGAGGCATACTGACCCTACGACTTATCTTAGAAGCTAGATTAAGGAAAGGCAAACCTACATTTCTGGCATTTGTAGACTTAGAGAAAGTTTTTGACAATGTTGAATAGAATACTCTCTTTCAAATTCTAAAGGTGGCAGGGGTAAAATACAGGGAGCGAAAAGCTATTTACAATTTGTACAGAAACCGGATGGCAGGTATAAGAGTCGAGGGGCATGAAAGGGAAGCAGTGGTTGGGAAGGGAGTGAGACAGGATTGTAGCCTGTCCCCGATGTTATTCAATCTGTATATTGAGCAAGCAGTAAAGGAAATAAAAGAAAAATTCGGAGTCCATGGAGAAGAAATAAAAAAGTTGAGGTTCGCCGATGACAGCAAAGGACTTAGAAGAGCTGTTGAACGGAATGGACAGTGTCTTGAAAGGAGGATTGTTGTTGTTGTGGTCTTCAGTCCTGAGACTGGTTTGATGCAGCTCGAGGATATAAGATGAATATCAACAAAAGCAAAACGAGGATAATGGAATGTAGTGGAATTAAGTCGGGTGATGCTGAGGGAATTAGATTAGGAAATGAGACACATAAAGTCGTAAAGGAGTTTTGCTATTTGGGGAGCAAAATAACTGATGATGGTCGAAGTAGAGAGGATATAAAATGTAGACTGGCAATGGGAAGGAAAGCGTTTCTGAAGAAGAGATATTTGCTAACATCGGGTATAGATTTAAGAGTGAGGAAGTCGTTTCAAAATGGTTCAAATGGCTCTGAGCACTATGGGACTTAACATCTATGGTCATCAGTCCCCTAGAACTTAGAACTTCTTAAACCTAACTAACCTAAGGACATCACACAACACCCAGTCATCACGAGGCAGAGAAAATCCCTGACCCCGCCGGGAATCGAACCCGGGAACCCGGGCGTGGGAAGCGAGAACGCTACCGCACGACCACGAGCTGCGGACAAAGTCGTTTCTGAAAGTATTTGTATGGAGTGTAGCCATGTATGGAAGTGAAACATGGACGATAAATAGTTTGGACAAGAAGAGAATAGAAGCTTTCGAAATGTGGTGCTATAGAAGAATGCTGAAAATTAGATGGTTCAAATGGGTCAAATGGCTCTGAGCATTATGGGACTTAACAGCTGTGGTCATCAGTCCCCTAGAACTCAGAACTACTTAAACCTAACTAACCTAAGGACATCACACACATCCATGCCCGAGGCAGGATTCGAACCTGCGACCGTAGCAGTCGCGCGGTTCCGGACTGCGCGCCTAGAACCGCGAGACCACCGCGGCCGGCGAAAATTAGATGGTAGAACACATAACTAATGAGGAGGTATTGAATAGAATTGGGGAGAAGAGGAGTTTGTGGCACAACTTGACAAGAAGAAGGGACCGGTTGGTAGGACATGTTCTGAGGCATCAAGGGATCACAAATTTAGCATTGAAGGGCAGTGTGGAGGGTAAAATCGTAGAGGGAGACCAAGAGATGAATACACTAAACAGATTCAGAAGGATGTAGGTTGCAGTAAGTACTGGGAGATGAAGAAGCTTGCACAGGATAGAGTAGCATGGAGAGCTGCATCAAACCAGTCTCAGGACTGAAGACAACAACAACAACGACTCAAGATGATTATAAAGAATCCGCCTCGATTGCAAATTGAAACCGGCGGTTGGCCTAGGTTTCGCGCGCGGATAACCACGCCTTCTTCGGAACTCAGTAAAACTACGAACTACCTAAAGAGGCGCTGCAATGTTAAAAGTTCTCATATTACTCAAGGCCTTTGAACGTATGTTAAAATATGTTATGACAGTTGATCCATTTCTGTGTACTTTAATTTAGTCTTATCTTACATCTAGGTCTGTGTATTAATCTCATTGTTTGTATCTGTTTCAGTATCTGAGTGTGTTTCTGCTCCCAGACTGCTCTTTGGATGAAAATAACTATTTTCTTCAACAGCTAGCTCTGCTCTCGTCAGTTCATAAAACGAAATAATATAAACAGTCGCCCATTATGACAGTGTGCTACTGTGAATGATAACTCATTTCTTTGAAAAAGTACTTTAGAAAGTGACTCACAGTAGCCGACTGTTTGATTACTTTGACAGTACAATTTCTAGCGAAGAAAAATCAAATGCATAGGGCACCGTTATCCAACATTGCAAGTTTTTCATGTAATGGCGAAGGAAAGCGTAATACGGTGAATATGATAGTCGCACAGACAAATACCGACTGTTATTTCATCTCTACAAGCGCTGCTTATTTTGAATCAAGTATGAAAGGAAAGTAAATGACACTGTGCCTTATTTTATACAATCTGTCACAGTTTTACTGGGGTTTTGCAAACGACTGTTGCACATCGCCGTAGAAAATAACAGTATAGAGACTTAATTTACGTTTCACTGCGGGAGGCTCTCGTGTAGTCTGTTCCTAATCGGACACTCTAGAAGTGGCGCAATCAGCGACGGATGTTTACCGCTGTTACGACGCCCACGTAACGAGAATGCTGGTATTCACTTTAAATCGAGTTAATTAACTCCCAGACGTAGGGCACGGGCATTCGGACGTTTGCCTCTACAGGAACACCGCTGACCTTGCTGGATCTGACTCCACGCAGAGGTTTACTCACTGTAAGGCCACAGCGGCAGCACAAGACGCTGAGATCAGCGGTTCGAATCTTGATGTCGTTCGAGGTGGCGCAGTGGTTTAGATCTGGACTCACTTTCGACTCGATGGCAATTCAGCCATCCAGATGTAGGTCGTCTGTGGTTTTCCTAAATTGCTTGAGCAACTACCAGGATGCTCATTTTGAGAAAGACACGGCACAGTTCCTTCTCGATTCTTCCCCAATCGGAGCTAGCAGTCATTTCCAGTGATCTCGCCGGTAATAGGCCGCTAAACCGTAATCTTCCCTCCTGCGCATCCTAATGTTCTGGCAGCACAGTTTTGGGCAGCATGTGAAAAGATGGGTGACTGCGTACCTTATAATGAAATTTGCGTGCTCATAACTTTTGTACTTTAATTGAAATATTCGATTCCGTATCAATTTTGGCTTGACTTGAGTTAATTTTTATGCTTACATTATATATTCGAAACCAGAAGAGCTGTTAGCATGAGTTACATAAAAATAGATATCTTAGCTGTTCCGAAACAACTCCACTTAAGAAAGGCATGTCTTCCGGTCCAGCCGGCCGAAGTGGTCGTGCGGTTCGAGGCGCTGCAGTCTGGAACCGCGAGACCGCTACGGTCGCAGGTTCGAATCCTGCCTCGGGCATGGATGTGTGTGATGTCCTTAGGTTAGTTAGGTTTAACTAGTTCTAAGTTCTAGGGGACTAATGACCTCAGAAGTTGAGTCCCATAGTGCTCAGAGCCATTTCTTCCGGTCCAGATTGTATACCAATCAGGTTCCTTTCAGAGTATGCAGACACAATAGCGCCTTTCTTAGCAATCATATACAACCGCTCACTTGATGAAAGGTCTGTTCCTAAAGACTGGAAAGTAGCTCAGATCACACCAATATTCAAAAAAGGAAATAGGAGTAACCCATTGAGTTACAGACCCATATCACTGACCTAATTTGCAGTATGATTTTGGAGCATATACTGTACTCGAACATTATGAATCACCTTGAAGAAAAAGACTTATTGATACATAACCAACAAGGATTCAGAAAATATCGGTCCTGTGCAACGCAGCTAGCTCTCTATTCCCATGAAGTAATGAGTGCTGTCGACAAGGGATCTCAGATCGATTCCATATTCCTAGATTTGCAGAAGGCTTTTGATACCGTTCCTCACAAGCGACTATTAATCAAATTGCGTACATATGGAGTGTCGTCTCAGTTGTGTCACTGGATTCGTGATTTCCTCTCAGAGAGGTCACAGTTCGTAGTGACAGACGGTAAATCATCGAGTAAAACAAAAGTGATATCTGGCGTTCCGCAAGGTAGTGTCATGGTCCCTCTGCTGTTCCCGATTTACATAAATGATCTAGGTGATAATCTGAGCAGCCCCCTTGGATTGTTTGCAGATGATTCTGTAATTTACCGTCTCGTGAAATCCTCAGATGATCAATTCCAATTACAAAATGATTTAGAAAGAATTTCTGCATGGTGCGAAAAGTGGCAATTGGCACTAAACAACGAAAAGTGCAAGATCATCCACATGGGTACTAAAAGAAATCCGATAAATTTTGGGTATACGATAAACCGCACAAATCTAAGAGCTGTCAATTCAACTAAATACCTGGGAATTACAATTACGAGCAAATAAATTGGAAAGACCACGTAGATAATATTGTGGGGAAGGTGAAACAAAAACTGCACTTTGTTGGCAGAACACTTAGAAGATGCGACAAGCCCACTAAAGAGACAGCCTATATTACACTTGTCCGTCCTCTGCTGGAATATTGCTGCGCGGTGTGGGATCCTTACCAGGTGGGGTTGACGGAGGACATCGAAAAAGTGCAAAGAAGGGCAGCCTATTTCGTGTTATCGCACAATAGGGGTGACAGTGTCACTGATATGATACGCGAGTTGGGGTGGCAGTCACTGAAAAAAAAGCCGGGTTTCTTTGCGGCTAGATCTATTTACGAAATTTCAGTCACCAACTTTCTCTTCCGAATGCGAAAATATATTGTTGACACCTAGCTACGTAGGGAGAAATGATCATAATAATAAAATAAGAGAAATCAGAGCTCGAACGAAAAAATTTAGGTGTTCCTTTTTCGCACGCTCCATTCGAGAGTGGAATGGTAGAGAAGTAGTATGAAAATGGTTCGTTGTACACTCTGCCAGGCACTTAAGTGTGAACTGCAGAGTAACCATGTCGATGTAGATTCCACATCTAATGATAATTCTGCCTATATTTGGTCACCAGAACACTATTTTTCCATAATATAATTTTATTTTCCATATCGGTCCATTTACAGAAATCGGTCTAGAACCATGAAAATTAGTAATCGCAATTGTTAACTTAAATAAATCATAAACCACTTTAAAGTAAAACTAATATTCTTACGCTTTAGTTTTCATATTAATAAAATTTCTGTTTATATATATTGTTATTATATAAGTGCTTTCAATGATTATATAAAGTACAATCACCCACAATACGACAATCTTCCAAAGAAGCAGGACCACTAGCCTTCACCCATAAGTGAATACTACAATCGGAATTTATCTTACAACGTCTACGACAAGACAAAGACAAACTCCCGTGCGGCAAAAGGTAGGAACCCTCACTAGCAATAATAATCTCAGAAACAGGTATAGTACGGTAAGCTAAGATTTCACGAGTTTCAAAGGATTCCAAACCTGCTCTTCCTGCATTGTTACAAGAAACGAAAGCTACAGTTATCCATCCGTTACCCAAACTGGACGAGGAAGAAACTTTCATTAAAGAAAAATTTAACCTCGCACCACAAAATAAAGTAGGTCCATGAATAAGAACAAATTGAGTAGTTTTACCAATTCCTCTTACTTCGTTCTTTTTACCCTTCGCAGAAGATGTCGAAGCACCAAGAGGGCCGTCCACATTGACAAGTGATTTGTAAACCTTTTGCCGCACGGGAGTTTGTCTTTGTCTTGTCGTAGACGTTGTAAGATAAATTCCGATTGTAGTATTCACTTATGGGTGAAGGCTAGTGGTCCTGCTTCTTTGGAAGATTGTCGTATTGTAGGTGATTGTACTTTATATAATCACTGAAAGCAGTTCTCAAATCGGCCCTTTTAAGGGCTACAAATACTACACATTGATCTTGCCAAAAGCCGAGAAGCGATTCTTCTTGGTGTTTTGGCTCCCTGGGGTACTCTGGGATGCTCTCTGGGGCACCCTGGGATGCTCTGTGGGCTGCTCAATAGATGTCGAGCACAGTCTCTGACTGGTTGTCTTGGTTTGAGGCGCGATTCAAATTACGTTTTCGTCGGCGCCGGCGAATGCTGGTTTACAAATCACTTGTCAATGTGGACGGCACTCTTGGTGCTTCGACATCTTCTGCGAAGGGTAAAAAGAATGAGGTAAGAGGAGTAGGTAAAACTACTCAATTTGTTCTTATTCATATATATATATATATATATATATATATATATATATATATATATATATATATATATATCAAAATTTGCAACCTTCATTAATTATTATTAGGCACATAAATCTTTATATAAATAATTATTTCCAGAAAACATTATGTAAATTATAGCTGAAAATTAATTTCAGTTAACATAGTTATCAGAAAAGTCATTTGAACTACATCCCACTCTAGAAGGATCTGGAAACTACGTATGTAATACTTACAGAAATTTTAAGCTCCAAACCCGCCACAATAGTTTCAGTTGTTGTCGTTATTGGTTAATGTAACTATAGCGTTCTTTGTGTTGTGTTGAAATGCTGCACAATGCATTTACTTAACAATCGGTGTTGTAGAAAGTGTCAAGAATTTATGAATAAATAATGATGATGTCAGAAAGCAACAATACTCCAGCGACTTTTACTGAAACATTAAAACCTTGGACCTATTAACTGGAAAGCATAAGCAGGAACCGACACCCTACGCAACGAGACAGCCATAGCAAGATAAGTAACTTTTCTCGGCTAATAAAATGTTTCTGCACTTACGAAATTACATAAACATTGACAACACTAGAACAGTTAGTTCCACACAGGACATTTACTTTCTGTATATCTACTTACGTTTTGATAGTGAGGGATATGTAATACCTCACCCGTTCACCAGACTGTACGCCAGCATTAGAGGTTTCAATTGATGCATAACCCAGTATGTAACGAGACTCTTATCGACGGTGATTCGTCCGTCGTGTGGCTACAGGGAAGCAAATACGTCTGATCGCTCATGATCGGTGTTGAATAGCTCCAGCAGTGATAGGTGCTGAGTAGCTCCATCATCCAGAGAGCGATTACCGCTCTCCTCCGAATCCCGTCTTCACCTCTGCTGGGCAAAGCTTGCGAACTGCCTGTACGCGCTTGCAGTATAAGGGCGCATACACACTAGGCTAGCGAAGGCCAACGAATGACAGAGACTGGATACGGCCGAAGGTTGGTCACGGATGCATTGGCGTTCGGCTTCTCATCCACACCAAAGGAAAAGCTTTGGGGCCAATGGATTCGGCCATGGGGAATCGCAGTTGGCTCCGATAACTTAGAGAAATTGCTGTCTTCGTATTATTTTTGTAAAGTAGCCTTTTGATTGCAATATTACCGGCCGACGTTATGAAGTAAGAAGAATATTTAGCAGTCGCCGCATGTGCAGCATTTATTTTACTGCAAGAGGCTGGTCATCAGAGAAGACGAATAAGCGACGCTAATGGACGACCTCTCTTTTAAAAAGCTGGTATCAGTGTGGTGGAGCAAAATTGTCTGTCCTTAAAGCTGTATTAGAATATGGGCTACTCCATAATTTTCTCCCTCACAAAAGCCAGAGATTTCGAATTTCCAAGGATAACACCTCTTTTAGTAGAGCTGTACCTGCAGCAGGAAGTTAATAGTCACAACCAGTTTTGTTTGTTTCACTTTGTCGTTCACGGTGAAAAGACGTCATTGAAGACACCATTTTCTTTTTCATGTCATGTATATTACTTTCTAATAGCTGAGTTATTTCCCTCCAAGCGTCTAGTCCATTCGGTTCGTTTTTATACTCGTAGTTCGTAGGGTCCCATAAACATTCCCGTTCTCGGTAAAACTCCCATCAGTTTTAATACTGTCTCCATATTCCACGCTATACTGAAGTATTTTTAAAGATGATAAAGACACATCCTTTGCGAGAACGGGCATTGCCAGGAGAGGAACAGCGACTGTTGAAATTAAGTTTTTCAGGTCAGCCACAAGTCACAATACGTTTTACTAACTGGTTTTGCTCTTTAGTTTAACAGCCAATTACTGCAACTACTTTGAGACGTATCGCGGCTCGCGTTAGTGCCGTTGGTAGGTTGGCATCGTGTAATAGGGATAGTCGCGTCTCGTTTGCTTCTTGTGTTTATTGGCGCCACGACGTTTGCTAGCGTTGTCTGCCCGTGAATGGCAGAAGCAGCGGTTATCGATGTCAAGTACGGTGGTACTATCTCTGGAGGGATGTCAAATGTTTTCCGGATCGGAGTGTGTCGGGTAGTTCGGTTGGGACAGAGCAGCGGTGAGGTCCGACAGTGCAAGGACATGCAGCACGCAGGCACTGCTGAATCTAGGGGCTGTAGTTGCTAGGGCGACAACCACGTTCTCCACCGGACCCAGGACGTCTGAGTTGAGTGATCATTAATCCGGTAGTGAAACCTCCACTATTTTGAGGTCACGCAGTTTGTTCGCGCGTTGCTGCTCGCAGGGTCGCTGAGACGAAGAGCAACGAGTGGAGTGTTTGGACTTGGCGAAATTAATTAGCCGTCCTCCACCTTTTATTATTAATCATTGAATTTCTTGTGTATATTGATGAAGTTCAGCCAGCGGTATTTTTCTGCCTAGTGGCCGCTAACGCCACAGTTACCTGTCCTGGAGTTTAGTGTATTTTCGCGGCAGTGTACCTTTCCTCGCCTTGCCGCTGCTGTCCGGTAAGACGTGTAGTTCGACAGCCTCCTTGTTTGTGGTTCGGATATTTGTTTCTTTTGGACTACTTTGGTCGTAGTGGGTCCTTCTGCTTCTTGATGTTCTACACACCGGATTCAGAAGACGAAGCGCTGTCCGCCGGCTCCGCCTTGCTTGGGTTATTCCATCGTTGTGTTGGTTATCAGACGTTAGGTAGATGTTGCAAGAGTGTTGGCCGGCGTTTAAACTGTCACTAGTTAGAGTTGCCATCCAGTTAAATTGAATGCAACTCTTGGGTGCCTGTCTCATCGTTTAGGAAGTTGAGTGACTTCCCCAGGTTGATCCTTGGAGCACTGTCTGAGGCCCACTTCTCTCTTGATTTGGTCAGATTGTGATGATTGTCAATAAGGCCTTCAGCCGTGAATGCAATTTGTCTAAAGAATTTGTAATTAGATATTGTCTTAACAGTCAAATATGGTAATTGTTCCTTATTGTCAACCTTATATGCAATTGATTCCGAATAAAGCGTAAGTGATTTTTTTTTAAAGAAAAGAAAAAAAATTGGCAACCAACGGTAACTGAGTAAGGCCCCGTCCACACCGAAATCTGCCTTTCCCTAAGTCCCATTTTACATACTTCAAACAGCAAATTCCAGAATTTCTGAAGATGCTCTTGTTAAAGCAAAGAATGAAACCAGTCAATATAAGTGCGACTTGTGGCTGTCCTAAAAAACTTACTTACACACCCCTTCTAGAAACACAGTAAATCGCTACTGAACCAAGGAACACTCCACTCGGTGTCCGCACTTGGAGAGGGGACCCAAGACCAACCAACCGCCAACCCTTTTATGTTACCGCCTGCAGATTGAACCGCAACCAAGGCCAACTGCTGTGTCGGCCCCGATTTGCAGCCCGTTCACACTAAGAAAATCTCGGCCAACGAAGCTGTTGGCTGTCGTTCGTTTGCCAACTTTTTATACGCTTTATGACTGCCTAATAACGTGTTGAAAATCATTATGATTAAAATCACATAAATCAGTAACCATAGTCGATGAGAATTGTGTAAAAGCACCTACTCCTAAGTTTGATCTGAATCACAACAACAGTTTTCACAAAGATCGATATTTTTCGAAAATATCCGAAGCGCTGGATTTTAAAGCCACAAGACTGAAATTTTGATGGTGAATTTACTACACCACAAAAACATTATACTGGAGCTCGTGTTCCGTTACGATTAATATTTTCATAACTTTTCTCGTGAATGTGAATTTTGGCCGAGAATGAAGTAAAATGTCACAGGTTATCTACCCCTCACATATGAGTTAAAATAAAAATTTCAGCGCGATAGTCTTATTATAAATTAATAAAAGTGCATGAATTTTTCGGAGAATCAATACAATGTTATGAGGTACAGAGATCAGAAAGAGAAGACAAGTTCGGAGGAGAAAGACGACTCAGTGATCCATTTTTAAAAAAATTTACAATACGCATTGATTTGAATACAGAATCCAAATTTAAATGAGATGGTCTACAAACGTCTATATGTTTTGTAAACAGATCGTTGTGGAAATAGCATCCCATATGGGAGAGATATTTGAGATTTAGTGTTTCGAGGGGATCCTTTCTGAGCACAGACTTGGGTGCGCCGGCTGTCACAAATCGAGAGCTCCTTTTGTCGTCCACACCCACAAGGCGTCATCGTCGATTTCGTAAAAATGTATGGCATGAATTGAAACTGCTAGAAATGTGAGGGTCGGAAGTGGGAGCTCCAGATGGCCAAGTGTTTAGAAAAAGATAGTCACGTGAGGCATCAGTCATTTATGTAGCGGTTGGCGCAGTGGAAAAAGTAGGAAACGATAATATGAGGGCTTTGGGATCGAGTTCTTATTTGCCATTTTTTAATTTTCATTTTTTACTTTACTTACACCTCAAATAAATCGAAATAACCTCAATGTACTGTATTTACTAATATTTTCATAAAAGGCAAGAAAAGGAAAGGCATAGGAAAATTTGGGGCAATAAATAAAACTGCAAGAAAGGATTGTCTTTACAGCATCTAAGAGGACTCTTAAAATACATTTCCAACAAGCACGAGTTAGTATATGAAATTAGATAAGATTTTGAACATGGTTGCTCTTCAGCAACTGTGCATGCAAGAGCTTCAGTGGGTCGGAAATAACAGTCAACCAGCTGAAAAATACAGATGTATCAAACCTTGATCAGTTTTGAAACTGTCTTCTTCGCAAGGTATTGCAAGTAGAATCACATGTTATCTACATCCGATGTGGGAGTCGTTGATTCTGTCTAGTACATGTGCGTGTCATTCACTTAGTCACCACGTAAAATACATGATATGAAAGTAATAGCTCTCTGTTGTAAACCTTTGTCGTAAAACTTTTTAAAATAACACATATTTGACAGTGGATCCAACAACGTGTAGTATGCCGCTTGAAAGATTTGTATATATACAGTATAACATTTAAACACATTTAAACATAGAACATGGCATCGAATCCTCAAAAGATAATGTGACGCAGCTGGTGGAACAGCGACGGTGTGGTGTACTACGAATTGCTTCCCAGTGCTGTAACAATCACTGCTGACATTTATTGTCAACAACTGCAGACGCAAACGAGGAACAACGACCAGGGGAAGACTGCGTGAAGTGATGCTACTCCATGTCAACGCCCTCCCGCTTTCTGCTAGACTGCCAAGAGACACTATACAGAAGTCGAAAGGAGTATACTGGGGCACATTTTTATGTGGTACCCGAATATTATTTTATAAACGATGTATGTCTTGTCTTTGATAGGCGTTATATCGCAGACCCAGAGATACTGCTAGCGTTGGAGAAAGAGACCGCTTGGCGCACAGTTGTAAGTAGCTGTCTATGAGGGAAATATGATGGAGGAGGCAGTTTTTGTGGTGTGCTGTGTGAAGCAGTATTGTTGAACATGGAAGCATAGGTCTGCATGCAACCAAGGTAAAGATGTTAAATGATTATGATTTCTGATTTGCCATCGCGTTAGTATAGATGAGTTGGCTGATAATTTGTAATTGTTGATTAACCCCAGAATATACGTAAACTGTTTTGATAAAAAGATTAGTTACATATCTCACTTTTGTAATGTTTCTAAGTTTCATTAACAGAGCTATATTTAATTTGATGATTCGCATTTATGTTGGATTAATGATGTTCGATAATACTTGCTGTTTAAATCTCATTGCTCGTGAATCAATTGTGAGTAATGTAACTTCAATTTAAGATGTTTTTGAAAAGACAAATTTAACATGCGATATAATTTTGCTAAAAAAAAATCCGTGTTAGTAATTCACCATGACCCGTACCGCCTCCACAGAATGGCCACATTCATTGAAGACATTCTAATTGCAGAAACGTCTTAGTCGGAACATAATTCTGTTCTTCGCATGCTATTGCAAACTTTTCTTATAGAAGGTGTTACCGTGAACCTAAGTAAATCTCATTTCTAGGTCACATAATTTCGGCAGACGGTATTACACCCGATCCCGACAAACTACAAGCCATCCGTGACTTTACTTTGCGTCTACCAAAAAACAACTTCGCAGCTTCCTCGGTTTGATCAGTTTTGTTCGCCGTTTCATACACCACTCTGCACTAGATGCCCCTAGATTATGTTATCTTACTGGTAAAAATACTGTCAGGTCGTGGGATGACAAAGCACAGTCCGAGTTTCTCAATCTGAAAAAGGTTTTACTTAATGCTCCACTTCTATCACATCCTGATCCGACAAAGAATTTTTCGATTGCTACAGACAGTTCCAAGACTGCTCAGGAAATCGAGGAAAATGGTACAACTGTTTTACATCGCGTTTGCTAGTCGCATCCTTTTATCGACTGAAAGAAATTATTCTGTCACTGAACTCGAAACATTATGTTTTGTTTGGGCTTTCACTAAATTTCGTCACTTTCTATACGGCAGACACACAACAGTATACACAGATCACAGAGCTATTCAATTTCTTTTATCAGCTAAGTTCACGCGTGACAGACTTAGTTGTTGGAAACTTTGTTTGCAGGAATTTGATTTTATGATTGTTCACATCCCAGGAACCGAGAATACTGTAACAGTTGCGCTTTCTCGCTCACTGTGCAATAAACAGCAAGAAATCGCTGCTAATTTCTGTCAATCTAGTTTCAGCCTTCTCTATATTAAACAGGTAGCTTCCGAAAATTTTATTTCAGCATCATTAATAGACAGCGCCAGAGAGCAGAGCAAAGACGACGTCTGGAAAGATATGAAACTTCTCTGGTGTGACACGAGCCAGACTACAATCAGAACTTCCTACACCGTGCACAATAATATTGTTTCGCCACGCTCTCCTTGACAGCGATAATTGGACTCTCTGCATACCTGAAGAACTTGTCTATTAATCTGGTATACAGACTTGAGCTAAGCCCATTATGGTGCTTGCAAATACTTTTTGATACTACGACAGAAGTGTTGTTTCACAAATATGGAAAAGTCTTAGCGACTTGCAGAATTTGTCAAAAAGCTATATCTTCTACAGTATCTCACATTGCCCCTCTGTACCCCATTGTACTCACGAAATTAAGACATATGGCAGCTGTTGATCTATTTGGATCAATTACAAAAACTAATAAAGTTTTCTGCTACATATTAGTTGCTGTAGAACTATCTTCCAAATTTGTGTTTTTCACTCCGTTACGAAAAGCCACTGCTGGAACTGTTTCTAATGCTATTACTAAACATATTTTGCCTCATGTTGGACATGTTCAGAAGGTAGTCTCCGACAATGGACCGCAATTTCGGTCAGTAACATGGAAACGCAATCTGAAAACTAGAAATATTACACCCATTTTTATTTCCAGATACCATGCTTCTTCCAACTCATCAGGGCGCATCATGAAAGAGATCGGAAAACTTTGCCGTATCTACTGTCACAAAAGACATATTGATTGGGGCAAGCACATTTCAGATTTTCAGGACGTCATCAATTCCATACCAAAAGACTCTACCATGCTTTCACCATGTCTTGTGTTGAAAAATCTAGAGCCACCCAACAAAATTCGTGAAATTGTTTCTTTTCCTACTACAAGAAGATTGCGTCACCAAGAAATTATAGACATCGCACTTAACAATGTAAAGCATGCAGCACAGCGCCGCAAACGTCAACAAAAACAGGTGAGTAACCTCCAGGAATTTCGCTTAGGACAAAAAGTGTTGGTACGCACTCACTACCTGTCTAATAGAGGAAAATGTCATTGTAGTAAATTTGAACTTTTGTATTCTGGACCGTTTAGGATACGCAATATTCCCCATCCCAATGTGGTTCGTATTGAAAATCGCTATGCAATCATCACATCAGCAACGTCAAGAACTTTATGGAATAACTTTTGCTTTGGTTCATTTCACGTAGCTAGTCAGCTTGATCACATAGACTACCGCAACTATTTGTTTTCCGCCTGCAGCCGGATTAAA
Source organism: Schistocerca piceifrons (assembly GCF_021461385.2). Taxonomy (NCBI): domain Eukaryota; kingdom Metazoa; phylum Arthropoda; class Insecta; order Orthoptera; family Acrididae; genus Schistocerca; species Schistocerca piceifrons. The sequence continues at coordinate 1,065,830,173 of NC_060138.1, forward strand.
AAATTAAAAAAAACTGGGTACTTTTCAGGAAATATCGTACTTGGCGTTTGTCTTGAAGAAGTCGTTATTTGCATTACCAGTAAATCTCAACTTATGCTTATTTTGATTTTACACACCAGTTCACATAACTGTAAAACACATCTGACCTCTTCCTTGACACACTTCCCATGCTAATACAAATTCTATTGGTACCTTGTTTTCACGATTCCTCGCTTTTCAGCATTTCATTATGTGTCGACGTGCCCGGTAGGGAGAATCTTTCAGGTTGTTTCTCTTACCGTAAGTATAGGCCCTGCATTTTTTTCTGTTTTCATACACATGTGCATGAAAACAACAAGTGAAAGAGACAACATTTATTTTGTCATGTGTCCAGCAGATCACATTCCTTGGATGATCTGACCTCTGCAAACTGTAACTCAAACATTTTTTCACTTATAAGAATTTGTGTCCTTTCGTGTATTGCCTCTATATATTTTATGTTAATTTATTTCTGATGCTATTTTGTCCTTGGTGATACCATGTAATGCGCTATTTTTTATGATGCTGTGCTCAAAAGTAGGCTATTGCCTGATTAATTATTATTACATTTTTTGTTAAGTTAGTCACTCTTTGTATTTAATAATGTTGCTGTTTCATTTACGCCCAGTCTTGTGCTCTAATTTTGCTATATATCCACTGTACCTGATGTCTCCAGTTTACTTGCTTTCACCTATGTAGATTTAAGAAATCAATGTACTCTGTAACTAATGTCCATTACATATACTCATCCATTTCGTATATTTTGCAGAACCAGTCTACCAAAGTCTCATTGTATCCAAATGAGCCATTATGCTCATAAGCAGGAACTGCGTTACACAAAAGTATGACATAAACAGCTTATATGGAATAGTAAACACCATTAACACTACTCACACTGTTTCCTGGCAGGCTTTTATAAACATTTTCCTGTTGGTGTACTACGTAAATTAGGCACATTGCCTATAAAATTTAGGATTAAGGACATTTTTTCCTGCATTTTGTGTTAGGTACAAGAGTATTGTTAGATGAGTGTCCGTGCCCTTAGCTGCACTTCAGTAATGAGGATTATATTAATATATTGATGATTTTTCTATAATGATATTGTATGATGCTAACATGTATTTTGTGTATGTTGTTTCCTTTCAAGGAAAATCTGTTTCACCTTGGGCCAAATGATTGGAGGTGTTTGTGGGAGACTGTCACAGAGGCCCTTTACACCTAAAAACATTTTTTCACCATTCCTTATGAGATATGTTACTGCCTTCTTATGTTAGCATGCATGACTTTTTTTCAGATTAATAATCACATTTCCAGGTTCCACTATTTATGCAATTCATTCGCATCTTTGCATATTAACTCATGATTTACTGTGATATGTTACATTTATGTAGTAAGCTATATTGCACTTAGTCCTCCAGTCATTATGCTTGCATACACTATAATCTCATATTTTGCTTTCTTTGGCCATAGCAGTTCTTGACTCTAGACGAATGACGATTGACTGTTTATCATTTTCTTTACAGGTAAAGTGCACTGCCCTTATCAATCATTCTGATATCCTTCCTCGTAGATATGTGCATTGTTAAAGATAAAGGTCATTTAATAGATAGTTTTACGAAGCCCTGAGGCTGCTACACAACCTACAAATATTCTGTCTTGACTCACATGATACCATACTTTGACTCTGATTCTATTTGTCTAATATGTACTCATACAGGCCATACAGACCTATACTTCTGTATAATACTGCTATGTATGCACCTTGTTCTTGTAAAAACCATGTTGAGTGACATATTCTCATAATGAATTATGCATAGGACTGAGTGCCATATAAAGTTACAGTTAATGATATTTTATGATACTTTCTCAGCTTTCATGTTTATTTCATGTACTAGGCCACTTGGAGCCCCAAACATTTTATAGCTACTAAGATCAGCATTTATGTATGTACTAAAGGCCACTTGGAGCCTCTGACTGATATTATCTATACGGTTGTTTTAAATATTAAGATTTGCATGTACTCCAAATACAAGGCAATGCGGAGCCATTCAGTTCTTGACTGTTAGGTTTTCTTATGTAATTATATCATAATGTAGCAAGGCCACTGAGAGCCACGGCATAATATTATGAACCACTGATGTTCTCTGTCATGTTAGGTTATTCTATGTCTGATTGGCAGCCTGATGCCACGCTTGTTGATTTTGTCTTATTCAGATTTCACTTTCAGTTTCGGCTATTCACTCTAATCTAAGGCATTGTTGCTTCATCCAGTCTGCAATTTCATTAGGATACTGAACTTTTTCTTATCAGATAGATTACTCGATGTTGACATAGGTAGAAATGGTCATGTTCCACTACCTTACCTTTGCTACTATCCTACCTCTGTTCATGGTATTGGAGCAATTTACTATTGGTATTCATACTTCAAAGTAAGTGACTATATACGTTGTTTGGATCTCAGAAGAATCTCTACTATGAAGGGCAGTGATTATGCTGGACATCATGTTACTGATATTATGATAATCGTCAACTATGGTTGCCGAGTACCTATTGTACTCGTATCTCTGCACATGACTGAGGAAAATAATATGTAATATGTTTTGGTACACTGAATGCAATCCACATTGATCACTACTAAACTGTTAAATCTGCACAAAACAAAAAGAAATGGACTTTATGATGTAGTCACTTCAACATGCTCGTAGGCTTCAGCATGACTCTACCTTTCCATTGCCCAATACTATACCATTATCTTGAGGAATAGGATTGTATACTGATTTTGCCTTATATGATTTATTTGTCAGGTAACTTGTTTACGAGAATATTTATCATATTGTAACCAGATTATAATTTATACTAGTGTACCCGAGCACTATCAATTCATTCGAGTTTAATGATGTTATATACAGTTAGATAAATTTACCACACAATTGTTGTACAAGCTACTTCCAAATATGTGTGAAATTTGTTAAACCCCACTGGAGGGTTGTGAAAGGAGTGTACTGGGACACATATGTATGTGGAACCCGAATATGATTTTATGAACGATATATGTCTTGTCTTCGATAGGCGTTATATCGCAGACCCAGAGATACTGCTAGTGATGGAGTAAGAGAGCGCTTGGCGCACAGTTGTAGGTACCTGTCTGTGAGGGAAACATGATGGAGTAGGCAGTTTTTGTGGTGTGCTGTGTGAAGCCACCAAGCATTAGATTATGTAGGTATGTCAGTATTGTTGAAAATGGAAGCAGAAGTCTTCATGAAAACAAGGTAAACATATTAAATAATTATGATTTTTGTTTTTGCCAGCGAATTAGTATAGATGAGTTGACTGATAATTTGTTATTGTTGAGTAACCCTAGAATGTACGTAAACTGTTTTGATAAAAGGCTAGTTACATATTTCACTTTTGTAATGTTTCTAAATTTTGTTACCAGAGCTATATTTAATTTGATGATTTGCATTTATGTTGGATTAATGAAGTTAGATAATACTTGCTGTTTAAATCTCGTTGCTGGTGAATCAATTGTCAGTAATGTAACTGCAGTTGTGAGATGTTTTTGGAAAGACAAACTTAACTTGAAACATCCTAGCAGATTAAAACTGTGTACCGGACCGAGACTCGAACTCATGACTTTTACCTTTGGTGGGCAAGTGCTCTACCAACTGAGCTACCCAAGCACGACTCACGCCCTGTCCTCTCAGCTTTACTTCTGCCAGTACCTCGTCTCCTACCTTCCAAACTTTACAGCAGCTCTCCTGCGAAACTTGCAGAACTAGCACTCCTGAAAGAAAGAATATTGCGGAGACATGGATTAGCCACAGCCTGGGGGATGTTTCCAGAATGAGATTTTCACTCTGCACCGTAGTGTGCGCTGATATGAAACTTCCTGGCAGATTAAAACTGTGTGCCGGACCTCACAGCAAAGCAGTGAGGACGTGGCGTGAGTCGTGCTTGGGTAGCTCAGTTGGCAGAGCACTTGCCCGCGAAAGGCAAAGGTCCCGAGTTTGAGTCTCCGTCCGGCACACAGATTTAATCTGCCATGATGTTTCATGTCAGCACACACTCCGCTGCAGAGTGATAATCTCATTCTGAGAACTTAATTTGCAATATAATTTTGTTAAAAAAAACTCAGTGTTAGTAATCCACCATAATCAGTACTGCGTCCCTGTCCAGGTCATATATTTTTCAAAGACGTTAGATTTTCATAAATGTTTTCATTTATCAGCCAAAACGATTTCATGTGCATTTCAAAGAATTAAAGCAAACATTGCACATCGCTGAGGCTGTAGTTAGCATATTTATATTTTTTGTGAGAGACCAGAATATACCGTGTTACACCGTTGCTGCTCTAGAGGTAAGACAATTTAATTTATCTGTTATGTGCACGGGGGCCAAAGTTAAGTTATCAGTTTTGAACAGGGCCAGAGGATTCAGTACCTAAGGGGCTGAATATATTTTGCTGTGAGTGTATTTCTTTACTGGTATTGGGAGTTGCATTGCCTAAGACTTAGTGTAAAGTTTTGCCAAGAATAACACACAATAAATACACCACTTACAGTTGCAACACGCTACACGATAATTCGAGTTCAGTATCCAGTCCACAGGTCAGACATTCATTCAACGTAATCATTAAGTTTATTATTTCATTCATTTGAAGGACGTTACAAAGTTGTGTTGGGAAGTTATACCGTACCCACCTTATTCATCTGATCTTGCACCCTCAAATTTTCACCTTTTGCGCTCTCTGTCGAACAACCTTCCAGGAATTTCCGGATGAAAATGCGCTCCGAATATGGCTCGACGAATTCCCCTCAAAACCACGCTGTTCGTACAGTCGCGGAGTATAAAAGTTACCCAAGCATTGGCAGAATGTTGTATACAGTGAAGGAAAATATATTATTGATGACTAACATATCTGTTGTGTTCATTAAACTTACGGGAAAACGCGAGGAACTGATGAACTAACCCACTATTTGTTGGATGTATTCAAATCTTTGTCTTTTTTTACTTCTTCTACAGCTTTAACCCCCCCCCCCCCTTTGCCTCGCAGCTCCCTCTAGTACCATAGAGGATTTTCCCAGATGTCATAACATATGTACCATCATCCTGTCTCTTCTTCTTGTCAGTGTTTTCCATATGTTCCTTTACAGACCTTAAAAGGATTCTACCAATAGAATTTTTCGGAATTCGCCGTAACCTGTCTGGAATACTACCAGCGTAACGCAGAAAAGATGTAAAACTTGGTGCCACCTCATTATTCGCATCATCTACCCGATTCGTAGTTGGGCTAAAGGGCAGCGCTGTTCCAAATGTACAGCAAATGATTGGACACTGGTTTCTAGAATAAAGTTTGTATAACCAGTGTGTTCTTTCAGAGATGTCAAAAAAAACAGACACAATTTTGATCCTGCAGCCACTGTGAATCAAGACACAAGGAAATTAGTTGCCAGTGCGAACAGGTTTGAATCAATGGGGAAAGCTGAAATTTTATGCCAGACCAGAAATTGAACCCAAATCTCCTATTTAATAGACAGATGCTCTGATCACTGCGCCATCCTGACACAGTCGTTATTGCAAATATATGGATAGTCCATGCACGCCTACTATCATATCCAAATTCTCAACTTATCCACACATTACTGATACAGTGTCCCTTGACCGTTATCCTCATCACTCGCGGGATTTCGCCCATTCGCCTTCCAAAAAAATGGCTCTGAGCACTATGGGACTTAACATCTGAGGTCATCAGTCCCCAACAACTTAGAACTACTTAAACCTAACTAGCCTAACGACATCACACATATCCATGCCCGAGGCAGGATTCGAACCTGCGACGGTAGCGGTCGCGCGGTTCCAGACTGAAGCGCCTAGAACCACTCGGCAACCACGGCCGGCGATTCGCCTTACAGTTTGAGTGTATTGTACATCCGCACTGAAGTGATCAAAGGCCGTCCTCACCTTAGTTACCTCTGCAGTGTCTTTTCTTTCGGATATGTCTAGGCAGTCCATGAGGGTGCAATGACCACTGTGTCCAGATGGTGCATCTGGCTAGTAAGAAGGAGACCCGAGCCGGTACAAATCTTCAACTCTTTTCATCGATTTAAATCAATTCCCACTGGCAGCCAATGTCATTAATTCCATTGTGTCTTTGTACTTTATTTCTTTATTTTTAATTTATACTTAAAGTTCCGTAGGAAAAAATTGAGGAGCAAATCTATAAGGTCATGGAATATGTCAGTACATGACATTACAACATAAAAGTAATAACAGATAAAAATAAAATGCTTATGAAATCGAAAAAAGTCAATCGATCCATAAGTATAAGTAAACGCAATCAACAATACAATAAGAATCAGCTTAATTTTTCAAGGAACTCCTCGACAAAATAGGAGGAGTGAGCCACGAGGAAACTCTTCAGTTTCGATTTGAAAGCGTGTGGATTACTGCTAAGATATTTGAATTCGAGTGGTAACTTACTGAAAATGGATGCAGCAGTATACTGCACACCTTTCTGCACAATAGTTAAGGAAGTTCGATCCAAACGCAGGTTTGATTTCTGCCGAGTATTAACAGAGTGAAAGCTGCTTATTCTTGGGAATAAGCTAATATTGTTAACAAGAAATGACAGTAAGGAATAGATATATTGAGAGGCCAATGTCAAAATACCCACACTCGTGAACGGGGGTCGACAAGAGGTTCGTGAACTTTCACCACTTATTGCCCGAAACGCCCATTTCTGAGCCAAAAATATCCTTTCAGAATGGCAAGCGTTACCCCAAAATATAATACCATACGACATAAGCGAATGAAAATCAGCAAAGTAGACTAATTTTCGTGTCGAAGATCACTCACTTGAGATACCGTTCGAATAGTAAAAATGGCAGCATTAACTCTTTGAACTAGATCCTGGACGTTGGCTTTCCATGACAGTTTACTATCTATCAGAACAGCTAGAAATTTGAACTGTTCAGTTTCACTAATCATATGCCCATTCTGTGAAATTAAAACGTCAGGTTTTGCTGAATTGTGTGTTAGAAACTGTAAAAACTGAGTCTTACTGTGATTTAGCGCCTGCCGCTGTGGCCGATTGGTTCTAGGCGCTTCAGTCCGGAACTGCGCTGCTGCTACGGTCGCAGGTACGAATCCTGCCTCGGGCATGGATGTGTGTGATGTCCATAGGTTACTTAGGTTTAAGTAGTTCTAAGTCTAGGGGACTGATGATCTCAGATTGTAAGTCCCATAATGCTAAAAACCATTTTTGTGATTTAGCGTTGGTTTATTTTCTATAGGCCATGAACTTAGGTCATGAACTGCACTATTTGAAACTGAACCAATATTGCACACAACATCCTTTACTACCAAGGTAGTGTCATCTGCGAACAAAAATATTTTAGTTACCTGTAATACTAGAGGGCATACCATTTATATAAATAAGGAACAGGAGCGGCCCCAACACTGATCCCTGGGGCACCCTCCACTTGACTGTACCCCACTCAGACCCCACATCACTGCCATTCTCAACATTTGAATAATGATCTTTTGCTGTCTGTTGCAAAAGTACGAGGTGAACCAATTGTGAGCTACTCCCCGTATTCCGTAACGGTCCAACTTCTGGAGCAATATTTTGTGATCAACACAATCAAATGCCTTAGTTAAATAAAAAATATGCGTAGCGTTCGAAACCTTTTATTTAACCCATCCAGTACCTCACAGAGAAAATAGAATATAGTATTTTCAGTTATTAAGCGACCTCTAAAGCCGAACTGTACATTTGATAGCAAATCGTGTGATTTAAAATGACCAATTATCCTTACATACACAGCCTTTTCAATAACTTTAGTAAACACTGATGGCATACAAATAGGTCTAAAATTGTCCACATTATCCCTTTCTCCCTTTTTATAAAGCGGCTTTACCACTCAGTACTTTAATCGTTCAGGAAAGTAGCCATTCCTAAAGGCAAAATTACAAATATGCTAAATACAGGGCTAACATGTGCAACACAGTACTCTAATATTCTGCTAGACACTCCATCATATTCATGAGAGTCCTTAGTCTTCAGTGATTTAGTTATTGACTCAATCTCACCCTTGTCTGTATCACAGAGGAGTATTTCAGACATCAGTCTCGGAAAGACATCTGCCAAGGAAGTTATATTCTGTCGCATGTCGTGATTCTTCCTTTGGTAACCGCTGAATACACTTATGTCACATTTGCTACAGTCTTGTCCCGACACAATGAGCAGGTTTAAAGAGCGAGAAGCCGTTGCAAATCTGCTGCAGGAACATCACCGTCAGAACATCTGCACCAATTCCAAAGACTCGCCCACTTGCTGGACCTCTATGCGACTCCCGGGGGACGCTGACTCATGGACTGCTTAGTTTCAGCCGCTGGCAGAAAAAAGCAAACAACTCAACAACGTGTCGGCTGGTGATAAGTACCGGTCGTTAATTCCCCAGCAATCCACTTTCATTCCAGTTGCCACAGCTAGCATCGTATTTCTTTCCTTACTGACCTTGAGTGTAGCCATGTTACGAAACCACAGCTCCGATTTACTTTGCCTGCTGGTCACAAACGATTGTAGCTGCATAATAGTTTTTCCCTGTCCTCCTATCAAGCTCTCCCATGGACACAAACCCTGTAAATTATGTCACTGATGTTAACTGATTCTTCTGTCACTTCTTGGTAAAACAACTTTATGATTATACAGTAAACGAAAAGCACAGAACTGTGTACTTCCTACAGTGTTCATTTACAGTACTTCTTTACACAGCTTTCGGCTTTGTCTTTGACGACTGTAGTCAGTCGATGTCTCATGATGACCTTGTAGGCCGAAAACTGGTTAACGAAATTAATTAACACTGCAGACCACCCAAAATTTTGTGCTTTTAATTATAAGGGTAAACTATATTTGAAAACAAATATTCTACTCAAGAAGGAAGAAATTTCATTGTTGAATTAAGGGTCGTATGGTACATCAAACTTCTACACCAACATAGCTTAGTTGGAGTGAAAATCGGACTACCGTCTTATAAGGGTAGACGTATTGTCTTCGAGGGATACAGCAAACCAGTATTTTAGAGAGAGTTGTCAAATGATTCTGGTGATCATGGTCGGTTTCGGCGGGGAGAGGCGTTCGTCAGATCCATACAGATTGTTTACAACGGAAGAAGTCGCATTCGTATCCCAGAAAGGCTACATCCGAAAACGGTCTTGATCTCCTGTATTATATTGTAACTGAACTATAGATGTAGTATGGTATGAGGAAGGGTTTGAGATTCTCCACTCACTTACTGGTGGAGGAAGGTGATTTTCAATTTTAAGCATAAAATACTTCCTCAAACAGTATCATCGAATGCAAGACGTATATACCAACATTTATACCAAAAAATAGAGCAGTCACTTATGATTTATCACAATTAATTCCTTTCGTGGATCTCCTCATCGAAATTATGAAATCGAAATACTGAACACAGATTGAGAATAATTTATAAAACTTTCACTCTGCAGCGGAGTGTGCACTGCTATAAAACTCGCTGCAGTTTACAGTTGCTTGTCGGGTCGAGACTGGCTTTCACGGCAAGTGCTCTACCAACTAAACTTCAAGAGCACTACTCACAACCCGCCCTCACAGCTTTACTTCCGCTTGTACTTGGCCATACTTGCCTGCGAAGGCAAGCGTCCAAGGAGCTAGTCCCGATCTGGTACACACTTTTAATCTGCCAGAAAGTTTCTAATCAGTGCGCACTCCGTTTCAGAGTGAAAATTCATTTTGGAATCAGTCCCCCAGGCTGTGGCTAAGCCATGTGTCCGCGATATCCTTCGTTCCAGGAGCTCTAGTCCCGCGAGACATGTACGAGAAATTCTGTGAAGTTTGGAAGGTAGGAGATGAGGCATGCCAGAAGTAAAGTTGTGAGGAAGGGTCCTGAGTCGTGCTTGGATAGCTCGGCAGTAGAACACTAGTATGATAAGGCAAGGGTCCTGTATTCGAGTCCTGGCCTGGCACACAGTGAAGTGTAAAGGCAACATGTAATCACACCTTTTACTCAACGATACAAACTCAGCACAATTGGCTGTAGGGTGGTAGGTTCAAATGGCTCTGAGCACTATGGGACTTAACTTCTAGGGTCATCAGTCCCCTAGAACTTAGAACTACTTAAACCTAACTAACCTAAGGACATCATACACATCCATGCCCGAGGCAGGATTCGGATCTGCGACCGTAGCGGTCGCGCGGTTCTACACTGTAGCGCCTAGAACCGCTCGACCACGCGGCCGGCAGGGCGGTAGGACTGGACCAAAGTAACACATCAGGCAATCACCATAGACTATTATTTGGTGCCTTTAAACAAAAGAAGTTGACAAATAAAATCATCAAATGTTTAAAACTACCACACATATCTTTAAAAATCACCATTCAGGTGAAAATAAATTACTTCAATTTTAAAGATTCATAAAAACGGCACACTTATGGCCTTTTACACATTTACTGAAATGAGTTATTTTATATACTCTAAATTATAATCAGGTTGAAGAACAATTTACTAAAACTTAACTAATGTACTCTTTCATTACCACTGATTGTTATTACCAAAGTAATTCAGAGTTCAGGCAACAATCAGATACCATGGCACACAATAGGTTACTTAAATGGTAGGCACCACATAATTTAGCATATAACATATAAAATTTCATGTGAGCAAACTCGTGAGATTCAGCAACTACACTCAGAAAACGGACGCCCGCCCGTTCAGCTGTTTCCAATACAGGCTCGACGTGGACACCCCAGATGGGAGCAGCAACGGTAGCGAATGGGCACGAGAAAATCCAGGAACTAGTGGGTATCTACATCTGCCTTAAACAGCTAGCAACACAATAACTCATTACAACACACCAGTAAAATAAATACATGAAATTAATCACAGTATCGATCTACTGTCATTGAAGGAATTCTTGTACAACCAACCATAGAATCCGTTTCAGACCTTTAAACACAGAACAACTGGCCTCTCAATTACTGGTAAGAATTTGGGAAACTACTGATTTCAAAATTATACGCGTATCTCAGACACACTATTAGTTCAAACAGAAACGTAACAATGGCGGTTAAACCTTGACAGTAGGGATCTACAACAGAATGTGTCAGCACTCCAGGCCCTCGTAAATGTTAAAGATCACACCACATACAACTTAAAACATTACGTATTAAAGCAATTAAAATCAACACATTGTAGGCCAGACTTAGTAGGAGTAGCGATGGCCGCCCAAGAAACAGAACCCAGTAGTTGATTCCGACCACTATTTACAGGACAAGCAAGTCCCTTACCCTCTCGCTTGTTCGACGATGCCAGCCGCCGCAGATCCCGATGCCAGAAGACATGTAGCAAGTGGAAAAACAACACCAACGGCTTCCCAGTAACGTCTCTTTCCACTCCGGCGATTTTTGCCACGGCGCCGTCACCCGGGCAAACAGCCCCTTCTGGACGTGCCCTGCTTGCTGCCTGACACCAGACCTCAGCTGTCCGCCACAGTTCCCAAAACGCAGTTACTGCTCGGCGTCCCAAAGCAAACTCCCTTCCTCTTCCTCAGCTTTTTCTCTCGCTCCCGATCGACCCGGTAGGGGGCGCCGGCGCGCGCTCTGCGCACACCGCCGGAAAGATGACCCATACCGGCGGCGGGGATATCGCTGATCGAGCCACACGGCTCACACGGTATTAACCGGCCAGCTAGTTTCAGTTAATTTACAAACTGCTTGACAAACCAGTTGATTAACATTGTATGTGAATAGTACGACGAATGCTATAGCTCCAGTCATTGGGGACGTTGTTAATGCAACGCATCAATCATTTGCTGTAATAGCAAAATTTCACTTGGAAAAATAAACAGACATTCGGAACAACAAATAATTCGACACGAACTTGAAAAAGGTTGCAATGCGTGCCACAGTTGTTTCTGTGCGTTTCTGAATAAATGCTCCCAATTACTCGAAAAGGTGAGCTGCTCAATTGGATGAAACTCTTTCTCTGGATTTAGCAGTTCACGAGTTTAACTAACTTGGAAAACGCTGCAACTTGGCGTTTTGTATTTTTATCAAATAAGTGCTAAGACTGAAAGGAGTGGTAAGTCCTCCTAGGACCGACTGAGGATTGATCGACGTTGCTATACACATCATTCGCTGGAACAAACTACCCGATTTCGAGGAACTACGCGAAATTAACGTAATCGTTTTTTTGCAGAAGCAAACAAAATAATGTGACTGAGGTCTAATTGTAATTCACACAGGAAGCTTTACCACAGTCAGTGTGCTGGCAGTCAAGAGCGCAGTGACCACGTCCAACGTGTTGAAAAATATGCCGCGCGGGATTAGCCGAGCGGTCTTGCGCGCTGCAGTCATGGACTGTGCGGCTGGTCCCGGCGGAGGTTCGAGTCCTCCCTCGGGCATGGGTGTGTGTGTTTGTCCTTAGGATAATTTAGGTTAAGTAGAGTGTAAGCTTAGGGACTGATGACCTTAGCAGTTAAGTCCCATAAGATTTCACATTTAAAAAATATACGGGAAATCAGAACATAGGACATACCAGGAATCTAGAATGCAACTAGCGTTTCTCATTTCGTCTCCTAGATACATGTAAGTGTCTGTCGAAATGAAATGCCCACGTATTGGTTGGTTGGTTTTGGGGAAAGAGACGAAACAGCGAGGTCATCGGTCTCATTGGATTAGGGAAGGACAGGGAAGGAAGTCGGCCGTGCCCTTTCAGAGGAACCATCCCAGCATTTTCCACCCACGTATTCAAGCAACACACTCGACACACTCGATTTTAAGTGTAAACGAAGACTTCCTGGTCGGCATCGTCAATGAGGGGTGTTACTTACGGACCACCAATTGATAATGCCTGCAGCAGCCTCCATCCGCCATTTGCGCCGGCTTTTTGTTCAAAATGGTTCAAATGGCTCTGAGCACTATGGGACTTAACTACTGTGGTCATCAGTCCCCTAGAACTTAGAACTACTAAAACCTAACTAACCTAAGGACATCACTCACATCCATGCCCTAGGCAGGATTCGAACCTGCGACCGTAGCAGTCGCGCGGTTCTGGACTGCGTGCCTAGAACCGCTAGACCACCGCTGCCGGCTTTTTTGTTCCAAACTTGGACTCCTCACTATCATTTAAGTAACTTTTAAGGGCATGTCTTTCCAGGTAGCAAGAGATTGCACTGAGGTGACTAAATTCAACATGATCATATACAGATGGCGGTAGTATCGCGTACTCAAGGTATCAAATGGCAGTGGATTGGCGAGGCTGATTCCTACACCTTCTACCCCTCTGCCGGTGTGCCCCAAGGTTCCGTCCTCTCCCCTCTTCTCTACCTTCTGTATACGGCGGACATGCCGCCGCCTTCACCCCCCGTCCACCTTCTCCAGTACGCCGATGACACCGCCTTCCTTGCCCTCGCCCCCACCCTGTAACGCTTCCAACACCTTCTCCAATCCCATCTTGACCGGTTCACCACTTGGTGTAACCAGTGGTTGCTCAAGGTCAATCCTTCCAAGACCCAGGCGATCATTGTAGGCAAAACCACACCCTCCTTCCATCTCCTCGACTTCTATCACCATTTATCGCCTCTCCTGGACCCCCCCATCTGTGGACTATCCAGGCCCAGGCATGCTCCAGACTCCGTCTCCTCAAGCTCCTATCTGGCCGCACATGGGGTCTGGACCGCTTCACCATCCTCCACACCTATAAATCCCTCATCTGCCCTATCCTCTGCTAAGCCCATCCCCCCTGGATCTCCACCCCTCCTACCTTTTACAAATCCCTTCAAATCTTAGAACACCATGTGCTCCACCTCACCTATTGCATCTGCCTCCCTTCCCCCACATGGATCCTGTATGACCTCATTCTGTTCCCACACCTCCTCCTTTTCCTCAAACGGATACGGATCCTCTACACCTCCTGTAAACTTGATCCCCCTGACCTGGTTGTCTCTCCCATCCTCTTCCACCCCTGTCTGCCACCGCGCCTGTATTCCCACGTCCCACCTGCTCTCCATCTCTCCACTCTCCATACCCTCGCCCAAGATGGCTTCCGCCAACTCCCCCTCCCTGATGATGCCCGCATCCCCTCCATCTACTCCTCCTACCAACTTTGATCCTCCCCTTCCACCCCCTTCTCTCCCTCCTCCCTTCCTCCCTTCCTCCCTTCCTTCTCTCCCCCAGGCTTCCGCTACCCCCTAGCTTCTTTCTTCCGCCTCCCATCTCCTCTGCCACTGTCATCAACACCCTCCCCTCTCCCTCTTCCCCCACCCTTTCCCCTTTGGCAGGTCCCCGGACTCGTACATGTACAGTGAACATTCGCGCGTTGGAGATCATCGCCATCGGTTTTTTGTGTGTGCCATCGTGTTAATGCTTTAGTGTTTCACCGCCCACGCTCACGTGTGTCTTTTCAGTCGTCTGTGTTCGTGTACCAGTGCTAAACGTTTTTTATTTTACGGCTTCGTGTTTTTACTCAGTGTGTCTACTGTTTTCTGTCCATCATTTTCTTTTGTTTTTCTATGTCTTCCTGTTTCTACTTGTATTATATGTGGCCGAAGAGCGGCGTAGTATTGCCGCTGCCGGCCTACCTTGTATAAGGTGTTAAAATTACAATAAAGAAAAAAAAGCGAGACTGTCATTTGTACTCAGGTGAGTCATGTGGAAAAGTTTCCGACATGATTATGGCCGCAAGGCGGTAATTAACACACTCTGAACGCGGAATTGTAGTTGGCGCTAGATGCATGGGGCATTCTGTTTCGGAAATCGTTAGGCAATTCAATATTCCGAGATCCACAGTGTCAAGGATGTGCCGAGAGTAACAAATATCAGGCATTACGTCTCACCACGGACAACTTAAAGATCGAGAGCAACGGTATTTGCGTAGTGTTGTCAGTGCTAACAGAAAAGCAACACTGCGGAAAATAAGCCCACAAACCAACGTAGGACGGACGACGAACGTATCCGTTAGACAGTGCTGCGATATTTCGCATTAATGTGCTTTGGCAGCAAACTACTGACGCCAGTGCCTTTGCTAAGAGCATGACATTGTCTGCGCTTCTCGTGGGCACGTGATCTTATCGATTGGACTCTAGACGACTGGAAGACCGTGGGCTGGTCAGATGACTCCTGATTTCAGTTGGTACTAGCTGCTGATAGGGTTCGATTGCGGTGCAGACCCTACGGAGCCAAAGTCCCAAGTTATCAACAAGGCACTGTGGAAGCTGGTGGTGGCTCCATAATGGCGTGGCCTGTGTGTACATGGAATGGACTGGGTCCTCTAGAGCAACTGAACCGATCATTTACTGGTTAAGTCCGGCTAGTTGGAGACTCTTTGCAACCCATCATGGACTTCATGTTCCCGAACAACGATGGAATTTTTATGGATGACATTACATCATGTCACTGGGCAACAATTGTTCACTACTGGTTCGAACAACATTCTAAACAGTTCGAGAGAATGCTCTGGCCATCCATCGCGCATTTATGGGACATAAAAGAGAGGTCAATTCGTGCACAAAATGCTGCACCAGCAACACAGTCACAATTGTGGAGGCTATAGGGGTGGCATGGCTCGTTCCTTCTGCAGAGGATTTCAACGAATTGGTGAGCCCATGCCACGTCGAGTTACTGTACTACGCCAGGAAAAAGGAGGTCCGATATTAGGAGGTATCCCATGACTTTTTTTTACCACGGCGTATAATTTCCTTTAGCTTCAAGCGTCAAAATCGCCTTAAATTACGAAGCTCCTCTTGAAATAGTTTTAAAGCTGAGAACACTTTATTTCTGTGGAAGGGGAGCTAGCTGCTAGTGACAGAATTTTCTTAGCTGGTGGAGGGCAAGAAACACGATAGGCCGTGACCTCTTTTAACAATAATCCCCTTCCTACTAAAGATAAGTTTGGTATCTTAATAACCGTAGTTTCTTCCTTTAGCATAGGTGAATTTGCTGCATATTTTTGTCTTATTTGAAGCAGGAAAAAAGATAGTAAATGTTTTTGGTGTTGGATGTTTCATAATTTCCCCAATGCACCTTTGAGGTTCGACAATCTGTACTACGTATGTCTGTGAACCTTGTTACTGTTAATGCTAAATACAAGGAATACTGTAAAATATTAAAAAAGTAATTCAGACATCTAAACAAATGCACTACGAGAAGCAGATAGCAATGTCAGGGAACAAAATAAAAACAGTATGGGATACAGTGAAAGACGAGACTGGTAGAACCAGAAAGGAACAGGAGCAAATAGCATTAAGGGTAGATGACACATTAGTAACCGATGGGCATAGTGTGGCAAATCTATTTAACAAATACTTTATATCAATTACTGATAGAATGGGATTGTCAGGACCAGTAAATAATGCCCTTGAATATCTGAAACTAGCCTTTACATATAGCTTCAGGTACATGAATATGTCACTCACTTCACCAAAAGAAATAACTTCCATAATAAAATCTTTAAAAACAAAGCATTCTAGTGGTTACGATGAAATATCAACAAAGTTAATTAAGGTATGTTCTTGTGAGTTTAGTACAATTCTAAGTTACTTATGTAACCAGTCAATTATAACTAAGACATTTCCTGACTGGCTAAAATATGCAGATGTTAAGCCTCTATTCAAGAAAGGGGATAAAGAGATACCATCAAACTACAGACCGATTTCAGTTTTGCCAGCATTCTCAAAAATTTTAGAAAAAGTAATGTACAGGCAGCTTCTCAACCATCTGACCACAAATAACATATTATCAAGAACACAGTTTGGATTTCTAAAGGGTTCTGATATCGAGAAGGCTATTTACATCTACAGTGACAATGTACTTAATTCATTAAATAAAAAATTACAAGCAGCAGGTATTTTCTGTGATTTGTCAAAGGCATTTGATTGTGTGAACCACTACATCCTTTTAAATAAATTAGAATTCTATGATGTCACTGGCAGTGCTGGAAAATGTTTCAAGTCATACCTCGCTAACAGGAAACAAAGGGTGTCAGTGCAAGGGACTAGTGAATTAAGTCATCAGTCATCATCAGAATGGGAAGAAATTACATGTGGTGTCCCACAAGGATCCATCTTAGGGCGTTGCTTTTTCTTGCGTACATTAATGATCTCTCATCAGTTACACTGCCAGAAGCAGAGTTCGTTTTGTTTGCAGATGACACAAGTATTGCAATAAGTAGTATGTCGAATGTAGTTCTAGAAAGATCTGCTGCCGGCCGAAGTGGCCGAGCGGTTCTAGGCGCTACAGTCTGGAACCGCGCGACCGCTACGGTCGCAGGTTCGAATCCTGCCTCGGGCTTGGATGTGTGTGATGTCCTTAGGTTAGTTAGGTTTAAGTAGTTCTAAGTTCTAGGGGACTGATGACCTCAGCAGTTAAGTCCAATAGTGCTCAGAGCCAGCCAGCCAAAGATCTGCTAATGATATTTTCATGGATATTAATAAATGGTTTAAAGCCAACTCATTGACATTAAACTTTGAAAAGACTCACTATATGCAATTCAGAACCTGTAAGAGGTTTCCACCCAGCATATGCATAAAGTATGAAGAAGAGCAGATAGAAGAGGTTGACAGTCTTAAATTCCTGGGATTACAACTTGATAATAAATTCAGTTGGGAGGAGCACACCACAGAACTGCAGAAACGCCTTGTCCTAAATAATGTATCTCTTTTTCCAAGAAACAGCTCAGTTCATACATACAATACCAGGAACAAAAATGATCTGCACAAGGACTGAAAAGCACCTACTTTAGTTCAAAAAGGGGCCCACTACTCTGGAACACTTATTTTCAATAATTTGCGAGCAAACATAAAAAATTTAGTTATAAATGAAGTCAGTTTAAAAGGAGCCTGAAAGACTTACTAGTGGCCAACTCCTCCTACTCCATTGACGAATTTTTTAATAGAAACAAATGATGTATTGTATATATTCATACTTTTAGTATTGTTATTTCAGTTTAAAAAAAATTGACATGTTCCACATCCACGAGGATCTCCTCAGCCGGATCTATGGAGCGAAAAACTAATCTAATCTGATCTAATCAAATGTACATACGCCAAATGTATGAGAAAAGTTATGAGACTGATTTTTTATCTACTAAAGCTTTCACTTTTTTCAAACAACAATAATATTGTCCCCTTCAAAATAGTTCCCTTCAGCTGCTACACATCGGCGGAGTCGTTGTTCCCAGCCTTGGTAACAGCGCTGAAAGGCTTCAACTGGTAAGGCTTATAACATGTCGGTCGCCTTGAGTCCCAAAACGACGCCTTTTTAAGCCATTTTTCAATTTAGGGAAAAGAAAAACGTCGCAAGGACTCAAACCATGTGAATAGGGGGACTATGGAGAAAGAGGGATGCCTTTTGAGGTCGAAAATTCTGTGATGGACGTGGCCATGTGACATGGGGCGTTGTCATAGTGAAACTGACCGCCAACGTAGCTGAGTGGACAGCGCGCCGGTTTGTCAAGCAGATTATGTGATGAAAGCGGGCAAGGCAATATTGAGGATTGTCCTCGCAGCGGTAAACCTCGTACTGCACACACTATAGACAATATGCAGAGAGTTAACGAACTGGTGACTGCTGACAGACGCATCACAGTGAACGAATTGTCACGCTATGTTGGGATAGGGGAAGGAAGTGTTTGCAGAATACTGAAAGTGTTGGCGTTAGAAAAGGTTTGTGCCAGGTGGGTTCCCAGGATGTTGACAGTGGCTCACAAAGAAACAAGAAAAACGGTGTGCAGCAAACTTTTGGAACAGTACGAGAATGGTGGAGATGAATTTCTTGGGAGAACTGTGACAGGTGATGAAACATGGCTCCATCATTTTTCACCAGAGACGAAGAAGCAATCAATGGAGTGGCATCATGCAAATTCACCCAAGAAAAAAAAAATTCGAAATCACACCTTCTGCAGGAAAAGTTATGGGTACGCTGTTTTTCGATTCCGAAGGACTCTTGCTTGTGGACATCATGCCAAATGGAACCACCATAAATTGTGATGCATATGTGACGACACTGAAGAAACTTCACGCTCGACTCAGTCGTGTTCGACCGCATCGGCGAAAGCAGGATGTTTAGCTGTTGCACGACAAGGCACGGCCACATGTCAGTCAAAAAGCCGTGGAAGCGATCAAAAAACTCGGATGGACAACACTGAAGCACCCGCCTTACAGTCCTGACCTGGCTCCATGTGACTATCATCTCTTTGTGAAACTGAAAGACCCTCTTCGTGGAACAAGGTTTGAAGATGATGGCTCCTTTGTGCACGCTGCCAAACAGTGACTCCAACAGGTTGGTCCAGAATTTTACCGTGCGGGTATACAGGCGCTGGTTCCAAGATGGCGTAAGGCAGTTGAGAGGGATGGAAAGTATGTGGAGAAATGAAAATATTGTTCCTAAAGGATGTGTCTACATACGGTAAAACTTTCAAACATGTAGAATAAAAGATGGATTTTAAAAAAATAGTGTGAATTTGTTTTGGAGTGACCCTCATACTTGCAGTCTCACTCGAGTCATCCCTTTGCTGAGCCTTTCAAGGACATCTTTGTAAAACCCTTGGTTGATAGTTTGTCCTGTAGGAAGAAAATCTTTGTGAACGATACCCCACTGCCAAAAAAGCAAATCAGCGTTATTTTGATCCCTAATTTGCTCATTCGGGCTTTTTGCGGTCGATGAGATGTCTCAGTGTGCCACTCCTCAGTTTGCCGCTTTGTCTCAGCACCATACTCAAAAATTCAGCATTATCTCCTGTGATCAGACGACTGGACTGTTCGTGGTCACTGGCAGTCCTCTCAAGAAGATCAATGTACAAGTTTCTTCGATTGTCCTTCTGCTCAGTTTGGGTTTCTCGTCCTCAGCGTAGCGCAATCTTTTCACACGTGTAGATCTTCGATCAAAATTTGATTTACGGTGAAATTGTTGAAGTGATCATCCTTATTGTTAACCATCGGTCTGATCGGACAAGAGCCGTACACAATTGACGTTTTCTTAGGTTTTCGAAGTTTCTCCCTGAGCAAGGTTCATCTTGAACGTGTTCTCGGCCTTCAAAAAATGCGTTGTGCCAGCGAAAAATTTGTGCTCTTGATAAAGGGTGTTCCCCATAGGCTGTTTCATCTTTTGAAAGATCTCACTCGTTGATTCCCAAAGCTTAACACGAAAGTTGATGGCATAACGTTGCTGTAAATTCCGCTGTTCCATTTTCGTAGTACACACATACACACAGCCGGCCAGTATAGGAGAGCGGTTCTAGGCCCTTCAGTCTGGAACCGCGCGACCCTACGGTCGCAGGTTCGAATCCTGCCTCGGGCATGAATGTGTGTGGTGTCGTTAGGTTAGTTAGGTTTAAGTAGTTCTAACTTCTAGGGACTGATGACCTCAGACGTTTAGTCCCATTGTGCTCAGAGCCATTTGAACCAACACACACACACACACACACACACACACACACACACATACATACGCATACGAAATACAGTTCCATTGATGGTGCTCCCAAAAATCACGTGACGGCTGTACGGAGCTGAAACTCGGACTGAACGTCTGTAAGGGATGAACACATTTGTCTACACAAGAAGAACAATATAGCGTTGGCAGATGGCTCTTAGTGTTGTTAGTCTCATTACTTTCCTCACACACTTCGTATGTGCGTGACCTACATTCCTTAGCCTCTTTATTGTGGGAAGCCTTTGGAGTCCTGGTAGGGAGAAAATGAAAGTCGTTCCTCGTGCTCTGCACGTAATGAAGGAAATACTGGAGGGCTGGCTGCTGGCCGATCAATGCCGGCGGCGGCCCGCTCTGGGATGCGTGGCACGCGCCGCCTCTGGACCACCACGACCTCACCTCTGGCCGCTCCTCGAAGACCAGCGCTGGTCGTGCCGTTGTCTGGTACGACCAGAACCATACACTACTCTTTGAGGAACTCCCGCACGTGGAAGTAACCGCACAGGTCATACGAAACGTACGGGGAATCCATAGCAGGGTACGATATGGAAATGGCCAAAGTGACGCAACGCTAGCACGTGACTGCACTGATTATATTAGAAAGGTGCAGTACCGTATAGGACATTTGCAGTTATTGTTGTCGGACAGAAAATGTTACATGTTAGTCATGGATACCGTTTTACCAAGTCTGTAGTTAGAACTAGTAGTACTAGCCTATAAAGGCTTTAGTATACTTACTGATCTCGTTTGACAAGGATTGGAAGGTAGTCAGCCGTGGCTTCATAGCAGGAACCAATCCGGCATTCACCAGAAATAACTTAGAGAAACCACGGAAAACCTAAATCACGATGCCCGTATGGGGATTAGAGCCCTCTTTCCTCCCGAATATAAGGTCAGTCTGTTTCCCAGCAGCGTAGCCTCATTCCATTTATCCCTAGTGAGCGGTACTGTTTGGCAAAGAACTCATTTAATAATGTATAAAGCTAATACTATACTGTTCAGTTATTCCCCAATACCGATCGCCTTCAGACTATGCAGGGTGTTCGAAAATTCGCGTTACAAATTTCTGGGTCCTGTAGAGGGGAGTGAAAGCTTAATACCGGGTGATCAAAAAGTCAGTATAAACTTGAAAACTGAATAAATCACGGAATAATGTAGATAGAGAGGTACAAATTGAAACACATGCTTGAAATGACATGGGGTTTTATTAGAGCCAAAAAAATACAAACGTTCAAAAAATGTTCGACAGATGGCGCTTCATCTGACCAGAATAGCAATAAGCAGCATAACAAAGTAAGACAAAGCAAAGATGATGTTCTTTACAGGAAATGCTCAATATGTCCATCATTCCTCAACAATAGCTGTAGTCGAGGAATAATGTTGTGAACAGCACTGTAAAGCATGTCCGGAGTTATGGTGAGGCATTGACGTCGGATGTTGTCTTTCAGCATCCCTAGAGATGTCGGTCGATCACGATACACTTGCGACTTCAGGTAACCCCAAAGCCAATAGTCGCACGGACTGAGGTCTGGGGACCTGGGAGGCCAAGCATGACGAAAGTGGCGGCTGAGCACACGATCATCACCAAACGACGCGCGCAAGAGATCTTTCACGCGTGTAGTAATACTTTGTTTTTCTTTTGGTTCTAATAAAACCCATGTCATTCCAACCATGTGTGTCAATTTTTACCTGTCTATCTACATTATTCCGTGGTTTATTAAGTTTTCAAATTTATACTGACTTTTTGATCATCCAATGTTTTGAATAAGATGGTTTCAGTTCATATGTTTAACTCTTCCACTTCTGCTTGAGGAAATGAATAAGCGTGATGCAGTACAGTTATTAGGTATCAATTCGAAAGGAAACTAAACGAAAAATCCGTTTATCACTTAACAACATTTGTTTGTATTAACACTCAAACAGTACGTGTTTACATTATTCCAAAACAAAAAAGAACCCAGCATACTGCACGTACATTACAACAGCGGTTCTATGTGGCGACCACCAACGTTGTTACAGACATTGTACCTACGAAGCATATTCTGGTACAGACTCTCCATCCCACCTGATGTTTCTTCAATTTCTAGTGCAGGGGCAGAACTTGTGCCAGCAGATCTTCCTTTCTCTCTACAGGAATCTCGTAAACTAAACTTTGCGTAAGTTAAGTGACATCAGACGGCCGTCTGAGATAGTATACATCATCCTGTCTACCGTATTACTTACCAGGACAAGCAACTGTGAAACTTTTCCCTTTTCATCAGCAGACGTGGACGCGTTACACTTCTGAAAGGAAACGGACGTGGAAAGGAAACGGCACTTTTCTGAACATGACTTCCTGTGAAAAATATTACGTTCTCACTCCCCTCTACAAGTCCTACAAGTTTCTAACGGGAATTTTCAAACACGCTTTATACATTTCAAAATGTTCAAATGTGTGTCAATTCCTATGGGACCAAACTGCGGAGGTCATCGGTCCCTAGACTTAACACACTACTTAAACTAACTTACGCCGGCAAGGGTGGCCGAGTGGTTCTAGGCGCTACAGTCTGGAACCGCGCGATCGCTACGGTCGCAAGTTCGAATCCTGCCTCGGGCATGGATGTGTGTGATGTCCTTAGGTTATTTAGGTTTAAGTAGTTCTAAGTTCTAGGGGACTGATGACCTCAGAAGTTAAGTTCCATAGTGCTCAGAGCCATTTGAACCATTTGAACTAACTTACGCTAAAGACAACACACACACACACACACACACACACACACACACACACACACACACCGATGCCCGAGGGAGGACTCGAACCTCCGGCGGGATATACATTTCATTTCATAATGCTACACTACATACACTGTCAGCTGGTATCAGGATAATGTCGACGACATTTGGTTCCTGTAATTCTTAACTTGCTTTCCCAAAAAATTGAACCCGCATCCCTCCATCCGGAGAGAGAGATGGTGGTCACAGAAACAGGATAAGATGTTATTACATTGACGGAAAAAAATCGCAATACCAAGAAGGAGCTGCGTGATATAAACTAAAATTATTAGGCGTGTTTATACATCTGAAAGACGATGTGTATTCAAGTTTTGCGCCAGTTGCGTGACGATGCAAATCATGTTTGCTTTAAATAGACGCTGTAACGGTCTTGAGCGCTAGCTGGCTTTGACATTGGACGTGATGAGTTGTATTAGCCAAGAATGCCTTTAAGATGTCAAAAACGCCGTTATCAACACCTCAATGAGTTTGAAGTAGGTCATGTTATAGGGCTACGAGAAGCTGGCTGTGCCTTCTGCATTCTGCAGAGGGTCTCGGCAGGAACGTAGCTACTATAAATCATTATTGCCAGTGATGGTCATGAGAAAGTTCGGTCGCAAGATGAGCAGGCTCCGGACGGCCATGTGGCACTACCGAGAGGGAAGACCATCGTGTTAGGCGTATGGCTCTGGCGATCCTTACTGGGTCTGCAGTAACAAACTGAGCAGCAGGCGGCACCACAGCAACATAACGAGCTGTTACAAATCGATTACTTCAAGGACAGCTCCGACCAGACGCTCTGTAGCGTGCATTCCACTGACCCCAAACGGCCTCCATGTGCGACTTCAGTGGTGTCAAGTGAGAGCTCATTGGAGGGCAAGTTGGAGGTGTCTCGGTGTCAGTAATGGCCGTGTGCTGGGCAAAAGGGTGCCAGCTGAGAGCCTGCAATGCATCTGTCTGCGTGCTAGACACAATGGACCTACATCTGGAGTAATGGTCTGGCGTGCGACTTCGTATGACAGCAGGAGCACTCCGTCCTTATTCCACCCACTCTGACTGCAAAATTGACGTCAGTCTGGTCATTCGACCTGTTGTGCTGCCATTAACGAACAACATCCCAGGGTGTGTTTTTCATCAGGATAACGCTTGGCCACATACTGCTGTTGTAACCCAACATGCTCTACGGAGTGTCGACATGTAGCCTTCTCCCGCTCGATCACCAGATTTTTCTCCGGTCGAGAACATAGGGGACATCATTGGGTGACATCTCCAGCGTCATCCACAACCAGTATTAACCGTCCCTGTAACGACCGACCAAGTGCAACAGGCATGAAACTCCAGCCCACAAACAGACATACGGCACCTGTACAACACAAATACATACACATTTGCATGCTTACATTCAACATTCTGGCGGATACACCGATTATTAATGTACCAGTATCTCACAATTGAAACGGCTTATCTGGCGCTTACATTAATCTGTACTCTTGCAATGTTAATCACTTAAATATGTTACGCAGACACTCGGTAGGATCGTGGTATCACGAAAAAAAACCAAGGTTCCGCCAGTACCATCCATAAGGGGCCCAAAAAATCTGAGGATGACTTTAACACAAGTCGAAACCGGACAGAATAAACATATGTTATTGCAATCTCGACTGTTGTTTTAACCAAAGAAGAACGAGTTGGCTGATATCAATAATTTAATGACAGCCGCCGTACGGATTTATTGGAGCTATGTAAGAATAGCTACTTCTACTGCGAGATCTTCCTCTGAATGTTTTCTCGTGTAAAAATTCAGGACTTACGAAGGTGGAATCAGTTGGACAGCATAATCATTGATGATTTATGAAATAATAACGGTTCGCCTACATAAAATCTTCACAAGCAACATACTGAAAACGAACGTCTGTATTCATCACAGTTTACGCGATATACGTAAGCCAAAGTACCACAACACTTTTCTCAGTTGGTCAAGTACCGCCTATGTCGGTGATGTCCATTTCAGGCGATACTCACTTCATCAACTGGATAGTACTTCCTCCAGGTCCTTGAAAAAAGGAAAAGTCGTTTTTTAAAAGTACTTGTACTCTGTATGTGTTGTAACTCAAACAGTAATTTAATGATCTCTTATTTGCATTCTTCAGCAGCTTATTCTGTTACTCCCTACGTTCACTTTGCTCTTGCCTTTATTTCTGCTCTTTCTGCCTCAAGTCTCAAGTTATCGTCTCTTAGATAACTGCTGATCATGCCACACATAACGAAGGAAAAAAATCACAGCACCAAAAAATAATTAATATAGAGTAATGAAATAACTCCAGGTACAGATCCAGCGTGTCTAGCACGCAGACAGTTCCTACTAACCAACACATCAGGTGGGACTGACGGATGACGTCGAAGAAGTACAGAGAAGGGCAGCTCGTTTTGTATTATCGCGAAATAGGGGAGATAGTGTCACAGATATGATACGTGAATTGGGGTGGCAATCATTAAAATAAAGGCTATTTTCGTTGCGACGGGATCTTCTCACGAAACTTCAATCACCAGTTTTCTCCTCCGATTGCGAAAACATTCTGTTGGTACCCATCTACATAGAGAGAAATGATCATCACGATAAAATAAGAGAAATCAGGGCTCCCACAGAAAAAATTAAGTGCTCGTTTTTCTCGCTTGCCGTTCGAGAGTGGAACGGTAGAGATACAGCATGAAGGAGGTTCATTGAACCCTCTGCCAGGCACTTTATTGTGAATAGCAGAGTAATCACGTAGATGTAGATGTAGACAGCTATCACTGGCACCAAGTCAGAACCGGCTATCATCTGAAAACACAACGTATCTCCCCTCTGCACTCCGATAATGAGCTCCCGCCTGACATCACTGAAGTAACAAATGGGCACAAATTATTACTTCAGATGCAGTAGGTTGCACCAGAGCAATACACCAAACACTCGGTAGTGACACGTGGCCGTCCGGAGACCGATCTTCCGGGGACCGTGCATTCTCGCGACCACCACTACCAGCAATCAGTGATAACATTCCTGCCAAGTCTTTCTGTAATATCGCATAAGGAACATCCAGCTTCTCCTAGCCCTGTTACACGACCTCATTCAAACACAGTGAGGTGTTTATAACGGCGTCTTTGCCGCCTTAATGTCATTCTTGACTAACATCAGCTCACCACGTCCATTCCCAATGGAGAGACGTCCTCTGAAGTAAGAATGATTTCAGGTGTGCCGCAGGGGAGTGTCGTAGGACCGTTGCTATTCACAATATACATAAATGACCTTGTGGATAACATCGGAAGTTCACTGAGGCTTTTTGCGGATGATGCTGTGGTATATCGAGAGGTTGTAACAATGGAAAATTGTACTGAAATGCAGGAGGATCTGCAGCGAACTGACCCATCGCGCAGGAATGGCAATTGAATCTCAATGTAGACAAGTGTAATGTGCTGCGAATACGTAGAAAGAAAGATCCCTTATCATTTAGCTACAATATAGCAGGTCAGCAACTGGGAGTAGGCGTTAGGAGTGATTTAAAAGGGAATGAGCATATAAATTTGATCGTTGGTAAAGCAGATGCCAGACTGAGATTCATTGGAAGAATCCTAAGGAAGTGCAATCCGAAAACAGAGGAAGTAGGTTACAGTACACTTGTTCGCCCACTGTTTGAATATTGCTCACCAGTGTGGGATCCGTACCAGATAGGCTTGATAGAAGAGGTAGAGAAGATCCAACGGAGAGCAGCGCGCTTCGTTACAGGACCATTTAGTAATCGCGAAAGCGTTACGGAGATGATAGATAAACTCCAGTGGAAGACTCTGCAAGAGAGACGCTCAGTAGCTCGGTACGGACTTTTGTTGAAGTTTCGAAAACATACTTTCACCGAGGAGTCAAGCAGTATATTGTTCCCTCCTACGTATATCTCGCGAAGAGGCCATGAGAATAAAATCAGAGAGGTTAGAGCCCACACAGAGGCATACCTACAATCTTTTTTTCCACGAGCAATACGAGACTGGAATAGAAGTGAGAACCGATAAAGGTACTCAAGGTATGCTCCGCCACACACCGTCAGGTGGCTTGTGGAGTATGGATGTAGGTGTAGATTTAGATGTAACTAACGCTCACGACCGTTACAGCGTGTACTTAAAGCAAACCTGATTTGCATCCTCGTAGTGGCGCTAGTAGCACCTCCCTTACTGGACTGACACGAAATTTAAATAGACGTCATCTTTCAGATGTGGAAAATGCATACCAATTGTCGTTTAAGTCGCTCAGCTCCTTGGTGTTGCGGTATTCCTCCGTCAGCGCATTCTGAAGTCGCTAAATAGAATTGTTATGTAGCGTGCAGGGTGGTGCTTGAATTGAGCTGTGCAGCGCGGTGTAGCTGGTTACACAGCTGCCGCTGGAGTGAGGGCGCGGTGTCGCGCTATGTGGAGCGGAAATGTGTTGCCCAACGGGCTTTCGCTCGCTGCAGCCAGTCTTTTCCTGCTCGCATCTCGCAGCTGGCTGACGTGGACTGCCAGAGATCACCTGCGCCCCCTCTGGTCTCTTCTATTCACTGCCAGTGAGTGGGACTGAAAACTGGAAACCCTTACTACTATCGACCGCTGAACTTTAGCTAAAGCTCTGTAATGATCGTCGACCTAATAACGCGAGACGAAGACTTCCATGAATTACACTGCACAAGCTGTGAACTTTACCTGTCTCTGACCTACAATAAACTAAGAGCTGGCCGGTTGCGGGGGCCGAGCGGTTCTAGGCGCTCAGCCCGGAAACCGCGCGACTGCTACTGTCGGAAGCTCGAATCCTGCCTCGGGCATGGATGTGTGTGGCGTCCTTAGTTAGCTTTAAGTAGTTCTAAGTTCCAGGAGGCTGAAGACCACAGATGTTAAGTCACATAGTGCTCAGAGCCATTTGAACTAAGAGCTGCTAAACATTTTCCTGTCTCCACAAGTAATTGCAAGTGTAGCGCCTATTTACGCAGCCTAAAACGTGTGGTTTTCGGACAAAATATTGGTCTCCCCATTAAGGATTAGCCGTCATTGAACGCATGAAAAATAGTTGCTTTTCGTGATTTTTTAACGTACAGTAAAAAGTAATGCTAAATCTGATGATACGGCTTTATTCCTTACATTTTTCTGAGAGACCAGTTTTGTGTCGATATCGTACGCTCCATGTAGCTGCTGCAACAGGTGGAGGGTCCCCTTGTAGCTGGAATATTGGTTCAAAATGGTTCAAATGGCTCTAAGCACTATGGGACTTAACATCTGAGGTCATCAGTCCCCTACAACTTAGAACTACTTAAACCTAACTAACCTAAGGACATCACACACACCCATGCCCGAGGCACGATTCGAACCTGCGACCGTAGCAGCAGCGCGGTTCCGGACTCAAGCACCTAGAACCGCTCGGCTACAGCGGCCGGCGGAATATTGGTCATCGGCAGGAATTCTCGAAGTCTCTCTATTGGACATGTAACAAATAATTTTGTATAAGTCACTTTCAATATATTTTCTATCACCATACAAAGAATAATTTAATAATATTAACTTCGAACAAAATGGTGACGTGTTGGAATAAATGTGATTTTCTTCTCCCAGAAAATCGAGACAAAAGCGGCACCAAAAATAGACTTTTGAAGTGAAATCAAAACGGCTACGTGAACTGACGGTGAATTCAGGTTAGGATGCCGCCATCGAATTCCGATCAAATCGTATGTACCATTCTCAAGCTACGTTTCCTGGCAAACTGAAAAAGACTGTTTCGAGAAAAACGCGTTTAAAATTTTGCGTTACAATTTTTGTAATTAATTTAAAGATAGCTCTAGTCAGCGATCCCTGGACCACACAGCAGTCCTTCCAGATCCAAAAGGAAGTCCTCCCCCCCCCCCCTTCTTCTTCGTCATGGTCATGGTGGTCCTGCGGGCCTCTTTGGTAGCTTCGGTCATCTGCTGCTCTGCTCGCTCACCTGCTTTTGTGCAGAAGTTGTAACAGGCTGATCCGCTCTGAAGTTCGAGCACATTGGACGCGGTGTCGACGCTGTGAATAATTCTCGGAGACACTTATTCACAAGTCACCTTGTAACTCAATAACGAAATTTCTGGCGAACTTTGGATCAACACCATAACAAAGCAGATAACCCAGAGAATTTATTAAGCAAAAAATAAATAAATGAAAGAGGACTATCCGCTTAAAGACCACATTCGCTTTGGAGCGCTGAAGGTGGTTTACAACTGCCGCCAGCTAATCGTGCTAGTTTTCAATGCTGACGTGTCATGGCAGTAAAGTGATGTGTACGTACTGTCGGCTTCTCGACTTGTATGGAATAATCGCAGTAACACGAATTGACGCGGTTAAGCCGCAGTTGGTAGCCACTCGGTCTCAGGCGCCTTACACGGTTCGCGCACCTCCCCTCGTCGGAGTTTCGAGTCCTCCGTCGGGCATGGGTGTGTGTGTTGTCCTTACCTTAAGTTAGTTTGTGTTAGATTAAATAGTGCGTAAGCTTGGGGGCCGATGAACTCAGCAGTTTGGTCCCATAAGACCTAAAAATAAATTTAAAAAAACATTGATGCGGTTACGTGACAGAACGTCAGAAAGGAGCTATCGTGTTTAGACTTTTCCATGACCATACCGTGAATGAAACAGCCCCATTTGTCGACGTGTCAACGCGGACAGTCCAGCGGCTCCACTAGGAACGCTATACCGTTCGCAGCCATGTGACACGACGTAAGAACGGAGATCGAAAAAACATCTAATAGGCAGCAACCGGAGACGAGCACCGCTCTTTGTGAATGACAATCGGTTTCAAACCCGACAGTAACTGCTGGCTTCAGTGAATGCAGCTTCATCTCAAGCAGTTACGCAGTTAGCCGGCCAGAGTGGCCGAGCCGTTCTAGGCGCTTCAGACTGGTACCGCGCGACCGCTACGGTCGCAGGTTCGAAACCTCCCTCGGGCGTGGAGGTGTGTAATGTCCTTAGGTTAGTTAGGTTTAAATAGTTCTAAGTTCTAGGGGACTGATGACCTCATATGTTAAGTCCCATAGTGCTCAGAGCCATTTGAAGTTATGCAGTTACCGAACAAACAATACGAAAGGAACTGCATCCACATAAATATTTGGAGTCGGATACCTTTCAAAATGTCGTTACTCTTATTTTCTTCATCTGCCTTCTGAATGGCTTTATGTGTCCCATCATGAATTCTTCTGCTGTGCCAACCTCTTTATCTCACAGCAGCGCTTGCAATCTATGTCCTCACTTATTTACTGGATGTATTCCAGTCTCTGTCTTCCTCTACAGTTTTTGCCGTCTACAGCTCCCTCAAGTAACATGGAAATTATTCCCTGATGTCTTAACAGTTGTCCTGCCTCTTCTCCTTGTCAGTGTTTACCACATATACCTTTCCTTTCTGATTCTGTGCAGAACCTCCTCATTCCGTACCTTATCAGGCCACCTAATTTTCAACATTCGTCTATAGCACCACATCTCAAATGCTTCGATTGTGTTGTTCTGATTTTCTCGCAGTCCATGTTTCACAACCATGCAATACTGTGCTCCAGACGTACAGTCTTAGACATAAAACCTGACCGCCGGCCGGCCGCCACAGAGACTAATTCCGAGTCGTTCACTTAAGGTGGCCAATAAAACTGACCGCCCCTGACAACTCTACGTCCGGCCATCTGCACAATCTGGCAACACTGTAAGATGGGGAAGTGTTAGGAGGAAGTGTTGTCTACTTCAGAGTAAATTTGGATCAAGAGAGCCCGTGGTCTTGAGGTAACCGTCGTGCATTCTAAACTTAGTGTCGCGTGTTCGCGTCCAACTGTTTTCTTTCTTTCTTTTTTTTTTTTTTTTTTTTTTTTTTACCACATTTCGGTCTAAAGCTATGAGTCTGATTGAACTTCTAAGACAATTCGCTTAACATTCTACCCACCCGTAATAACAAGTATTCCAGAAACAATTCCGCAGGACAGTTCGTGGTTGCGTCGCGATCATAACAGCTTACGCTCGAGCGTTTCCTCGCACTGCAGCGGCTACCGGCCACCGGCCAGACGCCACCCGCCGCCTGAAATCCGGTGCCGCCCATGTGAAGGCGGCGCCACGCTGTCAGTGCATGTATCAATACCATTTTCGTATTTGAAGTTCTATTTATCATCTTGCAGTTAAGCATTGGATTTTGCATACTTGAAAATCGTGAACTACAATTAAGCATTGTAAAATTGAGTCGCAAAGTGGAAAAAGGTGTAACATCTGCAACACAACATTTACTTTGGTATAACAGAGGGGTGAATGTAGAGGAGGCAGCTGGAAAGATTTGAGCTGTGTGTGGAGTGAGTGCTTTTGGGAAAAATACGCCAGAAAAAGATATTCTTGTTTCAACAAAGATCGTTCTGGCATGAATGATTTTCCACATTAAGAAAGTCTCGGCTACTGATATATGTGACAGATTACCATTTTACCGTCATGCGACATTTGCATTCAACAGGCAAAGTTCAGAAGTCTGGTTTAGGAGTACTGCGTGCTCTAATTGAAAACAACAAAAATCAACGGAGTGACTATTACTGAACGTCATCAGGTCGCTCATTGAGCATTCCTATGCAGTACTGTTACTGGTGAATTGTTATGATGCCTTTATCGTTAACTCCCTAAGGAGAAATGAGAGGCTGAGCCCAACCAAAAGGCGTAAACTAGAGTGAAGTGTAGTGTGAACATAATATTTTACATTTGATAGCTCCATAAGTGTGTTTTGGACTACGAATTCTGCCCCAAGGGGCGTGTGCAACACAGCTGGAATTTGTTGTCAACAACTGAGACACCTTTCGGTCGCAGTGTAAGAAAGTCGAGCAACAAAACTGCATCACCTGTGCTACTGCATGATAACTCACTCTGTTGATTTGAGAAACAAAACTATCCAGGAGATTGATAGGAAAGTCGTCTCTCAGGCCCTTGTCCCTCTCGTCATATATTCGTAAAATTTTACCTTACCCGCTCTTGATCGATCAACCGTCAAGGCAATTATGTTTTAGACGAAAATACTTTTAAAACTACACTGGTTTAATGACATCGTTAGAACCAGTGGGTTTCTACACGCGTAGAATTTGCAAACAACTACTGCATGGTCAGATTGTTGTAGATATGGTGAAAGGAAATTCAGCTGCTGATTAATTTCTCTTTGATGATTAATGTTGCGATTAGTAAATTCATGTAAAATCCAATTAAAATATTCACTGTACTAATACAAATTAAATTCAGCTTACTACAGAAACATCACGATCGCACTCTATCTTATTAAAGCATTATGTGTCTGTAAGACGATTGAGCCTATTTTAACACGAATTAGTAGAATATTACCGACTTTTAACTCCGAAAAGCTCTGTATTTACTTCATTTCCTGTATCATTCGCAAGTATTATGAAATTGTGGCATTTCATAGATAAAATTATGTATTCACAACAACAAAAAATATGTCGGCAGAAAACAAAAGCGGTAAGTAGCAAGCCGAATTTTGCTCGAGCGTTATCTTACGATTCCCATATTGTGTTTGTATCTGCCTGCTTGTAGCTCAGCTACAAAAGAATTAAAAATCTGGCTTTCAGCGAGTCGCGAAAGGCGAACGAAAGCAGCTTGCACCTGGTAGCCAAGCATGTTACCTGGGACTGGTTTTTTCTAAAGTGGAAAGATATCCTTTTGTAGTTGAATTGTTGGCAAATGTCAGTCAGACGTGTCCCATTGACCCAAGCGTTTCGGTATGTTGAATTTGTACCAATGATTTTTCTACAGGTTTTTTCTGTTGCAAATAGAGAGTTGAAGTCTCCCATTAGTATTTTCACGTCATCTTGGTGAATTTTGGTAATAGTATTTTCGAGTGTGTTCCAGAATTTTTCGACATTTTTGGTGGGCCATGTGCATTGATGAGTGTATATTTTTTACTGGGGCTCTGAATGAGAAGTCGATTGTTGATGGCTGTGATTTCTTTGACAGACCTGATGATAGATCTGTGTTCGAGAAATGCCATGGCCAAGATTGGTACGCCTTTCGTTACTTTTTGTTGCGTTTTGCTCTTGAAGATGCAATGGTTTTCGTAATGCAAGGTTTCATTGTCAGTTAGTCGTGGTTCTTGAGGAGCAATGTTGCGAATTTTTTGTCGGTCGATTTATTATGTTAGATTATTTAGTTTTCGTTATTTGGATCAATGTATTGATGTTTTGTTATAAAAAAAGGTCTTATGTGTGTGAAATCTTATGGGACTTAACTGATAAGATCATCAGTCCCTAAGCCTGCACACTACTTAACTTAAATTATCCCAAGGACAAACACACACACATCCATGCCCGAGGGAGGACTCGAACCTCCGCCGGGACCAGCCGAACAGTTCATGACTGCTGCGACCCCGACCGCTCGGCTAATCCCGCGCGACGTGTAGTTTTCAAATGCATGTTTTCTGCTTGTTGGGAAAATTTACAAGAGATCTTCAATATTCTCTGCCGTGCTAACCTGGCCTCCCCAGAATCCGAAATTCCAACTGCCGCCTGTCGACAGTTTGCACAGTTCATGTTTGCTTGTGTTTCATTGGTTTGGCCTGGGTGATTCCAGGACCGGACAGGACCAGAGGGTGTTGAAGCCTTTGGAAGCAAGTATTTTCAGCCGAGCTCATTGAGCTAACAGACGCTGACCAGAGTAGCGGTGGTTTTCACTCAGACGTGCGTGGGTTTTGAGTTCAACGGATTGGGTAGTCGTTGAGGATTGTGTTAGTATTTGGTTCACCCCAAGTATTTGATTTCCTCGGTACCACCGATATGGGGGAGGGTTTCCCCTATCGGCCCCACGAGATTATTATTATTGTCATTATGTCATCAGCAAATCCGATATGGTGCATCTTTCCACCACTGAAATAGATGTGCATTGTTCGACTCAGTATTTCCATCACATAAATATGGGTTATAATTACGTTACATTGCTGCTAGTAGACATATTTCTCACTTTTTCTTGTGCAGTTGCTACCTGTTACTCCATCATAGGAATTTATGTGGGCAGCATTGTTGCAATACAGACGTTCAAATTATCCAATTTCTGTAATTTCATTTCGATTCCAGATCGGATTCAGCCAGTCAGGCTTAATGTGGATATCCGAATACGACTCTCATCATTTGACAGACTGGGTAAACCACATTCTTAATCGGACGGTTGAATCTAGATCACTTATTTATGACAGGGCCTGAATTCTTAAACACTGTCAAAAATAATAATACAATGTGCTTATTACTAATATTCTGTTTAAATATAAATATATGAACGAACGAGATAACAGTTTATTTACAGGAGCACAGCCCCATCCATCATAGCAGAGCAGTGCGAGATTGGTTTCAGGCCCAAGAGAGGATAAAGCTGTTGCCGTTTGTTCCACGATCACCGAAGATCCACCAGATAGAGGATATGTGGTCAGAGGTAACAAAGTCGTTGCCATGTGGACCTACAAATGCAAGCGACCTTTGGACGAATATAGAAAACGTATGGTGGGAAGTAAACCATCACGCTACACTGTCTACGACTTAATGAAAGCAATGCCCCTACGCCTTCGAGAAATCTTAACGTAATGATCGTGGTTGGGTTGGTTACTAAAAGTATACTCGTCCACAGTACCCATGTAAACAATTATCTGATAGTCGGTCAAGCTTTGCTTTGTCGCAGCTCTTTAGATACAAGTCCATTTACTTTCAGTCTCCTCCTTACAATTCTTGCAATGCAAGGTAATTGAAAAATCTCATCCACTCGACGCCGACTGAGGAATTGACTGGTGCATGTGTTGTTCAACACACAGTAGTTGTCATCCTCACTGGAATCAATGACTGTTTGTGTGTGTGTATTTTCGTGTACACGCACAATCTGAATCAATACTATTAACATTAAAGAGACAACCAACAATAAATATTGCATCAAATATGACTATAAAGTATTTTAATGCGATGGGAAGTTACAAACTGAATTTTTACCCAACCCACGACCTGCATATTATGTTACCTTAAGTAAGATGTATTAACTCCATAGTATCGTTAGCAGAGACAGTGCGCTCTTGTTGTCGAGGCTCGCAACAATTGCAGCGATTAGCAGTGCCCAATGCCGCCGGGATTTGTTTATGTTGGCTGAGCGTGGACACTGCAGCAGACGCTTCGCCATAAACAGAAAGAAATCACCTTGGCTCTGACTGCAGTGAGCGGACATCACTGCCTGCGTGTTCTTATAGTAACCAATGTGAGACTCTACTCACAGGTGCCATGGAACAATTGCAACGGGTATCATGTCATTAGTCATCAGAATATTAACCAGTGATGAAATGTCCACTCTATTTGAATCCCAAGAAAATAGGAACCTTCTCACAAAGGAATGTGAGGTGATATCAAAATTTATCCAACATACAAAAATTAACTGCAGGGCTTTCATGTATGCAGTAGTAGCACACAAGGAAATATTATGTCTTGGAAGCGTATATTTCATTTCCTCTTCTCATATTAACGCCCTTGTTTTAGTATGGAGTGAGAAAAAAACATGAAAAACTATAGTTCCTGAGAAGAATATCAGTAATTTCCTCTTCTCAGATCATAACTTTTATTTTAGTATGAAGTAAAAAAACAAACAGTTTAAGTTTGTGAAGCATAATATGACACAAAATTCTTATTCTAGGCGCTATCGGAAACGCAAAAAGCAGAGAGCTGTCCATTCTTCTGTCCAACAGTCTGTCTCCTTTCATGCATTACTCCCGCTGGGAGATTTTTATTTAAGGACTTGTGGGCATCAAGTTCTTCATCAGAACAAGCCTTATGTTAGTGTGCTAATTACGGTATGGAAAAAATGCAACGAAGACGATTTCCCCTAAAGCAGTTGGGATATTTGCAAAACTCTGTACTCAGCAATGACTGCCAGCTGCCATAACACTTGACAGAATCCATGCGATAGGCAACACAACTGTGCGTGCACTTCAGACTTCATTCAGTAAGACGTCAGGAGATGGATGGAAACGTCAAATTAACGTCGCTTTCCGAGTCGTATTCAATCCAGAATGAGGTGTTATTAAGGTAGTTGAGCGTTCTAGCAATTACACTTTTATAATTCCCGTATGAGTATTCCGATAGCCAAAAGAACCCGTAAGTG
Source organism: Schistocerca piceifrons (assembly GCF_021461385.2). Taxonomy (NCBI): domain Eukaryota; kingdom Metazoa; phylum Arthropoda; class Insecta; order Orthoptera; family Acrididae; genus Schistocerca; species Schistocerca piceifrons. Next base: position 1,065,866,555 of record NC_060138.1, read on the forward strand.
TGAAACTATCGGGAACTGCATTAATATCAAACTGCAAGAACTTGAGACAATACGTGGACTCTTCTCTTCGCTGGGTGACCTATTACTGTTATTCTGGATTTTCTCCGTCCTAGGCGTAATGCAAATGGAACTTCAGAGGCGCTTTCCGCTATTCTTGACAGACATCAGCAACTTGTAATCACTGCGAATTACAACTGCGTGATGATATGGCTCAGGTTGTCAGTAGTTGTGGTGGTGTTATGCTGTCAAACTGCTTACAGTAACGTTAATGGTGGCACACATAATTTAGCGCTGACTACCTACTTAAGTAAAGATGGTGTTGTGGCGTCGTCGCTTCTCTTTATTTGGCCTCACCTTGAGTAATCCGATTTAACGAACATAGTACTCCATTCGCGGGCTGCTAATGATACAGTATAACTACAGAAATCATTGTGCGGGTATTACATTAATTCTCCAATGAATTGCTTAGCAAATATTACCCTCAGCTATGCAGCTGGAATGACTCATTACATAGGTACTCTATGGTTAAGGGATTAGTTCGCTGCAATCCTGCTTCTACTGTTCGTAAATACTCGTATACTTCATAAATGCTTCAAATGGCTCTGAGCACTATGGGACTTAACTTCTGAGGTCATCAGTTCAAATGGCTCTGAGCACTATGGGAGTTAATAAGTATGCCGTCCGGTGTGGCCGAACTGTTCTAGGCGCTCCAGTCTGGAGCCGCGAGACCGCTGGAGGGTCGCAGGTCGAATCCTGCCTCGGGCATGGATGTGTGTGATGTCCTTAGGTTAGTTAGGTTTAAGTAGTTCTAAGTTCTAGGGGACTAATGACCTCAGAAGTTGAGTCCCATAGTGCTCAGAGCCATTTGAACCATTTGAACCGAGATGCAGGTTCATTTGGCTACAAGAATGGGTACGTTCCTCTAGCACGACGGGGCTCCTGCACATTCTAGTCGTCAGGTGACACATTATCCAAACCTAACATTTCCCGTTAGGTGCATCATTAGATATGACACTTTTCTTGGCCTTCAAGGTCCTCGGACCTTATATCTTTGGATTTTTGCCTGCGTGGATGGTTAAAGGCGAAGTCTACAAATAAAAGAGAAACCCAAAAGCCGATTTGATCGTTCGGTTTATGAATAGTGCAGCCCTCATAAAAGAACGCAAAGTCGACCTCAGTAAGGCTACACGTGGTGTTATCAAGAGAAGTCAAATGTGCATTGAAGTTGGTTGGTGAATTTTTGAGAATCAACTTTGAATGTCCTCATTTGCCTTTGCTTTGAGTTTGTTAGCGTTACGTACTAACAGCTGTATCTCTGTACTCAATAAAAAGTGGACGCATTTATATGGATTTTTTTTCGTCTGTACTACCACCTGCTTAAATATGTACTATTCCTCCTGAAACACCCTGTGTATGGATATATGTGTGGTGTCTGTTCTTTCGGACATGTCCGAAAGAAAATGCTTCATGGCATTCTGTAACGACCTTCGATCTAGTTGCAGGGGCTGATACAGATTTCAGAGATGCTTGGCTGTCTGAATAAAAGTAGATGCTACGATTTTTGTAGGGTCTACTCTAATTTTCCTCCTTGCACATGCTGACAGAAAAAAAACGTGTAATACTGTGGCCATCTTCCTTAAAGAGATTCTAGGCAGTACACCAGACCTGGTACTTTCATCTGTGTTCGACCTGTCAGTAAACCACTATATTATGTCTCCTGCACGGTGTTCTGGTTCGTTTTTCCACTGCTCCCTGCTTCCAACTGTTACATGGCAAAGCTTATTGAAACGCTAGACGGTATTGTGTAGTTAGTCGGCATTTCCCCAGCCATCGCCTTACTGATTTTGGATTCCGTATTTTCTAACTATATCCAGTTATTTCCAGTTTTTAGCCTTTATGTCCCTGCCGCTGCCTCCATTTTAAGCCACAGGTGTAAGGCGGGCATGTCTAGCATAATATCCATTGCAAGAGTGGATATCCTGATAATTCCATCTGTTTGTGAAAGCAGGCCAGTCTCTGCATTTTGCCAGACTCCCTAGCAGCCACCTTCTGTTCGACTTTGTTCATATTATAGGCCAATAAATTATGATTGGTCTTTTTGCAGGGATGTATATCCAGTACGTACTGGGTTGGGACCCCAGTTTACCCTACAGCAGCTTCTAGTGCTTGTAAGATTATCTTTCGCAGTGGAAAATATTCTTTATGTGAGGTGTTCATAATAGTTTTCCATCCAGGGCTACCTCTAGATATACTACAACCCTCTCTAAAGTTTCATCGAGAAACATAATTTTTCAGTATGTGTGCTGGACATGCTTCCCCATAAATAATACTACACCAGTTTTCGTGGGGCTCGTCTTTAAATACTTTTTCACAATGTCCAGTGCACATAGATTTAACAGTACTAACAAATTTCCTAAGTCTTACTGTGAATAGATCGTCTACTTATTCTTTTCAAGAGTAGTCCCCAGCATTCAGCCCATCTATGTGTTCATTCACCACTAGGTTCTTCATCTCTAACCATTTACACGAAGGTCGTATTACTCGACATCCAGGAAGAGACAGAGAGCATCCAGAAAGGGTACTGCTTTTTCCACCTTCCCAACTAGTTGGTGAAGTGTTACTTCACATGATTTGCTTCGCAATTATTATGAAAATGTGGCAGTTCATAGATAAAATTATGTATTCACAACAACAAAAAATATGTCGGCAGAAACAAAAACGTGGCATTATGAATTTAGCAGTACCTCAAGGTTTTCGCTTTGACACTAAGGGATACTAAAAGAAACAAGACGAATTTTGCTAGAGCGTTGTGTTACGATTCCCTCATTGAATCTGTATCTGCCTGCTTGTAGCTCTGCTACAAAACAATTAAAAATCTAGCTTTCGGCGAGGCTCGAAAGGCAGCATGCACCTGACAGGCAAGCACGTTACCTACGAGCTAGCGAATAGGCGCGGTGTCTTCTCCTTACTTATTGACCCAGTAAGCGCTGTGGTAGATAAACCGCAACATAAGAGGCGACAGTAGTTGTATTTACCATGTGGAACGACTTTCGTGGACTCAGAAGGATTAACTGATATCCTTATGTCACGTCTCAAGCGAAAATCACTCAGTATTAAATTGAAATGACACGATAATATCAAGTGAATTTAGCAGGATAGTTCTGTGCCATCAAGGAAGTAACTCGTCGGTCACAGAGTTGCCAAACATATTCTGCGCTGTTGCCAAGTTTCAGTTATACCGCCAGGAAGGATACCTGCTGAAGTGTTCTGTGAGTGACATCAGAAGTGACTAGAGCTTCGTTTCAAAGTTGCGGGTGGCAAGGGCCGCAAGATCCTCATTATATGTCAATGAGTCTTATTCGCATTTCTGTAACTAAGTTTAGGGGCTAGAGTAAAATTACTTGTAATACATCGATGCACTGAATGCAAACTAAATGTCATAAATTAATAACTGTGGCAATTATTTGTGTTTTACTGACTTAATCGGACAGAAACCTTGAAAGCGTATTCACCAGACGCGATTCACAGTTTTGGAACTTCTCCAGTGGTTGAGTTGGCAATGTATATTTGCTGTAGAATATTGTTATTGAGATCACTTGTCATTGGCACATCCACATGAAGACAGGCATGGCCTGGCTTATTGTTGTCAGCTTTCCTGACGGATATTCCGTCTTTGTTCGAAACGTGAAGACTTAGGGTGAATTCGAACATTCCATATGGCGAAAATTTGATGTTTCTATTCTTCCAGCTCTAACATTCAAATAACAGTTACAATAAGCGGCAGTAAAGCACCTGTGAATCAACAGTTAATAATGCAATCATAATTAGTGGACTCTGACAAATTCCATCTGTCATCTGATAATTGTGAAAAACTACTTTTTTCATCTTCACAACACCACAGTATGAATTGAACTCAAGGGTTTCATAGGATACCTATACTTAATTTCGTTGTGATCGTTTTCAATGACAGTACAGGAGGAGCACTACCATCTGACTTGAAACATACTTTTCCAGCAGGATTTGAATGTTTGGCTACAGTTGCAGTAGCACGTCCAGTGAGGTATCAAGAATGTGAGCAATCACTCATTGCTATAGTATAGGCTAGGGCAGAGAGAAGCAGGTTTCCAACAAAGTAAACGACGAGAGACACTGTCGCTGTCACTTATTAAACAGGAATTGTTCAGAAAATTACAACTATATCTAGTGAAATGAGTAGGTTGATGCAGCTCCAGTCCGGCACTATCAATGAGTTGCCAAACATTTTCCGAATAGCACTTAAGATAAAAATGTGTATGTATGTGTGTGTGTGTGTGTGTGTGTGTGTGTGTGTGTGTGTGTGTGTGTGTGTGTGGTCCGAAAGAACAGACACTACGAATCGAAATAGACAGCCTTGTTAATCAGTTAAAGATTGAAGGATAGATGTCCAGGATTAAAACAGAACAACGGCGTCAGATGAAAATATGTGCCTGATCAGGTTCGAACCCGGATTGGTAGTGTCTTTCCTTTCGGACATTCCCGAAAGAGCCGCGCATGTTGTATGCGGCAAAGATGGGAATTCGCGTCTGACGAGGAGGGTGTGTAGATAGGTGCTGAAAAGAGGTTGGCTGCTGCGTCCCGACAGTGCCTACTGTCGGAGGTTCGAGTCCTCCCTCCGACATGGGTGTGTGTGTTGTCCATAGCGTAAGTTAGTTTAAGTTAGATTAAGTAGTGCGTAAGCTTAGGGACCGATGACCTAAGCAGCTTAGTCTCAAAGTTCTTACAACGAATTTACAAAATTTTAAATCCAAAATACTGCACCTCGGTTCTTACGATAGTGCAATAGGTGCGCACTGGTTAGCTGTAACTGAAGACAGACTCCAACTCGGATTGTGGTTAAGAGCATAATAACTTAAATTGTGAATATATTTCTGAATGAATGTTTGTTATGTATTTTTCCGTCACCCTTTTCATTGTTATAAGTTATGTTCTACAAGGAACGCACGCCACTGCAGGCGGCAATCTGTAATTTATTTTACCTTAATTACTACTTCAATTTTTTCCACAATTTAAAGGTATATATGGGTGCAAACATGGAATACATGGGATTAATGCAGCTGCTCAGTGACAGGTATGGAGGAGGCATTGACAACAGGCCTCGGTTCTTCGACCCCTGCCCTCTTTGCCTCCGCCTACCTGGTGCTGAAAGTCTTCTCAAACTTTAGAAAAACAAAAAAAATTGTGCAGTGATCTGCATGTCTGTCTAGTAAGCAGGAGGTGCAGAATCGATGCCCAGTCGGTCACAAATATTCATCTGCCGTCTTAGCTGTATTTCAACGCGCTGTGACAGTGTGGACGTCGGTCCTTCGACATTTAAGATCCAATTGTTTCTTGAGGCAATAGAGGTGTTTTCCGAACATTAGTCTTGCCATCAGTGTAACGGGACTTCAACGGCATCCAACCCTTAGTCATTGCTTTGTGCCGGCGCTAACCCATGTCATATGCATGCGAATCAGATTGTAGTTCATATTTAGTCAAATAACGAATGGTGAGTAATAAGTATGCCGTCCCGTGTGGCCGAACTGTTCTAGGCGCTACAGTCTGAAACCGCGCTACCGCTACGGTCGCAGGTTCGAATCCTGTCTCGGGCATGGATGTGTCTGATGTCATTAGGTTAGTTAGGTTTAATTAGTTCTAAGTTCTAGTGGACTGATGACCTCAGAAGTTAAGTCCCATAGCGCCCAGAGCCATTTGAACCATCTATGAAGTATACGAGTATTTACGAACAGTAGAAGCAGGATTGCAGCGAACTGATCCCTTAACCATAGAGTACCTATGTAATGAGTCATTCCAGCTGCATAGCTGAGGGTAATATTTGTTAAGCAATTCATTGGAGAATTAATGTAATACCCGCACAATGATTTCTGTAGTCATACTGTATCATTAGCAGCCCGCGAATGGAGTACTATGTTCGTTAAATCGGATTACTCAAGGTGAGGCCAAATAAAGAGAAGCGACGACGCCACAACACCATCTTTACGTAAGTAGGTAGTCAGCGCTAAATTATGTGTGCCACCATTAACGTTACTGTAAGCAGTTTGACAGCATAACACCACCACAACTACTGACAACCTGAGCCATATGATCACACAGTTGTAATTCGCAGTGATTACAAGTTGCTGATGTTTGTCAAGAATAGCGGAAAGCGCTTCTGAAGTTCCATTCGCATTACACCTAGGACGGAGAGAATCCTAAATAACAGTAATAGGTCAGCCAGCCAAGAGAAGAGTCCACGTATTGTCTCAAGTTCTTGCAGTTTGATATTAATGCAGTTCCTGATAGTTTCACACTAACGGGTTCTTTTGGCTATCGGAATACTCATATGGGAATTATAAAAGTGTAATTGCTAGAACGTTCAACTACCTAAATAACACCTCATTCAGGATTGAATACGACTCGGAAAGCGACATTAATTTGACGTTTCCATCCATCTCCTGACGTCTTACTGAATGAAGTCTGAAGTGCACGCACAGTTGTGTTGCCTATCGCATGGATTCTGTCAAGTGTTATGGCAGCTGGCAGTCATTGCTGAGTACAGAGTTTTGCAAATATCCCAACTGCTTTAGGGGAAATCGTCTTCGTTGCATTTTTTCCATACCGTAATTAGCACAATAACATAAGGCTTGTTCTGATGAAGAACTTGATGCCCACAAGTCCTTAAATAAAAATCTCCCAGCGGGAGTAATGCATGAAAGGAGACAGACTATTGGACAAAAGAATGGACAGTTCTCTGCTTTTTGCGTTTCCGATAGCGCCTACGATTAGAATCTTGTGTCATATTATGCTTCACAAACTTAAACTGTTTGTTTTTTTACTTCATACTAAAATAAAAGTTATGATCTGAGAAGAGGAAATTACTGACATGCTTCTCAGGAACTTTAGTTTTTCATGTTTTTTTCTCACTTCATACTAAAACAAGGGCGTTAATATGAGAAGAGGAAATGAAATATACGCTTCCAAGACATAATATTTCCTTGTGTGCTACTACTGCATACATGAAAGCCCTGCAGCTAATTTTTGTATGTTGGATAAATTTTGATATCACCTCACATTCCTTTGTGAGAAGGTTCCTATTTTCTTGGGATTCAAATAGAGTGGACATTTCATCACTGGTTAATATTCTGATGACTAATGACATGATACCCGTTGCAATTGCTCCATGGCACCTGTGAGTAGAGTCTCACATTGGTTACTATAAGAACACGCAGGCAGTGATATCCGCTCACTGCAGTCAGAGCCAAGGTGATTTCTTTCTGTTTATGGCGAAGCGTCTGCTGCAGTGTCCACGCTCAGCCAACATAAACAAATCCCGGCGGCATTGGGCACTGCTAATCGCTGCACTTGTTGCGAGCCTCGACAACAAGAGCGCACTGTCTCTGCTAACGATACTATGGAGTTAATACATCTTACCTAACGTAACATACTATGCAGGTCGTGGGTTGGGTAAAAATTCAGTTTGTAACTTCCCATCGCATTAAAATACTTTATAGTCATATTTGATGCAATATTTATTGTTGGTTGTCTCTTTAATGTTAATAGTATTGATTCAGATAGTGCGTGTACACGAAAACACACACACACAAACAGTCATTGATTCCAGTGAGGATGACAACTACTGTGTGTTGAACAACACATGCACCAGTCAATTCCTCAGTTGGCGTCGAATGGATGAGATTTTTCAATTACCTTGCATTGCAAGAATTGTAAGGAGGAGACTGAAAGTAAATGGACTTGTATCTAAAGAGCTGCGACAAAGCAAAGCTTGACCGACTGTCAGATAATTGTTTACATGGGTACTGTGGACGAGTATACTTTTAGTAACCAACCCATTCACGATCATTACGTAAGATTTCTCGAAGGCGTAGGGGCATTGTTTTCATTAAGTCGTAGACAGTGTAGCGTGATGGTTTACTTCCCACCATACGTTTTCTATATTCGTCCAAAGGTCGCTTGCATTTGTAGGTCCATATGGCAATGACCTTGTTACCTCTGACCACATATCCTCTATCTGGTGGATCTTCGGTGATCGTGGAACAAACGGCAACAGCTTTATCCTCTCTTGGGCCTGAAACCAATCTCGCACTGCTCTGCTATGATGGATGGGGCTGTGCTCCTGTAAATAAACTGTTATCTCGTTCGTTCATATATTTATATTTAAACAGAATATTAGTAATAAGCACATTGTATTATTATTTTTGACAGTGTTTAAGAATTCAGGCCCTGTCATAAATAAGTGATCTAGATTCAACCGTCCGATTAAGAATACGGTTTACCCAGTCTATCAAATGATGAGAGTCGTATTCGGATATCCACATTAAGCCTGACTGGCTGAATCCGATCTGGAATCGAAATGAAAGTACAGTAATTGGATAATTTGAACGTCTGTATTGCAACAATGCTGCGCACATAAATTCCTATGATGGAGTAACAGGTAGCAACTGCACAAGAAAAAGTGAGAAATATGTCTACTAGCAGCAATGTAACGTAATTATAACCCATATTTATGTGATGGAAATACTGAGTCGAACAATGCACATCTATTTCAGCGGTGGAAAGATGCATCATATCGGATTTGCTGATGACGTAATGACAATAATAATAATCCCGTGGGGCCGATAGCGGAAACCCTCCCCCATATCGGTGGTACCGAGGAAATCAAATACTTGGGGTGAACCAAATACTAACGCAATCATCAACGACTACTCAATCCGTTGAACTCAAAATCCACGCACGTCTGAGTGAAAACCACCGCTACTCTGGTCACCGTCTGTTACCTCAATGAGTTCGGCTGAAATATTTGCTTCCTAAGGCTTGAACACGCTCTGGTCCTGTCCGGTCCTGGAATCACCCAGGCAAAACCAATGAAACACAAGCAAACATGAACTGTGCGAACTGTCGACAGGCGGCAGTTGGAATTTCGGATTCTGGGGAGGCCAGGTTAGCACGGCAGAGAATATTGAAGATCTCTTGTAAATTTTCCCTACTAGCAGAAAACATGCATTTGAAAACTACACGCCGCGCGGGATTAGCCGAGCGGTCGGGGTCGCAGCAGTCATGAACTGTTCGGCTGGTCCCGGCGGAGGTTCGAGTCCTCCCTCGGGCATGGATGTGTGTGTGTTTGTCCTTATCAGTTAAGGCCCGTAAGATTTCACCCACGCAAGACCCTTTTTTATAACAAAATATCAATACATTGATCCAAATAACGAAAACTAAATAATCTAACATAATAAATCGACCGACAAAAAGTTCTCACCATTGCTCTTCATGAACCACGACTAACTGATAATGAAACCTTGCATTACGAAAACCATTGCATCTTCAAGAGCAAAACGCAACAAAAGGTAGCGAAAGGCGTACCAATCTTGGCCATGGCATTTCTCGAACACAGATCTATCATCAGGTCTGTCAAAGAAATCACAGCCATCAACAATCGACTTCTCATTCAGAGCCCCAGTAAAAAATATACACTCATCAATGCACATGCCCCCACCAAAAATGTCGAAAAATTCTGGAACACACTCGAAAATACTATTACCAAAATTCACCAAGATGACGTGAAAATACTAATGGGAGACTTCAACTCTCTATTTGCAACAGAAAAAACAAGCAGGCAGATACAAACACAATATGGGAATCGTAAGATAACGCTCGAGCAAAATTCGGCCTGCTACTTACCGCTTTTGTTTTCTGCCGACATATTATTTGTTGTTGTGAATACACAATTTTATCTATGAAATGCCACATTTTCATAATACTTGCGAATCATACTGGAAATGATGTAAATACAGATCTTTTCGGAGTTAAAAGTCGGTAATATTCTACTAATTCGTGTTAAAATAGGCTCAATCGTCTTACAGACACATAATGCTTTAATAAGATAGATTGCGATCGTGATGTTTCTGTAGTAAGCTGAATTTAATTTGTATTAGTACAGTGAATATTTTAATTGCATTTTACATTAATTTACTAATCGCAACATTAATCATCAAAGAGAAATTAATCAGCAGCTGAATTTCCTTTCACCATATCTACAACAATCTGACTATGCAGTAGTTGTTTGCAAATTCCACGCCTGTAGAAACCCACTGGTTCTAACGATGTCATTAAACCAGTGTAGTTTTAAAAGTATTTGCGTCTAGAACATATTTGCCTTGACGGTTGATCGATCAAGAGCGGGTAAGGTAAAATTTTACGAATATATGACGAGAGGGATAAGGGCCTGAGAGACGACTTTCCTATCAATCTCCTGGATAGTTTTGTTTCTCAAATCAACAGAGTGAGTTATCATGCAGTAGCACAGGTGATGCAGTTTTGTTGCTCGACTTTCTTACACTGCGACCGAAAGGTGTCTCAGTTGTTGACAACAAATTCCAGCTGTGTTGCACACGCCCCTTGGGGCAGAATTCGTAGTCCAAAACACACTTATGGAGCTATCAAATGTGAAATATTATGTTCACACTACACTTTACTCTACGTCTTTTGGTTGGGCTCAGCCTTTCATTTCTTCTTAGGAAGTTAACGATAAAGGCATCATAACACGTCACCAGTAACAGTACTCCATAGGAATGCTCAATGAGCGACCTGATGACGTTCAATAATAGTCACTCCGTTGATTTTTGTTGTTTCGAATTAGAGCATGCAGTACTCCTAAACCAGACTTCTGAACTTTGCCTGTTGAATGCAAATGTCGCATGATGGTAAAATGGTAATCTGTCACATATATCAGTAGTCGAGACTTCCTTAAAGTGGAAAATCATTCATGCCAGAACGATCTTTGTTGAAACAAGAATATCTTTTTCTGGCGTATTTTTCCCTAAACCACTCGCTCCACGCACAGTTCAGATCTTTCTAGCTGCCTCCTCTACATTCACCCCTCTGTTGTACCAAAAGTAAACGTTGTGTTGCAGATGTTACTCCTTTTTCCACTTGCGACTCAATTTTACAATGCTTAACTGTAGTTCATGATTTTCAAGTATGCAAAATCCAATGCTTAGCTGCAAGACGATAACTAGAACTTCAAATTCGAAAATGGCATTGATACATACACTGACAGCGTGGCGCCGCCTTCACATGGGCGGCACCGGATTTCAGGCGGTGGGTGGCGTCTGGCCGGTGGCCGGTAGCCGCTGCAGCGCGAGGAAACGCTCGAGCGTAAGCTGTTATGATCGCGATTCAGCCACGAGCTGTCCTGCGGAGTTGTTTCTGGAATACTTGTTATTGCGGGTGGGTAGAATGTTAAGCGAATTGTCTTCAAAGTTCAATCAGACTCATAACTTTAGACCGAAATGTGGTAAAAAAAAAAAAAAAAACAGTTGGACGCTAACACGCGACTCTAGGTTTAGAGTGCACGAAGGTTACCACAAGACCGCGGGCTCACTCCATCCAGATCTGCTCGGAAGTAGACAACGCTTCCTCCTGACACTTCCCTATCTTACAGTGTTGCCAGATTGTGCAGATGGCCGGACTTGTCAGGGGCGGTCAGTTTTATTGGCCACCGTAAGTGAACGACTCGGACTTAGTCTCTGTGGCGGCCGGCCGGCGGTCAGTTTTTATGTCTAAGACTGTACATTCTCGGAAATTTCTTCCTCAAATTAACACCTATGTTTGATACTAGTGGACTTCTCCTGGCTAGGAATGCCCTTTTTGCCAGTGCTAGTTTGCTTTTGATGTCCTCCGTCCGTCATTGGTTATTTTGCTGCCTAGGTAGTAGAATTCCTTAACTTCATCTACTTCGCTACCATCAATCCTGATGTTAAGTTTCTCGCTGTTCTCATTTCTGCTACTTCTCTTTACTTTCGTCTCTCTTCGATTTACCCGCAGTCCATATTCTATAGTCATCAGACTGTTTATTCCATTCAGCAGATCATGTAAATCTTCTTCACTTTCACTCAGCAATGCCATCATCGAATCGTATCATTGATATCCTTTCATCTTGAATTTTAATTACACTCCGGAACCTCTTTTATTTACAGATTCTTAGTCTATCATTGCAGTTCATACTACCCATCGTTCATAATGAGTCTCGGTACTGAGTTTTAGTTCTATAGATTTCACTGAGCACACAATTAGTACTTTTGGCATTCAGTCATTCACTTTCTTGATTTCAAATTTTGTATTTCATGAAATTTAAAGATTTCTTTCACGACATTGTTCACATGCGCAACACAGAGGCATCCAACAGTCAGTTTTGGTAAGCAACGGAATACGATACCTAAGTACACGTTAGATGCGGAGAAAGTTTTCGAAATCAGTGTATTCAGTTCCCTGACAAAAATTTGTAGAAAGCTTACAAAGTTCTCCTAGCTCTTAAGGTATGCATTCTAGAGCCCATGTTTAAAAGACTTTTTTGCTTCGTGTGTTCGTTGCTGCCACATTCCAGAACACTGAGTATTCGTCTTGGGACACTTTTTTTATTTGTATTGTTATATTACAGCAGGGCGTCAGTCATTTAGTTTTATCAGTTATTCTAACAGCGAATTAAGTCGTATCAAGAAACAGGAGCGTCTATATTGAATGTGTCTTCAGTGATTGCAGCATCAGTCGCCATTTTCGTACATGACGTGGTAGGCCCAACTTACTTATATACATCTTTGGAAGACAAAAACATTAACAGCGAAAGTTAGTGTTTCACATATACTTAACAAGAACGAACATATTGTTTAAAGACCTCCTTCTGTTAAGTAGAAAAAAGTTACCTATTTGGGAGAAGGTTACCAGGTGAAAGTAACTGTATTAATCGGACAACTGGTGTGTTTATTTGGGTGTGCTGGAGCCCAGGTGTTTAAAAAGTAAGAAACATGATTCAAAGGTTTCACGATAGTTGTATGAACCACGAGAAAGCTAATTAGCGGCATGCAGTACTACGATTTAAATTGGCAGAAACCATCATACTTTGAAAAAGTTTACAGATGTGCAATGTTGTGTACATGCATAAATCTTCCATGTGCACTGAGAATGCAGTTTTCCACTGAAGTAAAGATAAACAGCGGAACGACACTTTTCTCAATAGCAAAGGGAGGGTAGCGCAGTTAGGAGGCGTTAAACCCGCCAGTGATGAAACGTTTCGAAAACCTTTCAGCTCCATTAGCATGATAGTGCAGCAGCTGCTGACAATCTCACAAGACTGCGTTTCTGTTCTTAATTGAGTTGTTTGGAGACCTATTACTTGCAAATTTTACAAACCAGTTATGGGTGAAGTTATCATGCAGAACGACAAATGTTCATTTGGTTTACCACGTCAACAGTCACTGGACAGATACTCAAAATCATGTCACATACTTGCTCATTGTTGGCATAGGCTAACTAGTGAATTTGACTTGAAGTCATCCACTTCCCTCGTCCTTCAGGTTTGTTCGGCAGCTTTTGACTGTTCAGTCCACAGGCAAGCACTACGTCGTGGTAAAACATTTCTCCTGTATTGTGCTGAAAGTCGTCTATGGATCTCCGTTCTTGGTGCACCTTCCGACCACAAAAAACCGTATTAGAGTGCGCAGTTCCTCATTGGTGCGAAAGGAGAGTGGCGTAGCCATTATTACTTCTCAAGAGTGCAAAGCGAACTGATGTGACAACCCTGAAACCTGCCACAGGCGAAGAGAAGGATACCACCTAGCGGTTGGCGAGTGGTGTAAATCGTACTGACGACCTTAAGAGACAACTAGAATGAAAGTACCGGTACTTACGATTTACCCTCCTAAGAAGACCAGCGCCGCAACACTGCTGTGATTAGTATGCGCCAGCGTCTACGATGCGAACGTAAATAATAATAATGAAAAAATAAAATTAAAACATACCACGTTATGGAGTAGAAGAGACTTCAGCACTATACACGTCCTGCCACCGAATGGGAACAAGTACTGACTGACTCATCATCGCCAAGCCCAAACCGCTAACTATAGAAACTTGAAACAGATACAGCTTTTATACTGTAGGAACGCAAGAAAATATTTTTCGAAATTCCACCACTATGAGCGTCGAATAGCGGATGAAAAGTGTTTTTGGATATATGTGGCTATTAAGGCAGCTTTGAAGCTAGACCTACAACAATTGGTATTTGGTTTGTCAACAAGAAAAAAAGAAATATGATTCAGTATTTTTGGAAATTTAAACTCTGTGGTGGTTAAATAGTGAGTGAGATTTTTTCTGAAAATAAACCATTATTAAAGAACTACTAAAGTAATTTTATAGCTTCATTTATGAAAATTCGTGTTTGACTTATTGGTTACTAGTAAGAAATACCTTTTTCATTGTTTTCGTAAATTCAGCCCCTAACTACGTGAAATTGGATGAAAATTTGTTTTTGGCTTATCTGTTAGAAATTTAAAAAAATAAGCATTTCACTGTTTTTAGAAATTCAGTCCCTAATGGGATGAAATGGAGAGTAAAATCTTTTATGAAAATACTCGTATTTGATTGTGAAATCTTTTTTAAATCAAAATTTTTGAAAATGGACATTTTACTTCTCTATAGAAATAAAAAAAACAATGTTTCAGTGTTTTTAGAAATTCAACCACCTAAGGGAGTGAAATAGGGAATGAAAAGTTAAATGAAATTATCTCGTTATGATGGCATTTTCGAAGCTAAATCTATAAGAATTTGTATTTGACTTCTTTGTGAGAAATAAAAAATATGTTTTCACTGTTTTTGGAAATTCAACCCCTAACGTATTGAAACATGGGATGAAAATTTTTAAGAAAATATTTCGTTACATTAAAAAAATTTAAAGCTACATTTATGAAAGCTGGAATTTCACTTCTCGATTAGATATGAAGAAAAATGTGTTAGGGGATGAAATTTTCTATGGAAATATATCACAAGAACGCAAAAGGCATGATTAACAAAAACCTTGGACTCCATCTGCCAGAATCGGTATTTTGTCATAAATACATTTGGAAAAATCCATGCATCTATGGCCTTAATTAACATAAAAGTTTAGAAGATGTTGCAGTTTGCGAACAATATAAAAATTCGATCAAAGACAAACAAAAAAAAAGTCTGTGGAGACCGTAGAATCTACATGAGCGAAGCAGCCGGTGCTAAGGTAGTATATTGATAAATGACAACTCCATTAAAATATAATGCAACTGACTCTGGTAGCCTGCCTAATAAATTAATGTATTCCATGTATTGTAACACCCCACCCGTCACTTAGCTGGTTTTGGCGTGTGTTCACCCCAACTAATTGACTAACAGATCAACAGAGAGTGCAAAACTGCCGCAATATCGGATAATGCAAAGAAAGTAATAAGGCCCTGTGACTCCTGATTTATTCAGAATTGATCACTTTTAATTAAAAAGGGGTGCACATTGATGTTATATTCAGCTATTGAACATCAGATGCAAATGTTGAACATAAAATTAATTAAGAATGTGACTTGGGATTTCAACTACTTGATTGAAAACAGATGCAGTCGATTAGCACAATTTTATTTTAACTCCCGACCTTCAGTCATCACATTACAAGACTCTCCTATCAGGCAGTGGTAATAAATTGCGTTTGCATAGAGTAAAGCGCGATAACTCAAAAGTAATTCCTATCGACTGACCCAGGTGTAATGCGAAGTGCGAGAAGAATTCTACATTACACGGCCCACGAAACCCTCGTAGAAACTTTGCCGATGTGATCCAACAAATTAATCAGTGGCCGGAGCGGGCGCAATATCACCGAATACAGCGTGGCGGAGCGGCGTCGTTGTGTGGACGTCGGCTGACCTCGTGGTGCTGCAAGGCTGCGCTCGTCTATTCACTCCTAGCCATCTTGCTGAGTACATAGCTGAACCAAAACTTCCTATCTCCAAGCTCAATCGTTCCCTTTGCTAAGTCCTAAACTGCAGAGATTCTCACTCTTTCTCAGGCAAGCTGAGTCAAGAACGCCACGTCCGCACTCTAGGCAAGCTGGGAACAAAAGACCTCTACGAAGACTTCTCACAGTCTGCTCTTCGCCTTGGTTTCCCCTCCAGCAAAATCACTTACGCCAATTGCAGTGCAAGCTGCGTTAATTATGCATCACTTCCCAGCGCCGAACAATGCCTGCTCTGGGAAGTGAACAAATTCCCACAAAATTTCCCTTCCTCTCAACTTCTGTTATTTAGCTCCTCCCAGGCCACCCATCAAGGTTAGCATCTGCACAACACCAAGTTTTCCGGAATTCTGACTCCCAGGAGAGTACTTCAAATTCCTTGGTCCTACATTCCCATCGGAGGCCGGCGTATTTCATTTTGTTGCTCTTCACCTGATTTGCTTCAGACTCTGCAGACCGTGAATTCATCGTGAAGTTGCTATAGTCACGAACACGCATATTTTGACCTCTGTTGACCACTCCACTGTAGCTTTGCGCGGCTTTCTCGCATGTTTCACAGAAAACGGGACGATGGACATTTATCAACAGCCATACAAGTTCTCCATCTGTTTCCCGGTACACCAGCATGGAGTCGGGATCAACCACCCACTCACTGTCACTCATCTTAAGGCAGCTGGAGGCCGTGCCACGTTACCGCTTTCTCAGAGCTTGAGCCGCCCTAAGCTGCCTATTGTTGCTTCCCTTCGCCGTTCCCCAGCTGGCCACGGTCAACTCTAAATACTTCCCTGGGGTAAACTAGCGTCCAGTAAATCGACTCGTTTCCACAAAGTTTTCATGTCGTGTGAATTACTTTAAAACCATCACCTGACATTAATTATTCCAATACGTCCATACTATACCCTCTACAAGAAGCATTGTGCCTTGTCAGTCATTTTGTTCAGCCCTACTGTTCGCTCAACGTGAGTTAGGTGATCTTTAATGACTTCATGTAAGGGCATAGTTCTTGCCATCTTACAGTATTTGTTTTAATTAATAAATGCTCTTATGATGTTTCTTGATGAAAGAGTTTCTTACATATCAAAACAAACAATCTGTCGTAAGTGGAAAGACCGGTGGATCGGGAGGAGTTGTGATGGAACTCCAGAAATGTGGGTGAGCTGTATATGTAAAGCATTCAGTCAGATTGTCGAGGGGGAGGAAATATCTAGTGAATGGTGTGCGTCACATATATCTGCTGCCTATAAAAAATGAAACAAGAAGCACCCAAATAATTGTAGGGGAATTAGTGTTATGCCATCTGTCAGCAGACTTTTTAGTGCTGCACTGAAAAACAGGTTGGAGAATGAGATTGAGGGAAACATGCGAGAGGAACAGGCAAGTTTTACAGTTGGACGATCTGTCATGGATCATATTTTTAGTCTTAGATAAATAAGTGAGAAGGCGTATCCTAAATGTCAGGAAGTACATCTAATGTTTGTGGATTTAGAAAAACCGTTTAGTTCTGAATCCATCAACGCACTATGGGGAGCGATGGAGTGTATAGGTATAGAAGCACAACAAATATTCCTAATTCGGAAAATATACCACCAATCGTACGCAGCAGTTAAAATAGGGAGAAAGTTGAGTGACACATTCCAAAACATCGAATGGACTTAGGGCTCCTATCTCATTCACCCTGTTTAAAATATATATGCAGCATATGTTGGAACAGTGGTTCAAATGGCTCTGAGCACTATGGGACTTAACTTCGGAGCTCATCAGTCCCCTAGAACTTAGAACTACTTAACCCTAACTAACCCAAGGACATCACACACATCCATGCTCGAGGCAGGATTCCAACCTGCGACGTAGCGGTGGCGCGGTTCCAGACTGTAGCGCCTAGAACCGCTCGGTCACTCCGGCCGGCTGGAACAGTGGAATCAATCATGCGAAAGTATGGGAAGTCTTATCCAGCATGCTAATATCTACTCATTATTAACTGCCGATAGTCGAGCGGTGATAGCACAAAGTAGAGAGGATGTCAAATTTATGATAAAGAAGTTAATGGAAACATTTGAACGACGCGGGCTTGGAATAAATATGAGCAAAACAGAATGTCTAGTAGTGGGAGGAGATGGAAGGGATGTAGTACTGCCTCAAGGAACTATTAAACCAGTTATCAGTTTACATATGTAGGCTAGATAATCCATTCCTCGAGAAGCTATGAATCAGATGGGGCACATTGGATCCAGCAGCAAGAGGAGCAATTAAAATGCTAAATGGAATTCTGTGGAGCCGGGCAACATCAAAACAAACAAAGAAGAGGATTCTGCAAACAATAGTGGAAAGTATACCAATATTTGGTATAGAAGGACCGATAATGGAGTGGCGGTAGAGAAGTAGAATACAAGCAGTAGAGGTGGATAGAATAAGGAGGGCAGCCAGGATATCCAGGGCAGAGCGGAGAAGAAATGAGGAAATTAGGGAGATGACGGATACGGAAAAATTAGTCTTGCAAAGAATAAAGAACAGAGTTCTTCAATGGTATGGCCACGTACGGCGAGTGGAGCACGGACATCGCCAAAAGCAGTCCTGGAGTGGTCACCGCCAAAAAGGAGGAAGTGTGGATGGCCGAGTTTAACTTGGAGAGCGGGAGTAATTGCAATGATGAGAAAAAGAGACCTGAAAGAGGAAAATTGCCGTGATCGTGAAAGACTGTGAATGGGAATACTGGGTAACTGCTGAAGAGTGGAGAAGCCTGTAAAATTAAACTAACATATGAGTTAAGGTATGGTATAAGTAAAGCTGCTAAGGGGAGCTGTGAGTAGTGCTTGGATGACTCAACTGTTGGAACATTTGCATACGAAAGGCACGGGTCCAAAGTTCGAGCCCTGCTCTGGCACCGTTTTAACCTGCCAGGAAGGTTCAGATAAATATACTTCAAATGTACGTCACGCTGCAAATGTTGCCCTTTTGGAAGTTTATCAGCAAAGGTAAAATATTTGACACATCTTTCATAGTACAAAACACGATTCACCATTCTACAAGAGACTGACGTCAACAATATACACTGAGGTTACAAAAGTCGTGGGATACTTCCTAATGTCGTGTTGGACCTCCTATTGCCCGGTTTAGTAGAGCAACTCGATGTGGCATGGAATTAACAAGTCGTTGGAAGTCCCCTACCGAAACATTGAGCCGCGCTGCCTCTACAACCGTCCACAACTGCGAAAGTGTTGCCAGGGCAGGATTTTATGCACGAACTGACCTCTCGATTATGTTCCATAAATGTTCGATGGAATTCATTTCGTGCTATCTGGAAGGCCAAATAATTCACTCGTACTGTCCAGAATATTTTTCAAATCAACATGCGCATTGTCGCCCATAAAAATGCCACAGTTGCTTGGGAACATGAAGTCCATGAATGGCTGCAAATGGGCTCCAAGTTGCCGAACATAACAATTTCCAGACAATGATCGGTTCAGCTGGACCAGAGGACAGCCCACACCATAATCGAGCCACCACCAACTTGCACTGTGGCTTGTTGACAACTTGGGTCTATCGCCTCGTGGGAACTGCGTCATACTCAGACCCTACCGTCAGTTCTTACCAACTGAAATCGGGACTCACCTGGCTACGCCACGGTTTTGCAGTCGTCTTGGGTCCAACCGATATGGACACGAGCCCAGAAGAGGCGCTGCAGACAATGTCGTGCTGTTAGTAAAGGCACCCGTGACGGTCGTCTGCTGCCGTATCCCATTAACGGCAAATTTCGCAGCGCTGTCCTAAAAGATGCGTTTGTCGTACGTCTCACATTGATTTCTGTGGTTATTTCACGCAGTGTTGCCAGCCTGTTAGCACTGACAACTCTTACGTAAACGCCACTGCTCTCGGTTATTAAGTGAAGGCCGGTGGGCAGTGCGTTGGGGCCGTGGTGAGAGGTAATACCTGTAATTTGGTATTCTCGGCACACTCTTGCCACTGCAGATCTCGGAATATTGAGTTCGCTAACGATTTCCGAAATGGAATGTACTATTCGTCTGGCTCAAACTACCATTCCGCGTTCAAAGTTTGTTTATATATATATATATATATATATATATATATATATATATATATATATATATATATCACTGTCCCAAGACTTTTGTCACCTCAATGTATGTAAAAGCATTTTCCCTATTGTTCGAAGAACGTTAATCTGCAACCTAACAGCCTTCTCTACATGAGTCCTGTATAAGTAAATATGCCAAGAGAGAGATTTTATCTACTAATCCATGTAAAAGGCTATTAAACGAAAGCATCAGTAATAAGTTCAGTGGCAGTCTTTTGGTCAAATGCAACCTTACTGCATCTATTTGAGGTTTTGACAGTATTTATTTTGTTATAAACAGCACTCATAACTGATGTAACACTTTACAACAAATTAACACATGCAAATAAGACAAATTTAAATCTCAGTAAACCAATTTAAATATTAAATCATATCGCGTGCACGAGAGTGAGCTCCAGTATAGTCGTCATTTAGGACTCTAAGTTATAAATTCCGTGCCGTGCGAATTCATACACGAGAACTACTTGCAGCAGTCGAATTCACACTCAAAAAGTATATTATTAGAAGATACAATAACTGCAGAAATGCGTCTGAAGTGGTGCAAGTATGCAAGAATTTCACTGGAATGTGAAATTAAGAACACTATTAGGCAAGAGAATGTAAATCATTAACTCTTTAAGTCCAGTACGCAGGGAGAATTGAGCGATATTATTATGCCCTGTAAAGTTGTAAAAGAATTTTCACTTTAGGCTATCGAATGGCTTTGCTGGATAATTTATTCAATATGTATGTACCTGTTGCGGAATAGGATTTAAGGTAAATCTGAAACTGATTTTAAAGCTATTTCTCCAGGAATCGCAGCTTTAACTCTGAAAAACACAAACAAGACCTATACTATCGTAAACCCCCTTGCCCCTACCAATGACAAAAATTTTATAATAAGAACTACGGTAGAAGAAAAAAAATTCTGAGATCTTTTGGATCAGACAATAAATGAAGTCAATAAAAACAATATGTAGATCTTAATAGGGAGTTTCAATGTCCTACTCGGAAAGGAAAAAAAGTTCAGAAATATAATTTGAGAATGGGCTACACATAAACAAACTAATAAAAGTGGACAAAGACTCGTTGAAATTTGCAGAATACATGGTCTCATCTCTAAATATACAGGGTGTTACAAAAAGGTACGGCCAAACTTTCAGGAAATATTCCTCACACACAAAGAAAGAAAATGTGTTATGTGGACATGTGTCCGGAAACGCTTACTTTCCATGTTAGAGCTCATTTTATTACTTCTCTTCAAATCACATTAAACATGGAATGGAAACACACAGCAACAGAACGTACCAGCGTGACTTCAAACACTTTGTTACAGGAAATGTTCAAAATGTCCTCCGATAGCGAGGATACAAGCATTCACCCTCCGTCGCATGGAATCCCTGATACGCTGATGCAGCCCTGGAGAATGGCGTATTGTATCACAGCCGTCCACAATACGAGCACGAAGAGTCTGTACATTTGGTACCGGGGTTGCGTAGACAAGAGCTTTCAAATGCCCCCATAAATGAAAGTCAAGAGGGTTGAGGTCAGGAGAGCGTGGAGGCCATGGAATTGGTCCGCCTCTACCAATCCATCGGTCACCGAATCTGTTGTTGAGAAGCGTACAAACACTTCGACTGAAATGTGCAGGAGCTCCATCGTGCATGAACCACATATTGTGTAGTACTTGAAAAGGCACATGTTCTAGCAGCACAGGTAGAGTATCCCGTATGAAATCATGGAGGTGAATCGAGGAAGTACAGTACATACTGACGAAAATAAAATGAGCTCTAACATGGAAATTAAGCGTTTCCGGACATATATCCACATAACATCTTCTCTTTATTTGTTTGTGAGGAATGTTTCCTGAAAGTTTGGCCGTACCTTTTTGTAACACCCTGTATATTTTTTAAAAGAAATCCAAGCAGACTTATGGTATGGGAATATCCTGACTGGACAGTAGGACAGTAGCAGCTGGACCATATCTGGATGGACAAATTCTTTCATAAAGAAATTTGAAATATTAAAGTACTGAGGAACAGACACAGGTTCAGATCATTATTTGGACAAAATCAAAATCAAATTCATCCCATTAAGGAAAAAAGGACAGAGAGCGTTTGGAGATAAAAGAAAATATGACCCACATAAATTAATCAGAAAAGACAACTATCAGAAAAACACACAAAGTACAATAGGAAAGGATAATCTTGGGAACGAATACTAATTGTAAAACAATATGCCGAATAATCAGCACCCGTTAATCAACGTAAAAGACACGCATGGTGCTCTACTGAATGTGATGAAAATCTTGATGAAAGACATAAAGCTTGAACAAAATTTCAAACTCGCAAAGCAGAAGAAAGTGCAACTAGCCTCAAAAACATCAGAAAAAAATTTTCTCAAATTATCAGCAGCGGCAATATCACAAGAATCTACTGAGTCCTATTGAAGAAAACTATGTTGATGTTGTTGTTGTTGTGCTCTTCAGTCCTGAGACTGGTTTGATGCAGCTCTCCATGCTACTCTATCCTGTGCAAGCTTCTTCATCTCCCAGTACGTACTGCAGCCTACATCCTTCTGAATCTGCTTAGTGTATTCATCTCTTGGTCTCCCTCTACGATTTTTACCCTCCACTCTGCCGTCCAATACTAAATTGATGATCCCTTGATGCCTCAGAACATGTCCTACCAACCGATCCCTTCTTCTAGTCAAGTTGTGCCACAAACTCCTCTTCTCCCCAATTCTATTCAGTACCTACACATTAGTTATGTGATCTATCCATCTAATCTTCAGCATTCTTCTGTAGCACCACATTTCGAAAGCTCCTATTCTCTTCTTGTCCAAACTATTTATCGTCCATGTTTCGCTTCCATACATGGCTACACTCCATACAAATACTTTGAGAAGCGACTTCCTGACACTTAAATCTATACTCGATGTTAACAAATTTCTCTTCTTCAGAAACGCTTTCCTTGCCATTGCCAGTCTACATTTTATATCCTCTCTACTTCGACCATCATCAGTTACTTTGCTCCCCAAATAGCAAAACTCCTTTACTACTTTAAGTGTCTCATTTCCTAATCTAATTCCCTCAGCATCACCCGACTTAATTCAAATACATTCCATTATCCTCGTTTTGCTTTTGTTGATGTTCATCTTATATCCTCCTTTCAAGACACTATCCATTCCGTTCAACTGTTCTTCCAAGTCCTTTGCTGTCTCTGACAGAATTACAATGTTATAGGCGAACCTCGAAGTTTTAATTTTTTCTCCATGGATTTTAATACCTACTCCGAATTTTTATTTTGTTTCTTTTACTGCTTGCTCAATATACAGACTGAACAACATCGGGGAGAGGCTACAACCCTGTCTCACTCCCTTCCCAACCACTGGTTCCCTTTCATGTTCCTCGACTCTTATAACTGCCATCTGCTTTCTGTACAAATTGTAAATAGCCCTTCGCTCCCTGTATTTTACACCTGCCACCTTCAGAATTTGAAAGAGAGTATTCCAGTCAACATTGTCAAAAGCTTTCTCTAAGTCGACAAATGCTAGAAAAGTACGTTTGCCTTTTCTTAATCTAGCTTCTAAAATAAGTCGTAGGGTCAGTATTGCCTCACGTGTTCCCATATTTCTGCGGATTCCAAACTGATCTGCTCCAAGGTCGGCTTCTACCAGTTTTTCCATTCGTCTGTAAAGAATTCGAGTTAGTATTTTGCAACCGTGACTTATTAAACTGATAGTTCGGTAATTTTCACATATGTCAACACCTGCTTTCTTTGGGTTTGGAATTATTATATTCTTCTTGAAGTCTGAGGGTATTTCGCCTGTCTCATACATTTTGCTCACCAGATGGTAGAGTTTTCCCAGGACTGGCTCTCCTAAGGCTGTCAGTAGCTCTACTGGAATGTCGTCTACTCCCGTGGCCTTGTTTCGACTTAGGTATTTCAGTGCTCTATCAAACTCTTCACGCAGTATGATATCTCCCATTTCATCTTCATCTACATCCTCTTCCATTTCTATAACATTGCCCTCAAGTACATCGCCCTTGTATAGACCCTCTATATACTCCTTCCACCTTTCTGCTTTCCCTTCTTTGCTTAGAACTGGGTTTCCATCTGAGCTCTTGATATTCATACAAGTGGTTCTCTTTTCTCCAAAGGTCTCTTTAATTTTCCTGTAGGCAGTATATATCTTACCCCTAGTGAGATAAGCCTCTACATCCTTACATTTGTCCTCTAGCCATGCCTGCTTAGCCATTTTGCACTTCCTGTCGATCTCATTTTTGAGACGTTTGTATTCCTTTTTGCTTGTTTCATTTACTGCATTTTTATATTTTCTCCTTTCGTCAATTAAATTCAATATTTCTTCCGTCACCCGAGGATTTCTACTAGCCCTCGTCTTTTTACCTACTTGATCCTCTGCTGCCTTCACTTCTTCATCCCTCAAAGCTACCCATTCTTCTTCTACTGTATTTCTTTCCCACATTCTTGTCAATTGTTCCCTTATGCTCTCCCTGAAACTCTGTACAACCTCTGGTTTAGTCAGTTTATCCAGGTCCCATCTCCTTTGATTCCCACCTTTTTGCAGTTTCTTCAGTTTTAATCTGCAGTGCATAACCAATAGATTGTGGTCTGAGTCCACATCTGCCCCTGGAAATGTCTTACAATTTAAAACCTGGTTCCTAAATCTCTGTCTTACCATTATATAATCTATCTGAAACCTGTCAGTATCTCCAGGCTTCTTCCAAGTATACAATCTTCTTTTATGATTCTTGAACCAAGTGTTACCTATGATTAAGTTGTGCTCTGTGCAAAATTCCACCAAGCGGCTTCGTCTTTCATTTCTTAATCCCAATCCATATTCACCTACTACGTTTCCCTCTCTTCCTTTTCCTGTTATCGAATTCCAGTCACCCATGACTATTAAATTTTCGTCTCCCTTCACTATCTGAATAATTTCTTTTATCTCATCATACATTTCTTCAATTTCTTCGTCATCTGCAGAGGCAGTAGGCATATAGACCTGTACTACTGTCGTTGGCGTGGGCTTCGTGTCTATCTTGGCCACAATAATGCGTTCGCTGTGCTGTTTGTAGTAGCTTACCCGCATTCCTATTGCTTTATTCATTATTAAACCTACTCCTGTATTACCCCTATTTGATTTTGTATTTATAACCCTGTATTCACCTGACCAAAAGTCTTGTTCCTCCTGCCACCGAACTTCACTAATTCCCACTATATCCAACTTTAACCCATCCATTTCCCTTTTTAAATTTTCTAACCGACCTACCCGATTAAGGGATCTGACATTCCACGCTCCGATCCGTAGAATGCCAGTTTTCTTTCTCCTGATAACGACGTCCTCCTGAGTAGTCCCCGCCCGGAGATCCGAATGGGGGACTATTTTGCCTCCGGAATATTTTACCCAAGAGGACGCCATTATCATTTATCCATACAGTAAAGCTGTATGCCCTCGGGAAAAATTACGGCCGTAGTTTCCCCTTGCTTTCAACTGTTCGCAGTACGAGCACAGCAAGGCCGTTTTGGTTAGTGTTACAAGGCCAGATCAGTCAATCATCCAGACTGTTGCCCCTGCAACTACTGAAAAGGCTTTGCCCTCTTCAGGAACCATACGTTTGCCTGGGCTCTCAACAGATACCCCTCCGTTGTGGTTGCACCTACGGTACGGCTATCTGTATCGCTGAGGCACGCAAGCCTCCCCACCAATGGCAAGGTCTATGGTTCATGAAAACTACTGCAAAACCAACCCCAGAGAGTATTTCAAAGCCTTTGATAAACAGTTACGTAATTACAACCCTCATACAGTATTGCTGAGATATAAAGATGGAAGAATAGCCCATAATGACATGGAAAATGCAGAAATCATGGCAGAAATATTCAACAAGCTCATGAACTGTGATGAGACTGAAAAGTTTTTAATAATAGACGCAAGTACCCCTCTAAAACCAAAACCAGAAAAGATAAACCCATCTACATCACAAGAAATACAAAATCCACTTAAAGAAATGAGAAACTACAAAGCTTGTGGTGAAAATCAAGTATTTGTGGAAGTGCGGAAGTATGCTGGTAAAACAACTCAGACATCTTTGCATATTATTTTACAAAAAATTCGATCAGCAGAAAATTCCCAGAAGAATGGACCACTGCAATAATTATCTCTCTTCATAAGACAGGAGACAACTGTGATCCAGACAACTGTAGAGGAATCTCGCTCTTGGACTGTTCAACAAGATTTTTCCAAGATTTTGCAAAATAGGATCAAAGAAAAACTGGATAAGGAACTGAGAGAATACCAAGGAGGCTTCAGACTCTGGAGAGCCTGTGCCGAACAAATAACTACTCTGAAATTAATCATGGCTTATTACCGCAAACGAGAAAAGCCTCTCTCAATTACAATTATAGATTTTAAGAAAGCATGTGATTCTCTCCATCGACCCTCGCTGTTAAAAATTTTGAGACATTTCGGACTACACCCAAAATTAATTAAAGTGATAAAACCTACCTTAACAGATACAAATTGGAAAATTAAGTTCAGAGGGGAACTTTGTGAATCATTCTTGGTTAAAGCTGGAATAAGGAAGGGAGACGGCCTGTCACCAATTATTTTTAATTGTGCCTTTGAATATATAATGAGGGAATAGTATAAGGACAATCCAAAGAACATAAAGGCTGGAACACGAAGATGACATAACGTTGAACTGTTTAGGATTTGCTGATGACCTCGCTCTTCTCGCCAACAACGTTCAAGAAACCAAAAAACAAACACAATCATTACAGGAAATAGCCTCGTGAATTAGTCTTAAATTATCTTTAAAAAAAACAACAACAACAACAAAAATAATGCTAACGGAACCGCCACTGGAAAACAAAGTTAGAACTGGAGATTACAATATAAATATTGTTGAAAATTTTAAATACTTGGGAGAAATAATAACACACAAGCTGAATGAGAAACCATTACGGCAGGGCAGAATAACAAAACTGATTAAAACACATCATGTTATCAAGAAAACATAACAAAAAATGCCTCTCAATGGCCACAAAACTGAAACACTACACAACAAATAACCTATGCTATCGAAACTATATTTAAAACAACCAACATTGTAGCAATAGTCAGATTACTCAAAATAGAAAAAAGGATAGTCAGAACACGTATAAATAAAAAATACCAAAAAGGCGGAGTTTGGAGAATAGCTTCAAATGAAATTTTATAGAAAAATAGAAGCAGCGACAAGTACAATGAAAAAGAAACGGATCTCTTTCCTAGGACACTTGATGAGAACAAAAGAAAACAGAATTAGCAGTATAAGTGAGAAGTTATGGGATAATAAGAACGGCGTTAGGTGGATCGGAGGAAGCAAGGACGACGTGATGAAATTGCAGATTAAAACGGAGGATTTGAAAGACAACACAGACGTGCTCAAGATATTTCAGGACAAACGTATCACACTGCCAATAAAAATTAACAAACAGATAATGGGAAGGGTGATTTCGGATGAGGAGGGAAGGGCACGACCTGAAAGAATGAAAAAATATTGGGCCAACAATAAAACAGAAGAACCTGATTCATAATATTGACTGAAGTAGTCCAATGTAGGCAATAAAATAAAAAAGTGTATACCTAATGCACAAATTCGACACATTTTTATATACTCCTCCATCGTGTTTCAGAAACATTTGTAAGTAAATATGAAGGTGAAAGGGTTTGTATTATTTTCGTATTTTCAGATGTTTTGCATTATAATACAGAATTCATCACCAGATGCCTTAGTTCTCCGTAGAACAAAGGGCTTCAAATAGTGACGACCGCGCTGTGTTGTGGGCTTAAAACGCTGTTAAGCCTTACTCAGATTAGACCGTAAATGTGAGGGTCCGGAGTTCAGTCCTCAGTTGGTCCTACGATATTTTCTGTACCTTATTGCTTTTTTCGCCGCTGACAATGTTTCTCGGAAAATTGCACCGTGATCTGAAGTCCACGTGAAACTGAAAACTGTTCTGGAAAGGCAAATGAAAGGTCGGGTGAAACCAAATGCTTGCCTAATAACGCACCGCAGTGTTCAGATCCTCGTGTGGCGTGAGGACAATTTAACTTGAAGTCGTATGCAAAGTTGCCATTTCTTCGTCTACAGATCTTTTCTTCTAGTCTTGGGGTGCTACAGTCGCGAGCCTGTTCCGCTAATGACTCTTCGCCCTGTCTCGGGCCAATATACTTCCATTTTCTCTACGATATCTGGCGGATTTCCAAAACCTAATATTGCGTGTTACAGAGTGACCAAAGTAAAAATGAGACATAATTTTTTTAGGTCGTCGGTATCCTAACTAGTCTGATGCAGCCCACCACGGATTTCTTTCCTGTGCCGATCTCTTCATCACAGAGAAGCACTTCCAACCAAAGTCATCAATTGTTTGTGGGATATATTGCAATCTTTGTCTACCCATACAGCTCTTTTTCTGTAAAGCTTTTTTCCTCTTTCTCTGTAGAGAAACCGCCATGGAAGCTATTCCCTGGTGTCTTAACACATGTCTTATGATCCTGTCCCTTCTTATCGTCAGCGTTTCCCACATGTTTCTCTCCTTGCCGATTCTGAGGGGCACCTCCTCTTTTCTGATCTTCAACATCCATCTATAACATCACGTGTCGAACTCTTTGATTCTCTTTTTTCCATCTACGCTCCAAAAGTACGTTCTCAGAGACTTATTCCTTAAATTTAGGTCAATGTTTGATACTAGCAAACTTATTTTGCCCAGAAATGCCCTGCTTGTCTGTGGTAGTCTAGTTTTTCATGTCCTCCTTGCTTCGTCCTTCATGCGTTATTTTGCTTCAGGGGAGAAGATTTCGTTCACTTCATCTCCTTTGTGGTCTTCAATTTCGATAATTTTGCCCCTAATCTCATTTCCGATAATCGCCATTATTTTCGTCTTTCTTTGGTTTACTGCCCATCCATCGTGCTATTCATAACGATATGCAATGTTTATTCATCCCAGTTGTAAAGATATTAAGAAGAATAATAGTGTATGTTTTGTAGTTTACATATCCGTATTAGCTGAATGGATACAATAATGAAGAAATGTAAAGCTAACGATCTAATAGAATTTCGTTCATAAATCTTCGGCTGACTTGAACATTAACAGCTTCAACTAGAACCCATGCACGACAGAAAATCTCTAAGAGTAAGGATGAAAGTCTTTTTCTAGAAAAATTATACGCGAAGATCTTTAATTCCTGCCAGAGAAACTAATCAGCGTTCCTACTTTATCGGACTTGTGTACCGGCCACCATTCCCTAGACAGAAATTCTTATGATACTCGGATTTGTTTGGGACAGTTTAATGACAGAAAAAAAATTCCGGCGAGTTACACCGAGTGATTCGAAAGGTTGCGCACAAAGTGAAAAATCTGATAGAGTCGAAATATAATAACTTTGGAACAGAAACTTACGCTCTTGGAAGTAATCCTGGGCAATGAAAGCTTTGGAATGTCGTGAACAAAAAACGATAATCGATGTACGCGTGGCTTAAGTTCATCGAAGAATATATATTGTTTACTCAGCAGTGTTGTACATTACAGAAGGCGTTCAAAATGACGATCACCTAATTGAGTAAAGCGATGACATAAACGTAGAAAATTCAGGCGCACTATACTAAGTACAATAGGGGTCTCACGAAGCACATCAGACGCTGCAAGCATCCTGACGAGACCGAGTGAGGTGGCGCAGTGGTTACCAGACTGGACTCGCATTCGGGCAGGACGACGGTTCAAACCCGCGTCCGGCAGTCCTCATTTAGCTTTTCTGTGATTTCTCTAGTTCGCTTCAGGCACATGCAGGGATGGTTCCTTTCGAAGGATACGGCCGCCTTCCGTCCCATCTTTCCATGCGATGGGACCGATGATACGCCTGTATGGCGATGACGAATACACGCTTCCAATATGCGTTCACCGCAATGTCGCCAAACAGGGATGCGACCATCATGATGCTGTAAACAGAACCTGGATTCATCCGAAAAAATGACATTTTACCATTCGTGCACCCAGGTTCGTCGTTGAGTACACCATCGCAGGCGCTCCTGTCTGTGATGCAGTGTCAAGGGTAACCGCAGCCGTGGTCTCCGAACTGATAGTCAATACTGCTTCAAACGTCGTCGAACTGTTCGTGCAGATGGTTGTTGTCTTGCAAACGTCCCCATCTGTTGACTCAGGGATCGAGACGTGGCTGCACGATCCGTTACAGCCATGCGGATAAGATACCTGTCATCTCGACTGCAAGTGACACGAGGCCGTTGGGGTCCAGCACGGCGTTCTGTATTGCCCTCCTGAACCCACCGATTCCATATTCTGCTAACAGTCATTAGATCTCGACCAACGCGAGCAGCAATGTCGCGATACGATAAACCGCAATCCCAGTAGGCTACAATCCGAACTTTATCAAAGTCGGAAACGTGATGGTACGCGTTTCTCCTCCTTACACGAGGCATCACAACAACGTTTCACCAGGCAACGCCGGTCAACTGCTGTTTGTGTATGAGAAATCGGTTGGAAACTTTCCTCATGTCAGCACGTTGTAGGTGTCGCCACCGGCGCCAACCTTGTGTGAATGCTCTGAAAAGCTAATCATTTGCATATATCACAGCATCTTCTTCCTGTCGGTTAAATTTCGCGTCTGTAGCACGTCATCTTCGTGGTGTAGCAATGTTAATGGCCAGTACTGCAGGTGAATTCCGATTGCTCTATCAACTCCTCCAGTTTCGGTTACTTCAAGGATACATCCAAGCCCGGCGCCCTATACCGTGCATTCCAATGATCCCAAACCGCCACCATTTGCGACTTGAATAGTGTCAAGCGAGAGCTCATTGGAGGGCAGGATGGAGATGTGTTTTACGATGAAAGCTGGTTCTACCTCGGTGCCAGTGATGGCCGTGTGTTGCTTAAAAGAAAGCCAGTTGAGGGCCTGAACCAACCTATCTGTGTGCAACACACGCTGGACTTATGGTCTGGGGTGCGTTGTCGTATGACAGCAGGTGCACTCACGTAGTTATCCCACATACCTTGACTGCAAAATTGTACGTTAATCTGGTGATTCGACCTGTTGTGCTGACATTCACGAACAGCATCCCGGCGCTGTTTTCTAGCAGGATAAAATGGCTCAAATGGCTCTGAGCACTATGGGACTTAACATCTGAGGTCATCAGTCCCCTAGAACTGAGAACTACTTCAACCTAGCTAACCTAAGGACATCACACACATCCATGCCCGAGGCAGAATTCGAACCTGCGACCGTAGCGGTCGCGCGGTTCCAGACTGTAGCGCCTAGAACCCCTCGGCCTCTCCGTCCGGCTCTAGCAGGATAACGCTCGCCCACATACCGCTGTTGTAACCCAACATTTGCTCTACAAACTGTCGACATATTGCCTTGGCGTGCTCGATCACAAAATCTGTCTCCAATCGAGCGCATATTGAATATCATCGAACAACTCCAGCGTCATCCTCAACCAGCATTAGCCGTCCCTGTATTGACCGGCCAAGTGCAACAGGCATGGGACTCCATCCCACAAATTGACATCCGGCACGTGTACAATACAAGGCATGCGCGGTTGCATGCTTGCATTGAACATTCTGGCAGCTAAGCCTGTGATATTGAAACGTTTATCACTTAAATATGGCTCCTAGACAAATGTATTCGCGAAATTTCATTACTCTACGTTTATTGTTTTTTGGTGTTACGATTTTTTTCCGTCTGTGTTACTCAAGATATTCACCATCCTTACGTCCTTTACAATCAGCGGCAGTTTCGCTTCCGGTTCCATAGTGGCTCATGGTTCCCTCGTCTTCTAGTGTTTATTCTCGAGTACTGCACATACATCACACGACATTTTTTTCCCTCTACTATTTACTCGGAGTGGCTGATAGGACGAGGCAGGGCTGGCACAGCTGCAAGGACCCGGAAAAGAAACAAATGAGCGAGGTCAGTCGAGGGGCAGTTCTTCCGCGGTGTCACAACGGCTGACGAATGGCCGAGATAAGGAGAGTGGGGGAAATTACACCGGGCGGCAGCATTCCGCTCTGCCTGCTCGAAACACACGAGGACTCTGTTGTAAACTGGCGATACTCGCAGCGGAGGCCGATCCGGGGCAAGTAGGGCAACTCTGGTCGGCGCTCTTTCAGGTCGGTTGAGCCGCGTGGTTTGCTTTTCCTCTTCGTCTCTGGAGCGCTTTTACAGTGGCTGAAAGGAGTGCTATGTGTACTGTGCATATTCCGTGCGGACACTGGTAGTTAGTGAATTATGGTAAACTATACAGCCCAACACTTTGCTGAAACTTTTCAGAAAACAGTCTGTAAAATGTCGGCACATACGGACAATAGACATATGGGGCTGACGAATTACTCTTGACACTTTATGAAATTAACATTACACCACTTCATCGTGGAATAGGGCTAACAAGAAACAAGAGTTTCTAGGGTACATTTGTTAAGAGTCGTTACTGACTGGAATACTTCCACAAGGGCCAGTGGCGGTTGATCAAACACCAAAGCAGTAGTTCATTCAGGATTTCGTTTCTTCATTCAATAAAACCTTCGTATAATCACTGGATAAAACTACCAATTGTTGATCACGACAGTAGATCATTTCATTTTGCTCACTGTACTGTTGTTCACTAGGTGTAGGGGATGTAAATAAATGTGAGATAATTTTTTTAAAAAAGGAGAAAAAGTTGTGCCCGAATACATGGCACTGGTAAACCTCTAGTCTTCGTGTTGATGGTATGCAGGGTAGATTTCAATGTCCCACTGAATAGAGGTCTTTACACATGGAACACTGCATCAGTTGAGAAAAGATCGAAAATGCGATCGACTGTGGCCTGTAGAGCTAATGCCTTGCAATTCACCTGCAATGATCTATGGAAAGCGTGGAAATGCTAATCATGGTGACGAATGGGATTCTAAAAGACGTCCTCTATATTAACATTGGAATGCGTCAATCATTAAGCTTTATCTGTCCGAGAAACTCTTGCGCGAGCAGAATATGCGAATCTATTAGAGTTGTGAATAACTACAACACATGAAGCAATGTGTTAGTCCATATAGGAGTGCCAATGGAGTTGATCAGGATTCTTGAAGAGAATCGTATAAAGGAAAGTCTATTTCCACAAATGCCACTTGGAGAATTAAGACTACTATATTTGAAGTTGATTGTGAAACATTTCTATCGATTATATCGGTTAAGGAATGTAAAGACTACAATATAACAGAGAAACAATTTTATGGAAGACGGAAACGTAAGTCATTTTTCTCCTTAACTCAGACGCCAATCAAAGAGTAAAACGGAGTATGAATAATCTTTTGGAACACCTCCACCTTACATTGCATGGACTGTGTCAGCATAGGACGGATAAGGCAGATTTTGTCTTCCTTTTTTTCTCTCGATTTTCTCCAAAGACGTTCCTGTTTCGACCGTAATGCCCTCTCATTCTCATTCTCATAGAACACTATTCATAGATGTGGTAGCTCTTCGGTGACACTCCCCTAGTCTTTCAGTGTGGGAGCTCCTGGACGACACATGTTTGTGAAGGATAGTCATGGTTCGAGGCGTGTAAGTACGAGGCGTACACCAAATTTCAACATTACAAATAAGACGGAAGCGTAGCACAATAGACGCCATGTTTCCGTAGGAGTCCGCATATCTTTCCTGATATTGGATCAGCGAAAGATAGATTACCGATTCTTGTTTTCTGTTTCTCCGTCTCATTCTCAACCTCTTTTTCAAGCGGCCTTGATTTTTGACTGCAACGCCTACTCAGTTTGACCATCTGAGTAGCCGTTCCTTCAGAACAATATCCGTAGGTGTAATTCTTCAGAGAGGCATTTCTTAATTGAAAGTGTCCGAGCTGTATGGACCAGAATCTTTGCACCGGGTTTCTTTGTGACGGATTGGGACGGTTCAAGGTGTGGAGATACATGTCAGTGTGTATGGATATTTTTATATAATACCGTGAGCCAGTGATCCACCTGGTATTCTCTTAAATAACACGTCGTGGTAAGTTGGTGTGCCCCCTTTTCAAGTTCCATAGTGAATTTCATATTAGGATGGACAGAATTTAAATGTT
Source organism: Schistocerca piceifrons (assembly GCF_021461385.2). Taxonomy (NCBI): domain Eukaryota; kingdom Metazoa; phylum Arthropoda; class Insecta; order Orthoptera; family Acrididae; genus Schistocerca; species Schistocerca piceifrons. Next base: position 1,065,900,584 of record NC_060138.1, read on the forward strand.
TCAGGAACTCTTCAAGCTTCTTCGTTACATGTGGCCACATCAAAAACGTATTTTACCTTGCGATGTAAACGCTTTACAATCTAGTCAAATGGTGATTCGTAGTGGATAGTTTTGTAGAAGGTTTTTTGGCAAGTTTCCAATATGATGCTGAATCAGAATTTTTTTAAGTTCCAATAAATTTCGGCTGGGAAATGGTCCAAAAATTGAAAACAAGAAAAATTGGGAATGTTTTGGTTTTCCCGCATACTACTGGGAAACGAAGCAATTTTCGGCGAAACTGACTATTTAAAAAAATAAAGAGGATAAGATTTCCCACACAATAGGTCTGAGTAACTTTTCTCCTCAGACCAACCATATGGCGTGTAGTGGCGTGTAGGACTTTGGAAATTCGGATTCAGAACGAAAACATATAGAAAGCCTGTCAAAAAAAACTTCTACAAAACTTTCCGCTATTTGGCCTGGACTTTTGGTTGGAACTTGGCAGATTATGGTGCTTCAAAGTGTTCCACGCACAAGTTGACCACGACAGGCGCTAACAGACTACCATTGCCATGTCATCTGTAATGAGACGCGAAATTAAAGCGTCTCCCATCCATAAGGATCAGCTCAGTTTGCAGGTAAATATAAGTTTAATTTAGTGTTTTGTTTATGTATTTGTAATATTTTGTTATGTTTGTAAAATATTTAAAGTTTTGTATGTTTCATGTTTGGAGAGAGCAGCGCAACTCGCGGAAACAGCATCTTCACTGCCGGAACCAGAAAGAAAACTGCTGGCCACTAGACGTCGCGGGTCAACGGTCAAAGAGCAGCAGAAGATCCTGTGACCGGGTTGTTGCGACGAACCTCCAACATTCAAATAAATAAAAATTTGTAATTTTCCATTGTAATGACGTCGCAGAACGTTTAGTTTATGTTGTATTTTGTTCTGTTTTGTCGAGTCTGATGTTCACATCTGTATGTAGCATATGCGAAGACAATAAAACAGTGTATGCTCTAAAGCTTAAATCCGTGTTCGAGAATTATTTATGAAGAGTTATATTGAGGAAGAACTATTACTGAATTTTTCCAAGATATTAATTTTCAGAAGAGTTTGATTTCGATTTTTGAATCTTAAAGGTTTTACAGGCTGATTTTAATATGGGAAAAATGAGATAACTTGCAAGAATATAATTTCCAAGAAAAAACAAACGACATCTAAATTTCAAAAGTTTGCGCAAACCAGTTGGACTGAGTGACGTAATTTTGCACAAACGACTCAACTGAAGGTGTTTTAATTACAGTTTCGTTCAAGAATCTTTTATAGAGAACTTTAAAAGAATTTAAATAATTTTTTGGAGGGTTTTGTAAACGACGTAGGTGACGAAGTCTGCACATGGTCATATTTCAAACAAAAATCATTGAGTCATAAGCTTCTTAACACTACACATCGTGCATGGGGGCTTAATTATTATTAAATTTGAAAATATTTTTTTTTGTAGCTGTATGTCCGATTACGCTGTGTCTCGTAAACGGTTGGCCCTGACTAGTTTTAGTACGCCATCTGACTGCATAGAACAACAACAAAGAATGAAATGAAAATTTCCTGTTAACACAATTAATTAATTAAGTCCCCAGCCACTACAAAACCTACGAAACCAAAGCACAAGTGCAATTGTTCTGTGTGTAGGAGTGTGACTCAACTTACACATCTGGCACGGTTCTTCTTCAACAAGACAAGAAATTTCAAATACCATTTATACTGACGTGATAAAAAAAATTAGAAATACTATAATTGCGTAAGAAAACCAGAATTACACTCTAATACAAGAACACACGCCAGATGCTTTGTTGACTGAACCTGTAATGACGCATTATTCAGGACACTGAAATAATGAGAGAGAAAAGAAAATTTTTTTTACCTTCATTTATATTGATGAAAAGCACTCTAATCATTACAATATATCACCATACCGAGTCGCTACTATCACATCTCAACAAGAACTGAGTACTGCCACATCTCGACAAGCACTCCTCACTACAACATCTCAGCAAGCACTCTCTCTGCTACGAGTTCTCAACAAGCACTGACTACTACGAGTTCTCCCCAAGCACTGACTACTACGAGTTCTCCCCAAGCACTGCCAGTGGAGGCGGCTGAATAATACTCTTTGGCGCAATCTCTGGCGCTGTGGCTCAGTGTAGCCACCTTTCATATGCCCCTCCTCCACGGGCCAGAATTTGATGGTATTTTTGCCAGCATTGGTGGTGAAAATACCACCAAATTCGTCCACAAAAATACAGACAAGAATAAAAGATAATATTAATACCTAACTATCACATAATTAGATAAAATTTTGGCTTTGCACTGACCTTTCAATAACCTAATATATAAAATACAGTAAGCAATACAACTTCTTTTCATACATGTGACTTTACATAATAGTTCACACAATACACAAAAAATCAGTTTATACAAATGTTCACATAAAATGATTTTAATGATTCAAAAAAAACAAGTAGTTGATAGTTCCAGCAGTAGCACCCAGCAATGGTCAACAGGTGCAAACACCAACAAGTGACATCATTTCAGTAGAAGCAGTCCAGCAGTGGCACCCAGTAGTGTTGAGCAGGTACAGACACCAACAAGTGACATCATTCAGCAGAAGCAGTTCCATTAGTGGCACCCAGTAATGTTGAGCAGGTGCAGACAGCAACAAGTGACATCATTTCAATAAAAGCAGTTCCATCAGTTGCACCCAGCAATGTTGAACAGGTGCAGACACCAACAAGTGACATTATTTCAATAGAAGCAGTTCCATCAGTGGTACCCAGCAATGTTGAACAGGTGCAGACCCCCAACAAGTCACATTATTTCAGTAGAAGCAGTCCATCAGTGGCACCCAGCAATGTTGAACAGGTACACACAGCAACAAGTGACATTATGTCAGTAGAAGCAGTCCATCAGTGGCACCCAGTAATGTTGAACAGGTGCAGACACCAACAAGTGACATTATCTCAGTAGAAACAGTTCCATCTGTGGCACCCAGCAATGTTGAACAGGTACACACAGCAACAAGTCACATTATTTCAGTAGAAGCAGTTCATCAGTGGCACCCAGCAAAGATGAGCTGGTCCAGAGAGCAGTCCATAATATTCACTATCACTGATCACACTGTTCATCAGAGTTTATAAGCAGAAATTAAACATGTCCTAGTGGCACCAATCATGTAGAAAAAGTACAAGTAACAGTCCATAATATTTACTATCACTGATCACACAGTTCATCAGCAGAAATTAAGCATTTCCTAGTGGCACCAATCATGTAGAAAAAGTACAAGTAACAGTCCATAATATTTACTATCACTGATCACACAGTTCATCAACAGAAATTAAGCATTTCCTAGTGGCACCAATCATGTAGAAAAAGTACAAGTAACAGTCCATAATATTTACTATCACTGATCACACAGTTCATCAGCAGAAATTAAACATTTCTAAGTGGCACCCATTATGTTGAAGAAGTGCAGGTAACAGTCCATAATATTCACCATCACTAATCAGACAGTTCAGGCATGAACAATAGTTTGAATGCAGATACAAATGCTTTTACACTAAACATACAAATTCTAATAAACACACAAATTATATCAGATAATTGTCATATTAACTATTACAAATACACAAATACCAGTAAACCTATAATATTTATGGGTGTCAGTGCAAGCCACTACAAACAAATAAAATAACATTTAGGAGATAGGTGGGTAGGATTAGGAAAGGAAAACACACAAAACACACTCACTCATCTTTCATCCACATTAAGTACTACTGTGTAATTGAATAGTGTTAACTGAGTAAATGCAATTCTGTCAAAATATGATGTTCATCTTGTGTATCAAGTAGTAGTGGCAGCAATGTATAACAGTCAATAATAGTTAAGTCAACGTCATAGTCATCATGTCAAGACCAATGTTTGCCAAGCCAGATCAAATGTACTGTTGCTGAACAACTGTCAGTATGCCAAGATATGCAAATACTTCCTCTCTTCAAAAAAAGGTATATACTGCTTAGTGATTTAACAAAGTGTGTGCATAGACTATCTTCCTTCTACTTGAGTGTTCTAGTCTGCTATCTTCATCCTCCTTGTTCCATATAGACCAACAAAAAAAATATGCACCTCACTTACTTTACCTCTTATCCACCAAAACTCCAATAATCATCATCATCACATAATCTCAATACTTCAATATTACCTCTTACGTCGATACATATAAACCCTATCATTAATAGCATTTACCTTACCTCTTGTCCACCAAAACTCCAATAATCATCAACTTCATATAATCTCAATAATACCTCAATAATACCTCTTCAATACGTCGATACATATAAACCTTATTACCAATATCATTTCACTTCCATAACAACTCTTTCCTCTAGTCAGTCTCCTCGAACAAGTACAGATAAAATCATAATGCAAACCTCATCATTCCATACAATCCGAAGACACATTGTCAACACACAACCTCTGTGTAATCCATCTGACCCAAATGTTCTATTCATTATGAATTATAAACAAAGAAATGCATACATGACCTCTAACAGACTTAGTTAGAATAACTCTCAGTAATTAAGTACGATTAGGGAGTGTGAATGATCATAATATTTCACAGTGTGTACACCACTTCAAGAATTATGGCAAACAGAAGCAAACATGTGGAGTATTTCTGTGTCAAGTGTCACTTGCTATTTCAATTGCTCACGAAAAATGCAGTGTAATAACTGTCAATGGTCTAAACCTAGTTTTGGTATGTCATGTCGTTAGCTTCCTTCCTATTAGCATACATTTATACAGCTTTCATAAAACCTCCAGCTCATGTGACTTCTATGAGGTTTCTTGTACTAATGTCGTTCGTCGAATTATAGCAGTTCATTTTCCTATCTTAAAAATATAAGGCACTGAGCGTAAGCAAAACATGCAATAGCGAGTAAATATACCAGTAGAGAACAGAATGTCAACAAGTGGATGCAGCACAATTCTTACAACGAGGCTCTGCCAAGCGAACAATCTGTAACTAATGCCATAGTGTAACCTAAACTCTATGTTTGTACACTGCACATCAGCATTGCTATATACCAAATTAAAGAGTAGTTGTGACGACAAACAGAAATGTATAAATATGCAATCCATACGCATAGCAGTAAACATATATCTTACGTAATAAACAGGTCATTAGCATCATATCAGCATAAGCAAATAAATGTTCATATGTCATCTTAATAAGAAAACATGAAGGCGCAAGCAGATAGATCACAAAGTATAACTTACATACTTAACCACATCAGCACAATTAATCAGGTGACAATTATAATTTAAATAAATAAGCACAGCAGGTACATAATAAAAAAATATGACATCAGTGAAAAAGCAGTGCAGCCAAGCGATGCATAATATATACAAGTTACAACCCAGTTCATTAATAATCATTGTCAAAATCAGTTAACGTACGCAAGCACGTCGCTTCACAAGTAATTTCATAGAACATGAAATTTAGCACAAATTATGAATCACGTAATTGCGAGCAGCAAATTACGTCTAAAGTACGTACCTAAGTGGAAATATGTTACCTGAAAAACGAACTCAATTAATAGTTACCTTTTTAGTTTATTAGTTTCTTCTTGGAAATTACATTCTTTCTGAAATTTTCTCGAAAGCAAGTCCTCTTAACGTCGGAGACACACAGAATTTACCTGAAGTTCTTAAATATTTTATACAACCGTATCCTGAAAAATACTGAACGTTAATAACATAATTCATCAAGTCACTATAGCTTTATACTGAATTTAGTCGGAGAAATTAGACTGTGTATTTGTTTACGGCTGTCAGTGCATTCGCACTGAGCGCTCGATCAGCTGTAGGCGCGTGACGTTGGAAGCAATTGTTTGCGGTCAACGACTGCCTTGTGCGGCGCGCAGACTTGACTGTTGCTTTGAGTATATGCCGCCGCCAAAACACAGCGCGGTATCCTTGTATTCTCTGCATGTTTACGTATAACTGTTGATGTCTCAAAAGTATGTCATTCCACAAAAATTTTTCAAAAGTATATCATTCCACAAAAATTTTAACGTTAGATATATGATGTATTCCCTTAGAGCGTCGTGATTTAAGAGTTTCTACTTCAACAGTGTTATCATGAATAATTTTGCGAATTCTATATGGACCGTTATAAAGCAGAAAAAATTTGCGACACAAGCCTTTTCCTTTGTGAGACAAACGATGAGACTTAATTAACACCTTTTGGCCAACTGACAAGATTTTTAAACGACCAGGATGTTTAGCTGATTTCTCTCTTCTAGCAGCCGCAGATGCAATATTTTGTAGAGCCAGGTTGACAACTTCAGAAGGCCGCAGTTTCCGTGAAGGCGGAAGAGGAACGATTTCAGATATGCGATTTGTCGGTGCTTTGTTTTTTAATATCAGTATAGGCGGTAAAGAAGTTGAGTCATTAGGAAGTTCATTCAGAATGTTTTGAAAAATATGAAGATACTGATCCCACGTTCTGTGATTCTGATGACAATAAAGACGACACAATTTATTGATTTCCTTGATTTCTCTGAAGCGTTAGATTGAGGGTGAAAAGTGAAATGAAAATTGGTTTAATTTTACGACGCCGTAGAGTACGAAGCCAAATTTTAGAACGAAACTGTGATCCATTATCTGATATAACCTTATCAACATGACCCACTTCCTTAAGAAAATGTTTGATGAAAGCGTTAGATACTGAACGAGCTGTTGCTTTGCGTAATGGTGTAAAATACACATATTTTGATGTCAACTCCACTGCTACGAAAATGTACGCAAAACCATTAGTAGAACGAACCACTGGACCGAACAAATCAACTGCAGCCATCTCCTTTAATTTCGCTGGAATGATAGGAAACAACGGTGCTCTGTGAGAAATTGTTGGCGGCTTAGCCTTTTGACATAATTTGCATTTGGCCAGAACAGATCGAATACGTTTTTCCATATTATTGAAGTAGCAATTTTCCCGTAATTTATGAAAGCATTTTCTGGGACCAAAGTGTGCATAACTGAAATGCGTATACCAAATCAGCTTATTAACCCACTCATCAGGAAAACAAACTAACCAAACAGAGTTGTCGACCGATTTTCGTTTAAAAAGAATGTCATTGCGAACTGAATAGCATCTAGTTTCTCTGGATCAGGAAGAATACCCTCTGTAGAAATAATGTGACCGAGAAATTTCACCTGAGAACGACCAAATTCAGATTTTTCTAAGTTCACTGTAATGCCAACTCTTGCAAAAATACGTAATAATGAAATCAAAATTTTGTTATGCTCACTCCAAGAACGTTTAGCAATAAGAATATCGTCAACATATGAAGTAATATTGTCACGAAGATAAACAGGTAAAATTTCGTTTAAACTAGGAATGAATGCTGCTGAAGGTACAGTAAGTCCAAACAGTAATTTTCGAAATCTCCTTTGGGTAAAATCGTCATATCCGGTTATTGTTTATCTACTGTCTGGATAGATTGATAGTCGAAGAGTTGTTTTTGACAGATGCAAAGAAAAGTAAAAGAGTAGGCAGCGGTACAGAAAACTAAAAGGGAAATAGCACCACTACAGCTCGGGGCCCTATACTCGCTACGGCACATATTCACTTAGAGTAGTGAATCCCCTGAGGACATTAATAGCCGCACATAATTTCCAGTTTGTGACTTAGTGGCAAATTTGGCGGGAGTGCGCACATAAATTGATCTAGCCACGAACATGGATGTATGCCATTCTTAGAATTGCGGAAGATCTTAAATTTCCGAACAGTCAAAAAGTGTATATAGTCAAAGTTTTCGCCTCGTGGCGACAAAGACCTACCGCGTCTGTCCCAGTCCCAATGACGATTATTGTTAAATTCACGCCCCTCGCGCTCTCTCATTGCATCCCGTAAATGAAATAAATTACTTTCTTCAAACCCCTCTGCTAAACTAAGACTTGTCAATTTATCTGAGATCTCCTCAACTCTTTCCGATGAGTCACGTAATTGTCCTTTCTGTTTATTTACGTCTTCTGTAAGTGTCGCGACTTGGGTTTCAGTATTGTCACATTTAGTAGTTAACTGTTCATACTGTTGTGTTAGGTTATCTAATCTGTCATTTGGTACGGATTCCCTGATTCTCTCAAATATTTCTTCCTTATCTTTTGCACGTTGTAAATTTAACTCTGAAAATTCCTGTACTATCACGCGATCTTTTTCTTCCTGTTCCCTGCCCTGTTCCTCTTGTCTGATTTCTGTTGAAATTAAGCTATTATTGTGAGCCTTCAAAATCGGTTGTACTTCTTCTCTAATTTCTTTATTTGATTCGTCTTTCATGTATTTGAAACATGTCCCTGTTCGTGAGCCTAACTGTATTTCCATTGTTCCCATATCAGTTTCTAATTCAGATCGTAACTGTGATCCCACTGCTTTCATCTCGGTTTTAATTGATCCTATTTCTGTTTCAATTGTTCCTATTTTTGAGCATAACCGTGTTGTCATTGCTTTCATCTCAGTTCTAATTGTTCCTAACTCTGTTTTTAATTCAGATCGTAACTGTGATCCCATTGTTTTTAATTCAGATCCCACTGTTTTTAATTCAGATTCCAACTGTGATCCGAAATTTAATATTGCACTCATTAACTGCTCCATTTCTTCTGTCGTTAACCACGTAATCTGTGAATTTTCTGATTGAGAAAAATTTTGAACTGTTTCCGGACTATTTTCCCTGCTTATTAAATTGTTTTCAACACCATTATTCATCATACTGTTATCCTGTGTTGGCGAGTTCGCCATGTCAACAATTTCGTTATTCTGACTATTCATCATTTTTGCCTGTTTCATTGACCGCGTAATCATTTACAAAACATACAAAACTCGTCACTGTACGAAAATTACACACAATGACTCTTTATCCCCAAGAATACCATTTACACGAAATATTTCCCTCAAACACGATTAATCGAACAATTGAAATAATTGCACTAAATTGTCAAACCCGTAGACAAGACAACACAAATTAAATTTTGTAAAATACCATTAGAAGAATGCCAATTACCAAATCTACACATGCAATATAAACTACAAATTACTACTTACAAATTACTACAACAATACTACTGTCTACTATTTTTACAATCAGAAGAATTCCAAGGGACGATCCGAAGCAGCGGTCGCCACGTGCATGGGGGCTCAATTATTATTAAATTTGAAAATAATTTTTTTTTTTTTGGTAGCTGTATGTCCGATTACGCTGTGTCTCGTAAACGGTTGGCCCTGACTAGTTTTAGTACGCAATCTGACTGCATAGAGCAACAACAAAGAACGAAATGAAAATTTCCTGTTAACACAATTAATTAATTAAGTCCCCAGCAACTATAAAACCTACGAAACCAAAGCACAAGTGTAATTGTTCTGTGTGTGGGAGTGTGACTCAACGTACACATCTGGCACGGTTCTTCTTCAACAAGACAAGAAATTTCAAATACCATTTATACTGACGTGATAAAAAAAAATTAGAAATACTATAATTGCGTAAGAAAACCAGAATTACATTCTAATACAAGAACACACGCCAGATGCTTTGTTGACTGAACGTGTAATGACGCATTATTCAGGACACTGAAATAATGAGAGAGAAAAGAAAATTTTTTTTACCTTCATTTATATTGATGAAAAGCACTCTAATCATTACAATATATCTCCACACCGACTCGCTGCTACCACATCTCAACAAGAACTTTTCAGTATCACATCTCAGCAAGCACTTTTCACTAGCCCATCTCAACAAGCACTGACTACTACGAGTTCTCCCCAAGCACTCTACGACGAGTCCTCGACAGGCACTGCCAGTGGAGGCGGCTGAATAATACTCTTTGGCGCAATCTCTGGCGCTGTGGCTCAGTGTAGCCACCTTTCAATCGTTACGCTCATAATATATTTTGTCGAATAAGTTGACGTCAGAACGAGCATAAATCGTCAGTGAAACAATCGGTGAACTTTGCCACGAATAGTTCGAGGAATTCAGTAAGAGGCACTCTCGTAAAGAGGGAGACTACATCCAAACTTGCTGTTTGACAAAAATAAATGACCGTACACGTTAATTTTTGAGGAAATAAATAGTGGGAATGACAAAAGAAACGTTTCATCTTTTTCTTAAATACAAAAGAGTACTAAATTTTGTGTGCAGTGTGGGACAGCTTAATGACATTTCATCAAAAGCCCAATGCGTTAAGAAGAGTCGTCATCTTTTTCTCTCTAGAGGAGGGAAGCGTTCCTAATGATTGGAGAAGGTTCGTCGAGTAGACGGACAAAACTTTTTAAATAAAACAAATTCTATTAGTATTCTACTTATTTACTTCTCAACACAGCCACCCTGGCGACGAACACATTTCTGCCAACGCGAAATACCAGCACTGTACAACGTTCGATCTTGTTGACGGAGCCACAACCTCACCTCTGCTTGCACGGCTTCAGTCACTATCGAAGTGAAGTCCTCGAATGTGTTCTTTAAGTTTTGGATACGGGTGGAAATCGGATGGAACCAAGTCGAGACTGAAATTACAATGAAATCCAGACAATTAGCTGCTTACAGGCGTTGATAAATTCCAACTGGGACAGTTGAAAGTGTGTGCCTCGACCAGGACACGAACCCTGGATCTCCTGCTTACATGGCAGACGCTCTATCCGACTGAGCCATCGAGGACACAGAGGTTAGCTTACTGTCAGCACACTACATCTGTAGTGCCCCTGCCCACCATACTCATTACTCGCGGCAGTCAATCTACCGATTCCCGTAAGAGTTTGAGCAATGTGAGCGTATCCGCACTGTAGAAGATCATTGGCCGGTAAGCCTTATCTCTATGAAGATGGTATCTGTTCTTTCGGAAAGAACAGATACCATGTTCATATAAGTCGAGACTGTGTTGAGAATTATCGATGACAGTGAACCAAAAGCGTGGAATTCCTGCAGATGTCTAGTCCTCATGTGAGGTCTGGTATTGTCATGATGAAGGAGAGGGGTGCTCCATGAGTGTACCGACTCTCCGAATTCGTGCTTTCAAGTTTCTGAAGATCTCGCAGTACGTTGCAGAGTTTATGGTGGTGCTCTTAGGCATAAATTCCAGGTGTGCCACACCTTGAACATCCCATAACAACGTGACCGTGACCTTGCATGCTGACATCATGATCTTGAACTTTTTTGGCGCCCATGATTCTTTGTGACGGAACTCCATTGACGCTGTGTTGTTTTCGGGGTCAACATTGTGAACCTAGTTTTCATCACCTGTGAAAATGTTGCTAAGGAAACCATCACCCTCAGGCTCAAAACGCAAAATAAATTGTTGACAAATGTCTAGTCTCCTCCGATTCATGTCAGCAGTGAACATTCGAGGCACTCACCATGCGCATTGTTTTTTGTTGCGCACTTCTGGAATGACGGCCTCTACACGATCCATTGGTATGCGACTCTTAGCCGAGAGCAGTGTGTGTGTTATCCGATGATTTTCTCTGATGAGTTCATTAACCACATTCCGATGAATCTCGTCGACTGCCGTGCGTAGTCGTCCACACCGAACTGCGTCACACACGATGATGTTAGCACCAACGTTTCCTTCATTATGCGCACGAACACGCGAACGTCGCACATTACTGCTGTCGATATAATCATCACGGTGCACAGCTTCCATGATTCTATGGATTTCAAGTGAAGACACGTTTTCTGTGGTTAGAAACTCGATTCCAGCACGCTGTCTATCACTCACCGACATCCTAACATTACACACCGCCATGTTACACGGTACAATTCGGAGCCCTCCAGCGACAGAGGGTTTCAACCTGCGTCAACGAAACGAGAAAATCAACAAAATAATATGCATGTCAGGTAACACTTCAAACGATATAGAGAACAGAATAAAATATTCGGTGGCGTTACTTTTCAGCACGGCGTCGTAGATGCCGTGTTCCTTGTCTTCCAGAAGGCATTCGATACAGTTTCGCACTGCCCCATAATGAACAAACTATGAGTATATGGAATATCAGTCCACCTGTGTGACTGAACTGAAAAGTGTCTTACAAACGGAACACAGCATATCGTTCTGAACGGAGAGAATCTTTAGACGTAAAGTAACTTCGGGTGTGCCCAAGCGAATAGTTATAGGACCATAATGACATATATGGCTGAAGTTCAATGTGGCTTTTCGTAGATGAGGCTGTTCTATGCGGAGAAGTCGCAATGCTGGAAAATTTCAACGAAATGCAGAAAGGCCTGTAGCGGATAGACAAGTGACGATTGACCCTCAACATAATCAAATGTAACGTAGTGCGCATACATAGAAAGAAAGACCATTTATTGAATGATTACAAATTTTCAGAATAGTCACTAGAAGCAGTTACTTCCATGAAATATCTAGGAATATGCGTGCGGAGCGATTTTAAGTGGAACGACCACATAAAATTAATCGCAAGTAAGGTAGATGCCAGATCACTGGATCACTGGAAAAATTCTCAGGATGTCTAGTACCTTAACAAAAGAAGTAGCTTCGACCAATACTTGGGTATTGTTTGTCAGCACTCACAGTGAAAATAAAGGAGAGCCCCTGAAGAGCACGACTTTTCGTTACAGGTTCATTTAGTAAGCGCAAAAGCGTCACACAGAAAATCAATCAACTCCAGTGGCAGACCCTGCAAGAAAGGCGTTATACTGTTAAAGTTCCGGGAGCGTACGTTACTAGAAGAGTCAACCAATATATTCCTTCCTCCTACGTGTATCTCGCTGAAAGGCTATAAAGACAAAATGAGAGAGGTTCGAGGCCACACGGATGCTTACCGGCAATCGTTCTTCCCGCGAGCCATACGCGACTGCAACAGGAAAACGTGAAAGTGATAGTGGTACACAAAGTAGCCTCCGCCACACACCGTAATGAAGGGTGACCAGACGTCCCGTCTTTTACAGGGTCGTCCCTTATTTAGTTTAAGTATCCCGTTGTCCTGACACAATACTTACGAGACGTATATTGTCCCGTTTTTCACAAACCGCCCCATCTATTTGGAAATAGCGTGTTTTTAAGCAACGTGTAGCACACTGAAATGGAGAAGAAATGTAGTCCTACCCAAAGAATAAACAAAATACATTATTTGATTAAACCAAGCTGCAGGAAGTTCTCTGATTGGCCCTATGTAATGCTCTCTCTTGGCGAGCAGTTTGTCAAATGGTTCAAATGGCTTTGAGCACTATGGGACTTAACAGCTGAGGTCATCATTCCCCTAGAACTTAGAACTACTTAAACCTAACCAACCCAAGGACATCACACACATCTATGCCCGAGATAGGATTCGAACCTGCGACCGTAGCAGTCACGCGGTTCCGGAGTGAAGCGCCTAGAACCGCCCGGCCACCGCGGCCTGCTAGCAGTTTGTCACTTCCGCTTTCTTCGCACATTGTCTATTTCTTCAGGTATCCGCGTTTACAAGCGTAGTTTCAGACAGAATCACAGATTACGTTACTTGACGTCACATACCGAAATCTGTGCACAGAAATGCGAAAAAGTGCGTATTTGCTGACGAAAATAAAGCTGAAATTCCATTTCTGAAATTAGCACAACAAAGGAAGAAATTATTCTGCACTTGCGAAAAAAAGCTTTTCCAATCGACCATGGATGTCGATCTGATTTGTGCATCATATCAACGTGAACAGAACAACGTTCAGAACAAGCTAACTATTTCAAACAAATCTTCATCACAAAGAGGGATGTCTTTTGCTATAAAACGTGAGAATAGTGCCATTATAAATCATGAAGAAAAGCACCTTCCTGATGAGAAAGGTTTGTTAGCTTTCCATGTAATTAACATGACAATTCCTTCAGCTCGGTGGGTTGCAATGCTCCGATCAGCAGGAATCTATTCGAGACGAAATTTACCTGTTCAAAAACAAAGTGAGTATCTATAAAAGTAAATGCGTTGGCCCAAAAGGAACTGAATAAAATTTGAGAGGAACTGAAAAATGCGAAATAGCCGTTCGTTTCAGTTAGGCTGCTGCAGAAACAGTGTTTTCTATCAAAAATTCTGTTGGTTGGTTGGTTGATTTGGGAGCGAGGACCGAACAGCGAGGTCATCCGTCCCATCAGTTTAGGGAAGGATGGGGAAGGAAGTCGGCCATTCCGAAATTTGCCCGAAGTGATTAAGGGAAATCACGAAAAACCTAAATCAGGATGGCACAAATTCTGAATGGAACGATGAACAGAATAGATTTACTGGACTGGGTGTTGTGTGCTATCCTTAGGTTAGTTATGTTTAAGTAGTTCTAAGTTCTAGGGGACTGATGGCCATAGATGCTAAGTCCCATAGTGCTCAGAGCCATTTTGAATAGATTTACTGTGGAAACTGTTGGGAAATAATTATAACTTATACTTATTTTCAGGATGCTTGATGTGTCCTCCTGAATGACATACACTCTTCTGCAAAATCTAACAAAAAAGATTTCCTCAGAAACTACGCATAGCGAAACTTTCTGGTCAGTTGAGAGCGAGAAACACGTAACCTAGGTAAGTAATAGTCATTGTCTATTCAAGATAAAGATCTTGTTGTATTAAAGCGATATGTCGTGTTTGCACGTGACAGCAGTAAAATAATAAAATATTTGCGATTGCAGTCTATCTCGGCGTATTCCAATGATGAATTCTTCTCGGGTATCAGCCGAGTGGTGGCGCCGTCTTGTCGCACCGTTTCGATGAGTTTCGTATCCATCATCTTCGCCACTCATACAAACTCATCGAAACGTTGCGATTGTAAAATATTTACTCTATTAGTGATGCAAGGTATTTTGATGTATTTTTAGAGCGAATTTTAACGATGATGTATGAAGGTGTAGCACAAACCATGTATTTTAGCACACATCTATTGTATAGATGTGTGATTAACAGAAATTTCCACGAAATGTCGGCTCATTTCAACTTCTGGTTTGGGTACGGTTATTTAAGTTTGTAAATCTGGTCACCCTACCGTGAGTTGGCTTTCTGAGTACAGAGATAGATGCAGATGGTACGAAAATCATTCAAGAGATCGGGAACGGTTTGATAGTAGTCGACACGAGACATTGTGACCAGCGCGTTCCTGCAGCGAATGCAGGAAATCGGAGCGCCAGCAAGCCAGGCGGCAGGGGCAGCAGCGTGGCGGCTGACCTTGAGCAAGGTCGCCCGGATCCGGCGGTCCGCTCGGCGCGCAGTGCTCTTTAATCCGGCTTTTTGTGCCCGCGACCCATGTGGGACATCTCGCGGGCCGCTGCGAGTGGGGGGAGGGGGCGCTATGGAGTGAATCATACCTGCTCAGTGCCCGCCGATCGATTGCTCTCGGCGTTTCGCCGCTCCATTTCTGCAGCCTTCTCTCCAACCAGCGAGACGGGTGAACGTGCTTTGCCAAATACTCACCACTCGGTAGCACCCGTTTAGAGTTCAGGTGTGCGTCGGCATAGAGTTTACGCGAACAGAGAATCTTCGTCGGCCTGTACTGTCGTGGATGTGTTCAAACGGTTCAAATGGCTCTGTGCACTATGGGACTTAACATCTGAGGTCATCAGTCCCCTAGAACATAGAACTACTTAAACCTAACTAACCTAAGGACATCACACACATCCATGCCCGAGGCAGGATTCGAACCTGCGACAGTAGTGGTCGCGCGCTTCCGGACTGAAGCGCCTACAACCTCTCGGCCGCACCGGCCGGCGTTGTGGATGTGTCTTCGGGTTAATGCAGTTCACCTTCCGCTAAGAAAGAGACCGCACGCAAACAGATTTTTGTATTTTCTTTATACATACGGTACGTGAAGTTCAGAAATCAAATATGAATCAACCAAAGAAGTTCGACGCAAATCACAAAATTTTTCGACTCTGAAGTTTCCCGAGCTTCTTTAATACCATAAGCAGGCCGTTATTTGAACTGGCCACGTGGCTCTGTAGCAGAATGCTCGCCCACCACGTGGTTGGCCTACGTTGCATTCCCAGCCTTTGTAGTTTTTTAAACAGAGGTGGATGCTCAAGGAGCGCTGTGGGAAACTGGAAAACATAAAATAGATAAGGATGAAAAAAAATGTTTAATGTTTTTTTTTTAATTTAAAGAATCTTTATTTTTAGTTGTTTATAAAACATCGGTAGTTAAGACTTTATATTTCGAATGAAAACAAGCTTCTTGTGTGCGATATGTAATTAGAAATAGGAAGACATGCATTTTGATAAAAATGACTAATAGATATGTGTCAATTAGCATATAAAGGGTGTTCGGGAATTTCAGTTACAAACTTTTAGAGCTTGTAGTGGGGAGTGAGTACATAACATTCTGAATGGGAACCCATGCCCGGAAACGTACTGTTTCCTTTCTACGACGGTTTCAGTTCAGATATGTAACACGTCCACGTCTGCTTTGGAAAAGAGAAAAGTCTCGGAGTTATTTGTGTGATATGCAATAAGATAGACAGGATGACGTGTACTAGTTCTTGTGGGGTCGTATGTAAAGTTTAATTTACGACACTCCTGTAGAGACAGAAGAAGAGCTGCTGGTACGAGTTGTGGCCGCTGCACTAGAAATTAGAGAGGCATCAGGTGGCACTGAGAGTGTGTACCAGAATATGCTTCGTTGGTACAATGCAGTAACAATGTTGGTGGTCACCACATCGAGTTGCTGCTGTAAGGCATCAGTACTGTTCTGTACGTTCAGTACGATAGGTTCTTTTTTGTTTTGGAATAATGTAAAAGGGTAGTTTACGCGTTAATACAAACAAATCTGCTTAAGAGAAAATGGATGTTTCGTTATGTACCCTTTCGAACTGTTTGCTAATAGTCGCACTGAGTCACGCGTAATTCAATAACTTAAGCAGAAGTCAATGAATTAAACATCTGAATTGGAACGATAGTAGAAAGGAAACGGCACGTTTCAGAACATGGGTTCCTATTCAACATATAATATACCCACTCCCCTCTACAAGTCCTAGAAGTTTGTAACGGTAATTTCCGAACGCCCTGATGCACTATTTTATATTTAATTGACGTAAGTGTTCAAGCTGAACGGGAAAAAGCTAAGAAAATAATGACCGAAACGAGACGCGGATCAGCATTTAGCAGCATCTTTCATAGTTTACACTTCACGAAAATGCTCATAGAACATGCACCTTTGTATAAAAATTTGCATTTAACCGGGAGCGAACCCAATACCCCTACAAGGCAGGGGAACTTTCTGCCACACCACCTGTCGAAAATAGGCGAGTATACATAGAGTACTAAAAATAGCCGGAAAACTTCAAACTCGACTTCCGAGAGTTTTTGAGAGCTGCATCGTAGTGCTTAGACTCTCCTCTCCGTCCGAACAGACCTCAGAAAGCTCAACGATGCCGACCGACCGCCGAGTCATCCTCAGGGTACAGACGTCACTCTATACGGATATGGAGAGGCATGTGGTCAGCACACCGCTCTCCCGGCGTTGTTAGTTTTCTTGACCGAGCCACCACTTCTCAACCAAGTATCTCCTCAGTTAGCCCCACAAGAGCTGAGAGCACTCCTCTTGCCATTAACTCATCCATTCAAATGCTAGCCAAGACCGATAGCACATAACTTCGGTAATATGACGGGAATCGATTTTATCACTGCGAAAGACCGTTGGCTTTGAACTTCTTTGGGTGAATGATATTTTATATCTGAACTTCACGTACCATAAATAAAAAAAATTTCAAAAATCGGATTGACGGGTTGTTCCGAAAGGCAACGTTCACAGTGGCACTGACAACCGTAGTAAGACGCCGTCGCCGGAGGTCGCCGGGCCGGCCGCGGTGGTCGTGCGGTTCTAGGCGCTCCAGTCCGGAGCCGCGCTGCTGCTACGGTCGCAGGTTCGAATCCTGCCTCGGGCATGGATGTGTGTGATGTCCTTAGGTTAGTTAGGTTCAATTAGTTCTAAGTTCTAGGGGACTGATGACCACAGCAGTTGAGCCCCATAGTGCTCAGAGCCATTTGAACCATTCGGAGGTCGCCGATAACATCGGCCTACAATTTCGTCACGGTCTGTCTTTTGCAAGTTTTAGACCGGGTTAAGGAGGTTAGGTTAGAATATATCCTATGCATGAAGTAGGTTAGATTTTAAGCCCCAAGAGTGGTATGTAAACCTCGACGCCTCCGTGCTTGGAGACGACTGTTAGAATGCGAAGTTTGCCATTCTATTAAACAGATGCCGGGAGCATGCAAATGAGCTATATCTGCCTCGAAAAGAATGTAGCGAATACTGTACACTATATCTTCACTTATCGGTATTACCAGACAAGTTTTACGAATGTATGAGAGTAAGGGAAAAACGCCACGCCATGAAAGTTAAAAACGCTTCACTTCACGACACCACTTTCCTTCTCTCACCACTGTTTACAGTCAAGAAGGGCCGCTATCTCTGAATCTAGCATGTGTATTCGATGTTTTGATATTTATACGTCTCTATTACGAAAATATGTAGTTTCAGTGATATACCGCATAAAGGATTTCTACAGAACACGTTGTTCCGAGTACAGTGCGTTATGCTACAGTGGTAGGATGTGCGACTTCGGTGTATAAAGCTTTTGCCAATGAGGTTCTGAGCACATAATGCCTCATTTACGTGATGAAAATACATGATGTTTCTATTATGTGATGCATAGATAAAATCTGTGCGTGAGTGAGCTAGTACCACTTAATAAATGAAAAGTAGATTTGTGGTTTCACAGTAGCTCCCTTTATTCTAAAAATGATGAAAATTAATGCAATACTGGAAATATATTCGCCGCGCGGGATTAGCCGGGCGGTCTCAGGCGCTGCAGTCATAGACTGTGCGGCTGGTCCCAGCGGAGGTTCGAGTCCTCCCTCGGGCATGGGTGTGTGTTTGTCCTTAGGATAATTCAGGTTAAGTAGTGTTTAAGCTTAGGGACTAATGACCTTAGCAGTTAAGTCCCGTAAGATTTCACACACATTTGAACATTTTTTTTTTTTGGAAATATATTCACATTCTGGTATTGGAAACTTCAGTGCCGTTTAAACACTTGACCAGTGGATTTGAGAAACGAAGCAACACGGTTTCTGGCGGCAGTGTTATTTCAGTTTGAGTGTAGATTTTAATAAAGGAAATCAGGTATATTACAGTGTATTCTAGCGCACCTGCACTTAACAAAAAATGGTTCAAATGGCTATGAGCACTATGGGACTTAACCCTTTGTTTCCTGACATAAGAAAAAATTTACTTTTTAACATTTTCTTTGCAGAATTTATACTATTGTGGCCTTAAATGACGGTAGGATTTTTTTGTAAAATTTTATTTTATTTTTCACAACTCTTTTCTCTCCTGGTACTCAGAAGTACCGTCAGACTCCACGGACAGAATCACAACATGCGCAGAAAAATGCTCCAATTTTTGTAACTTGTACTTTATTCGACATAAATATTAAATATTTTTACATTAGAAAATTAGTTAACAGAAATATGATATTTCTGAATTTTTTTTTTAATTTCGCATAAATTTATTCTAGAGCAACTTCACAATACATAGTAACTTAGCTATACATTTTTGACAGTATATACATATCACATATTTAGTGATACCTCATGACATTGTATGAAACAGTTCTTTTTCTCATTGCAGCACAAATACACTTTACATGTACTACATTGTGAATGTGGTCTCGGCTGAATTTTATTTTTCGCACACATTTCGCATCGTCCTCTTTTACAACGGAACACTATAAAATGGTTTCCTCGGTTTCCAAGACGTACATCCTTCGGAACAGAAAAGTTATCCTTCCTTCTCTTTGGGAGAGTTATTTCATCTTTACCAGAGTTTCTCTTTCTGAGATTTGGCACTTCATATTCATTCATTAGCCCTAGTGCCACAGCACGCCTGAATTCCAGCAGTGGCAGTGCCCCATGTAGATCACAGAAAATGACGTAAGCATTGACAAAAGCAATTTGTATTGCTCCCCAGAAGAGACGGTGCCACCATTTCTTTGATCGCCTGTCAAGACCACAAGTTGAACGTAATCTGTCTGCATGATCCACACCACCCATGTTTTTATTGTAATCACATACAATAACTGGACATGGTATAGTCACACTAGTTCCATCTTTCTCTTTTCTTGTCACTACGCTCTGTTCAGTGCCATGGAAGTTTGACGCAAAATACACTACTTTATTTTCCTTCTATTGAAATACTGTTAGGTCTAAAGATGACTCTCTGTGATTTGATTTAGACATTTTTCTTTAGGTAAATTCCCTGGCAAACCTTTCCTGTTTGTTCTAATTGTTCCACAGGCAAATGTATTTACCGATTTCTGTGTGACAAAAAGTGGGCAGAACAACTAGTGAGAGGTAACGCATTGTTGCTACAATAAATTGTTCGCACAACCTGATGGTGGGTTGGTTGGTTTGGGGAAGGAGACCAGACAGCGTGGTCATCGGTCTCATCGGATTAGGGAAGGATGGGGAAGGAAGTCGGCCGTGCCCTTTCAGAGGAACCATCCCGGCATTTGCCTGGAGTGATTTAGGAAAATCACGGAAAACCTAAATCAGGACGGCCGGACGCGGGATTGAACCGTCGTCCTCCCGAATGCGAGTACAGTGTCTGCACAACCTGACGGTACTAATAAGTCCGCCTTATATTTTCCACTTTATCTCATTCACTTGTAACGTAATGCTTCAAACTATTATAAAAAAACAAAGGAGCTAAGTGCATACAATGGAAAACTCAACGGAAGTGTCTATAAATTGCGCACAAATTCAGGCAACAGCATGGAAACAAGCACATACAGTCTTCTGTTTACACAGCAGCGCGCGAAAAACAATTTCTAGCTCGGACCGCCAGAGAGGTCTATGTATTGCACAATAACATCTATGAAACAGTAGAGCAGAGTTACTGTTACGTACCAACAGGCTCTCAGATCACGAAACTGCACCACGAGAAAATAATGAGAGTCAAAACTTACTGGTACTTTTAAGTACCGTCAGGCAACAAAGGGTTAACATCTGTGGTCATCAGTCCCCTAGAACTTAGAACTACTTAAACCTAACTAACATAAGGACATCACACACATCCACGCCCGAGGCAGGATTCGAACCTGCGACCGTAGCGGTCACGCGGTTCCAGACTAAAGCGCCTAGAACCGCACGGCCACACTGGCCGGCTGTACTTAACATATCTCCAATACTGATAAGGAATAAATTTAATATTACGTAGTATTTAGGGCGAAAAAGTTAAAACATTAGCTTTTAAATTAGTCTTTATGGTACCGTAAACAGCGTACAGCACATCACACAAAAACTTTGAAAGTTTACTTTTCAGAAAGTGGTATAGGCCTAAATATTGGGAACAGGTGATCGCCAGATGCCAAATATCGAACAGTCAGCTCTAGTTTTACTTGAGCTTGAACTAAATGTTTAATATACTCTACAAATACTCGAAATTAGCTTTAGTTATCCGAAAGTGTTTTACGCTTTAGATGTTGTTGTTGTGGTCTTCAGTCCAGAGACGGGTTTGATGCAGCTCTCCATGCTACTCTATCCTGTGCAAGCTTCTTCATCTCCCAGTACCTACTGCAACCTACATCCTTCTGAATCCGTTTAGTGTATTCAGATATGCGGAAGATTGAAGCACTGAAAACTACAACCACTGCATTTGCAAACCACTTCATGCAACGGAATCACTATCCTACTGGCATAAAAACGCCAGTAAGCAGTAATAATAGACAGCTAAAGTACACCTACCACAAACCACAAAATTTGCACTACAGTAACTTTAAGCATGAGGTACGCCATCCGTCTCACCTGAATACATTATTCTTAGATGATATAATTTACACCAAAAATTTTCGATAAAGATTTTGTCTGCTTGTGCTTTCCAATAAATCTGCGATTTCAGTCCATAGTTTCCGAACTATATTATGATTTCTTCATCCTCACGATGCAGTGACGTCCTTCTTGACTAAGCTTATCAGTTTCTCACGATGTCGTGTCGACCGATATGACCGTAGAATACAAACTAATTTGAATGTCGCCGATTGTCGGTCGAAATGTGCATGTTCGTCTACATTGTAACCGCGCACGTAGTTATGTACTGATTTGAAAATAGCGGCCGTCTTCAGCTGATGTCTGTCGGCGGAATCCACCGATATCGGTGTCACTGTGACGCAGCCTAACCGCGTAGTGTGCAGTGTCTGGTGTTCTACGGAAACTATTACCAGCTGGGAAGGCTCGCAGAAGGTTTGTCGGTTTTAGCCGATACAGACAAGTCAGGAGATGCCTTGGTAGAAAGTCTGAGAAAATATATGCGACATTTTCCGCTTCAGAGGTTGGACCTGGTGGTTTAGTGGTGTCGATGCGGTAGCACAGCGTGTCTGGACAGGGGATTAGCAAACAAGTGAGTGAAGTTCGTATTGATTGAATTCGAAAGATGTCTTGCGACATCCGCACAGAATCACTGACTAGAATAAAAGAAGAAGCAACAGATCGAAGAAAATGGAAACGAGCGATAAAGCGAGTGCCCGGAAGCCGAGGATTCGTGGTACTGAATCCGCAGATTTTCGAGTCTGCGTTTTAATCCAATTTTCGCCACTTAACTGTTTGAGAATTCGACAGAAACGACAAGTGGTTTGGATTTCACGTTAAACTGTAGGTCCCCTCTCCCCGACTGGATAATTGGGGTAGGTTAGGGAAACGCAAGTCGCCGAAGTGGCGTCCAGTAGAAAGACCTGAACCACGCAATGATCACCACAATGAAAGAAGAGAAATCAAAGCTCACTCAGAAAGATTTGTGTGCTCGTTTTTCCCGCGCTGTTCGACAATGGAAAGGTAGAGAAATGGCTTGAAGGTGGCTTGATTAACCCTCTGCCAGACACTTAAGTGTGAATTACAGAGTAATCATGTATATGTAGATGTAAATGAGGTAATAAGTTGGGTCGCGCTTGCCACACATCAGTAGACAGTCAGAGTGCACCGTTGCTCCGCTGGTTCCACGTCAATTAAATGTAGCAGCTCATCGAACTGTAAGTCACGTGACGGTTTTCCTTGGTTGCAAACACCAATCAATACTTTTTTCTGACGTCGACTACCTGCTACAACACGTAAGGTGCTTTGGATGACAATAAAGTCATTATGGCTGCAAGACCAGGTATGCTAGACTGTTTCACGATACAAGGAAGATCATAGAGTATTTAGTATGGCATTTCTGAAACTCGAAAAACTGAAATGTGGGCATATATACTGAGCCGGCCGGAGTGGCCAAGCGGTTCTAAGCGCTACAGTCTGGAACCGCGCGACTGCTACAGTCGCAGGTTCGAATCCTGCCTCGAACATGGATGTGTGTGATGTGAGGTTGGTTAAGTTTAAGTAGTTGTAAGTTCTAGGGGTCTGATGACCTCAGAAGTTAAGTCCCATAGTGCTCAGAGCCATTTGAACCATTTTTTGAGCATATATACTGAAGAGCCAAAGAAAATGGTACACCTGCCTCACATCGTGTAGGGCCCCCGCAAGCACGCAGAAGTGCCGCAACACCATATTGCATGCACTTGACTAATGTCTGAAGTAGTGCTGGAGGGAACTGACACTATGAATCGTGCAGGGCTGTCCCTAAATCCGTAAGAGTACGAGAGGGTCCACATCTCCTCTGAACAGCGCGTAGCAAGGCATCCCAGATATGCTCAATAATGTTCATGTCTGGGGAGTTTGGTGGCCAGTGTTTCACGTCATTAGAGTGTTCCTGGAGTCACTCTGTAGCAATCCTGGACATATGGGTGGGGGGGGGGGGGTCGCACTGTCCTGCTGGAATTGCCCAAGTCCGTCGGAATGCACAATGGACATGAATGGATGCAGGTGGTCAGACAGGATGCTTACGTACGTGCCGCCTGTCAGAGTTGTATCTATATGTATCAGAGATCTCATATCACTCCAACTGCACACGCCATTATAGAGCCGCAACCATACTGCTGATATGAAGGGTCCATGGATTCATGAGGTTGTCTCCATACCCGTGCACGTCCATCTGCTCCATACAATTTGAAACGAGACCCGTCCGAGCAGGCAACATGTTTCCAGTCGTCAACAGTCCCATGCCTGTGTTGTCGGGCCGAGGCGAGGAATAAAGCTTTGTGTCTTGTAGTCATCAACGGTACACGAGTGGCCTTCGGCTCCGAAAGCCCATATCGATGATGTCTCGTTGAATGGTCCGCACGCTGACACTTTTTGATAGTCCAGCATTGAAATCAGCAGCAGTTTGCGAAAGGGTTACACTTCGTCACGTTGAACGATTCTCTTCAGTCGTCATTGGTCCTATTCTTGCAGGATCTTTTTCCGACCGCCTCGATGTCGGAGATTTTAATTTTACTGGATTCATGATATCTACGGTACTCTTGTGAAATGGTCGTACGGGGTGGATGCTGTTGGCGCCTCGTTCGGAGTGCTCTAGACGGGCCATCACGGCATGTGCCTTGAAAAACAGCTGCTCAGACGCACGCTGCAGACGGGCGGGATCTTGCAGTGTATCAAGCTTTCATTACGCTCTTGCAACCATTCGATTACCAAGACTTCGATAATGCTGGCAGTGTTGTAGTATGTAGTCAACTATCACGGTTGGACGATTTTACGGAATTGGAAAAAGACTCGGAAAAATTTTGTAATTGGTATAACGTATGACCTTCTTGGAATGTAGATAAATGTCATGCAGTTATTGGTCAAGGGACACTAATGGGGCCAGTCGTGACCTCATGAGCGCCGCCGCTAGCTGCCAGAGGTTTTATATACCACGTAACTTGGTGCCACTTTTTAACAGTCGTCCACTTCTCATCGGGAAATGGGAGAGAATGACGACGTTGAAGAACTACCTCTCCTTACACTTGTATGAAATAAGAAACGTCGAAAGGGTAGGAAAATGATAAAACATCCAATGTATATTACTCGACTGATCAGAGGATTGTATAACGCACTGTTTGACAGTCTAAGCACGAACGACAGTAAATTTTTCAAGTATCTTCTAATGTCGAAATTGTCGCTTTACGAATTGCTTGGCTATAAAAAAAAGATATAACTGGAAAATAGCAGAAATTAATTAGCTTTTTAGCAGAAGGGAAACTGCTCCTCATATTGAGGTAATTTATTCTGTAATAATTACATTATTTATCACATATATCTTCAGCAATTTTCCAGAATTTTGAAAAATACCGGGTGATTCCAAAAGAAAGAACAGATTTCAATTGTTTATTATAGACATAGTACAAAAGACAGAAAGACTTTGCACATGTCGCTGCATAGACGAAGGTTCAAAGTTTTGAGACAGCCGCGGTGATACTTGTTTGTAGCAACATGGCGACTACGCCAGAACAGAAATTGTTTTGTGTATTGGAATTTGCGCGAAGTCAATCCATTGTCTAAGTGCTCTGGCTCTGAGCACTATGCGACTTAATTTCTAAGGTCATCAGTCGCCTAGAACTTAGAACTAATGAAACCTAACTAACCTAAGGACATCACACACACCCATGCCAGAGGCAGGATTCGGCCCTGCTACCGTAGCGGTCGCTCGGCTCCAGACTGTAGCGCCTAGAACCGCACGGTGTCTAAGTGCAACGTGCATTCCGTCGTCGATTCAGCAAAAAGCCGCCTCTGTATAAGCAGATTTATGACTGGCATACCCAGTTCTTCGGAGTTGATTGCGTGTGTAAAGAGAAGAGCACTTGTCGGTCACGCACGTCTGCTGATTCTGTCGAGTGTATGAGAGCTGCGTTCACAAAGAGCCATCGGAAGGCCAGAAGACGGGCAGGCCAGGGACTTCAACTTCCTCATACAACGGTGTGGCATATTCTGAAATGACACGTGCACATGCAACCCTGCAAGTTGCCGTTACTGCAGCAATTGTGTCCCGGCGACCATAACAGAAGGTGCGAATTTTGCATTTCAGTTCCCCAGGCTACGGCAGAGGACGTTTTCTCCGAACGACTCACCTTTTCTCCTATCACGTAATCTAAACCGCCATCATATAAGAATTTGGTGGTCGCAAAATCGTGGCGTCGTCGTTGAACATGGAAAATACTCACCGAAGCTGAATGTGTTTTGTGCCGTTCCTTTTC
The DNA here is from genome assembly GCF_021461385.2 of Schistocerca piceifrons. NCBI lineage: Eukaryota > Metazoa > Arthropoda > Insecta > Orthoptera > Acrididae > Schistocerca > Schistocerca piceifrons. The sequence goes on from NC_060138.1 coordinate 1,065,926,713, forward strand.
ACAAATTTTATGCACCTTTCTTCCTTGCGGGGGAACTGTGACAGGATTGTTTTGCCTCCGAAAGTTGCAAAATTCCTTGTTTCCTCCACTTCGCGAAGATACCAACGACTTCACTTTTACGTATGACGGCGTCCGGCCTCACGTTCACCTTGAGATGCGACGTTATCTAAACAATACCATCCCACAACGTTGCATTATTAAGAGGTGGACAACAATATCTTGTTCATTACGTCTGGCCTACCAGGTCACCAGACCTCACACCTTGTGGCTTTTTTCTGTGGGGCTACATAAACACAGTCTTCGTCCCACCATGGCAGCTGCTCTTCAGGAGATTCAAAAATGGTTCAAATGGCTCTGAGCGCTATCGGACTTAACATCTGAAGTCATCAGTCCCCTAAACTTATAACTGCTTAAACCTAACTAACCTAAGGACATCACACACATCCATGCCCGAGACAGGATTCGAACCTGCGACCGTAGCAGCAGCGCAGTTCGGGACTGAAGCGCCTAGAACCGCTCGGCCACAACGGCCCACCTTCAAGAGATGAGAAATCGAATTGTTGAAAGTGTCGATTCAGTAAACAGGGACCTGTTGATTCGAGTGTGGAATGAAATCGGCTAACGTTTCGATGTTCCTCGAGCAACACATGGTGATAATGTTGAGTTTATGGCACAGTGTATGTGTAAACAAAAAACACTGAAACTTCCTCCACCCAGTGACATGGGCAATGCGTTTCCAATTCTCATAGTCTTTCGGTAACAAACAATTGAAATCTGTTCTTTTTCTTTGAATCACTTCGTACGTTTTGTGATTAGTAATAACAGTAAACCTGTGATAAATAGGGTGGGCATAAACAAACATCTAAGTGTCTTTGTACGTGTGTATTTATTTATAAATCAAGAAACAACATACATACTCGCTGTAAATGAAAATAATTAGTGTTTAAATTAAAGGTATTCGCAATTACGAATCTAGACAACCACCAGCTATACCATGGAATGACGACAGTGGAAATTTATTAGTACCGGGACTCGAAACCGCATTTCCCGCTTATCGTGAGAGGTCGCCGTACCATTTGGTTATCCAAACACGACTCACGTCCAGACCGAAACATCCCTATATCGTCAACCTTATGTCTATCGCCTGTACTCGCATATGCATTATGTATATTTCCGTACAGTAGAGACATATTACTTGGAACTTGCTTCCCCGATCTCGCCGGATAAATACGATATACAGTGCCTGTCTCATTCCAAATTACGCTCCAACGTTCCTTTGAACATGCGTACGTGTCCAAAGGAACATTGCATCGTAATTCGGGATAACACAGGCACTGAATTATCGTAGTTGTTTGTCATACTTTGGTATCTGACAGATAATGTGTTTAGCGGGTGCACTTGCAGCGAGGTGCTTGATGAGAAGCGGAAGGAGGAAATAGCGTGAAGTGATGAAACGGGTGCGGCATAGGTGACTCATCATACGGTTACTGCTGGTTATCTGGGGCTTGCGCCACTGCAATAACTGAAATTACATCGCAACGTAATTTCAATTCTCTTTCAGGAGGCACTTTGTGAATTTCTGATAGAAATGTCAGGAGGGAATGCCTGTGTTTATCATTCGCTTCTTCCTTGGTATGCTCTTCTACGGCGTCCTCTCTTTTAAACACAACAATGAGTCAATAGTCTTGATTATTACATACCTTCTTTGCTCTATTTTTGGGTTTACCAATGTAGGATACAATTTCAAACATATCTGGACAGACTCTGTGCAACAGTTCTCATGGTCATGGCTACTATCGTCTTCTTTAAAACTGCTTGTCGTTTTCTTGGAAAGAGTTTCTTAGAGAAACATTTGATCAAAATATATCTATTGCTCTTTGTTAAAAGCTTCTGCCCCGTTTTTATGTTTTTCACCAACTGAAGCTCCTGAGCAAGAACGAACAGATTTCCATTTCTTCTGTGCGACTGACACTGGAAAAGAATTACATGACGTAGAGACAGATGGAACACAGAATGTTATGACACACTGCAGCAAGCACGATCTTCACCTTGCTGCATAAAAAAGCAATGGGAGGACTGTGCGAATGAGAGCACATGCTCGAGTGACGTATCGTCTGTGCGCGAAGGTTCATCTGGAGAAAAGTGGAACCACTACGGGCTCACGACTAATAGGCTACGTACACTATGTGATCAAAAGTATCCGGACACCTGGCTGAAAATGACTTACAAGTTCGTGGCGTCCTCCATCGGTAATGCTGGTATTCATTTTGGTGTTGGCTCACCCTTAGCCTTGATGACAGCTTCCACTCTCGCAGGCGTACGTTCAGTTAGGTGTTGGAAGTTGCTTGGGGAATGGCAGCCCATTCATCACGGAGTGCTGCGCTGACGAAAGGTATCGATGTCAGTCGGTGAGGCCTGGCACGAAGTCGGGGTTCCAAAACATCCCAAAGGTGTTCTATAGGATACGGGTCAGAACTCTGTGCAGGCCATCCATTATAGGGATGTTACTGTTGAGTAACCACTCCGCCACAGGCCGATCATTATGAACAGGTGCTCGATCGTGTAGAAAGATGCAATCGCCATCCCCGAACTGCTCTTCAATAGTGGGAAGCAAAGAAGGTGCTTAAAACATCAATGTAGGCCTACGCTGTGATAGTTCCACGCAGAACAACAAGGGGTGAAGCCCCCTCCATGAAAAACACGACCACACCATGACACCACAGCCTCCCAATTTTACTGTTGGCACTACACACGCTGGCACCCCGTTCACCGGGCATTCGCCATACCCACACCCTATCATCGCACCGCCACATTGTGTACCGTGATTAGGCACATTTTTCTACTGTTCAATCGTCCAATGTTTACGCTCCTCACACCAAGCGACGCGTTGTTTGGCATCTACCGGAGTGATGTGTGGCTTACGAGCAGCTGCTCGACGATGAAATCCAAGTTTTCTCACCTCCCGCCTAATTGTCATAGTACGTGCAGTGGATCTTGAAGCGGTGTGGTATTCCTATGTGATGATGTGGTCTGCCTATTACACGGTCTTGTCAGTCAACAGACGACGTCGTCCTGTACGCTTTAGTGATGTACGTGTCCCTTCACTTTTCCTCTTCGCTATCACATCGGAAACAGTGGACCTAGGGATGTTTAGGAGTGTGGAAATCTCGCGTACAGACGTATGACATAAGTGACACCCAATCATCTTACTACGTTCGAAGTCCGTCAGTTCCACGGAGCGAACCATTCTGCTGTCTCACGATGTCCAATGACTACGGAGGTCGCTGGTATGGAGTACGTGGCAGTAAGTGGTAGCACAATGCACCTAATATGCGAAACGTGTGTTTTTGGGGGTGTTCGGATACTTTCGATTACGTAGTGAATACCGCAATGCTCTGTGACGATCTCGGGCAACTGCAAGTGGACAGAGCTGTTACCGGATGCGGCAGCTATTAGATTAGTGGCGCCAATAGATGCCGCTGGTTAATAGGCTCTTGCCTCTGCCCTCATGACGTAAGAAGTGGCGCCACTAGATCCCTCAGCTAATAGGGGCCAGCAGTGGGTCAACAGTGGCGCCCTTCTTGCCCGATCAACGCACGCGCGCGTACTGTAAGTCACTCCAACTCGTTCCTCCAGCACCACTGTCCTTCAATAACTTGTTGCTAGAGTACAGTGAACATGTTTTTTTCCGTGCGTTACAGCATCGCCAATTTTTAATACACTACTGGCCATTAAAATTGCTACACCAAGAAGAAATGCAGATGATAAATGGGTGTTCATTGGACACATATATTATACTAGAACTGACATGTGATTACATTTTCACGCAATTTGGGTGCATAGATCCTGCGAAATCAGTATCCAGAACAACCACCTCATAATAACGGCCTTGTTACGCCTGGGCATTGAGTCAAACAGAGCTTGGATGGCGTGTACATGTACAGTTGCCCATGCAGCTTCAACACGATACCACAGTTCATCAAGAGTACTGACTGGCGTATTGTGACGAGCAAGTTGCTCGGCCACCATTGACCAGACGTTTTCACTTGGTGAGAGATCTTGAGAATGTGCTGGCCAGGGCAGCAGTCGAACTTTTTCTGTATCCAGAAAGGACCGTACAGGACCTGCAACATGCGGTCGTGCATTACCCTGCTGAAATGTAGAGTTTCGCAGGGATCGAATGAAGGGTAGAGCCACGGGTCGTAACACATCTGAAATGTAACGTCCACTGTCCAAAGTGCCGTCAATGTGGACAAGAGGTGAACGAGACGTGTAACCAATGGCACCCCATACCATCACGCCGGGTGATACGCCAGTATGGCGAAGACGAATATACGCTTCCAATGTGCGTTCACCGCGATGTCGCCAAACACGGATGCGACCATCATGATGCTGTAAACAGATCCTGGATTCATCCGAAAAACTGACGTTTTGCCATTCGTGCACACAGGTTCGTCTTTGAGTACACCATCGCAGGCGCTCCTGTCTGTGATGCAGCGTCAAGGGTAACCGCAGCCGTGGTCTCAGAGCTATTAGTCCATGCTACTGCAATCGTCGTCGAACTGTTCGTGGAGATGGTTGTTGTCTTGCAAACGTCCCCATCTCTTGACTCAGGGATCGAGACGTGGCTGCACGATCCGTTACAGCCATGCGGATAAGATGCCTGTCATCTCGACTGCTAGTGATACGAGGCCGTTGGGATCCAGCACGGCGTTCTGTATTACCCTCCTGAACCCACCGATTCCACATTCTGCTAATAGTCATTGGATCTCGACCAACGCTAGCAGCAATGTCGCGATACGATAAACCGCAATCGCGACAGGCTACAATCCGACCTTTATCCAAGTCGGAAACGTGATGGTACGCATTTCTCCTCCTTACGCGCAGCATCACAACAACATTTCACCAGTCAACGCCGATCAACTGCTGTTTGTGTATGAGAAATCGGTTGGAAACTTTTCTCAATTCAGCACGTTGTAGGTGTCGCCACCGGCGCCAACCTTGTGTGAATGCTCTGAAAAGCTAATCATTTGCATATCAATCTTCTTCCTGTCGGTTAAATTTCGTGTGTGTAGCACGTCATCTTCGTGATGTGGCAATTTTAATGGCCAGTAGTGTAATTAGATGAATTTGAAACCAACAAGTAATGTAGAACGAGAAGCAAGAGAAATGAATAAACCGTTCGAAAGTATGACGAATATGTTGACGGAAAAATCCGCAACACCAAGAAGAAGTTGTGTCACAGAAACGAAAGTTGGTAGATGTGTTCCTTCATCTGAAAGATGGTGTCTATTCAAAATTCGCGCCAGACGCGTAAGAGTGGTCTAGTAGCACCACTGTGAGGATGCAGATCACATTTGCTTTAAATAAACGCCGAAACGATTGTGAACTTTAGTTATCTTTGAGATTGGACGAGGTGAAATGATGATAGTCTAGAATGGGTTTAAGGGGACAAACACACTGTTATCAACACCTCACTGAGTCTGGACGAGAAGCTAGAGGATCTTTCTTCAATATTGCAGCACATGATTGCTGTCATCGGTTGTCACGAGAATGTACAGCCGGAAGATGACCAGCCTCCAGAGGGCCTCGTGGCACTACCAAGAGGAAAGGCCATTGTGCTCGGAGTATGGCTCTGGTGCATTGTACTGCATCCGAGTGCAGCAATCTCAGCAGCAGTTGGCAGCACAGTGGCACAGTGAACAGTTACAAATCGGTTACTTCAAGGAGAGTTCCCAGCCACTCGCCCTATAGCGTGAATTCCACTGACCCCACGCCACCACCTTTTGTGACTTCAGTGGTGTCAAGCGAGAGCTCATAGGAGAGCAGGGAGCCGAGGTCTATCGTGTTTTCCGGTAAAAGCCGGTTCTGCTTCAATGTCAGTGATGGCAACTTGTCTGCGTGCTAGACACGCTGGACCTACACTTGGAGGTATGATCTGGGGTGCGATTTCGAACGACAACAGAGGCACTCTTGTGGTTGCCTCACGTACCTTGGCTGCAAATTTGTACGTCAGTTTGGTGATTCGTCCTGTTGTGCTCCCATTCGTAAACAGCATTCCAGAAGGTGTTTTTCAACAGGCTAACGCTCGGCCACATACCGCTGTTGTAATCCAGCATTCCCTGTAGAGTATCGATATGTTGCCTTGGCCTGCTCGAACACCAGATCTGTCTACAATCGAGCATATACGGGAAATCATCAGAGGATAACTCCAACGTTATCGATAACTACTATTAACCGTCCCTGTATCGGCTGACCAAGTGCAACAGGCATTGAACCCCATGCTACAAACTGACATACAGCACCTGAACAACACCAGCATGCTTGCATTCTACATTCTAGAAGTTACACTGGTAATTAATTTACCAATATTTCACATTTTCAATGGCTTACCTCGCGTTTGCATTAACCTCTCATCCTGCAATATTAATTACTTAAATATCTCACTTAGGCAAATGTATTCCCAAAATGATAATTAATTATCATTTATTCTAGAGAAGCTGCACGGTCATCAGTGGTATCTGTTCGTTCGAGAACAGTAACTATCTTCATAAATATGTAATGAGACGATCACTGCTAGGGAAAAGCAATGGTAGGCAGATTTGTTGGAAAGATCCTAAGAAACTGCAATGCATTTGCAAAAGATATCGCAGACGCAGACACGACTCTAGTGCGACTAGATCTAGAGTACAGTTCCAGAATTTGAAGTCCTTATCAGCTAGGCATGGCAACAGGTATCGAGTCAGAGACACGTTGAGGGGATCGTAACAGATGGCAATAGCCCACATCGCACTATAGCAGAAATTCTACAGCAACTTAAACGGGAAGCCTTGGAAGAAAGATGACGCCGTTCTTATGAAATCATTTTGGGTCACTTTAGGGAACCTAATCTAATAATATCGGCCATGTCTTCATTTGTTTGTACATAGTATCAGTAGCTCCTGTAAAACGAACTTTTTAGTACTGGTACTGTGCATGCAACTACCAAAAATGGGTATTTTCTTCGTGATAAGCTTCTCCTTTTATTTAGTAAAAACCTGCGAATGATAGGATTCTTTCGTCCATTATTTGTTTACAAAGGCTATACTTGGTGGTTATAAGTAAACTGACGACGTTCCAAGTGCTACAGTGCGGGCTGTATACATCTACATCTACATTTATACTCCGCAAGCCACCCAACGGTGTGTGGCGGAGGGCACTTTACGTGCCACTGTCATTACCTCCCTTTCCTGTTCCAGTCGCGTATGGTTCGCGGGAAGAACGACTGTCTGAAAGCCTCCGTGCGCGCTCACAGGGCGCTTGAACATCGTAGGTACGTTCATTAACTGGTGCGCTCGCAGAGTATGCTGAAAAGAATTATAGTTCCACTTTCTGCCGTCCGGTAAAAATATGGCGCTGTAAGTAATCAGAAAGTGAAACGTTTCCTTTTTGGACGTCAGTATATTGTTTGTCGTTTGGCGACAAGTGTTGATTTCTTTTGTGATGTGACTAAGGGTGTAAAGGGTTAATAAAGTTGAAGTTTTCCGTACGAAATGCAAAGGCTGTTGAAAAGAAAGACCGTGTACTGCTGGTAAAGTTGTTTTACCAGAACGGCAGCATAAGCAGCGCTGCATTGCGGGAACAGCGTCGACAGAAAAGGCTGTGAAGCGATCCCATATCAATAAATGGACTAAAGTATATGATCAAGAAATTCGAAGAAACGGGTGAATTTGGTGTTGCAGCAAAGAGAGGGAGACAGCCCAATGTAGTCGTTGATGGAGTTGGTGTAGCTTTAGCCGACCCTGTACCACATGCCTCTAATTCCGCATCCAGTGCTCGAGCTGTGTCACGGGAATTGTCTCTCCCTGATAAACAGTTCAAAAGACCTTTACACTGGTATCCACAAGATTCAGAATGTGCACCAACTGAAGCACCAAGATAGGCTACAACGCCCTTTCTTTTTTGACACATATGGACAAGGATGGGGAATATCCTTTGAATGGATGAGGCACATTTTACTCTCCATGGTACCGTGAATGCACAGAATTGTGGTGTGTGGGGCTCTACTCCGCCGCATGTTGTGGAAGAACATCCTCTGCACTAACCTTATGTGACTGTGTGGTGTAGTTTCACAAGTTCCTTCATTCCAGGTCTCTTCTACGAGGATATGACACCTCTCTGGTCTGTCAGGTGTACAGTGACACCTGCACATCATAAGGTCCTCCTTGTGCAACAGCTGGTTCCAACTTTGCCAGAACACAACTGTTTCCACACGACTATTTTCATGCAAGATGAGGCGATACGACATATCACTTGCCAGGTGAAAGATTTACTTCGAGAAACCTTCGGTAATAACAGCATCATCTCCAGCCAGTTTTAAGATGTGTGCCTTTCATATTCCTTGACATAAATCCCTGCGACTTCTGGTTGTGAGGCTATCTGAAAGATCGTGTCCATCAGGAGTCTATCTGGACTCTTCCTGACCTGCAGGACAGCATACGACAACTTATCAATCTGACTACACAGGACGTGCTGCGAATAAATTTCGACCGTGCCCTGTTATGGATGCAGCGTGTTGCTGAGTTGGGAGACCATATTGAACATATGTTGCAACTTGTGACCATATCCTAAAAAACGCGGCAGGACCACCGTTATCATGTGTTTGATCATTTCTCGCCTTTTCCTGCACCCCGAGCGGTCTAAGACGCTGCAGTCCTGGACTGTGCGGCTGGTCCTGGCGGAGGTTCGAGTCCTCCCTCGGGCATGGGTGTGTGTGTTTGTCCTTAGGATAATTTAGGTTAAGTAGTGTGTAAGCTTAGGGACTGATGACCTTTGGAGTTAAGTCCTATAAGATTTCACACACATTTGAACATTTCCTGCACCCACGCCATATTATGACTGTTTACAGCGCCATATTTTCACCTGCTAGCGGAAAGCGGTGGCGGTGAATCTGTGTGCTTCCATTGAGCTGACTGGCGCTTTGTTTCTGGATTGAAAAATGGCATCCACGTCTCATCCATTGTCACAACCGACGAAAAGAAAGTCCCATTCGTGCTGTCGTTGCGTGTCAACATTGCTTGGCAACATGCCACACGGGCTGCCATGTGGTCGTCCGTCAGCATTCGTGGCACCCACCTGGATGACACTATTCGCATTTTCAGGTCGTCATGCAGGATTGTGTGCACAGAACCCACAGAAATGCCAACTCTGGAGGCGATCTGTTCAACAGTCATTCGGCGATCCCCCGAAACAATTCTCTCCACTTTCTCGATCATGTCGTCAGACCGGCTTGTAAGAGCCTGAGGTTGTTTCGGTTTGTTGTCACACGATGTTCTGCCTTCATTAAACTGTCGCACCCACGAACGCACTTTCGACACATCCATAACTCCATCACCATATGTCTCCTTCAACTGTCGACGAATTTCAATTGGTTTCACACCACGCAACTTCAGAAAACGAATGATTGCACGCTGTTCAAGTAAGGAAAACGTCGCCATTTTAAGTATTTAAAACAGTTCTCATTCTCGCCGCTGGCGGTAAAATTCCATCTGCCGTACGGTGCTGCCATCTCTGGGACATATTGACAATGAAAGCGGCCTCATTTTAAAACAATGCGCATGTTTCTATCTTTTTGCAGTCCGGAGAAAAAAAATCGGAGGTCTTAGAACTTGAATGCACCTCGTAGTATGTGATCACACCTTTTCCTTTATACCGCTTATGACAAGTGAACCTCTGTGTGGTTCATTTTTCATCCAACAAAATACGAAGTGTCTGCAAGAAATAAGGGAGTTTCTTTTTTGTATTCTTTAAAAGAATTTTATTTATTCGCCTATATCCATGTTATCCCCTTCAGATTAGTCCCCAATAGATACGATATGCTTATGCCAGCACCTTTCCCGTTCCCCGAAACACGTCTGGATCTCGATATTTGGGATAACCTTTGGCTCTCAGCAGTGTTTTTCCAGTCTCATCTATGCCTGTAAAACGACAGCCATGTAAGGTTTTCTTTACTTTTGAAACAGAAAAAGAGATACATGAGGCCGTGCCTGCGAATATAGAGGCTGAGGCATCATAATGTCGTTGTTTTCGGTCAAAAGAGTGCGAACGGGTAACGAAAGATGAACAGGTGCATTATTGTAGTGCAAAAGCTATGAACTGTTTCAAGACAAACCGGGCATATTTTTCGTACTGCTCCATGCAAACGGCGAAGATCTTCTAATTAGTAATCACTGTCGATCGTTCAGCCTTGTGGTAAGAACTAATGGGGCACTGTATTGTTAAAATAAATAACACCGTAAGCGTAACCTTCATATTTGATCAAACGTAGCTTTTTCCCGTACTTGGCGATGCAGAATACTTCCTGTCGGGCAATGTAGCCTTAGTTTCGACATCATAGCTCCAAACCCACCTTTCATCAGCTGTGTTGGCCCCCTTAGCTGTGTGGCCATCGCAGCTGAGTGCCATGCAAGGGGCCTGGGTTCGATTGCCCGTCGGGTCAGAGATTTCCTCCGCCCGGGAACTGTGTGTTGTGTTATCGTCACCAGAGTTTCATCATCGAAGGTCTCCCAATGTGGCGACAAATGAAAAGACTTGCGACTCGACAGTCGAACTTCCCCAGGTGGGACTCCCGGCCATCAATCCCATACAAGCATCATCATCACCTTTTATGACACGTATCATTAGTTTTACATTGTTACGGACAAGATCTAGAGACTCCTGAGCAACTTGCATTCGCCGCTATGTTTTTTTGGATCAAAGTTTGATGTCAAAGATTTCATACCCAAAACATCACAAATAATTTCATAGCATGAGCAAAGTGACGTGTCAACATCACCTCTGTCATCACGCGATCGTCATAATCAGTACTTCCACAATTTTATTGACCGAAAACGTGCTGCGGCGTCCAGGATACTCGTCATATGCAATGTCTTCAGGGCCTTCTTCGAAGGCCTGTACACTCGCGAACGTTTCTTTTAGCCATGGATGACTCACCAAGATCAGTATTTAAGACTTTTAAAACTTTGGTGCACTTTATTCCATTTTTAAAACAAAATTTAATACCAATTATCTGATCCATTTTTATACACCGACGGAAGAAATCGCAACACCAAAAACTGATTAACGTACAGTAACCAAATTTCCGGAATACATTTGTCTACGTAACATACTCGTATTTAAGTGATTAACACTCCAGGATCATAGCGCGAGATACGCCATTGCAAATGCTGGTACATCAATAACCAGTGTAACCACCAGAATGTTGAACGCAAGGATGCAAACGTGCATTCATTGTGTTGGACAGGTGCCAGATGTCAATTTGTGGGTTGGAGTTCCATGCTTGTTGCACTTGGTTGGTCAGTACAGGGATGGTTAATGCTGGTATTGGACGACGCTGGAGTTGTCGTCCGATGATGTCCTGTATGTGCTCGATTGGAGACAGATCTTGTGATCGACGAGGCCAAGGCAACATATCGACTCTCTGTAGAGCATATTGGGTTACAACAGCGGTATGTGGGCGAGCGCTATCCTGTTTGAAAAGACCCCTCTGAAATGTTGTTCACAACAGATCGAATCACCAGACTGCCGTACAAATTTGCAGTCAGGGTGCGTGGGATAACCACGAGAGAGCTCCAGCTGTCATACGAAATCGCGCTGCAGAACATAACACCAGGTGTAGGCCTAATGTGTCCAGCACACAGACGGGATGGTTTCAGGCCCTCAACTGGACTCGATCTAACCAACACTCGGCTATCACTGGCACCGAGGATGAACAAGCTTTCATTAGAAAACATAACACACCTCCACCCTGCCCTCCAAGGATCTCTCGCTTGACACTTCTGAAGTTGCAAATGGCAGTGGTTTCAAGTCAGTGGAAACACACTACAGGGCTTCTGTTTCGCATCTATACTTGAAGTAAACGATTTATACCAGTTCACTGTATCGCTATAGTGTTAACATCTGGTCAGATTGCTGCTGCAGATGCAGTACTGCACTACTGGCCATTAAAATTGCTACACCAAAAAGAAATGCAAATGATAAACGGGTATTCATTGGACAAATATATTATACTAGAACTGACATGTGATTACATTTTCACGCAGTTTGGGTGCATAGATCCTGAGAAATCAGTACCCAGAACAACCACCTCTGTCCGTAACAACGGCCTTGATACGCCTGGGCATTGAGTCAAACACAGCTTGGATGGCGTGTATAGGTACAGCTGCCCATGCAGCTTCAACACGATACCACAGTTCATGAAGAGTAGTGACTGGCGTATTGTGACGAGCCAGTTGCTCGGCCACCGTTGACCAGACGTTTTCATTTGGTGATAGATCTGGAGAATGTGCTGGCCAGCGCAGCAGTCGAACATTTTCTGTATCCAGAAAGGCCCACACAGGATCTGAAACATGCGGTCGTGCATTATCGTGGTTAAATGTAGGGTTTCGCAGGGATCGAATGAAGGGTAGAGCCACGATTCGTAACACATCCGAAATGTAACGTCCACTGTTTAAAGTGCCGTCAATGCAAACAAGAGGTGACCGAGACGTGTAACCAATGGCACCCCATACCATCACGCCGGGTGATACGCCAGTATGGCGATGACGAATACACGCTTCCAATGTGCGTTCACCTCGATGTCGCCAAACACGGATGCGACCCTCATGATGCTGTAAACAGAACCTGGATTCAACCGAAAAGATGACGTTTTGCCATTCGTGCACCCAGGTTCGTCGTTGAGTACACTATCGCAGGCGCTCCTGTCTGTGATGCAGCGTCAAGGGTAACTGCACCCATGGTCTCCGAGGTGATAGTCCATGCTGCTGCAAACGTCGTCGAACTGTTCGTGCAGATGGTTGTTGTCTTGCAAACGTCCCCATCTGTTGACACAGGGTCGAGACGTGGCTGCACGTTCCGTTACAGCCACGCAGATAATATGCCTGTCATCTCGACTGCTAGTGATACGAGGCCTTTGGGATCCAGCACGGCGTTCCGTATTACACTCCTGAACCCACCGATTCCATATTCTGCTAACAGTCATTGGATCTCGACGAACGCGAGCACCAATGTCGCGATACGATAAACCGCAACCGCGATAGGCTACAATCGGACCTTTATCAAAGTCGGAAACGTGATGGCACGCATTTATCCTCCTTACACGAGGCATCACAACAACGTTTTACCAGGCAACGCCGGTCAACTGCTGTTTGTGTATGAGAAATCGCTTAGAAACTCTCTTCATGTCAGCACGTTGTAGGTGTCGACACCGACGCCAACCTTGTGTAAATGCTCTGAAAAGCTAATTATTTGCATATCACAGCATCTTCTTCCTGTCGGTTAAATTTCGCGTCTGTAGGACGTCATCTTCGTGGTGTAGCAATTTTAATGTAGACATCGTCTTTCAGCTTTCTAGACAGAAAAATGTCTACAGGTGTCAAATCCGATGACGAACCACCCAAGGTACAGATCCTCTGCGTCCAATCCAACTATTTGGAAACAATTCTTGAAGACATGCTGCACTACGTTGTGACTATGGGCTGGACAGCAATCACGTTGGTACTACAGGTTCCTCCCAGTCTGCAGAGGAATGTCTTCTAGCATCGTTTGCCACTAGTGATGAATGAGAATTTCCATGGCACTCTCACACTTGCTAAACAAATACGCGAAATAATCTACAGATCTTTTTTTTTTGGATGTTCTGTTTCCAATAACCATGTGATCTGACATTGGTTCCAGGATTTGCATTTGCTTAGAATTCTTCCAGTCAGTGACAGAGTAACATGTCTTCTCCACAACAATTTCGTGTGACTGTTCCTGTTTTAGTAACGCCAGACACTTTCTCCTCGACATTTAATGGCTTTGATTGTTTTCAATAATTTATCTTGGATTCTGTAATCAAACAACAGTGAGCTTTTCTTCTAATAATGCTTACTATGCCTTATTTACTTCAAGGATCAGTTTCTGCACCAAGTATCGAATCTCTGCAGGTCTTCATGCGTCTGGCGTTACGAGTTCCCTGTACGGTACAGCTTCATGGACAAGCAGCTTCGTGGAGCTACCGACGTTGCCCGCCAAGTCATTTACGCGTAACGCGAACAGCAACAGTCCTGTACCCCTTCCTTGGTGTACACTCGGAGTCACTTTTACATTTGAATTTTACTCCCCATTAAGATGAAATTAGGAGCTAATTATAGTTGACAAATAACACATGTAAAAATGCCTTCTGATTAGACCTTTTCGATGTCATCCAAAATCAATACTATCTAGTATCAAATCCATTGTAGCATTTTACATGAAATAGGTGAAAATGGGCACTTCGTAGCTGCTAAATTTTTCTCAGGATCGAAACGTGTTCTCAATACAGTTTGAAATGTTCTATATAGATGAGGCCCGGAAGAGAGGAAAAATGGTATCCATTTGGAAGATAAAGTTGCAGCAGGGCTCCTTCCAATTGAATTTACTATCAAGCTGTAATCCCAATTATTTAACATAGTCAGTCTCTTTTAAAAATCCTGAACAATATATAGTGTATCATTTCAAAGTTTTTGTGTCAAAGAATTGGCTAGGAACCATTCATTAACGTCCATGAAAATTTCAGTAACCGCACTTTATAGAACTGTACTTAGTTTGATATTTATTGCCATGACTGTACCAGTTGGAAACAAGACTGACATCCGGTAGTGGTCATTACCACAAATAATAAACAGCAAGGCTAGCATTGCCCTATCGACAAGGAGATCGTTAGATGAGTCACGTTTTGGATTCGACGTATTGTAGTTCTGAGGAGGATGAGGTGAGGTGTCGACTGCTGGCACAGCGGAATGGCCCGCAGCTGGCCCTAGGTGGCGTGGCTTACCGCTGGCCGAGGAAGCACGTGTGCGCGCTAAGCCGCGCGGCGGACAGGTTCAACGGCCGCCGCTGCACGGACACCTTACACCGAGGCTAGACCAGGAACCGGCTGTGCCCAGTTCCAGGCGAGGGCGAGGGAAAAGGATATTCCCCTGCGCTCTCACGCGTCCAGCTGGACGCTCCTGTTGTGCCGATTGCCACCCGAGACAAATGTCTCGGAGTTCTGACGCACCCCCGGACGTGTGACAGATGAAATGGTGTCCTGTATACTGCACCCAGTAAAACTGACACCTAGTAAAATTTGCGCCCAGAAAAGGTCGAGGAAAGTTCTCCCTATCCGAACTTCAGAACTTGTCTTGCATGTAGAAGAGCCGAGAGCTCTTGCGTGGTGTCCTGAAGAATAGGACGGGAGATGCTTGAACAAGACCTGTAGTGTCAAAATTTTTTGTCAGAAATGACCTAATTAATTTTGTTTTCTGTCGGACACAATCACAAAATTTTGCGTATGACTACATCTTCAGATACTATAATGGTGAATTGTAGGATATGGGTTCTGCCTTTTTGCAAACCAGACGATTGAAATGCATATGACATCGGCGATTTAATACACTCCTGGAAATGGAAAAAAGAACACATTGACACCGGTGTGTCAGACCCACCATACTTGCTCCGGACACTGCGAGAGGGCTGTACAAGCAATGATCACACACAAGGCACAGCGGACACACCAGGAACCGCGGTGTTGGCCGTCGAATGGCGCTAGCTGCGCAGCATTTGTGCATCGCCACCGTCAGTGTCAGCCAGTTTGCCGTGGCATACGGAGCTCCATCGCAGTCTTTAACACTGGTAGCATGCCACGACAGCGTGGACGTGAACCGTATGTGCAGTTGACGGACTTTGAGCGAGGGCGTATAGTGGGCATGCGGGAGGCCGGGTGGACGTACCGCCGAATTGCTCAACACGTGGGGCGTGAGTGGTCCACACTACATCGATGTTGTCGCCAGTGGTCGGCGGAAGGTGCACGTGCCCGTCGACCTGGGACCGGACCGCAGCGACGCACGGATGCACGCCAAGACCGTAGGATCCTACGCAGTGCCGTAGGGGACCGCACCGCCACTTCCCAGCAAATTAGGGACACTGTTGCTCCTGGGGTATCGGCGAGGACCATTCGCAACCGTCTCCATGAAGCTGGGCTACGGTCCCGCACACCGTTAGGCCGTCTTCCGATCACGCCCCAACATCGTGCAGCCCGCCTCCAGTGGTGTCGCGACAGGCGTGAATGGAGGGACGAATGGAGACGTGTCGTCTTCAGCGATGAGAGTCGCTTCTGCCTTGGTGCCAATGATGGTCGTATGCGTGTTTGGCGCCGTGCAGGTGAGCGCCACAATCACGACTGCATACGACCGAGGCACACAGGGCCAACACCCGGCATCATGGTGTGGGGAGCGATCTCCTACACTGGCCGTACACCACTGGTGATCGTCGAGGGGACACTGAATAGTGCACGGTACATCCAAACCGTCATCGAACCCATCGTTCTACCATTCCTAGACCGGCAAGGGAACTTGCTGTTCCAACAGGACAATGCACGTCCGCATGTATCCCGTGCCACCCAACGTGCTCTAGAAGGTGTAAGTCAACTACCCTGGCCAGCAAGATCTCCGGATCTGTCCCCCATTGAGCATGTTTGGGACTGGATGAAGCGTCGTCTCACGCGGTCTGCACGTCCAGCACGAACGCTGGTCCAACTGAGGCGCCAGGTGGAAATGGCATGGCAAGCCGTTCCACAGGACTACATCCAGCATCTCTACGATCGTCTCCATGGGAGAATAGCAGCCTGCATTGCTGCGAAAGGTGGATATACACTGTACTAGTGCCGACATTGTGCATGCTCTGTTGCCTGTGTCTATGTGCCTGTGGTTCTGTCAGTGTGATCATGTGATGTATCTGACCCCAGGAATGTGTCAATAAAGTTTCCCCTTCCTGGGACAATGAATTCACGGTATTCTTATTTCAATTTCCAGGAGTGTAGATCCCTTGATTTTTAAAACGTGTCATTTTTGGCGTTTTGCGTTTATATTTGTTACTAAGCACGTTTTGTTTTGACTGACCCTTCTTCTTTTGGATTCCGAGTACACTGCACACACATGTTAATGTAATTTACTTCTTTATAGGCGCCTTTTCACTTCGCGAGATGCGGTGAGCAGTATGTTGTGGCCGGCCGCGGTGGCCGTGCGGTTAGGGCGCTTCAGTCCGGAACCGCGTGACTGCTACGGTCGCAAGTTCGAATCCTGCCTCGGGCATGGATGTGGTTGATGTCCTTAGGTTAGTTAGGTTTAAGTAGTTCTAAGTTCTAGGGGACTGATGACCTCGGATGTTAAGTCCCATAGTGCTCAGAGCCATTTGAACCATTTGAACTATGTTGTGTTTCCTGACGCCGTCGGCATTCATTTGTTTCCGAGAGAGTTTGGCGCCGAATTTGAATTTTATTTACTTTTTTTCTCTCTTTCTGTGTGTGTGTGTGTGTGTGTGTGTGTGTGTGTGTGTGTGTGTGTGTGTAATCTCCTTTTGCTGTTTGTGTTGCCTTTTCTGTAAAGTTTCTTTAATGTGTTAAATAATATGCCTTTACACAGTGTAGTGTTATCAGTTAAAACTTGTGTGCTTCCGCTATTACCTTCTGTATGTGGAAGTTCTCCTCTATTGTCAGTTTATTGTACAGGCTGTGGCTGGATTTCAGTATTTTTAAATCTGTTCCTGTTCCAGTTGGGTGATGATTGTAGGCTATTAGGTGGTCAGCAAATCTGCTATGGGTGCTGTTATTTTAGGACTCTGAGGTGTTCTGAGTATCTTGTTTTAAGTTCGTGCATGTCTATATAGCATGTCTATATAGTCCTGATCTGTTGAATTTATCTATGGGTGTCTCCTGTGTTCTGAGTTTTTTAGTTTTTTCTGTGTGAGCCGTGCGTGACTCGTGTTCGCGCCATCTCTTATTTTACATCTGTTTTTTTTACTTTATTTTTTTTAAGCATACTGCCACCTCGTTACGTTAGTTTCAGTTTCTGTTGTCACCGAATTGCTGCTTTGCCTCCCCATGAGTGGCAGCAGCAGCGCTTATCGATATTGCCCTGCCGTATTATCTTTTCTGACTGCTATGACTTCCCGGTTGACGTCTGGAACGCGCCAGCAGTTAGTTCGGACCTGGGAGTGTTTGAGTTGGCACGCGGCACAAGCTCAGTCGGGGCGCGGCAGTAAGGTCCGGACCGCCATTACTCGCTTGACTGTTGCCGACACACATATTGGAGTGGGGACGACTTCGGTCGGTCGTCGGTCGGTCGTCTTGCCGGACGACGTGTATCTTCCCGGAGATTGCTTATGGGTTGGCTGTGTGTGCCGACTCGTGATTCGTCCCTGTTATTGTACAGTCACTGCCGTTAGCATTGTCTTCGTGCAAGGGTTCGTGAAACGGAGTTAGTTCGTGTGATTTTGACTGACAAGTTATTTTAAATATTGTCGGCGTACTGGCTCTGCTGCAGTCGGTCGGTTGGTGTGAATCAGCCAGGAAATCCCCGCGCGGCATAGTGGGCCGGGCCGCTGGCGGCCTCTAACAAGGAAGCCGATGGTTTGAATTTGTACGCTTTTAGTTGAGTTTTAAATAATGGACCTTCAGCCGTTTGAAAATTTAAATTCCTTACTTGTTGAATCTTAGATTGTTGGGCCTTCAGCCTCTTTTTTAAAAAAAAATATTTAAGGATAAAGTCTTGGGCTTTCTGCCTTCTAAAAATTTATTGTAGTTGTGTTTTGAATCATGGGCCTTCAGCCGTTTTAAAAGTAAAATTCCTTGTTGTTAAGTCTTTGACTGTTTGGGCCTTCAGCCTCATTAGAAATATTATTTAAAGATAAAACCTTGCGCTTACTGCCTTTTGAAAATGTATTGTAGTTCTGTGTTAAATCATGGTCCTTCAGCCGTTTGCAAAATTAATGAGGTTCTGCCCTTAAGCCACAAGATTGTGAGACGTATTCAGTCGATAATTAAGGTCGGAAATTTGCGCTATAGTGTTTGGGCAGATAAATAAAGTTATATGTGTTCGAGTGTGACTGACAGCCGCTCATTTTTGGCCCCTTTCCACAATTCCAACTACCTGTTCTGTCCTGCGGATTTACCCAGGCGTTTCACTGTGTTGTGTTGTCTGTCCTGTATCCTATTTGAAGTCCCTATTTCTTCAATGTGTTGCCTATTCGGTGGACAATTTTGATATCGTTGGTGAGTATGTATCACGTAACCATTTTCTTCTGGTATCTGTTTTTTTTTTTGTTTAGCTAATGTGTGTAATTCAGTTTGCCTACGGGTGTTCTGTTCAATCTGTTGAGCATGAATTTGAAACTTGCTTGCTTCTATGCCACTGGGTGGGTCGACAGATTGTGAATGCGGAACCCATACCCTATAATTTAACTGCACATGCGCAAGGAAAGGACGAGAGCTGCAAATCCAAAAAATGAATGTAATGGTGAGTGTTTCGACTGGGGGATTGGTAGTTCATATCGCTAATTTTATGGCAAAAATTGGCGCGGAGAAGCATACGCAAAGGCAGCAGCTACATGAGCGACCTCTATCGAGTTTCGCGTCCTCTTCGAATATCGCTCCATTTATGGCGCGCAGGTGCATGCGTAGTGGAGATCCTACATACGCTTTTTCTATCGGAAATGCGCACTCGCGGAGTTAAAATTCAGAAGTCAAAATCAATCAAATTAACTGTCGCATACGTATCATTAATCATAAAATGTTTTGCATTCGTAAGAAATTAAAGAAATCACCGGGTCCCACGCATTATCCATTTGATGTAGAAAGTCACCGTCACGATTAATAAGATCTTCTTTCTGCCAAACACCATTCTCGTGTGTGTGCCTTCGTTTGTGTTTAGTGTTTGTTCGCCGCAACGCCGCCACTGTTCACGTGTACCATCGCCATCATCCCTGTTTTGTGCGCCGTGTCGACTAGTGTCAGTGATGTTTTCTCGTCAGGCGTGAACGGCTCCGTGTTTTTTGTTTTTTTGGTGTCTACATTGTTTTGCCCGCCATTTTGATTGTATTCTCTGTGTCCCCTCTATTTATTACTTATTGTACATCTCAAGGCTGAAGAGCGGCGTACTCAGCTGCTGACAGCCCGCCTTGTGTAAGGTGATAAAAATCACCATGACACGTCTAGCGACGATTAATTTTATTAATTTTGGTATAAGAATTTTAACTCAGCGAGTGCACATTACGACAGAGAGCGGGCTTGTAATATCACGATTGCGATGCGTCTGCGGGCCAATTTTTGGTATAAAGTTAGTTATATAAATATAGCAGCCTCCAGTGCAAAACACTCAACTAAAGATGGCTGAATGGTTGCCAGCCGAAATATCGTGTCAAGAAGTCGACGTAATCCGGTTACAGTGCCGAACGTGATGGAAAACTCGGATGGACACCCGAAAGCATATCATTAACCCATCACGCCGAGAAAACCTGAAAGATCACATTATAAAATGATTGTTCGAAGACTTAGAAAATGATAGGCGTCCTGTGATGGTTTATCTGTTGATTAATAATATTTTTTTTAACGTCGAAATATGTTTCCATTTACGATTTTCATTTACTTTTTCTTGTGCACAGACTTTTTCATGGAATAGTTCCCATTTACATTTTTAGTCCGTTACTAGCTTAGATATCTACAGATCGTGACTTAAACACGACGCTTGCTCTGGTTTGAGTTAGTGCACGTTTTCCCAGCAACTGAGAGCCAAGCATCGTCAACAATTAAAATTTTTATACGTTAGATTACAGCGAAATTTGCAGAACGCTGTAGCAGCTCCCACACAGCAAGCACATTTAAGTCGCCATAGCCTTTCCACTTTACCACAAGCTCGTGTAACATAAAGCGAAGTGTGTTGAGTTGCCTGACAAAGGGATGAGCCAGATATGTATCGAATACGCTCTCCCGATCAGTGACAATAATTGCGGTACACCGCCTATCTTGAGTGTGCTTTATAGGCGCTTTCCCACGTTCGTTTAGGCAATTACTGAGTTGGTCTTCAATCTCTACCTCAAAAAATACGATACGCAGACAGTTAAAATACGATAACACAAAGAGCAAGAAAGGTAGTTGAAGGGTTAACATTCCGTCGATGACGAGATCATTACAAACGGAATGGGAAAGCTTTGGAAGGAAGTCGTCCTTACCTTTTCGAAGTAACCATCCCGGTATTCGACTTAAACTATTCAGGAAAATCACGAAGAACCTGAATGTGCATGGCATGAGGTGAATTCGAATCGCCGTCCTTCCGAATACGAGTCCAGTGTCTTACCAATGCGCCACTAGGCTCGGTAGACAGAACAAAGTTGACAGAGGGCGCACGCGATTCCTTCCCGTGCGTTAACTGACGACTGTGGCGGCAATGAGGGCACGAGGTCGTCAAATTAAATATGTATTTGCTAAATCATGAAAACAATGGAAGCCATACTACAGGATACATGCCAGGGAAGAGTGTGTTACCAATTGAAGTGAAAATTACTCACTAAATTTCGTCAACGCATCTCACACTAGTTATGTGCTTTGTACACTGTCCAGAAGGCATGGTCGGCTGTCAATATACATCTGCATGATTACTCTGCAATTCAGACTTAGAACTATTTAAACCTAACTAACCTAAGGACACCACACACATCCATGCCCGAGGCAGGATTCGAACCTGCGACCGTAGCAGCAGCGCCGTTCCGTACTAAAGCACCTAGAACCGCTCGGCCACAGCGGCCGGCGGCAGAGGGTTCATCGAACTTTCTTTAAGCTATTTCTCTACCGCTCCACTGTCGAAAAGGGCGCGGGAGGAACGAACACTTACGTTTCCGTGCGATCTCTGATTTCTCTTACTTTATTATCACGATCATTTCTCCCTAAATACTTGGGCGCCAACGAAACATTTTAACACTCTGAGGAGAAAGTTAGTGACTGAAATTTCATGAGAAACTTCTGCTTTCCTGCTTCAGCGAGAAACGCCATTGTTTTATTGACTCCCACCCCAATTCATCTATCATATCCGTGGCACTCTCTCCCTTATTTCTCGATAATACGAAACGAGCTGCCCTTTTTTGAACTTTTTCGATGTCATCCACCAAACCTATCTGTTGCAGATCCCACATCGCACAGTAATACTTCAGAAGAGGGCGGACAAACTTAGTGTAAGCAGTCTGTTTAGTAGACCTGTTACATTTTCTAAGCTTTCTGCCAATAAATCATATACTTTGGTTTGCTTTTCCCACAACATTATGTGATCGTTCCACTTTAAGTTATTCGTAACTGTAATCCACAAATATTTAGTTGAGTTTACAAACTTTGGTCTGTGTGATTTCTCGTGTAATAGGAATTCAGCGGATTGTTTTTAGTACTCATGTGGAAGACTTCGTATTTTTTATTATATAGAATCAGTTGCCACTTTCCTCATCAATCAGTTATTTTCTCTAAATCATTTTCAGTTGGTTTTGAACATATGATGACTAGACAAGACGGTGAAATGAAATGAAATGTCGTGTGACGAGGGTCTCCTGTCGGGTAGACCGTTCGCCTGGTGCAAGTCTTTCGATTTGACGCCACTTCGGCGACTTGGGCGTCGATGGGGATGAAATGATGATGATTAGGACAACACAACACCCAGTCCCCGAGCAGAGAAAAATCTCCGACCCAGCCGGGAATCGAACCCGGGCCCTTAGGGTTGACAGTCTGTCGCGCTGACCACTCAGCTACCGGGGGCGAACGACAAGACGCTAAATGACAGCATCATATGCAAACGATCTGAGAGGGCTGCCTCCCAAAATCCTTTATGTAGATCAAGAACAGAAGATGGCGTATAACAGGTCCATAGGAAACGCCAGATATCACTTTTGTTTTACTCGATGACTTTCCATTAATTATTACGAACTGTGGTCTTTCTGACATGAAATCACTAATTCAGTCGCACAAACAAGACAATACTCCCTAGGCACGCAATTTGATTAGAAGTCATTTGTGAGGAACGGTATCAGAAGCCTTCTGGAAATCTAAAAATATGGAATTAATCTGACATGCCCTTTCGTTAGCACTCATTACCCTAGAGACTAAGGAGCTAATTTTGTTTCACAAGAACGATATATTCCAAATCCGTGTTCGCTCCTTGTCAATACATCGTTTTCTTCGAGGTCATTCACAATGTTCGAGCCCAGTATATGCTCCAAAGTCCTAATGCAAATCGACACATGAAAACTACCGGTGGGTAGGTAAGTAATCGGAGTTGCAAACCTCTGTGACAGGTAGAACGGCCACCAGGGAGCAATAGTGTCGTTACCAGGCATGGTAGGTTTTACAGAAAAGAGAATGAACGACGTCATATAGTGAGTGACTGCTTTGAAGGACGCAGAGACGCCACGAACTCGTGGGAGGCAGCGTTATAATCACCTGATAGAGTTTGAAAGCGGCCTCATTGTGGTCTCTGTTTGGTCAGCTGGTCAAACCTTGTATTATTCAAATATTTGGGGCATTGATTGATTGATTTTAACAGGAGAGCTAAAACACCTTAGGTCTGACCCGCCACTGCCCGCACCGAAACTAGGTTTATTATGCGGTATCGCTCCCTATATATCTAGTAAAGTCAACCAGTGCCCTTAAATAGTGCAAGGAGTCCCTCTACCAGTTTTTTGTTGGACACAATTCCTTCAGGTCTAGTTGTCCCGAAGATTCTGTATCTTTTACTCTCCAATGCCATGCATTCAAAGATTAGGTGTGAACGATCATCAGTCCAGTCATGAGTTTGATCTCTTTCCTCTTCAATCCCAGGATTACAGAGCTTCTTTTAAACCATGGCTTGGGCATCATTACCTTACCATGTTTTCGTTTATGGGCCTTGGTCCAATATCCTATGTGCTGTTTCCTAAGCGAGTTCCGTAGTTCTAATTTGATCATAGCATTGCTGATTGACAAGACAGGTTCCGGTCCAATAAATGAAGCTGTTGCCCCAATCTTAGCCAATCTATTGACTTTTTCATTGCCACAGATCCCTGAGTGGCCAGGGACCCACACTAGGTACACCCTATTGCTTCCCTTAGCTCCACTGGAGCCCTGTGGCAATCTGCAACAATGGCTCTGAGCACTGTGGGACTTAAGATCGGAGGTCATCAGTCCCCTAGAACTTAGAACTAATTAAACCTAACTAACCTAAGGCCATCACACACATCCATGCGCGAAGCAGGATTCGAACCTGCGACCGTAGCAGTCCCGCGGTTTCGGGCTGCAGCGCCTAGAACCGCACGGTCACCACGGCCAGCAATCTGCAACAATCTTAGATCTTGTTGCAGGAGCTGCCAATGACTTCAGGGCTGCCTGGCTGTCTTAATAGATGTAGATGCTACGGTCATTGTAGCACCTACTCATATTCTCCTCCACACATGCCCTGATTGCAGTAATTTCGGCTTGGAATACAGAGGCCAGTTTCCCTAGAGAGATGCTGCTCTCCAGTCTTGGATGAACCCCGTACAACCCTGCCCCAACGACTTGATCTGTTTTCGACCCATCGGTGAACCAAACCATATCCCCGTACCGTGTCTAACTGTTTTCTCCCACTGCTCCCTACTTCCAATTATTATGTTGTAAGGCTTGTCGAAGCAGCTGGGAGTTATTATATAGTCGGCGGGCATTTCCTCAGCCATACCTATGTTTACCTCACTCACTATGTTAGTGTGTGATTCTGGATATCCGAATGAGACCCAGCTTTGGACAGTTTTAAGTCTGTATGCCCCAGTTGCTACCTCCATCTTAAGCCAAAGGTGAAGTGGAGGCATATCCAGCATGCCTTCCATTCCAGCGGTTGGTGTCCTGCTAATTCCGCCCGTTATGGCTAAGCAGGCCAATCTCTGCACCTTAGCAAGCTCTTTAGCAGCAACCCGCTGTTCTACCTTCTTCCACCGCACTACAGCCCCATAGGAAATCCTAGGTCTAACCACGGTAGTGTATATCCAGTGCATACCCTAGGGCTTAGGCCCCAGTTTTTGCCACAAGTCCTCCTAGTACTCACTAAAGTGCTTTTTGCCTTGGAGCAGATATTCTTAATATGAAGGGTCCAAGTTAGCTTCTCATCCAAGGTTACCCCTAGATATTTCACTGTCCCTTTCACAGATAGAGTTTCATCGAAGAGCTTTAGATTCCAACTTGCATGCTGAGTATGTCTCTTCGTAAATGGCACCACAACAGTCTTCTTAGGATTAACTCTCAGATCCTGTTTAATGCACCATTTTTGCACAATGTACAATCCTCCTTGTGCCATATTCCTGACTGTGTCGGTGAATATTTGGGGCATTCGAATGTGACAGGGGCACAATCGTAGACTGTCGTCGAGGTTCGGGTCGACCATGGCTGATCACTTCAAAGGAGAATCGCCGTATTGTGCACCAGGCGCATCGTTACACCTTCACTGCTCTACTGACCATCTCAAAACATGTAATGGACTCAGTGCTAGATTCTGTGTCACCCTGCACCATTGGTCGGAGAGTAGCAGCAGCCGTACCAAGGAATTACCGTCCCATGTGTGGACTGCCGTCGATACCATAACCCAGATGCCTGTGTTTGCCGTGGTGCCGTTAGCGGGAAGCACAGACTGCTAATAAATGGTGTCGCTTGTGTTCAACGATGAATCGCGGTTCTGTGTAATTCCGAATACCTGGGGAGACATCCCATTTTTCACTGTTTTGGAAACGAACATCGATGTTACTCCTGGCGTCGTGATGGGAGTAGTCATGCGATATGGC
This sequence comes from Schistocerca piceifrons, assembly GCF_021461385.2. Taxonomy (NCBI): domain Eukaryota; kingdom Metazoa; phylum Arthropoda; class Insecta; order Orthoptera; family Acrididae; genus Schistocerca; species Schistocerca piceifrons. Next base: position 1,065,952,342 of record NC_060138.1, read on the forward strand.
TTCAGGTCAAGGCTGGTAGTGATTGAGCGAGCTATGACAGCACAACGGTATGTGACGGACTCCTACGTCGTCCTGTGTTACCTCTCATTCGGCGGTACCGTGGTCCCATTTTTCAACAGGACAGTGTTCGCCTAAACATGGCACATGTTGGTATGAACTGTCTGATGTTAAGGTATTCGTCGGCCAGCAAGATTCCCAGATGTTCCCGATATAACATGTGTGGTAGCAGCTCGGGCGTCAACTTTATCCTAGTTCCAGCATCCAAGAAATCAGGCACCAGTTGCAATAGTACTCGGGACACGTTCCCTTGGAAGAGGATACAACAGCATTATGACATCCTTCCGGAAACCGAATCGCTGCACGCAGCCAGTACACGGGGAGTGAAACGTCATATTGATAACTGAGCTCATACTGCCAAGTTCTTTGAAAATTCGAATCGGTTTTGTAAACACTGAAACAACATCGCATCCCCTTTCAACCCGTAATATTTCATTTTGTTTCCCCCCCTACTCCTGAGTGCTTCACTTTTTATGCCAGGCTGAATATATTAACTCCTAACAAGCCCTTCTGTATGCAGATAGCCGGCCTATCAGGTACACCTGATTGTAGAAGATTATGGAGATATTTCTGATTGGATAAAGCCTTGTATTACCTGGTTAAGTACTTCCAGTAGTTGACATTTTTGTCATAGCCTTCGTTTCTGTGCAAAGCTATCAAAGCTGTTTCGCGGTATTAGCTAGGTAACCTAACAGGAGGTCGAGAATGCATAGGTTATTCAGCAGTATTGTTGTCAGCCACAAGATTCCAGACGCTGTTTGCTCGAACACTAACGCTACAAGGAGTTAAAGGTAGGTAGTCAATGACAAAATGCACTATGTAACCAGTAGTGTTCTACTGGTAGAAAATGTATGTAAAAAAATTGTTAAGGCATTCGTGGCAACTTGTTGACAAACTGCCTGTTGGCTTCTGTCTCGGGTTCTTCGCTGGCATATGTTTGACAATTTTTGTGACGTTCCGCAAGCACGAGTAGATGGCATTGACAAAGCTTCACCCTCCATCGCCGGTGGTGAACTGGAGACGAGCTCGCAGCCGCAGATTATACACCACTGGCCATTAAAATTTCTACACCACGAAGATAACGTGCTACAGACGCGATACTTAACCGACAGGAAGAAGATGCTGTGATATGCAAATGAATAGCTTTTCAGAGCATTCACGCAAAGTTGGCGCCGGTGGTGACACCTACAACGTGCTGACATGAGGAAAGTTTCCAACCGATTTCTCATACACAAGCAGCAGTTGACCGGCGTTGACTGGTGAAACGTTGTTGTGATGCCTCGTGTAAGGAAGAGAAATGCGTACCATCACGTTTCCGACTTTGATAAAGGTCGGATTGTAGTCTATCGCGATTGCGGTTTGTCGTATCACGAGCTGCTCGCGTTGGTCGAGAGCCAATGACTGTTAGCAGAATATGGAATCGGTGGGTTCATGAGGGTAATACGGAACGCCGTGCCGGATCCCAACGGCCTCGTATCACTGGCAGTCGAGATGACAGGCATCTTATCCGCATGGCTGTAACGGATCGTGCAGCCATGTCTCGATCCCTGAGTCAACATATGGGGACGTTTGCAAGACAACAACCATCTGCACGGACAGTACGACGACGTTTGCAGTAGCATGGACTAACAGCTCGAAGACCATGGCTGCGGCTACCCTTGACGCTGCATCACAGACAGGAGCGCCTGCGATGGTGTACTCAACGACGAACCTGGGTGCACGAATGGCAAAACGTCATTTTTTTCGGATGAATCCAGGTTCTGTTTACAGAATCATGACGGTCGCATCCGTGTTTGGCGACATCGCGGTGAACTCACATTGGAAGCGTGTATTCGTCATCGCCATACTGGCGTACCACCCGGCGTGACGGTATGGGGTGCCATTGGTTACACGTCTCGATCACCTCTTGTTCGCATTGACGGCACTTTGAACAGTGGACGTTACATTTCAGATGTGTTACGAATCGTGGCTCTACCCTTCATTCGATCCCTGCGAAACCCTACATTTAAGCACGATAATGCACGACCGCATGTTGCAGGTCCTGTGTGGGCCTTTGTGGATACAGAAAATGTTCGACTGCTGCCCTGGCCAGCACATTCTCCAGATCTCTCACCAAATGAAAACGTCTGGTCAACGGTGGCCGAGCAACTGGCTCGTCACAATACGCCAGTTACTACTCATGTGTGTGTGAAATCTTATGGGACTTAACTGCTAAGGTCATCAGTCCCTAAGCTTACACACTACTTAACCTAAATTATCCTAAGGACAAACTCCGCCAGGACCAGCCGCACAGTCCATCACTGCAGCGCCCTAGACCGCTCGGCTAATCCCTCGCGGCCACTACTCATGATGAACTGTGATATCGTGTCGAAGCTGCATGGGCAGCTGTACCTGTACACGCCATCCAAGGTCTGTTTGACTCAACGTCCAGGCGTATCAAGGCCGTTATTACGGCCAGAAGTGGTTGTTCTAGTTAATGATTTCTCAGGATCTATGCACCCAAATTGCGTGAAAATTTAATCACATGTCAGTTCTAGTATAATATATTTGTCCAATGAATACCCGTTTACCATATCTTCTTGGTGTAGCAATTTTAATGGCCTGTAGTGTATGTATCTGGCGCACAACGTCTACTCGTGCCGGCGAACCGTCAGAAAAATCATCAAACAACCGTCGACCGAAGAAGCCGAGACAGAAGCCAATAGGCAGTTTGCCAAGTTTATGTAAAGAAAGTAAACCAATTCAGATCATCGCTCTCAAGTCCTTTCCCAAAACTGCCAGATTCAAACCGCAATTGAGATTTCTCTGCTGGTTGTCTGCTATTAAGCGGGACGCTGTCCAACATAGGCTAGAATGATGGTCTCCTCGTAATCACAGTACATTGCTTCGCCTCTACGTGTCACAAACTGGATAAGTATCTGTCTGCAGCTAACCGATATCTAGTGGTACGCTATAATTCAACAGAAGATAAGGAAAAAGGAAACATTCGCGACTTACATCAAGATTTGCTGTGAGAGTATTGGAAGCAACAGCTTTCGACAGTTGGGAGTTTCTGTTTATTACTCTCTTTCCGCCGTTTTAGCTTAATCTTTCTGCAGGAATCAACTGAAATTTCAGTAAATACTATGAGACAATTTCGCATGGTTATTTAAAAACTACAAAATAGTTTTTAAAATAAGTAAACCAGATCTGTCTTTCTAGCCGCAATCATACTACAGATATTTGTAACTTGCTCTCAGAAACGAATATTATTTATACGTCACATTTGTCTTTATTATTGCGGAACAATCTTTTCTTACATAAATAATAAACTACCAACAGATTACTATATCACGTAAAATATTGCCGGGCTGATAATGTGAACGTCAGAGTTTCTCAGAGGAAAAAACACGGCCTGGCACGGGGGTTTGTGAACCTCATCTGTTTTTGCTGTAATAACATGATACTCGAGAAAACTGAGACCGATATTTTGTTCCCGACTGTGTTGTGTGCGGTCTTGTGGTTCGAATTACCCATAAACCACACAACAGACTTACGCAACTGCGTGGAGGGTAAAAGGAAGACAATACACGCTCGCCAGCTTATCGGGTGTGACTTAAAAGAGCCTTCCCCGAGGAACATAGTGCACTGGAACGCTCGTTCCATTAAACGTAGTTAAATCAACAATCAGAGGCAAGTTGAACACAGAAAGGCAACAGACCTATAAGTACACGGGCAAAGATTATGTGAACCCAGGGCTAACTTCTGGCACGAGAAAAACCGATTTTCCAGAAGTCTCACGAACACTATAAGGTGCCACACATTCAACCACGGCTATTGCACGAAGCATCTACATCACACTGATCTGGTCGCGACCCCATCGTGCGAATATGGCGAAGTCAGTAGCATCTTTCTTGGCAGCACGAACATATACAATACTAGAAGGCTCTCCTGTAACGACTAGTCACCATCGGTTGCTGTTTGCCAACGTATCACCATACTTCTCTACTTGAAAGACTTGAGAATTTATCGCCTTTTATATGTCTTTTTCTGCAAAAGCATTTGAACTTACAACATGATTCTACTATAATTTTATGTATATGTTTGTGTTTACGTTAAATGTTATATGTATGACGCTGGCTCTATGAGTTCTGCTCAGATGCTAAAATAAAAAAATAAAAATAATTAAATAAATAAAAATTTGAGCGGAAGACCTAGTTAAGTGACAGCTATAAAGTTAAATTATTAATTCCCAGTCCGACAAACGATACAGCCATTATATATCCGATTAAAAAGCACTATATTCAGCTCGAATAATGCTGCACTGAATTAGTAAGGCGCATAGAATAGCAAAGCGTTTTTCTCATTCTGGTTTTCTCTAATTTCATCAAGCCTCAATAAGTGAATGTTACGCGAGAACCACAAGCAACGTCGTATCCATACTTGATAATCCGTTTCACCTCACCTTTGAGTACATGAGAAGTAGGAATAATAACGGCTTCAGACACAAATTTTCGTATTTTATTATATCACATGACGCATTTCGGACCCTTTGGGTCCACAAACAGGTGCAAATCGCTTTAATACATTATCTGCTTCTGTTCTTGAGTGAAGTGATGTTAAACGTACGTTCCTGTTCTGGGAAGGTTATATATTAACTTTCGAAATTCGTCAATCAAATAACGGAAAATGTGGGGAGGAACCATGAAAAACTTACCGAAAGATCTAGGAAGAACATTTTAAAGCTTTACTGTCAGCAAACGTTGATTTATCCACACTGTAATTGCGCATCACGTCACTCAAGGCGAACACTTGGGTGTGTTATTTCAGAAACGCATCACAGATACACTTCATTGTTTAATATGGGCTGAGCAAAGACGAAACTTACTATGTAGCGTGAGATATTAGAGTTTTAAAATACATTACCTTGACGATTTCTCTGCAGTTTCATAACGCCAAGTGCTGGATTCCATGTCATATCCAAGTTAAAACCGTTACCTCTATAATGTTATGGGTTAACGTAATTTTTATGGCTTCCTTGAAAATAGAAGCGGAAAAGCAACCTATCGTGAACGCTGCGTGTTTTCTGACCAATGAATGACTTGGCAAAAATTCCGCAAGGAATGTTATACACACCCGCCTTACGAAGCGATAAATCATCATCCACAGAACCGAGTAAGACTGCAATCTACTTTGGAGGCCGGAACATCACCTTAACACGATGTTTCTAGTGAATACGACTTATCTTCGAGGAAAGAGCACTCACGTAAGGCACGAACGCTCTTGATTTGAAGATATTACTTTCTCCTTCCACATGACGTACTTGCATTCTAGGGTTCGCATTGAATGCTCTGCGAATTTGTCACTGGGAGTATCCGTTCACTTTAAAAATGCTCTTCAGGTGTGTGAGCTCGTCTTGTAAAGTGTCATCATCGAATTTACAGTGTGCCCTGCACAATAAAGTCTTAAGGACACCTAAGGTATGTGAAGGATCATGGCAGCTATTGGCATGTAGATATACATTCGCATGCATTGGTTTACGATGTACAGCATGTCCTAAAGTAACTTTATGACGAATGAAAACATTCAAAAAAGGGAGGCAGCCATCTTTTTCTATTTCCATTGTAAATTTAATCTAGCGTGGATAGAAATCAGATGCTCAAGAAATCGATGTCATTCACCCGTCCCGTGAGGCCATATTGCAAATGTATCGCTCACGTACCTCCTGCAACGGATGGTTTAAAACTTGTGGAATTCAGTGCCTTGTCTTCCATAAATAAATTAGCTACCAGAGGGCCGAGGGGGCCTCCCATAGCAACTCCATCAATCTGTACATAAAATTCACTATTAAACTGAAAATGAGATGACAGGCCGTGATGTTTTTCCGAAAATATTGGCCGATAAGTGACGAAGAAGCCTAATGATACTACGTCAAAACTAATCAGCACATCTGTACTATTTGGCCCGAGGCTGCTAAGTCTCTGAACAAAATCCACAGAACTAGGAATATGTTGACTACATTTTCCTACCAATGATTGTAATAATGAAGAAAGATACGTTGGTGAACCAACAGTGCTCGTTGTTGGCCACATAGACTGATCTTCTAGATGCTCATCCTTATCCATCTTCTGAACTTCAGGAAGCCCATAAAACGTCCGCACTTCGCACTTTTAAACTTGATATAACTTCATTTGGTAGCAATGAAGGTTCAGTAAGGCTGCAGTACTTGTTGTTACATTGTTGGTAATATCTTTGTTAATCTTCCTGTACGCACCAGAACTTAGTAGATCACATATTTTTTCCTTATGGACTTCCAGAGCCAACAAAATTTATCAGTACGCAGTAGGGCCGTGTCAGTATCCTCATGCAACTTTCGTATCACAATATTTCCTTAGAAGTATTACTTCTTTGTGGAAGATGTTTCGTAAATGCTAGTGGCACCATACTTTCAGACAGTCTTTTAAATAAACAGGAACATATTCGCTTTTTTGTGCTCCGATAGGAACGTTTTGACGCTGCTAGCTAAGTGAACTTTGTTGATTTTTGATGGGATTGTATAGTTGTGAGTTACGTAAGTTGTGGCCATGCATACTAGTTGGTCACGTGGCTGTTCAATCTAAGAATCACGAATTGAAACAAGGAAGCAACTTAATTTCCTGTGACTTTTAATTCAAAATTGATCATAGGAGATATTACGAATACAATAACCTCTTTCATCAAACAGGAAACGTCTTACTCCGAAACTAGCTGTGCTAGATATACGAAGAAGCTGTAATGGCCATCTGTCAAAAGGCTTAAGAGAATCTCATCCATAAATAATCAGTTACAGAATTTTTTTTAAACAAAGGTGTTAATCTGACAGCTTTTCTGCTTATTAAGATATTGAAAAACATTCCAGCGAAACATTGCACTGTGAAAAGTGGGATTTTCCAAACACTATTTTAATATTTCAATTTGTCTTTATTAAAAGAGATTAAGTTAGAGAGTGTATGATAGATTCAGATGATGTGTGATGAATGCAGTGTTCTGGACCAGCCATGCTCAAGTGAATTGTCAGTCATCAAAATAGATGAAAACCTTAATTAGTAATGGAATTGTCCAAACCTGATGAATCACCACGAGGTAGATCATGCTCGTAGAGGACACATGCATAGCAGAAAATTCTGTTGGGACAGACAAAAAAATATACTTCTTGCTTGTACCCCCTCGACAGAGGAGATAATTAAGACCGGGAAGAACAAGCAGAAATTTGGCTCTGTACCTGTGAATATTTCTCACCGTGGTGTTACAGAGTTATTATTTGTGTTGAAATTTCATTGCTTCATTTCGCTCTTGAGAGTTAAGCACCGTCCGGGAGCTGGAACGATTCAACATGTACGCACCGAGCTAAGACATTGGATGTGCTTTCGGTAGGTCGGCGATCTAAATCCATCAATGAGTATTTTGGTTTCTTGTGCTTCTGCTAAACCGTATACGATAAATGATGTCGCCGTTCCCAGTCTCCGTCTCTAATGGGCTCGCCGTCAGCCTGGACATTAAACCCTCATCCTCTTTTCTTCCATAAACATACGAGTATGCGCGTCGAAAGCAGCCACGACCTGTCAGGCTAAGCAAGAAATTGATGCCGGCTGTTTTGAAATGAAGGGCGGCGGGGGAGGGGGGAAGCGGTGAGAGAATAAGGATGAGGAAGAGGAGGAGGAGGAGGAGGAAGTGGTCGGAGCAGCTGAAGTAAAAAGTCCGGAGAAGTCCGAGATTACACCCAAATATGACGACAATGCCAAAGAGAATTCTGCACGCATCGGTTCAGAAGATAGTTTCGGTACAGAATAATTGGATTTCCGTCTGCACAGAGGAAAGGTAAGCATTCGGAGAAACAAGTTTCTTACAGACTCACTACAAAAGAATCATGTAGGACATCTCACCATAAAACCTCAATGCCAACTCGTCCGTCCATAAGAAGGGCTATGCGTTCAGCCTATAAGAATTTTAACCTATGCTGCTGACAGATCTAGCGGGTGATCAAAAAGAAAGTCAGTATAAATTTGAAAACTGAATAAATCACGAAATAATGTAGACAGAGAGGTACAAATTAACACACATGCTTGGAATGACATGGGGTTTATTAGAACCAAAAAGCTACAAAAGTTCAAAAAATGTCCGACAGATGGCGTTTCATCTGATCAGAATAGCAATAATTAGCATAACAAAGTAAGACAAAGCAAAGATGATGTTCTTTACGGGAAATGCTCAATATGTCCACCATCATTCCTCCACAATAGCTGTAGTCGAGGAATAATGTTGTGAACAGCACTGTAAAGCATGTCCGGAGTTATGGTGAGGCATTGGCATCGGATGTTGTCTTTCAGCATCCCTAGAGATGTCGGTCGATCGCGATACACTTGCGACTTCAGGTAACCCCAATGCCAGTAATAGCACACACTGAGATCTGGGGACCTGGGAGGCCAAGCATGACGGAAGTGGCGGCTGAGTACACGATCATCACCAAACGACGCGCAAGAGATCTTTCACGCGTCTAGCAATATAGGGTGGGGCGCCATCCTGCATAAACATCGTACGTTCCAGCAGGTGTTGATCAGCCAGGCTGGGGATGATGCGATTCTGTAACATATCGGCGTACCTCTCACCCGTCACGGTAGCAGTTACAAAACCAGAATCACGCATTTCCTCGAAGAAAAAAGGCCCGATAACGGGAGATGTGGTAAATCCAACCCATACCGTGACTTTCTCGTCGTGCAATGGAGTTTCCACGAAGTTCTAGGATTTTCGGTAGCCCAAATTCTGCAGTTGTAGGCCTTGACAGACCCTCGGGGCGTGAAATGAGCTTCGTCGGTCCACAACACGTTACTCAACCAATCGTCACCTTCCGCCATATTTTGAAACGCCCACACCGCAAATGCCGTCCGCTTCACTAATCGCCAGGTAACAGTCCATGATGTCGATGGATTTTCTACGGATAGCATCGGAGGGTACGCCTAAGTGCCAACCAAACAGTATTGTATGGAATGCCGGTGCGACGTGCGACTGCACGAGCGCTGACTTCCCTGTGCATAGACGAACCCGCTACAGTCTCCATTTCTTCCTGAACTGTCTCAGCAGCATTACGCCTTGTGCTCGGTCGGCCACTCCGGGGTCTATCGTCTAAACAACCCGTGGCTTCCAACTTCGAAATCATTCTCGCCACAGCTGCATTTGTCAACGGATCTTTACCCGTTCGAATCCCCTTCCTATGGCGATAGGATCATAACGCTGAACTAGCACATTCCCCATTCTGATAATACAGCTTCACTAAAATCGCCTTTTCAGGTAACGTCAACATGCTGCGACTGCTGGCGCATCTGATTCTCTCTCTCATTAAGGTTCCTTTTATACACGACTGTCATGCGCAGTCCCTGACGTGTTGCTGTCCAGCGCCATCTGTCGGACATTTTCTGAACTTTTTTTTTTGTTCTAATAAAACCCCATGTCATTCCACGCATGTGTGTCAATTTTTACCTCTCTATCTACATTATTCCGTGGTTTATTAAGTTTTCAATTTTATACTGAAGTTTTGATCACCCGATAAAACAGAATTGTAGGAAGTTCAGATTCTATACTTCATCAATGATCTATTCCCAAAATTCCACCCTGGCTCTCGTGGATCAGTCTAGTGCTAAAGCTGAAGGCAACAGACAAAAATACGAAATATTAACTTCCGCTTTAGAATACTTCCAGTGTTTCAACGGTGCATTCATTCGTGCAAGGGAGATGTTTCGAAATACAAGTATGTTCATATCCATTCAGAAAGTAATGAAAACTAAATATACGTAGCACCAGCTGTTGACGGAATTCATATTAGATTTTATACTGTATGTACTGCGAGATCACTACTTTCCAAAAGGGCGTCGGCCATCTTCCTTCGCATAAAGGCTAAAAGGAACATTGAACTGAACTAAAGAGCAGCAACATTATCCGACTATCCTAAATTGGATTTTTCGTGATGCCTCTAAATCGCTCTGTGCAAATGCTGGGATGGTTCCTTTGAAAGGGCACGGCCGATTTCTGTCCCCATTCTTCCATTATTTGAGCTTGTACTTCGTCTCTAACGATCTCGTTGTCGACGGGACGTTTTTTCAAAGAATTTTTAACTACTAGAACCTAGTACGTTATACTGGGTGGGGAGTGTTGAACAGAAGCGAAAGAATGACCACATATCGACGAGAAAGAATGCGATAGGATCCGGTTACTACATTGGCGGTAAACTTCTGGAGCAAGTTACGTGCTTTAAATATCTAAGAGTAATACTAAGAAACGACATGAAGTATGGCGAACACGTAAATTAGACTTGCGAAAGAAATATGCGTCTTTAAAGGAAAACGGCTACTGGGACTAATTGCAGACTAGCGTTCGAGCATTTGCGGTTTTTATCAAGTAAGAAATACAGCAGACTTCGAATGAATCCAGAAACTCATTGCTAGACTCGTAATAGCTCAGTATAGCCTCTAAAAAAGTGCAAGAGAAATCTTAAACGCAAATCTTAGGATGACATCCTACGTTGTTCCTGCGACGTACTAGCGGGTAAAATTAGGGAATCGGTTTCCAAGGAAGTCTACCTGCATCGCATTTGATACGTACGAACCATGAAAATAAGAAACGCTAGGGCACTTAACAAGACATAGCATGTACATATCCTCAATTCCACACACGAAAGGAACAGACTTGGAAGTCGTTAATACTGAAAAATTATTTTTTCCATGTTGTTGTTGTGGTCTTCAGTCCTGAGACTGGTTTGATGCAGATCTCCATGATACTCTATCCTGTGCAAGCTTCTTCATCTCGCAGTACCTACTGCAGCCTACATCCTTCTGAATCTGCTTAGTGTATTCATCTCTTGGTCTCCCTCTACGATTTTTACCCTCCACGCTGCCCTCCAATACTAAATTGGTGATCCCTCGATGTCTCAGAACATGTCCTACCAACCGATCCCTTCTTCTAGTCAAGATGTGCCACAAACTCCTCTTCTCCCCAATTCTATTCAATACTTCGTCGTTAGTTATGTGATCTACCCATCTAATCTTCAGCATTCTTCTGTAGCACCACATTTCGAAAGCTTCTATTCTCTTCTTGTCTAAGCTATTTATCGTTCACGTTTCACTTCCATACATGACTACACTCCATACAAATACTTTCAGAAACGACTTCCTGACATTTAAATCTATACTCAACGTTAACAAATTTTTCTTCTTCAGAAACACTTTCCTTGCCATTGCCAATCTACATTTTATATCCTCTCTACTTCGACCATCATCAGTTATTTTGCTCCCCAAATAGCAAAACTCATTTACTACTTTAAGTGTCTCATTTCCTAATCTAATTCCCTCAGCATCACCCGACTTAGTTCGACTACATTCCATTATCCTCTTGTTGATGTTCATCTTATATCCTCCTTTCAAGACACTGTCCATTCCGTTCAACTGCTCTTCCAAGTCCTTTGCTGTCTGTGACAGAATTACAATGTCATCGGCGAACCTCAAAGTTTTTATTTCTTCTCCATGGATTTTAATACCTACTCCGTACTTTTCTTCTGTTTCCTTTATTGCTTGCTCAATATACAGATTGTATAACATCGGGGATAGGCTACAACCTTGTCTCACTCCCTTCCCAACCACTGCTTCCCTTTCATGCCCCTCGACTCTTATAACTGCCATCTGCTTTCTGTACAAATAGTAAATAGCCTTTCGCTCCCTGTATTTTATCCCTAACACCTTCAGAATTTGAAAGAGAGTATTCCAATCGACATTGTCAAAAGCTTTCTCTAAGTCTACAAATGCTAGAAACGTAGGTTTGCCTTTCCTTAAACTTTCATGCAAGATAAGTCGTAGGGTAAGTATTGCCTCACGTGTTCCATAATTTCTACGGAAGCCAAACTGATCTTCCCCAAGGTCGGCTTCTATCAGTTTCTCCATTCGTCTGTAAATAATTCGCGTTAGCATTTTGCAGCTGTGACTTATTAAACTGATAGTTCGGTAATTTTCACATCTGTCAACACCTGCTTTCTTTGGGATTGGGATTATTATATTTTTCTTGAAGTCTGAGGGTATTTCGCCTGTCTCATACATCTTACTCACCAGATGGTAGAGTTTTGTCAGGGCTCGCTCTCCCAAGGGTATCAGTAGTTCTAATGGAATGTTGTCTACTCCCGGGATCTTGTTTCAACTTAGGTCTTTCAGTGCTCTGTCAAACGCTTCGGGCAGTATCATATTTCCCATTTCATCTTCATCTACATCCTCTTCCATTTCCATAATATTTTTCTCAAGTACATCACCCCTTGTATAGGCACTCTATATACTCCTTCCACCTATCTGCTTCCCCTTCTTTGCTTAGAACTGGTTTTCCATCAAAGCTCTTGATATTCATTCAAGTGGTTCTCCTTTCTCCAAAGGTCTCTTTAATTTTCCTGTAGGCAGTATCTACATTACCCCTAGTGAGATAAGCCTCTACATCCTTACATTTGTCCTATAGCCATCCCTGCTTAGTCATTTTGCACTTCCTGTCGATATCATTTTTGAGACGTTTGTATTCCTTTTTGCCTGCTTCATTTACTGCATTTTTATATTTCCTTTTTTCATCAATTAAATTCAATATTTCTTCTGTTACCCAAGGGTTTCTACTAGCCCTCGTCTTTTTACCTATTTGATCCTCCGCTGCCTTCACTATTTCATCCCTCAAAGCTACCCATTCTTCTTCTACTGTATTTCTTTCCCCCATTCCTGTCAATTGTTCCCTTATGCTCTCCCTGAAACTCTGTACAACCTCTGGTTCTTTCAGTTTATCCAGGTCCCATCTCCTTAAGTTCCCACCTTTTTGCAATTTCTCAAGTTTTAATCTACAGTTCATAACCAATAGATTGTGGTCAGAGTCCACATCTGCCCCTGGAAATGTCTTACAATTTAAAACCTGGTTCCTAAATCTCTGTCTTACCATTATATAATCAATCTGATACCTTTTAGTATCTCCAGGATTCTTCCATGTATACAACCTTCTTTCATGATTGTTAAACCAAGTGTTAGCTATGATTAAGTTATGCTCTGCGCAAAAGTCTACCAGGCGGCTTCCTCTTTCATTTATCTCCCCCAATCCATATTCACCTACTATGTTTCCTTCTCTCCCTTTTCCTACTCTTGAATTTTAGTCACCCATGACTATTAAATTTTCGTCTCCCTTCACTACCTGAATAATGTCTTTTATCTCTCCATACATTTCATCACTTTCTTCGTCATCTGCAGAGCTAGTTGGCATATGAACCTGAACTACTGTAGTAGGCAAGGGCTTCGTGTCTATCTTGGCCACAATAATGCGTTCACTGTGCTGTTTGTAGTAGCTTACCCGTACACCTGTTTTTTTTTATCCATTATTAAACCTACTACTGCATTACCCCTATTTGATTATGTACACTCCTGGAAATTGAAATAAGAATACCGTGAATTCATTGTCCCAGGAAGGGGAAACTTTATTGACACATTCCTGGGGTCAGATACATCACATGATCACACTGACAGAACCACAGGCACATAGACACAGGCAACAGAGCATGCACAATGTCGGCACTAGTACAGTGTATATCCACCTTTCGCAGCAATGCAGGCTGCTATTCTCCCATGGAGACGATCGTAGAGATGCTGGATGTAGTCCTGTGGAACGGCTTGCCATGCCATTTCCACCTGGCGCCTCAGTTGGACCAGCGTTCGTGCTGGACGTGCAGACCGCGTGAGACGACGCTTCATCCAGTCCCAAACATGCTCAATGGGGGACAGATCCGGAGATCTTGCTGGCCAGGGTAGTTGACTTACACCTTCTAGAGCACGTTGGGTGGCACGGGATACATGCGGACGTGCATTGTCCTGTTGGAACAGCAAGTTCCCTTGCCGGTCTAGGAATGGTAGAACGATGGGTTCGATGACGGTTTTATGTACCGTGTATTATTCAGTGTCCCCTCGACGATCACCAGTGGTGTACGGCCAGTGTAGGAGATCGCTCCCCACACCATGATGCCGGGTGTTGGCCCTGTGTGCCTCGGTCGTATGCAGTCCTGATTGTGGCGCTCACCTGCACGGCGCCAAACACGCATACGACCATCATTGGCACCAAGGCAGAAGCGACTCTCATCGCTGAAGACGACACGTCTCCATTCGTCCCTCCATTCACGCCTGTCGCGACACCACTGGAGGCGGGCTGCACGATGTTGGGGCGTGAGCAGAAGACGGCCTATCGGTGTGCGGGACCGTAGCCCAGCTTCATGGAGACGGTTGCGAATGGTCCTCGCCGATACCCCAGGAGCAACAGTGTCCCTAATTTGCTGGGAAGTGGCGGTGCGGTCCCCTACGGCACTGCGTAGGATCCTACGGTCTTGGCGTGCATCCGTGCGTCGCTGCGGTCCGGTCCCTGGTCGACGGGCACGTGCACCTTCCGCCGACCACTGGCGACATTATCGATGTACTGTGGAGACCTCACGCTCCACGTGTTGAGCAATTCGGCGGTACGTCCACCTGGCCTCCCGCATGCCCACTATACGCCCTCGCTCAAAGTCCGTCAACTGCACATACGGTTCACGTCCACGCTGTCGCGGCATGCTACCAGTGTTAAAGACTGCGATGGAGCTCCGTATGCCACGGCAAACTGGCTGACACTGACGGCGCAGCTAGCGCCATTCGACGGCCAACACCGCGGTTCCTGGTGTGTCCGCTGTGCCGTGCGTGTGATCATTGCTTGTACAGCCCTCTCGCAGTGTCCGGAGCAAGTATGGTGGGTCTGACACACCGGTGTCAATGTGTTCTTTTTTCCATTTCCAGGAGTGTATTTATAACCCTGTATTCACCTGACCAAAAGTCTTGTTCCTCCTGCCACTGAACTTCACTAATTCCCACTATATCTAACTTTAACCTATCCATTTCCCTTTTTAAATTTTCTAACCTACCTGCCCGATTAAGGAATCTGACATTTCCACGCTCCGATCCGTAGAACGCCAGTTTTCTTTCTCCTGATAACAACGTTCTCTTGAGTAGTCCCCGCCCGGAGTTCCGAATGGGGGGTCTATTTTACCTCCGGAATATTTTACCCAAGAGGACGCCATCATCATTTAATCATACAGTAAAGCTGCATGCCCTCGGGAAAAATTACGGCTGTGGTTTCCCCTTGCTTTCAGCCGTTCGCAGTACCAGCACAGCAAGACCGTTTTGGTTAGCGTTGCAAGGCCAGATCAGTCAATCACCCAGACTGTTGCCCCTACAACTACTGAAAAGGCTGCTGCCCCTCTTCAGGAACCACACGTTTGTCTGGCCTCTCACCAGATATTCCTCCGCTGTGGTTGCACCTACGGTACGGCTATCTGTATCGTTGAGGCACGCAAGCCTCCCCACCAGCGTCAAGGTCCATGGTTCATGGGGGGAATTTTTTCCATGCGCATAAAATAAAAGAATGTATTTGCAGGGTACATCCTCCTGCGATACCATTTCGAGATGATAGCGATCTTATTTGAATAAGTGATATAGCGATCAACTTCGAGAGTTTCATGGCCTTTCATTCGTGTCGTAAGTCGACGAACTATACAAATTTCCGAAACAGATAGTAGAAATTAGGGGGAGAAGGCAGCCAACAGTTGCAGTCACCAGTCTCAGTGAGGAAGATTCTACAGCGACAAGTACAACACATGAGGTGCTCGTTGAGCTGTTTAGCATACACCAAATATGATGTAGGTCCGATCCTTGGTGGCCTACAGAGACGAGAAGGTCCCAATAAGATTATGCAAATTTAAGAAAGAAAACAGTGCACACAACGGAAACGTTTTATTGAAGGAAAACTACTACGGGTGGCTCAATCACCTGGCCGGAGTGTCCAAGCGGTTCTAGGAGCTACAGTCTGGAACCGAGCTACCGCTACAGTCGCAGGTTCGAATCCTGCCTCGGGCATGTATGTGTGTAATGTCCTTAGGTTAGTTAGGTTTAAGTAAATCTAAGTTCTCGGGGACTGTTGAACTCAGAATTTAAGTTCCATAGGGTTCTGAGCCATTTTTTGGCCCAATCAAACGTGAAAACACGAGTGCAACACCACGTACATGGATATACACTGACATGACAAAAGTCGTGGGTTAAGCACGTATATGGATGGCGGAAGTATCACGAACACAAGGTATAAAAGGGTAATGCATTGTAGCCAGGTGCTTCATGCCAAAGGTTTCCGACTTCATTGCGGCCGAGCGACGCAGAATGGTAGTTGGAGCCAGACGCATGGGACATTTCGTTTTGGAAGAAGCGAATTCTTTATTCCGAGATCCAAAGTGTCAAGAGTGTGCCGAGAATGCAAAATTTCAGTCATTACCTCTCGCCACGGGCAACCCCGTTGCCGACGGCCTTCGCTTAACGACCAAGAGCAGCGGCGTTTGTGTAGAGTTGTCAGTGTTAACAGACAAGCAACAATGCGTGAAATAACAGCAGAAATCGATGTGGGACGTACGACGAACGTATCCGTTAGGGCAGACCGGCGAAATTTAATGTCAATGGGCTATAGCAGCAGAGACGGATGCGAGTCCCTTTGCTAACAGCACCACATCGCCTATAGATCGGTTGGACCTAGACGATTGGAAAACCGCGGCCTGATCAGATGAGTCCCGATTTCTGTTGGTAAGCGCTGATGGTAGGGTTCTAGTGTGACGCAGATCTCACGAAGCCATGGAGCCAAGTTGTCAATAAGGTATTGTGAAAGCTATTGGTAGCCCCATAGCGGCGTGGGCTGTGTTTACGTGGGATGGGTTGGGATTTCTGGTCCAACTGATCCTATCATTAACTGGAAATGGTTATGTTCAGCTACTTGGAGATATTCTGCAGCCATTCGTGGACTTTATACTCCCAATCATTGATGACATGCCACGTGGCCACAACTGTTCGCAACTGGATTGAAGAACATTCGGGACAATTCGAGCGAATGATTTGGTCACCTAGATCGCCCTACATGAATGCCATCGAACATTTATGTGACATAAACTAGAGGTCAGTTTGCACAAAATCCTGCACCGGCAGGAGAAGAAGGTCCTACACTACACGATATTAGGAGGTATCCCACGACTTTTGGCATCTCAGTGTTTTAATGAAGCTGCTCGTCTGTCTACAACAGAAGCAACCAGTCACTTTAACAATTTGTTTTACTACTGTAGAGCATCAACATATGAATTACGCTGTGAAATACGCGTGTGAACATTTAATAAATAGTTAAAGGAATGTAGTTATGAAAACTAACCTTGGCACAGATGGGTGAACACAATAAATGCTAAATCACGGATATGGTCAATGATTGTGAAAATCGTTTGTTATTAAAGAAATAACATGTAAAACTAAGCATGAACACCAGGAGAATGGCCAAAGCGCATGATGGAAACAGCTAGCTGGCTACGAGCATTAAAATTGTGCAGTTAGCACTTGATGGAAGCTAACTGGCACCGCATGCCCCTCGACTTCGTGATTGCATCAGAGACTGCCTCATCTTGCCACTCCTATAAGGTGTGCCTGTGGAAGATGGCGGCTTCAACGGCTGTAAATTCTGACACCAGGAAGATTTATGTACTCTGTTCTGGTATGGAGACATCCTTCTGTACGACAGCACGTCACGTCTTATCAGTTGCCTGGCAGCGACTCTTTACTCTTCCATCTCCCAGTAGCAAGATTCTTCTGAATTAACTTTCCGAAACTCGGCTGTTTTTACTGGTCAATTTCAGTAGACCTCGTGTGTTCTGTCTAATTACAATTTCGTAAATAAGCTACACAACCTTCTACTTCTGTGGATTTTGTCATAATTAACCAATGATGGCCAGGCAACGGGAAGAAGACAATTTGGAAATTTGTGTTCCTACGGGACCAAACTGCTGAGGTCATCGGTCCCTAGGCTTACACACTACTCAATCTAACTTAAACTAACTTACGCTAAGGACAACACACACACCCATGCCCGAGGGAGGACTCGAACCTCCGACGGGGGAAGCCGTCCGAACCGTGGCAAGACGCCTAAGACCGCGCGGCTACCCAGCGCGGCAGGAGGAAGATATACAATCTCTCCTACTCTATGACAGGCATTTGACCTTGGCTTACTGAATGGCTTGCATGCAGGCACACATGGGAAAGTGCGTGTTCAACAAAAATAATTATAGTGAGCCAATCAGAGGACCTATTGCAAGGATTTTAAACTAATATTCTTCAGTACTGAGCCAGCAGAGTATTTGGCATATTCCAGACATCTCCTGTTCTGACGTCTGCACCTCGCTACACACGTTATCTTTCCAAAATGATTTCTTTATGTGTCGTACAATGGAGATTAACGACGGAGAGGCTATTCAGCTGTGAACACGTTTATAGCCTCTCCTGGTCCTTTTAAGCAAACTTTTATGTCGCCCAAGCCTGCTAGGAATTTTTCAACGTGGTAGAAAAATAACAGACCCCTCACCGTAATGAAAGGAAAGAAAGAGAAGAAGTAATTAGTGGGCAATCACTGTCGGCGTAAAAGGGTCTGCTACACTGACCATGGAGAGGTGCATACAACATCGTATATTAACAACATTAAGAATATATTAAAATAAATATATATATATAAAAATTTTCACTGCCTTCATCACAATTTACATAAGACAGTTGAAATATGATGACTATATAATTTCGGTTGTGTACAACAGATCGTAAAAAAGGGTGAATATGCATCGATAATTTCTGATAATGTCATGCATAGCTGATTATGAAATACACTACTGGCCATTAAAATTGCTACACCAAGAAGAAACGCAGATGATAAACGGGTATTCATTGGTCAAATATTATATACTAGAACTGACATGTGATTACATTTTCACGCAATTCGGGTGCATAGATCCCGAAAAATCAGTACCCAGAACAACCAACCCTGGCCTTGATATGCCTGGGCATTGAGTCAAACAGAGCTTAGATGGCGTGTACAGGTACAGCTGCCCAAGCAGCTTCAACACGATACCACAGTTCATCAAAAGTAGCGACTGGCGTACTGTGACGAGCCAGTTGCTCGGCCACCATTGACCAGGGCAGCAGTCGAACATTTTCTGTATCCAGAAAGGCCCGTACACGACCTGCAACATGCGGTGGTGCATTATCCTGCTCAAATGTAGGGTTGCACAGGGATAGAATAAAGGGTAGAGCCACGGGTCGCGAAAAAACTGAAATGCAACGTCCACTGTACAAAGTGCAGTCAATGCAAACAAGTGGTGACCGAGACATGTAACCAATGGCACCCCATATCATCACGCCGGGTGATACGCCAGTATGGCGATGACGAATACACGCTTCCAATGTGCGTTCACCGTGATGTCGCCAAACACGGATGCGACCATCATGATGCTGTAAACAGAACCTGGATTCATCCGAAACATTGACGTTTTGCCATTCGTGCACCCAGGTTCGTCGTTGAGTACACCATCGCAGGCGCTCCTGTGTGTGATGCAGCGTCAACGGTAACCGCAGCCATGGTCTCCGAGCTGATAGTCCATTCTGCTGCAAACGTCGTCGAACTGTTCGTGCAGATGGTTGTTGTCTTGTAAACGTCCCCATCTGTTGACTCAGGGATCGAGACGTGGCTGCACGATCCGTTACAGCCATCAGGATAAGATGCCTGTCATTTCGACTGCTAGTGATACGAGGCCGTTGGGATCCAGCACGGCGTTCCGTATTACCCTTAAAGTCGGAAACGTGATGGTACGTATTTCTCCTCCTTACACGAGGCATCACAACAATATTTTACCAGGCAACGCCGGTCAACTGCTGTTTGTGTATGAGAAATCGGTTGGAAACATTCCCCATGTCAGCACGTTGTAGGTGTCGTCACCGGCGCCAACCTTGAGTGAATGCTCTGAAAAGCTAATCATTTGCATATCACAGCATCCTCTTCCCGTCGGTTAAATTTCGCGTCTGTAGCACGTCATCTTCGTGGTGTAGCAATTTTAATGGCCAGTAGTGTAATTGCGTGACAGTATGGGAATAAACTGTCACGTAACAAAAGAATCCTGCGTAAATTGCAGCTGGCAGACAAATGATCTCTTAAAGAAGCAGGTATTTTTTAGAATTGAATGTCCATTACGAAAGTGGTGTGGACTTGCCGGAAGGAGCATTATGTGTCATGAAGCGCCAGTTTATTCATTTCGAAAAGCCACATGAGCCGAAAAAAGTGGCGCTGTCATTGATATCGAATGTGACACTTCAGAAGAAAAATTGTTTTGTGTGATTTATAAACGATATATGTGTAGGTTAAGTTTCCGGGCCATAACAATGGTACCCAGACATGTTGGAGCATTAGTAAATGGAACAATTTAAGGTGGAAAAGGCGGATATACAGATGAGGGTCCGGCTTCATTGGTTGATGAATGTCCTTGGGAAAGTAATGCGACATCTTCCAGGTCGATAGATTGATCGCACATCGTGCGCGTCCCGCCCCGTCTGCAAATGGCATGCCTGCGTGATTTCTTTCTTTGTGACTTTGTCAATGTTAAAATTTGTGTTCCTCCGTCACTATGTTCACATGGATTTACAAATCTGATTTTCTATAAACAAACTGCCCAGTTTTAATTTCATACATTGTGATCGATGTTTATAGAAACCTTGCAGGTCTGTCATTCACGACTTAAATGATAAAGCACTGCGTGCGATTCGAAATTTTAATGCACGAAAAGTTTCTTACTAGCATGTGCAAATAGTTACATTGGTACATTCTGTGATATTTACGTGTGTGTGCTGTGCAGCTACCTGCAAGAGAAACAGAATTTGCTTGCCCACGCAAATGTCACAAAATAACCAGTTTACATACGTGCACTTGATAATGAGAATAAGTTTACGAAACGCATCACGCTATGCATCGAAAATGTACAACTGGTGCTGTGTTTTATTATTTAAATCTTTTATTTCCGAATACCGTTTGGCTTTCGGATTTCAGTTCCCAAATTCTATAACGTTCCAATGCATTTGAGTCATGACTGGATAGTCAAGTCGCTAATTACTTCATAAAATTTTGTTTAACATGGATGAAGTTGGTTTGTGAAGAGTGGAAGAAAAGAAATGCCCGTAGTATTGAAATGACAATAAATTTCAAATTCTGCAGGTAGCAGGGGTAAAATACAGGGAGCGAAAGGCTATTTACAGTTTTTACAGAAACCTGATGCCAGTTATTAGAGTCGAGGGGCACGAAAGGGAAGCAGTGATTGAATATGGAGTGATGTAGGGTTTTGGCCTATCCCTGATGCTATTCAATCTGTATACTGAACGAGAAGTAAAGTAAACAATAGAAAAATTCGGAGTAGGAATTAAAATCCATGGAGAAAAAATAAAAACTTTGTGGTTCGCCGATGACATTGTAATTCTGTCAGAGATAGCAAAGAACGTGGAAGAGCAGTTGAACGTAATGGACAGTGTCTTGAAAGGAGGATACAAGATGAACAGCAACAAAATCAAAACGAGGATAATGGAATGTGGTCGAATTACGTCAGGCGATGCTGAGGCAATTAGATTAGGAAATGAGACACTTAAAGTAGTAAAGGAGTTTTGCTATCTGGGGAGCAAAATAACTGATAATGGTCGAAGTAGAAAGGATATAAAATATAGATTGGCTATGGCAAGGAAAGTGTTTGTGAAGAAGAGAAATTTGTTAACACCAAGAAGTATCAGGAAATCTTTTCTGAAAGTATTTGTATGGAGTGTAGCCATGTTTGGAAGTGAAACATCGACGATAAATAGTTTATATAAGAAGAGAATAGAAGCTTTCCAAATGTGGTGTTATAGAAGAATGCTGAAGATTAGATGGGTAGATCACGTAACTAACGAGGAGATACTGAATAGAATTGGAGAGAGGAGGAATTTGTGGCACAACCTGACAAAAAGAAGAATCGGTTGGATGGACACTTTCTTAGGCATCAAGGGATCGCCAATTTAGCATTGCGGGGAAGCTGGTTCAAATGGCTCTGAGAACTATGGGACTTAACATCTGAGGTCATCAGTCCCCGAGAACTTAGAACTACTTAAACCTAACTAACCTAAGGACATCACACACATCCATGCCTGAGGCAGGTTTCGAACCTGCAATCATAGCAGTTCCGCAGTTCCATACTGAAGCGCCTAGAACCGCTCGGCCACCACGGTCGGCTTGCGGAGAATCTTGGAGGGTAAAAATCGTAGAGAGAGACCAAGAGATGAGTACACTAAGCAGATTCAGAAGGATGTAGGCTGCAGTAGTTACTTGGAGATGAAGAAGCTTGCACAGGACAGAGTAGCATGAAGAGCTGCATCAGACCAGTCTCTGGAATGAAGACCACGACAACAACAAGTAAACAAAAGCACAGTTGACATTAATGAGATGAAAAGACATACATAAATGCTGATATATTTGTTAAATTAGTCAGTCGAACGGACTGGCAAAAGCGATGTATTCTGCACAGCTCTCTCTTAGTGGCAAAGGCTGTCATATACAGTCAATGGCTGGTAACAAAACATTCGGTTTTCGGGTGTGCAGAATTAGTAACATCTCTTTACACATTTGGAAGTTTCCTGTTTTCAGCTTCCAGAACGTTAGAGTATAACAAAGTTCCACCAGTGATCACTTCACACTTTCACCCAATATCTTCACGGTTGCAAGAAAAAAGTAGCACACTCATTAACTGGCGGGTATAACATTCTTGAAATCAACCCTTGATCCAGCTCTAACACGTGCGCCTTACGATTTCACTGGCATTCTTAACGAAATCGCATTCATTCCTTACGAAGAATATTGCGCAATAACTGACAGACTCCCTTCGTAGAATTAATGAGACTGAATCAGTTCATTTGCGGACACCATTCGTCCAAAACAAGTGACACTCGGAGCATCGAAATTTGATCGGGCTAGCCGGCCGGAGTGGCCGAGCGGTTCTAGGCGCTTCAGTTTGGAATCGCGCTACCGTTACGGTCGCAGGTTCGAGTCCTGCCTCGGGCATAGATGTGTGTGGTGTCCTTAGGTTAGTTAGGTTTAAGTAGTTCTAAGTTCTAGGGGACTGATGACCTCAGATGCTAATTCCCATAGTGCTCAGAGCCATTTGAACCATCTTTGATCGGGCTAGCTAAACCTATTCAGCTATCGTCTGTGAACGCGACAGCGAATATCGTTTTCCTAAATTTTATTTTCGTCTCCCGCAAGCGGTGTGGCAAGTAAAAGTGGCGACTGTAGGGTTTAATGGGGCTGCGAGATGAGAGAGGCGTCTCGTGTAAAGCGAGCCTGGTTCGGCTTAATGAGGCAGCGCCCGTAGGTGTTAGCCGGCCGGCCACCGGAAGCCCTGCACGCAGACGCGGTGGCCCGATCACGCAGCGGCCGTCTGCGCTGCTTCGTGTGAAAAAGGCAGCCGAGACCCGGCCGACCCGCGCCTGCCTCGCCGGAAGCGACGTCAGCGAAACCGGAGCGCCCGAGCTGATTCCGGGAGGTGAGGCGGCTGCCCCGGCAGTCGCAGTCAGCACACTGCACAGTCGACCAGCCGCCACCTCAGCCCTGGCTGGCCACAGTCCTCCAGTTTCTGCGGCGTGTGCGCAGCAAATCCAGTGCTGATTGCTACCGTGCTGTCACGCAAAGCGCCAAGCTCAGTGGGAAGACTGCGTGGCTCTCGGGACTCCCTGTTGCGTAAATTTAAAAAATGTTCAAATTTGTGAAATCTTATGGGACTTAACTGCTAAGGTCATCAGTCCCTAAGCTTGCACACTACTTAACCTAAATTATCCTAAGGACAAATACACACACCCATGCCCGAGGGAGGACTCGAACCTCCGCCGGGACCAGCCGCACAGTCCACGACTGCAGGGCCATAGACCGCTCGGCTAACCCCGCGCGGCTGCGTAAATTTAGAAAACCCTTATTAGGAGAATATTGTCCGATAATTATGCTATAGCTGTCGTATATGAGATATGTTCAAAAAATTCCAGAATTTTTTTCATAAAATTTTCCTACGCTTACCTTTTACTTATTGTGCATTGTCTCCTTCTAAATACTCCACTACTCAATTGACGCCGTTTCCACTTCCGGAAGCAGTCTTGGTACGCCTCTTCCTGGATCGCACGAAGCGTCATCTGCTAATTTTCTTTTATCTCGTCTATCGTTGCAAATCTTCGTCATTTTAAGGGGTTTTCAACTTCAGTTTTCCGTAATTCCTTCACGAAAGAAGAGGAAGTAAATATCCCAGAATTCGAAACCAGAACAGCTGCTAGCATGAGTGACATAAAAGTAGATATCTTAGGTGCTGCGAACAACTCAAATCACTTTAGAAAGGCACGTCTCCCGGTCCAGATGGTATACCAATCAGGTTCCTTTCAGAGTTTGCGTACACAATAGCGCCTATCTTAGCAATCATATACAACCGCTCACTTGATGAAAGGTCTGTTCCCAAAGACTGGAAAGTAGCACAGATCACGCCAATATTCAAGAAAGGAAATAGGAGTAACCCATTGAATTACAGACCCATATCACTGACTTCAATTTGCAGTAGGCTTCTGGAGCATATACTGTACTCCAACATTATGAATTACCTTGAAGAAAATGCCTTATTGATACACAACCAACACGGATTCAGGTAATATCGTTCTTGTGCAACACAGCTAGCTCATTATTCGCATGAAGTAATGAGTGCTGTCGACAAAGGATCTCAGATCGATTCCATATTCCTAGATTTCCACAAGGCTTTTGATACCGTTCCTCACAAGCGACTATTAATCAAATTGCGTGCATATGGAGTATCGTCTCAGATGTGCGACTGGATCCATGATTTCCTCTCAGAGAGGTCACAGTTCGTAGTGATAGACGCTAAATCATCGAGCAGAACAGAAGTGATATTTGGCGTTCCCCAAGGTAGTGTCATAGGCCCTCTGCTGTTCCTGATTTACATAAATAATCTAGGTGATAATCTGAGCAGCCGCCTTAGATTGTTTGCAGATGACGCTGTAATTTACCATCTAGTAAAATCATCAGACGATCAATTCCAATTAAGAAATGATCTAGAGATAATTTTTGTATGGTGCCAAAAGTGGCAATTGGCACTAATCAAAGAAAAGCGCGAGGTCATTTTGGGTATACGATGAATCGCACAAATTTAAGGGCTGTCAGTTCGACTAAATACCTAGGAATTACAATTACGAGCAACTTAAATTGGAAAGACCACATAGCTAATATTGTGGGGAAGATGAAACAAAGACTGCGCTTTGTTGGCAGAACACTTAGAAGATGCGACGAACCCACTAAAGAGACAGCCTTCATTACACTTGTCTGTCCTCTACTGGAATATTTCTGCGCGGTATGGGATCCGTACCAGGTAGGATTGACGGAGGACATCGAAAAAGTGCAAAGAAGGGCAGCTCGTTTCGTATTTATCGCGCAGTAGGGGTGAGAGTGTCACTGACATGATACGCACCCAGTTGGGGTGCCAGTCACTGAAACAAAGGCGGTTTTCTTTGTGGCGAGATCTATTTACGAAATTTCACTCACCAACTTTCTCTTCCGAATGCGAAAATATTTTGTTGACAGCCGCCTACATAGAGAAAATTAATGATCATCATAATAAAATAAGAGAAATCAGAGCTCGAACGGAAAGATTTAGGTGTTCCTTTTTCCCACGCGCCATTCGAGAGTGGAATGGTAGAGATTTAGTATGAAAATCGTTCGATGAACCCTCTGCAGCCTAACCATGTAGCTGTAGATATTCAGAAATAAAAATAAAAGTCCGCATAGGTCAGGTCTGGAGACTACGGAGAATGAGGCACCACAGTGATTTCGTTTTTTGTGCAATACTCACGCAGCAACAGGGATGAATATGCGGGTGCATTATCGCGACGCAAGATCCATGAATTGTCTCGCCTCATTTCAGGCCGTTTCCTTCTCACATTTACTCGCAGGCGTCACACACGTCCCGGAAGCACCATCGATTAACAGTTTGCACCTATGGCACGTATTCACGATGAACTAACCCTTCAAAGTCAAGGAAAACTATCGGCATGGCTTTGGCATTTGACTTGACCTGACGAGCTTTTTTCCGTCTTGGAAACGTTTACGGATCAAATGTAAAGATGAATCTTGGTCTTAGCTGGCAGGGGTGGCCGAGCGGTTCTAGGCGCTACAGTCTGGAACCGCACGACCGCTACGTTCGCAGGTTCGAATCCTGCCTCGGGCATGGATGTGTGTGATGTCCTTAGGGTAGTTAGGTTTAAGTAGTTCTACGTTCTAGGGTACTGATGACCTTAGAAGTTAAGTCCCATAGTGCTAAGAGCCATTTGAACCATTTTTTGAACCTTGGTCTTAACATCATAACAGTAGACCCACGTCTCATCACCAGTTATGATTCTTTTAAGGAAAATCTCGTTCTTATTTGCGCAGTACAAAAGCTCTTCACAGATTGCGAGGCGAAGGTCTTTCTGGTGTTGACTCGTGAACCGTGCGACGAACTTGGCGGTAACACGATGAATTCCAAGATGCTGTGTCACGATTTCATGATATGATCTAACTGAAATGTTACATTCTTCTGCAATCCCTCGGACAGTCAGTCTTCACACGGTTTCGTTGACGTTCCTGCCGTGGGTTCAGAATGGTTCAAATGGCTCTAAGCACTAAGGGACTTAACATCTGAGGTCATCAGCCCCTAGACTTAGAACTACTTAAACCTAACTAACCTAAGGACATCACACACATCCATGCCCGAGGCGGGATTCGAACCTGTGACCGTAGCAGCAGCGCGGTTCCGAACTGAAGCGCCTAGAACCGCTCGGCCACAACAGCCGGCCATGATTAAACCGTGTGAACCATCCGTAACACTGAGTACGGCTTAGGACTAAACACCGTAGGCTTCCTACATCATTTGGTGCGTCACTGTAAAGTTTTCTTGAGTTTCACGCAAAATTTAATGCTGACTGCCATCTCGAAATTCGCAAACTGTGCGGAACAATGTTCTACTCAGTACAGAACTGAACAATAACTAACAGAAATACAACAATGAAACTTCCGGAAGTGTGCTCCCTGCCGCGGTTGGGTAAGCAGCTGCCAGCAGCAAGTCGTATACTCCTAGCTCACTTATTCGTTACATAGTTTAATTCTTAATTTCTTTCCATGTTTTTGTGTACTTGCATTGTTTAATTCGTAAATTTCTGGCGTATTATAGTACTTGAGAGGTGTAGCATCGAGCTTTAGTACCTGATTAGTGTAAGATCGCGTAGTCTCCTTCTGCCGCCAGGCAGTGTGTCGGCAGTGCGCAAGTAGCAGCATTACTGCATTTACTAGGCAACCTTGTATTTTAATAACCATTTAAATTTTGTGTCGAATTGTTTGTGCTCTCTGTAGATTAGTTCAGAAGTTCTTTGCACAACAGTTTTTAGCATGGATAGGGACTGCAACTGCTGTGTTAGGATGCAGGCTGAGTTGGCATCCCTTTGCTCCCAGCTTCAGGCAGTGTTGGCTTGACTCTGCAAGAAAGGCGGTGTAGCTTGATGTCCAGGTTTCGAGAGGGTGCGTTTCTGGATGAGGTATCGAATATATTGCTTCCCCCTACTTATACCTCCCGAGGAGATCACGAATGTAAAATTAGAGAGATTCGAGCGCGCACGGAGGCTTTCCGGCAGTCGTTCTTCCCGCGAACCATACGCGACTGGAACAGGAAACGGAGGTAATGACAGTTGCACGTAAAGTGCCCTCCGCCACACACCGCTGGGTGGCTTGCGGAGTATAAATGTAGATGTAGATGTAGATTAAATTCAGGCGTGTGCAGGGATGCCAACCGCATTTCGCTCCAACACACCACTGGCGCGAAATTACGAATGTCCTGTAGCGTTTTGAACAGGCTTCGTAATTACCTCCCGTAGGGATCGTAAGAAAAATATAGGAGAGAATAGCGCTCGTGCAGAGATACAAGGTCATCCCCTCTTCCCTCCGCTCGACGTTCGAGTGGAATAGGATCAGAATCGATAATATTGCACCCGTCGCCATGCACTGCACAGTGGCTTGCGGATCATATGTTTAGACATAGGTGTAAAACCACATTAAAGCCTTTATTCTGCAGTATTTAGGAGGGCATAATTTTTGTGTTATTATGATTATTATTAGCGAATTCTCTCAATAAATGGAAGACTTTAAGCAAATAGCTATATCAACGTTTCTTTGAGTTCTTAGTGTTTTTCCAATATGCTTTCATTCTTTCCGAGAAGGCTTGTTTATGTTTTTCCGACAACTTTGGTTTCTGCTGGCTTTGCTTTGGTTGCTCTGATGTAACTTCCCATTCGTCTAACATTCGCGCAAACAAAGTTGACACTCGGCGCGGTTGATGATGTGAGCGACCGTAAATGGAAAAATGCCTTTACGGTCGCTCCGCACCGAGTGTCGACTTTGTTTGCCCGTATTATGCTTTGTGTCTGAAGCTGACTCCTTCTAAAATGTCAGTTGGTCATATGTTTGCGTTTCTGAGGTCCTTTCAAATTTCGTTCAGCCAATGTGTTGAGTTTTTAAGTGATGTTACATAGTCTATTACCCTTTTTGTCCGTCGCTTTTCTGGTAGTCTGTTGAGATGACTAAAGAATTTCATCCACCATTTCTTAATGCTAGTTACGGTGTCTGAAAACTTTTCTATTATTTCAATTGATTGCAGCCTGTAACCGTCTTGGGTACGCCTTGCTCCTAAAATTTCCTAATAATCTTTCTCTCTTCTTTTTTGATTTCTTTAAGTTTTGTTATTATTATCGTTGTTGTTGTATTTGAAATTATTCAAGGACGTCAGGAAAATTTGGAAAAATAACACATTTTTAATTCTGGAAAAACATTTCTTTTTCTCTTCTTTCTGTCATATCTTTTCACTTCAGATTTTGGTAGCTCGCCAGCAAAAGTAGTCAGAAGACAGACAATACTGGTTGAAGCATTACGTGGACAGACCCATGCAATTTTACGTAAATTTAACGTCACAAAAACCACGGAAGCACAAAATGTGCACTTGTCTATTTATTTGCTGTAAATAACATGAAAGCTAAATAACTTATATAAATTAATTTTGTGAAATGTAATTATTCTTCCATAAATAATATTTAGAAGATACAGCGGCAGTCAGCCTGTGGCTGATTGCGAACGATTGTAATACGTTTTTTTGTTTCAGAAAGTAAGTGAAGGGTGTCCCTGGTCAGATCTCTCTCTCTCCTCTCTGTTAGCCTTTGTACTGATAGGAAGCGCTATAGCTGCGTTTCTTGCGTATCACTAATTATTCTTTCTTTTGTGTAGACAAATGCGATATAAGTGAGGTGTATTAGCTTTAGAACCATTTGTGATTAAATTAATGTAAATTAGTTAAGTCTCATGAATTCTCATTTTAACAGTTCCCCTAATAGATATATGATACATGGAATGTTGCGATGGTTTATTGTTACAGCCAACGAGCAATACGAGCTTAACGGATCGTGGCGTGGAGACTCAGTGGCCGAATACAATTGGTATTTGCATTTGCAACTTGCTGCAGCCTCCCTGAGATTAATTGCCGACCATCACGAAGCGTTTTGCAATCTTGAATGCAAGCGCGCAACCTTAAATGATCTGGCCACCGTCTCCAAGCTATGATTCCGTTTCGCCCTTAAATAACAGATACCGGCCCCGCAAAATTGATAGTGATATCAAAAGATGTTATCTTTTCTAAGTTTTACAGCATTTTTCTAGAAGTCAGTTTGGCCACTAACAAAAATGCATCCACCATCAAGAATGGCCGTCTGCTCCTCTTAATTTTAACAGTTTTATTTCCAGTGATTAACTTCAACTTTTACTTAAAACCAAATTTTAGAAATCTTGCGTGAGCAGACGCGTCATGTTGTCTTTATACAATACGGAGGGAATGTCTACTTTGTCAAAGGTGGTATAATGTATTCCTCTTAGTACCCACGAACTTGCTGTTCTGTCGAAAACTGACATTTTGAGACTGTGGCTGTGTGCAAAATATAGGTTGATTCCTGCAGAGAAGAAAACACCATCCAGCGATTTTCGGTTCGAATCTACAGGTTCATCATCAGACGGCTTGTACACGTAAAGCTACATTTTTGTTGTAATTTACATTAGTTTTCACTTTTTATTCCCCATGTGGTGAAAATTCCCTGGGTTGGTGGCGCCTTGCATCCAAAACTTGATGCGAGGAATTGTCTGTTTAATTGTAACTGTGCCTCATAACGATTGCAAACGATGTAAACAAATTATGAAAGTGAAATTTTTTTAGTTTCTTACTTCAAAATACCCGTGCCCTTACGTTGCAAAGCTGACTGCTTGTGTTCATGAAGCAGCGAAGACTATATGAAGCATTTTTTTATACAAATGTGCGGACACATAGTGCAAAGCATCACTCACGCACACCAAAAGTTTTGCCGCATGGAAGGATGTATACCAAGATGGCGATATCACAACTACCGTATAACAATAGCAACGAATTTTTCTCCCGGAGATATTTGGAAACATACGAGGGTAAGTCAATTACCATCCCCAAAGTAGTTATAAAATTTTATTGTAATCAAATAGGAAAATTCGGGAGGACGACGGTTCAATCCCGCGTCCGGCCATCCTGATTTAGGTTTTCCGTGATTTCCCTAAATCACTCCAGGCAAATGCCGGGATGGTTCCTCTGAAAGGGCACGGCCGACTTCCTTCCCCATCCTTCCCTAATCCGATGAGACCGATGACCTCGCTGTCTGGTCTCCTTCCCCAAACCACCAACCACCACCAAATAGGAATATTACAAGAACATCATTTTTCGACATAGTCTCCTTGCGTTTCAACGCACTTGGTCCATCGTTGTACAAGCTTCCTGATGAGAATAACACTATCACTGAAGTCTGCGCTACTTTCTTGTTCATAACGAATCCTAGTTCCTTTATACGATTTTCTGCTGCTGTTGATAATACCCTATATTCATCTGACCAGTCTTCTTTTCATTTCAGTTCACTGACACCCCCACTATATCTGGACTGAGCCTTAGCATTTAACTTTGCACGTTTTCTAGTTTCCCTATCACGTTCCAACTTCTGACATACCACGCCCCGACTCGTATAAAGTTATTTTTTCGGTGTTTATTCAATCTTTTCCTCATGGTCATTTCCACCTTGGCCGTCCCTTCCCGTAGATCCGAATGGGGGACTAGTTCGGAATCTTTTGCCATTGGAGATATCATCATGAAACTTTTTCAGTTACAGGCCACATGTCCTGTGTCTTTGAAGCAGCTGTGTCCATTGCCTTCTGCATCCTCATGCCGTTCATCATTGCTGATTCTTCTGCCTTACGGGGCAGTTTCCCACCACAAGGGCAACGGAGTGTCCTGGATCTCTGTCTGCGTCTCCGCCCTCTGTTGACAAGGTCGTTGGCAGAATGAGGGTGACTTCCTATCCTGGAAGTCTTCGGCCGCTATTACTGATAGCTTTTATTCAAAATTTAAGCGCTGGCGGGGTTCGAAACCGGGACCGGTACCCCCAGGCCAATGGTGCATCCAGCAGCTGTACAACAGTTGACTATAACTGTTATTTTATATATCGATGGACTACTGCCACATGTTCATGTAGATACAATGACATGCTTTCATTCTCGTAAAGTGTTGCATATGGACTAGGTAAAATGTGGCCACAAGTGTGGTACAGAAATTTTAATTATGTGCCACATCTTATGTGATGCACCATGCAGTACTCATCCACACGTGCTTCATAATGAAATAATTGCACAAAACGGCCTATAGTACGACTAATAAAATAATAAAAACAATACAGACTACTATGGACCATGCTCTCCTTCATACAATTTCTAGTGGTCGTGGCCCCACACAGAGGCAAAATTGTAAAGAGAAACTGATGCAGGGTAGCAGAAATAAGATTAGTGATAAACTTAATATTAACGAAGAACACCTAGTTGACAAAGTGAAGAAATTGTCTTTTAAATGATAGACCACAGCAAGCACTCGTCCTTTTCTTTCAGGTTTAATTAGACAAATCTAGATTCCGGCTAGAGCCTAGCCATTATCAATGCACCATTTCATAGCATCAATGCATGTCCCAGTACGTCAGTCCGCTGTTGTTCGGGATTCTGTACAGTTTGTTCAAAACTAGAAATCTAGGTTTGTCTAATAAAACATGAAAGAAAAGGACGACTGATTGTTGTGCGCTATCATTTGAAAGTCATATCACAGTCGTTGAGTGCATCCACATTCCTAATGGAAGGTAACTTGATGAAGGAATTGTGCTTCCTTCGCAGCAAAATAACTTATAATGGACGAATACGGGACATAAAAAGCAGTCTAGCATAGGCAAAGATGGCATTCGTGGTCAGTCGTTTACGAAGACGGTATCTTACTTTGTTCGTATCATGTAGCAACATGAGCTATGGTCACACTCATGTTGTACTGGCATTACTATTATAACATCTGCTGTAATACTGGATGGTTTGAGGATGGGTGCACGTCTGGAACTAGTAACCATCAATAAGTACAGGGAACTTCTTAACGCAACTTACGACAATACTCCAACCATTTATTTCATGAAAGATAAAGCTGCGGTCCTGCTTCACCTCCGGATGCTGGAGAGCTGTAAAAATAAGTCTACATGCTACAAACATTGGCCTTAATTTGAAAGAAATTTCCGAGAATGTACGTCTGGAGCACAACATTATATGGAAGTGAATCATGGATTGCGCGGAAACCGGAGAAGAAAAGAATCAAAGCGTTTTGAGAAGTTATAGTACAGGAGAACACTGAAAATAAGATGGTTTATTAAGATAAGGAATACCCTTTATTACGGACTATAAGATGGACTTTTTTCTTCGAAAAATTGCCTACAAAATTCAGGCGGGTCTTATACTCGAAATTAACATAAAAATACTTCATTTGTGTGGTCATATTGTCCGTAGTTGCTTTACAATTCTTGAGGGTATTTTTGTTCAGTCGTTGCAATTACAAAAAT
The DNA here is from genome assembly GCF_021461385.2 of Schistocerca piceifrons. NCBI lineage: Eukaryota > Metazoa > Arthropoda > Insecta > Orthoptera > Acrididae > Schistocerca > Schistocerca piceifrons. Next base: position 1,065,985,368 of record NC_060138.1, read on the forward strand.
GCGTGATTTCTTTCACCAGATGCGTTTCGTTTCATTGACGAAAGTATCATCAGTGGTCTCTAATAACGTTATTTCCATTTTGATTTGTTTTAGATCGAAAAGCAGTTCGTTATGAATATGATGATTTGTACTTACGGTAATTTTCGCTTGATTTTTCGCTTACATCGGGAAATGCTGTCTGTTACCACATCGTTGTTGTTTTTCTGCATTAGACACTGATAATTTTTAGTTGTTCTTCAGCACTATTCATTTCATATGTTTTTCACAGCACACATCTAGTCACACGACTGTTTTCTGATTGTTTTGCACTTATAAATATGTGTTGTGGTTTGTGTTTTGCAGTGTTGCCAACATAACCTTTCCACTAGTTTGTCTTTGATTTACAACCTTTTTTTTACTAGGTTATTTTATGTGTGTAAGTCTATTTAATTATGTCGCTGTGAAATCATATACTGTGTGAGAGTATGGAAGGAATAGTGATGGATGGCTTTTCTTTTGGTGTGGGGGAGGGAAAACCATGACGAGTGGACATACGGGTATAACATTGTGATGGAGTGTGAGGCCAAGGAGAAGGTGAGGGGCAAGAAGTGAAATGAAATTGTGAGTGGGGGGGGGGGGCGGTTGTGGGAGAGTGGGAGGGGGTTGAAGGATGGAAAAGGCTCTTTACTTTTTCATGTAATTTTATCAGTTGTTTTACATAGAGTCTGGTTTCCAACATTTATTGGGTCATGAGCAACTGTTTATTTTGTGTTAATGCTTTGTGTATGTGAAATTTTTTTTGGAAAGGTAGAAGGTGTCTGACCTTACCGATTTTTATGATACTAATATCTTTTTCAATATTTCTTGGTTTGTGATGCTCTTGTTTTAGATGATCTGCAAATGTTGAATGGTTTGTACCACATTTAAATGCTGTGGTGTGTTTTTTATATGTTGTGTCAGATGTCCTGCCAGTCATTCTTACGTATATCTCTTCACAACCTTTGTAACAGAGCTGAGAGATACCAGATTGTTGGTATCTGTCTAGTTTTGATTTCAGTTTTGGGATGTACTTTTGTATTGAACTGTTTGTTTTGCCTTGTTTTTTTGAATATGTTACCTATTTCATGTGTGAATTTCTTGTGTAGGTCACTGTATGCTATTTCTTTAGTAGTGAGTTGGTATGGTTTGTTTAGTTTTTTCATTATTTGTCTCTCTATATTTTTGTTTAGTTTGTCTACCATTGTTTCTTTGTGTCCATTCTTTAATGCTACTTGTTTTATTATGGCTACCTCTTCCTGGTAATCAGAAGTGTTTAGGATAATCCTGTTCGGTGTTTTTAACATGTATCTGCCTGTTTGTGATTCTGTGGGTGGTTTGAGGTTGCATTTAAGGGGCTCCGGAACGCCCTATACTTGCAATGTTAAAATAACGCTTATAAATTACATCTTTCCTCACAAAGTATTTGAGGTAGGAAGTTGAACTTTTTACAGATTATTTATTGGAATATGGGCTACAACTTAACACAGGGATTTTACAAAATTTTAGTTCAGTTATTAAAGATGATTTTTTTTTCAATTGTAATGAAAATTCACAACATTTTTTTCAATTTTTTATTTATATATTCAAAAATATACAGTTTTTTGGAAAAAGGCTGTGTTAAATAATGCAAAAGGTACTATGTAACATTTACTGAAAGTTTGAAACAAATATGTTTGGAAGATCCTTAGAAAAGATGTAATTAGTATGAGAAAATAAAAGTTTTGGGAATCGAGCGACAAAGATTGGATGAACTTTCTAGTGCATTCCAGGTCCATAGGATGGATTATCTTCATCCTCTGCAAACTCCTCCTCCAGCTTCCTCTTGTTCCTCCTCCTGTTTACTCTTGCTTGTATTTCTAGACTCTTTACAGCCCTGTCTGCAGCCCAAAGGCGTTCCTTGTCTAAAGCCTTGTTGTGTTCGTAGATTTTGCTACCATTTTCTTCAGTTGCAGTTACTGCAACACTGTTCCAAAAGGTCGTCATGTATGAACACTTACCACATTTCAGTTGTACTTCACTAGCAAGTCCTACGTGCTTTATTATGGAGAGTTCCAGACCAACTTCACTACAATGAATACATCTTACACAGTTTGAAAAAATTCCTTTGAGAACCGACATATCAAATATTTCATTCACATCCGATTCGCCCATAAAACATTCATAGTTTTCACTCATTGAACCAAGCTTCTTCTGTGAAGTATTTTCTTTCCTACTTTGTCTGCTATGGGCAGGTGTACTTGAGAGGTAAGATTCACTCACTTGGTTATCGTCTTTATTGTTTACAGTAATAACACATACCTTTGGCTTTCCAACATTTCTCCTTATCTTAAAAGGCTTCAGAGGATTTCTAATAACTTTACTTTTACTCATTATTATACTTCAACAAAACAGAGACTCAAGAAACAGAATTAATTACGAATATTTTCGAGATAACGACAGAGTAAATAAACATGAAACAATCGACAATCACACCAGCGATATATATTGAACCATCACAGGTTAGCCACAACACATACTTTATCTCACATCACTAAAATGTACCTGATGAACACGGACGTTAATAATAACACCATTTGACAGCAGTTTAACAGCGCCACAGTGGGTCACGCCCATGTAGAACACATTTCAAAAAAAATTTAAAAATAGTTGTAGTCTTCGTAATTGAATAAATTATATATCTATTAAAAGGTAATAGTCTGCAGATTCAGAAAACGCAAAAAAAGTAAAAATTGAACTTTTCATGATTTTGAGCCTTTCCGGAGCCCCTTAAGACAATATCACGTGTTGTGTGTTTTCTGTATCTGTCAAATGTGTGTTTATTATTGTCTTGTCTTATGGTTATGTCTAGAAATTTGAGTGAGTTTTCTTGTTATTATTCTTCTGTAAACTTCATGTTTTTGTGTTCATTATTTATGTCTTTGTGTAGTTGCTGTATTCTGTTTTTAGGTTCATCTACCATACATATTATGTCATTCATGCATCTGTACCAGTCGATGATGTTGTACCTTTTCTTTGTTATTATGTCTTCAAATATTATTTCTTCTATTTGATTCATGAAAATGTTGGCTGATGTTTCTGAAATACGAGGGCTATCCACAAAGTACATTACGTTTTGGAATTAAAAATAAATAAAGCATTGGAATTTTTTTAATATATACAGATGAAAGCCACACTTCAATACTACTTTTCTACATAGTTGCCATTTAAATTAAGGCACTTATCGTAGCGATGGACGAGCTTGGGAATTCCTTCGTCGTAAAATTCGGCCGCCTGCGCCTTCAACCACGTGGTTACCTTTTCTTGAAGCTGTGCGTCGTCATCAAAACGCTGCATAGCCAACCACTTCTTCATTGTTGGGAATAAGTGGAAGTCGCTCGGTGTCAGGTCTGGACTGTACGGCGGATGAGGAAACAACTCCCACTTAAAAGATTCGAGAACTTCACGAGTGGCATTTGCCGTGTAGACCCGGGCGTTGTTGTGAATCAGCAAGAACTTTGAGCCCAACTTTCCCCTGCGCTTGTTTTGTATTACTCTTCTGAGGTTGTGCACAGTTTGGCAATACCTTTGAGAGTTTATTGTAGTGCCTCTTTCCAGGAAATCCACAAAAATCGTATTTCTACCGGGTTACTGATTAACCACTTGGTTGAAGGCGCAGGCGGCCGAATTTTACGAAGAAGGAATTTCCAAGCTTGTCCATCGCTACGATAAGTGCCTTAACTTAAATGGCAACTATGTAGAAAAGTAGTACTGAAATGTGGCTTTCATCTGTATATAATAAAAAAATTTCCAATACTTTATTTATTTTTAATTCCAAAACGTAATGTACTTTGTGGCTAGCTCACGTAGGTGAACCCATGGGCAGACCTCTTCTATGGAGTATTCTTGATTGAATTCAAAATAATTTTGTTGTGTTGTTAACTGTAATCATTTTATTGTTTCGTCTGAGGGTTCATGAGGTAGATGGTTGTGTGTCTTCAGGTTTTCATCAATTATTTTTATGGTTTCTTTAACAGGTATGCAACTTCGCATAGTGTACATACTGAATACAGACCCAGCAATATTGAATAAGATATGAATATCATAAAAATTAGGAAAGACAGATGCCTCCTCCCTTTCCAAGAAAATTTCCAAATACACAAAGCATTAATAAAAAATAAACAGTTGCTCAACGACCAAATAAATACTGGAAACCGGACTCTGCATAAAACAATTGATGAAATTACAGCCGGCCGGAGTGGCCAAGCGGTTCTAGGCGCTTCAGTCTGGAACCGCGCGACCGCTACGGTCGCAGGTTCGAATCCTGCCTCGGGCGTGGATGTGTGTGTTGACCTTACGTTAGTTAGGTTTAAGTAGTTCTAAGTTCTAGGGGACTGATGACCTCAGATGTTAAGTCCCATAGTGCTCAGAGCCATTTGAACCATTTTTTTTAATGAAATTACATGAAAAAGAAGAGCCTTTTCCATCCATCACCCCCTGCCACTCTCCCACAACCTACCCCCACCCCCCCGCCCACTCACAATTTCATTTCACTTCTTGCTCCTCACATTCTCCTTTATTTCATGCTCCGTCACACTACTATACACTTATGTCCACTCATCATGGTTTCTCCCTCCCCCCACACAAAAAAGCCCTCCATCACTACTGCTTCCCTACTCTCACACAGTATATACACTCTTGGAAATGGAAAAAAGAACACATTGACACCGGTGTGTCAGACCCACCATACTTGCTCCGGACACTGCGAGAGTGCTGTACAAGCAATGATCACACGCACGGCACAGCGGACACACCAGGAACCGCGGTGTTGGCCGTCGAATGGCGATAGCTGCGCAGCATTTGTGCACCGCCACCGTCAGTGTCAGCCAGTTTGCCGTGGCATACGGAGCTCCATCGCAGTCTTTAACACTGGTAGCATGCCGCGACAGCGTGGACGTGAACCGTATGTGCAGTTGACGGACTTTGAGCGAGGGCGTATAGTGGGCATGCGGGAGGCCGGGTGGACGTACCGCCGAATTGCTCAACACGTGGGGCGTGAGGTCTCCACAGTACATCGATGTTGTCGCCAGTGGTCCGCGGAAGGTGCACATGCCCGTCGACCTGGGACCGGACCGCAGCGACGCACGGATGCACGCCAAGACCGTAGGATCCTACGCAGTGCCGTAGGGGACCGCACCGCCACTTCCCAGCAAATTAGGGACACTGTTGCTCCTGGGGTATCGGCGAGGACCATTCGCAACCGTCTCCATGAAGCTGGGCTACGGTCCCGCACACCGTTAGGCCGTCTTCCGCTCACGCCCCAACATCGTGCAGCCCGCCTCCAGTGGTGTCGCGACAGGCGTGAATGGAGGGACGAATGGAGACGTGTCGTCTTCAGCGATGAGAGTCGCTTCTGCCTTGGTGCCAATGATGGTCGTATGCGTGTTTGGCGCCGTGCAGGTGAGCGCCACAATCAGGACTGCGTACGACCGAGGCACACAGGGCCAACACCCGGCATCATGGTGTGGGGAGCGATCTCCTACACTGGCCGTACACCACTGGTGATCGTCGAGGGGACACTGAATAGTGCACGGTACATCCAAACCGTCATCGAACCCATCGTTCTACCATTCCTAGACCGGCAAGGGAACTTGCTGTTCCAACAGGACAATGCACGTCCGCATGTATCCCGTGCCACCCAACGTGCTCTAGAAGGTGTAAGTCAACTACCCTGGCCAGCAAGATCTCCGGATCTGTCCCCCATTGAGCATGTTTGGGACTGGATGAAGGGTCGTCTCACGCGGTCTGCACGTCCAGCACGAACGCTGGTCCAACTGAGGCGCCAGGTGGAAACGGCATGGCAAGCCGTTCCACAGGACTACATCCAGCATCTCTACGATCGTCTCCATGGGAGAATAGCAGCCTGCATTGCTGCGAAAGGTGGATATACACTGTACTAGTGCCGACATTGTGCATGCTCTGTTGCCTGTGTCTATGTGCCTGTGGTTCTGTCAGTGTGATCATGTGATGTATCTGACCCCAGGAATGTGTCAATAAAGTTTCCCCTTCCTGGGACAATGAATTCACGGTGTTCTTATTTCAATTTCCAGGAGTGTACTTAGAGGTACAAAAACAAAAAGAAGAGACTGGTGTGCCTAAAAGTGTGTTCTGAAAAACATAGGAAATGCATAGAGCTTAAGAACAGTTAAAAATTAGACCAAAATTATCAGTGTCTAATGCACAAAAATACAACGATGTGTCAGCAGACGTCATTTCTCGATGTAAGCGAGAAATCAAGCGAAAATCACCGTAAGTACAAATCATCATATTCTGAACGAATTGCTCCTCAAGTACCACAAAAATGTCCAGTTTTGATCTAAAATTCCCACCAGCGTTATAATGACCATATACTTGAATCCGCGGCAAACGTATCTCTGTCTGCCAGTGTTGGAGTGTTGGATTCAACTGGCAGCAGCGGTGTACTGATGCGACGAACATCAGCTGCGTGGAGGGGGGGGGGGGAAATTGACAATTTGTTAACACTGTCTCCCTCCTGCTCCGTCATCACAAACCCCGAACACTGTCTAGCCTATGATGCATCATTGCAGTGTACGTGCCAGTGTACTCGAATGTCATTTGTTTTATCGGTTACAGTGCAATAATTTCGTTAGTAGCTAGTTTCGTAATGGAAAAAAAACTAAAAGGTATTCGTATGATGCGGGCTATAAACTGAAAGTAACAGCATATGCCGAAGAAAATGGAAACAGAGCAGCCTGAACGGCATTTTGGCTCTCCACCAACAGCAAACACCATTCGCGATTAGCTGAGTGGTAAAGAATCATCATCATCATCATTTAAGACTGATTACGCCTTTCAGCGTTCAGTCTGGAACATAGTCCCCCTTATAAAATTTCTCCATGAACCCCTATTCAGTGCTAACATTGGTGCCTCTTCTGATGTTAAGCCTATTACTTCAAAAGCATTCTTAACCGAATCCAGGTACCTTCTCCTTGGTCTACCCCGACTCCTCCTACCCTCTACTGCTGAACCCATGAGTCTCTTGGGTAACATTGCTTCTCCAATGCGTGTAACATGACCCCAACATCTAAGCCTATTCGTCCTGACTGCTACATCTATAGAGTTCATTCCCAGTTTTTCTTTGATTTCCTCATTGTGGACACCCTCCTGCCATTGTTCCCATCTACTAGTACCTGCAATCATCCTAGCTACTTTCATATACGTAACGTCAGCCTTATTGATAAGGTAACCCGAATCCACCCAGCTTTCGCTCCCATACAACAAAGATGGTCGAAAGATTGAACGGTGCACAGATAACTTAGTCTTGGTACTGACTTCCTTCTTGCAGAAGAGAGTAGATCGCAGCTGAGAGCTCGCTGCATTAGCTCCGCTACACCTCGCTTCCAGTTCTTTCACTATGTTGCCATCCTGTGAGAATATGCATCCTAAGTACTTGAAACCGTCCACCTGTTCTAACTCTGTTCCTCCTATTTGGCACTGAGTTCGCTTATATATCTTTCCCACTGACATTACTTTCGTTTTGGAGATGCTAATCTTACATTTCTGATCTAGCTCTGAAATATTACTTTGCAAACTTTCAATCGAATCTGCCATCACAACTAAGTCATCCGCATATGCGAGACTGCTTATTTTGTGTTCACCTATCTTAATCTCACCCAGCCAGTCTATTGTTTTCGACATATGATCCATAAATAATATGAGCAACAGTGGAGACAGGTTGCAGCCGTGTCTTACTCCTGAAACAACTCTGAACCATGAACTCAATTTACCGTCAACTCTAACTGCTGCCTGACTATCTATGTAAAGACCTTTAATTGCTTGCAAAAGTTTGCCTATTATTCCATAATCTCTTAGAACAGACAATAACTTCCTCCTAGGAACCCGGTCATATGCCTTTTCTAGATCTATAAATCGTAGTTACAATTCCCTCTTCCACTCGTAACACTTCTCCATTATTTGCCGTAAGCTAAAGATCTGGTCCTGAAAACCTCTAAGAGGCCTAAACCCACACTGATATTCCCTCCATCTGCCCAAGGCATCAACAGGATTCACCAGCAGTTTTCCTGACCTGTCCAAAACACTTGTCATTTCCTTCTTACCTCCCTTTCGAAGACTGCTAATTACACTCCAGAATGGTTTTCCAACAGCTTGACCCAAAGTCTCCAACCTGTTTCCAAAGTCTTCCCATGACTTCTTCTTGGATGCTGCAATTATCTGTTTGGCTTTGTTTCTTTCTTCAACATAACTTTCTCTGTCTACCTGAGTTCTAGTATGTAGCCATTTTTGATACGCCTTCTTTTTCCTTTTACAGGCTGCCTTGACTGTGTCATTCCACCAAGCTGTTTGCTTCGTCCTACCTTTATACACTACTGTTCCAAGACATTCTTTAGCCACTTCTAGCGCTGTGTCCCTATACCTTGTCCATTCCTTTTCCAATGACTGTAATTGACTACATTCAACTAACTGGTACCTTTTTGAGACCACTGTTTTGTACTTCTTCCTGATTTACTTATCCTGAAGTTTCTCCACTCTTATCCTCCTACATATGGACCTGACCTCCTGCACTTTCGGCCTCACAATACCAATTTCATTGTAGATTAAATAGTGATCAGTGTCATCAAAGAATCCCCTGAATACACGTGTGTCCCTCACGTTGTTGTTGTTGTTGTTGTCTTCAGTCCTGAGAATGGTTTGATGCAGCTCTCCATGCTACTCTATCCTGTGCAAGCTTCTTCATCTCCCAGTACTTACTGCAACCTACATCCTTCTGAATCTGCCTAGTGTATTCATCTCTTGGTCTCCCTCTACGATTTTTACCCTCCACGCTGCCCTCCAATGCTAAATTTGTGATCCCTTGATGCTTCAGAACATGTCCTACCAACCGGTCCCTTCTTCTTGTCAAGTTGTGCCACAAACTCCTCTTCTCCCCAATTCTATTCAATACCTCCTCATTATTTATGTGATCTACCAATCTAATCTTCAGCATTCTTCTGTAGCACCGCATTTCGAAAGCTTCTATTCTCTTCTTGTCCAAACTATTTATCGTCCATATTTCACTTCCATACATGGCTACACTACATACAAATACTTTCAGGAACGACTTCCTGACACTTAAATCTATACTCGATGTTAACAAATTTCTCTTCTTCAGAAACGCTTTCCTTGCCATTGCCAGTCTACATTTTATATCCTCTCTATTTCGACCATCGTCAGATATATTGCTCCCCAAATAGCAAAACTCCTTTTCTACTTTAAGTGTCTCATTTCCTAATCTAATTCTCTGAGCATCACCCGACTTAGTTCGACTACATTCCATTATCCTCGTTTTGCTTTTGTTAATGTTCATATTATATACTCCTTTCAAGACACTGTCCATTCCGTTCAACTGCTCTACCAAGTCCTTTGCTGTCTCTGACAGAATTACAATGTCATCGGTGAACTTCAACGTTTTTATTTCTTCGCCATGGACTTTAATACCTACTCCGAATTTTTCTTTTGTTTCCTTTATTGCTTGCTCAATATACAGATTGAATAACATCAGGGAGAGGCTACAACCCTGTCTCACTCCCTTCCCAACCACTGCTTCCCTTTCATGCCCTCGACTCTTAGAACTGCCATCTGGTTTCTGTACAAATTGTAAATAGCCTTTCGCTCCCTCTATTTTACCCCTGTCACCTTCAGAATTTGAAAGAGAGTATTCCAGTGAACATTGTCAAAAGCTTTCTCTTAGTCTACAACAGCTACAAATGTAGGTTTGCCTTTCCTTAATCTATTTTCTAAGATAAGTCGTAGGGGCAGTATTGCCTCACATGTTCCAACATTTCTGCGGAATCCAAACTGAACTTCGCCGAGGTCGGCTTCTACCAGTTTTTCCATTCGTCTGTAAAGAATTCACGTTAGTATTTTGCAGCTGTGACTTATTAAACTGATAGTTCGGTAATTTTCACATCTGTCAACACCTGCTTTCTTTGAGATTGGAATTATTATATTCTTCTTGAAGTCCGAGGGTATTTCGCCTGTCTCATACATCTTGCTCACCAGATGGTAGAGTTTTGCCAGGACTGGCTTTCCCAAGGAAGTCAGTAGTTCCAATGCAATGTTGCCTAGTCCCAGGGCCTTGTTTCGACTCAGGTCTTGCAGTGCTCTGTCAAACTCTTCACGCAGTATCATATCTCCCACTTCATCTTGATCTACATCCTCTTCCATTTCCATAATATTGTCCTCAAGTACATCGCCCTTGTATAGACCCTCTAAATACTCCTTCCACCTTTCTGCTTTCCCTTCTTTGCTTAGAACGGGGTTTCCATCTGAGCTTTTGATATTCATACAAGTGGCTCTCTTTTCTCCAAAGGTCTCTTTAATTTTCCTGTAGGCAGTATCTATCTTACCCCTAGTGAGATAGGCCTCTACATCCTTACATTTATCCTCTAGCCATCCCTGCTTAGCCATTTTGCACTTCCTGTCGATCTCATTTTTGAGACGTTTGTATTCCCTTTTGCCTGCTTCATTTACTGCGTTTTTATATTTTCTACTTTCATCAACTAAATTCAATATTTCTTCTGTTACCCAAGGATCTCTACTAGCCCTACCTACTTGATCCTCTGCTGCCTTCACTACTTCATCCCTCAGAGCTACCCATTCTTCTTCTACTGTATTTCTTTCCCCCATTCCTGTCAATTGTTCCCTTATGCTCTCCCTGAAACTCTGTACAACCTCTGGTTTAGTAAGTTTATCCAGGGCCCATCTCCTTAAATTCCCACCTTTTTGCAATTTCTTCAGTTTTAATCTACAGCTCATAACCAATAGATTGTGGTCAGAGTCCACATCTGCCCCTGGAAATGTCTTACAATTTAAAACCTGGTTCCTAAATCTCTGTCTTACCATTATACAATCTATCTGATACCTTCTAGTGTCTCCAGGATTCTTCCATGTATACAACCTTCCTTTATGATTCTTGAACCAAGTGTTCGCTATGATTAAGTTATGCTCTGTGCAAAATTCTACCAGGCGGCTTCCTCTTTCATTTCTCTCCCCCAATCCATATTCACCCACTATATTTCCTTCTCTCCCTTTTCCTACCCTCGAATTCCAGTCACCCATGACTATTAAATTTTCGTCTCCCTTCACTACCTGAATAATTTCTTTTATCTCATCATACATTTCATCAATTTCTTCATCATCTGCAGAGCTAGTTGGCATATAAACTTGTACTACTGTAGTAGGCATGGGCTTCGTGTCTATCTTGGCCACAATAATGCGTTCACTATGCTGTTTGTAGTAGCTTACCCGTACTCCTACTTTTTATTCATTATTAAACTTACTGCTGCATTACCCCTATTTGATTTTGTATTTAAAACCCTGTATTCACCTGACCAAAAGTCTTGTCCCTCCTGCCACCGAACTTCACTAATTCCCACTATATCTAACTTCAACCTATCCACTTCCCTTTTTAAATTTTCTAACCTACCTGCCCGATTAAGGGATCTGACATTCCACGCTCCGATCCGTAGAACGCCAGTTTTCTGTCTCCTGATAACGACGTCCTCTTGAATAGTCCCCCCCCCCCCCCCACAGATCCGAATGGGGGACTATTGTACCTCCGGAATATTTTACCCAAGACGACGCCATCATCATTTAACCATACAGTAATGCCGCATGCCCTCGGGAAAAATTACGGCTGTAGTTTCCCCTTGCTTTCAGCCGTTCGCAGTACCAGCACAGCAAGGCCGTTTTGGTTAGCGTTGCAAGGCCAGATCAGTCAATCATCCAGACTGTTGTCCCTGCAACTACTGAAAAGGCTACTGCCCCTCTTCAGAAACCACACGTTTGTCTAGCCTCTCAACAGATACCCCTCCGTTGTGGTTGCACCTACGGTACGGCCATCTGTATCGCTGAGGTACGCAAGCCTCCCCACCAACGGCAAGGTCCACGGTTCATGGGGGTAGGGGTAGGCTGTCCCTCACAGCCTTCCTTAATTCCTGATCTGTTATTATATAGTCAATGACAGATCTGGTTCCCCTGCCTTCCCAAGTATACCGGTGAATGTTCTTATGTTTAAAAAAGGAGTTTGTGATTACTAAGCCCATACTGGCACAGAAATCCAAGAGTTGTTTCCCGTTCCTGTTGGCCTCCATATCCTCTCCAAATTCACCCATAACCTTTTCATACCCTTCTGTTCGATTTCCAACCCCGGCATTAAAATCACCCATGAGCAGAACACTGTCCTTGTCCTTTACTCTAACAACTACATCACTGAGTGCGTCATAAAAACTAGCCATCTTATCTTGATCTGTTCCTTCACAATGCGAATATACTGACACAATCCTAATTTTCTTGCTACAAACTGTCAAATCTATCCACATCAGTCGTTCGTTTACATACCTTATTGCATGTCCCTTCACAATGCGAATATACTGACACAATCCTAATTTTCTTGCTACACACTGTCGAATCTATCCACATCAGTCGTTCGTTTACATACCTTATTGCAACTACGCTGGGTTCCATTTCTTTCCCGATGTAAAGCCCTACACCCCATTGTGCTATTCCTGCTTTGACTTCTGACAGGTAGACCTTGTATTCTTCCACTTTCTCTTCTTTCTCACGCCTTACCCGAATGTCACTGACAGCTAAAACGTCCAACCCCATCTTACTTGCAGCCACTGCCATCTCTAGCTTCTACCCAGAGTAGCCCACATTGATATTAATAGCTCTCTATCTCGTTACCATTCGTTTGCCGAGTCGTATCTTAGGAGTCCCTGGTTTGTCAATTAGAGGTCGGACTCCGTCACGTCCAAAGGTCCGAGACATTTTGCTCTGATTGTTGCCAGCATCATATCTAAAGTAACAGGGAAGCAGGTTGCTAGCCTTACTTGCCCCGGGTCCAATTGAGTTTTACTCCTAACGGTTGAGGGACTAACTGGTAGATTTGGTAGTCTTTGCCGTCTGAGCACAAAGCTGACCACGACTCAGAATATGTCCGAGATGCCCAGCCTTATTCCAAAGTAACTGGTATCCCGACTGTCAGCACCATTTACTTGGCCACTCATACGTTGCCCGTGGTTCATGAACTAGGACATGACAACAAGAACCCACACCATGAACCACACTGGTAAAGAAGAAGTGAAAAAATCAGGAAGACTAAATGTGCAAATAGAGGACTGAATGCAATATGACCAAAACTATAAGATGACGTATTGAAATGGATTCAAGGACACCGTCAAAATGGCGTTGAAATTAATACAAAAATGATTCAAATACACGCTCCTAAGCTAGCGCTGCAGTACAACTTAACAGACTTTAAGGGTGGAGTTGTTTGGTGCTGCAGGTTTATGAAGCGTCATGAACTTAGCATGCCAACAAGAACCAAAATACCTCAGAAAATGCCAGAAGAGTACGAAAATAAAATATTATCTTTCCATCGCTTTATTATTCAACATAGTAAAAAACTAGTGTGGGATTAAGCCAAATATCGAATATGGACGAAACTCCTCTGACATTTTAATGTGCCGAATAACGGAACTGTTGCCACGAAAGGTGCTAATACTGTATCTGTAAAAACAAGTGTACATGAAAAAATGCACTACACTGTTGCGCTGACAATACTAAACTTAGTGTAGCGATCAGTTGCAAGCGCTAAACAATGCCAAAACCTGAAATACCACCAGGTGTTGATGTTCACGTACACGATAATGGTTAGATGGACGAGACTGGTGTGAAATTGTGGATTAACAGAGTGTGGGAGAGAAGGAAAGGTGCTTTATTGAAGAAGAGTTCTCTTCTTGTGCTAGATCAGTTTAACAGTCATCTGAAAAATTCTGTGAAAGGAAAATTGAGACAGAGAAATACAGAGTATGCTGTAATTCCGGCAGGACTTACTTCAAAACTGCAACGTCTTGATACCTCGATAAATAAACCATTTAAACTGTATATGAGAGAGGATGGAACAAATGGATGATGAATGAAACCCAACATTAATTCACGCCGAACGGAGCCTTAAAACGACGTACAATCAAAGAAGTGTGTCAATTGATAAAACAGCCGTGGTCAAGAGTGAGAGAAGACATTATTGTTAAATCTTTCAGGAAGTGCGGCATAAGTAATGCTCTCGATGGCAATGAATAATATCTTATGTATGAAGAGGGCGACGATGACGAGGAAGAAGAAGAAGAAGAAGAAGAAGAAGAAGAAAGTTCAAATGACGATTTTCAGGGATTTTATAGGTCAGTTCAGTTTTATAAACAAAGAAGTTTTTAGTCTGGCTTTCCAGTCTAATAACAAAAATAGTAAAAATGTTAGTTTTTTAAAAATTACTAAAAATTAAGGTGCGTCTTACAGTCCGTGGCATCTTATAGTGCATAAAATACGGTAAGACGCTTCTCCGCAGAATTGGCGAGGGAAGAAAATGTGGAATACACTGACACGTTGCTGGCCGGCGAGCGGGAAGTTGGGAATTATGGGGCTGACGGAGAGCATGTCCAGAAGATGAGGCGATTAATACAACCGTTCTGGAGAAGCGGAGCATCCGGGTTCGAACACTTGCTACTGACCAGGTGGTTACACGCATTGTAGCCCGACCATCGAACGACGACATTCGACATGCTAGCACAGCCGAAGTCTCCTGGGCTACAATGCATTTCGCTGCTAGGAAAGCCCCTGGTCATGATGGCATTCAAAACCGTGTCTTCCAGGAGTTCACGGACAAAGCCACAGAATACCTAATACACATAACGAATGCCATACTAAAACACCAACACTTCCCCGCTTTTTGGAAGACGGCCAAGGTCCTGATGTTCAGGAAGCCGGGGAAAGAACACAGCCTCCCACAAAATTACAAGATTGTTGAGAAGGTGATTCTCAAACGCATCACTAGGCACTGCATATCAAATGACATCCTGAGACCGGAGTAATTCGGCTTCAGGAATCACCACTCCACAACACAACAACTCTTACGGGTCGCTGAACATATAACACATGGCTTCAACACAAACAAAGCAACAGGGGCGGTGTTCCTGGACATCGAAAAGGCTTTCGACCGTCTATGGCACAACGGCTTCATTCGCAAACCCAGCGACGCGTAGTTCCCCGACGGGCTGGTGCGTCTCATACACTCATACCTCACAGACAGGAGTTTCAACTCTGACGTGGAGGGAAAACAATCAACACGACACGGTATACACGCGGGAGTACCCCAGGGAAGCATCCTAGGGCCCCTACTGTTTAACCTCTACATAAACGATATTCCAACCACACACAACACAACGATGGCAATCTACGCGGATGACACAGCCATCCTCGCGCAAGACTGGAAACCATCAAACATTTCGTCACGACTACAGACCGCACTCCGAGTGGCTGAGCCTTGGTTAGAGAAATGGCGTGTTGGAGTAAACGTCGACAAGTGCGAACACGTTCTGTTGACTAGAAGACCGAAGCAACTGCGCAAACACCGATACTGCAGACCAATAACTCTACATGCACGCCCAATACGTTTCCGCGAGAAAGTCAAATACCTCGGTGTCTGGCTGGACCGGAAATTACTCTGGGGGGACCAAACACAACACATGACCAACAGAGCAAGCGCGAGGCTCAAACAGCTCTACCCTATGCTCAACAGGCGTAGTGCATTGAACAGACGGGTGTCGAGGTCCATGTACATGACACTTATTCGACCCCTGATGAAGTACGCAGCCCCTGTCTGGGGATACGCTGCGTCCACACGCCTGCGCCGTCTGCAGATTATACCAAAAAAAAGTACTCAAAATCATAAGCAATGCTCCACGACACGCACGCATCGCGGTTCTTCACCAGGAATACCGATTTGAGACTCTCACGGAGGTAATCCACAAACTCACCACAAGACTATACAGAAACTCCAGACATTCGCACAACCCGTTCATGCTGTATCTGGGGAACTACGACCACAACCATAGATGGAAACATAACAGACCAAAAGACATACTTGCAAGGACCTAACATCTATGGCCAAGTACCCGCAAACACAACGGTACAGGTGAGCCCCTGTTAATCAGCCACCATTCCTGGATATCCAGTTGGAAAATACTTGCCGAATAACTGGCACCACGCAGGGAAGCCGTACCGTACACTACATGCAGACAAGCTATACACCCCCCCCCCCCCCCCCACATAGTGAGATGATCTATGGCCGATCTCCCACTAATATATAACGACCCTGATTCTTCCAGGAATGCAGCGGCTGCAGCAGACCGGGATACTTCGCCATCGCCTGCCACGGTAATAATGCATGATACCCACACTAACAAACCCAACCTTGCATGAAGCCACTGCTGCTCTTACTACCCATCCCACTGTCGCAGAGGTTTTTTTCCCTCGGCGCGAGCCTTGGCATTTTTTTCCCTCTGCTCGTCAACTTGCTACCCTCATTCGCGTTTCGTCCACTTTCTATCACCTGATGGACCGTGTTAATGCTTAGTCTTACCCAGACGCACGGATAACATCACAGCCCAGCATCCTGTGATCCACCTATCAGATAACTAACATGTTGACGGAGGTGACAGTAGAACTTTTGGTTTGGTCACTACGTTGGTGCGGGCGTGGAGGGGCCCTATCTCTATTAAAATCCGGGTTCGAGTCTCGGTCCGGCACAGATTTTCAGCTCTCGCCGTTGCATTGCTCAGTACCCTGACGTACAGTTTCTAGAGGGGGCTTTAGAGGACAAAAAGATCGATCATTGATTGATTGATGACGTTTGGTGTAAGATTTAACTCTGAGATGGAGAAGGTGGCACAGGAGAAGAAGTCGTAGAGGGCTACAAACGAGTCAGAGGTCTGGAAGAATGTGGATGACCTCCGTCACTGCCACTGTGACTCCACTATTACTACTGCTGACGCTACTGCTACTATTATCACATCTACCACCGTCTATCATTGCCTCTGCTTATCATGGTTATTATTTTCTTTTCTGTTAATGCATATATACTTTAACCAAGGTAGTTAAAATGCCTCGTCAGTTTTTTCCAGTGTTTCAGTTGCTGCTGGATGGGTCTTCTTATAGTCTAGCTCGACCCATGTGAACACTGAAAATTTTGAACTGTGTGGGAAGTAACCGTTACAGTATTAGTTCATCACAGGACTGTGAAGTTTTTACTGTGACACACATGGCATCATCTTGTTGTGCAACAGTAACTTTGCATTTCAGAGCAAGCTCAGTCGCTGCCCACAGATGAGCACCTATCAGAAACGCTCCGCGCTTCCTACTCCAAATCTTAACTGGTTGTTATCACCCGTTTTCTTTCATCCAGAGATTTTTTCAAGTTTGCTCATTGTTGCTATTGAACTGCGAGATCTCTGACACTTAAATGTCACGCGCTCCTCTCCACATTGTTATCACGGATTTATCTGAGATCTGAAGATGGTCATTGCTGGCAGAAACAGGTAGTCTAAGTACCTATAAAATTTTATAATCATAAGCTAAGTAAAAGAAAATTACCATCTGAGATAGACACCGTACTGCGTCCTCCGCAAGTACCCACTTGGCCCCTTTACAATTTTCAATTTCCGTTTTATTGTTCTGTTTGATGACCAAAGGCTGACAGCCTGTGGCGTGCTCGTTTACAAGTAAGGAATCATTGCTGTAAAGACTGCTTGTTTGGACAACTACTTACGACTTGTAGTGTATGACTCAGAAGAGCTTATTGAGTGAACGGTCGGTAATAATAGTACGGCGAGCAAAAGCTGCCGCTATTATCCTTCTCACTTAGCATAGACAGCGACGTCGCCTTGAACGAAACGCTCGTAGGCCCAAATCAGGACGTGGATGCTGCCTTGCCTGGAGCTTAGCCTACTAAACGCCTCAGACACAATGGAGGTCAGACAGCCAGCCAAGAGCGCTGGGGACCGGTTCTGAGGCGCGGGGGCGGATCTCCAGACGGGGTCACGGTCAACAATGCCCTCCGTCTCGATACAACAGGTACCGCTAGCGCCCTTCGCAACTCACGCGCCTCCCCTCCCAACACGCAATGCGTCATGCAGCGCAGATACAAGCACATAAAGCGATCTTCAGCAGCAGTGAAAGTGGTTCTTAGATAATGATTTAGTTATTAGTACCTCGTTCAACTGCTCTTCCAAGTCCTTTGCTGTCTCTGACAGAATTACAATGTCATCGGCGAACCTCAAAGTTTTTATTTCTTCTCCATGGATTTTAATGCCTACTCCGAACTTTTCTCTTGTTTCCTTTACTACTTGCTCAATATACAGATTGAATAGCATCGGGGAGAGGCTACAACCCTGTCGTAAGAGAGGCTACAACCCTGTCGTGAGACAGGGTTGTAGCCTCTCCCCGATGCTATTCAATCTGTATATTGAGCAAGCAGTAAAGGAAACAAGAGAAGAGTTCGGAGTAGGCATTAAAATCCATGGAGAAGAAATAAAAACTTTGAGGTTCGCCGATGACATTGTAATTCTGTCAGAGACAGCAAAGGACTTGGAAGAGCAGTTGAACGGAATGGACAGTGTCTTGAAAGGAGGGTATAAGATGAACATGCAAAAGCAAAACGAGGATAAGGGAATGTAGTCGAATTAAGTCGGGTGATGCTGAGGGAATTAGATTAGAAAATTAGACACTTAAAGTAGTAAAGGAGTTTTGCTATTTGGAGAGCAAAATAACTGATGATTGTCGAAGTGGAGAGGATATAAAATGTAGACCGGCAATGGCAAGGAAAGCGTTTCTGAAGAAGAGAAATTTGTTAACATCGAGTATAGATTTAAGTGTCAGGAAGTCGTTCCTGAAAGTATTTGTATGTAGTGTAGCCATGTATGGAAGTGAAACATGGACGATAAATAGTTTGGACAAGAAGAGAATAGAAGCTTTCGAAATGTGGTGCTACAGAAGAATGCTGAAGATTAGATGGGTAGATCACATAACTAATGAGGAGGTATTGAATAGAATTGGGGAGAAGAGGAGTTTGTGGCACAACTTGACTAGAAGAAGGGATCGGTTGGTAGGACATGTTCTGAAGCATCAAGGGATCACCAATTTAGTACTAGAGGGCAGCGTGGAGGCTAAAAATCGTAGAGGGAGACCAAGAAATGAATACACTAAGCAGATTCAGAAGGATGTAGGCTGCAGTAGGTACTGGGAGATGAAGAAGCTTGCACAGGATAGAGTAGCATGGAGAGCTGCATCAAACCAGTCTCAGGACTGAAGACCACAACAACAACACCCTGTACGCAAGAAATAGCTCGTCTCTGAGAACGTATTCATGTTTAAACATTTCGTTTTGCAGTATTATTAGGATCCTCTACGAATTATTTTGATAAAACAGTGTACCACTAATGGAAGCAGGGATTGGTTAAGTCGCTGTACTCAGATTCAACGAAGCCTACTTTACCTATCAGGTTTTCATCTTTTAGTACTTTAGTAAAAATATCAAGAGAATATTCCTGAAAAAAACTTGTCCCATATTCCCTTGTATTCAGGCAAAGAATTTATAGCGGAACAGCTCTCAAACAATTTATAAAGTACTACATGAATTACTCTTATTTTAAAATTTCTATTGAAACCTGTAGTTACCGTACTAAAGAAGACCGTGTTAAAGTAAAACTAATCTGGCTCTAAACTTAAATACCGTGAACTATTTCCACTGCCTGTGACTCGAAAACTCCTATATCGAAGTGCAGTGACACAATTGGTTTCTGTTTCTCACACAAAATATTAATTTTTGAATGAAATGTAATTATTGCCTGACATTCATCAGCACGTAATCACACAAGAAGACACAAAAATTGTATAAAATTACCCACTTCAAAACGATGCACACAGACACTTATAAAAACAAAACAAACAAATTTTGTGTAACACTTTTAATTAGAAATGTAATTTAAGTAAGCACATGTCTTTGCAACACTCATGTACTCTCGATGCAGCAATATCACAGCAAATTAAATGTAACAGTGAGACCTAAAGACGAGAAACACATTCGCTTTTACACTCGGGTTAGCACAATTACACTGGATCCACACGAGGCGCTTCAGTCCAGAACCGCGCTTCTGCTACGGTCGCAGGTTCGAATCCTGCCTCGGGCATGGATGTGTGTGATGTCCTTAGGTTAGTTAGGTTTAAGTGGTTCTAAGTTCTAGGGGACTGATGACCTAAGAAGTTGAGTCACATAGTGCTCAGAGCCCAACAGTGCCACAAACTTACTAGCAATCTAGTGGCAAAAAATAAATATCATAATTTCACTGTACAAGGGTCTAGATGTCGCGCAACCATTCTTCTTGTGAGTTTGAAATTGATTCTTTACTAATTATTCTACAGCGACTAATTTATAAAACAACAATGGTCCACGTCTCTTGAGCGTAGTTTCGAAAAGAGGGGCACATTTAAGCTTGGGATAAAACATTTGACACAGCTATAGTTCATTTGAAGCATCATATTTCCAATTATAATGTGTATGAAGTTTCTGAGTGGTCAATCAAGAAAACTGGGTTGAACTTAACAGAGGTATAGCAGTTCTTCGGCACTTAGCACGTTACAGTAGCTGTTGACACGTGGGAATATGTTTCCAGCACTTTCATCTCTCTCAGCGAGAATATCTGCATTTACATAATAGCGCTGCATCTCCTTGAGCATAGGTGCTACTAACCTTGTCGTCGAGCGCCGATAACCCGCAAACACACACACACACACACTTCACAGTTAATGGCACGGGCATCATCTCCATATATATAATTCTCTTGATAATGCCCATTTGCATATGCTCACCAGTACGTGAACATCCTCGTGCATTCCTCGCTAGCTACATCCTTATTGCTCTGTGACCGTAACGCAACAGATATTTATTTGAAACGCGCAACAATGCCATCCTGACCATTCACGAAATAAAAATTGTTTTCAAATATTTCCCCATACAACAGCTTTCGATGATAAGATGACAAATGAGCCCATATGTATACGCATTAAACGAAATCTGAATATGACAATTTCCAAAAACTTAATCTTACGCAGTGCATAAATGAGCTAAATAAACGGCTAACAGATCTACATCTGCAGGGTGTTACAAAAAGGAACGGCCAAACTTTCAGGAAACATTCGTCACACACAAATAAAGAAAAGATGTTATGTGGACATGTGTCGGGAAACGCTTAATTTCCATGTTAGAGCTCATTTTAGTTTCGTCCACCTACGGTCAATGGAGCACGTTATCTTGATTTCATACGGATACTCTACCTGTGCTGCTAGAACATGTGCCTTTACAAGTACGACACAACATGTGGTTCATGCACGATGGAGCTCCTGCACATTTCAGTCGAAGTGTTCGTACGCTTCTCAACAACAGATTCGGTGACTGATGGGTTGGTAGAGGCGGACCAATTCCATGGACTTCACGCTCTCCTGACCTCAACCCTCTTGACTTTCATTTATGGGGGCATTTGAAAGCTCTTGTCTACGCAACCCCGGTACCAAATGTAGAGACTCTTCGTGCTCGTATTGTGGACGGCTGTGATACAATACGCCATTCTCCAGGGCTGCATCAGTGCATCAGGGATTCCATGCGACGGAGGGTGGATGCATGTATCCTCGCCAACGGAGGACATTTTGAACATTTCCTGTAACAAAGTGTTTGAAGTCACGCTGGTACGTTCTGTTGCTGTGTGTTTCCATTCCATGACTAATGTGATTTGAAGAGAAGTAATAAAATGAGCTCTAACATGGAAAGTAAGCGTTTCCGGACCCATGTCCACATAACATATTTTCTTTCTTTGTGTGTGGGGAATGTTTCCTGAAAGTTTGGCCGTACCTTTTTGTAACACCCTGTATATCGATACTCCGCAGTCCACCTTACGGTGCACGGTGGAGGGTACACCGCATCGCTACTAGTCATTTCCTTTCCTGTTCCACACGCAAATAGATCGAGGGAAAAACGACTGACTATATGCCCTAATTTATCGTATATTATCTTCGTGGTCTTCAAGCGCAATGTATGTTGGAGACAACAGAATCGTTATGCAGCTAGCTTCAAATGCCAGTTTTCTAAATTTTGTCATTAGTGTTCCTCAAAAAGAACGTCGCCGTCCATCTAGGGATACCCATTTGAGTTCCCGAAGCATCTCAGCAACACTTACGTGTGGTTCGAACCTACATGCACCGCGCGGAGTGGCCGCGCGGTTTGAGGCGCCGTGAGGTTGGAGTCCTCCGTCGGGCATGGGTGTTTCTGTTGTTCTTAGCATAAGTTAGTTTTAGTTAGTTTAAGTAGCGTGTAACTCCAGGGACCGATGACATCAGCAGTTTGGCCCCTTAGGAATTTACACACAATTGAACATTTTTTTTTTTCGAACTTACCGGTAACAAAGCTAGCAGCCCGCCTCTGAATTGCTTCGATGTCCTATTTCAATCCGACCTGGTATGGATATCAAAACTCAAGCATTATTCAAGAATAGGTCGCTCCAGCGTCCTGTATACGGTCGCCTTTACAGATGAACCACACTTTTCTAAAATTTTCCCAGTTCACTGAAATCGTGCATTCGTCTTCCCTACCGCAATCATCACATGCCCGTTCCATTTCATATCGCTTTGTAACGTTACGCCCAGATACTTAAACGACATGACTGTGTCAAGCAGGACACTACTAATGCTGTATCCGGATATTATGGATTTGTTTTTCCTTCTCATCCGCATTAACTTTCATTTCCAACACTTAGAGGTAGCTGCCATTCATCACACCAACTAGAAAGTTTGTCTAAGTCATGTTATATCCTCCTACTGTACTCAACTTCGCTCCATTACGTACACCACAGCACCATCAACAACCAACGGAAGATTGCTGCCCACTCTGTCGGCCAAATAATTTATGTATACAGAGAATAATAGCGGTCCTTAACTTTCCTGGGGCACTCCTGACGAAACCCTTGTCTCTGATGAACAAAATGTTCAAATGTGTGTGAAATCCTATGGGACTTAACTGCTAAGGTCATCAGTTCCTAAGCTTACACACTACTTAACCTAAATTATCCTAAGGACGAAAACACACACTCATGCAGGAGGGAGGACTCGAACCTCCGCCAGGACCAGCCGCACAGTCTGATGAACATTTTCCGTCGAGGACAACATACTAGATTCTATAATTTAAGTAGTCTTCGAGACACTTACACATCTGTGAACCTATTCCATATGCTCGTACCTTTTTTAATAGCCTGCAATGGGGCACCGGGTCAAGCGCTTTCCGGAAATCTAGAAATATGGAATCTACTTGTAGGCCTTCATCTGCAGTTCGCGGTATATCATGTGAGATAACGGGAAGATGAGTTTCGCACGAGCGATGCTTTCTAAAACCATGGTGGTTCGTGGGCACAAGCTTCTCGGTCTCAAGAAAATTTATTACGTTCGAAGTGAGAATATGTTCAACGATTCTGCAGCAAACTTGTGTTAGGGATAATGGTCAATAATTTTGCAGGTCCATCGTAAACACAGGAGGCACCCACGATTTTTCCCAGTCGCTTGGGACTTTACGCTAGGAAACAGATTCACGATAAATCCAATCTCAGTAAAGGACCAATGCCACAGAGTACTCTTTGAAAAACTAAATTTGGATCACAACTTAAGATGGTGACTTACTTTTTTTTCAAATACTTCAGTTGTTTCTCCATGGATGCTTATTACTGTCGTCTATACGGGAGACTGTTCGATGCTAAAACAACAGTACGAAGTGTGAGAATAAAGTAATGAGACTAATGCGAAAAAAATTTTTCCAGCGCTTCTGCCATTGATGGTAACATTTCTGGAACTCATCTTCAGTAATAACCTCTAAGACCCTCGTCACAGCTTTTTGGACATCTTGTGTTGTTTGAAAATGGTGTCCCTAGACCACCGTTTTGACTCTTGGAAACAGAAAAAACTCGCACGGAGTGATATCTGGTGAATAAGGTGGCTGTGGTAGTACTGAAATTTGTTCTGAGGTTAAAAATTGCTGTACTGACAGACCAGTGTGGGATGGCGCATTATCGTGATTTTTGTAGAAATTTTTCTCATACCAAGATCTTACGTTATTTTTAGACGGTCCGTTTTTCGATTGATGTTCAGTTCTTCTGCAACCACTTTCACAGATAATCTTCGATCAGATTGTATGAGTTCATGCACCAGGGCCAAGTTGACATCCGTCTGTGAGGTTGATGGTCGTCCACTGCGGTCTTCATCTTCAACATTAGTTCTGCCTTCACTAAACATTTTATGCTAAAGAAAAACTTGAGATCTTGACATAACCTCCTCTCCAAAAGCGTTCTGAAGCTTACCGTAAGTTGTCGTCGCATTTTCACCCAATTTAACGCAAAAAGAAATGACATACCGTTGCGCAATATTATGCAGTTCCATTTCCGTGACGAGAGACACAAACACGTGTTAACGTATTACAGCTCAACTCACGACTTAGGAGTTGCATCGATGTGCTGCTTGGAATAGAAGCAGCTTATAGAACAAGGTCAAAGATATTGTGCCTGCACAAGCCTGCAGGGTTGCCACATCTTGCAAAGAAAATCAGTCTCCTTACTTTATTGTCGCACCTCGTATGTCTGTGTGATTCTTCTGGGTAAACGATTTCTTGAATGTGAAAATAAGACTCTGGCTTTCGTTTTGCTGTCTTCAACAGGCAGACCAGATTGGCCAGCAAGCGACCGGATGGAAGCCCTAGACTCAGCGATTTTACATAGGGCAAAAATTTTCTTGGGTGCTTTGTCAAGTAAGGTATGCTATGTTATGACGGTGGTAATAGTTGCATGCTTCGTGCATAGATCTTCTCACAGATACACAAATCTCTACTACCCTTTGTTTTTTGTCATTTGCGCCACAGTATTGCAGTTGTTCAAAATGTGTGCGAAATCTTATGGGGCTTAACTGCTAAGGTCATCAGTCCCTAAGCTTACACACTACTTAACCTAAACTATCCTAAGGAGAAACACATACACCCATGCACGAGGGAGGACTCGAACCCTCGCCAGGACCAGCCGCACAGTCCATGACTGCAGCGCCTCAGACTGCTCGGCTAATCCCGCACGAATATTGCAGTTATCAGAACAATGAGAAATCCAGCGCTATAGGTACAAAAACACAGCATGGGAGTTTCACAGTTCTGGGAAATTGGGCAGGCTCCTCTTCTGAAATGGTTCACTATTTCTTCAAACAGTTATTCACATTTATTTGATTGCGACGGTAATGATCATATGGCTTCTGAGGTTTTTCTCGCCCCCTTGTTACTTATTTCCGAGCCTCAATGAATGCGCGAAAGACTTCTTACTCGCACCAGCTGTCAGCTTTCGAGCAGCGCCTCCATTTCCTTCGTCCTCCTCGCACGTAGCTCGGGAGTGGCCAGGGTGCCCCTCCACCGCCCCCCCCCCCCCTGAAATTAGTCGTCACATTGTTCCCGTTGTGCAGGTTTCAAGCTCAGGGAGAAAGACGGACCGGCGACTCCGCGTCGCCAGCCGGCTTAGCGTTCTTCCCCAGACTACAGACGTGGGCATTGGGCGTTCCCACTCATTCCCGTTCATACTCTAAAGCCCCTTTTACACGAGCGACTGTCTTGTCTCAATGGACTGAGCGTCGTAAGTCTACTGCAGCGCCCCTGGCGTTTTATTTCTATACTGAGTATCGTCTGTCACAAGTGGTAGTTTACGTTTACACGGCAGCGTCGAAATGGCGTATGTTCTCAAACCTGTCTGCAGTACAGTCTTGTATGCGAATGGCGAAAGTTTCGGTTCACGAAAATATCGAAATAAAGTAACAGCTGTAGGAACACGAATGATAATAAAGTTTCCTAATGACGACAAAAGCAAAATTCGTAGTAGAGGTTCTTGACAAGGATCACCCGCCAGGGTAGTCGAGAGCACTAACGCGCTGCTTCCTGGACTCGGGTAGGCGCGCCGGCCCCGGATCGAATCCGCCCGGCGGATTAACGACGAGGGCCAGTGTGCCGGCCGGCCTGGATGTGGTTTTTAGGCGGTTTTCCACATCCCGCTATGTGAATATTGGGCTGGCCCCCACGTTCCGCCTCAGTTATACGCGTTGCAGACATTTGAAACTCGTCCGCACTGTCTCACGATTTCAACTACACGCAGACAGTTGGGGTACACTGATTCCGTCCTGGGGGATACGGGGTGGCGGCAGGAAGGGCATCTGGCCATCCCTAAAACTAACCTTGCCAAATCCTTTGTAACCTCGCCGACACTGCGATCGCTGCAGGACTATGGCGTAAGCGAAAGAAAGAAAGTTCTTGACAAGGATTGTATGATAAATTCCCTACACTGCTGAAAGCTGAAAGAAAGGGAAAAGTGGCGTTGAAACATTTCAAAACATCTAAATTCATTGCTCGAGAAAATATATACTTACAAACACATCAAACAATGCTAAGAAGGTAAAACACAGCACCTTTCTACTTTATCTTTTGAATATTATTTCCTTTCTAAATGTCAAATAACACTGGAAATCATTTTTCTCGTTAAACATAGCGGTCGGAAATATCGCGATAAACGCAGATGCTAGCCAAACCTGCTTGTCGCCCTGTTGTATCTGACCACGAACGGCACCTGTGTTATGTTCACAATACGTTTCAGTGAATTAGAGCATGAGAAAATTGTTGGTGCTCGTATTGTTGATGTTTCCGTAACCGACGTAGCCGAAGTGTTTGTTGTTTCAAGAGGCGTCGTATCGAAGGTTTATATCACATGTAGAGGAAGAGGAAAACCATTTTGCCAGACTTTTGTATCCCGCGGCGCGTGGGTTGGATCAGGAAAAGGTAAAACACGTCGGTACTGCTGTATGAATTTAAATCCCCGTTACTCAAGCAATAAGAATACATAACGTGCAAGGTGGTGCGTAGTTGAAGCGAAGTGTCCTGGCTGGCTGCACCTGATGAAATGGGGTAGAATCTGTGGCGGAGCTCGTAGCGCTGCACAGCACCAGCTAGAGGGCACTGCCGTCGGTGTCTCGTGGTAGTGCCAACCTCTGAAACTATGTGGCATCGTTACTATCGATACCACACATTTACTAAGTCACAACGCGGAGGAACGTGTGTGTTGAGTGAGCGAGAGAGGTGGTCACTGAAGAGGATTGTGACGAAAAATAAGAGAACTACAGCAGCAAAAGTCGCTGTAGAACAGAATGTCGTCCTCCCGGACCCTGTCAGCACCGAAACAACACGAAGGGAGGTCCATAAACAGCAAATTCCAGGACGGGTTGGAATTCCTAAATCTCTCATCAGCGATGCAAGTATCCTTACCAAGAAAACCTGGTGCCGAAGCCACAAAAACCTGAACTATGGATCTGTGGAAGTAAGTCATTGCTCAGATGAGTCTTACTTTACACTGGATTTCCGGCCGAGGTTACGTCACAGAAGTAAAACATGGCTGGGGTTCGGTGGCGATTTGGGCAACCATATCGTGGCATTCCATGAGCCCCATGTTCACTTTGCAATGTCGCATGCTGCCAAGGATTATGTGACCATTTTGGCTGATCAGGTCCATCCCATGGTACAATGTTTGTTCCCCAATAGCGATGCTCTGTTCGAATTGACAGAGCCCCTGTTCACACATCTCGCATCGTTCGGAACTGGGTTTGTGAGCAGGAGGATGAAGTGTCGCATCTCCCCTGACTACAAGTCACTACACCTCAATATTACTGTGCCTTTGTTGCCCACTTTGGAGAGACAGGTGGGTGATCACTATCTACGTCAATCTTCGTTACCTGAACTTGTTATTCTTTTGCAGGAAAAATGGTATGTATCCATTCCGGGACAACTGGAAGCTGTTTCGAAAGCCAACGGATTTCCGACGCCATATTAGCCATGGTAATGTATTGTGTGTTTGATGTTTCCATATTTTTGTCCAACCCATGTAGAACTCACTTATTCATTGTTCAAACAGTTCTCATTAAAAATATTTATCCAATTTACGTCCTTATTTATGAAAAATATAGGCATCTTCTATGTCTAGATATTGTAGAACGCAAATACCTTTTCCTTTTCTGATATTTCATTACTCTTGTGAAAGAACATCAGTACGAAAAGATACCAGTTCAGAGAGTAACCTCCGCAGTATGTCTCAGAAACAAAGTAAACAACATTATAAATATTAAAAAGTCACAAAATGCATTAACGTGACAGGAATGAGTTCAGCGAGAATATGTGACATCTTACGTCCCTCTTCTTGCGCGTGAGCACTGTGCAGCGTATTCGTACTCAGCATACTCCACACGCAGTCAACTGACCATTGACGTCATTGATCCCCGTGACATGCTTGGCGGTTAATTTACATGCAAGCAGAAGAAGCGGACCCATAACCAAAGTCGATTTTGGCCAAAAAGTCACTCGTGTAAAACTGGCTTAACCGGAGAAGAGCTTCGAAACTCATCGTATAACACGGTGCTATCCATTCACCGATTCTGGTATGTGTGGTTTCTCAAAACGTCATTTAACAGCTAGTTTATTTTTTAACCGGCCAGAGGAGTCAGGCACCCAACTCAAGCAGATCGAATGGTTCAGATGGCTCTGAGCACTATGGGACTTAACATCTGAGTTCATCAGTCCTCTAGACTTAGAACTACTTAAACCTAACTAACCTAAGGACATCACAGACATCCATGCCCGAGGCAGGATTCTAACCTGCGACCGTAGCAGCAGCGCGGTTCCGGACTGTAGCGCCTAGACAAGCAGATGACTGCCAGTTGTGATGTGCCTCCAGCTTCTTACCGCCACTGCCACTGGACTGTTTCACTATATTTATCCGTTCATCTGGACTCGACGTCTCCAGAGATTGTCCCCAGCGACTGTACACCTATGTCTTATCACCGCCACTGGCGCTGGACTCTGTTTCACGATATTGCCGCACTCATCTGGACTCAACTTCTCCGAAGATTGGCGGCAGCTGCGATACACCGTAGTGTCCTCATGGCCAATGCCCTCAACTCTGTCTCGTGATATCGTTCTGCCAATTTGTAATCGACTTCTCCAAAGACTGTCGCCAGCTGCGATACGCCCCCGCCTCCTCATGGTCAGTGCCCCTCAACTCTGTTCCATGATGTCGCTCTGCTCATCTGCACTCAACTTCCCCGAAGATCGTCGCCAGCTGTGATACAGCCCCGTTTTCTCACCGCCACTGCACCTGGACTCTGTCTCACATCAGTCCACTCATCTGGACTCGACTTCTCCGCAGTTCGTCGCCAGTTTCGATACGCTCCGCGTTACCATCGCAGCTACCCCTCGACTCTGTTTCATGATCTCGCTCTTCTCACCTGGATTCGACCTCCCGGAATCTGACTCGGTCTGTTACATGATCATGGGTCTATCTCAGAAGTGTTCAACCACAGGTGAGACACTCTGAAATATTCTATCAGCATACACTATGTGATCAAAAGTATCCAGACACCCCAAAAAACATGCGTTTACCATATTAGGTGCATTGTGCTGCCACCTACTGCCAGGTACTCCATATCAGCGACCTCAGTAGTCATTAGACATCGTGAGACAACAGAATGGGGTGCTCTGCGGAAGTCACGGACTTCGCACGTGGTCAGGTGTTTGGGTGTCACTTGTGTTATACGTCTGTACGCGAGATTCCCACACTACTAAACATCCCCACGTCCACGGTTTCCGAAGTGATAGTGAAGTGGAAGCGTGAAGGGACACTTACAGATTAAAAGCTGACAGGTCGACCACGTCTGTTGACTGACAGAGACCGCCGACAGTTGAAGAGGTTCGTAATGTACATCTGAACAAACCATCACACAGCAATTCCAAACTGCATCAGGATCCGCTGCAAGTGCTGTGACAGGCGGGAGGTGATAAACTTGGATTTCATGGTTCAGCGGCTGCTCGTAAGCCACACGTCACGCCGGTAAATGCCAAAAGACGCCTCGCTTGGTGTAAGGAGCGTAAACATTGGATGATTGAACAGTGGAGAAACATTACGTGGAGTGACGAATCATGGTACACAATGTGGCGATCCGATGGCAGGATGTTGGTATGACGAATGCCCGGTGAACGTCATCTGCCAGCGTGTTGTTTTGCGTGGCACTATCACAGCACAGGCCTGCACTGATGTTTTAAGCACTTTCTTGCTTTCCACTGTTGAAGAGCAATTCGGAGATGGCGGTTGCATCTTTCAACAAACGATCGAGCACCTGTTCATAATGCACGACCTGTGGCGGAGTAGTTACATGACGACAACATCCCTGTAATGGACTGGCCTTCAGAGTGTCCGCAGCTCGTGGTCGTGCGGTAGCGTTCTCGCTTCCAGCGCCCGGGTTCCCGGGTTCGATTCCCGGCGGGGTCAGGGATTTTCTCTGCCTCGTGATGACTGGGTGTAGTGTGATGTCCTTAGGTTAGTTAGGTTTAAGTAGTTCTAAGTTCTAGGGGACTGATGACCATAGATGTTAAGTCCCATAGTGCTCAGAGCCATTTGAACCATTTGAACCTTCAGAGTCCTGACCTGCATCCTACAGAACACCTTTGGGATGTTTTGGACTTCGTGCCAGGCCTCACCGAACGTCGTCGATACCTATCCTCAGTGCAGCACTCCGGGAAGAATGGGCAGCCATTCCCCAAGAAACCTTCCACTACCTGACTGAAAGGCTAACGGTGGGCCAACACCAGACTGAGTTCCAGCGTTACCGATGGAGGGCGCCACAAACTTGTAAGTCATTTTCAGCCAGGTGTCCGGATACTTTTGATCATATAGTGTATTTTGTACTTCTGTGACCGATGTTGCGTGGGGAACTCTGAACTTGCTCTCTTCGTTATCAAGACTGTGTAAGATCTCATGTTTATTTTAAACACTTCAGTATAGGAATAGTAATTCTATTACAATATATTTTAATATGCTACCCTCTGTGATTCTTGGCAAGGCAGCGATGTACATTCTTTAATTCCCTGATCGAGTAATTGTCTTCCACTCAGCAAAGACCCAGACATAGTCAGGTATTAGCACCTTGACACTTCTTGTAAATAAGCTCAGCCACAGTTTTGAGGAAACATAATAGTTATTACTGTGGTTCTCACGTATTTAGCACGAAAAGGTAGCATATATGATACCACGTTGGCATTCAACAATCTACAGTGCTCTAAAGAAAACTAAAGAAAAGTTAATTGTAGCTTCCTCTCTATCATTTAATAGTCATTACTAATACCCTCACATTTCCATGTTCACAGGAAAAGCTGCTGGACAGTGACGAAGTTGAGCAGAAAGCAAATTGTTCTCGTATCTCTTAATTTCAACGACCACAATAATATTAATGGAAAAGGGACTTAAATTTAAAATAATATTCATTTCTTAAATCACAAACTTTAAATTTAATGAAAGACAAGAAGCGGTTGCGCGCACAAACAGCTTCAAATATTATTATAATAAGCTATTTGTCTTGTACCTGTTAAACTGTGGATCAAATAGCTACATTTTGAAAATTTTGTTGCATGTACAAAGTGGATCCAGACAACGACCTGAAATATAAACAACCATGAAAGCAATTACCAAATCGAGATAGATATTCACTTGAATTATTCATGCAAGTTGACCAATATTTTTACAGCTTTATTAAAATTCCCAGTAACGAATTCTGCACTAACTAATTGTAGCAGATATTTACTTTCAACTACATTAATAAATAAAAATAACTGAAGTGTGAAAAGCTTTTGCCATGACAGTATTTTACATTTTTCTGCGATTTTTGAGCAAGTCATTATGTCCACATAGCATTAGTGTAGCATGGTTGTCTTTAGCACTACGAGATTTTTTAACTCTTCATCCACTGTTATTTGCAGCTAACTATTATGAGCAGTGCAGCTGCAGTTAATATTATTAATTACTGCAATTGCCTAAGAACATTTAATAATCTTATTGTTTAGTCAATATTTCAACTTTTCTTATGTATTTACATAGCCATTCTGCTCTAGGGCGAATTACTTGAGTTCACCAGCTTTCGAGCCTGAAACTGTGCCGGAATGTGCAATTGCATTAAATGCTCAACAGAAAATGAACGCTGTTATGGCAAAGCTAGAGTAAATAGTACACGTAGTAGATGACGTAGCTTGCTTTGTGACCAAAGTTAATGCAACAGATTCTATCGCAAAAGAACGAATTCACATTACAACCAAAATAAATATAATAGATTCTATCATGGAGAACGTGAATGCGATAGATTCTGTCGCAGAAACGATCGATGCAATCGAACCCAAAATGGAAAAGAGAGATCAGGTAATAGCTGAGCAAGAAAACATTAACGAAACCGGTAAGGAGTTCTCATTTTCAGTCAGAATAGACATTTAGGTAAAAGAAAAACTAGGTGAGCACCTTCCTTGAATGAAGAAACAAATGTCCGATTGGGTACCTCACCAAAGTAAGCAAACTGAAAAACCTGTTGAAACAAGCCTTCCACAATGGAGCAGGTGCATACTGATCACATTGCGTAGTGGAGTCAAGACAAAAGTAAATGATTCAATGCTGCAGTATGAACGGCACTCCATTTACATTTACGTGACACGGAAGTAGATGTTTCCAAAGTTACGAGAAAGAAACTACCGAAGTATGATGTGAACCATGATGGTCGCAAGGACTATTTAGATGAGGAAATGCAATACACGCAGCTTGAAGTTACTGACTTGGAAAACAATCTGAAACTATTAGAAGCTGGCAGGCATGTGTTTGATGCGGATGACACTTCTAGTGGAAGCAGCCATGTTACACATAGTATCATGACAGTGCGCGAAACGATAGTGGACATAGTGAAATAGAATTAACCCAATACATCATGTTACGGGGGGGCAGTGCCACGCCTTCTTACCTATTTCATGGAGGAAAAGGTGGTCCGGCAGAGACAGTTTGCCATTTTCTTGCCATGACGACAGGATACCCACCACGTCGTATTCATAACGTCATTCAAAGGTGTTATTCCAAATAGCTGGAATGACACACAGTAGATTCAACTCATGGCTGGTTTTATGCATGGTGATTCTTCCTTATGGGAAACCGAAGCGTCTGACAAATGTCTACGAGTAAAGTACGATGACCTCGAAGAGGCTCCCTTGAATTGGTCTAAAGGAAGCAAGTGCTTATTACCGTCACCTATCAGAGCAAGCAAGGCACTTTGCGTTCTTACTGCGAGAAATATTTAAACAAGAGAAAGTATCGGAACCAATAAACGGCACTCACAGACGTTATAACGATTTTGAACGGAAAATTACCCCCTAATATTCGAGAAAAGCTTGTGACCATTCCAGATCCTGATGTTGATGAGTTTTTTTGTGCAACTGGCACAATGAACTTGTTGCACGAAGATCGATGCTGCACTGAAAACAATAGTGCGCGTTGTATGACAACTATCATGGGCTCAGAAGCAAACATAATGGCAGGCACTCTCGCGATAACTCGCGTGAACGGCAGGATCCACCGCCGCAAGGAAAATTGTGCCATGAGTGGAAAACACTAGTGAAACCAAGAGAAACAATACGAGACAAACCACTGGGTGATGGCAGTTAGCCCCAATGCATTGGTCGAGGGGGATTAAGGGGCACCGAAGTTGACGTCTGCATTTTGCGATATAGCGATGGAACAGATAAGTGCCTTAGAGGAAGACACAATCAGGAATACAGCCAACAAATAATTGAGGACGTAGGCTGCAAATGCTACTCTGAGATGAGAAGGTTGGCACAGGAGGAATTCATGGCGGGCCGCATCAGACCAGTCAAAAGACTGATGACTCAAAAATAAAAAAAATAAAAAGCCGCGCGGGTCTGAGGCGTCTAGTCACGGTCCGCGCTGCTCCCCCTATCCGAGGTTCGAGTCCTCCGTCGGGCATGGGTGTGTGTGTTGTCCATGGCGTAAGTTAGTTTAAGTTAGATTAAATAGTGTGTAAGCTTAGGGACCGATGACCTAAGCAGTTTGGTCCCATACAATCTTACCACAAATTTACAAATTTTTCAAAAAAAAAAAAAATACTTGCTTGTTATCAGTGAAACATATCCTCAAATACGAGGTGCATTCAAGTTCTAAGGCCTCCGATTTCTTTTCTAATTAACTACTCACCCGAAATCGATGAAACTGGCGTTACTTCTCGACGTAATCGCCCTGCAGATGTACACATTTTTCACAACGCTGACGCCATGATTCCATGGCATCGGCGAAGGCTTCTTTAGGAGTCTGTTTTGACCACTGGAAAATCGCTGAGGCAACAGCAGCACGGCTGGTGAATGTGCGGCCACGGAGAGTGTCTTTCAATGTTGGAAAAAGCCAAAAGTCACTAGGAGCCAGGTCAGGTGAGTAGGGAGCATGAGGAATCACTTCAAAGTTGTTATCACGAAGAAACTGTTGCGTAACGTTAGCTCGATGTGCGGGTGCGTTGTCTTGGTGAAACAGCACACGCGCAGCCCTTCCCGGACGTTTTTGTTGCAGTGCAGGAAGGAATTTGTTCTTCAAAACATTTTCGTAGGATGCACATGTTACCGTAGTGCCCTCTGGAACGCAATGGGTAAGGATTACACCCTCGCTGTCCCAGAACATGGACACCATTATTTTTTCAGCACTGGCAGTTACCCGAAATTTTTTTGGTGGTGGTGAATCTGTGTGCTTCCATTGAGCTGACTGGCGCTTTGTTTCTGGATTGAAAAATGGCATCCATGTCTCATCCATTGTCACAACCGACGAAAAGAAAGTCCCATTCGTGCTGTCGTTGCACGTCAACATTGCTTGCCAACATGCCACACGGGCAGCCATGTGGTTGTCCGTCAGCATTCGTGGCACCCACCTAGATGACACTTTTCGCAATTTCAGGTTGTCATGCAGGATTGTGTGCACAGAACCCACAGAAATGCCAACTCTGGAGGCGATCTGTTCAACAGTCATTCGGCAATCCCCCAAAACAATTCTCTCCACTTTCTCGATCATGTTGTCAGACCGGCTTGTGCGAGCCCGAGGTTGTTTCGGTTTGTTGTCACACGATGTTCTGCCTTCATTAAACTGTCGCACCCACAAACGCACTTTCGACACATCCACAACTCCATCACCACTTGTCTCCTTCAACTGTCGATGAATTTCAATTTTTTTCACACCACGCAAATTCAGAAAACGAATGATTGCGCGCTGTTCAAGTAAGGAAAACGTCGCCATTTTAAGTATTTAAAACAGTTCTCATTCTCGCCGCTGGCGGCAAAATTCCATCTGCCGTACGGTGCTGCCATCTCTGGGACATAGTGACAATGAACGCGGCCTCATTTTAAAACAATGCGCATGTTTCTATCTCTTTCCAGTCCAGAGAAAAAAAATCGGAGGCCTTAGAACTTGAATGCACCTCGTAGATCCACACAATCGGTCAGCACACACGAAACTAAAGCAATGAAAACAGTGGAAGTTACTGTTTCAGAAGGACGGGTGATGTTGAACTCCACTGGATTATTTAAGCAGATTACAGAATGCAGGGCGGTGCCAACTCTACCTGTTAAGGCTTGTAGAATCCTTGCTGCCGTTAAGTACACGTAGTGAGGCCGTTAAACTGCAAGCACACCTTAAAGTGAAACTAGAGAAACAGATAGCGTTTCATATCTTCCTCATTGTCAATGGCCTTGTTGCAAATTGCATCCTTGACGTTGGTTTCCTTGCGAAGAAGAATACAATGATCGACTTTTCTGCCAAACCTTTGTTTTGTATTTAGGGGGTCAAACCTTGAAGGTTAGTTAGCTTGCTTCAGCAGAAGGCCGTGGCCAGTTCTGTCCGCAGATACAAGAACAGTTGGTGGGTATCAAACACTGGCCTACATACCACAGCATCCAATGTCCGTCTAATCGCCACTGAACAGAAGTTAGCCCAGTTGTGTCGTAATAACGACCACCACCGAGCCTATTTGCACCGCATCTTAGCTGAATACAATGATATTCTCAAAGAAAAACCTGGATGATGAACTTAGACTATATGTCGTACCTCATGAACCATTCAACTGTTGTACTACTCCAGCCCCTGTGCCATAAATGAAATCCTCGTAAAAAGAAAAGGGTGTAAGGCAGAGGCATATTCTTTCACTCCTGCTGTTCAATTTATACATCGAAGAGGCAATAACGGAAGTAAAAGAAAGAGTCAGTAGAGGAATTAAAATTAAAGGTGAAAGGATATCTATTTTAAGATTCACAGACGATATTGCTACCCTCAGTGAACGTGAAGAAGATTTACAGGATCTGTTGAATGGAATGAACAGTATAATTAGTACAGAATATGGACCGAGAGTAAATAGAAGAAAGACGAAAGTAATGAGAAGTATCAGAATTAAGATCAGCAGAGACTTAACATCAAAATTGGTAATCACGATGTAAATGAAGTTAAGTAATTCTGCTACATAGGCAGCAAAATAGCTCATGAAGGACGGAGCTAGGAGGACATAAAAAGCAGAGTAGCACTGGCGAAAAGGACATATCTGACCAATCTACCACTATCAAACATAAGCCTTAATTTGACGAAGACATTTCTGAGAATGTATGTTTGGAGAATAGCATTGTATGGTAGTGAAACCTGGATTGTGGGGAAACTCGAACATAAGAGAATCGAAGTTTTGAAATGTGATGCCACAGAAATATTAAAAAAAAGTAGGATGACTGGTAGGGTAAGGAATGCGGAAGCTTTGCACAGAATCGGCGAGAAAATGAATATATTCAAAACACTGACGAGAAGAAGGCAAAGGACGCTAGAACATCTATTAAAACATCATGAAATAACTTCCATTGTATTAGAGGGAGCTGTAGTCGGTGAAAACTGTAGAGAAAGACAGAGATTACATTACAACCAGCAAATAATTGAGAGCACAGGGTGCAAGTGCTACTCTGAGATGAAAAGGTTGGTACAGCAGAGAAATTCGTGACGGTCCACACCAAACCCATCAGACGACTGATTATCTACATATTGTGCACTCATGAACTGATGCTTGGACTGTCACACACTAAGTGGATAGTAAGTCGCAGTGCAATCGGGGAACACTCAAGCACATGTAAGCAAACATAACAACATCATACCTAGCAACTACGCAGTTTGAATGGCACAAACAAGTGTCGGTGTGGAAACTCTGCACAATGCAGTATCACGTAAACGACTCGCACTAGAGCCTTGCAACGAACACCACTGGCATTCTAATTTAACCCACTTTTAGTCTGTTGATGTCAATACGAAGTGTCCCATTTGAAAAAAATGTATGTTTGCACAAAAACACGCTTTATAGGTATTATTACAGTACGTTTACTAGCTAACATTACGAACCCCTGACTACCAGTTCGTTTTGTGAAAACTGCACATCAATAGCACCTTCCATTTCCGTAATATTTGAGGCGTATGATTTGGGTGATTCACTCTGTACACAAAGATTAAAAAATGAGAATTCCTGTTGATTGGACCATTCGAAATAACACGAATTCCGTCGCCTGGAATATACTCGATAAGCTTTCCAGGTTCAGGTAGATTCCACAGATTGTATCCCTACCAGCATACGAAATATTTTTACAAGTGAATGAGGCCGTAGGATATTAATGGTGTCTAGAGTATGTACATAGTTTTGTTTTGCTATTTTTTAAATTTATGTGACTTGCAGTATATTTGACTTTTCTATGTGTTTCTATGTTATTGAGTGCGATATTCTCATTTTCTACGTAGGAAGAGAAAAATGTTTGTTTAGTACAGTTAGGGGCCTCACTTAGTACAGAGTTTGACTACACATGTCATAGTAACCTGTACTGCAAAAGTAGTATACAGGCGGCGAGATGACTGCATTACTCGTAGTTGGTATGTGCGTGCAACGCTGATCAGCTGCAGTTATGGCCTATTTTTAAGTGATACGCTATCTTGTCTTGTACCCACAACAGACACATTCACATCATTTGACATCACATCCATGTACACCAATATCTCCACCACAAAAACCATCAACATCATCAAACAATAATTAGGAGAACAAGCCAAAATTCCCAAACCCCACACAAAATAAATAGCTAGCTTTATAAAACTAGTCACAGAGCAAAACTATATCTCATCTGACAATCAGTTCTAGTCACAAGAAGATGGGCTTCCAATGGGGTCACCAGTCAGTGGACTCCTAGCCAACATTTTTCTCAGTCACATTGAAAATAAAATATTTGAAACAACAGTAAGACACAAACAATACCGGATAATATATTGGTACCGCTGTGTAGATGACATCATATGCCCTTTAGATGAAACACGGAGTCGCATCCAACAACTCCTCAGTGATATAAACAAAGTACACCCAGAAATAAAATTCACCATACAAACAGAATAGGACAAAAGTTTAAACTTCATTGACCTCACAATATACAGACACAACAACCAACACTAGTTCTCTACATTCTCGAAAGTGACCACCACCAGCACAGCCATTCACAAAGATTCTAATCATCCGATTACACACAAACTAGCCAGCTTCCAATACATGCTACACAGACTGAACAAAACCCCACTCACTGAAAACAGCTAGAAGAATGAATTACAGACAATCAGACAAATAGCAGTAGAGAATGGGTATGACACAAACATTATAGATAAACTGAACCACAAAATTACAACAAAATTAAGAAGGACGCCCAACACACAAAAACAAAAGCCTCCTCATTAACTTAGAAACATACAGAACCCACATATGAGCACACATGAACAAGAAACACCCACAATGACAAACAAGTGGTTCACTCTCACCTACAACAACAAACCAGCTCACAGAATAGGCAACATACTCAAAAAAGAAGGGGTAAAAATAGCCTGCAGGACAGACAACTCAACACAGAGAAAACCAAGGCCAACCAACACAAGCACAGACAAGCACAACACATCTGGTATTTACCAACTAAGATGTTAGGACTGAAAATCATTTTATATAGGGCAGACAAGCAGAAACTTTAATATCAGATACACAGAACACAGAAGACATTAAAAATTAACAGCTGTCATTCTACATTTGCTGAACACCTCATGGACAAGAAACATAACCCATCAAACATCAATACCGATTTGAAAATTCTCAAATGCAGCAACAGGCCCCCATAAAAACTAATAAATGAAGAAAATTATCAGATACAAAAAGCCATAGTAGAAGGAGAAAAAGTGGAAAATGAATACACAGCTCTCTGCAATGGAACTCTGTTCTCTGTTCTCAAAGAATTATTCGACAATACCGACCTATATAACACTCACCCACACCCACCACCACCCCAGCCCCCCCCCCACACACACACCAAAAAAATCCTAAAACCTACTGCCACTCTCTCTCTCTCTCTCTCTCTCTCTCTCTCTCTCTCTCTCTCTCCCCCCCCCCTCTCTCGCTCTCCCTTTTCACACACCACACACACCACACACACACACACACACACACACACACACACACACAAATAAAAATAAAATAATCACAGACATCTC
This sequence comes from Schistocerca piceifrons, assembly GCF_021461385.2. Lineage (NCBI taxonomy): Eukaryota > Metazoa > Arthropoda > Insecta > Orthoptera > Acrididae > Schistocerca > Schistocerca piceifrons. The sequence goes on from NC_060138.1 coordinate 1,066,024,805, forward strand.
TGAAACATTCAGAATAACCTCCAGGAACACCTTCAACTATTCCACTGTCAGCCATCTTGTTTTTACAGTTGGTAAACAGTGAAACAGTGACAGTGACAGTGGCAACTCAATATTTAGTGTTTGACAGTGATGAAGATGAGAAAAAGAAAACGTAAGTGAAATATTATGTAAATGGACACACACACACACACACACACACACACACACACACACACACACACACACACACATTTCAATTTTTGTCTGGGGCAGTGGTCAACATATCCTCCCAATTTAGAACCCTTCTGTTCCGCACTCACTCAACTGTGATATTTGGATTGGAAGAGAAACAGAGTTTAACATGGTAAACAGGATATCAGGCAGCCAAAAAGAACCGAAAAAGGTACCGTGGATATACATATCATTCTTTCAGAAGACTGGGTAAATCACTGTAAGAAAATATGGTATAAACCAGATGAAGAGTAGCCAACAGGAGGAAAAGCATACGAAGGGACAGAGCTGATAGATTTGACAGAATTAAAACAAGCATTCAAGAAAAAAATAGAAAAGCATCTGTGTTAGATGCTTTTAATTCAGAACTGTTAATATACAGCGGAACTTTTCTAGAGTTCAGAAAGCACCATCTCTAAAACATATATTGACTTACTAGTGAAATATCAGAAGAATGAAAATTCGCTGAAGTTATTTCACTGTTAAGAAAATTGAGACCGAAGTAACACAAATAACTGCGGGAGGACCAGTCTTCCGAAAGCTTCTTATAAGATCTACAGCAAAATAATTAATGATAGGTTTCGAAACATCTCTGACCCAGTTTTATTAGGACGGCAAAAAGGCTTCCGCACAGGAAGATTCCGTGGCAATGATATTTTCACACTGAAATAAATTAAACAAAAAAATGAGAATAAAATTTGGAAACATATCTAACATTTATCGATTATGAAAAAGCATTTGACCGCATCCACAGAAGAAAGGTCTGGTCAATAATGGAGAAAAGAGGTTTCCCCAGTCACCTTATAAAAATATTCCAAGCGTTATATAAAAACACCAAATGGATACTAGCAAAGTGCCAGCGCCAGAGATAGACTTAAATGATAAAGTACAGAATAACTCAACATATAAGAATTGGGGCAGATAAATTTTTAAATACAATGCTTTTTGCCGACGACCAAGTAATCATACAGGACAATGAAGACATATTACAGATAGCGATACATAGATTAAACAATATAAACCTGAATTATAATCTGAACATATCAACAAACTATAAACAAAACAATTTTATAAACATGCATATAAGGACCAAAATGGTAATTAGTAACATAATAATAGAACTGGAATCCCATTTTCAGCATCTAGGATACGATATAGATTTTGAAGAAGAGAAAGACATAAATAAGAAAATCAGTACCTATGAACATATGTGGGGTGATAAGAAGAATATTAAGGGGTAAAACGAGAAGAGAAACCCAAATTAAATTTTAGAAAGTCTTGGCAGTATCCAGCGTTACATTGACAGAAAAAAGTCGAACCACAAAAAATAATTAATGTAGAGTAATGAAACTTCGGGAATACATTTTTGTAGGTAACATGTAAGTGATTAACACTGCAAGATCACAGATAATGTAAGCGCGAGATGAGCCATTGCAAAATGCTGTTACATTAATAACTGATGCAACCACTATAATGTTGAATGCAAGCATGCTAACGTGAATGTATCGTGTTGTGCACCTGCCTGGTGTCAGTTTGTAGGATGGAGTTCCATGCCTGTTGCGCTTGATCGGCCAATACAGGGACGATTAATGCTGGTTGTGAATGACGCTGGAGTTGTCCTATTATGCGACATATGTGCTCAATTACAGATAGATCTGGTGATCGAGCTGTAGAATATGTTGCGTTACTTCAGCGGTATATGGCCGAGCGTTATCCAACTGGAAAACACCCCTTGGAATGTCGTTTATGAACGACAGCACAACTGGTCGCATCACCAGATTGACGTAAAAATTTGCAGTCAGGTTGGGAGGGATAACTACTAGAGTGTTCCTGCTGACGTGCGAAATCACACCCCAAACCACAGCTCCAGGTGTAGGTCCAAAGATCTAACACGCATACAGGATGGTTGCAAGCCCTCAACTGGCCTCCTCCTAACCACCACACAGCCATCACTGGCACCGAGGCTGAACTAGCTTTCATCAGAAAACACATCAGACCCTAACCCTGCCCTCCGACAAGTTTTCGCTTGATACCACTGAAGTTGCAAATGGGAGTGCTTCGTGGCCAGTGGAATGCACGCTGTCGTTGAAGTAACCGATTTGTAATAGTTAGTTGGGTCACTATGGTGCCAACTGCTGCTCAAACTGCTGCTGTAGATGCAGTACGGTGCGCAAGAGTCATACGCCGAAGACAGTTTTCTTTCCTCTCGGTAGTGCCACGTGGCCGTCCGAACCAGCTCTTCTTGAGACTGTACATTCTAGTGACACTACTGCCAGAAATCAGTGGCTCCATTCGTGCCAAATCTTTCTGCAGTATCGCAGTAGGAACATCCAGCTTCTCGCAGCTCTGTCACACGACCTAGGTGAAACACAGTGAGGTGTTGATAATGAAGTCTTCGTTGCCTTAAAGGCATTCTTGACTAACATCAATTCACCAAATCCAATCTCAAAGGTAACTATCGCTCACGACTGTCACAGTGTGTATTTTAAGCAAACCTGATTTCCGTCCTCACAGTGGCACTAATAGCGCCTCTCTGATGAGACTAGTGCGAAATTTGAATAGGCATCGTCTTTCAGCTGCAGAAACAGGCCTACCAACTTTCGTTTATGCCACGCAACTTCTTCTTGGTGTTGCTATATTTTTCTCTATCAGTGTATGTGGGGCAGAAAAGTGGACCATATGATGAAAAGACTTAAGACAACTTGCAGCATCAGAAATTTAGTTCCATAGATCAGAGGAAGGCTGCACAAGAGAAGACACAATAAGTAATGAAGAAAGAACTGGAAGTAGAGCCATTAACTTCAAAAAAGTAATGCAACGAATGCAAAATTGGAGAAGCATCTATTGCGTGTGTCACCTCAGAGAACCCATCGGCAAGCAATCGAATACAGTCGTATTGGAAGGAGGAATGTGGGAAAGCCGAGGACGAGATGGTGAGGCCAGAACAAGCTATAAAGCCTAATACTGGATTGGCAGACTAAGAAGAAAGAAACAAGTTGTACAACAGTCCGCCCAGCTGATGAAAGACGGAAGAAATCAAGACTGGTAATTTGCAAGAATGTTATATAATTTTCTGTGTGTGGCATGTAGACACATCTGAATTATCAAAGTGAATTTGTCGTACCGAGAATTACTTCGTCTAGAGTAGAAACTGTTGATTTGTAAGCGCACTGTGTCGAAATGGAATTCTGACAAATGAGTTCTGATCACCAAACGTTATGAAACTGTGACAACAAATTCAGCAAGGGACAATCACGTTACTGGGCGTATTTTATGCTTACCGCCAAATTCACCGCATAAAATTCAACTTTTGTTACGACATCAATGGTCCCGTTAAAATGACATTATGATGAGGAATCATGAACATTATTTAAGGCACAATTCAAGGCCCTTGAATGTTTATGACTTGAACAGCGTAGCTCTTTTGGGTAGTATTCACCCTGGAACAAGCAGGACATGCGACTAAGCTGAAAGTTTCGTGATTGAAAGAAGAAAAACCTTAAAAAAAGAAATAAACAAATAAAAAAAATAAAGTAAAATGCTGAAACATGCTTGCATAAAAGGTTGTTTGGACCAAACCAGAAGGGCGACTTACGGTGATGGTGCCTAGTAGAGCACCACTTATATGATTTTTTCTTGGAAAAATCACTTGAGGGATGACAAAAAAAAGACCTCTTGCAGCCTTAAAGGAAATGATTGCAACACGGAACCCTTTTCCAGGCGCTGTACATAACCCAATTTGTTTCTTTTTAACCACTTGCATGTGCAACTTTACTTTATACTGATGTCAGCCCACCTTCAGCTACATTATATATCCAGTTAGCAGGATGCTTGCACTTCTCGAAAACGTTATCCAGGAGGTCTAAAAATTGTCAAATTTCTAAATCCTCTGATAAACAAAGTGCGCATGATTTTACAGACTGAAAAGTTGGGATTTGTTTTTCTGGCAGCACGAAACGAGTTCTTTCCCATAGTTTCACCCCTCCCAGAAGGAAGTGGTATATTGTTGTGAATTGCGAATTGATATGCTAGACCGCGAAAGCCCTTTTTGTGAACCAGAGATACATGGTGTCCATTTGAATTAGATAACAGTGCAAATCCTATGTCCAAGTGTTGTTGATGCTGCTACCTTCGCATATTGCTCCTTGCTGTTGACAAGGCGAAAAAGAGAAACCCTGGGTACTGGAAACTCATTGGACTCCTTATGTAGCCCATCGTCTTCTCATGGATTGCGGTGATAGCGCTCGCTATCAGCAAAAGACTGCAAAGCTTCCACGTCTTTCTGTCATCTTCCTTGTATTAGCGTATCTGAAAACATAAGCTTTCTAAAATTCTTTATTTCGTTAAAACATTTTGAATTAGTAAAAATTTCTGGCTGGGTTGTGTGGAGTGCTAAGTACTCCACTGCGGTTTTGTGAAACACAAACGTTTCATATTACCCGACATTCCACCATGAAAAAGTAACCCTTCTAACATCTAAGGACAAGTAGTCAACTAAAAAATAACCAGTTCATTTTAAACAACGTCAGTTTGAATGTGCTTTACAATTAATCTCAATGTTTATGGCACACGTCTCATAGTTACTAAAAATCTTGAAAAATTACTTGCAGAAATTTCAGAAAATTGAATCACAGTTTTCTTGAACAGCTAACGATGCAGTTCTAGCAAACTGTTGACACTCACAACAAATATCATGGGAAGCTAGTGTACGATATCACCCCGACGCAGCAGCACTCAACAGAAGAGAAACCTCGGTATTCCATAGTGTTCGACTGTTCCATAATACCCTAATCTCCTCTAGACACAGTGGTTAACTTGCAAATGGTATACCTGTGGATAGTGGAAAGAGGAGTTTAAAGAAAGACAGAAAAGTTCATATACACATATCGTCAATTTTTTTTTTGCTAATTGCACACTATTTTTTGTTGTTATGGATTTTCTCAATCGCTCCCACATTCCAGGCGTTTGTATTTACTGAAATCCTTCTTGAACATTCTGACGAGGGATGTCAACATTCGCAACAGATCTTGATTAGTTTCTTGGTGATAGCGTCTGCAGTGAAACGTATGTCTTGAAAGGCAACTGCAAGTAAGGTTTAAGGTTCCAGTATCACTGCTTAGAATATTTATTCGTTATTACTACAGCTGTTTCAAGTACGTCTACGTTGTACTGACGTATATATAACATCTGATGTGGCTGTATCTGGTTACTGTTGTCGTTACTTTTCATGTGAAATTCTAAAATGTCGATTTCATGTCAATCTTTTGCTATTTTTCAGTGTGGCGTCATATTTTGATATTACAGATATTTCCTCTAATTTCCTATAACAGTTCACATCAGGGATGTTTCGTATATATATATATATATATATATATATATATATATATATATATATATATATATATATGGGTCTGTTACTATACAAATATAAAACATCTATGGTGTGAACTGTAAAAAAATTAGAGGAAATATCTACAATATTGTATCAAAATTTTAAGCCACACTGTAAAAAAAAGCAGCACAAAATCGATGTGAAATCGACATTTTAGAATTTCACGTGACATAACGAGAAAAGTCATCAGATACAGTCACACCAGATATTACATATACCTCAGGACAACGCAGACGTACATGAAAATGGAAATCTTCCAAAACAGCTGTAGTAATAATAAAGAAATGTTTTAGGCAGTGATACTGGAACCGTACTTACAGGGTCTTGAATACGCTGCGTCCTTTGAATGCGCCAAAAATGAAAACGCAATGAATTGAGATAAGGAGCTCGAGCAAGCCAAGAAGTTGCCGCCTCACGACCTATCCATTTATTTGGGAAACTGTTGAGTAAGATATCACTACTGATTGTGTTCTCAGTACTAAAAGGATTTGTTTATTTACTAGCACCATGACAAATACGATAAACATAAGAAGCCTTAGACTCAACACTTATCAAAACAAACAGCATTTAAAAAGATAAAATACCTGTAGAACCAAGCTGCAAATTTTAAAACAAAAAGACAGAAATGAAGCAATTACGTAACAACAACAAAATGTCATTAACTAAGAAAATAAAAGATAGAAACGAAGCAAACACATACTAACAAATGAGTATCTGTAAGTAAAAAAGTAAAAAATCGACCATATTTAGCCTATATATACATTGAAAAAAAGTATAGGTAGCAGGTTTAAAGTGCAGAAACCAGATGGCAGTTGTAAACAGTGGTTGAGAAGGGAACGAGGCACACTTTTAACCTATTCCCGAATTTATTCAGTCTGTACATTGAGCAAGCAATAAAAGGAACCAATGAAATTATTAATTAAAGTCCAGAGAGAAGAAATAAAATCTTTGGGGTTTGCCGATGACATTGTAATTGTGTCAGAGACAGTAAAGGACTTGGAAGAGCAGCTGAGCGAAGTCGACAATGTCTTGAAAGGAGGGTATAAGATAAACGTCAACAAAAGAACAAGGATAATAAAATGTAATCGAATTAAATCAGGTGATGCTGAGGGAATTAGATTATGAAACGAGACACTTAAAGTAGAGGTGTCTTTTGGTACTTGGAAATAATTAATGAAGACCGAAGTAGAGAGGATATAAAGTGTAGAAGAGAATACAAGCTTTTCAAATGTTGGCGACAGAAGAATGCTGATGATTAGATAGGTAGATCACAAAACTAATGAGGAGATACTGAGTAGAACTGGGGAGAAAAGGAATTTGTGACGCAACCCGACTAGAAGAAGGGATCGGTTGTTTGGGCACACACTGAGACATCAAGGAACACCAATTTAGTACTGGAGGGAAGAGTGTGTGTGGTGTGACGGCAGGGGAGGAGGAGGGGGGTAAAACCATTTTTATTTTTTTGGTCATCATTCTACTGACTGGTTTGATGCGGCCCGCCACGAATTCCTTTCCTGTGCTGACCTCTTCATCTCAGGGTAGCACTTGCAACCTACGTCCTCAATTATTTGCTTGACGTATTCCAATCTCTGTCTTCTTCTACAGTTTTTGCCCTCTACAGCTCCCTCTAGTACCATGGAAGTCATTCCCTGATGTCTTAGCAGATGTCCTATCATCCTGTCCCTTCTCCTTATCAGTGTTGTCCATATGTTCCTTTCCTCTCCGATTCTGCGTAGAACCTCCTCATTCCTTACCTTATCAGTCCACCTAATTTTCAACATTCGTCTATAGCACCACATCTCAAATGCTTCGATTCTCTTCTGTTCCGGTTTTCCCACAGTCCATGTTTCACTACCATACAATGCTGTACTCCAGACGTACATTCTCAGAAATTTCTTCCTCAAATTAAGGCTGGTATTTGATATTAGTAGACTTCTCTTGGCCAGAAATGCCTTTTTTGCCATAGCGAGTCTGCTTTTGATGTCCTCCTTGCTCCGTCCGTCATTGGTTATTTTACTGCCTAGGTAGCAGAATTCCTTAACTTCATTGACTTCGTGACCATCAATCCTGATGTTAAGTTTCTCGCTGTTCTCATTTCTACTACTTCTCATTACCTTCGTCTTTCTCCGATATACTCTCAAACCATACTGTGTACTCATTAGACTGTTCATTCCGTTCAGCAGATCATTTAATTCTTCTTCACTTTCACTCAGGATAGCAATGTCATCAGCGAATCGTATCATTGATATCCTTTCACCTTGTGTTTTAATTCCACTCCTGAACCTTTCTTTTATTTCCATCATTGCTTCCTCGATGTACAGATTGAAGAGTAGGGGCGAAAGGCTACAGCCTTATCTTACACCCTTCTTAATACGAGCACTTCGTTCTTGATCGTCCACTCTTATTATTCCCTCTTGGTTGTTGTACATATTGTATGTGACCCGTCTCTCCCTATAGCTTATCCCTACTTTTTTCAGAATCTCGAACAGCTTGCACCATTTTATACTGTCGAACGCTTTTTCCAGGTCGACAAATCCTATGAAAGTGTCTTGATTTTTCTTTAGCCATGCTTCCATTATTAGCCGTAACGTCAGAATTGCCTCTCTCGTCCCTTTACTTTTCCTAAAGCCAAACTGATCGTCACCTAGCGCATTCTCAATTTTCTTTTCCATTCTTCTGTATATTATTCTTGTAAGCAGCTTCGATGCATGAGCTGTTAAGCTGATTGTGCGATAATTCTCGCACTTGTCACCTCTTACCGTCTTCGGAATTGTGTGGATGATGCTTTTCCGAAAGTCAGATGGCATATCGCCAGACTCATATATTCTACACACCGACGTGAATAGTCGTTTTGTTGCCACTTCCCCCAATGATTTTAGAAATTCTGATGGAATGTTATCTATCCCTTCTGCCTTATTTGACCGTAAGTCCTTCAAAGCTCTTTTAAATTCTGATTCTAATATTGGATCCCCTATCTCTTCTAAATCGACTCCTGTTTCTTCTTCTATCACATCAGACAAATCTTCACCCTCATAGAGGCTTTCAATGTATTCTTTCCACCTATCTGCTCTCTCCTCTGCATTTAACAGTGGAATTCCCGTTGCACTCTTAATGTTACCACCGTTGCTTTTAATGTCACCAAAGGTTGTTTTGACTTTCCTGTATGCTGAGTCTGTCCTTCCGACAATCATATCATTTTCGATGTCTTCACATATTTCCTGCAGCCATTTCGTCTTAGCTTCCCTGCACTTCCTATTTATTTCATTCCTCAGCGACTTGTATTTCTGTATTCCTGATTTTCCCGGAACATGTTTGTACTTCCTCCTTTCATCAATTAACTGAAGTATTTCTTCTGTTACCCATGGTTCCTTCGCAGCTACCTTCTTTGTACCTGTTTTCCTTCCCAACTTCTGTGATGGCCCTTTTTAGAGATGTCCATTCCTCTTCAACTGTACTGCCTACTGCGCTATTCCTTATTGCTGTATCGATAGCGTTAGAGAACTTCAAACGTATCTCGTCATTCCTTAGTACTTCTGTATCCCACTTCTTTGCGTATTGATTCTTCCTGACTAATGTCTTGAACTTCAGCCTACTCTTCATCACTACTATAGTCTATATAGTCTATATCTGCTCCTGGGTACGCCTTACAATCCAGTATCTGATATCGGAATCTCTGTCTGACGATTATGTAATCTAATTGAAATCTTCCCGTATCTCCCGGCCTTTTCCAAGTATACCTCCTCCTCTTGTGATTCTTGGACAGGGTATTCGCTACTAGTAGCTGAAACTTGTTACAGAACTCAATTAGTCTTTGTCCTCTTTCATTCCTTGTCCCAAGCCCATATTCTCCTGTAACCTTTTCTTCTACTCCTTCCCCTACAACTGCATTCCAGTCGCCCGTGACGTTTTGATTATGAATCAAAGACGCTACCCCTAGACCACGGGTACTTCCCGGTAAAACCATAGAGTGAAGCAAAGAGAAGGGTACAGTAAGCAGATTCAGAAGGATGTAGGTTACAGTAATTATTCAGAGACGAAGAAGTTTCTACAGGATAGAGTACATGGAGAGCTGCATCAAATCAGTCTTCGAATGAAGACCACTACAATAACAGTTTACATGAACTTCTTTGCTTATTTGTAAGTTCTCTGTATATTCCAGAGGTTTCCCACATTTTAGTTAACACCCTGTATTATTCGTTTCGAGGATTAATGTCATCTGAGTTTGATTCGAGGCCAAGGTCGTGGGCGTGCAATGATGGCAAGACTGACCGCTATTGACAGGTGACAGGTTAGAGTTGCAGTCTGGTATATGTATATTCAGAACAGTTTACACTCAGAAAAAGAGTGAAAGAAATTACATCACCGGAGCAGCTATGTTGCGACACGTGCCTGCTCGGTACTGCGGGGGTAGTTGAGGTACGGCCGAAGATGTTAAGTACACAAGGGACCTGCATCACCCACTGGTGGGCGTCTGCCCTGGGTCTCATTTGCTCCGGTGTAGCTCTGGAAATGACGACGTTTTGCTCTAACATGGTGGCCAACAGATGGCTGCAGCGCCGCCTGGAAGCGAGTGTGGTGGCTCGGCAGAGGGTGAGGGAGCAGGTAGTCAGTCGCTTGTCCCTGGAGACGCACAAAAAGCTGTCGGTTTTTGTGAACGGCGCGGAGCAGCCAGTGAAAGAGACGTCGAGGGCCAAAGCGCCGCCGGTTATCGAGATTGTGCATGTGTGTGTTGAGGGGAGGGCAGGGGAGGGGATGGGTGAGGAGGGGAGTGTGTGAGGCGCCAGCGGCTCTCCCCTTCCCCCTCCCCCCCCCCCCTACCACGTCGGCCCGTGCCCCTTGTTATCTTTACATCCCTCGCTCGGCCCTTCCGATTCATTAGCGCACAAAGAGGAGTCTACAGCTGTGGTACGCGCGACACGATCATTCGGCGCCGTCTGATAAAAGGACGCGCCGTGCCTCCTAACGAACGGTCGGGTTTTGAGACTGTGAGCTACGTAATGCTAATGGCGGCCAGCAGGCGGCTTCCAGCACTGTCGGTCTGCACGGAGGGGCGCGGGTAAATATTAATGTAGCGCGCCGCGCACGGCTAGTACAGAGAGGGAGAGGGAGAGAGAGATACGGAGGCAGCCAGGCATCGGCCCTTCAGAAGCGGACCGGATGGAGGGCGCTGGAAGCTGAGGGCCCTCGCAGCGCTGCCTCAAGTGTCGGCCGAGAGGACCTCCGCCTGTGACCTACGCCTTCCGTCGCCTCAGACAACGTAGGTCGTAGGACGTCGCGCTGATCCCGGGTTGGCGTTTCTTCTTCGCCGAAGTTGAAACTGAGTAGTTCCAGAACTTTCTCTTGCCAGTCTGATCAGAAAATTCCGAAACATCAGTAATTTCGCGGCAATGGTTTGCTGAAGTGTGGTTGGTATCCGTGAACACGCCTACGGTGATGAGCGCTTAAGCCGTACTCAGTGTTAAGAAAGGTTCACACAGTTTAAAAAAATGGCTGGACGGAAGTTGAAGATGAGCCGTTTTCAGGACGCCCTTCGACGTCTACCGACGACGCTAATGTCAAGGAAATTGTCCTTGCCAGTCGAAGACTGATTGTCCGACAGACTGCAGAAGAATGTTCAATTGAATAATGTCATGAAATCCTGACAGAAAATCTTGAACTGCATTTGAAACGTCGTCTTGGAAAAATTTATGAATTACTGTCCTGGTAAATCCCTTACGTTATTTGATTTTCAAACAGTTGAGCAAAACTGAACGTACTCAGACATTTCTTTATTTACTTATTCTGATCAACACTAAACTGATCACACAATATTATAAGCGCAACGCTATCTGACTTTCAAAAATCCCTACAAAAGAATGGCCCTGACTAACAATAACCTACATCTTTCATGAATCACTTACCTCAGAAAAATCTTCATTACTCGAACTACTGCAATACAGCGAGCACTAATACTGCCAGCTAAATAAAAGATTCTAACTACTGAAGGCACTAGCTGCTGATAGGCATAGTCAGAAAATGAAAGATTTTGATAGAGAACAAAAAATATATTTACCTTAATAATGTTCAAAAGTCATCATATATATATATATATATATATATATATATATATATATATATATATATATATATATCAGTTCATGACATCCAGTATTACAAATTTACTCTTTCTGATGGAGACACGTCCAGATCGTCCGCTCTCAAAATTGTGCCATCTCTCTCCCCACATCTACCACTGCTGGCGGCTCACCTCCAACTGCGCAACGCTTTGTGCCGTTCACATCCAACAGCCCAAGGTTACTAAATAATAAGGTTGGGCAGTAAGCGCTCTGCTCTGCCATTGGCTGGCCTAGTGACGTCAGCGTGGAAGCAAGCGCTCACAAGCAGACGACACGGCATGCGCGTTTACGTCAAGTTTTTGACGGAAGATTTTGTTTATACCAGAAATGAGATGTCTAAACTGCTTTTCTGCTGCTAAAATATTACAGTTAAAACTGATGAGTTATATTCTTTCTCAGCTTGTGCCTCACACATCGGTAAAATGTCAGATCACAACCACACTGACACACACTTGAAATTCGAAACCTCGGCTCAAATAAATCAGAAACTATTCATTTAATCGCATTGAAATGAATTTACTTAAGAGCTCGAAGTTGCACGCACTTGTTTGCAAGAACAGCATTCCTTCTTTCTAAAGCCGCTATAGCATTCATCAAAGTAACTTTATCTGTGTCTCAAAAAAAAAAAAAAAAAAAAAAAAAAAAAAAGGCTGTCATCTGTTCATGTGCTCTTATTATGATGTCTCTTATTTGGTGACAGCTTTTCCAGAGTTTCCAGAGATTTCTTATGTAGTTCTCGTTTCTTATACCGTTTGGTTCTGTCTTCTGTTGCGGGTGACACATTGACAGTCGCACTACTGCACGGCAAATTGCGCGAAGGAACTGCATCTGGCTTGAGCATTCTTTTTTGGGGCAAATTCAGCAATTCAGACTGTAAATCCTTTAAGTAATCTGTTTCTGCGAAATGGCGAGAACATATTCTTGTATGCGCAACATTTACACTGTCTTTCCCTCAACATTTCGACAACCATAGTTTTTGTAATGTTTCATTACGCGGGAAACTGTGATACATTACGTCGGTTCCCTTTGTGCTCCAGTTGTAGGAAAAACAGCCCGTTACAGCACAGCCTGGCATTGTAAAAATTAATTTTCTCACTCACTTGTAGATTCTCCGATAAGAATTTCACAGGACGAACCATAAACTATAGAGCTGGCGAACACAATGTTGATTCCGCTGTCCACTATCGCTAACTATTTCAGTTCCGAATCAAATACCAATTACAGCAAAAACCGTTAACACTCCCGAATTCCGAATGTTTCCGCTGTTGACTGAGTACCTCAGAAGAAAGAACTCAGTCAAAATACTCCTTCAAACACAAAACAACACAAGAAAAACAATCACACACAATTCGAACTGTGTAGTTTGGCACAGCTGCTTCCACCGTGACGTCATGCGCACAACTGAGAAAACACGTTGCTTTCTGCGCATAGCTTTCTGCGCCCCCCTGCAACAGCCCACCACTACAATAGCGAATATTGCAACAATGCCAACCAGCCACAGACTGCACACAGCACAGTCAGTGATTTTCATACAGAGCGCTACGTGGTGTTACCATAATAAGAAAACTAAACAGCCTACTCACACATTGTGTTGCCGTCAAGCTCGTCCCACGACTCATGAGTCGTGACCAGAAAGACCTTCGCCTGGCAATCTGTGAAGAGCTTTCGGATAGTGGAGTTGAGGAAGAGATGTCCCTTAAGAGAATTATAAAATGGTTCAAATGGCTCGGAGCACTATGGGACTTAATTTCTGAGGTCATCAGTCCTCTAGAACTTAGAACTACTTAAACCTAACTACCTAAGGACATCACACACATCCATGCCCGAGGCAGGATTCGAACCTGCGACCGTAGCGGTAGCTCGGTTCCAGATTGTAGCGCCTAGAACCGCTCGGTCACTCTGGCCGGCCCAGAGTGCCAAATAGTTAACAGTTTCTGGTGATTCCAGAATGAGATTTTCACTCTGCAGCGGAGTGTGCGCTGATATGAAACTTCCTGGCAGTTTAAAACTGTGTGCCCGACCGCGACTCGAACTCGGGACCCTTGCCTTTCGCGGGCAAGTGCTCTACCATCTGAGCTACCGAGGCACGACTCACGCCCGGTCTCACAGCTTTACTTCTGCCAGTGTCTCGTCTCCTACCTTCCAAACTTTACAGAAGCTCTCCCGCGAACCTAGCAGAACTAGCACTCCTGAAAGAAAGGATACGGCGGAGACATGGCTTAGCCACAGCCTGGGGGATGTTTCCAGAATGAGATTTTCACTCTGCAGCGGGGTGTGCGCTGATATGAAACTTCCTGGCAGATTAAAACTGTGTGCCCGACCGAGACTCGAACTCGGGACCTTTGCCTTTCGCGGGCAAGTGCTCTACCATCTGAGCTACCGAAGCACGACTCACGACCGGTCTCACAGCTCTAGGTACTGGCAGAAGTAAAGCTGTGAGACCGCGCGTGAGTCGTGCTTCGGTAGCTCAGACGGTAGAGCACTTGCCCGCGAAAGGCAAAAGTCGCGAGTTCGAGTCTCGGTCGGTGCACACAGTTTTAATCTGCCAGGAAGTTTCAGTTTCTGATGAGTTTTACTACATGCACGTGCTTTAGTGTTATGTTTTGTTTTCTTGTGAGTATCTCTTGATACAACTGATAGTATTATCTGCGTTGCAGGCTATAAAAGTGTCTGTCCAAAGTAGTAAAAATGAGAATCTCAACTGCTACAGCGGTACGTTCAGGTTGTATCGGACAAAGCAATTTCGGAATGTGCTGAAGAAAACAGATGCTATAAAAAATTAAAATTTTATGTGTTTTTTCTTTAACAGGCTACAATGGAGAAGATACGACATAAATGGGATAAAAATAGCATGGAGCCGCAGCAAAAAGGTCAGACCTCTCGAAACAACTGTCAGGGAAGCGAGTGAGAAACATTCAGTTCCACGAAGCACGTTAGACGACAGACCTCAAACTTTGTGAGAAAATAAAGAGCCCATGAAACATGAAGCATGTTTTAGAAAGTAACTAACTTTTTGTGTGAACATGAAACAATCAGCAGGAAACAATACTGTACTTTCAACGAAACCTTCGAAGAGTACTGCATGAGAACTGTGTCCGGAGAAAATTCAACAACTTTTATTGTACATGTGATAAGTGTTTCACAGAAGGTTGAAGCACTGTTTTGATTTAGGCCTATTCTGTTGAAAACTTTAACTTGATAACTTTTTGCTTATTTGAACCAACTTCTACCCGATGTGAAAAGTTTGTACTAAGATACATAAAGTGTACTTACTTAAGTTTAACGTTTATAACCATTTACGGTCCAATTAAAGGACATTGAATCAAAATCACATTACAGTTTCGTGTCCAATATAACACTTCAACGTTTTAAGCGACCAAAATACAAAACGTGGAAAAATGAAAAAAAGAAAAAAATCGACGAATGGATATTCTTATGAAACTAAGTTGTATAATTCTGTTAAGCAACACATAGCAATGTTTAGTGTGAAGAACGTCACGATACAACCTCCAGAAAAAATTATAATTTCAAAAAAGGTTAAATGTCACTAGCTGACTTTCCCTCACATATTGATGAGTCCCGCAGTTCCAGGCGCGCAAGGTGTCTGTTCCGTGTGAACGCAGTGGCACATGCATAGGACAAACTATTCGTTTTGTTGTTAAATGTTGTGTTGAGTACACGCGACATGTGGAAAAAGGAAACTTGAGAAGCCGGCGTGACGCAACACTTCGGAAAAACCGACATGAAATACAATGTGGAAAGACGAGAATCTTGGCTATGCGTCATCATATTGAGATCCCATTGCAAATGAGGAAGCAGGGTTTGGAATAAACTACAAGAATGTTAAAACAGACCAGGGATTCAGACGTATTGGGACATGAGGGCTGTCTTCGGATATCGAGTGAAAGCCTGCTTGATGGATGTAGGGAAGCGGGAGCGACAGTTCCAAACGTAGCGCCGACCCCTCGCGCTACCTGACATCACCAGTCCGGCAGCGGAGCCAACAAGATATACGGGCCCTGCATCGAACTTGTGACGTCACACTAGTAGGCTTGTCTGCCACACTTCAGGAACGTTCGGCTCCGTGCAGGATTCACGGGAAACCAATATGTAATTGAAAAGGTGCCCACTAAAGGTCTCAGTTTTCTCGTGTGCATCGAGAACTTGCACCCATTTAAATGTGCATGCAAGAATTACTAAATTCATTTGAAATAGTTACTCGCTCCCCGCCGTAGACGGCTGCTGGCACTCGTAAGACCACCAAAAAGCGATTCTGGCAGCTAGGCCTTTGTAAATCCTGCATTTGAGTTCTTTTGATCACACTTCCACAGACACTTTCATCTCCTAAGAAATATTTCTTTAAGAGCCAAGTACAAACTTTCATAGATTTAGGTGTAAATATGTTTTAATGCAAGGAAATACTTTTATAAAAATTTTCATCCCCCATTTCACCTCTTTAGGGACTGAATTTCCAAAAAATGTTGGAACACGTATTTTTGATTATTTTTAACAGAGAAGCAAAATACAAATTTTCGGAGATTTAGTTTCAAACATTCTTTCGTAATGAAATATTTCTATAACAACTTCCATCCCCTATTTCATCCCTTTAGGGGTTGAATTTCCAAAAACATTGAGACATGTTTTTTCCGCCTAATAGAGAAGCCAAATACAAATTTTCTTACATTTAGCTTAAAAATACTTTCATAATGAAATGTTTTCATAAAATTTTTGGCCTCTGTTCCACCCATTAGTCGTTGGATTTCCAAATCACCGAAACACATATTTCTTATCTGTATCTGAGAAGTAAAATACCAATTGTTCATTACTGTAGATTTACAAATGCTTCATTATTACTTTCATAATCGTTTATTTTCTTAAAAAAAAACTTTGGCTCACTATTTTCCCCCTTAGTGGTTAAATGTCCAAAAATGATGAAACACGATTTTTTTTTTGTAACCGAGAAACCACTTACCGGTTTTTTACTTCAAAACTGACTTAATAGCGGCGTATATTCAAAAATCCTCTCATCGACTACCTCACCCCGTTAGGAATAGAATTTCGAACTGCAGTATAAGATCAACACCTTTTCCAAATTTCAAGTTTCTGTCTTTAATGGTTTGGGCTGGGCGGCGATGAGTCAACCTGTGAGGACATTGCCTTTTATATAGAGAGATGTAGCATCCATAAAATATTGATTAATGTTGTAAAGCACTTAGTTCGTTTCAAGATACAGGCGTCAGTCTCCATACTCGGAACTAAGGAGGTCATATGTGTATACAAGGTGATTCCGTGAGGACGGAACAAACTGCCAGAGTCTGATGGAGAAGAGTAACTGTCAGTGAGAGACAATGAACGCTGATCGGGAAACGGAAGTAACGATACCACAAGTGCTGTGGGATAACCGTGCCACTGAAGTTTGTTAACCTACGAATAGTTTTTTTGCACCATATGATAAACTGATTTATCATCGACGTAGTTTCTAACATCTGCCAACTAGAGCAGTATTTAATCATTCATCGTGTGCGGTCGCAGCAGAAAACTCCTATTCGACCTTCGCGTAGTTCTAACAGGTTGGAGCCCCTGCTCACTTTCCACATTTTGCTCCTGAATGCTGTATCTGGCGTTCAGTAAAAGATGAAGAGAACGAGAAAGTCCTGTTCGACGCACAACTCGCTCACCGGCTTTGAAGCTTCGTAGCAGATTAAAACTGCGCGCCAGAACAAGTGTTAAACACAGAAACTTCTACCTTTCGTGAGCCATGAGGGAGTCCCTGGCGCCAGTGATTCTATTATCTAGTAGGAGCAGTAATCCCGCTCGTTCTGGCATGCGCGTTTTCCCTTTGGTTTTCCTCTTCTGGCCGCTATTTAAGCGCAGCGCTTCCGGCTGTGGCTCTCTTGGTTTACGCTCCAGGTCCCTAGTGGTGGTGCTTGCTTGGGCATATGTTGTGTTGGCGAGTCTTGGAGTGACCGTTACGGAGAAGCGTGGGTTACTCGCGGCGCTGTGCTATGATTTGAGGAGTGTGTCGGCGGCGGGCTGGTGGTGATGGCTTTCAGTGTACTAGCAAGTGTGTGTGTTGTACTGCCTGATGCTGGGTGCGTATGTATACTATGTGGATTATCGTCGTTTGCTGCTACTAACGGTTGGAATCTGCTATTTCTTTGAAGTTGTGTTTTGTGATCAATCTGATCGTAATTTGCGTTCACAGCCGGAAAGAGTGTGATTTGTATGTTATTATCCCCGCCGCGGTGGGAATAAGGAATTCACTCTTGGTTCCGGTATATGTTGCTCAGTGATGGGAGCACTAAGCGTAATTAGTGTGAAGGCTGCATGAGTCAATCTAGGATAGTACGCAGATCATGTCTAGTTTTAAGACAGTGTAAGAGGTCCATGAATAAGGAATTTATTGCTAGCGCACTCGAGTAGATGCAACTTCGATGGAATGCTCACGCGTTGCCTGTGATATGTACGCTACAATAGAATCGTAGACCAGAGAGCAGTGTCGGCAGCAGTAGTAGCTCACAGTCGGGCGGCTGGGTCAGGTCGCCCTTAGAGAGCAGTTGTCAAGTTGTACAGCTCACAGAGTGCACTTACGTCATGTATGGAGTTACGGGGGCCGGTCTTGGAGAGCGATGGCGGTGCCTGAGCGATGTAGTATTAGGTAAAACCAAAAATTACAGTTTATAGCTGCAAGCATATGTAATTTGTAACAACTGATTTCGTACTATTGTTATATCAAGTCCCATGTAAATGTGTTTAAAAAAATCTTTTAATAATAATCTTTCTTATAAAAATAACTTTTGACAGTAACTTATCTGAATTTACAGATTTTACTAATTTCTCCTATCTTTGGTCATCCCGATTATCGTAAAGAAAAATCAGTTGTTTATTTTTATACATGACAAATCTAGCGGCCAGCATTGCACTGGGCTGTGCCAGAAAAATTTCTTATAGGAGCAGATATATACGCGTTATCCGGCGACTTAATTGAGGTAAGAATTTTCGATTTATTCAGAATGGTATTTCAGGACCATGACACAGCATTGCTGATGTCCGGATTTACCGGTTTACGTTCAAAGTCAGTTAATTATTGAAAGGTTATATGTGAGTCACATTTTCATTGGGAGGTTAGTCACATTTTTGTTCCGCGTTTACGGAAAAAATTTGTTGGGAGCTTACAACAGTGTGCTTGTAACGGTACTTGAGTATCTTATGATTTATCCTGTGGTCTCTCCGTTTGAAGAGGCCATGACTTTTGTGTCTTGTATTATGGGTTTTTATGCTCTTCGTTCGGCAGGGCGTTAACTTCTCCAGACTTTATGCTTATTATTGGGGTCTGCCTGTAAGAGTAAAGGATTATGAGCTGTAAGAAGTCAATAATTTCCATGGTATTTGTTTTAGGTCTTGCATGTGTTAAGGGTATTAAATTTAAAGGGGGGGGCATAACTCTGAAATAAGAGAGTTTGTATTGTGTCCTTTGGTTTGATTACCTGTCCTTTTTTTCTTAATGTTGTACTACAAGCGGCGGGCACAATCATTATTCCAGATTGACCAATACAGGGCCGGCGCCTTGATTGAAATATGCTCGGACGGCATTAGCTCGGCCAGCTACTTTTTGGTAACGCTCGACGCTACTTGGCTGTATCCTATCAGAGTCGCTGCGCCTCAGTGGTTGACAGAAGTTGAGTATTCTCTCTTATAATTATTTGGAGATTCCTCTCACTAATATGTTTGCGCTGCTCCAAGGTGCGTCCCCTGTTCCTAGTAATTTAGTCACTCTTGTATTAGGATGGGTCATCAGTTGGGGTGGACCGGCTGTTGCGTGAACTTAAACTATTAAGATAACTGTCTCCTCTGCCTCAATATTGTTGTTGTACTTGAAAGGAATGTCACGAGTGAGTTGAGTGGAATAAATCACTATATAATTGGTGGAATTCCGTTGTCCTATGATCTGTTTATTGATCTAAGGTTCATGTTGGGGAGTTTGTTCTTTTACTTAAAATTTGTTATTTAATATTCTGTACTATTGCTTATTTTACCAATCGGGTTATAGTCCCGGTAAATTCCTGTTAAATTTGTGGGCAATTATGCTTGTTGTCTATATTTATCTGGTGCTATTTGTTATTTACTTAAAATGAAGGATCATTACTTAACTTGTTTCATTCCATATACCTCTGCAAAGACTGTATAAACTTTTAAATTGTATTTGTTA
The DNA here is from genome assembly GCF_021461385.2 of Schistocerca piceifrons. Classification (NCBI taxonomy): domain Eukaryota; kingdom Metazoa; phylum Arthropoda; class Insecta; order Orthoptera; family Acrididae; genus Schistocerca; species Schistocerca piceifrons. Next base: position 1,066,044,732 of record NC_060138.1, read on the forward strand.
TTGGTGGCTATTGGATGGCCGGTTTTGTAAAAGATTTTGTAAAACTTGTAAGTGTATTGTCATATCGCTGGCTTAGTTGTGGAGTATCTTTGTGGGCAGCGGCGTCTGTAGAGAGTCGAGCTCGGGACACGGAACTTACGTTGTGTTGTGGGTAGCTCTGCATGTGAGAGGCATTGTGAGTATGGAAGTTGAAGTGTTGCTACAAGTGCTATTACAGTAAAATGATAAAATATGCAAATGAGTCAGAGGAAAGTGCGTCAAGAAGTAATTTAAAAATGAGCAGTGCTGCTGATAACGTTATTTGTGTATCCTCTCGTTGCGTGTCGTACCGTACAGTACCAGTCATCCGCCCAGTGTTCGGTCTCCCAGAATGAACTAATGTAATCAGAAAAAAAATTAGTTACCACAAAAGAGTGCAGTCAAGCGCCAGTGTCTTGTAGCGAGCGTGAGAACGTGCGTTCGATCATCACGTTTCCGCTTTATCAACCATCAGCCACACCGCGACGGTTACGCACACGCTCGTTCAAGTCAGAACTCGGAACTGAAAAATTAACTTTACGAACAGTATTATAACATTACTAGTGTCAAGGAGGACTGGTACCAAAAGAAATCTGTGTATGCGTGGCGAGCGTAAGAACTTTCGTTCGATTACTCGGCTTTCACATCATCAACAATCATCAGCGCCGTGTTCGGTTACGCGTACGCTCGTCCAAGTGATTTGGTGGACAGACAGTCACCTAGAAGTTGACATAAAAACTTATGACTTAGAATGTAAGCAGTGCAACCAGTGATTTCTTATCGTCTCAGAATATAGATGTTCATACCAGACGTAGGACAGCGTTGTGTTTTAACGTTGAGTGGCTCCCCTAAACCCGCTTGCATATTTCGATAGATAATTTCAGGCAACCACAGCAGCAGTGTGGAGCAGGACAGTACGACCGCCGCGGGATTATCAGGTACGTGGTGTGGACAGGGTGCACGGTCCAGAAGAAACGGTCGAAACGACAACCAGTTCAAGGTACCCCCACCCATTTGTACTCCCGGGTGTGCTGCAAACTGTTTTTGGGGATACGTGTAATAAAACTCTGTGAACTACAAGCCTGTGTTTGCGTTTTCGTGTGATTGCCCTTTGTGACTGGTCTGAGGATTGTAGGTTTCACGTCTCATTTCGATTCTGCCTACTGGCTAAGCGACCCGATCACGATCCAAGACCCGCCCTCGCATCTCCAATTCCGCCAGTAGTCTACTACTTCCCAAACTTTACTGAAGTTTTCTCACATTTCACGGGACTCTGGGTTCGAGCCTCAGTTGGCACGTAGTTCTAATATGGCAGGAAATTTCAAATCAGCGTACACTCGTCTACAGAGTGAAAGTTTACTATGGAAATAATCTCCTGGGATATTCCTAAGTCATTTCCCCGCAATATCCTTTTTTCACGGAGTGCCGATCCCACAAAGTATGCAGGAGCTCGTCTGTCAAGTTTGGAAAGGGGGAGAGACATACTGGCGGAAGTCGTGCCTGAACAATTCAGTCGATAGACAAACTACCTATCAGTGCCACAGTTTCAGGAAGAAGAAAGGAAGCAACATTAGGGTGTAACATCACGTCGACATCGAGGTCATTAGAGATGGAGTACAAGTTCCGACTGCTTCAAGGATGGGCAGAGAAACCGGCCTTGCCCATTGAAATGAACCATCCAAACATTTGCTTGGAGCGCACGGTGGACATTTGGATGGCCGAACGCGGATTTGAAATGTCGTCCTCTCAAATGTGAGCCCAGTGCGATAACCATTGAAAAGATCCTGGTTAGGCTCCCAGTCCAGTAGACAGTTTCAAATACAGGGTGAAAATTCATTTGTTCATCTGATCTGCTCGAGCCTCTGGGATCGCTATCAGGAGAGATTGAGGGAGGACATAGAAGCAATTCAGAGGCGGGCTGCTAGATTTGTTACTGGTAGGTTTGATCATCACGCGAGTGTTACGGAAATGCTTCAGGAACTCGGGTGGGAGTCTCTAGAGGAAAGGATGCGTTCTTTTCGTGAATCGCTACTGAGAAAATTTAGAGAACCAGCATTTGAGGCTGCAGTACAATTTTACTGCCGCCAACTTACATTTCGCGGAAAGACCACAAAGACGACATAAGAGAGATTAGGGCTCGTACAGAGGCATATAGGCAGTAATTTTTCCCTCGTTCTGTTTGGGAGTGGAACAGGGAGAGAAGATGCTAGTTGTGGTACGAGGTACCCTCCGCCACGCACCGTATAGTGGATTGCGGAATATGTATGTAGATGTAGATGTAGATCTGACCCCTTTTTATGACCTTTTCTCGAGTCATATGAAAATTCTTGTATACTACATACCTGTCGAGGTTGAAGAAGATCGCCCAGGAAGAATTCCCACTACCTTTGACACTGTTCTAAAAATATCGAAGTTGTTTCATTAGGTACAACAGGCTTTTGTGCGACGATGTCATGCCTATGTAGAAGAGGGAGACGCCTCGCGGGAGTTATTGAGGCTGTTATCTAGACCCAACAATCTGCTGACTCTTCTGCATAAATCAGCTGCATCTTCAGTGTCGATAAGTGGGTGACTCCTGAAGATTGGAATGTTTTTGAGTCATAATCTAACTTAAATAACATTTCATTTAAATTTCTATTACTCGCGATATATCTATCACATATTGCCTTTAGTTTACTTGCAATTTTCTAATTTCCTTGATACCACACACATTATATACATTTAGTCGTGTTGACTAATATATGGGCGACACTGGTTTACTATGTACTCTAGCTAAACTGCCTTCTGCTGGCATTTGTTCTTGTATAAATACCTGACGCAATCTGAGTATTATCAACATGGTTCAAATGGTTCAAATGGCTCTGAGCACTATGGGACTTAACTGCTGTGGTCATCAGTCCCCGAGAACTTAGAACTACTTAAACCTAACTAACCTAAGGACATCACACACATCCATGCCCGAGGCAGGATTCGAACCTTCGACCGTAGCAGTCGCACGGTTCCGGACTGCGCGCCTAGAACCGCGAGACCACCGCGGCCGGCCTATTATCAACATGTACCATGTACTAAATCAAATGGCTCTGAGCACTATGGGACTTAACTAACGAAGTCATCAGTCCCATAGAACTTAAAACTACTTAAGCCTAACTAACCTAAGGACACTACACACACCCATGCCCGAGGCAGGATTCGAATCTGCGACCATAGCTGCCGCGCGGTTCCAGACTGTAGCGCCTAGAACCTATACCACGTACTCACATGTTTAACTTGACGATGATTTTTATCAAAAAAATTTAACGGTATGTACGGCTGTTGTTGTTGTTGTTGTGATTTTCAGTCCTGTGATTGGTTTGATGCAGCTCTCCATGCCATACAGCAAAGCTGCATTCCCTCGGGAAAGATTACGGCTGTGGTTTCCCCTTGCTTTCAGCCGTTCGCAGTACCAGCACAGCAAGGCCGTTTTGGTTAGTGTTACGAGGCAAGATCAGTCAATCATCCAGACAGTTGCCCCTGCAACTACTGAAAAGGCTGCTGCCCCTCTTCAGGAACCACACGTTTGTCTGGCCTCTCAACAGATACCCCTCCGTTGTGGTGTACGGCTATCTGTATCGTTGCGGCACGCAAGCCTCCCCACCAATGCCAAGGTCCATGGTTAATGAGGGGGGGGGGGGGACGACGACTGCTATACGTAGCTATAAATATTTTATATTTTTATATTTCATGTATTACCATACATTACTAAGACTTGTACAGATTTAGTCTTAACTGATTGAACCTGGTCGCTTACATAATATTTATGTTTACGACAGATCTGAAGATGGTGGTAAGCCGAAACCGGTAATAAAGTGTAAAGAAATCTGTGTAATCAAGACGGACTGGTGAAAATAAAGTGCTTATTGGTCGATGATGAGTTAGTGAATGAGTCAGTCAGTCGGGACATTGCTTTTTATATACGGAGTTCAGTGACCAGTTCCTTTCGTTTCACCAGTCAGTAATAAAGATTGCAACAGCGTACTCTGGGCTCTAATCCCCCTTTGTGGTTTCCTTGTATTTTCTAAATGGCGGCGATTCCTTCGAGAAGACAATCAGTGACCAACGAAGTACTTAGTGTCCCTCTCTGATGACCTCGTTGTAGGTGAATCATTAAACCAAAAAAAATTCAGGCTTTTAGGTGCATATTACCGGTAGTGGCTGCATTTCAGTACACGTAAATGACAGTACTTGTACCGGTAATTGTACTATTATACGAAGTGGAGAATAATTCTAAGTTTTGTTGCGAGACAACGTATGGAACAATTTCTTGCTCGTGCGGACTGATGTAGTGTGCCTAACGATATGGTGGACAGACAACGTCCGGCGGTAGAGGTAATGGCCACGATGAAAGCCAGCAGGTGGAGCTGAAGCGTCGCCGACGGGGTGTTACTGACCTCGCACGTCTCAGCGGTCGCGAGATTCCATTACAAAGTCGAATGCACCAACGCCGGATGTTATCACTTCTTTCGGTCAGGTCGCTGGATACGCTACGCTGGCAGATTCTGTGCCTCATCTGCAGTGATTTTACTCAACTGGTAGCGAGGAGAACCTGTGAGTAGCGCGAGGAATCTTTTTCGTTCCGCGTAATGAAGCTATGAAGCTTACTAGCGATGGCTACTACGATGGTGCGCCGCACAACTTTTTCGATGTACTCCGTCAATCCTACCTACATCTACATCTACATCTACATTTATACTCCGCAAGCCACCCAACGGTGTGTGGCGGAGGGCACTTTACGTGCCACTGTCATTACCTCCCTTTCCTGTTCCAGTCGCGTATGGTTCGCGGGAAGAACGACTGTCTGAAAGCCTCCGTGCGCGCTCTAATCTCTCCAATTTTACATTCGTGATCTCCTCGGGAGGTATAAGTAGGGGGAAGCAATATATTCGATACCTCATCCAGAAACGCACCCTCTCGAAACCTGGCGAGCAAGCTACACCGCGATGCAGAGCGCCTCTCTTGCAGAGTCTGCCACTTGAGTTTATTGAACATCTCCGTAACACTATCACGGTTACCAAATAACCCTGTGACGAAACGCGCCGCTCTTCTTTGGATCTTCTCTATCTCCTCCGTCAACCCGATCTGGTACGGATCCCACACTGATGAGCATTACTGAAGTATAGGTCGAACGAGGTTTTCGTAAGCCACCTCCTTTGTTGATGGACTACGTTTTCTAAGGACTCTCCCAATGAATCTCAACCTGGTACCCGCCTTACCAACAATTAATTTTATATGATCATTCCACTTCAAATCGTTCCGCAAGCATACTCCCAGATATTTTACAGAAGTAACTGCTACCAGTGTTTGTTCCGCTATCATATAATCATACAATAAAGGATCCTTCTTTCTATGTATTCGCAATACATTACATTTGTCTATGTTAAGGGTCAGTTGCCACTCTCTGCACCAAGTGCCTATCCGCTGCAGATCTTCCTGCATTTCGCTACAATTTTCTAATGCTGCAACTTCTCTGTATACTACAGCATCATCCGCGAAAAGCCGCATAGAACTTCCGACACTATCTACTAGGTCATTTATATATATTGTGAAAAGCAATCGTCCCATAACACTCCCCTGTGGCACGCCAGAGGTTACTTTAACGTCTGTAGACGTCTCTCCATTGATAACAACATGCTGTGTTCTGTTTGCTAAAAACTCTTCAATCCAGCCACACAGCTGGTCTGATATTCCGTAGGCTCTTACTTTGTTTATCAGGCGACAGTGCCGGAACTGTATCGAACGCCTTCCGGAAGTCAAGAAAAATAGCATCTACCTGGGAGCCTGTATCTAATATTTTCTGGGTCTCATGAACAAATAAAGCGAGTTGGGTCTCACACGATCGCTGTTTCCGGAATCCATGTTGATTCCTACATAGTAGATTCTGGGTTTCCAAAAACGACATGATACTCGAGCAAAAAACATGTTCTAAAAATCGACGTCAGAGATATAGGTCTATAGTTTTGCGCATCTGCTCGACGACCCTTCTTGAAGATGGGACTATCTGTGCTCTTTTCCAATCATTTGGAACCCTCCGTTGTACTTGCGGTACACGGCTGTTAGAAGGGGGGCAAGTTCTTTCGCGTACTCTGTGTAGAATCGAATTGGTATCCCGTCAGGTCCAGTGGACTTTCCTCTATTGAGTGATTCCAGTTGCTTTTCTATTCCTTGGACACTTATTTCGATGTCAGCCATTTTTTCGTTTGTGCGAGGATTTAGAGAAGGAACTGCAGTGCGGTCTTCCTCTGTGAAACAGCTTTGGAAAAAGGTGTTTAGTATTTCAGCTTTACGCGTGTCATCTTCTGTTTCAATGCCATCATCATCCCGTAGTGTCTGGATATGCTGTTTCGAGCCACTTACTGGTAAGGATCCCAAAGCGCGCAGCAGTATTCTAAAAGAGGACGGACAAGCGTAGTGTAGGTAGTCTCCTTAGTAGGTCTGTTACATTTTTTTCTAAGTGTCCTGCCAATAAAACAATTTTCCGTTGTTACAACCTCTCGATATACTACAGCATCATCCGCAAAAAGACTCAGTGAACTTACGATATTATCCACAAGGTCATTTATATAAATTGTGAATAGCAACGGTCCTACGACACTCCCCTGTGGCACACCTGAAATTACTCTTAGTTCGGAAGACTTCTCTCCATTGAGAATGACATCCTGCGTTCTGTTATCTAGGAACTCTTCAATCAAATCACACAATTGGTCTGATAGTCCATATGCTCTTACTTTGTTCACTAAACGGCTGTGGGGAACTGTATCAAACGCCTTGCGGAAGTCAAGAAACACGGCATCTACCTGGGAACCCGTGTCTATGGCCCTCTGAGTCTCGTGGACGAATAGCGCGAGCTGGGTTTCACACGATCATATTTTTCGAAACCCATGCTGGTTCCTTCAGAGTAGATTTCTAGTCTCCAGAAAAGTCATTACACTCGAACATACTACGTGTTCCAAAATTCTACAACCGATCGACGTTAGAGATATAGGTCTATAGTTCTGCACATCTGCTCGACGTCCCTTCTTGAAAACGGGGATGACCTGTGCCCTTTTCCAATCTTTTGGAACGCTACGCTCTTCTAGAGACCTACGGTACACCGCTGCAAGAAGAGGGTCAAGCTTCTTCGCGTGCTCTGTGTAAAATCGAACTGGTATCCCATCAGGTCCAGCGGCCTTTTCTCTTTTGAGCAATTTTAATTGTTTTTCTATCCCCCTGTCACACATTTTGATATCTACCACTTTGTAATCTGTGCGACAATCTATAGAAGGATCTACAGTGCAGTCTTCCTCTGTGAAACAGCTCTGGAAAAAGACATTTAGTATTTCGGCCTTTAGTCTGTCATCCTATGTTTTAGTACCATTTTGGTCACAGAGTCACTCGACATTTTGTCTTGATCAATCTACCGCTTTGACATAAGACCAAAATTTCTTAGGATTTTCTGCCAAGTCAGTACATAGAACTTTACTTTCGAATTCATTGAACGCCTCTCGCATAGCCCTCCTCACACTACATTTCGCTTCGTGTAATTTTTGTTTGTCTCCAAGGCTTTGGCTATGTTTATGTTTGCTGTGAGGTTCCCTTTGCTTCCGTAGCAGTTTTCTAACTCGGTTGTTGTACCACGGTGGCTTTTTTCCATCTCTTACGATCTTGCTTGGCGCATACTCATCTACTGCATATTGTACGATGGTTTTGAACTTTGTCCATTGATCCTCAATACTATCTGTACTTGAGACAAAACTTTTGTGTTGAGCCGTCAAGTACTCTGAAATCTCAGTTTTGCTAAACAGAAAAATCTTTCCTCTATATCTACATCGATACTCTGCAAATCACATTTAAGTGCCTGGCAGACGGTTCATCGAACCACCTTAACAATTCTCTATTAATCCAATCTCGCATAGCGCGCGGAAAGAATGAACACCATGTCTTTCCGTACGACCTCTGGTTTCCCTTATTTTATCGTGGTGATCATTCCTCCCTATGTAGGTCGGTGTCAACAAAACATTTTCGCATTCGGAGGAGAAAGTCGGTGATTGGAATTTCGTGAACAGATTCCGTCTCAACGAAAAACGCCTTTCTTGTAACGATTTCCAGCCCAAATCCTGTATCATTTCTGTGACACTCTCTCCCATATTTCGCGATAATGCAAAACGTGTTGCCTTTCTTTGAACTTTTTCGATGCACCCCGTCAGTCCTATCTGGTAAGAATCCCGCACCGCGCAGCAGTATTCTAAAAGAGGACGGACAAGCGTAGTGTAGGCAGTCTCCTTAGTAGGTCTGTTACATTTTCTGTGTGTCCTGCTAATAAAACGCAGTCTTTGGTTAGCCTTCCCCACAACATTTTCCATGTGTTCCTTCCAATTTAACTTGTTCGTAATTGTAATACCTAGGTACTTAGTTGAATTTACGACTTTTAGATTAGACTGATTTATCGTGTAACCGAAGTTCAATGAGTTCCTTTTAGCACTCATGCGGATGACCTCCCACTTTTCGTTATTCAGGGTCAACTGCCACTTTTAGCAACATTCAGATATTTTTTCTAAATCGTTTACCAGTTTGTTTTGATTTTCTGATGACTTTATTAGTCTATAAACGACAGCGTCATCTGCAAACAACCGAAGACGGCTGCACAGATTGTCTCCCAAATCGTTTATATACACTACTGGCCATTAAAATTGGTACACCACGAAGATAACGTACTAGAGACGCGAAATTTAACCGACAGGAAGAAGATGATGTTATATGCAAAAGATTTTCAGAGCATTCATACAAGGTTGGCGCCGGTGGCGACACCTACAACGTGTTGACACGAGGAAAGTATCCAACCGGTTTCTCATACACAAACAGCAGTTGACCGGCGTTGCCTGGTGAAACGTTGTTGTGAAGCCTCGTGTAAGGAGGAGTAATGGCGTACCATCACGTTTCCGATTACAGGTCGGATGTAGCCTATCACGATTGCGGTTTATCGTATCGCGACATTGCTGCTCGCGTTGGTCGAGATCCAATGACTGTTAGCAGGTGGGTTCAGGAGGGTAATACGGAACGCCGTGCTGGATCCCAGCGGCCTCGTATCACTAGCAGTCGAGATGACAGGCATCTTATCCGCATGGCTCTAACGGATCGTGCAGCCACGTCTCGATCCCTGAATCAACAGATGGGGACGTTTGCAAGACAACAACCATCTGCACGAACAGCTCGACGACGTTTGTAGCAGCATGGACTATCACCTCGGAGACCATGGCTGCGGTTACCCTTGACGCTGCATCACAGACAGGAGCGCCTGCGATGGTGTACTCAACGACGAACCTGGGTGCACGAATGGCAAAACGTCATTTTTTTTCGGAGGAATCCAGGTTCTGTTTACAGCATCATGATGGTCGCATCCGTGTTTGGCGACATCGCGGTGAACGCACATTGGAAGCGTGTATTCGTCATCGCCATACTGGAGTAAGACCCGGCGTGATGGTATGGCGTGTCACTGGTTACACGTCTCGGTCACCTCTTGTTCGCATTGGGAGCACTTTGAACAGTGGACGTTACATTGCAGATGTATTACGACCCGTGACTCTACCCTTCATTCGATCCCTGCGAAACCCTACATTTCAGCAGGAAATGCACGATCGCATGTTACAGGTCCTGTACGGGCCTTTCTGGATACAGAAAGTGTTCGACTGCTGCCCTGGCCAGCAAATTCTCCAGATCTCTCACCAATTGAAAACGTCTGGTCAATGGTGGCTGAGCAACTGGCTCGTCACAATATGCCAGTCACTACTCTTGATGAACTGTGGTACCGTGTTGAAGCTGCATAGGCAGCGGTACCTGTACACGCCATCCAAGCTCTGTTTGATTCGATGCCCAGGCGTGTCAAGGCCGTTATTACGGTCAGAGATGGTTGTTCTGGGTACTGATTTCTCATGATCTATGCACCGAAATTGCGTGAAAATGTAATCACATGTCAGTTCTAGTATAATACATTTGTCCAATGAATACCCGTTTATCATCTGCATTTCTTCTTGGTGTATCAATTTTAATGGCCAGTGGTGTACTTCAGTCTGCTGCTATATAGATACTAACCTCTAAGGACAACGATATAGCTGGCGCACATCGCAGTCCCAACTTTCTTGCTAGCATCAGTTAACGTAGATTTTAGTTAACCAAAATTTAAGACGTAAATTATTAAAGTGTACTAAAAATATAAAATTTAATAAGAGTTGTTTTTAACGTAAGGTTACCAAAAATGAAACATACAAAGTTAATATAAAATGCAATAACTGTAATAATAATATCTGGAGCTAAATTAACGACCCATAAATGATGTAAGCCACACAGTTGCGATTTGGTTAGATTAATGTTTATTCAGAAAGCAAACTAAAAGCGAAAGTGGTCGTATTTAGAGTTACTGTTACGCCCGAGCGCATATCCATTTGACACAGTTCGATCATTTACAACCTCATCGCAAAATACAAGCCCAATACTCCACCTCGTTATCTACGCGAAAAGTTAGAGCTCACACCAGGTGCGCAGCTGCGAAGTCGTTTCTCTTCCTACTTACCTAAAGACCGACTGTCCACTCTCGCGTCTCAATCCGAACTGTCCCTCTACCCGTCTCCCGCGTGCCGAACATGGTCGCTTAACTGACTAGCGCAGTTCCCTTCCCTGAAGCTGTCCATCTGATTGGCTACAGCTTACTCTACATTATTTTACATTTTAACATCTTTAAATAATCAAGGCTTCACCACTTTCACATTCTAAATAATGTAACAATAATATCCATTACATAATAAGCGTTAAATTCTTTTACATAAAACCAGTACAATTTCCTTCTTAACTTTGAATGTTACGACCAGTAGCCTTGCACCAATGTGCTTGCTGACAGATAAATAAAGAAGAAAGGTAACTATTATACACAAACTTTACAACAAATATTCTATCACGTAATGATTCAATAGGGTGTCATGCTGTCATCGTTCAATGTGTCTTGTGTGGAGGAAATGATGATCTGATGGTTAACTGAAAATACTGTTAATTTAAATTTACTATATTCATTAGTATATTATCTTATTCTACGAATAGGCCCCTGGTTAATATTAGTGATTTTAACTACTGCTAATAGTCCTAAAAATAAATAAATTATTATCATTATTGTAATAATAAATGTTAGTGTATTATATAATTTTTCTAAAGTTATTGTTATTTCTTGATAATTGATTGACTTATCGATATTTATAGTTTCGGTGTTTTTGAAGAAGTCTGTAAGTATTATCATGTCTAAAATAATTAGTGTTGATATGATAAAGACCCATATTCTTAAAGTGATGATTATGGTAATAAATAAAGTTACAGAGTTGATATTTGCAACATTTGTCATTTTAATGATGCTCTTTTATACGAAATGTCGATCTCTAAGAACGGACAAAGCATTCATGTCTTTGTTACAAAACTTGTTAATTTCACTTTAGTGGTTAGCACACTGGACTCGCATTCGGGAGGACGACGGTTCAATCCCGTCTCCAGCCATCCTGATTTAGGTTTTCCGTGATTTCCCTAAATCGTTTCAGGCAACTGCCGGGATGGTTCCTTTCAAAGGGTGCATGGGGGCTTTATTAAATGCAAGATTGAAAATGATTTTGGTTTTTAGTAGCTGTCTGTCCGATTACGTAAGTCTCGTAAACGGTTGGCCCTGACTAGTATTATTACGCTATCTGACCGCAACAAACACTGTAAGAAAATTTTCGTAAACACAGTTAATTAATTAAGTCCCCAGCAACTATAAAACCTACAAAACCAATAAGCACAAGAGTAACTGTTCTGTATGTGGGAGTGTGACTCAACGTCCACATCTGGCACGGTTCTTTTCCAACAAGACAAGAATTTTTAAATACCAACTATGCTGACGTGACAAAAGAAATTTAGAAAAACTATAATTACGCAAGAAAACCAGAATTCACTCTAATACAAGAACACAAGCCAGATGCTTTGTTGACTGAACCTGTAGTGACGCACTATTTCAGACACACAATTAATAAAAGAACATTGTAGTTTTTACCTTCATATATATTGACGAAATGCACACAATAACATCTGCTATCTCTCCCATCAAATAACTGCATAAAACATGGAACAACACTCTTTACTACAACATCTTACTCCGACTTCACGACAAGCAGTGCCCACTAGCACATCTCGGCACGAACTCTTAACACACACTGTCCTCTACGAGCTCTCTACTAGCACTGACTGCTACGAACACTCAACAAGCACTGTGGAGGCGGCTTAATAGTACTCTTTGGCGCAATCTCTGGTGCCGTGGCTCAGTGTAGCCACCTTTCAAGGGCACGGCCGATTTCTTTCTCTATCCTTCCCTAACCCGAGCTTGTGCTCCGTCTCTAATGACCTCGTTGTCGACGGGACGTTAAACAACAATAACCTAACCTAATTTCACTTTAACAGTAAATTCTGAACTATCATAGACAGAAAAAAAGGTTCAAATGGCTCTGAGCACTATGGGACTTAACTTCTGAGGTCATCAGTCCCCTAGAACTTAGAACTACTTAAACCTAACTAACCTAAGGACATCACACACCTCCATGCCCGAGGCAGGAGTCGAACCTGCGACCGTAGTGATCGCGCGGTTCCAGACTGTAGCGCCTAGAAACGCTCGGCCACCCCGGCCGGCCTATCATAGACATTCCAGTTTTGTTGGTATCACCATGAAAATTTATGAAGGATGGTAGATTAAAATCACTGTGGCTTCATTCCCTGAATTACTACAGAATTAAATAGTTTTCATAAATGTTTCCCTTTACGGCCGATCTTAGGTCCGCCGTATTTAACTCTGCTATGCCTGCTTGGGCACAAACAGCTCCTACGGGGTTTTCCTGTGACGTAGGTTCTCGTCTGTCTCACTCGCACACTACAGCGCTTAGGCCTGATCAGCCTGGCCTCATTCGGCACAATAGATGCCTGTGAATTTCCACATCTCGTGGCGAATCTGTGCTCTTTGTGGCATACGGTCCTGGACGACAGGATTCGTTTCACAATTCCTGGAAGGCTGTCACTTTCGGCCACATACTTAAATGAGAGCGAAATGCTCGTTAACTCACAAAGACTGTTTTTAATGGTTCCTGATAATATTTAATTTATAACATGTGCACACTTCTCATATTCAGTTTACAGTGTTTAAGCAATCGTGAATCTGATTATGCATAACAAACGCATGACGAAAACTCATATTCGTGAAAAAGAATAAAATTAAATATTTTAATATAATGCTGTGATATAGTGTTGCATACTGTGCTGTAGTTTAACAGCATCGTCAAACAGAACCACTTGAGACAAAATGGCGGTTGTAAGAAGCGGTTGTTTCTAAGCTCTCATAATAACCAGACGTCTGTCTTAATCGGCACCCGTAAATGTTTTTCCCTGCCATTTTTAGTGTTCTTGATTAAAACATGCTCTTTTTCCGTTGTATTTTGGGTAACCGTACGTTAAAAACAACTCTTATTAAATTTTATATTTGCAGTACAGTTTACAAATTTACATCGTAAATTTAGATAAACTAAAATCTACGTTAACTGATGCTAGCATGGACGATGGGGCTGCGATGTGCGTCAGCTATATCGATGTCCTTAGAGATTAGTATCGATATAGCAGCAGAATGTAGTACACTAGTGACCATTAAAATTTCTACACCAAGAAGAAATGGAGGTGATAAACGGGTATTCATTGGAAAAATATATTACACTAGAACTGACATGTGATTACATTTTCACACAATTTGGGTGCATAGATCCTGAGAAATCAGTACCCAGAACAACCACCTGAGGCCGTAATAACGGCCTAGATACGCCTGGGCATTGAATAAAAGAGAGTTTGGATGGCGGGTACAGGAACAGCTGCCCATGTAGCAACACGATGCCACAGTTCATCAAGAGTAGTGACTGACGTATGGTGACGAGCCAGTAGCTCGGCCACCATTGACCAGACGTTTTCAATTGGCGAGAGATCTGGAGAATGTGCTGGCTAGGGCAACAGTCAAACATTTTCTGTATCCAGAAAGGCCCGTACAGGACCTGCAATATGCGGTCGTGCATTATCCTGTGAAAAGTAGGGCTTCGTAGGGATCGAGTGGAGTGTAGAGCCACTGGTCGTAACACATCTGAGATGTAACGTCCACTGATCAAAGTGCCGTCGATGCGAACAAGAGGTGACCAAGACGTGTAAGCAATGGCACCCCATACCATCACGCCGGGTGGTACGCCAGTATGGCGATGACGAATACACGCTTCCAATGTGCGTTCACCACGATGTCGCCAAACACGGATGCGACCATCATGATGCTGTAAACAGAACCTGGATTCATCCGAAAAAATGACTTTTTGCCATTCGTGCACCCATTCGTCGTTGAGTACACCATCATAGGCGCTCCTGTCTGTGATGCAGTGTGGCCGGCCGGAGTGGCCGTGCGGTTCTAGGCGCTACAGTCTGGAGCCGCGTGACCGCTACGGTCGGAGGTTCGAATCTTGTCTCGGGCATGGATGTGTGTGATGTCCTTAGATTAGTTAGGTTTAAGTAGTTCTAAGTTCTAGGGGACTGATGACCACAGCAGTTAAGTCCCATAGTGCTCAGAGCCATTTGAACCATTTTTTTGTGACGCAGTGTCAAGGGTAACCGCAGCCATGGTCTCCGAGGTGATAGTCCATGCTGCTGCAGACGTCGTCGAACTGTTCGTGCAATGGTTGTTGTCTTGCAGACGTTCCCATCTGTTGACTCAGGGATCGAGGCGTGGCTGCACGATCCGCTATAGCCATGCGGATAAGATGCCTGTCATCTAGACTGCTAGTGATACGAGGCCGCCGGGATCCAGCACGGCGTTCCGTGTTACCCTCCTGAATCCACCGATTCCATATCCTACTAACAGCCATTGGATCTCGACCAACGCGAGCAGCAATGTCGCGATACGATAAACCGCAATCGCCATAGGCTACAATCCGACCTTTATCAAAATCAGAAACGTGATGGTACGCATTTCTCCTCCTTACACGAGGCATCAGAACAACGTTTCACCGGGCAACGTCGGTCAACTGCTGTTTGTGTATGAGAAATCGGTTGGAAACTTTCCTAATGTCAGCACGTTGTAGGTGTCGCCACCGGCGCTAACCTTGTGTGAAAGCTCTGAAAAGCTAATCATTTGCATATCACAGCATCTTCTTCCTGTCGGTTAAATTTCGCGTCTGTAGCACCTCATCTTCGTGGTGTGGCAATTTTAATGGCCAGTAGTGTATCTGTGGCGGCGACCGCCGTCGAGTGGTCAGGAGAGTTGGTGGATAAAGGAGATTTTAAGTTTGGCTGTGCAGGCCGAGGGAGATTGGAGCTGGACCGGACATACGCTGAGGCGACACGTGACCGCGAATGTAAGACCGCGGCAGTGGATGCTTACACGTGTGGATGAGCTGCGCCGGTGGCGGCAGCAGAGGTTGGAAACTGCGCGGTTTGTTGTGGCTCTAAGGTTTCAATTATGGTCCGTTGAGCGGGCGCATGGTGGATTCATTAACGACTGCACTTCCTGGTGAATGACATTCTTGTGGATGTGGTCGGTCTCTAATGACTAGCATTCTGTTAACCAGGCATCAGCATTGTGTTCATTGAATACATAGGTGTACAGCACTTGGTGGAATTTCAGTATTTATTAAATTGTCTTGTTGTAATGATGTGCTCGTAATTGCAACGAGCGGTTTTATGTGTGCGTATGTATGTGGCTATTATTCCGTTTGGGACAGTCAATTTCCGGTAGTTTTGTGCTGCTTCTTTCATACATGGAATTTATGTCATAAGTTTCAGATGGTCATGGCATCAACGTGGGAGTCTTAAACGAGTGGTCTTGCTGACATCTCCGCTACCTGAATAGGTGAATTTCTTTGGACGTTTGCCACAATCAAGATAAAAGTAATGGAAACTCGAGAAGAAGGTACACGGAAGAAGAGCGACACTCTCCCGTGAAACATAATAAATTACAAAGGACTTGGGGCGATAACCAGCAATCGGGAAGGAACAGGAATAATGGTTACTAAAATAACAACCAGAAGAGGTCGAAGTCCGTCCTCCGAAGCCTGGTCCATCCCACCTTAACGGGCAGGACTGCGAATGACTAGACCCGAGCGCGGAAGTAGTAAATATAGGCTTAGAATAAGGATTTTGTTAAAGTGTCTTGTTGGTTTGTGTATATACTGATCTTAGTGGTAGAATGTCTCGTTTATATGTGCCTATATTTTGTGTTTTATTATTAATAATGATATCTCGCCTCTCGATGCTGTGAAAGTGAAGCACTAGATTATTTTGTAAAAACACATGATTAAAGAATGGAAAAACAAGTATTTCTGGGTGTACCCCTAAAAAAAAGATAGATTAGGAACTCTGTAAATTACAGAAAAGTTCTCCGTGGTTGAATATCCGTCATTGGAGAACATATTTAAGTTGGCCAGTCCCGTAGGTCGTTACGAGGACGCATCGACGCATCTCGCATGCCCCTGAATACGTAAGAGGTGGACAGCTACGCGCAGTTGCGTGAATTAGCGCACCAAGTGCATGTTAAAAAGAACTGGATGTAATCATCTACATAGTGAACGGCAGCATTGATATGCCAGAAATACTTGTTGATACCAAGATAGTGTAACAGCTGCGAGTGTGAGCAGTGATCTATATTTGTGTTGTGCCATTGTGACATTGCTAATCCGAAACATGTTCACAGCCCTTATAAAACCATTCGTGACAAAAGGAGAAAACGGGAAGAAAATAGAGGAGAGAAGAAGTGTCGCAATGGCACACGATAAAGGACGCTATCCAAACTTCCAACAAAAATCTTGGTAAGACTGACACATGTCTAAGTTTGTTGTGTTTTATACATGTTCGCAGGCACAATAAGAGGGACGCCTGCCACATAGGGAACTCAGAAGAAAAAACAAGATTAGAGATAAAAAGTAGTAAATAGTAAATATGTAGCCGGGTTGGCCAACACCGTGTTAGTTGTAGGAATTGGTAGTTAGAAATGGTGATGGGATCCTGCCCAGATAATCTGATTCCCTATCCCTTGATTGTGTGTGTGTGTGAATGACTGTGAGCAAGTTGTATTGTACATTTTTTATGTTTATTTCTAAAAAAAGTTCTGTTTCATTTCAATTTTAATTGATCCTGAAGTTGATTTACAAACAAGAAAATCATTCCTTTTGTAATGAAACAATTTCATTGTCTTCAGAAAAAATAAATGTACGGTACTGATGGTTAAACATCAGCACTTTCCGTGTACTAAAATTAGTTGTCTTAGTGTGTTAAGGTGGCGTAACGGAGCAAGAGGGAGTTGAAGCTACAACACCTGGCACATCACACACGAGCTGACAAGGAACGAGGACGACAGCAATGAGGGGAGCGCACAGCTGACGATGGTGATGGCATGCAGACTATAAAATAAATAAAATAAAATAAAATAAAATAAAATATTAATTATTTTTATCTGTATGATTGGCTCTCCTATGAGTCGTCAGGTTTTGATTATTCGGTATCAGACGCTTGACAATGGCTTTTTTGTAAAGGCAATGTTACTCGTACTTGACCGTGAAATAAAACTGAAATAATCGGACTTCGTAATTAAATCGTTTCCAAAGACTGCTGCGGTAGGTGCGGACTCATAAACTAAATCTCAATATTACAATAATTTGCCAGCCATGCCAAAACGTCGTACAGAGGTGATTGTCTACTAAACAAAAAATTACACAGTTAGTTAAATCAGATATATTCAATGAATAAGCCTACAGTTCATAATCCTACTTACTTTTATAAATATAAATTCTTTACAGAATCGAGTGCCTAGTATGGTTGCAACTCGCAGTAATTTTCTATATCATGAAATATGGCGGTGTGCCAGACAATAAACTAAAATACGTGCTTCTCCCACCACTTCAACCAGGGCTCTTCCTTTTTTTTTAATCAAACATACGAGTAACGTAAATGTACTTTTGTTTTATCAGCGACACAGCGCTGCAGTTGTGTGCCATAGGCTTTATTTATTTGTCACTGATTATTTATTTAATTAATATCTCGCGTTTCCGAGGAAACTCACGCTCGGCATGCAAATGTGCCTTTATATTGCCCCCTGAATTGCGAGGCGAAAGGACACACCTGCAGGCGAGCAATTCACCTAAAGGCACAAGAAAATCTAAGTTAT
Source organism: Schistocerca piceifrons (assembly GCF_021461385.2). NCBI lineage: Eukaryota > Metazoa > Arthropoda > Insecta > Orthoptera > Acrididae > Schistocerca > Schistocerca piceifrons. The sequence goes on from NC_060138.1 coordinate 1,066,062,994, forward strand.
CTACAACTATTTACATGACTTACATTATACTGTATATTATATACAAAATTTGAATGACGCGCGTGCGCCGAAAAAGTTCTAGTTGGCAAAACAGAGTGCGCGCATGCGCAGAAGCGTCCGTGTAACTACGGCACTGCCGTTATTTCGTAAATTTAGATCACGCGGCACAGTATTGCAGTTCATATTGTTCGTGTGCGCGCGCATTTCTTAGTCGTTGCACAAAGAAAATATTCCACCAAGATTACATATGAAGACTACATTCTATGACAGGTAACTTAGTTTTAAAATTACAATATTTGTTATAATACAATACAACTTTAGATTGTTGAATGTTCTTAGTTACATAGCATTGCAATGAAATGCTTCAACGAAAAATGTTCTGTTGTTTCAGGTGCGTTGACCTATACACATGGTGTCGTTATCACAGTTCATATTCATCTGCTGCACAATAATTTTTTACAGGTTAGTATCGTCGTGGTAAAGTTTTTTGATCACAGTAACATCGTTGTATAACAACGTGATTAATACATAAGCGTGTCCATTTCCTATTTCCATTATAGTCGTTGTGATGCAGTTCGTTGTGACAAAAAGCATTGTTTATTACAGATCAGACGTGACCCGTCGAGTAATTGGTCCACGTGCAGTTCGTTTTTTTTTTTTTTTTTTCATTCCGTGGAAGCTTGGTTGCAGAACCTCGGACGGCACATAGCTGGCGTCGATCCTTGGACAGTCCAGGTAAGAGTGTCCGTCACATTTCGAGAACATTTCATTCCCTGAAGTTCCAACCAAAACTCTTCCACCCGTCGTGTTGTTTTCTGGACAGGCACTTTGTGTCCATTTAATCCAGTTAACATCTTGAAGTTGGGTACTGTAGTAATGTCACTAGACGATGCACGAATTATTCACTTCACATTTTCAGTTTTTTGCTGAATATAGCTCACCTAAATGTTCGTTAATGTCCGTGAACAGAGGTTCACTATGCAATGTCTTTTTGGCACTCGTTTTGTTCAAATTTTTACATGATACATCAGTTAAAAAAAATAAGTAATTATACATACACACGTCACATATTTTCTTAGCATAAACATAATACAGTTGCACATAAACATGTTTACATCATCATTACATAGCTATAGGTTATTACATTGTGTCACATTTGATTACATGAATTGCAGATATTTACATCCTCTTTAGCGGTTTTGCTGGGATATTATCGATGTTTTTTTTTTTTTTTTGTGATGTCATCTGAAATTAAGATAGGTTAGACACAACATTCATTACATCAGTAGGCAAGACCAGGCGTTTTCACTACTCAATAAATATTCAAAATAATAAGAGACGGAAAACTGTTCGATTCCTCGCGTTTTTGTGTGTGTGTGTAGAGTGTCTGTGTGGCCTTGACTACTGATAGATGCTTTTCGTGTTGAGAAATGTGCGTCTAATCTATTTCTCGAAGTAAAAGATCGCTTCACAGATGACGTCTGTCGGTTCGTCAGGTGTCATACCAGGTCAGTGGTACCTACAGTCACAAATGTTCCGTGAAAAATTTATATATCATTCACTGCTACGTAACCATAAATTTTACTTCAATATTCAGTCTTCTCGGTGGTGCCGCGGCGTTGAAAGAAAAGTTCTTCTGTCTTCAACTGCGTCACTGGAACCGCTGAAATGAAAATTTCTATACTACTTATAATCTATGTTGTAATTTGTTTTAGTTCTTGCCACACAGCAGGTCGTTGAGATAACGGTACGTTATATGTCTTACGGTAGAAGATCTTGTGAGGCTTAACTTCAATCTTGTACACATACGTGTTGATAACACCTAATCGTTTGGTAAAAACTTGTAAATAATTGGATAACACTTCCTGTAGTTTTATACGTTCATGTACACTGAGAGCTGTAGCTTCACTTATCTTATGATCAAGCAATGTTTTCAAGTCCATTAGCTCTGTGTCAGATGAGTGTGTTTGCATGTCTTGAATGTCTTTGTCAAGTACTAACTGAACCTTGTACCCTGTACAGTGTTTGTCATGCTTTAGAGTTCTCCTGTCCAAATCAATAATAATTACCCTGCTTTTATCATTTAAAATACATTTACCTTTGGAGAAGTCTATAATGCAGTCCTTCTCGCTCATAATATCTATTCCTAATATGCAATTTGTCACAAGGTTTTGTACAACCAGGAATGGCCATTGTACGGTTCCATTACCTATTTTAACGTTTACAAAAACTTGCTTCGTAACCCTACATGACTTATTACCTAGTGCAGTAGTTATTTTACAGTTTTGGGCAGGAAACTCAGGCACAGGTTCCAATTCACACATCTTTTTATAAAAATTAAAAGATAAAACGCTCACAGCTGCACCTGTATCTAGGATAATAGTAGTTGGAATCCCACCTACTACACCAGTAGTGGATGCTAAAACGATTTCATTTGTGTTTAAACGACATTGTGTACTGTCTTGTAAAAGTTCATCTGATATATTGTTATTGTGGTTATATCTTATAAATAAAACAGGTAGTTTTTGTTTAGAATTACTCGGCATATCATTATTCTGTTGTTCAAGTGTGGTGTCAAATAACTGATTAACATTGAAGCCGCCCCCCAAGGATTCTTCAGCCACGACCTGGGGCAAAGTAGTGACTGTTTCTAGTTTGTTGGATTAGCATTTGTACTAGGTACTGACACAGATTGAGGTTGTGCATCAGGTGTCATTTCTATTATATTCACATTCGGATATTGCCTATTATGATCTCCAAACTTTTGCGGTTGTTGTTGCTGTTGCGCATTATAACTTACCTGTCGGTCGTAAGGTATGCTCCAATTTTGACCTGGTGGCTGCTGTGGTAAAGCAGAGTTTGAATGAAAGTACTGATCGTTACGAGTCCAACCTTGATGCTGTCTTGGCTCGTAGTTATTATTATTTCTATTTGTGTTTTTGTTATTACCTTTGTATCCGTTGTTACCGTTGTAGTTATTACCGCGGTGCCTTTTGTATGGATTGCCGCATGAAATGTTATTACTGTTGTAACTATTGTTCGTATTGGAATACGCGTGTTGATTTTGATTTCCGTACTGAGACGGCATGTGAGTTTGCTGTTTTTGTTGTACCGCGTATCCAACTGTGGGCGCGCCAGAATTGTGTTGGCAAGCCTGCATGTTTTGCATACCACTAGTGTAAACATTGTGGCTGCTGTTTTGCTGCGCGAAGCGCTGATCTTCAAGTAACATGTCAACCGAATCTAAAGCTGTTAAAAAATAATCTGAATCGTCATCCGGGATATGTAGAAGTTTTTCCTTAATGTTGAAAGGCAATTTGGCCTTCAACGCTCGGAGTATATCACGTGTTGCGACTGGTTCGTCTAAAAAATGTCCCATGTTCAAGTATTTTTCAAAATATCTGCGTAAGTTACCATTTTTACTGTTAAAAGTTTCAGGTTCTAAGATTTGTCTTCTGAGTCGCTCCTGGACGGATTGCGACCAGAATTTGTTCAGAAAAGCACGCTCAAACTCACTGTACGTGGTACATACGTCAGCTTGACTGTATGCCCAGACAGCTGCATCGCCTTGGATGTAACCGACAATATATGAAATCTTTTTCCGGTCACTCCAAGTGCGTGGAAATGCGTTACTAAAAGATTTGAGAAAAATCACCGGATGAATGGTTCGTTTTTCTGGGATAAAAATCTGAAATTGCCTGTGTTTCATTAAGCTTTCTTCTTCCTTTGCATTATGATATGGATTTGTACCACTGTAATTACTGCAATGCTCAGCTGGCGAGTAATTACGATAATGTTGCTGTGGTTTACCATGATAATAGCTTGTGTTTGTGTTTGCACGTTGTGGTATGTGTTGTTGTCGTGGTGTGTTTTGTTCTTGTGTGTATGTTGTGTGCGGTATGTGTGCGTCATACTCGAATGTATATTGATTTCTGAACTGTACATTTTGACTGATATTTTCGTTACATTCAGACTGTGGTCGATCGGTGAATTGTCCCATGGGTGCAGTGACGGATTGTACTGCGTCACTAATCAGCTGTTTGTTATTAGTGATGTATTCCGCTACGGAGTCGTGCACAATTGTTGGTAAATTTTCACGTATGCATCTATCAAAATGTTTGTCTTTGTTCTCTACCCAATCATGAAATTCTTTATTAATATTTTGAAAATGAGCTGTGGCATCAGATTGTAAGATGTCAGTCAGGTGTTGTTCAACATCGTCAAATTTATTCTGCACGTCAGTAATTCGTTTTTCAAGGTTGTCGTGTACTGAAGGATATGTTTGAATTTGTTCAGTAAGAGCTTCACACGTGACATTAAGGTTTTTTAATTGTGTCTGTAAAAGTGCTACGTCATTTGTAGTCTTTTCTTGTCTCGTATTAAGCTTGGAAAATTTCGTACTGAGTTCAGTCATCTGTTTGGTCAGTGTGGCGTCTATAAGTTCCACACGCTTACATAAAGTGTCATTAGCTGTCTTGAGTGCTATGAGATCAGATTTGATTCCGTCATTTTGTGTCTTTAACTGTTCATTTTGCATCTGTAAGGTTGCCATGTTTTCGGCGTTTTGCTTCATTAGCATTTGTAACATGTCGGCAATGTTTACCGTTTGCAAGGTCTCTGCCCCCGCCGCGTCATTAGACGTGACGTCATGCATTAACATGGGCTCTGATTGAGACTTTGAAATTTTTGTGGTGGAAGGCCTATTGTCAAAATTTTCGTCAACACTCGCGTCAATGTTTGATGAATCGTCACTACCGGTTGCTGTCGTAAAGTCATTTTCTAACATTTGTCTCTCGTCCGAGTCGGATTGCGTCTGAATAGTGCGTCTTTGCTGTTCCATTTTTGCGTATTGTTTTCTAGTTATTACCATGCCACACGTGATATATGTTTCAAGAAAATATTTGACACTGATTTTAAAATAAAATACAGTTGAGTATGAATCGGTCGTAGCAACAATGGCTGTCTGTTAATTTAAAAATATAAACTGAATTTGAGATTATTGGTAATGGCTGCTGGCCATGTTACATGATATCGTACAGAAGTCGGCCATATTGTACACTCGTGTATTGGTATTGTTGCATACGTTATTGTTTAAGGAAAAATACTGAGAATGGAATTTATCACTGAAACTGTTATGCGGAAAAGAAACACTACAGAATTTTACTGAAAAGCTAATACACTGAATTATACGTCTGGTCAAGCCTGCTAATGCAAAGATGCTGCGTCTTACCTTATTGTGCTGGAAGCTTCTTTGCGTCTTCCCGCAAAATTTTATAATTGGCAAATATCTTCTGATTTTTTTTTTATTTCTCATATAGTCAAGTCCAGGACCAGAAGGTTGATTTTTCACATGAAACAAAGAGAACAATGTAACAAATGACAAAATAACAAGTCCGACACGCAGTCGCCAATATAAAATAAATAAAATAAAATAAAATAAAATAAAATATTAATTATTTTTATCTGTATGATTGGCTCTCCTATGAGTCGTCAGGTTTTGATTATTCGGTATCAGACGCTTGACAATGGCTTTTTTGTAAAGGCAATGTTACTCGTACTTGACCGTGAAATAAAACTGAAATAATCGGACTTCGTAATTAAATCGTTTCCAAAGACTGCTGCGGTAGGTGCGGACTCATAAACTAAATCTCAATATTACAATAATTTGCCAGCCATGCCAAAACGTCGTACAGAGGTGATTGTCGGAAATACAGAAGCGTCCGATCTTACCCGTCGGCTTTGACCCATGACGTCACAAATACCGTGGAAACGACCATAAACAACAATTCCAATATGGCGGATATAAAAACATCGAATACGTATTGTAAATCAATATTTTCGAATCATAGGCGGCCGCTGCCGCGGCCGCATTCCAAAAAAAAAACTCCCAACCTAACCTCAAGTGGGCTACGCTACAGATCAATATGTTCATCAAATTGCTTCATATTACGTATATGTTCATTAGTGTCAAATCAATATTTTCGAATCATAGGCGGCCGCTGCCGCGGCCGCATTCCAAAAAAAAAAAACTCCCAACCTAACCTCAAGTGGGCTACGCTACAGATCAATATGTTCATCAAATTGCTTCATATTACGTATACATGTTCTTTAAACAAGAGTACATCAAACCATGTATTAGGTTTTCCGCGCCGTAATGACGTCACACACCACAACACGCTTACGTCACGGGTCAAAGCCGACGAGTAAGATCGGACCTTTCTGTTGACCCTGATTGTCTACTAAACAAAAAATTACACAGTTAGTTAAATCAGATATATTCAATGAATAAGCCTACAGTTCATAATCCTACTTACTTTTATAAATATAAATTCTTTACAGAATCGAGTGCCTAGTATGGTTGCAACTCGCAGTAATTTTCTATATCATGAAATATGGCGGTGTGCCAGACAATAAACTAAAATACGTGCTTCTCCCACCACTTCAACCAGGGCTCTTCCTTTTTTTTTAATCAAACATACGAGTAACGTAAATGTACTTTTGTTTTATCAGCGACACAGCGCTGCAGTTGTGTGCCATAGGCTTTATTTATTTGTCACTGATTATTTATTTAATTAATATCTCGCGTTTCCGAGGAAACTCACGCTCGGCATGCAAATGTGCCTTTATAAGACCACGCCCTGAATCGACGGGGACGGTGGTCAACTCAGCAGCCAAGGAGAGGTGACATCCAGCACCTCTGTGTACGACAAAGAGGTCGGTCCTGGTCTCTGTACACGGTACGGATCGGGGGCAGCAATGAAGAGGTTCAAGAAGGTTTCTATATTTGTTGCTCGCCACGTCAGGTGGAGCGACTGCCCAGATGACCTTTTGTGCCTAATGACACCAACTTTGAAGGCCTGAGCAAAAAATAGGCTCTTGTCTGATCACGGTCCATCCCTTGCCCCAAAACGTCTATAGAACGAGCAATGACCTGTGGCTGAGCCGCGAGAGGTCACCGATCATAGATGCACCGATTGGGTCTTGAGCCTGTCGGACAAGATGTCAACAACGAGCTCTTAGGTGAGAGCCATCCTGCCTCAAGAAGATGCGGGCGCCTGTGGCGTCATCTCCGTAATCGACGTTGCTCTCTTCTCAACCTTTAGCCATCCCTCAACTTGCTAGTCAGAACTAATGTCACTTCCGTTCCTGCAAGAAACTTGTGCCGTGTGTGTGAGTGTGTCAGTGTGGATTCAAAAGAATAACATGCGCCACAACGAACGTACTCATTTGTTCTGTTTATGAATTATGTTATAAGAAGGTTATGATTTTATAAATGTGCCATCTGTTAAAACGTCATATATTTGTCATGCCATGTCTGTCTGTTTGTGTTAGAATAAGATTTCATGCTTACACCTTGTTACAAATACACAACAGTGGTTGCTCAATACGCAATGATTCTTGTCATTTTGCTTATATATATATATATATATATATATATATATATATATATATATATATATATATATATATATATATATATATATATAAGTACATGTGTGTACACAATCCAGACACTGGACTGGGCCAGACTTTGTTGAATTGTGTAAAGATGACCCCTATACCATGCACAATATAAACGTCCAGAGACAGACAAAAAAAAACAACCTTTATTTATAAAATTTCAAAGGGGGGTTCACATATAATTTAATGAGAGCAACTACTATCAACTTCACAAATGTTACACGAATATTGTTCATGTATGTTTTTAGTAATTTAAGTCGAGTAGGGATGGATAACTGAGAGTGAATGGACGTTAAGTTATAATTGCGGGTCTCGCCATTCAAATGACAAGCACAGAGGTGCTTAAACATGTGTATTTGCCCTTTGCGATGTGTGTCCTTGTAATATAATTGTAGTTTTCTTTTGAGTTCTCTGACCAATAATTGTCTCAGGAATCGGCAGAGATTAAAGTAAACTTAGACTAAATAATGACCACAACTTTAACAGTAAATCCAGTCACTGAAGGCAGGTACCCTAGTAATGAGTGGGATTGTGCATCAGAGAGGAGGCAGTGGTAATCAATCGCCCGTAACTACTCACACAAACAGATTAAAAATACCAGTTATGGAGATATTAATTTTGTACCACAGGTGGTAACACCTGTACTACCTGTACTACAAAACTGATTTGAAGAGGGGGCTATGTAAGATGGCAAGAACTATGCCCCTTACATGAAGTCATTAAAGATCACCTAACTCACGTTGAGCGAACAGTAGGGCTGAACAAAATGACTGACAAGGCACAATGCATCTTGTAGAGGGTATAGTATGGACGTATTGGAATAATTAATGTCGGGTGATGGCTTTAAAGTAATTCACATGACATGAAAACTTTGTGGAAACAAGTCGATTTACTGGACGCTAGTTTACCCCAGGGAAGTATTTAGAATTGACCGTGGTCGGCTGGGGCACGGCTAAGGGAAGCGACAATAGGCAGTTTAGGGCAGTTCAAGCTCTGAGAAAGCGGTAACGCAGAGCGGCCTCCAGCCGCCTTAAGATGAGTGACAGTGAGTGAGTGGTTGACCCCGACTCCATACTGGTTTACCGGGAAGCAGACGGAGAACTTGTACACCTGTTGATAAATGTTCAGGGAACATGCGAGAAAGCCGCGCAAAGCTACGGTGGAGCGGTCAACAGAGGTCAAAATATGCGTGTTCGTGACTATAGCAACGTCACGATGAATTCACGGTCAGCAGAGTCTGAAGCAAATCAGGTGAAGAGCGACAGAATGAAATACGCCGGCCTACGATGGGAACGTAGGACCAAGGAATTTGAAGTACTCTCCTGGGAGTCAGAATTCCGGAAAACTTGGTGTTGTGCAGACGCTAACCTTGATGGGTGGCCTGCTAGGAGCTAAATAACAGAAGTTGAGAGGAAGGGAAATTTTGTAGGAATTTGTTCACTTCCCAGAGCAGGCATTGGTCGGCGCTGGGAAGCGATTCATAATTAACGTGACTTGCGCTGCAATTGGCGTAAGTGATTTTGCTGTAGGGGAAACCGAGGCGAAGAGCGGGCTGTGAAAAGTCTCCGTAGAGGTCTTCTGTACCCAGCTTGCCTAGAGTGCGGACGTGGCGTCCTTTACTCAGCTTGCCTGAGAAAAAGTGAGCATCTCTGCAGTTTCGGACTTTGCAAACGGAACTATTGAGCTTGGAGCTAGTTTTGGTTCAGCTATGTACTGAGCAAGATAGCTAGGAGTGAACAGACAAGCGCAGCCTTGCAGCACCATGAGATCGGCCAACGTCCACACAACGACGACGCTCCGCCACGCTGAATTCGGCGATATTGCGCCCGCTCCGGCCACTGATTAATTTGTTGGATCACGTCGGCAAAGTTTCCACGACGGTTTCATGGGCCGTGTATTGTAGAATTCTTCTCGCACTTTGCATTACACCTGGGTCAGTCCATAGGAATTACTTTTGATTTATCGCGCTTTACTCCACGCAAACGTAATTTATTACCACTACCTGTTAGGAGAGTCATGTAATGTGATGATTGAAGGTTGTGAGTTAAAATAAATCTGTGTTAATCAACTGCATCTGTTTTCAATCAAGTAGTTGAAATACCAAGTCACTTTCTTAATTAATTTTATGTTCAACATTTGCATCTGGTGTTCAATAGCTGAATATAACATCAATGTGCACCCCATTTTATTAAAAGGGATCAATGCTGAATCAATTATTGTCAACACTGCCATCGCAGTTCAATCAAGAGTCACAGGGCCTTATTACTTTCTTTGCGTTATCGGATATTGCAGCAGTTTTGCACTCTCTGTTGATCTATTAGTCAACTACCTGGGGTGAACACACACCAAAACCAGATAAGTGACGGGTGGTGTGTTACATAGTAAATGAATTTTGCTATTTGGGGAGCAAGATAACTGATGATGGTCGAAGTAGAGAAGATATAAAATGTAGACTGGCAATGGCAAGGAAAGCGTTTCTAAAGAAGAGAAATTTGTTAACATCGAGTGTAGATTTAAATGTCAGGGTTTCTGAAAATATTTGAGTGGAGTGTAGCCATGTATGGAAGTGAAACATGGACGATAAATAGTTTTCGACAAGAAGGGAATAGAAGCTTTGGAAATGTGGTGCTACAGAAGAATGCTGTTGATTAGATGGGTAGACCACATAACTAATGAGGAGGTACTGAATAGAATTGGGGAGAAGAGAAATCTGTGGCACAACTTGACTAGAAGAAGGGATTGGTTGGTAGAACATGCTCTGAGGCACCAAGGGAATCACCAATTTAGTATTGGAGGACAGCGTGGAGGGTAAAAATCGTTGAGTGAGACCAAGGAATGAATACACTAGGTAGATTCGGAAGGATGTAGTTGGCAGAAGATATTGGGAGATGAAGAAGCTTGCACAGGATAGAGTAGCATGGAGAGCTGCATCAAACCAGTCTCTGGACTGAAGACCACAACAACAACAACGTTTAGGGTTGTCGTTAGATAGGTTTTAGGGTAAATTACTAACTAATGTGCGTGACTAAACTGTGTGACACTCAGGCATTGTGTTTTCACATGCCGGCACTATACTATTGCTATTAAATGGGTTCGCTGTAGACACCATTACTTGATCGCATTGAGACACATTTTCCTTCGCCTAACTTGTTCACATACTTTTGTTCCCCTTTCTTTCAAAGGTTGTGTGCTATAAATAATGCTTTAAATTTCTTGATCTTGTGCTAGCACCATTATCTACTGAAATCTTACTGACCGCGTCGTTAACGCTAACTTGTTAGTTTATCCCTGGAACTTATTCTGTTGTTACTTACGATATTGGTTTACTCAACTTAAAACTGACAGGTGACCATTATTGTGAATGGGGGGCTACGTGATAGAAAATTGCCTGTGATATCTTTCTGCTTGAGGTAATCAGTATTACGTTCCACGTTTTTGTTGGTGCCCCCAAAAAATAAAATTCTGTACTGTTCCATTTAAAAAGTGTAAATAGATGTAGATGTAGATGATTGATTAGTTCCTTATATCTGTATAAAGAGCGTTTAGACCGTTGTTGTAAGCGGCTTGTATATACTGCTGCATTTCTACTGCTTTGATTGCTTGAAGTGAGTTGCGGGCCGTTTATGGCTCAGTCTTTTTTTAGGTTTATATTATGTAAGTAAATTCAAGATCTATCATGACAATGGTTATGTGTGATGCAAGTTATTTCTTTCAGTTCCGAAATAGGCCGTTGGAGGTTATAAAACTTAACCATAACTTGTGAGACTTGTCTAGAACTTGATTACCTCTTAACTGAATTACTTAAAATGTTCATTTGATTACTTGATACCTTTGATGCGAGCTGTGGCAGCAGTGGTGCAGCTGCATTAGGACGACTTGTTTTTTGTACTAGCTTGTATCTGAATGTGATTGTCATGGTATTGTATTTAAAACCTGTTAAAGGTCAATCAAAACACCGAGTTGTATGACTGTGAGTGTTGAAGAAATACTATTAACTTGAATCTGTACCTTAACTCTGTAATTAACCTTTTGCCTAACAGGTATGTAATAATTGCTCCCATTATTTCAGTATTGAAACAGACTACATAGTAACTGTTTAAATTTTCCATCTTCATGAACCCTGTATTGCTTCAGGACAAATATACGTTAATTAATGTTTTAATAAAGGATGTTAAGTCATGTTTTTGGATTTAATGGGCCCAGTATCTTACCGATCACCTTGTAACGCCGAAAATGCATGTCCTCCTATTTCCATCTATTGTACTACAAATTTTTTCCTTATTTTATTACCTGAAGATATGACATTTCGGTGTCTTTATATATTGTAGTTGTTTTACAATTTGTATAAATTTATGTCGATGTGTAATTGGTTTGTTTTGCAAATATTATTTTGCCTAGGGAAAACTATGCTATCGAACGATTAGGTGGTGTGGAGAACCAAAGTGTTTAGCATCTTTTTTAACTCTGCCGCGTGGAGCGCGGGCAGAGCAGAGCCTGGCTTGAGTAGGGCGGTGGAGCAGGTATGTTGAGTGACGCTCCCGCGAGTTGCCGCGCTTCCGGGGTCTGGCAGCATGTAATTGCGCTCGACTTGCTAAGATAGTTTCTGGCACGGTGTCGCGGACGGGAAACATTAGCAGGCACACATCAAGAGCCCGTTTCGCCTGGTGACCGTGTCGAGAAGAAGGCGCGCCAACATCCAGCTTCTGCAACAGTTACGGCCGACCATGAGTGATTGTTGCCACCTCCTCGATCGACGACTTCAAACCTTCAATCAACCAACAAGGAAGACTGAAAGCGCGTTAAGTTTTAGAACTGTATGGCAGACCTCAGCTTTTCAAACTATTCCATTAGCCTCACTAAAATACAACAACTTAGCATGAAGCTTTGTTACCCATTGTCCCAATTGCATAACCAAGCAGGGTCCCTTCCTTTTCCGAAATGAACTCGAGTGTCGTTGAAATTCAAACGCCAGCATTAAAGTAATATCATTCGATTTCACTGCTTTAATTTCATAGTTCAGTTAAGGTATTCATAGCTGGCTACAATATTTAGATTACACAAGCACAAATTAAGAGTGGAGGTCCTGTTACCATATTTTAGCTTACCTGTGACTACAGCTCAGCTTGGTACGTACTAAATTTTACTATTGTTAATTGTTAAGAATCATTTAGTTCAAGTTCAAAGTTAAATCACTTATTTCTAAATTTCGTAGATTCAAGTACCTTTTGAAATGAGTGTTGAGGTAGCCCAAGGCTAACCTTATTTTATTGAATTTCTTAGTGCTTCAGAAACAAAGTTAACTATTAATTTCAGTCACTAAATTAATTTAAACTTTCCGGTTTTATTAATTCTTTTGCTAAATTAAGTTAGAGTGTAGCGAAATTTATTTCTTCTGACAAATATTCAGTTTTCACACAACATGTGTCAACCATCAGTTGCCACGCTTTTAGTGCTAATTATATGTGCAATAACCTTTCTTTTTCAGTTATTATAGTAGTTGTCCATAGGACTGGCGACCGTAATTTTCCCCAAATCTCAAATATCTGATTAACGCCAGTTAATTGTTAACATAACGACCGCACATTTACTTTCTTTATTAACTTTTAGATGTAACCCTTTCCTCCCTCTTTACCGACAGATTGACTTCGGTGACGACTGATTTTCCCAAATTTCTATTAGGTACACGCGGTTTAATTTTTACTGTCATTAAGGTCGATAAGTGAGGGGGAGGTTACAACCTCAGTGACATCCTGCCAGAATAATGGTAGCAGAACGTGCTCACGTTGAGCGGTGGGGTTTGGATCCGATGCTTCGTGAGAAGTTTGAATGTGTGGGTGTTAAAAACGATTTGTGAGCCGGATGATCTGATTTTCATGGTTTCAAGCTAACTGTTATGGTGGTTGACTATGTATCCAAGGAATGTAATAGGTATTTTTATTTACGGAATAAATGTGTACGAAAATGATAATATTTCTGGGCATTTCTAGCAAAAGAACAAATACCTGAGTAATTCTGTTAAACAGTGAACTTAAGGACATTTAACCTCAGGTAACAGTATCGAACAACAGACTTTTATTGTTGTGCTAGTAAATATTACTATACTTGTGGCATCTGCCAGATATACTTCGATATAACAAGATGTTGAAGCTAGTCAAGAACATCAGACACTAAGCAATAAACGTTTCACTTATAAAAGATTATGTAATTTTATGTTTACAATCGCCAGAGGCATATAGCGTCTTAAATGAAATGAAACAATATTTGAAAAAAAAAGCCATAGCATGCTAAATTATATCATGCAAAGGGATAGCAAAAAACAAACATCACTGGTTCAATGCAGGATTGAACCCAACTGAAGATTTTGCAGGGACGGGGGGTGGTAGGGAGAGAGGGTGAGGGAGTGAGAGAGAGGGGGGGAGGGGGCGAGGGAGAGAGAAAGAGAACGAGAAAGAGATAGAGAGAGAGAGGGAGGGAAGGAATTAATTCCAGCATGCAGTCGTGCCACTTTGGCGTAGCGACGCCTGGCTTATTTAACGGGAGCTCGGCGCGAATGCAGGCGGTGTTAGTTTACTGGGCGGGCCGGAAACGGCGAAGGCGAGTCTGGCGCGCCGGCAGCTGTCGGCAGGCGCACGCGCTTCTGCCCTCGGAATAGGGCTCTCAAGTTTCCTCAGAGAAAATAAGGGGTCGAAGGGGAAGTCTACAAAGCAAACGTTTCAAATAGTATTTTCTGCAAAGAACAGTAGGAACATATTTAAAAAGTGCGTCCATGATTTATTTTACATTATTAATTGTATTTATTTACAGACTTCGCTTCTTTTTACAAAGATACACTACTGGCCATTAAAATTGCTACACCACGAAGATGACGTGCTACAGAAGCGAAATGTAACCGACAGGAAGAAGATGTTGTGATATGCGAATGATCAGCTTTTCAGAGCATTCACACAATGTTGGCGCCGGTGGCGACACCTAGAACATGCCGACATGAGGAAAGTTTCCAACCGATTTCTCATACACAAACAGCAGTTGACCGGCGTTGCCTGGTGAAACGTTGCTCTGATGCCTCTTGTGAGGAGGAGAAAAGCGTACCATCACGTTTCCGACTTTGATAAAGGTCGGAATGTAGCCTATAGCGATTCCGGGTTATCGTATCGCGACATTGCTGCTCGCGTCGGTCGAGATCCAATGACTGTTAGTAGAATATGGAATCGGTGGGTTCAGGAGGGTAATACGAAACGCCGTGCTGGATCCCAACGGCCTCGTATCACTAGCAGTCGAGATGACAGGCATCTTATCCGCATGGCTCTAACGGATCGTGCAGCCACGTCTCGATCCCTGAGTCAGCAGATGGGGACGTTTCCAAGACAGCAGCCATCTGCACGAACAGTTCGACGACGTTTGCAGCAGCATGGACTATCACCTCGGAGACCATGGCTGCGGTTACCCTTGACGCTGCATCACAAACAGGAGCGCCCGCGATGGTGTACTCAACGACGAACCTGGGTGCACGAATCGCAAAACGTGATTTTTTAGGATGACTCCAGGTTCTGTTTACAGTATCATGATGGTCGCATCCGTGTTTGGCAACATCGCAGTGAACGCACATTGGAAGCGTGTATTCGTCATCGCCATACTGGCGTATCACCCGGCGCGATGTATGGGGTGCCATTGCTTACACGTCTCGGTCACCTCTTGTTCGCATTGACGGAACTTTGAACAGTGGACGTTACATTTCAGATGTGTTACGATCCGTGGTTCTACCCTTCATTCGATCCCTGCGAAACCCTGCATTTCAGCAGGATAATGCACGACCACATGTTGCAGTTCCTGTACGGACCTTTCTGGATATAGAAAATGTTCGACTGCTGCCCTGGCCAGCACATTCTCCAGCTCTCTCACGAATTGAAAACGTGTAGTCAATGGTAGCCGAGCAACTGGCTCGTCACAATACGCCAGTCACTACTCTTGATGACCGAGCGGGGTGGCGCAGTGGTTAGACACTGGACTCGCATTCGGGAGGACGACGGTTCAGTCCCGCGTCCGGCCATCCTGATTTAGGTTTTCCGTGATTTCCCTAAATCGCTCCAGGCAAATGCCGGGATGGTTCCTCTGAAAGGGCACGGCCGACATCCTTCCCTAATCCGATGAGACCGATGACCACGCTGTCTGGTCTCCTTCCCCAAAACCAACCAACCAACCAACCAACTACTCTTGATGAACTCTGGCATCGTGTTGAAGCTGCATGGGCAGCGGTACCTGTACACGCCATCAAAGCTCTGTTTGACTCAATGCCCAGGCTTATCAATGCCGTTATTATGGCCAGAGGTGGTTGTTCTGGATACTGATTTCTCAGGATCTATGCACCCAAATTGCGTGAAAATGTAATGTCAGTTCTAGTGTAATATATTTGTCCATTGAATACCCGTTTACCATCTGCATTTCTTCTTGGTATAGCAATTTTAATGGGCAGTAAAGTACATCTGATTTTACAAACTTAAACAATTCCCTGCGATTAAAATTCACAAGTACTTGCAGTTCTGCTTTTGTAAGCTCGGTGGTACATTGTTGCTCACTTCTGTCCGTTTACGGTTCATTAGGGAAAAAATACTTTCTGCCTCAGCATATGGACACGTAACGCTCAAGCCGGCCGGAGTGCCCGAACCGTTCTGGGCGCTTTAGTTTGGAACCGCGCGACCGCTACGGTCGCAGGTTCGAATTCTGCCTCGGACATGGATGTGTGTGATGTCCTTAGGCTAGTTAGGTCTAAGTAGTTCGAAGTTCTCGGGGACTCATGACCTCCGATGTTGTGTCCCATTGCGCTCAGAGCCAAGCCAGGAACGCTCAATACAAACCCAGTTACTTTCAGAAAATTGTGAACCTGCACATCTTCGGAGCTCAAGATACTGAAAACATTAATCCACCTCCTGTGTTGCATTACCGTCTATGGATATTACTTGCTTCAAAATATCCTTTGCATTACAAAATGCGTCATACAATCTTCAACTACATTCCCTATCTGAAATTAGTCAAATTTTTCTTTAAGATGATTAAATTTTAGCTGCCAACTTACTCTAATGGCGTTTCCATATGGCGTTTCCATATGGCGTTTCCATATTAAAACAAGAAAGCACTAACGCTTAATCTGACCAGAGTAACGCTTAAGGCCTCTAGTTTAGCGTAATGTGGTCCTTAGTCGAGTTTCCGGGTCGCCGGCTGGCAGTGCAGACTCGTAAAGTAAGAGCTGTTGCCGGTATACTTGTTTACTCGTTCACCAAAGGCCAGAGATTGTAGAGAAAGCCGTGGCGTGTCCGGTGAAATAAATTATCTTAACTACCATTGCAAAAGTGAGAAAAAGATACGGGATGGATTGGAAATAATACGGGACACTGAACCTTATAAGAAAATATGGGATTTCCCGGGAAGTACTGGTTAGTGGGCAACCCTGCCTTACCACTACACTGTTCACCATTAAAATTACATCATTAAGGCGGCATGCAACGAACTTCAAATCGGCATAAACTATCTACATGCTTGCGTACGCAAACGATTAGCATTGCAGAGGAATCGTACGAAGCTTGCTTCAATCGTCCTACAACAACTTTCTATAGATGCTCACGACAGTAATACAGGAACAGTCGATCAGCTCCATTCCCAGACACCGGGCCATAGCAATCTGCCCTTTACCACAGTCGCTTGCATCACAGGATTTCGCATTTGCCACCGGTATTGTAGCTAGAAGGATCCCTATTCGTCTCCGCATCGCATATGTAGGCTGTAAAAAAAATAAAAATAAAAAAATTACATATCTACACGAAGAAGGAAACTAAAAGAACACTTCGTACAATTATATATCTGAAAAGCAATAACAGCTGAGACTCGCTGCCAAGGCGATGTGGCTCGATCCGCAAGTATTTCAGTGTGGCATCCCCCTGCACACACTCACGTCGCTGTTGGGCTCACGAGTCATGCGTCGGAGGGAGGATGAATGGCTGGAAATGACTGACAATAAGCTCCGTTTATTCAACCCCACAACGCGTGTGTGGTGTACTTCTTTCCAACCCCGTAGACGGGACGAGGTTCTCCTCTCTCAGCTTCGAATAGGCCACAGTCCTACGGCGCATGGCTTCTTGCTCCGGCGAGAGGACCCTCCAGTGTGTGATGCTTGTGGCGTCCACATCACTGTGCGCCACGTTTCATTGGACTGCGTTTTATTTTCTGACCTGCGGGCCGCGGCTGACTTGCCGGCGGATCTGCCATCTCTTTTAGGAAATAGTCAAACGAATGTGGTTAAAGTTTTGAAGTTCTGTGACTTGTCCAACGTTTTTACCAAGATTTTAGGGAGAGGGTTTTAATTTGTTCACAGGGTGACAAGCTCGCGCATATTTTATGTAAGTGACCAGCCAATGACAATTTCCTGTGGCATTCTTGACTCTTCGTTTTCACTTTCTTTACGTTTTACTTTCTTCTACAGCATTTTCCTTCTTTCTTTCTGTGTATGCTTATATTTGCTAAGTTGAAACATCCCCTTAGGAAAATTTATATTTTACTGTGCTGGAAAACCTCTACATTATTTGATTTTCAAACAGTTGAGCAAAACTAAACGTACTCAGCCATTTCCCTCTTTACTTATTCTGATCAAAACTAAACTGACACACAATATTTTTAGCGCAACGCAATCAGACTAACAATAATCCCTGCAAAAGAATGGCCCTGACTAACAATAGCCGATACCGTTCATGAATCACTTACCTCACAAAAATCTTCGTTACTCGAACTAACTGCAATACAGCGAGCGCCAATACTGCCAGCTAAATAAAGGATTCTAACTACTGAAGGCACTAACTGCTGATAGGCATAGTTAGCAAATGAAAGATTTTGATAGAGAACAAACAATGTATTTACCTTAATAATGTTCAAAAGTCATTCATCATATCCAGTATTACTAATTTACTCTTTCTGATGGACACACGCCCAGGTCGTCCGCTTTCAAAATTCTGCCATCTCTCTCCCTACATCCACCACTGCTGGCGGCTCACCTCCAACTGCACAACTCTACGCGCTGTTCACATCCAACTGCCCAACACTACAATAGCAAATATTCCAACAATGCAAACCAGCCACAGACCTCACACAGCACAGCCAGTGATTTTCATACAGAGCGCTACGTGACATAAGAACCTAAACAGCCTATTTACAAAGTCTGTTCACATTCGTTTCCTTTAATGTGTGTCAGGCCGCTGATGAGCTCGACATTGAGCGCCCATAAGCCCGAACACACATACACACACACACACACACACACACACACACACACACACACACCACACACACAAACACACACACACACAACAGCTGAGATATGGTCGGAGATTTGCAGATCGCAGCCTACATTTTATTTGCAAATGAGGTAGCATTCATAAGAGATCGAATAGTAAATTACTATAATACACATGTGTGGGCCGGTGTGAATGCTGGGGCAATTATGAAGGTGGATTATCAAGATCGTTTGAGTATCAATGTATGGGCAGGCTCACATGACCTTTTCATTTTTTTTTCTTTTAAGTCTTTAGTCTTATGCTGGTTTGATGCGACCTGCCACAAATTCCTCTCCTGCTCCAATCTCTTCATTTCAGAGTAGCATTTGCGCACTAGACCTTGAATTATTTTCCGGATTTTTTCCAATCTCTGTCTACCCTTGAGTGTTTTCTCCCTACAGTTGCCTCTAGTATCATGGAAGTTACTCCCTGATGGCTTAACACGTGTCCTATGATCCTGTTCCTTCTTCTTGTCAGTGTTCTCCATACGTTTATTTCTTCGACGATTCTGCGGAAAAACCTCCTCATTCCTTAACTTATCAGTTTACCTAATTTTCAATATTATTCATGAAACGTCCCCTTAGAAAATTAAGAATGACAGTGCTAGAAAAACTCTTATGTTATTTGATTTTCAAACAGCTGAGCGAAACTAAACGTACTGAGACTGTTTTCTCTTTACTTATTCTGACCATGTCTACTCTGACACACAATATTTTAGCGCAACGCAATCTGACTTTCAATAATACCTACAAAAGAATGGCCCTGACTAACAATAGCCGATACCCTTCATGAATCATTTACCTCACAAAAATCTTCGTTACTCGAACTACTATAATACAGTGAGCGCCAATGCTGCCAGCTAAGTAAAAAATTCCAACTACAGACAGGCATAGTTAGCAAATGAAAGATTTTGATAGAGAACAAACAATGTATTTACCTTAATAGTGTTATATATATATATATATATATATATATATATATATATATATATATATATATATAATGTTGGATGCGAACAGCGCGTAGCGTTGGGCAGTTGGAGGTGAGCCGCCAGCAGTGGTGGATAGTTAGCAAATGAAAGATTTTGATAGAGAACAAACAATGTATTTACCTTAATAGTGTTATATATATATATATATAATGTTGGATGCGAACAGCGCGTAGCGTTGGGCAGTTGGAGGTGAGCCGCCAGCAGTGGTGGATGTGGGGAGAGAGATGGAGGACTTTTGAGATGTTAATATGAGCGGACGGTCTGGATGTGTGTCTGTCAGAAAAAGGAAATTTATAAGACTGGATATATATATATATATATATATATATATATATATATATATATATATATATATATATGGCTATTACAAATGATTGAAGCGATTTCATAAATTCACTATAGCTCCATTCATTGACATATGGTCACGACACACTACAGATACGTAGAAAAACTCATAAAGTTTTGTTCGGCTGAAGCCGCACTTCAGTTTTCTACCGCCAGAGCGCTCGAGAGCGCAGTGAAACAAAATGGCGACAGGAGCCGAGAAAGCGTATGTCATGCTTAGAAATGCACTCACATCAGTCAGTCATAACAGTGCAGCGACACTTCAGGACGAAGTTCAACAAAGATCCACCAACTGCTAACTCCATTCGGCGCTGGTATGCGCAGTTTAAAGCATCTGGATTCCTCTGTAAGGGGAAATCAACAGGTCGGCCTGCAGTGAGCGAAGAAACGGTTGAACGCGTGCGGGCAAGTTTCACGCATAGTGATGCGGAAGATTCAGTGTTTAAACCTCCTCTACCAAGAAACGTGCCAGAACTGCGAGCTCGCATCAACAATGCTTTCGAACTCATTGATGGGGACATGCTGCGCCGAGTGTGGGAGGAACTTGATTATCAGCTTGATGTCTGCCGAATCACTAAAGGGGCACATATCGAACATTTGTGAATGCCTAAAAAAACTTTTTGAGTTTTTGTATGTGTGTGCAAAGAATTGTGAAAATATCTCAAATAATAAAGTTATTGTAGAGCTGTGAAATCGCTTCAATCATTTGTAATAACCCTATATATATATATATATATATATATATATATATAAAGTTCATGACATCCAGTCTTATAAATTTCCTTTTTCTGACAGACACACGTCCAGACCGTCCGCTCATATTAACATCTCAAAAGTCCGCCATCTCTCTCCCCACATCCACTACTGCTGGCGGCTCACCTCCAACTGCCCAACGCTACGCGCTGTTCGCATCCAACTGCCCAACACTACACTAGCGAATATTCCAATAATGAGTCCAACCAGCCACAGACTGCACACAGCGCAGTCAGCGACTTTCATACAGAGCACTACGTGGCGTTACCAACATAAAAACCTAAACAGCCTACTTACATTCTGTAACGCTACATTTCAAACGGTTTGACCCTGTTCTGGTCCGGTTTTCCCACTGTTCACGATTTACTAGCATACAATGCTGTGCTCCAAAGGTACAGGGCCATAGACTACCCAAAAGATTAACATGTGCTGTGTATTACCAGTTTCTGTGCGATGAATTACCAGCGCCTTTGGAGAACGTTATCATTGCTACTGTGTGGTTTGTGAATGGCGGGGCACACCTGCTCTTTGTACGGATCGTACGACGGTAACTTGTCGCAACGTTTCATAGGCGACGGGCTAGTCGAGGACGTCGAGTGGGATGGCCACGCCGTTTACCACATCTGAATCCGTTGCAGTTATGGCGATGGGGAGATTAATTGGTGCACGCCCAGCTATGGACATTGTAGACATGTTACAGGAGCGTGTGACCAACGCATATGACGCAATTTGAATGGAGCCAGGTGTATCTGAAAGAGTGCGTGAGTGACTGCGAAGGAGGACTGTGGGATGTTTCAGGATGCGTTGGAACCATTGCCTATAGAGTCTCATTGTGTGTGGCAGACAAATGAGTGTGAGAGAACTGTTTGCCCCGTCCCGCTATAGGCATTACTTTCCAGACACATCGTTATGGGAACTTTTCTTTTTTTTGTTTTTTAAAATGGTTGTAAACACTATGGGACTTAACATCTGAGGTCATCAGTCCCCTAGACTTAGAACTACTTAAACCTAACTAACGTAAGGACATCACACACATGCATGCCCGAGGCAGGATTCGAACCTGCGACGTAGCAGCAGCGTGGTTCCGGACTGAAGCACCTAGAACCGACCACATCGGTAAAAGCAGGACGTTTTGCTGTTACACGACAATGCACGGCCACATGTCAGTCAAAAAACCATGGAAGCGATCACAAAACTCGGATGGACAACAGTGAAACACCCGCCTTACAGTCCTGACCCGGCTCCATGTGACTGCCATCTCTTTGGGAAACTGAAAGACTCTCTTCGTGGAACAAGGTTTGAAGATGATGACTCCCTTGTGCACGCTGCCAAACAGTGGCTCCAACAGGTTGGTCCAGAATTTTACCGTGCGGGTATACAGGCGCTGGTTCCAAGATGGCGTAAGGCAGTTGAGAGGGATGGAAATTAGGTGGAGAAATGAAAATATTGTTCCTAAAGGATGTATCTACACACTGTAAAACTTTCAAACATGTAGAATAAAAACATGATTTTTAAAAAAATAGTGTGCATTTATTTTGGAGTGACCCTCGTAGTATGACTCCTGCACGAGTATGCGACACTCATCTTTTTAAACAGGGTGTACAGTTTCCTTACGGCGTCACGAGGCCGCAAAGCCACGAGGCGGCACGCAGTCTGGCTGACCTGTGTGCGGACAGCATTCCGCTACGAGAATGCCGCCAGCCGGCCAGCCGGCAGTGAGTGAGACGTAGCAGGCTCGGGCAGGCGCAACCGCAGCACGCCCGCGGTCGGCTGCGGCCACGTCTGGTTTCGCGTATCGCGACCTTGTACGGCCCGTCTGCGGCCAGTGAGCCGTGCAGCCTCCGCTTCCCGGAACACTGACTCGTGGGGAAAGCACGCAGCCGGGGATTTCTCTCCCGCCTGCCGGCCACGGTTCGAGGCTCGGCAGCAGCTTCGCGTCACGAACCCCTAGTTTACACTCCCAGGTCTCCAATACATGAAAAAAGGAACCACACGTTGCTTTTAACAAGAATTAGTTTATTATGCAATCCCCTATTATGAAGGATAATATCTATGACATGTTTGCATTGTTGTTGTTGTGGTCTTCAGCCCTGAGGCTGGTTTGATGCAGCTCTCCGTGTTACTCTATCCTGTGCAAACTGCTTCATCTTCCAGTACGTACTGCAGCCTACATCCTTCTGAATCTGCTTAGTGTATACCTCTCTTGGTCTCCCTCTACGATTTTACCCTCCACGCTGCCCTCCAATACTAAACTGGTGATCCCTTTATGCCTCAGAACATGTCCTACCAACCGATCCCTTCTTCTAGTCAAGTTGTACCACAAAGTTCTCTTCTCCACAATTCTATTCAATACCTCTTCATTAGTTATGTGATCTACCCGTCTAATCTTCAGCATTCTTCTGTAGCACCACATTTCGAAAGCTTCTATTCTCTTCTTGTCCAAACTATTTATCGTCCATGTTTCACTTACATACATGGATACACTCCATACAAATACTTTCAGAAACGACTTCCTGACACTTAAATCTATACTCTTCAGAAACGCTTTCCTTGCCATTGCCAGTCTACATTTTATATCCTCCCCAAATAGCAAAACTCCTTTACTACTTTAAGTGTCTCATTTCCTAAACTAATTCCCTCAGCATCACCCGACTTAATTCGACTACATTCCATTATCCTCGTTTTGCTTTTGTTGATGTTCACCTTATATCCTCCTTTCAGGCCACTGTCCATTCCGTTCAACTGCTCTTCCAGATCCTTTGCTGTCCCTGACAGAATTACAATGTCATCGGCGAACCTTAAAGTTTCTTATTGGTAACGCCACGTAACGCTCTGTATGAAAATCACTGGCTGTGCTGTGTGCAGTCTGTGGCTAGTTTGCATTGTTGTCTGCCATTATAGCGTTGGGCAGCTGGATGTGAACAACGCGTAGCGTTGCGCAGTTGGAGGTGGGCCGCCAGCAGTGGTGGATGTGGGGAAGTGAGATGGCGAATTTTTGAGAGGGGATGATCTGGACGTGTGTTCATCAGAAAAAGTACATTTGTAAGAATGGATGTCATGAACTGCTATATACAGTATATTATGACTTTTGAACACTATTAAGGTAAATACATTGTTTGTTCTCTATCAAAATCTTTCATTTGCTAGCTATGCCTATCAGTAGTTAGTGCCTTCAGTAGTTTGAATCTTTTATTTAGCTAGCAGTATTGGCGCTCGCTGTATTGCAGTAGTTTGAGTAACGAAGATTTTTGTGAGGTAAGTGATTTGTGAAACGTATAGGTTAATTTGGTTAGGGCCATTCTCTTGTAGGGATTATTGAAAGTCGGATTGCGTTGCGCTAAAAAATTACTATGTGTCAGTTTAAGCACAGTCATGTATAATTTTTCTAAGGGGACGTTTCACCTTTCGCTCCCTGTATTTTACCCCTGCCACCTTCAGAATTTGAAAGAGAATATTCAGTCAACATTCATCAACCAAAATCTGTTACAAAAATTGATTTTTCTGCAGCCGGCCGGAGTGACTGAGTGGTTCTAGGCGCTTCAGTCTGGAACCGCGCGACCGCTACGGTAGCAGTTTCGAATCCAGCCTCGGGCATGGATTGTGTGATGTCTTTAGGTAGTTCTAAGTTCTAGGGAACTGATGACCTCAGATGTTAAGTCCCACTGTGCTCAGAGCCATGTGAACCATTTGATTTTGCTGCAACTAAAATCAGCGATTTCGTCATCATCCGGTGCAGATTTCAAGCTTTTGGTAGGGACCGCCACGAATTCCTCTCATTAGCAATTGTCACCTACGTCCTCAGTTATCTGCTTGATGTATTCCAATCTCTGCCTTCCTCTACACTTTTTAACCTCTGCAGTTCTCTCTAGTGCCATACAAGTTATTCCCTGATGTAGCACTTGTCCTCTGATCCGTCCCCTCTTCTTATCAGTGTTCTCCATATCTTCCTTTCTTCAACAATTTTCAGGAGAACCTCCTCACTCCTTGCCTTACCAGCCCACCCAGTCTTCAACTTATTTCTGTAGCACCATATCTCTAACATTTCGAGTGTCTTCTGTGCCCGTATTTCTGAAGACCATGATTCATTACCATACAATCCTGTGCTCCAAGCGTACGTATTTCTGAAATTTCTTCCTCAAATTAAGACCTTTGTTTGATAGTCCTATACTTCTTTTGAACAGGAATGCCCTGTTTGCCTGTGATAGGCCACTTTTTATGTCCTCGTTGTTTCGTCCGCCATGTATTACTGTGCTTCAACCGTAGAAAAACTCCAGGAATTTCTCTACTTTCTGATCACTAATTTTGATTTTAAGTTTCTAGCTATTCCTATTTATGCTACTTATGACTACTTTAGTCTCTTTTCGGTTTGTTCTCAATCCATATTCTCTGTTCAATGCACTCAACAGATCTTGTAGTTCTTCTTCACCTTCACTGAGCAGAGCAGTCTTACCAACCTTTCACGCTGAATGTCAGTTCCCCTCTTCGATTTGTAATCTCAACGTCAATATTTTGTGCCGCCAGTGTATAAGACAGTGCTCGAGATTTATGAAGCGATGAATACTTTTTCAGAAATGACTTTTAAGCCTATATGTCAGAACGGTGGAAAGACATATTATTATATTGTGACTTATTATTATATTGTGAAATTTCGACCAATAGTAGGTTTTATTATTTTTATAAACAGTTTTCTACAGAGAATAATCGTACAAAAAAGGATAATACCACTAAAAGAATTCACTGGCATTGTATTCTCTGTGGAATTTTTCCTTCTTCTGTCCTTATCTATGATGTATGAAGCGGATGTGATCGGAGATAAGCTGAGATCCGTCCTTTTAAATATTGTAAATGGAAGTCAAAGTGATCAAAAGAAAAATATAAGTACAATTTATTAAATGGAATTCTAATGTACGGACTTTTATTTGAAACTAAACCAAGTACGGATGCTTTAGGTTTCGTGTCCGCAGCAGTTCAGACTGTGCTTTGCCTGCCGCCATTAGTGAGCGTATGGAGCGGCAATTTCAAACTGCAGAAATAATCAGACATTAATTCTTAAGATCGATGTTACAATATTTTAACTCTGAAGACAAGAACCCACAGGAATTTTTTTTTCTATTTTAACAGTGAAAATAACATTCAGTAGCAGACTTTACGTAAATGAAATAATTTTTATGGCTGGTGAGTAAGATTAATTTTCCTCAGAAATAAATAAAAATATTTACGACACCAGTGTTGTTATGGGTAGAGGTTGTGGTATGATATATTAATTATTTGGTGCATACATTTTAATGCCACGTAAAGAATTATTGAAACTCATTATAGTCGGGCTAAGCAGCACATAAATAAGAATAATCAGAGATTATTTATTTATTGCAAACAATACTGTTATTCTTGTTGCTACATTTTCATACGTTTTGCAATAACACGTGCACACCACCACAACTTTAAATAGATCCCATTACCCATTACAGACTTTACTTTTATTTCTGTCATTGCTTCTTCGATGTATAAGCTGACCAATAGCGATGAAAGACTGCATCCCTGTCTTACCCCCTTCTTAATCCAAGCACTTCGTTCTTGGCTTTCCAATCTTATTGTTACCTCTTGGTTATACACTGTGTACATTACGAATCTTTCCCTTAAGCTGAATACGTGTTGCACCACTTGACGCAGTTGAACGCATTTTCACGGTTGAGAGACTCTACGATCGTGTCTTCGTATTTCTTCAGTCTTACTTCCATTATCAGAACTGACTCCCTGGAATCTCTGTCTTTCCTCAAGCCAGACTGATCGTCTCTAACAGTTGCACTCTTCTGTACACTGTCTAAGACCACTCACCACGAAGTAATTATGCGAATGGGACAGAACTCGACAGATGTGATGTACATGTACAGACAAACAAATGATTACAATATCAGAAAAATTGGATGATTTACTGAAGGGGAAGGAATTCAGAAATTGGGGAAATTAGTAGCATATAGGCCCATCTATGGTCCTTATGCAATCAGCTATTCTGCTTGGCAGTGATTTATATAGTTGTCGTAGGTCTTAATTAGGAACATCGTGCCAAATTCTGTCTAACTGTCACATCGGATCGTCTAAATCCCGTGGAGGTTGGGAGGCTCAGCCCTTAATACTGCAAACGTTCTCGATTGGGGACAGATCCTGAGATTTTTGCTGCCAAAGATAGGGTTTGGCAAGCACGGATACAAGCAGTAGAAACTATGTGTGCGGGCGGGCATTATCTCGCTGAAATGTAAGCCCAGGACGGGCTGCTATGAAGGGCAACAAACCGGGTCGTAGAATATCTTTGAGGTATCGCTGTGCTGTTAGGATGCCACGGGCGGGCATTATCTTGCTGAAATGTAAGGTCAGGACAGCCTGCTATGAAGGGCAACAAACCGGGGAGCAGAATTTCTTTCACGTATCGCTGTGCTGTTAGGATGCCACGGGCGGGCATTATCTTGCTGAAATGTAAGGTCAGGACAGCCTACTATGAAGGGCAACAAACCGGGGAATAGAATATCTTTGATATATCGCTGTGCTGTTAGGACGCCACAGATGATAAGCAAAGGTATGAAAAGAAATGGCATCCCGGACCATCACTCGTGGTTGTCGGGTCATATGGCAGGTGGCAGCCAGGGTGGCAGACCAGAGCGTCTCCAGACACATCTCCGCTGGTCATCGGGCCTCAGTATGTAGAGAGACTCTGAGCTGTGGCGCAGCTGTCGCCAGTGTTCTCGCACTTAGAATAGCATCGCTGCCATCGATTACAGGGTCACCATCTTTGCCTTCCGCGATTCAGGCCGGTGGTCGGGTGGTTAACGAGGGGAGAGAAAAGAGAGCGGAGTGGATTCGCAGGGTCGGAGGTGGCTTGTTGACGTTTACCGTGAGGCCTGTGGTACGACGCCTGTATGCTGTGGGTAGGGTCAGCGAGAGATCCCAGCAGCGACTTGATGGGACCTCGGGTTTGGTATCGCGGTGGTGCACTGTTGTGTTTTCGGGCTATTCTGCTGCGAGGGCATGTATAGGTTCATGTTACTGGCCATTGAAATTGAGATGTGTCTACGCCGTGACGGAGGAAGTGTGTGATGCTCGCCGCTGTTGCATGTGAAAACGCTTCGTCTGCCTTGTGTCTGTGCAGGAAATTATGTGAAGTGAATAGCTGATACCGCGGCGACGTCTTGTTCTCACGCGTTGTTGAATATATTTCGGAATTACTGAATGGTGAAGATATCCCACGTGTAAAGCAAATGAAGCCATTTGCGCCATACTAAGGTACTGTTTTATTCTGCTTAAATCTGTGTCAGTTATATGTGCATTTATATGCCCTTCTTTAGTTACAGAAGTGTGTAAATAGAGAGCTATGTGGAAAGGGATGTAAAGTTGAAACTCTTCCAACAAGTGAATACACTCGAACTCTGTATTACTAAAGGTGCCTTTCGATACCAGCACCTACCTTGGGTAATAAGTGTTATTAGGAGGTTGTCATAGTACTGTAAGTAATTATTATACACAAAACTGTTTATTCTGATTATACTAAATTGGAGATGTAAGGTCGGTTGTGCGCCGCTGTAAATTACTATTGTCTCCTCTGTGTGGCAGCCTAGCATTGTTAGTGGCTTCAATCTTTATTCCTGTCATATTTCGAGTTTTGTATTCGCGGGTTTGCTTAAGCTGACACTGTTGAGTTGTAAGATCTATAAACAGGCAAAGTCAAACTGAGTATTCTGTGAGCTCAAGACGATATTCTATTACGAGGTACCTTAGATTGTTATAGGTTAGAAGTATTTTACGTTTTCTGCTGTTTGCTTTGTCTAAAGAGGAGCTAGTTCTGTGAAGTAGTCATTTATATTTTATTAGTGTGTTACGCGTTGTGCCTTTTCATGTTAATTGTTTTTAAGAAGCTACAAATGACTCTGTGTATGTTGAAGATAGCTGAAACTGACTTGTTCACGGGAGTCGTGTCCTGACGGTGTTGATAGTTGCCCTTTTTACTACGGCACATACGGCCATCCTCCTTCAGTACATTTGTCTCGCTTATATCGTTACTACTTTCGTCGAGTGGAATTAGGGCTTACTGTAATCACCTCATATATGATAGAAGTTAAGTATGTCCCTTGCCAGGGCGCGAACCTTCGTGGATATAGTCGTATTCTCATCTGTAAATATTGATAGTGTTATTCATTTGTTCTCGTCACATGTATGATTATTTATCTTGTTATATTTAATGACAGTAAAATGTAAGTGTTAGCGAGGTCCGAATTGGGACGTTGTATTCTCCTCTTGTGGAAAGAAATTTAAGTGATTTTATTCCTTTTTTAAGTAGCCTTTAGATGCGTACATTTTGCCTCCATGTTTGGTGTTTTTACGGCTTTCACGTTAATTACAATTACAATAAAGGTAAATTTGGCAACGGAGGGTTTCGTGTATTTGTTAGTTGCTAAGTGGATCCTAAGTTAAGTGCAGGAACCCTACCAGACTCATCACTGCAAACAGTTCTACTCCAGTCAATAAGATTCCAGGTCGAATGTCCCCGATACCACTGCAGACGGGCTTGTTGGTGTACAGAGGTGAATGGTAGTCGGCGCAAAACGCGCCGTGGCTCGGTCCGCTTTCTGTGAGTGGCCTATTAATGGTCCTTGTGCTCACTGAAGCACTAATTGCTCGTCGAATCGGGAATAATAAGGAATCGGGGGCTCTGGGTAGCTCTCTGACGATTGCTTGTTCCTCGCGTTCTGGCGTGTTTCTAGGTCGACCGCTTTCTTCTTAACACTGTGTTCTGCCGCGGTTCACCCATTCCTGCCAGCATCGTCAAATAGTGGCATCGCTCCTATTCACCCAATTCGCCGCCGATTACTCCAACCAACGTCTTTGAGCCCTGCTATACGTCACCTGCTTACAGTGTTCTCGCGCCTGCCTGCGACATGTAGTTACTGTCCAACTGAGTATACGAAATGAAATTCTCGAAGACTTCTTCCCCTGGTATCAACATGTCCCCTGATTACTATGATTACCAGTTGCGCTGTGAAACAGCGCTGTAGCCTCACACATTCATCCATCGGCCGACAAAATTTTGCAGTTTTGCGTTTTACGTCGATATCTGTACGAATATCAGTGTTTGTCCAATTTGCATAGCTCCTTCGTGGTGCGGAGCTTCTTTTGTCTTAGAGTGTAGTATTGTCGTCAGCAGCGTGGATATACGAGCGCTTAAGCTGACTGTGCTAAGTGAGGGGAAGGGCATCTGAAAAGTCATGTAAAAATAAAAATTACTTACGTGTTTGGGGTAAACCTTTTTTTATTTTTCGACATAGTCTCCTTTTAGACTTATACACTTCGTCCAACGCTGTTCTAATTTGTTGATCCCTTCCGAAAAATAGGAATTGTTCAAGTCTGCAAAATGGCTATTAGTTGCTGCAATCACATCCTCGTTTGAATAAAATCTTTGTCCCGCCAAGCATTTCTTCAAATTGGGGAACAAATAGTAGTCCGAGGGAGCCACGTCTGGAGAATATGGGGTTGTGAAACGAGTTGGAGTCCTATTTACATTAATTTTACGACCACAACTGCTGAGGTGTGTGCTGGTGAATTGTTGTGATGGAAAAGGACTTTTTTGCGGTCCAATCACTGGCGTTTTTCTTGCAGCTCGGTTTTTAAACGGTCTAATAACGATGAATAATATGCACCTGTAATAGTTTTACTCTTTTCCAGATAGTAGATGAGGAGTATCCCTTGCGAATCCCAAAAGACAGTCGCCATAACCTTTCCGGCCGAAGTAATGGTCTTCGCCTTTTTTGGTGCATATTATCCCTTGGTAGCCAACTGTTTAGATTGTTCTTTGGTCTCAGGAGTATAGTAATGTATCCATGTTTCATGCACAGTGACGAAACGACGCTTAAAATCCAGTGGATTCTTCCTGAACAGCTGCAAACCATCCTTGCAACACTTCACACGATTCCGTTTTTGGTCAAGCGTAAGCAGTCCCGGAACCCATCCTGCGGATAGCTTTCTCATGTCCAAATGTTTATCCAAAAAAATTATGTATCCGTTCATTCGGGATGCCCACAGCACTAGCAGTCTCACGCACCTTAACTAACCCTAATGTCAGTCTCACGGTTCTAGGCGCTCAGTCCGGAACCGCGCGACTGCTACGGTCGCAGATTCGGATCCTGCTTCGGTCATGGATGTGAGTGATGTCCTTAGGTTAGTTAGGTTTAAGTAGTTCTAAGTTCTAGGGGACTGATGACCACAGATAGTACTCAGAGCCATTCGAGCACCTTAACTCTTCTGTCATTCATCTATGGATTTTACCAATGATTTCTGGAGTCGTAATCTCCACAGGGCGTCCAGAACGTTCAGCATCACTTGTGCCCATATGGCAACTCCGAAAAGTTTGAAACCACTTATAAACTGTTCTAATCGAAGATGCAGAGTCACCGTAATGTTTATCAACCTTCTCTTTAGACTCCTGAGGCGTTTTGCCTTTCATAAAGTAATGTTTAATCACCACACGAAATTCTTTTTCGTCCACTTTTTGACAATCACTTGACTTCCTTGACTCACACGAATGCCAAACACAAAGAAATAGACCAATATGGCTGAAACTTGGTGTGCGCTCTTTCCAAAGATGTTACTAACTACACATGACCTCGATACGCCCCGGTGGTGCCATCTCTCGGACTTTGCAGGGACTTTTCAAACGCCCCTCGTAGTTCTCGCACTTTCCTAATCTTGCTATCTTCGGAATTGAATGTATCATATTTTTACCAAAGTCTGAAGTTATACCTCATCTCCACTATTTCACAATATTTGTTCGATTTCATAGGGCTCTAGCTTCTAAATGAATGGAAATGGAAACTTGGGGCGAGTTTTAGTTTCCGCACAGAACTACGACGTTATTAATTTCAAAAGAATCATATGATTTTAGAAGAGTTCATCTTTTCCATGCTTGCATATACAACGTTGTAGTACTATACAATTAAGTTTGTTATCTAAATTTTAACTTCCTTTCACAAACAGTCAATGTATCGCCGACGGGCGTACAACAGTAATGTGGATGACAGTCAAAACTAGTCCCTGGAGTTACTGCATTCACTGCTACTGTTACACAGCATACAGGATCCGCAGCCGGTTTTCAGCCAATGCGTCGCGAAGTCTGTACTATCGACGAAGGTCACGACACACAGTTGTAACTCAGTTTTAACAAAACAGTCAAGACTAGATCGCGACTAATTTTTACTCAGGTAACCGGTTTCAGTCAAACATGACCATCTCCATACGACTAAATCCTTGGTAACGTGTTGCGATGTTATCTATCGGTTTCCTGGTGCTGAATGGTTGCTCTTTAGATAGCATCTCACACTAGAAAAACAGTTGCGACTTTAACTGATGTTGCTCGCGCCTTATGTAATTGGTTTATTCTACTGATTTAATTAATAACTTTAAGAATAATAATTACAATGAAATGAATACCCCTAGCAGCATATATGTCATCGAGGACAGTTGAAAATGTGTGCTCCGACTGGGACTCGAACCCTGGATCTCCCGTTTACACGAAAGACGCTATATCCAACTGAGCCACCGGGGACGCAGAGGGTAGTGCGACTGCAGGGACTTATCTCTGGCACGCCTCCCGTGAGTCCACATTCCCAACTTATTGTCCCGCACTATATTAATAGTGCCCCTGCCCGTTATACCTATTACTCGCAGCTTTTTGCGATTCCCGTAAGAGTTCGGGCACTTTTTGTGCATGCGCACAGAAGATGGTCAAATGGCCAATGAGCCTTAAGTATATATATTTACATAAAAACTGCCATTAAAATTGCTACACCAAGAAGAAATGCAGATGATATTCATTCGACAAATATATTATACTAGAACTGACATCTGATTACATTTTTCACGCAATTTGGGTGCATAGATCCTGAGAAATCAGTACCCAGAACAACCACCTCTGGCCGTAATAACGGCCTTGATACACCTGGGCATTGAGTCAAACAGAGCTTGGATGACGTTACAGGTACAGCTGCCCTTGCAGCTTCAACACGATACCACAGTTCATCAAGAGTAGTGACTGGCGTATTGTGAGAGGACCAGTTGCTCGACCACCATTGACTAGACGTTTTCAATTGGTGAGAGATCTGGAGAATGTGCTGGCCAGGTCAGCAGGCGAACATTTTCTGTATCCAGAAAGGCCCGTACAGGACCTGCAACATGCGGTCGTGCATTATCCTGCTAAAATGTATTGCTTCGCAGGGATCGAATGAAGAATAGAGCCACGGGTCGTAACACATATGAAATGTAACGCCCACTGTTCAGAGTGCCGTCAATGCGAACAAGAAGTGATCGAGACGTGTAACCAATGGCACCCCATACCATCACGCCGGGTGATACGCCAGTTTGGCGATGACGAATACACGCTTTCAATGTGCGTTCACCGCGATGTCGCCAAACACGGATGCGACTATCATGGTGCTGTAAACAGAACCTGGATTCATCCGAAAAAATTACGTTTTGCCATTCGTGCACCCAGGTTCGTCGTTGAGTACACCATCGCAGGCGCTCTTGTCTGTGACGCAGCGTCAAGAGTAAGCGCAGCCATGGTCTCCGAGCTGATAGTCCATGCTGCTGCAAACGTCGTCGAGCTGTTCGTGCAGATGGTTGTTGTCTTGCAAACGTCCCCATCTGTTGACTCAGGGATCGAGACGTGGCTGCACGATCCGTTACAGCCATGCGGGTAAGATGCCTGTCATCTCGACTGCTAGTGATACGAGGCCGTTGGGATCCAGCACGGCGTTCCGTATTACCCTCCTGAACCCACCGATTCCATATTCTGCTAACAGTCATTGGATCTCGACCAACGCCGGCAGCAATGTCGCGATACGATAAACCGCAATCGCGATGGGCTACAATCCGACCTTTATCAAAGTCGGAAACGTGATGGTACGCATTTTTCCTGCTTACACGAGGCATCACAACAACGTTTCACCAGGCAACGCCGGTCAATTGCTGTCTGTGTATGAGAAATCGGTTGGAAACTTTCCTCGGGTCAGCACGTTGTAGGTGTCGCCACCGGCGCCAACCTTGTGTGAATGTTCTGAAAAGCTAATGATTTGCATATCACAGCATCTTCTTGCTGTTGGTTAAATTTCGCGTCTGTAGTGGTGTAGCAATTTTAATGGCCAGTAGTGTATATATGAAGATGGCATCTGTAATAAATAATAAATACGATGGAAATTTGCTGGCGCTGCACAAGAGGGGCAACAATAGTAAGTTCGCTCGGGAGCGTGTGATTTCGCTAATTTACGCACAGGAACGCACACGCCAGTAGGCTTACTATTTTTCGTGTACACAAAAAATCTGTAACATATAATGTTAAATTATCAGATGATATTTCTTCTAGCCTTGAAGTTAGTTACCTCTTCTTCTTCTTTGAAGACAATGTTACGGTGTCCAGCTTGCTCTGCTTAAATTTGTTTCTGCGAGATATTACATGTACTGGTGACAGACAGATAGATCAGGTGAAATAAAGGACTAATAAGCGAAATTGGCTCATTACTGTAAGAATTAATATATTCATCATTTGCAACACCTTGTGTTTACCGTGTTTGCGGTTAAAATTGTAGGATATGAAGCCTGCCAGTTATGCAAAGCACCGTTTTTTCTCAGTACCCAAACATGTTTCAGCACCACTGTGCCATCATCAGTGGGTTTCCTTTTTATTTAATCTGTAATGTGAAACATTTTTACTAAATGATTACAAAATGATGTGGATATTTAGTTCAAACAACAGTTCGTTTCTTTTTGTTAATGCCTTTACACTTGGTTGCATGGTTTTTCAGGATCACTTGTGTATAATTTGTTACAGGTAGCTTGTCATCGGCAACAAAACGGTGTTCATGAGAAATTTTGTTGGGAGTTAACCTAGCATCTAAACGTAATTCAGTTTGTCGCGATATTTCGCGCTTGTATTCATTTTTACTTAAGTTTTCGTGCGGCAAGCCCTTTTATTTTCAGCAACATGGTGAGGTGTAATGATGTACACGTAAATATAACGCGTATTTGCACAAATAAGGTCATAAAAACGCTTTGCACTCCACCAAAACACAGTGTAATTGTGGTCGTTGTGTGCCTCATCCCAGTCAGTGTTCATTTGTCCACCAGAGAGTTAGGCGTCAAATTTGAATTTTGTTTACGTTTTGTCTTTGTCTGTCTGTGTGTGTGTGTGTGTGTGTGTGTGTGTGTGTGTGTGTGTAAGCGTGAGCCGGCCGAAGTGGCCGTGCGGTTAAAGGCGCTGCAGTCTGGAACCGCAAGACCGCTACGGTCGCAGGTTCGAATCCTGCCTCGGGCATGGATGTTTGTGATGTCCTTAGGTTAGTTAGGTTTAACTAGTTCTAAGTTCTAGGGGACTAATGACCTCAGCAGTTGAGTCCCATAGTGCTCAGAGCCATTTGAACCATTTTGTGTGAGCGTTTTCTGTACGCTTCTCAGCTGTTTGTGTTGCCTTTCACATGGTGTTGCTTTTGTGTTTAAAACGGTGAGTCTTTGCAGAATGCAGTGTATCCAGTTTTCGTGTGCGTGTGTGTGGGTGTGGGGGAGGGGCGGGGGTAGACTTAATCTGTTGTTGTTGTCTTTTTTGTAAAGTTCCTTTAATAAGCTAAATAGTGTGCCCTTGCAGAGTGAAGTGTATTCATTTATGACCTGTTTTCCTTCTGGTATTGCCTTATGTATGTGGAAGTTTTACTCAACAGTCAGTTTGCTGTATGGGCTGTGGCTGGGTTTTAGTATTCTTAAGTCTGTTTCTGTTGTGGTTGGGTGGAGATTGTGGGCTATAAGGTGGTCAGCAAATGTGCTATGGGAGCTGTTGCATTTTAAAGCTCTGAGATGTTCTGAATATTTAGTTTTGAAGTTTCTGCATGTCTGTCCTATGTACACTGACTGGCAAGTGTTGCATGTGAGTTCCTATACTCCTGATCTGTTAAATTTATCCGTGGGTGTTTCTTGTGTTCTGATCTTTTTCTGTGTTGTGTTCTCTGTCCTGTATCCTATTTGGAGTCCCTGTTTCTTTAATATGTTGGCTATTCTGTGAACATTCTTGTTATTGTAGGTGAGAATGTGCCATTTCGTTTTGTGTGTGTGTTGTTGCTCTGTTGTCTTGTGTGTTGTCATAGTTTGTGTTTTGTGTTGTTCTGTGTTGGGTGAGGATTGTGTGTGTGTGTGTGGCATGTTCATTTTTGTACTGTTTACATATTTTTTTATTTAGCTTGCCTACCACATGGGTATTTTAACTATTTTCTACTGTTATTTGTCTCATTGTGTTTAGTTCTTGAGTGTAGTTCTCTTTGTTCATGAGTGCTCTGTTTAATCTATGGAGCATGAATATGAATCAGCCGTCTTTCCGCTTTCTTTCAGATTCTATGAACGTCTGCAATTACTGGGGCATTTCGCATTTTTGTAACCGACCGACGGCTGTCCATATTCCCTGTCAGGTCTTTGTAACCACACCCAGGCCCGCAGCAACGGTCGCCGCGACTCAACTGGCCGCAGCGCTTTGGCAGTCCTAGGGCTTCCCGCCAGCGCTCAGCGTTACAAGCAGTCACATCACCTCGTACCAATTCTAGGCAGCCAATTAACTCGCCTGTATAAGCATAACATTACTGTGTGGAGCTGGTACATGGAGCTGCTGTGTGCACCAAGAGGTAACAATCAACAGCTAGTTGCAGAAAGTTACTTGTGAATGGACAAAGACAGATTACTCTGGATTCAGAACCAGTTACAAAAAGGATAAGGTAGTAGCTAGGTGGACAAAAACAGGAGGGGTACTACCATCTCTGCAGTAACATACAGATCTAAAACCTTTTTCTCAAACCAGAACTACCACACCACAACACTGTAGTGAGATTTTCAGTGCAATATGGCTCAGAATTCCTGAACATCAAGAGAAAAGGAAAACTCAAAAGCTAGAACTAAATAGCATAAATACTCTGAGAAAACTAATAGGCCCCAACAAAAAAAGTGGTACAAGTAGAATTAGACATAAGGAATTCTACCAACATGGAGCGCATTACACAGGAGTGAGAGAGTGGAGACTAACCATCTATGATTACATACTTAGGATAAACACCTGGAGATTCAGAAACCTTAGCACTGTCTGTAGAGAGGAAGCGACTGTTGCCAAGTAAGTTGGATTAATAGGAAAGACCTTGAGCAACTAGAAATTAACAACCACATTGGCGACAGAGAGCAATACAGAAAGCATGTCAGAACATCAGATCTTCTCCAAACATAAGTAAAAGGCCGACCGGGAAATGGACTGAAATGGACTCAGGAACGGGATACCACTACGCTGTTCGGAAGATAGAACGCCCTTCAAAGAGAAACGAACTGGGGGCGTAATTACAGAAACCAAATCCTGTATGTTAGAAGTATTGACCCTGGCTGTTGAGACACTTGTCCCATTGTGACACAAGGCGGTGTCTCATAAAATTCCCGGGGCTGCGATGTTAACCAGTTCAGGACATACAGCTGGACGTCGTAGTCCGAGGTGAATCGTCTGCTCCTCTGCCTTTTTAAGGGGGACCCAAAATGGCATGATCACAGAGAGAGAGGTCTGGACTGTATGGAGGTGGCAGAGAACCTCCCATTTGAATTTCTGCAGGAGTGTCGCGACTGTGTTGGCCTTTTGAGGCTTTGCACTGTCGTGAAGCAGAATGACCCCATGGGTGAGATTGCCTGGTCGATTTGATTTGATCGCTCGGCGAAGGGTGGTCAAGGTTTGCGAGGAACGCTGGGCATTCACAGATTCACAGTTGTCGCGTGCTGCAGGGAGTGCATCAGAAAGGGGCCATCTTGGTCAAAGAAGAACGTCAGCATAACCTTTCATGCACCCGTCTGGATGGCCTTGGCTTTTTTGGTGGTGGTGACACTGGATGCTTACACTGGAGACTTTGTCGTTTTGATTCTGGTTCGAAGTGATGACACCATGACTCGTCTCCAGCCACCACTCATGCTAAGATCCCATTCGCTTCCCGAGCATAGCGCTGCAGATGAGCAAGACAGCGGGCCATTCGACATGCTTCCTGGTGTGGTTGAAGACTATGGGGCACCCATTGGGCACACACTTTGTGCATGTGCAGTCGTTCCTGCATGATGGTGTGAACACTTGCAAAATTCTAACTTTTATTTGTAATCATGACTCCGCAGGCTGGCACAGGCTCTCAGTGGCACACTAGCAAGGGATGCAAGCCTCACCCTTTATGTAAAGAACTGCTATTCTTTACTAGCGAAGCGCCAGTACAAGAGAGACTTCTTCTCTTTCTCTCAGCTTTCCTCGCCAGCTTAGTAGCATAACACATTTTCACCTTAGCCTACTCCCACTTTAGCACAAGCCAATCACGAGCTGAAGCGCAGCATTCGAATATGGGAGACCGCCTCTTGCTCTGCGTACAAAGATTTGATCAATCAGCAACTTTAAAAATTAATTGGGAGAAAAGGAAAAAAGATTCAGCTTCACAGCCTCTTTCCCACGCGTTTACTCCGTGTCTTTGCTAAAAGCATGACCTGGATGGAACCACAGCCCTCCATAAAAAGATCGTTATCTCCTCTGTTGCGTCCATTTCGAAGTTTCCAAAGAACGGCCATAAACTCGCTAAAAACATCGTGCCTTCACAAATACGTTTTCTAGCAGAGGCTGGGCATCTGGGCGCCACAGACCTGTCCCACGGAAATCCGCAGAAAACACACAGTCGTCTCAACAGCCTCCTGCCTAATGAGGGCCCATCCACTACTTTATTGCCACTCATCAATGCTCTGCCCATAGCTGAAGCAACTCCTTGTCTATATATTGAGTCGTTCACGGCTCGTTTTCATCCCATTAATTGTCATCTTCTATTACGGTAGTGCCACCACGTTTTCTTATTCCATTTACTGGCGTCACTAACTTCCTGCCTTTCTTGCCCGTGAGTGGCAGTAGAAGGGCGTATCGATAAGCACACTGTCGTACCATTTCCGGAGCGACCGATAGTATTTCCGGGTCGTCGTGTGTCAGGTAGGGAGTGAGTGCGAGACGCACCAGCTGTGCAGTCGCGACGGAGCAGCAGTCGCGGACGGACCAGCAGTCCAGTCGGTCGGTTGGCGTGGAGCAGCAAGCAGGCCCCCGCCGCGTGGTGTCGGGCTGGAGCCTCTAGCGGCGTGCACGCGCGGTTGGCGTGTGAAGTGCTGCTTGCGAGTGCTACGAAGTTCGTCGCCCACCGATCTTGGACATGAAAGTTGAGTTCTCACATAACTTACTATCGAACCTCAACTGTTTACATTTCTTAGTTTGATCCTGGTTGTCGCTTTTGGGACATTCCCACGAGCAATAACGTGTGTGTATTTAAGCCGGCTAAGACTCCAGCCGTCTTCCTGTGAAATTTAACTTAATTTATTCCCTGTTATGGAAGTTCACCAGCGGTATCTTCTGCCTTGTGGCCGTTGACGTTCCGGTTACCAGCCCTGGTCGTTGACGTAATTTTAGGCAGTGTATTTTCCTCGTCGTGTTGTTGCTGTCCAGCGCGGCGTGTAGTTCGACAGCTGAGGTGTTGTTGGTCGTTGTGGGCGCCAATATTGTGTGTGTCGTTGCGTTGAAATCTTGTGGTCGTTTTGCTGGCTGCGTGGAGTGGAACTGATTTGGTTAATTGGTCGGTCGGCTGTCTGTCGGTTGGGTTGCCTCCAGATTGAGAAGTCGTTGGACAGGCTGCCTGTCTCACCTACACGAGCGTTAGTGTTACAGTCCCAGGCCGACCCTTGGAAACTTCTGAGCGCCGTTCCTTGTGTGTTATGTAGCAATTTCCCTGTTTGAATTTTAGTTATTTGGGTGATATGTGGCTTTCAGCCGTGTATTAATATCTCTTAAATTAATGTCCTTGTCTTGACCTTAAGGCAAAAGATTATTATTCTTTATTTTATATGAAATGTTTTTAAGATACGGCCTTCTCCCCTTTAAAACTGAAACTCTTCTTCTAGGGCTTAAGCTGTTAAATTATTTGTTAGTGAGAGGCCTTCAGCCGAGTTTTAATATCTCTTAAATTAATCTTATTCTCTTGCCTTTAAGGCATAAGACATAAGATGGTAAGGCTTTTGAATGGGGCCTTCAGTCCAGTTTGCTTGAAATGTTTTAAGATAAGGCTTCTGCCTTTTGATTGAAACTCCTCTTATTGCTTAATATGCGACCTCCAGCCTAGTTCCATTGAAATTAAATTGTTAAGGGGCTCCGGAACGCCCTATACTTGCAATGTTAAAATAACGCTTATAAATTACATCTTTCCTCACAAAGTATTTGAGGTAGGAAGTTGAACTTTTTACAGATTATTTATTGGAATATGGGCTACAACTTAACACAGGGATTTTACAAAATTTTAGTTCAGTTATTAAAGATGATTTTTTTCAATTGTAATGAAAATTCACAACATTTTTTTGCAATTTTTTATTCATATATTCAAAAATAGCCAGGTTTTTGGAAAAAGGCTGTGTTAAATTATGCAGAAGGTACTGTGTAACATTTACTGAAAGTTTGAAACAAATATGTTTGGTAGATCCTTAGAAAACATGTAATTAGTATGAGAAAATAAAAGTTTTGGGAATCGAGCGACAAAGATTGGATTAACTTTTTAGTGCATTCCAGGTCCATAGGATGGATTATCTTCATCCTCTGCAAACTCCTCCTCCAGCTTCCTCTTGTTCCTCCTCTTGTTTACTCTTGCTTGTATTTCTAGACTCTTTACAGCCCTGTCTACAGCCCGAAGGCGTTCCTTGTCTAAAGCAAGCATCGCTCGTACCATGTTAGAACCTGTCTTCATTCCCATATTTCTAAATACCTTGCACCTTACAATGTTGCCATCATTGAAAGTCGCAACAGCATCATACACACCAAAGTGAAGTGTTTCTATTCCAACAAATACCGTCTTGGGGATTCTCGACCATATAACACTATTTACACTTTCATTGGGGTTTTGAGTTTTTCCGTGAATACACTTTTTCAACAGTTCAGGTGCTGCTAAGTCTCTGAAAATAGGTTTTATCACCTCCATTATTGCGTGAGGCAGACTATGCTTATGAGTGTACACTTCACCAGTTAGCAATCCTTTGTTATATTTACGCCAACTGTCTTCTTCTTTGGGACACAAGCTATGTTGGGGATTTTCATCGGTTGAAGAAGTATGAAAAAAAAAGAGCCCAAACAGCCTTCTTCATTTCGTCGACACTTTGTGTATTTTGCCTAATAGCCATTCCATAATAGTTCTGTATTTTGTCAATTACACTGTCAGTTAACCTTCCCTTCCCATCCAACCCTTCACCATCACTGAGTTTTTGTTTTTTGTACGAAGCTTTCAGTCGCCGAAGTCTTGTTCCCATTCGCTTCTGTACGTGTCCAATACACACAAATTTCTACACTACAACATCATCACCATAGGGCTTCAGTCCTTGAACATGTTTGAAACTTTTAGAATCACCGTCACCAAGGTAATTAACATATCACACTTGATCACACGCCTCAGAACGCTGGAATATACTGGCAACACCAGCCACTTCCATTCCTCCACTACTGCCACTATAGTTAGCTTTGCAATTATTTTCATGTGTACCTTTATATTTTTGTGGACATCTACAATACTTTGATATTACTGCTACATCTAAAACTTTCCCTGTATACATACTGGTGGCAGATACTACACCATGAAGAGATGTGTGTCCCCGTTTATGCCAGGTACCATCGAACGCTGCAGTCAAATCTCTGTTACCATTATTTTCCATTACTGCCTCTTCCACAGCGTTCTTCATAGATTCTATACAGACATCTTCTACTTTAGACCCTATTAATTTATTATAGGTCGTAAACTTGGTTGGGGGATTTGGAAGATTCATGATGCCACAGAAAATTGCACCTGCAGTAGCACCCTTACCAACTGAACGCAAGGAATAAACAAATCTAATGTTGTGTTCGTAGATTTTGCTACCATTTTTTTCAGTTGCAGTTACTGCAACACTGTTCCAAAAGGTGGTCATGTATGAACACTTATCACATTTCAGTTGTATTTCACTAGCAAGTCCTACGTGCTTTATTATGGAGAGTTCCAGACCAACTTCACTACAATGAATACATCTTACACAGTTTGAAAAAATTCCTTTGAGAACCGACATATCAGATATTTCATTCACATCCAATTCGCCCATAAAACATTCATAGTTTTCACTCATTGAACCAAGCTTCTTCTGTGAAGTATTTTCTTTCCCACTTTGACTGCTATGGGGAGGTGTACTTGAGAGGTTAGGTTCACTCACTTGGTTATCGTCTTTATTGTTTACAGTAATAACACA
The DNA here is from genome assembly GCF_021461385.2 of Schistocerca piceifrons. Taxonomy (NCBI): domain Eukaryota; kingdom Metazoa; phylum Arthropoda; class Insecta; order Orthoptera; family Acrididae; genus Schistocerca; species Schistocerca piceifrons. The sequence goes on from NC_060138.1 coordinate 1,066,105,210, forward strand.
TACCTTTGGCTTTCCAACATTTCTCCTTTTCTTAAAAGCCTTCAGAGGATTTCTAATAACTTTACTTTTACTCATTATCATACTTCAACAAAACAGAGACTCAAGGAACAGAATTAATTACGAATATTTTCGAGATAACGACAGAGTAAATAAACATGAAACAATCGACAATCACACCAGCGATATATATTGAACCATCACAGGTTAGCCACAACACATACTTTATCTCACATCACTAAAATGTACCTGATGAACACGGACGTTAATAATAACACCATTTGACAGCAGTTTAACAGCGCCACAGTGGGTCACGCCCATGTAGAACACATTTCAAAAAAAATTTAAAAATAGTTTTAGTCTTCAGAATTGAATAAATTATATATCTATTAAAAGGTAATAGTCTGCAGATTCAGAAAACGCAAAAAAGTAAAAATTGAACTTTTCATGATTTTGAGCCTTTCCGGAGCCCCTCAAGGCCTTCAGCCGATTAGATTGAAGCTTTAGAAAATATTCTTGGATGAAACCTCCAGAAGAACCTTATATTTCAATTTTGCTTAAGCCTTGTCCCTTGGATTTTGAATGTGGTGTTCAGCCGATCGAAAGTTAAAGGAAGTCGATTAAAGTTTTGAGTGTTTTGCGTCCTTGTTGTAATATTGTGTGTTGATAAATAAAGTTTGAGTGGAGCTGACAGGAACTCATTATGGTCCCTTTCCACAACCTAATCCGCTCTGTCCTGCTAGCCCAGGCATATACAGGGTGTTACAAAAAGGTACGGCCAAACTTTCAGGAAACATTCCTCACACACAAATAAAGAAAAGATGTTATGTGGACATGTGTCCGGAAACGCTTAATTTCCATGTTAGAGCTCATTTTAGTTTCGTCAGTATGTACTGTACTTCCTCGATTCACCGCCAGTTGGCCCAATTGAAGGAAGGTAATGTTGACTTTGGTGCTTGTGTTGACATGCGACTCATTGCTCTACAGTACTAGCATCAAGCACATCAGTACGTAGCATCAACAGGTTAGTGTTCATCACGAACGTGGTTTTGCAGTCAGTGCAATGTTTACAAATGCGGAGTTGGCAGATGCCCATTTGATGTATGGATTAGCACGGGGCAATAGCCGTGGCGCGGTACGTTTGTATCGAGACAGATTTCCAGAACGAAGGTGTCCCGACAGGAAGACGTTCGTAGCAACTGATCGGCGTCTTAGGGAGCACGGATCATTCCAGCCTATGACTCGTGACTGGGGAAGACCTAGAACGACGAGGACACCTGCAATGGACGAGGCAATTCTTCGTGCAGTTGACGATAACCCTAATGTCAGCGTCAGAGAAGCTGCTGCTGTACAAGGTAACGTTGACCACGTCACTGTATGGAGAGTGCTACGGGAGAACCAGTTGTTTCCGTACCATGTACAGCGTGTGCAGGCACTATCAGCAGCTGATTGGCCTCCACGGGTACACGTCTGCGAATGGTTCATCCAACGATGTGTCAATCCTAATTTCAGTGCAAATGTTCTCTTTACGGATGAGGCTTCATTCCAACGTGATCAAATTGTAAATTTTCACATTCAACATTTGTGGGCTGACGAGAATCCGCACGCAGTTGTGCAATCACGGCATCAACACAGATTTTCTGTGAACGATTGGGGAGGCATTGTTGGTGATGTCTTGATTGGTCCCCATGTTCTTCCACCTGTGCTCAATGGAGCACGTTATCATGATTTCATACAGAATACTCTACCTGTGCTGTTAGAACATGTGCCTTTACAAGTACGACACAACATGTGGTTCATGCACGATGGAGCTCCTGCACATTTCAGTCGAAGTGTTCGTACGCTTCTCAACAACAGATTCGGTGACCGATGGATTGGTAGAGGCGGACCAATTCCATGGCCTCCATGCTCTCCTGACCTCAACCCTCTTGACTTTCATTTATGGGGGCATGTGAAAGCTCTTGTCTACGCAACCCCGGTACCAAATGTAGACTCTTCGTGCTCGTATTGTGAACGGCTGTGATACAATACGCCATTCTCCAGGGCAGCATCAGTGCATCAGGGATTCCATGCGACGGAGGGTGGATGCATGTATCCTCGCCAACGGAGGACATTTTGAACATTTTCTGTAACAAAGTGTTTGACGTCACGCTGGTACGTTCTGTTGCTGTGTGTTTCCATTCCATGATTAATGTGATTTGAAGAGAAGTAATAAAATGAGCTCTAACATGGAAAGCAAGCGTTTCCAGACACAGGTCCACATAACATATTTTCTTTCTTTGTGTGTGAGGAATGTTTCCTGAAAGTTTGGCCGTACCTTTTTGTAACGCCATATATATATGCAACAATTTTTTTTCTCGGCCAGTTTCAGTTGGAAAAGTGCAGAATTTGCTGTGGGACATCTTTGAATATTCCCGCTTCATCTCCTGTAGTTTCGTGAAGTTCTGGTTGGTGACGGTATTATACTTATCCTTGAAAATGGCGTCTGCAACGGAGCTGCTTCCAAGCAGAGAGCTGTCATTGAGTTTCTTTTGGCGGAAAGCCAGAGCATCGCAGATGTTCATAGGTGCTTGCGGAATGTCTAAGGAGACATGGCACTGAACAAAAGCATGGTGAGTCGTTGGGGAAGGCATCTGCCATCATCGCAATAAGGTCACTCAAACCTGTCCGATCTCCCAGGTGCCCGCTGTGACTCCTGCAATGTTAGGACATGCAGGCGCTAATTTGAGGTGATTCGTGGATCACAGTCAAACACTTCACTGCACAGCTGGACGTCTCTGCTAGTGCTGACACCCTCGTCCACATCGACCAGTAGTGTCATACGATGCAGGCAGACAGGCCCTCCAAGGAAGGTGCCGTAAGGCCGTCTCAATGAACGCCGATCATGTTCAAAAATTTTGTCAGGAAAGAAGTGGGTTGCCAAACACTCGTTCGACCGATTCCTGAGTAATGTCCAACACTCTGAGACTCTTACCTAGTTGGATTAATAGGAGAGAGAGAGAGAGAGAGAGAGAGAGAGAGAGAGAGAGAGAGAGAGAAACTGAGGAGATCCAATGAAGAGCTGGCGCGTTTCGTTACAGGATCGTTTCGATGACTGAAGTTGGTTGTGGCGGTACTCAACCAACTCTAGCAGCAAGTGGTACAAGAGTTCGAAGGGGTACACTCCCGGAAGAATCGGACAACGTATTAATGTCTGCTACATACATCTCGCGAATTGACCACAACGAGAAAGTCAGAGAAATTTGAGCTCATAATAAGATTTACCCACCATCGTTCATTCCACGCCACATTCGCGAATGGACCAGAGAAATGAGGAAAATATACCGGTAAGTGCCATAAGAACTACCTCCGGCCTGCCGCTGTGGCCGAGTCGTTCTAGGTGCTTCAGTCCGGAGCCGCGCTGCTGCTGCTGTCGCAGGTTCGAATCCTGCCTCGGGCATGGATGTGTGTGATGTCCTTAGGTTTGTTAGGATTAAGTAGTTCTAAGTCTAGGGAACTGATGACCTCAGATGTTAAGTCCCATATTCCTGAAAGACATTTGAACAATTTTTTTTAACTACCTCCGCCACATACTGGAAGGTGGCTTGCGCATTGTAGATGCAGAAGTGGAGTGAAACTCGCCAACATTTAGGGCAACGCGGTCCAGTTGTGATTGTCAGGATGAACCAGAACTCCATCGACAAACTTTTAGAGGTGGTAGTATGGACCAACACAAGCCAAACGTCTAGTGAACCTGGGCGCTAAAGTGCATACCGTAAAAGCTGTGAGCATTTCTTCATTTCAAAAATGTCAAACTTCTCTTGTACTGCAAGCGTTTTGCTTTATGTATCTTGGGAGGAGGTGGTAAGGCCTTTCTTGGTCCAAGTAGTTTGCTGTTTAGTTACGCGCGAGATTGTTGTTTAATGACATATGGTCGTCTTTCGTTTTCTGGGCGCCATACAAAGACACATTACGTAAGGGACGATCAGAAAGTTTCCGTTCGCATGCCGAGTAGTCCTGAATTGGCTGGTGTTTGTCCTTCGGCAACAAAGAGGAAAAATAAGGGCACGTTGGCCATATTTGGTAACAACGTCACCATAGTTCACCTTTCCACATTGGTCCCTTGCTTCCATATCAGTGCTTCTATATCCGCAACAGGGTAATAATAATGAGCGTATGGCATTGGTGGCCAGGAGACTCCTCGCGGGGAGGTTCGGCCGCCGCTCCACAAGTTCTTTAACGCCACGAGGGCGACTTGCGAGTGAATTAGGATGAAATGATGATGAAAGACACACAACACCCTGGCCCCGCCGGGAATCGAACCCGGGACCCCGTGCGCGGGAAGCGAGAACGCTATTAACAGCCGTCTTTATTCCATGGAATAATACAAGAAAATACATAGGTATACAGTATATCACAGGTACATGAGGTGGTGTGTACGTCGCCAATGTCCACCACCGAAGTGGGGACTTACAGGGCGAACACTATAAACTTATGTATTAGGAAGAAAACACAAATAAACAGAAAGAGAGAAGGAACAAAGACGGGTCTTCCTCCTGTTGACAGGTCCCAGGAGTCAAGGCAGAAGATATCCAGCAGCCTAGCCGACGCCGGCTCGTTCCATCAGCCTAGGCGCCGTCATACGCTCGTAGATTCTGTAACTCATGCAGCAGCTCTGCAGTACTCGAGTGCTGAGTACCGCCAGTTCTCGGGGTCGGAAGCCCAAAACGGCGAGGTCCCTCGCCGACGCTGGAGACCATGTGCCCCTCCAATTCAACGTCGCGGTGGACACAGTCACCTCCTCAACGTCACGGTGCAGGTTGGAGATGGCACGCAGGATGGACGGCGTGTCATAATAGGCCGCCTTCTGGGAGTGATACCAGTCGAGCCGGAGATGGTCTCCGACTACCTGGGCGTCGATGACGCGGGCATTGCCGTCTTTGACCGCCACCACGTCAGGCTTGCGGATGCCCTCAGGTGTACGGAGGTGGGGCTCCACTGACACGTTGAAGCCCCTCTGCACGAGTCCACGAGTGACATAGCGCACGATCGCGTCATGTCGTTTGACTCGGGACCCGTGCGTCCTGAAGCAAGCCTGTAGTACATGGTTGGCGGTCTCCACGGCCTGGCAGCCCGCGCGACATCTGGTGTCCGCCTCCCGCCCGCGACTGCGCCGTGCCTTCGTCGGGAAGGCGTTGATGCGGGCGCGGAGGGCGTCGATGTAGTCCCGCCCAGATAGCAGGCGACTGGTGTCGGCGACCCATTGATGCTGGCCCTTGACGGCGGCGGAAGATGACAGCGCCGCACCGTCAATGGCAACGTGTAGGCACGCTGCCCACATCTCTCCAACCTGCGTTGACGTCTTGAGGAGGTGGCCCTCCCACGTCAGGTGTCGCTCCAGCACCTCGATCTCAAGCTGCACCTCGTCCAGGCCTGCACCGTCGAAGGCTGGCCCTATCTTCTTTAACGCCAGGAGACGGGACCGACGGAGAGTTGGCCCCATCCAACGTCATGATGAGATGCCGAGGCCCCCCTGGGCAACAGGAGCGTGGAAGTAGCCCAGGGGAGTGTCCGCCGGAAGGCGGAACCATCTGCTGACAGCGGCTCTGATGGTGATGTCCGCTGCTTTCAGAGCACCCACCCGGGTGCGGCTGAGGGCCAGCCCATAGTACAGGCCAGGGAGAAGTACGTTGGTGAGAGCGTGGAGGCGCTGTTGCGGCTTCAGCGGAGCTCGTGAGATGACGTAAAGTTGCTCCCCCAGGTGACGCCGGGGGTTGAAGACGCAGCGACCCGCGGTGGAGAATTGCAGCCCTAGGTACCGGAAGGTTTCACCCACACGCAGGGCAGACATGGTGGTGTTGCCTGCCTTGAAGGTGACGTCGCCGTCCACCTTCGCCTTCTTCTCGCGTCCAGAGGCGAGGGTGAAACACTTCCGGGCGTTGATCTGCAGCCCCAGGTGTGCGAGGGCTGCGATGGCTGCATCAATGAGGGACTGCAAGCCCCTCGGGGTCGACGCAAACAGCAAGACGTCATCTGCAAAGGCCGCAGCGTTGATTCTGCGGCCAAGTATCCGAGCTCCGATGTGGGAGGGCAGCTGGCCTAAAACATAGTCCACCGCAAAGTTGAAAAGGAGGGGGGAGAGGGGATCGCCCTGGCGAACGCCCCGTGACGTCTGCACAGGCACGCCCACGCCGGCGCCGCCCGCTATCACCGTCGCTCTAGCGGTTCTGGCGCTGCAGTCCGGAACCGCGGGACTGCTACGGTCGCAGGTTCGAATGCTGCCTCGGGCATGGGTGTGTGTGATGTCCTTAGGTTAGTTAGGTGTAAGTCGTTCTAAGTTCTAGGGGACTTATGACCTAAGATGTTGAGTCCCATAGTGCTCAGAGCCATTTTTTTATCACCGTCGCGCTGCCCTCGCAGCACCGCTCGACATATTCAATAAAGCAATCCGGCAGACCATGAGTCCTCAGCACTGGGCGAAGGGCAGCATGATCTACCGAATCGAATGCTTTAGAAACGCCGATCGACGCCACAAAGACAGAGCGACAGGAGCGGACTGCGTCGGTGAGAGCAGTGTTCAGGATGAGCGTGTTTTCCAACATCCCATCCCGGGGGATGAATGCCCGCTGACGTTCGTCCACAGCACATGCGCGCATCAGGCGCGAAGCGAGAACCCTGTGAAAGGTCCGCGCCAGCACCGAGCAGACCGTGATGGGGCGAAAGTCAGCAGGGGATGTTGGTGCAGCCGTTTTGGGGAGAAGGGACGTCCGCGCGCGAAGCAGACGCTCGGGAAGGGCGCGGGCCAGAAGGCAGCCTGAAGACCACGAGCCTCGTACCGCAACAGAGTCTCGCTGCGTTGCATATACACTGTTGCAATGCCCTCAAACGGAAGCTTTTTAATGGCTTCTTATATTTCAAGATGCTGCTACATAACAAAAAATGGCTCTGAGCACTATGGGACTCAACTGCTGAGGTCATTAGTCCCCTAGAACTTAGAACTAGTTAAACCTAACTAACCTAAGGATATCACAAACATCCATGCCCGAGGCAGGATTCGAACCTGCGACCGTAGCGGTCTTGCGGTTCCAGACTGCAGCGCCTTTTTTTTGTTTTTTTTTTTTCAAAGCCAAACTCAAATTTCTTTTTCCTTGAAGAATAAATTGTGAGGAATAAATAAGGAAAAGTTTTTTTTTTTCGAAAGAAAACAAAGACTCCGATTATACTGGTTTCTCCTTCCAGTGAACAAAAATGAGTCTCCTTCGTCTTGTTGGCGAAGAAGCAATCCTTTGGAACAAAAAAAAGTTTCTCAAAGTCAAAATCAAATTTCTTTTTCCTTTAAGAACAAACTATGAGGAAGAAATAAGGAAAAGCTTTTTAAGTCGTCATGCGACTTGTAGTTAAAGTCCAGTTCTTACACGGGCTCCTGAAGTGTATCCGCCTACAGCATGCCAGCTCGTCCAAACGTGTCTTCTCATGGCGTAGGCGTGAGTTCTGGGTAGCAGATCTATTCAGTTCGGTTCGTTTTATACAGTTTTCAGCTTCTCAGGGCTTGGACGTTCCAGCTACTAGGTGGATCATCGAAAGTGCTCCGTAAGAAATTAGAAAAATATTGTTTATAGCGTGGGTTGCGTATCAGGACGCAGTGTCGTTCGTTGAGATAAGTCCAATATCCTAGCGTAGACTTGTCGCCTGAAGTAAAAAGATAGCGGATCGTGTGGCCACAGATCCAATTCACAGAGTTAGTTTTGGCGGAGGGGTACAAAGTCTTATCGGGGTACAAAAGCATGTGGACGTCGATCTGAGCCGGTGTCTGGCGAGTAAGAAACGCCAAAATTCGCCGCGCAAGTGTCCAGACGTCTAGCGCTGTGCCACAGTGGAACCGGTGGACATCCGTGTCATCCACGCCACAGTGGGTGCAGAGGGATGAATCGGCGAGATGGATGCGGTGCAGACGATCTCGGTTAACTTGTTTGCCATTCACGGTGATGTACCACGCTGATTGAACGTCTGATTCGAGAAAACGCGCATGGATCGCCTTCCATATGTGTCGCCACACGTACTGTGGATACTTACGTTCGATGGGGTTGGACGGGCGGCACTGTTGTAACAATTCGGAGACTGTTTTCGTGAGGTACAAACGTGTAAGTGGTAAGGACCGGTAGATATAACTGAACTCCAGGAAAAATCGTTGGATGTAATAAAAGGGGGTTGGAATGGTCGATATAAGTACTGGGGCGGACAAGGAGGCCGGTGCAAAGTTGTGAAGCAGGAGGCTAGTAAGGCTCTGCGGGCAACGATGCCAAAGTTTGAGTTGGGAGCTGACGTATAGTGCCTTGACACGAGTCGGCACGTGGATGAGTCCCACCCCGCCACGATCTCGTGGCAGTGCAAGGGATTCATACTGCACCTTGAATAACATCCCCGACCTGACGAAGGAGCCGAAAGCCATCAACAGTCGTCGCGCCAGGAGATGTGGGACTGGTAGTACTTGAGCCACGTGTGGTATACGGGAAGCATGATACATGTTCACGTATTGAGCGCGTTGGATAACGTCGAGAGCTCGTAGCCGGTGATCTGCGAGATTTGCTCTGTTTGTCTGTAGCAAGCGTCTACCATTGATAGCCGCTGAGCGGCGCAGGTCTGCTGTGAAATCAAGTCCAAGACACCGTACGGTGGCAGCGACACTAAGGGGGGCAGCGCATCTCTCCGGCAAGCCCTCACCAATGAGCAGGACCTTGGATTTTGACACGTTGAGGCAGCTCCCCGACGCTTCACCGTAAGTCGCCACCCATGTCAGTGCTGCTCGTACTTCATCTTCACTGCGCAGATATAGTACTATGTCGTCTGCGTAGGCTGTACAACAAAAACGGTGGTCTTGCACAGCCATGCCTTCCAAACGTTGGCGCATGCCCTGGAGCAGGGGTTCCAAGGCGAAAGCATATAAAATCGTGGAAAGAGGGCATCCTCGCCGTACAGATCGTGCGATGACCAGGGACGGTGTAAGACGACCATTGTACATGATTTTAGAGGTTGCACTACTCAACAGGCGCATAACCACTGTTACAATACCGCCAGGAAAACCCATATGCTGAAGAACTGTCCGTAAATAGAAATGGTCAACACGGTCGAAAGCCTGGCTAAAGTCCAGTGAAGCCAAGGAGCCAGGGAGACGCTGATGATGCGCTAATGCTATCATGTCTCTGTAACGGCAAAGGGCCGTACGGATGTTGTTGTCGCCTCCTAGGGAAGTCTGGTCGCAGGATGTGACGTAACGTGCGACCTTCTTGAGTCGCGATGCCAGTAGCCGTGTGAATATTTTCATGTCGCTGTTGAGCAAAGTAATTGGTCGATAGTCCTGGACCCTCGATAACCCGCGCGGTTTATGTACGGGGATAATAATTCCTTCTACAAAGGCGCTCGGGACCACTGTCCTCGGTGACATCAGCTCTTGAGCGATTGCCGTCCACGTGGAAGCCAACAAATAGTGAAAACTTTTATAAAATTCGATGGGTATACCGTCAGGTCCAGGAGACGTGTTATCGGAACCCGCCTTGATAGCATCTACCACTTCATCTGTGGTTACGTCGTCTTGGAGGTCATGCACTGCATCCTCCGGAAGAGTGTTCGTAGTGAGCTGAGCGACTTCTGTGACCAGTGCTGCAGAATGCGGTACGGCTGCGTATAGCCCGGCAAAATGAGCATGGAGAGCACGACCGATGCTTTGTTGGGTGTCGTGCCGGCGCCCTTCACATCAGTGAGGACTTGGATCAGAGCTCGTCGTCGTCGTTGTCTTTCCTGAAGGAGGTGGTACATCGACGGACGTTCTTCTCCTTTAACCGCACGGCCACTTCGGCCGGCTGCTACATAATATCAATGAATAAACAGGTTAGTTCTTAATACTACACCCACTTCACATTCTTTATTTTCATTAATTAAATCCTACGCATTTCATTGCTGTAGAAAACAATCTACAGATGAATAGCAATTGCCATTTTCCGGGAGCAGACCAGCCGTAATAGCGTGACGCCGTTTCAAAGTAAAAGGAAATGTTAAAATAAGAGAGGCAGAGAAGGGGAGTATGGGTATAGACGGGTAATGGTAGATAAACGGAGATATCATACAGTGCAGATTGAAACAATCTGTATAAACAACAATATACAAAGGGGAATATTGTTAGCAAAGTATCTCGAAATCTGCTTGACCGATTTATTTCAAATTTTTACACTTTACTGCAATAAAAATTGAGATTGACGTACGCTATATGCTTTTGTAAACAACAATGTATAGGTTTTCTGTTAAAAACGACTGTGAGAAAAAAAGTCATGATGTTGTGTCAAAATATGCGATTTAGTTTTCTTTCTCGCAGTCCGGTTTCACAGGAAACAAGTAAGCTGTATTTATGTCTTATCTGCTTGTGGCTACAATAATACTACGGAATTTGAATCGACTAGAACTTTGTAATTCTACCCATTAGCAGATTAGAACTGTGCGAAATGCTATAACTGAAGCCACTGTGTTCACAGATCCAGCAGCAAGAAAGGTCTCTCATATACCTTATACTTATGATTCCAACTTATTTACCTGTTCATTTTAAGCTACTTCTATTCCCAGCCAAGTTTCGTTGGCAATGACAAGACTCAATCAAGGTCAGAGAGAAGGTTCAAAATGGTTCAAATGGCTCTGAGCACTATGGGACTTAACAGCTATGGTGATCAGTCCCCTAGAACTTAGAACTACTTAAACGTAACTAACGTAAGGACGGCACACAACACCCAGCCATCACGAGGCAGAGAAAATCCCTGACCCCGCCGGGAATCGAACCCGGGAACCCGGGCGTGGGAAGCGAGAACGCTACCGCACGACGACGAGCTGCGGACATAGAGAAGGGGAAGAGGAGACGGGCAGAGGGTTGGGGGGGGGGGGGGGGTTAGGAGAATATCAGTAGAGAGGGAAGCGAAGGAGAAGGTGGAGAAAGAGAGGGGGATGAAGGTATACACAGAGAGATAGTGATGATCAGAGAGACGGCTCTTGTGGAGGAGGAGGAGGAGGATAAGCGCATACATACAGTTACACTGTTGACGAAAAACCGTTGGAAACAGTATCTACCGTAAAATATTTAAGAGTAGCCGTCCAGAGCGACCGTAAGTGGAGTGACCACGTAAGAGAAATAGTGGGAAAAGCTGATGCCATACTCAGATTCACAGGAGGAATCGTAAGGAAATGTAACTCATCCACGAAGGAAGTGGCTTATAAAGCGCTTGTTCGACAGAGCCTTGAGTACTGTTCGTCTATCTGAGATCCCTACCAGGTAGAACTGTTAGAAGAGATAGAGAAGATCCAACAAAAAACGGCGCGTTTCGTCACGGGATCGTTTAGCCGGCAAAGAGCATTACGGAGATGCTCAGCAAACTCCACTGGCAGACGTTACAGTAGAGGCGTTGTGGGTGACGAGGACATTTACTATTGAAATTTCGAGAGAGCACTTTCTGGGAAGAGTGGGACAACATACTACTTCCAGCCCCCTCCCTCCCCCCACTCGCCCCCATAAGTCTCGCATAATGACCAAGAAGAGAAAATTCTAGAGATTGGAGCCAATGCAAAGGCTTCCCGACATTCGTTCTTCCCAAGCAGTATTCGCAAGTAGTACAGGGTTGCAGTGCTCAGTGGTACAAAAACCACTCTCTGCCACACCATTAGGAGGCCTGCAGAGTATGATATAGGGTGGAGGAGACGGACAGAGAGAAGAGGCAGAAGGAGATTAGAATGTGTGTCCAACTCCCATATACTGGGAAACTGAACAAATCTCGGAATAATGTAGATACAGAGGTACAAATTGACACACATTCTTGGAGTGACATGGGGTTTTATTAGAACCAAAAAAATACAAAAGTTCAAAAAATGTCCGACAGATGGCGCCTCATCTGATCGGAATAACAATAATTAGCATAACAAAGTAAGACAAAGCAAAGATGATGTTCTTTATAGGAAATGCTCAATACGTCCACCAACATTCCTCAACAATAGCTGTAGTCGAGGAATAATGTTGTGAATAGCACTGTAAAGCATGTCCGGAGTTATGGTGAGGCACTGGCGTCGGATGTTGTCTTTCAGCATCCCTAGAGATGGCTCAAATGGCTCTGAGCACTATGGGACTCAACATCTGAGGTCATGAGTCCCCTAGAACTTAGAACTACTTAAACCTAACTAACCTAACGACATCACACACATCCATGCCCGAGGCAGGATTCGAACCTGCGACCGTAGCGGCCGCGCGGTTCCAGACTGAAGCGCCTAGAACCGCTCGGCCACACTGGCCGTACCCATAGAGATGTCGGTCGATCACGATACACTTGCGACTTCAGGTAACCCCAAAGCCAATAATCGCACGGACTGAGGTCTGGGGATCTGGGAGGCCAAGCATTACGAAAGTGGCGGCTGAGCACACGATCATCACCAAACGACGCGCGCAAGTGATCTTTCACGCGTCTAGCAATGTGGGGTGGAGCGCCATCCTGCATGAACATCGTACGTTCCAGCAGGTGTTTATCAGCCACGCTAGGGATGATGCGATTCTGTAACATATCGGCGTACCTCTCACCCGTCACGGTAGCAGTTACAAAACCCGAATCACGCATTTCCTCGAAGAAAAAAGGCCCGATAACGGTGGATGTGGTAAATTCAACCCATACCGTGACTTTCTCGTCGTGCAATGCAGTTTCCACGACAGTTCTAGGATTTTCGGTAGCCCAAATTCTGCAGTTGTGGGCTTTGACAGACCCTCGGAGCATGAAATGAGCTTCGTCGGTCCACAACACGTAACTCAATCAATCGTCATCTTCCGCCATCTTTTGAAACGCCCACACCGCACATTCCCTCCGCTTCACTAAATCGCCAGGTAACAGTTCATGATGCCGATGGATTTTGCACGGATAGCATCGGAGGGTACGTCTAAGTGCCAACCAAACTGTAGTGTATGGAATGCCGGTGCGACGTGCACGAGCGCTGACTTCCCCGTGCACAGACGAACCCGCTACAGCCTCCATTTCTTCCTGAACTGTCTCAGCAGCATTACGCCTTGTGCTCGGTCGGCCACTACAGGGTCTATCGTCTAAACAACACGTGGCTTCGAACTTCGAAATCATTCTCGCCACAGCTGCATTTGTCAACGGATCTTTACCTGTTCGAATCCCCTTCCTATGGCGATAGGATCGTAACGCTGAACTAGCACATTCCCCGTTGTGATAATACAGCTTCACTAAAAGCGCCTTTTCAGGTAACGTCAACATGCTGCGACTGCTGGCGCATCTGATTCTCTCTCTCATTACAGCTTCTTTTATACACGATTGTCATGCGCAATCACTGATTTTTTGCTGTCCAGCGCAATCTGTCGGACATTTTGTGAACTTTTATTGTTGTAATAAAACTCCATGTCATTCCAAGCATGTGTGTCAATTTTTACCTCTCTATCTACATTATTCCGTGGTTTATTAAGTTTTCAAATTTATACTGACTTTTTGATCACCCGGTATATTTAGCAACTGCGAAGCATTTCCGGGTTCTAATAAAAAGATTACTCAGAAAGTTGAAGATATTGTACAGAGCACCACACACTCAGAAAAAGTTAAAGAAACTGCACTGGAAAAAATTAGGACGCGGAACGGTAATCTGGGATAGGTACGGTTGTAAACAAAGATGTTCTGTAACAGTGGAGAAAAGTGCCGGTGTGAACACGAAAGTGCAGTGGAAGTGTTATATAAGTGAGTGGCGTATGTCGGCAGGAGAGCAGCCACTGGCGGTTAGTTGGAAAGAACTGGACCGGCGCGCGGTATCAGAGCTGGTCCGCCTCGCAGCAGCAGGTGTCCCGCTATCTCGCGTGTCCAGAGGCGGCGCGGCGCGGCGCGACAGGTGTTTCGCGGCCTGTGTCACGCAACTGTTCGCCGTGACGGCCGCCGATGACATCCGAGAGATAGCCCACTGCCGCTGCCGCTGCAGACGCCGCCTGCCCGCTATTGTCTCCAGTTGCACCGCCGACCGGCTGCCTGTTCCCAGGGCGCGACGCGGCTGACTGCGCGTGACAATTCTCCCTCATGCACTCTGCCGCTTTCCTCTGAATAGGGAAGTAAAGCATTATCCCTCTCTCTTGTTTAGTATATGGCCACATAGTTAAAAATTAATATTTACAATTAGCCCAGATTATGAACTAATATCCAGGCCGCGAATGTCGCCTCTTGATCCCTTCGTCGTCACCAGGAATTGTATTGATTCGCCAGAGAAAACTCTCTGAGGGCATTCTTGAATAGCATGGTAAGCAGTCTGCTTTTCAGCGATGAAGTCACGATTTGGAGAAGTTATTTCCTCCCCTATGGCTTACGTGCCATTTGTTGTGTATGACAGAGTCATCTTAGAGAAGCTGGACATGGGCAGAAATGATTAGCGAACAAGTTAATACAGTAAAGAGAAGATTACTTAATTTGTATAGCATCAAATAACGAAGCGGCTCCTAGTGTTGTATTGGACAGTGTGGCTGCTGCTGCCGTTCTCCATTGCAGCGTCAGAGGCCGCTAGTAGGGGAGCTAGGCCACCGTCACCCCAACTACCATTATCCAAGTTGGCAGTGTTGACGTCCTCCAAGATGGCGGCTGTGACTTAATCTGATGACATCATCTAAGACGGCGGATTTTGGCGGGAGGTTTGAATTTTGATAGGAAGATAGGTCGATTGGGTCATCTCTACTAACCTAAGAAAATGGCGGGAAAGAAAGGGCACTTGGGCTACCTCCACTAACCTAAGTCATCGAGTCACCACCTCTTCCTGGGAAGAGGACCTGACCTGTGATGGACATAAAGTCTTTGCATTCAGCCTTTATTTAAACAATTAGAGGCAATGTGTTCACCACGAGGTCCGGAGTCCAACTGACCTAGTACACAGTACTGCCACCAGAGGGTGCTGTCATCGGTTCTGTGATGTAAGCCAAGATGGCGGTCTGGGATGAGGGAAAATGGTAGGAAACTGTGTTCACCACAAGGTCAGGACCTAGTACAAAATAACACCACCAGAGTGCGCTGTCATCCCTCCCGTGATGTAATCCAAGGGTTAAGGGTGGGGGAAATCAGCAGGAAAAGGACTCAGCCTGTGCTGGACATGATGGACGTAAGTCTTTATTTTCAGGCAGTCTTTATTTAAACATTTTGAGGCAGTACATCCACCCAGTGTGTCCACAATGAGGTTCGGAGTCCCACTGACCTAGTACACGTTACTGCCACCAGAGAGGGCTGTCATCCCCCCTGTGACACTCCTAGATGGCGGTCTGAGGGGGGAAAATGGTGGGAAAATGACTCAGCCTGTGCTGGGCTGCTGGAGAGAGGAAGGAGTGTACTTCATTTATTTTCGAGCAATTTATTTAGGGACGGATTTCACATAGTTTATTTATTACACTGATAAAAAAGACACTCTTTGACGTGCTTGGGGTCACGCCACACAGCCTACAGACCTGCAAACTACTAGTAAATTACCGAAAGAACGCATGTTTTTCACACTCCGCAGACATGCAAACAACTCCTAAATTATCAAAATAATGCACTACACAGCACGCAGATATTCAAACTACTTGTAAACAGTGCAGTACACTGATGTGCAGACTTGAAACCAACTCGTAAATTGTCAAAATAATGCAGTACTCAGTATACAGACCTGCAAACTACTGTAAATCACCGAAATAATGTGGTACACTGATGTGCAGACCTGCAAACTACTTGTGAATCACCGAAATAATGCATACACACTCCTGGAAATTGAAATAAGAACACCGTGAATTCATTGTCCCAGGAAGGGGAAACTTTATTGACACATTCCTGGGGTCAGATACATCACATGATCACACTGACAGAACCACAGGCACATAGACACAGGCAACAGAGCATGCACAATGTCGGCACTAGTACAGTGTATATACACCTTTCGCAGCAATGCGGGCTGCTATTCTCCCATGGAGACGATCGCAGAGATGCTGGATGTAGTCCTGTGGAACGGCTTGCCATGCCATTTCCACCTGGCGCCTCAGTTGGACCAGCGTTCGTGCTGGACGTGCAGACCGCGTGAGACGACGCTTCATCCAGTCCCAAACATGCTCAATGGGGGACAGATCCGGAGATCTTGCTGGCCAGGGTAGTTGACTTACTCCTTCTAGAGCACGTTGGGTGGAACGGGATACATGCGGACGTGCATTGTCCTGTTGGAACAGCAAGTTCCCTTGCCGGTCTAGGAATGGTAGAACGATGGGTTCGATGACGGTTTGGATGTACCGTGCACTATTCAGTGTCCCCTCGACGATCACCAGTGGTGTACGGCCAGTGTAGGAGATCGCTCCCCACACCATGATGCCGGGTGTTGGCCCTGTGTGCCTCGGTCGTATGCAGTCCTGATTGTGGCGCTCACCTGCACGGCGGCAAACACGCATACGATCATCATTGGCACCAAGGCAGAAGCGACTCTCATCGCTGAAGACGACACGTCTCCATTCGTCCCTCCATTCACGCCTGTCGCGACACCACTGGAGGCGGGCTGCACGATGTTGGGGCGTGAGCGGAAGACGGCCTAACGGTGTGCGGGACCGTAGCCCAGCTTCATGGAGACGGTTGCGAATGGTCCTCGCCGATACCCCAGGAGCAACAGTGTCCCTAATTTGCTGGGAAGTGGCGGTGCGGTCCCCTACGGCACTGCGTAGGATCCTACGGTCTTGGCGTGCATCCGTGCGTCGCTGCGGTCCGGTCCCAGGTCGACGGGCACGTGCACCTTCCGCCGACCACTGGCGACAACATCGATGTACTGTGGAGACCTCACGCCCCACGTGTTGAGCAATTCGGCGGTACGTCCACCCGGCCTCCCGCATGCCCACTATACGCCCTCGCTCAAAGTCCGTCAACTGCACATACGGTTCACGTCCACGCTGTCGCGGCATGCTACCAGTGTTAAAGACTACGATGGAGCTCCGTATGCCACGGCAAACTGGCCGACACTGACGGCGGCGGTGCACAAATGCTGCGCAGCTAGCGCCATTCGACGGCCAACACCGCGGTTCCTGGTGTGTCCGCTGTGCCGTGCGTGTGATCATTGCTTGTACAGCCCTCTCGCAGTGTCCGGAGCAAGCATGGTGGGTCTGACACACCGGTGTCAATGTGTTCTTTTTTCCATTTCCAGGAGTGTATAACGCTCTGCCAACACGCTCACAACACGTAAACAGCCGAAAATAGTGCACTGCACAAACACTCAGTGCACGTAAAAAACGCTTTCGAACTGTAGTCAGTCGCAACGTATCAGAGGCTCCACAACGTGCAGGCGTCGACGCCGCCGCCAGCCACCGCCACTGCCGTGCCACGCACAGGTGTCTGTTCGGGTCCCTCAAGCATGAGGCAGTGTTGTTTGATTTTAAGTCGTCCAAAGCTCGTTTAATTTCTGATTTTAATACTAGATGCCCTATCTTTTCCCTGTCGACGGAAATATTTACCAATAATTGATAAACAGCTGCTTAATGCGGACTCGGTAGCTCATAGCGAGTGCCCAGTCATCAGCATACATAAACTTCTTTGATGTGGCTCCGGGTGTATCTGATATGTACAAATTGAACAGCCGACGGCCAAGACAGTTGTCTGCCATTAGTGCTCGGCAACACCGATTACTGGGCATTTTTGACCATTCGACGAATACGTGAGCTTCGTTCTCATAACATTTTAGATTCGCATAGGTTGTGTTCGGCTTTACGCGGCCACCAGTAACTGCGAAGGGAGCTCTGTCCGCCACATACGCTGCGATCCCTTTTCCCGGACTTCAGCAGGTGGCGTGTGTGGTTTCACTGAATTGACAAGCTACGATCGGCCTTGGAAAGTTCCGAGAAAATCGTTGCGCCGTTTAGAACTTCTGTCTGGTGTATCATCAGTAGCATCTGCTCACGGAACTGTACACAAAAGAAAACTGCGAAGTAGCGGCGGTGCATTGACTCTCCAATTCACATCCTGCTGCTCAATGTCAGTACTGCAGTTGGCATTTGCAGCCTGTGATGGAGAGGTTGACAGGTCAGTTCCTGTGATCAAAAACATGTTATTTTGTAGTCATTATCAGTCTTCTGACTGGGTTGATACGGCCAGCCACCACTTTCTCACCTGTGCCAACCTTTTCATCTCCGAGTAGCAATTCCAATCTGCATCCTCAATTATTTGTTGGATGTATTCCAGTGTCTGTCTTCCTCGGCAGTTTTGCCGCTTACAGCTCCCTCTGGCACCATGGAAGTTATTCTCTGATGTCTTATCAGACGTCCTGTCATTCACCCCTTTTTCTTGGAAATGTTCTTCATATATTCCTTTCGTCGTCTATTCTGCGGAGAGTCTCCTCATTTTTAACCTTACTTTAACGCCAAGACGCATTGACAGTGTGTGCTCTTGCACTGTACTGCATAAAATAATTGTAGACGTTGTCGCTAGCAGTTAGACTTAGTAATGTTCCATTATTGTGGTGCATGACTGAACTTCACTGAACCAGTTCCTGAACGTATCGTTAAAAGAAATTAAAATTTTTCGGGTAACAAGCGCTGTTACGGGACTACCATATGGCTCTGAGCACTATGGGACTTAACTGCTGAGGTCATCAGTTCCCTAGAACTTTGAACTATGTTACAGAGTCTCAAAAAAAGGTCGTAGTTTATTGTTCACATAACCACCAGAAGTCACGCATTGGTGGAAAAAGAAAGTATACAATAACTCGTGTTGCATTAACCGCACACCACGCTCCTTTTTCCAGATCATGAGACGGCTCTTGATGTAGCTGACGAGAATTTTCATAGCTCCAAGGCCGATTGTTCTGCGAGTTCTCCTACTCCGATCTACATCTACGTGATTACTCTGCTATTCACAATAAAGTGCCTGGCAGAGGCTTCAATGAACCACCTTCATGCTGTCTCTCTGCCGTTCCAATCTCGAACAGCACGCGGGAAAAACGAGCACTTAATTTTTTCTGTGGGAGCCCTGTTTTCTCTTTTTTTATCGTGATTATCATTTCTCCCTATGTAGGTGGCTGCCAACAGAATATTTTCGCAATCGGAGGAAAAAACTGGTGGTTGAAATTAATAAAATCAGCCAGGTTTCGTAAGGAAAAAAGAGCATTTCAGTGTACGGATTTCCCCTTCATCCACAGACTGCTGGAGAGAGCGGTTTGCAGGAGGAAAGACAGTTCTGATGGCAATTATGACGGGGTTTCCATGATCGCTGGGTGTGGGCGGCGATTCTCTGACGAAGATGGATGCAGGTGCAGCAGGAGAAGACTGTGCATACAAGAACTTTGTTGGTGGTGTTTGTTCGCAATCATTGGACAGTCATGTGTGACACCGATGAGCATGTGCCTCCAGGCAGCTACTGTGTCAAGGGGAGGCTCGCGTTACCCAGCTGTTAGCGTACCAGCCAGATGAGGCTGCTCCACTGTGAATTCTGCAGACTGTGTGCCATCCCAGTGGACTAGGGCGAAGGGGTCCTCCGTGGGCGGCTGGATCCCCGACGTTGTACTTCCGTGAAGGCGGCAGAATGCACGAGTGCCCGGATGCTCAGGCAGCGGTGAGAGGTTCGACGCCCGGCGACGATAGTCGCATTATCAGTACGACGTTGACCAAGGTCGGTTGGACTCCCTAACTTTTCCACAATGACAGCTGTTCCTGAAGGGTTTAAATGCAGCAGCTCCCGGCTGACTTCGCAGAAGTGTCTGCCTGTGTTTGTCACGGGCAAATATTCCGGAACAGAGTCAAAGACCGAGGTGCAACTATTGTCATGCATCATTCGACCAAACTGCATCAACTTCCTGAATGTTGGTCAATTTCCCAGGTCATTGATATACAGAAGTGACTGCACGGAAGCAACTTCTTCTACAGAAGTGCTAAACATGCAGGGATGATGATTGCCGGTAGTCGATGTCCCAGTCGCCGAGCACTGACTTTGGTTCCAAGCGCTGCTACAGTTCATTCTGTTGCATTGTATTACTCCATCAGTGCACTGCCATTCTTTTCTAACTTTTCATTTTGAATCTGTGCACAGGTTTGACAGCATATGCCACTGACATATCGGTAGCAATTACCAAATGGCGCGACGATTTTCTCCAACTTGTTTCTAAGGCTGCTCCAAATTCGTCTAATTTAAACCCAACATGCCACCAGGTAAGGTCCACGGAATTGGTCAGAGCGTATGTGGCGAATGTTCAAAATGTTCAAATGAGTGTGAAATCTTATGGGACTTAACTGCTTAGATCATCAGTCCCTAAGCTTACACACTACTTAACCTAAATTATCCTAAGGACAAACACACACACACACACCCATGCCCGAGGGAGGACTCGAACCTCCGCCGGGACCAGCCGCACAGTCCATAACGGCAGCGCCCTAGGCCGCTCGGCTAATCCCGCGCGGCGTATGTAGCGAACGGAATCTGAGTTGGACAGCGCAAAGTCGAACAAAGCAGTGATTGCGCTGACATATATTCGGGATTCAATACCTATCCAGCTGACGACTCACTCTGGTGAGCCAAAACGTTATGACTACCTGCTTAAAAGCGTATTGATCCACCTTTGGCACACAATACGGTAGTGACGTTGCGTGGTATGAAATGACTCCTTGGTAAGTTACCAGAGTTACGTGACACCAGACGTCAACATAAAGATCACGCCATTCTCGTAAATAAAGCCCTTGTGGTTTCTGGGTGCTGAGTTGGCGTCCGATAGCACCGCGGACGTGTTCCGTTGGTTTCAGATCTGGTGAAATTAGTGGCCAATGAATCAACGTGAGTTCACTTTCACGCTCCTCAACCCACTGTAGCACGGTTTTGGCCTTGTGACACAGCCATCCCACTGACAGGGAACACATTAAGCATGGACGGATGCAGGGGCTCCGCAATAATATACGCATTGTTGGCAGGCCCCATGAAAGCCCAGGTGAATGTCCGTATGGCATAACGATATTACCTCCCGCTGGCTTGCGTCTGTGACACAGCGCATGTTCCAAGCAGCCACTCGCCTCGATGACGGCGTATACAGATCCGACCATCGACATGGTGTATCTTTTCCATGGAACCACAGTCGAATCTCGATGAGACCGTGCCCACTGCAACCGTGTAAGGGGCGATCGAAATGTTTCCACTTGAGGGTGTTGCTGCAGCGTCTGTGCAAAGTAGCGCGATTTCGATGTGGTTATATAAGCACCGACATGTAGGCGAGGGTTTAGTGTGGCTGAAAGCTGGTTGTCAAGGGAAGGCGGGATTCGGTTACGATTGTGGACGGGGCCGTGATCAGTTACTATTGGTTGCCTTTTACACTTACACACAATATATTTTAAACCAGTAATTCCAGATTCAAGCCGGCCGCGGTGGTCTAGCGGTTCAAGCGCTCAGTCCGGAACCGCACGACTGCTACGGTCGCAGGTTCGAATCCTGCCTCGGGCATGGATGTGTGTGATGTCCTTCGGTTAGTTAGGTTTAAGTAGTTCTAAGTTCTAGGGGACTAATGACCACAGCAGTTGAGTCCCATAGTGCTCAGAGCCATTGTTTTGATCACCAAACGGGTGAAATAAGATGATGTTAAACTTTGTAACACAACCCTTAACATCTACTGAACACTACACTGCTAGATTTATTCCAGAAGGCGACCAGAACTATTAACTAGAAATATATAACCTTTAATGTAGGCATTACAAGGTATTGTAATAAATAACATAATAATAAAACAATAATAAAACACAAGGGCCAGTACATAAATTCCTTAAAGGGTACTGAGGCAGATTATACCCGCAGAAGGCGTACACTGAACTACTGGCCATCAGACCTCCTGTTCCGGCCGAACCTCCTTTTAGAACAAATGGTGCAAATGACTCTGAGCACTATGGGACTTAACTTCTGAGGTCATCAGTCCCCTAGAACTTAGAACTACTTAAACCTAACTAAACTAAGGACATCACACACCTCCATGCCAGAGGCAGGATTCGAACCTGCGACCGTAGCGGCCGCGCGGTTCTAGACTGAAGCGCCTAGAACCGCTCCGCCACAGCGGCCGGCCTTTAAGAACACATATGTCTTACAAGAACCAAGGGGCCATGGACGGTGCTCCAGGAATCTACCTCTGAGAAGGTCTGGCAACAAACACTTTCCCGAGTGATGAGATAGGCAGCAAAGAGTTGCATTCACTTCACACGATGATAACTCAGACTAGTGGCAGTCTAAGGAATGACTAATGATAATCTTGCTGAAGCCACCTGACGCCCGATAAACCAAATGCAAAGATGGAACAATACGCCAAAGCCGGAACTGGCGGTCTGCACTAAGTCCCCAGAATATCGTGTTTAGAGCACCCGGAACGAGAAAGGAACCACTACCACCAGAGAAGAAGAATCACCAACCGGCCTGCAGTCAAGAAAGCTGTCAAAACTACACGCCTTACCGGACAGCAGCGGCAAGCCGAGGAAACGTACACTGCTGTTATATACACTAACGCCCAGAGCAGGTAAGTGGGGCGTTAGCTGCCACCAGGCATGAAAAATTGCCGCTGGTTGAACTTAACAAGTTGTAAAAAGTTGAACGCAGTAAATATTAATAAGAAGTCGAGGAAAGCTAATCAGATCCGCCTTCCCCAAGCACTCCACTCGCTGCTCTTCGCCTCGACGACACTACGAGCAGCAACACGAACACAAGTCACTGGAGAATCGCAAGATATCACAATGATGGAGATTTCTCTACTTGCATTGAAATGCACTCATCTTAAAACTTGCTGGATCCGGTTTACGACGAGGTCGTGCACCCTCGTGACCACAGCCCTTCCATCCGGTAGTCCATGCATGCCGCCAGCAGTCCTGGCATGTTCGCGCACAGTGCTGACCTGGCTCCTCCTGAGTTCCCAACCGAACTGCCCACTCACACGACCCGGAAAAACAACGACGTCGCCCTAAAGACAGGGCAACAGTTACTAAATACCGATAACCGCCGCTGCTGCCACTAGCGGACAGGACACACGAAACCATGCCAACTAAAGGATACCGTCTGGTTGCCAAGAGATGGCGGAACCTAAAAACAGCACCAACGCGAGCCGCAGCACGGCTCAGTGGCATTCGTGTCTTTCCGACGTTCTTGTGGTAAATGCATAAACGTGAACTATGGCGACGTTATTATAAAATGCGTCCAAACAGGACCAATGTGCTGTTATTCTTTTCTTGGTTGCTGAAGGAAAAACACGAATAAAACTCCAAAAGAGAATGAAAAATTTGTACCGGATAACATGCCTGACGAAAATCACCGTTATAGAAAGGTGCACATAGTTCCGTGCTGCTGTTTCATGATAACGCATGTCCTCGTATCGCAAATGTCGCAACGCAGAAGTTACGCCAACTCAAATTGGAGATGCTTCGAGCGCCCACCCTACAGTGCTGTGTCTCCCAGTGCGATTATCACACCTTCGGTCTCTTAAAAAAGACCTCAAAGGGTCGACGATTTCTGTTGGACGAGGGTGTGAAGCAGACAGTTGCGAATTTCTCCACGCAGCAGGACACGGTGTATTACCTGGCAAGCGGTGTATCTTCAATCTGGTGTACCGGTAGGATGCTTGCCTCAATTCTCATGGCGATTTTACCTGATTGGCACAACGATTCTGGACTACACAGCCTTCGAACGGAAACGTTTTGATCGCCACATATGACAATGTCGTTGAGTCAACATGGAAATACGAAGGGGTCGCATGCTGTGGAGCCCCATCTTCAGCAATATGCGCTGAACGATGTGCTTCGAAACTTTTGTGCCTGCACCGACACTGTATTCTGTCGTAAGATCTGCCACAGTTTAGCGCCTGACCCGCTTTACAGATTGGGTAACCCTGCGACCTTTGTATTCTGTGATGAGGCGCGAGCGTACGACAAATTCTCGGCTACTCTTGGTATTGCTGTTCTCCAGCAACTTTCAGTAGATGATGACGACAATAGCAAGCGAACAACCGACGAGCTTCGCCGCTTCCGACAGACGCGTTCCCAGGCGCCAGACAGTAACAATCCGCACTTGTAGTCAAAGTCACTTGTGCCTATGGTATTCCCCATTTGCTCCCGTATCGTGGCTGCAATCGTTTCCCATTCGTCCCTGCTCTGCGTGTGTACAGTACTTTCCTTGCCGTGTAACATGTCTACAGTGCCATCGGGCAGCTTTCAATCTTTTATTGAGCAGTGGTCATACTGTTTTGGCTCCTCAGCATACATTTTCTGTGATTTCCCATAACTCGCTTCAAACAACTGCTTGTGTGATTCTTTCGACAGACGTGGTGCACTGGTTAAGAATCTGTGTAATCTATCTTTCTAATCTATCTTTCCCATGCTCACAGAATACTAATTCATGAAATGTGTTTGCAGTTGCTTATACAGGGTGGTCCATTGATAGCGACCGGACCAAATATCTCACGAAATAAGCATCAAACGAAAAAACTACAAAGAACGGAACTCGTCTAGCTTGAAGGGGAAACCAGATGGCGCTATGGTTGGCCCGCTAGATGGCGCTGCCATAGGTCAAACGGATATCAACTGCGTTTTTTTAAAATAGGAACCCCATTTTTTATTACACATTCATGTAGTACGTAAAGAAATATGAATGTTTTAGTCGGACCACATTTTTCGCTTTGTGGCTTTGTGATAGATGGCGCTGTAATAGTCACAAACGTATAAGTACGTGGTATCACGTAACATTCCGCCAGTGCTGTCGGTATTTGCTTCGTGATACATTACCCGTGTTAAAATGGACCGTTTACCAGTTGCGGAAAAGGTCAATGTCGTGTTGATGTATGGCTATTGCGATCAAAATGCCCAAAGGGCGTGTTGCTATGTATGCTGCTCGGCATCCTGGACGACATCATCCAAGTGTCCGGACCGTTCGCCGGATAGTTACGTTATTTAAGGAAACAGGAAATGTTTAGCCACATGTGAAACGTCAACCACGACCTGCAACAAATAATGATGCCCAAGTAGGTGTTTTAGCTGCTGTCGTGGCTAATCCGCACATCAGTAGCAGACAAATTGAGCGAGAATCGGGAATCTCAAAAACGTCGGTGTTGAGAATGCTACCTCAACGTCAGTTGCACCCGTACCATATTTCTATGCACCAGAAATTGCATGACGACGACTTTGAACGTCGTGTACAGGTCTGTCACTGGGCACAAGAGAAATTACGGGACGATGACAGATTTTTTGCATGCGTTCTATTTAGCGACGAAGCGTCATTCACCAACAGCGGTAACGTAAACCGGCATAATATGCACTATTGGGCAACGGAAAATCCACGATGGCTGCGACAAGTGGAACATCAACGACCTTGGCGGGTTAATGTATGGTGCAGCATTATGGGAGGAACGATAATTGGCCCCCATTTTATCCATCGCAATCTAAATGGTGCAATGTATGTTGATTTCCTACGTAATGTTCTACCGATGTTACTACAAGATGTTTCACTGTATGACAGAATGGCGATGTACTTCCAACATGATGGACGTCCGGCACATAGCTCTCGTGCGGTTGAAGACCTACTGAATAGCATATTTCATGACAGGTGGATTGGTCGTCGAAGCACCATACCATGGCCCGCACGTTCACCAGATCTGACGTCCCCGGATTTCTTTCTGTGGGGAAAGTTGAAGGATATTTGCTATCGTGATCCACCGACAACGCCTGACAACATGCGTCAGCGCATTGTCAATGCATGTGCGAACATTACGGAAGGCGAACTACTCGCTGTTGAGAGGAATGTCGTTACATGTATTGACAAATGCGTTGAGGTTGACGGACATCATTTTGAGCATTTATTGCATTAATGTGGTATTTGCAGGTAATCACGCTGTAATGATAAGTTCACAAAGGCACATGTAGCACATTGAAACAACCGAAATAACATGTCCAAACTTAGCTACGTTCCGTATTTTAATCTAAAAAACGTAGCAGTTACCAACTGTTTGTCTAAAATTGTGAGCCATATGTTTGTGACTATTACAGCGCCATCTATCACAAAGCGAAAAAGTTTGCAACTAAAACATCCATATTTCCTTACGTACTACACGAATATGTAATTAAAAATGGGGGTTCCTATTTAAAAAAAAAAAACGCAGTTGATATCTGTTCGACCCATGGCAGCGCCCTCTAGCGGGCCGACCATAGCGCCATCTGGATATCCGTTCGAGCTATGGCAGCGCCATCTAGCAGGCCAACGATAGCGCCATCTGGTTTCCCCCTTCAAGCTAGACGAGTTTCGTTCTTTGTAGTTTTTTCGTTTGATGCTTATTTCGTGAGATATTTGACCCGGTCACTATCAATGGGAATGACGACAGTGAACATTTGTGCCGGATCTGGACTCAAACTTGGTTTTATTGCGTTACACGAACGGACGCCTCAACCGCTTTCGCTCTCCGTGCACCACGCACAGCCAGACCTAAACTTCTATCTGTCGTCGTTCTGCGTCCAAGCGTGCACCCGTACACGCGTTAGGTAGTTCGCGTTCAGGGGAAGACATTCTAATTGAAAGTCGCTGCTCGGTATCGGCGGACAAATAAGATGTTGAAGTGGCTGTGTTGTTAAGAAAAACAATGGAATGTCTGGTCGTGGATCGTACACGGATAGTCAAAACGATTAAGGGGACCGCTCGCGTAAAGCGCGGAATCCGACTCAGTCCCGGCCCGGCACAAATTTTCATTGTCGTCATATCTTATGCAGCTGATGGTTGTTCGTATTAGCAACGTCTGTAGTCAGCGAAGTGCCTGTTCCTTCGGACATGCGTGCATCTCGGAATTAACATTGCATCGTTCTTTTCAACAAGACAGGCACTGATATATCGTAGAGAGCTAATTATTAAATCCAGATTTCAATCGAGAGAGTAATGCGCTTCTTTTGCGGTGTAACTGACCGCTATAGTCATTGAGACCAACGTAATCCTCAGAGTGATTTTTTTTAAAACGTTCGGAAAGGCGCAGGAGCTGGAATTTACAGCCGGTTTCGAAAACTCTATAGCCCGCATCTCGTGGTCGTGCGGTAGCGTTCTCGCTTCCCACGCCCGGGTTCCCGGGTTCGATTCCCGGCGGGGTCAGGGATTTTCTCTGCCTCGTGATGGCTGGGTGTTGTGTGCTGTCCTTAGGTTAGTTAGGTTTAAGTAGTTCTAAGTTCTAGGGGACTGATGACCATCGATGTTAAGTCCCATAGTGTTCAGAGCCATTTGAACCATTTTTTGAAAACTCTATGATAATGTTGGTCTTAAGGTGCTCAACGAGAAGG
Source organism: Schistocerca piceifrons (assembly GCF_021461385.2). Classification (NCBI taxonomy): domain Eukaryota; kingdom Metazoa; phylum Arthropoda; class Insecta; order Orthoptera; family Acrididae; genus Schistocerca; species Schistocerca piceifrons. The sequence continues at coordinate 1,066,132,481 of NC_060138.1, forward strand.
TCATAAGAAACCTCGAAATCAACGCATACACTATGTGAAAAGAACACGGACTTTCCTCACAAGCTGTCTGGCTAAAAATGGTTCAAATGGCTCTGAGCACTGTGGGACTTAACATCTGAGGTCATCAGTCCTCTAGAACTGAGAACTACTTAAACCTAACTAACCTAAGGACATTACATACATCCATGCCCGAGGCAGGATTCGAACCTGCGAACGTAGCAGTCGCGCGGTTCCGGACTGAAGCGCCTAGAATCACACGGCCACCGCGGCCGGCCACAAGCTGTCTGTAACAATTTATACGGTGTTGAGAAAATCGAGTCGCAAGCTCCAAGCAGGCAGAAAAAGCAGACCTCTACACCGTGGGGCTCCTGGAAACTCCATAAAGAGCTAACTCCAAGATCAGGTCCCAAAGGCGCGGCTGTCTGTCCTGTCAGATCCAAAAGAAAGTAAAATCCTTATCCCAATTTAAAGTTAGATTACGTAATTGCTTCTCGAAAGCCTCGTTCAACAGGCACTGTAATTACCAGTTACACGCTGGACCTGAAACAGGAGGACAGGATTTAAATTAACTGTACGACGAACCAGCTGTTTGTTTAATGTGGTTTTTCTAAATCACTTTAGGCAAAGGCCCTGTGTTTCCTTTGACAAGGGCACACTAAGTTTGCTTCCATGAAAAGCGCTTTCCTGAGATATAGTTTCGTGCTACACTACATTGAGAAGCATAAAGGTAAAGGATACGGTCATTACTATGTACTATGAGTTCTGTGAACGTGTGTGAGACCACTATCCGTCCATTCCTGTTAGTGAATGCGTTTCTTGTAGTTTCATTCGCTGATTTCGAGGTAATTGATCCCTGTTGTGTGGTCAACATGCATTGCTATTCAGCAGTCCATTAAGAATGCTCAGTTTTTTTTTCTTTTCTGTCGTGTTTAATGTGGTCCTGTAGTGTTTTTAAAAGAGTTCATACACATTTTGGAGGGGAACTGTTTCGTGTTTCATTTTGTGCAGTTATGTAGTGTCCTCCCTAAAGGTCAGTTAGTTAATTTCGACCGTAATCAACCGACTGCCGTTACAGAAATGGATAAAAGGCCTGTTCAGCGATTATGTCCACCCTAACGAATATACAATGAGCCGTGCTCCGGCTCGCCTTGGCGTCGTGTGTTGGGATTGTCACCTCTAGCCGGCCAGTGCGGCAGAGCGGTTCTAGGCGCTTCTGTCTGGAACCGTCCGACCGCTTCCTGCCACGCGCATGGATGTGTGTGATGTCCTTAGGTTAGTTAGGTTTAAGTAGTTCTAAGTTCTAGGGGACTGATGACCTCAGCTGTCAAGTCCCATAGTGCTCAGACCCATTTGACCCATTTTTTATTATTGTTATCTCTCTTTTTCTTAATGTTTCGCTGGCGCCACAACGTTTGCTCGCTTTGTCTGCCGTCAGTGGCAGCAGCAGCGCTTACAGATAGCAAGTACTGTGGTACTATCTTTGGAGCAACCTCTAGTATTTCCGGGTCGCCGTGTGTCAGGAAGTTCGCTTAGGACGGAGGAGTAGTGAGCTCCACACAGCGCCAGTACTCGCCGGTTTTTTTTTTTTTTCTTTATTGAATTTCAATTCCCCCCAAAGGGGGCGGGCTGGCAGCAGCTTAGGACGCTACTCTGCAGCCTACAGATTTTCTGACAAAGAGCAGGAGAATAAATAATAATAAAAAACAGGCGATAAAATCGGGGACTTAGTGAGTAACAAGGTGAAAAGAAAATGGGGAAATTAAAACAAGCAACAGAGGGATGATGAAGCGAATAAAAATACATACGGAGCAGACAGGGAAAACAATAGACAGTTAAAAAAACACGGCGACAGTCTGGAGTCTGTTCGCAAAGTATATAAAATTCACACCCAGCGACCGCATGGTTTCTGTTCGCAACACAACACTGAATAGGCACTAGAACACAGCACGAAAAAGTCGGCAAAGGTGACACCACAGTCGAGAGCAGGTGGGGGGAAACTGGACAGGAGATGGGAAAACAAAAAGGGGGGAAAGAATACTCGCCGGGACAGCTGGCCATACATGTATTGCCCGATGGGAGGATGTGGTCGCGAGAGTGCACGACCACGTCGCGGTGCGGATTCAGCGAGTTTAAGTTGAATGGATCGTTATATTCGAGTAGTGCAGCCTTCACTCGTGTGTGTGTGTGTGTGTCCGTCCGCGGACGTGACCTCCTGGCGATAGGCAGTCAATCGACGATTCATACTGGCACCTTTCCCTTGCCTGACTTGAGCGGGGACGACCATTGGTTGGTCGTTCGATCGATCGTCTCATCGGACGACGTTTATTTGGTCTCCGACCACTTCTGGGACCTCTGTGTTTGTGTCGACTTGGGGTTCGTGCTTGTTGTTCCACAGTGACTGGTTTTAGCATTGTCTGAGTTGTTGGTGGAATTGTTTTCGCGGGTCCGTGTTTATCTAGTGTGTTTGAATGAGTAGTTATTTTAACGCTATCTGCGTACTGCATTTGTGGCGTGGTTCCTTCAGCCTCTCGATGTTTTAAAAGCCGGATTCTGCAGACGCAGTGCTGTCTGTCACATCGCCCTCGCCTGAATTATTCCATCGTTGTACTGGTTATCAGATGTTAGGTGGATTTGGTAAGAGGGTTGGTCGGCGTTTAAACTGTCCCTAGTTTGTGTTGCCACCTGTTACGTGAGCATAACGCTTAGCTGCCTGTCTCACCCCTTACGCAGCTGTAGGGACTTTCCTGAGGTCGATCCTTGGAGCACTGTCTGTGGATCACTTCCTTCTTTATTTGGTCTGATTATGTCAGTTGTTTAAAAATAATATTTTGTTTAAATTATTCCTATTGTTTGTGGCATTCAGCAGACAAACAATTTGAATTCTTCTTAATAAGGCCTTCAGCCGTCAGTATAGCTTGTGTTAGTCAACTGTTTAATGATTTTTAAAAATTATTTTGGTATTTTCAACGTTTAGTTGTCTTCCTCACTTGTAATTCATGCCTTCGGCCGCAAATTGTTCTAAAGTATTGCTTGTGCCCTTCAGCCGACAAATAATTTTGAATTCTTTCGTAATAAGGCCCTCAGCCGTCAGTGTAGCTTGTGTTGCAGTCAATTTTTAATAAAAATGATTGTTTTAAAAAAATTATTTCCTTAAATAAAATGTACGTGTTTACTGTGCAACCTACGGTAACTGATTAGGCCCCGTCCATGTCTTTTCCTGCTTTCCCTAAGTCCCACGTTTCATAAAAGGACGGCAAAAAAAAGAATAAAAGAAAACAACAGCACAAAGGAGTTGTGCGACATACTCGAAAGGCGGTGGGCATGTTTCTATTCAGATTTCGCGCCAGTCGTATAAGACTGGCGCTAACAGTGCCACTATGAGGATGCAAAGCAGGTTCGCTTGGTTACCATTGAGATTGGGCGTGGTGAGTCGATTAGTCAAACCTGACTTTAAGGCGACGAAGATGCCATTATCAGCACCTCACTGCATTCGAACGAGGTCGTGGAAAAGGGCTACAAGAAGATGGATGTTCCTTCCACGGTACTGCAGAAAGACTTGGTAGGAATGTATCCACTCTACATGACTGCTGGCAGCGGTGGTCCCGAGAATGTACGTTCGCAAGAAGACCGGGCTCCGGCGAGTCACGTGGCACTACCGAGAGGAATGACCGTCGTATTCGGGGCATAGCTGTGGCGCATCGTTCTGCATCTACAGCAGCAGCCTGAGCTGCAGTTGGAACCACAGTGACACAACGGACTGTTACAAATCGATTACTTCAAGGGGAACTGAGCCGGACGCCCTGGCGCGTGCGTTGTACTGACCTGAGTTAAGCGAGAGCTCACTGGAGTGCAAGGTGGAAGTCTGTTGTGTCTTCTGATGAAAGCTGGTTCTGCTTTTGTGCCAGTGAAGGCTTTATGTTAGTTAAAAGGAGGCGACTTATGGGCCTGCAACCAAACTGTCTGCATGCCATATCCACTGAATCTACACCGGGAGGTATGGTCTGGGGTGCGATTTCGCATAACAGCAAGGCCACTTTCGTGGCTATCCCCCACGCCCCGACTGCAAATTTGTACGTTAGTCTGGTGATTCGACCTGTTGTGCTGTCATTCATGGACTGCATTCGAGGGGATGTTTGCCAACGCTTGGCCACATACCACTGTAGTAAATCGACATGTTGCCTTGGCCTGCTCCATCACCAGAACTGTCTCCAATCGAATACATATGAGGCATCATCGGATGAAAACTGCAGCGTCATCCACAAACAGCATTAACCGTCCCCGTATTTACCGACCAACTGCAACAGGCATGGAACTCCATCCCACAATCTAACATCCGGCACCTGTACAACACATTGCTTGCACTCTTGCATTCTGGTACATTATTAATGTCCCAGCAGTTCACTTTCTCAATAGCTTACCTCGCTCTCACGTTAACCTGTGGTGTTGTAATATTAATCACTTAAATATTTTACCTAGACAAAAGTGATCCATTACTCTGCATTAATCGCTTTTTGGTGTTGCGACTTTTTTTCGTCAGTTTATTTTATAGAGCCAGTAGTAGTGATTGCGCCTCGTTTTAATCCAAATTGAGTGTTTTGTGCATAGCTATACAGGGTGTACATAAAGTCCGGGAACACTTTCAAGAATTTAATGCACACGAACTAAACATTGTACAGATATAATACATATTACATTTTGAAGAGAAACTGTGAAAATTTTTTTTAAATTTTTTTTACAAACATTCGATATGCGAGCCATGAGTGACCCGGCAGACGTCAATAAGATAATCGAAGTCATGGCATAGACATCCCAGATGGCATCATCGACTGTGGCTGTCGCTTCCCGGATTCTCTCCCGGAGCTCTGCTACATTACATGGTAGAGGCGGTACATACAAAAAATGGTTCAAATGGCTCTGAACATTATGGGACTTAACTTCTGAGGTCATCAATCCCCTTGAACTTAGAACTACTTAAACCTAACTAACCTAAGGACATCACACACATCCATGCCCGAGGCAGGATTCGAACCTGCGACCGTAGCGGTCGCGAAGTTTCAGACTGTAGCGCCTAGAACCCTTCGGCCACCCCGGCTGGTGCGGTACATACACCAGATCTTTAATGTGTCCCCACAGAAAAAATTCACACGGAGTAAGTGAGATCTCGTGATGGGGGAGGCCATTTCATGACCTCCAACACACAGAAAGCTCGCTCCGCACCTGAACTCGACGTGTTTGCGACTAGCGCCGACTATCGGCAAATTACCAAACTATGCTGTGGTGGTATACAAGGGGGGGGGGACTTTCACGGTTTTTCTTTAAAATGACGTATGTATGATATCTGTACAATGTTTGGTTCTTGTGCAACAAGTAGTTGAAAGTGTTCCCGGACTTCATGAACACCCTGTATTTACATATGCAAAGACGTTTTGCTCCCAGCTGGCGCAGGATACACATAACGACGTTTACGCCGCTGAACGCGACTATAGTTGGCAACCTGACTTTCAGCTGCCGTTTTCTTAACGCCCATTGTTTGACAGCGACCAAGTGTTGCATTATTTGTGCTTTTTGGTCAGGACGGCGCCGAGGCCACTTAAGGGAGCAGACAGCACCGCCCCCTCGCCCCGCTCATTCCATTCTTCCCTCTCATTCAGCGGGCACCCTCGTATCGCGCTTCTCGTGAGTATCGTCGGGGCACACTAACATGGACCTCAGTTATCAGTCACGTAGTCCAAAATGGCCTCCAGCAATTCGTGCAGCTGGTCAAATTGTCGGACACATCCTACTCGTCTATGAAGAAATTCGCATGCCATGATTTTCATTTTCGCATGTAATACCGCGGATATAGTGTTGTTGTTGTTGTCTTCAGTCCTGAGACTGGTTTGATGGAGCTCTCCATGCTACTCTATCCTGTGCAAGCTTCTTCATCTCCCAGTACCTACTGCAACCTACATCTTTCTGAATCTGCTTAGTGTATTCATCTCTTGGCCTCCCTCTACGATTTTTATCCTCCACGCTGCCCTCCAATGCTAAATTTGTGGTCCCTTGATGCCTCAGAACATGTCCTACCAAATGGTCCCTTCTTCTTGTCAGGTTGTGCCACAAATTCCTCTTCTCCCCAATTCTATTCAATACCTCTTCATTAGTTATGTGATCTACCCATCTAATCTTCAGCATTCTTCTGTAGCACCACATTTCGAAAGCTTCTCTTCTCTTCTTGTCCAAACTATTTATCGTCCACGGTTCACTTCCATACGTGGCTACACTCCATACAAATACTTTCAGAAACGACTTCCTGACACTTAAATCTATACTCGATGTTAACAAATTTCTCTTCTTCAGAAACACTTTCCTTGCCAATGCCAGTCTACATTTTATATCCTCTCTACTTCGATGATGATCAGTTATTTTGCTCCCCAAATAGCAAAACTCCTTTACTACCTTAAGTGTCTCATTTCCTAATCTAATTCCCTCAGCATCATCCGACTTAATTCGACTACATTCCATTATCCTCGTTTTACTTTTGTTGATGTTCATCTTATATCCTCCTTTCAGGACACTGTCCATTCCGTTCAACTGCTCTTCCAAGTACTTTGCTGTCTCTGACAGAATTACAATGTCATCGGCAGACTTCAAAGCTTTTGTTTGTTCTCCATGGATTTTAATTGCTACTCCAAATTTTTCTTTCGTTTCCTTTATTGCTTGCTCAGTATACAGATTGAATAACATCGGGGAGAGGCTACAACCCTGTCTCACTCCCTTCCCAACCGCTGCTTCCCTTTCATGCCCGTCGACTCTTATAACTGCCATCTGGTTTCTGCACAAATCGTAAACAGCCTTTCACTCCCTGTATTTTACCCCTGCCACCCAGATATAGTGACGAGACGAAAAACATCTTTCATTACCAGAATCGCATCTAATGAATAGCACAGCATTACCACTTGGATCCTTGTCTCTCTTTAATGTTAGTCCAGAAAATGTTCTGTTTTATATTTTAATCGCTGTGAAAGTTGTGCATGATGTGTGCCAGATATGCCTCGAGAAGCGCAAGTGTAATGCTCGTTATTAAACAAACCTTCGATCATAAAAGAATTTCTTACATCTGGATTCTTAATACAGCTGATCGTTTGGTTTGGACATTGCACACAGCGAAAGACTAGAAGACCAAGAACGAAGCGCTCGGATAAAGAGGGTGTAAGACAGAGATATGGATAAAAAAGGTGTAACACAGAGATGTAGTCTTTCACCCCTACTAATAAGTGTATACATCGAAGAAACAATGACAGAAATAAAAGAAAGTTGCTAGATTGGAACTGAAACTCAGGGTGATAGGATGTCAATGCTAAGATCCGCTGATGACATTGCTATCCACAGTGAAAGAGAAGACGAATTAGACGATGTGTTGAGTAGAATGAACAGTGTAATAAGTACAGAATATGGATTGAGAGTAAATCTAAGAAAGACGAAAGTAATGAGAAATATCTGAAATGAGAACAGCGTAAGTCTTAACATCAGGATTGGTGATCACGAGGCAGATGAAATCTGCTACCTAGGTAGTAAAATAACCTTTGACGAACGGAGCAAGGAGGACGTAAAAAGCAGAATAGCACTGGCGAAAAAGGCATTCCTGGCCAGGAGAAGTTCGCTGGTATCAAACGTAGCTCTTAGCCTGAGGAAGAAATTTCTGAAAATGTACTTTTGGAGCACAGCTTTGTATGGTAGTGAGACATGAACTGTGGAAAAATGAGATCAGAAGAGAATTTAAGCATTTGAGGTGTGGTTCTACAGACGAATTTTGACAATTAGGTGAACTGATAAGGTAAGGATGGTTCAAATGGCTCTGAGCACTATGGGACTTAATATCTGAGGTCACCAGTCCCCTAGAACTTAGAACTACTTGAACCTAACTAACCTAAGGACATCACACACATCCATGTCCGAGGCAGGATTCGAACCTGCGACCGTAGCGGTCTCGCGTTTCCAGACTGAAGCGCCTAGAACCGCTCGGCACATCAGCCGTGCGATAAGGTAAGGAATGAGGAGGTTCTCCGCAGAATCGGCGAGGAAAGGTAAACATGGAAAGCACTGGCAAAAAGAAGGGACAGGACGGCAGAACATCTGTTACGGCGTCCGGGGATAACTTGCATGGTACTAGAGGCAGCAGTAGAGGATGAAAACTGCAGAGGAAGACATAGAGTGGAATACATCCAGCAAATAATTGAGGACGTAGGAGGCAATTGTTCGTCTGAGATGAAATGCTGGCACAGGAGATGAATTTGTGGTGTGCCGCACCAAACCAATCAGAAGACCGATCACAAAAAAAGCATCACCAGAGTGAGAATAACAAAACTGGATGTACAACACGTTGTTATTTGTGGGTCGCGTAACTATGGAAAAGTGTCGTGACCGCGAGAGATCTTGAAAGCTATTTGCTCAAATAACTGGCATAAAAAACACTGCAAAATTAACAGGGAACAAAATTTTATAAAACTCAGATCAAATTACAAAATGTCTAACATTGCGCGGAGGTATCAAAAAACGCGGACTGAACTGAGAAAGCGCAACAAGGTCTGCTCATATGGATAGCTTACGAAATCAGAGTTAACGATGTAACAAGATGTCACAAGTTGTAACCAAATTAAGCAACACAAGTTTTGTGGCAAAGAAAGCTAATACGAGCGACTCAGAATGCAGAACTCGTTACCGCAATTTGTGACACTTAAATTTCTCCAAATCAGCTGGCACGTGCCAATCAGTACAAGATGGCACCCAGAGGCGAACACCCTCTCAACGACGTCCCTGAGACGACTGCCAGAATCTACGTTCACAGCCACCCACATTCTGTTTTCAAAAACTCTACGTGGAGTGGACAACTCAATGCTGCTGCCAATGTGATGGACAATAATAACCCTTACTTCACGAAAAAACAGGACAACCTGGAAGAAACTTCCCACTCTTGGCATACGAAACTCGCAGTAACAATCACAACGTTGGTAACAACCAGGAGAAGTGCTTCCCCGATTCGTCGAGCCCTTCGCGTCAAGCACAGTGCACTGAGTTTGACTGGATAGCAATCATTTTGGAGTGAAAGCAAGCGCCTTTCTCTTGTTTGCCAGGTAGTGCTGCTGTGTCTAGGCCTTTGATGTTCGGGCAGAAGAAGCAGAAATGCCCACAATAGCACGAAGCAGCACCACTTCCGCAGGATCTGCCCAAGCCCCTGAGCAGGCACGTGCCTAATAATGAGATTCACAGACTGCCTTCTGTCGACAATAGAACTCTAGGACCACACTGATAGTGTCGCTCTAGTTGGTATGTCTTCGTCTATCTTTGAATTGTCTTGCGTGCCCAGTTACATGGGTCTAACTTTGACTCTGAAAGCAGGCCTCTGTGGTCGAGCGGTTCTAGGCACTTCAGTGCGGAATCGCGCTGCTGCTACGGTCGCAGGTTTGAATCCTGCATCGGGCATGGATGTGTGTGATGTCCTTAGGTTAGTTAGGTTTAAGTAGTTCCAAGTCTAGGGGACTGATGACCTCAGATGTTAAGTCCCATAGTGCTTGGAGCCATATGAATTTTGACTCTGAAAGGTGCTGGAACTGACTTGCCCAACACAAAGGTCTAGTAGTCACAAAATAGTAACCATTAAATATTGGCAGAGAATGAAACAACGTCACATAGTGATTTATTACAGTAATGGCACGACTGTCTATAGCCACTGATGGGACAACATTATTTTGTGCAATTTCTGTGTTGACAATGCAAGTGCTTACTGAGCTAAAATGGGGTCTCAAACGTATGTTTTTGGATAGGGTCCGCCTTTAGCGAAACACAGTTTTGTTTTTTAACCCAAACATGTTTCACTGCAGTTGCAGCATCTTCAGTGGGCTTTTATTTCTCATGTGTTAAAGATAAAGAATGTCCTTTACTGTTTGTATACATGTAACTGTTAGTTTTAAATCGTAATTACAGAAATTTGAAAAAAAACCACATATATTATCAATTCATACCTTTTTACCACATGGTGGTGGTTTTTCTGATGTGTTTCTATGGTGACTGTTTTCTTCCACAGTTTGTCATCTCCAACCACTTACACCCTGAAGTACATAAACTGTTTAAGCCAAAATTACGATTTGAAATAGTTATTTCTATGCCTGAAATGAATTAGTTCTATATATATATATTATAATTCTAATACTAATTAATTCTAATATAATAATTAATTGAATCTAATATTAATTATATATATATATATATATATATATATATATATATTACTGGCCATTAAAATTGCTACACCACGAAGATGACGTGCTACACATGTGAAATTTAATCGACAGGAAGTAGATGAACATTCACACAAGGTTGGCGCCGGTGGCGACACCTACAACGTGCTGACATGAGGACAGTTTCCAACCGATTTCTCATACACAAACAGCAGTTGACCGGCGTTGCCTAGTGAAACGTTGTTGTGATGCCTCGTGTAAGGAGAAGAACTGCGTACCATCACGTTTCCGACTTTGATAAAGTTCGGATTGTAGCCCATCGCGATTGCAGTTTATCGTATCGCGACATTGCTGCTCGCGTTGGTCGAGATCCAATGACTGTTGGCAGAATATGGAATCGGTGGGTTCAGGAGGATAATACGGAACGCCGTGCTGGGTCCCAACGGCCTCGTATCACTAGCAGTCGAGATGACAGGCATCTTATCCGCATGGCTGTAACGGATCGTGCACCCACGTCTCGATCCCTGAGTCAACAGATGGGGACGTTTGCAAGACAACAACCATCTGCACGAACAGTTCGACGACGTTTGCAGCAGCATGGACTATCAACTCGGAGACCATGGCTGCGGTTACCCTTGACGCTGCATCACAGACAGGAGCGCCTGCGATGGTGTACTCAACGACGAACCTGGGTGCCGGAATGGCGAAACGTCATTTTTTCGGATGAGTCCAGGTTCTGTTTACAGCATCATGATGTTCGCATCCGTGTTTGGCGACATCGCGGTGAACGCACATTGGAAGCGTGTATTCGTCACCGCCATACTGGCGTATCACTGGGCGTGATGGTATGGGGTACCATTGGTTACACGTCTCGGTCACCTCTTGTTCGCATTGACGGCACTTTGAACAGTGGACGTTACATTTCATATGTGACGTTACATTTCATATGTGTTACGACCCATGGCTCTACCATTCATTCGATCCCTGCGAAACCCTACATTTCAGCAGGATAATGCACGACCGCATGTTGCGGGTCCCATACGAGCTTTTCTGGATACAGAAAATGTTCGACTGCTGCCCTGGCCAGCACATTCTCCAGATCTCTCACCAATTGAAAACGTCTGATCAATGGTGGCCGAGCAACTGGCTCGTCACAATACGCCAGTCACTATTCTTGGTGAACTGTGGTATCGTGTTGAAGCTGCATGGGCTGCTGAACCTGTACACGCCATCCAAGCTCTGTTTGACTCAATGCCCAGGCGTATCAAGGCCGTTATTACGGCCAGAGGTGGTTGTTCTGGGTACTGATTTCTCAGGATCTATGCATCCAAATTGTGTGAAAATGTAATCACAAGTAAGTTCTAGTATAATATATTTGTCCAGTGGATACCCGTTTATCATCTGCATTTCTTCTTGGTGTAGCAGTTTTAATGACCAAATATTAGAATCAATTAATTACTATATTGGAATTAATTAATATTAGTATTATAATATATATAGAATTAATTAATTCTGTGAAAGTGTGTGTGTGTGAAAAGGGGAGAAAGAGAGAGAGAGAGAGAGAGAGAGAGAGAGAGAGAGAGAGAGAGAGAGAGAGAGAATGTGACAGTAGGTTTTAGGATTTGTGTGTGTGTGTGTGAGTGAGTGTGTGTGAAAAGGGAGAGAGAGAGAGAGAGAGAAAGAGAGAGAGTGAGTGAGTGTGACACACACACACACACATAATTTCACAGACACCTCTGAAAGATTCAGAACAACTGCCTGGAACACCAGGAACACCTTCACCTGTTCCACTTTCAGCCATCTTGTTTTTACACCTTCAATTGTTCCACTGCCCTCCACGTTTTTTTTTTTTTTTTGTTTTTTAACAGTTGATAAACAGTGAAACAGTGACAGTTGTTGTGGCTTGGCAAGACAGCCAAGCCACTATGAGGAAGCCGAAAGGCACGCGTTTAAGCTCACGCAGGCTGGCGTGAGGTCTGGAACAGGACACGGAAGTGAGACTAGTAAAAAAAGGTACTTCGCTTCTGGAATACTTAACTTTAATCCATAATTGGTGAACATCGCTCTTGACGGTACATGTTTTACAGCATCAATAGTAACTGGTAATGGCGCCTTGCTAGATCGTAGCAAATGACGTAGCTGAAGGCTATGCTAACTATCGTCTCGGCAAATGTGAGCGTAATTTGTCAGTGAACCATCGCTAGCAAAGTCGGCTGTACGACTGGGGCGAGTGCTAGGAAGTGTCTCTAGACCTGCCGTGTGGCGGCGCTCGGTCTGCAATCACTGATAGTGGCGACACGAGGGTCCGACGTACACTAACGGACCGCGGCCTATTTAAAGGCTACCACCTAGCAAGTGTGGTGTCTGGCGGTGACACCACAACAGTGACAGTGGCAACTCAATATATTGTGTTTGACAGTGATGAGGAAAAGAAAACGTAAGTGATACGTGATGTAAATAGACCCCCCTCCCACACACACACACACACAGAATTAATTAATATCAGGCGCAGAAACAGATATTTCAAATTGTAATTTTGGCTGAAACAATCTATCTACTTCAAGGTGTTAGTGGTTGCAGATGACAAACTGTGGAAGAAAACAGTCACTGTAGAAACACAAGACATCAGGAAAACCACACCGTGTGGTAAAAAGGTATGAATTCATAATTTATGTTTTTTCAAATATCTGTAATTACAATTTAAAAACTAACAGTTACATGTATACAAACAGTAAAGAACATTCTTTATCTTTAACAGATGAGAAATAAAAGCCCACTGAAGATGCTACATCTGCAGTGAAACATGTTTGGATTAAAAAACAAAATTGTGTTTCGCTATAGGCGGACCCTATCCAAAAACATACGTATTCTTAAAGCAAACACGGAAAAAAAGAGCTTTCACCCCAAGATGATTATGGGGCTCTCAAATTTATTTCTCTATTGTATTCGTGTTTACGGATCGTTGTTGTGCTCTTTTATTGATGGCTAATAATTTTATAGGGTTGGGGAAAACCAAACCTACTTATACACTCCTGGAAATGGAAAAAAGAACACATTGACACCGGTGTGTCAGACCCACCATACTTGCTCCGGACACTGCGAGAGGGCTGTACAAGCAATGAACACACGCACGGCACAGCGGACACACCAGGAACCGCGGTGTTGGCCGTCGAATGGCGCTAGCTGCGCAGCATTTGTGCACCGCCGCCGTCAGTGTCAGCCAGTTTGCCGTGGCATATGGAGCTCCATCGCAGTCTTTAACACTGGTAGTATGCCGCGACAGCGTGGACGTGAACCGTATGTGCAGTTGACGGACTTTGAGCGAGGGCGTATAGTGGGCATGCGGGAGGCCGCGTGGACGTACCGCCGAATTGCTCAACACGTGGGGCGTAAGGTCTCCACAGTACATCGATGTTGTCGCCAGTGGTCGGCGGAAGGTGCACGTGCCCGTCGACCTGGGACCGGACCGCAGCGACGCACGGATGCACGCCAAGACCGTAGGATCCTACGCAGTGCCGTAGGGGACCGCACCGCCACTTCCCAGCAAATTAGGGACACTGTTGCTCCTGGGGTATCGGCGAGGACCATTCGCTACCGTCTCCATGAAGCTGGGCTACGGTCCCGCACACCGTGAGGCCGTCTTCCGCTCACGCCCCAACATCGTGCAGCCCGCCTCCAGTGGTGTCGCGACAGGCGTGAATGGAGGGACGAATGGAGACGTGTCGTCTTCAGCGATGAGAGTCGCTTCTGCCTTGGTGCCAATGATGGTCGTATGCGTGTTTGGCGCCGTGCAGGTGAGCGCCACAATCAGGACTGCATGCGACCGAGGCACACAGGGCCAACACCCGGCATCATGGTGTGGGGAGCGATCTCCTACACTGGCCGTACACCACTGGTGATCGTCGAGGGGACACTGAATAGTGCACGGTACATCCAAACCGTCATCGAACCCATCGTTCTACCATTCCTAGACCGGCAAGGGAACTTGCTGTTCCAACAGGACAATGCACGTCCGCATGTATCCCGTGCCACCCAACGTGCTCTAGAAGGTGTAAGTCAACTACCCTGGCCAGCAAGATCTCCGGATCTGTCCCCCATTGAGCATGTTTGGGACTGGATGAAGCGTCGTCTCACGCGGTCTGCACGTCCAGCACGAACGCTGGTCCAACTGAGGCGCCAGGTGGAAATGGCATGGCAAGCCGTTCCACAGGACTACATCCAGCATCTCTACGATCGTCTCCATGGGAGAATAGCAGCCTGCATTGCTGCGAAAGGTGGATATACACTGTACTAGTGCCGACATTGTGCATGCTCTGTTGCCTATGTGCCTGTGGTTCTGTCAGTGTGATCATGTGATGTATCTGACCCCAGGAATGTGTCAATAAAGTTTCCCCTTCCTGGGACAATGAATTCACGGTGTTCTTATTTCAATTTCCAGGAGTGTAGATGAAGTCTAAATGGGTAATCTGGCGACGTCAAGTAGACTCGGTTCCCGCCTTTTGTCATTACACCAGTAAATAAAAATGATGCTGTCTGCAGGTGACGTCCTCACTCCGTATTTTGCCTTTTTACTCAGTAGTTTTAACAAGTCTGTTCACTCCCTAGTGGTTTTACTCTGAAGAGTCAAAGAAACTGGTACTCCTGCCTAACATGTGTAAGGGCCCCGCGAGCACGCAGAAGTGCCGCAACGAGACGTGGCATGGACTCGACTAACGTCTAAAGTAGTGCTCGAGGGGACTGACACCAAGAACCCTGCAGGGCTGTTACAAGAGGGTGGCGATCTCTTCTGAACAGCACTTGCAAGGCATCCCAGATATGCTCAGTAATGTTTATGTCTGGGGCATTAAGTGGCCAGCGGAAGTTTTTAAACTCAGAAGAGTGTTCCTGGAGCCCCTCTGTAGCAATTCCGGACGTGTGGGGTGTCGCATTGTCCTGCTAAAATTGCGCAAATCCGTCGGAATGCACAATGGATATGAACTGATGCAGGTGATCAGACAGGATGCTTACGCATGTGTCACCTGTGAGAGTCGTATCTAGACGTACCAGGGGTCCCATACCACTCTAACTAGACACGCCCCACACCATTACAGAGCCTCCACCAGCTTGAACAGTCCCCTGTTGACATGCAGGGTCCACGGATTCGTGAGGTTGTCTCCATACCCGAACACGTCCATGCGCTCGATCCGATTTGAAACGAGACTCGTCCGACCAGGCAACATGTTTCCAGTAATCAACAGTCCAATGTCAGTGTTGACAGGCCCAGGCCAGGTGTAAAGCTTTGTGTCGTTCAGTCATCCAAGGTACATGAGTCGGCCTTCGGCTCCGAAAGCCCATATCGAATATGTTTCGTTGAATGGCTCGCATCTTGACACTTGTTGATGGCCCAGGATTGAAATCTGCAGTGCGGGCGGCGGTGGTCTCGTGGTTCTAGGCGCGCAGTCCGGAACCGCGCGACTGCTACGGTCGCAGGTTCGAATCCTGCCTCGGGCATGGATGTGTGTGATGTCCTTAGGTTAGTTAGGTTTAAGTAGTTCTAAGTTCTAGGGGACTGATGACCACAGCTGTTAAGTCCCATAGTGCTCAGAGCCATTTGAACCATTTTTTTGAAATCTGCAGCAGTTTGCAGAAGGATTGCACTCCTATCAAGTTGAACGATTCTCTTCAGTCGTCGGTGGTACAGTTCTGCAGGATCTTTTTCCGGCATCAGCGATGTCGGATTCTTGGTATTCACGGTACACTCGTGAAATGGTCGTACGGGAAAATCTCGACTAGAACAACACCATCATTCTGAGTCTGCCAAATAATTGTGGCTCCCCTGTATCTGAATGAGAAAGTCAATTTTAAGGATGGACGAAGGTGTACTAACTGAACCATGCCTAGTAAAGCACTGCAATGTTCGTTTTGCGAACAGGACATAATTTCTATAAAGGAAATAGATGTGTTTCTCCGCTTTCTTCATTTTTTGCTTTCGATGTATCTGGTATACATATTATATTCCTGTATGTTATGTTTCCCCCCCCATGAACCATGGACCTTGCTGTTGGTGGGGAGGCTTGCGTGCCTCAGCGATACAGATAGCCGTACCGTAGGTGCAACCACAACGGAGGGGTATCTGTTGAGAGGCCAGACAAACGTGTGGTTCCTGAAGAGGGGCAGCAGCCTTTTCAGTAGTTGCAAGGGCAACAGTCTGGATGATTGACTGATCTGGCCTTGTAACAATAACCAAAACGGCCTTGCTGTGCTGGTACTGCGAACGGCTGAAAGCAAGGGGAAACTACAGCCGTAATTTTTCCCGAGGGCATGCAGCTTTACTGTATGATTACATGATGATGGCGTCCTCTTGGGTAAAATATTCCGGAGGTAAAATAGTCCCCCATTCGGATCTCCGGGCGGGGACTACTCAAGAGGATGTCGTTATCAAGAGAAAGAAAACTGGCGTTCTACGGATCGGAGCGTGGAATGTCAGATCCCTTAATCGGGCAGGTAGGTTAGAAAATTTAAAAAGGGAAATGGATAGGTTGAAGTTAGATATAGTGGGAATTAGTGAAGTTCGGTGGCAGGAGGAACAAGACTTCTGGTCAGGTGACTACAGGGTTATAAACACAAAATCAAATAGGGGTAATGCAGGAGTAGGTTTAATAATGAATAGGAAAATAGGAGTGCGGGTAAGCTACTACAAACAGCATAGTGAACGCATTATTGTGGCCAAGATAGATACGAAGCCCACGCCTACTACAGTAGTACAAGTTTACATGCCAACTAGCTCTGCAGATGACGAAGAAATTGAAGAAATGTATGATGAAATAAAAGAAATTATTCAGATTGTGAAGGGAGACGAAAATTTAATAGTGATGGGTGACTGGAATTCGAGTGTAGGAAAAGGGAGAGAAGGAAACATAGTAGGTGAATATGGATTGGGGGACAGAAATGAAAGAGGAAGCCGCCTGGTCGAATTTTGCACGGAGCACAACATAATCATAACTAACACTTGGTTTAAGAATCATGAAAGAAGGTTGTATACATGGAAGAACCCTGGAGATACTAAAAGGTATCAGATAGATTATATAATGGTAAGACAGAGATTTAGGAACCAGGTTTTAAATTGTAAGACATTTCCAGGGGCAGATGTGGACTCTGACCACAATCTGTTGGTTATGACCTGTAGATTAAAACTGAAGAAACTGCAAAAAGGTGGGAATTTAAGGAGATGGGACCTGGATAAACTAAAAGAACCAGAGGTTGTACAGAGATTCAGGGAGAGCATAAGGGAGCAATTGACAGGAATGGGGGAAATAAATACAGTAGAAGAAGAATGGGTAGCTTTGAGGGATGAAGTAGTGAAGGCAGCAGAGGATCAAGTAGGTAAAAAGACGAGGGCTAGTAGAAATCCTTGGGTAACAGAAGAAATATTGAATTTAATTGATGAAAGGAGAAAATATAAAAATGCAGTAAGTGAAACAGGCAAAAAGGAATACAAACGTCTCAAAAATGAGATCGACAGGAAGTGCAAAATGGCTAAGCAGGGATGGCTAGAGGACAAATGTAAGGATGTAGAGGCCTATCTCACTAGGGGTAAGATAGATACCGCCTACAGGAAAATTAAAGAGACCTTTGGAGATAAGAGAACGCCTTGTATGAATATCAAGAGCTCAGATGGAAACCCAATTCTAAGCAAAGAAGGGAAAGCAGAAAGGTGGAAGGAGTATATAGAGGGTCTATACAAGGGCGATGTACTTGAGGACAATATTATGGAAATGGAAGAGGATGTAGATGAAGATGAAATGGGAGATATGATACTGCGTGAAGAGTTTGACAGAGCACTGAAAGACCTGAGTCGAAACAAGGCCCCTGGAGTAGACAATATTCCATTGGAACTACTGACGGCCGTGGGAGAGCCAGTCCTGACAAAACTCTACCATCTGGTGAGTAAGATGTATGAAACAGGCGAAATACCCTCAGACTTCAAGAAGAATATAATAATTCCAATCCCAAAGAAAGCAGGTGTTGACAGATGTGAAAATTACCGAACTATCAGCTTAATAAGTCACAGCTGCAAAATACTAACACGAATTCTTTACAGACGAATGGAAAAACTAGTAGAAGGCAACCTGGGGGAAGATCAGTTTGGATTCCGTAGAAACACTGGAACACGTGAGGCAATACTGACCTTACGACTTATCTTAGAAGAAAGATTAAGGAAAGGCAAACCTACGTTTCTAGCATTTGTAGACTTAGAGAAAGCTTTTGACAATGTTGACTGGAATACTCTCTTTCAAATTCTAAAGGTGGCAGGGGTAAAATACAGGGAGCGAAAGGCTATTTACAATTTGTACAGAAACCAGATGGCAGTTATAAGAGTCGAGGGACATGAAAGGGAAGCAGTGGTTGGGAAGGGAGTAAGACAGGGTTGTAGCCTCTCCCCGATGTTGTTCAATCTGTATATTGAGCAAGCAGTAAAGGAAACAAAAGAAAAATTCGGAGTAGGTATTAAAATTCATGGAGAAGAAATAAAAACTTTGAGGTTCGCCGATGACATTGTAATTCTGTCAGAGACAGCAAAGGACTTGGAAGAGCAGTTGAATGGAATGGACAGTGTCTTGAAAGGAGGATATAAGATGAACATCAACAAAAGCAAAACAAGGATAATGGAATGTAGTCTAATTAAGTCGGGTGATGCTGAGGGAATTAGATTAGGAAATGAGGCACTTAAAGTAGTAAAGGAGTTTTGCTATTTGGGGAGCAAAATAACTGATGATGGTCGAAGTAGAGAGGATATAAAATGTAGGCTGGCAATGGCAAGGAAAGCGTTTCTGAAGAAGAGAAATTTGTTAACATCCAGTATTGATTTAAGTGTCAGGAAGTCATTTCTGAAAGTATTCGTATGGAGTGTAGCCATGTATGGAAGTGAAACATGGACGATAAACAGTTTGGACAAGAAGAGAATAGAAGCTTTCGAAATGTGGTGCTACAGAAGAATGCTGAAGATTAGATGGGTAGATCACATAACTAATGAGGAAGTATTGAATAGGATTGGGGAGAAGAGAAGTTTGTGGCACAACTTGACCAGAAGAAGGGATCGGTTGGTAGGACATGTTCTGAGGCATCAAGGGATCACCAATTTAGTATTGGAGGGCAGCGTGGAGGGTAAAAATCGTAGAGGGAGACCAAGGGATGAATACACTAAGCAGATTCAGAAGGATGTAGGTTGCAGTAGGTACTGGGAGATGAAAAAGCTTGCACAGGATAGAGTAGCATGGAGAGCTGCATCAAACCAGTCTCAGGACTGAAGACCACAACAACAACAACATGTTATGTTTAAAAAATTAGCAAAGAAGACCACGTCGTGATGCTTGGTATCTATGCTGTATGTGTGAAATTTTTCTTGCCTTTTACATCATTTAACGTACTTTCATGCCATTTCATCGTAAAACTGAAATTTTTACTTTTTGTGTTTAACTGGAATGCCAATCCGTATTCAACAGTAGCGCCGATCGCAGCAGTTGGTTGTTGTCACTTCAGTGAGCTGAAACGCGACTAAGTGTGGCACTTATCACACAACGGTACAGAGCAATTGCTGAGATAATTCAGTGTGTCTTCGCTTTACTGCTTGCTCAGTATAAAGATTAGATGCTACACTGGATATGTTACACCGCTGACTCATTCCTTTCTGACTTTAGAAAACTGTGCAATAAACTACGCTGCTAAGGACCAACTCGGGTGGCCACGATCTTCAGCTTAAGCTACGAGGGTAAGTCAAAAATTATCCGCAGTGTTGACATAACTCTTGCTATTGTAGTCCTGCTATGAATCTTTGGTGCTAATTCCTCCATTTGTCTTCCTTTCCTGGTAGACAGATCATGACCACTCCGTTAGAAGTTCACACCAAAGACGAACAGCGAGCGCTAATCCGTTTTTTGTGGTCGGGAGGTCTATCGGGGGCCGCAGTCCATCAAAGACTTTCAGCACAATACGGGAACAGTGTCTTGTCGTAACGAAGTGCCTACTACCGGATTACAAAATTCAAAACTGGTCGCATAATTTTTAGCGTGGGGAAAGAGGCGGACGATCATCCACAGCCACAAATGATGGCAACATCGAGCGTGTTCGTGACATGCTTCTGGTAGACTGACGAGTGGCCACTGATGAAGTGGTAAATCGTCTGCAATTTAGTCATGGTACTGCCTATGAAACCACCCACAACAGACTCGGGTTATATATAGTCTGTGCAAGATGGGTCCCGAAATAACTCACAGTGTTGCATAAACAAACGCACTTGTATGTCTGCCAAAAACATTTGGATCGACTGGTGACGAAACATGGATCCACCGTTACGAGCCGGAGATTAAGAGAAGAGTCTGGAATGGAAACATTCACAATCACCCACCAGGAAAAGATTCAAAGCCGAGCCATCCGCAGGAAAACTGATACTTGCCGTTTTTTGGGACGCACAGGGTCCAGTACTGGAACAGTATCAGGAGAGTGGCACGGCAATAAATAGTGAGCTTTAGAGTGAGATGCTTACTGTAGGCTGAAGCCTGCAATTCGAAGCTAACGCCGAGGACCGGTGCCGAAAGCTGTTGTGTTGTTGCATGGCAAAGTCCGCCAACATACCGTTCCCCGCACTGCTGAAACACTCCGGAAACTCAAGTTTCAAGTAATGGCTCGTCCTCCGTATAGCCCTAACCTTGCCTCTTCCAACTACCACTTCTTTGGTCCACTCAAAGAAGCATTAAGGAGCAGTCGATACACCTCGGACCAACAAGTGAGGGACGCTGTGCGTTTGTGACAAGCCGAAAAACTATTCTGAGGGCATCAGGAAGCTTGGGCAGCGATGGACCAAGTGTGCTGAAAAGCATGGGGAAAAAATGATGTTAACGTACGTGTCCCATTTGTAAATCAATAAAGCTATATAGTCCGCAGCTCGTGGTCGTGCGGTAGCGTTCTCGCTTCCCACGCCCGGGTTCCCGGGTTCGATTCCCGGCGGAGTCAGAAACTTTACCTGCCTCGTGATGACTGGGTGTTGTGTGATGTCCTTAGGTTAGTTAGTTTTAAGTAGTTCTAAGTTCTAGGGGACTGATGACCATAGATGTTTAGTGCCATAGTGCTCAGAGCCATTTTGAATAAAGCTATAGCTGCTTGCTGATAATTTTTTACTTACTCTCGTAGATGGAATATCTAACTGCGCTCATCCTAAATAAGAATCCAAGATTCAATAGGTAGACCACCTCGCTCGGGCTTTTAGTAAACTGAGATACGTCGTTCGGAAATATTTCTCGAGGTTTTTGTCGCGAAAACGAAGGAATGCGACACGAATGTAGCCGGCCTTTCTTGACGTGCCTTCCACACGTCGCTGGCGTGCCGCCTACTTCTTCTGCGCATCAAATCAACTGCGTATCGTCGCCTTCAGCTGTTTACGACGCATTGCTGCCATATTTGCCTTCGTCTCTGGGAGATATAGGCATGAAGCTAGGAATATCTGCGTAGCTTAACAAATATCTTGTACATGAAGGAAATATTTCTTAAAAGAGAAAAGAAAATGTAGTTTTGTTGGAGAAACCAAAGAAAACATTTACAGTTCCAGCCGGAGAATGAAAAAAAACACAGAACTATGACACTGATTAGAAGTGAAGCAATCCGCCTATCTGAGAACAAACAGTGCCTATTCAGAACTGGATCCTTAGACAGGGATCCAACTGCGAGTAAATGAACGTTGTTGGATAATCCAGTACAGCAGTTTGTTGTTGTTGTTGTTGTTGTGGTGGTGGTGGTGGTGGTGGCACTGGTGATCTTCAGTCAGAAGACTGGTTTGATGCAGTTGTCACCCACCCTGCGCAAGTCTCTTCACCTTTGCATAACTACTGCAACCTACATCCATATGAATCTGATTATTATTATTGAAGCCTTCGCCCCCCACCCTTCCCACACGGACACACAGGCACTTTCTTCTTTTTCCAAACTGACGATTCTTTCATCTCTTGGAATGTCCCATCAACACATCCCCTCTTGTAGTAAAGCTGAAACGCGCGAGCTGTAAGTGTGCGGACAGGTTTCATAACTCGCTCCACATTAAGTCCCCACACGCGATCAAGACGAAAGAAATGTACATAAACGAAAAAATTACTAGTAGTTTTTGAAACTGAATGCACGTTTTCAGTTTCTTCTTCCTTTATCAATATAGTAATCATAGTTTGGATCGTCTCAGAGCTATTTTCGGTAGTACTGCTAGCAGTTTCAAAGTAACTGGGTACTGAGTCTTTGGTTCCGTGTTTTTCAAACACATTTATTGGGCAGAGCAGTCTGCGAGGCATTAATTCAGCCCACGTTGGCAGTAACCGCATCTGTGAACTCCTCTGGACTACTAGGGGAGGAAATGAGCGACTGTGACCCGTCAGGTTGGGGTGTTTGTTCACTGGTTGCCGGAGGAGCCGCACGCACGACCGCTGCTCGTGTAAGCACACACTACCTGAGACTGTTAGCAGCTGGTGGTAGCTAAACCGCACCAAATGCTGAGTTGCTGTAGAAATTTCTGAAGGTACATTTGTAACATGCTCAACGAAGTTATGTGGGTGACACCGTGGGTGTTGCCGAAGGGGGGAGGGGTCTTAGAGGGATCCGTTACCGCCTTACTCACGCACATGATGTAAGCTTTGCGTAAGAAAAATATAGTGTCTGTATGTGAGAAAACTGAATATTTTGTTTTCCAAAACTTTCTCCTCATGCAGCGTGTACTTATGTGTCGTGTTCTATTGCTGAGCAAAATTGACTGTTGCCTTGCTGTGTGTTGCGCATGTGAACAACGTCGTGAAATACAACTTTAAATTTGACGAAATGCAAAATTTGAAATAAAGAAAATGAATCTAATTAATTGTGCGCTCAGTGAAATCTATATAGCTAAAACTCAGTACTGAAGTACAATATGATCGTTGCTTGATAAGAAGTCCAATGTTTGTTTTTTGTATCTAGAGTAATGACGTTTCAAGAGAAAATAAAAATCAGTATATGCAGCAGCTATAGATATAGCCGCCTCTAAATTTGTTTGTCAGAAAACAGTCTGTGACTTTGTGTGCCGTAAGGCTCAGTGCACACACGACAAAATCGTCACCACTTTGCTATCAATCATGGAGATTGATATTTCTATAGAGAAAATCGTTCTTCAGAAATCAAGCCCTGTTTACTGAGAAAAAGACAATACAACGTAAGAAGACTATAAAAATTATAAAATTCTCTCATTACAGAAAGTACAAAAATAACTTCAAAATTCCTCCAAAGAGTTCCATCTCCAAAATAAACCATGGCAGATTCACAAGTAACAGATCTCTTATACCTCAAACGGGAATGCCCCAGCGCTGTGTAACTAATTGACTAGCAAGTCAACAACAGATAAAACTCACCCAGAGTCAAGGATCTTGTTAACTACTCATGCAGTGCGCCCATTCATTTTTGTCCCATCAGAGTAAAGGTGAAATATTTACAATAGCAGAAAATGGATGAGATCATCACGATGTTAATGTTGCACTCACGCGTGATCACGACACAGAAGAGGGTTTAAAAAGCATTTGTACCCTTTGATGCTTCGCATCACCTTCAAATTTCGCCAAATGGTTGTCAACGGTCCCTAGTGATCCCACATGCACACGAGAGAAAAAATTGCGGTCGCGCTGCACTCCAAAGGAGTGCGATCACGTTCAGTTGGGATGCGGTCCGACGATGTCCTTAGAGGAGATTTGAAATATCCGAGAGTGTCAAAAGTGTCAAAGGTTATCAACATCTTCCTGTTGCTCATTGCAGCGCGACCTGCCGTTTGCGACCACGAAATGTGTGAGAATCAGCACCTCAAGGAAGGGATGATCTTATTGACGCCCTTTATGCCACCTCGTGAGGCCAGTTCGTGTCTATTATGAGCGGCATTGTGTCTGAAATATTTTCGTTGGCGACCCATAAGGAACTGGGTACTTTCAACGCTGGTCGCGCGGTTCAACCTCTATCGCAAAGACGTCAAAAGAAAGGATGAAATGTGTATAAGAAGGACTGTGTCGATCTTCCCGTCGTGTGACACGTCTAGGATGGCATTGGTCAGAATTTCGGTGAAATTTGGTGCCAATGTGACATCATTAACCCAGCTTACACATTATTTTCTGAGGTGTGGCTTTTTCTTCGTATGTGTCGATATTTCGCTGTGCGAAGAGTCGCCGACCGCAAGGGTGACGATGCGGGGCGCCACGCTTTATCAACTTTGCAGAGGAAGTTTGTAGGCACCTTTTATCCAAATTTCAAACGTGCATCGAAATGGGAGATAATTACGGTTTCCGAAAAAGTGATCCTTTCATTTCTTGTGCAATGTAGATTGCCGATTTAATTGTTCAGTTTTGTGATACTTTCCCTCTGACTGGCATAGAAAGGATTTCACTCGTCATTGTATTACAAATGAAGGGATGATCTGGTTCATTTCGGAAAGCTTGCATTGTCTGAAAGTCCATGTGCATCGTGCGACGTGAAGATCCAGGAATGATGTCATGGTCTGAAATAATTTTCAGTTCGAATTCACCGCTGGTCTATGTCGGCTTGTGTTGAATCAGCGCAGTTAGTGTGTGTGCAATACGTTCGTACCTTCTTTGTATGTTTTCCCAGGCCTACATTACTATAAAAAAGTTATTTGAAGGAGTCGGTGATTTGGTAAGGACTAGTTTCATCACCGTATCTGCTGTACACTGAAGCGCCAAAGAAACTGGTATAGGGAGGCGTATTCAAATACAGAGATATATTAAAACTATAAACTAAACTCCTACCGAACAAGCCATGAAGGTCCAACGGTACCGAACAACCGCCGTGTCATCCTCAGCCCACAGGCGGATGCGGAGATAGAGAAGCATGTGGTCAGCACACCGCTCTCCCGGCCGTACGTCAGTTTTCGAGACCGGAGCTGCTACTTCTCAATCAGGTAGCTCCTCAGTTTGCCTCGCAAGGGCTGAGCGCACCCCGCTTGCCAACAGCGCTCGGCAGACCGGATGGTCACCCATCGAAGTGCTAGCCCAGCGCGACAGCGCTTAACTTCGTTGATCTGACGGGAACCGGTATTACCACTGAGGCCTTTGGGAGTATAGAAATATATAAATGGTTCAAATGACTCTAAGCACTATGGGACTCAATATCTGAGGTCATCAGTCCCCTAGAACGTAGAACTACTTAAACCTAACTAACCTAAGGACATCACACACATACATGCCCGAGGCAGGATTCGAACCTGCGATCGTAGCAGCAGCGCGGTTCCGGACTGAAGCGCCTGGAACTGCTCGGTCACAGCGGCGGGCAGAGATATATAAACAGGCAGAATACGGCGCTGTGGTCGGCATCGCCTAAATAAGACAAGACGTGTCTGACGCGGTTGTTTGAACGGTTACTGCTCCTTCAATGACAAGTTATCAAGATTTAAGTGAGTTTGAACGTGGTGTTATGGTCGGCACACGAGCGATGGGACACAGTATCTCCGAGGTAGCGATGAAGTGGGGAATTTCCCGTACGACCATTTCATGAGAGTACCTTGAATATCAGGAATCTGGCAAAACACTAAATCTCCGACATTGCTGCGGCCGGAAAAAGATCCTGCCAGAACGGGACCAACGACGACTGAAGAGGATCGTTCAACTTGACAGAAGTGCAACCTTTCCGCAGATTTCTGCTGATTTCAGTGTTTGCTATGAGCAAGTGTCAGCGTGTGAACCATTCAACGAAACATAATCGATATGGGCTTTCGGAGCCAAAGGCCCATTCGTGTACCCTTGATGACTGCACAACGCAAATCTTTACGCCTCGCCTGGGCCCATCAACACCGACATCGGGCTGATGATGACTAGAAACATGTTGCCTGGTCGGAGGAGTCTCGTTTTAAATTGCATCGAGCAGATGGACGTGTACGGGTGTGGAGACGACCTGATGAATCTATGGACATTACACTGAGCAGTGGACTGTTCAAACTGGTGGACGGTATGTAATGATGTGGGGCGTGAGCAGTTGGAGTGATACGGGATCCTTGATACGTCTAGATACGACTGTGAGAAGTGACACGTACATAAGTATCCTGTCTGATCACCTGCATCATCAATTCATGTTCATTGTGGATTCCGACGGACTTGGACAATTTTAGCAGAACAATACGACACCCCACACGTCCAGAACTGCTACAGAATGGCTCCAGGAACATCCTCCTGAGTTTAAACACTTCCACTGGCCACCAAACTCCCCGGACATGAACATTATTGAGCATATGTGGGATGCTTTGCAACCTGTTGTTCAGAAGAGATCTCCGCTCCCTTGTTCTCTTACGGATTTATGGACAGCCTTGTAGGACTCATGGTGTCAATTCCCTTCAGCACTACTTCAAACATTAGACGAGTCCATGCCACGTCGTTTTGCGGCACAGCTGCGTGCTCGAGGGTGCCCTACACGATATTAGGCAGGTGTACCAGTTTCTTTGGCTCTTCAATGTCTATTCGAGTGCATTACATGCTGTTAACAAGTAATTTAATGTGTAAGGCTAGAAAGTACTGTCTTCTATATAAACTGTTTTGTTTTATTGTATTTATGTTTTTGCCTTTGAATGTAATAAAAGATAGAACACCCAGTATCTCTAAATACGTTCTTGTGGGTTAGCACTTTTTCCTCCGTCCCTTTCATTCATCTTATCAGTGTCGCATATTGAGACTTTCAGTAGACTCTTGTACCTCTACCTTCCCCAAATGCGTTTGAAGCGTGTGTTAGTCCTTGCTAGTAGTTTGTGTTATCCCCGGAAAAGTGTCGGTTGGTAGAATCCTGTACAATAAATGTTACCCGCTAACCAATTTCTGCCGCACCATGCCGAACATAAATGACTGACCACTGTCTTAGTTGCGCTCAAATTCAAAGGTACCACATTAGTCAACCTGTTTCATCCATTCTCCTGGTGTACGAGGTAGAATCTGAGTGCTGAAATATGTATGTGTACCATAAGGACCATACACAGTGACTTCAAATTTTAATTTGCATAATCACTCCGTTTGTCAAATTTTATTTAAATGGATCACCTAGTAGTTTGCGTATCTTTTGATGTAGAAAATATCACCAGGCTTCTTGCAAAACTGAGCTACAATTTTTTCTCCCCAATGTGATTCAGTACCTCTTCATTATTTGTTCGAACTACCCATGTAATTCTCAACATACTTCTGTAGCACTAGATTTCAAAAGGTTCTTTTCTCCTCTGGTCTGAACTGCTAATCTGCCACGTTTCACTTCCGTACAAGTTCACACTCCATACATGTTCATTCCTCCAAAAAACTGTAGGATTGGCGTCGTAAGTCCAATTTTCGTTACTAAAGAATAATACAGCTATCGTTTCATTTACAGAGGACTCTTAGTCTGCAGTGAACGTAACCAATTTTGTTTCATGCTGCGTACTTGTAAAATAGAGTATCTGGAACACTATACATTATGACGTTGATTTCTGCGATTAGTTGATTTCCAGCCGATTGACGCTCTACCAAAAGATGGCGTAAGTGAGTCGTATTGAAATGTCACAAACCACAGAAACCCTAGAAGTGAATGGTTCTATAGGGATTTGAACTCTGCTCCTCCCGAATCCCAATCTTGTATCACAGGCACTGCGCCACTCCTCTCGGTTCATGGTCCATATCCCCGTTTGCCACCCTGATTTACGTTTTCCATTGCTTTCCTAAATTGCTTCATGGGAGTTCCAGGACGATTAATTAGTTGGAACTAGAAGCGATTTCCTTTCCAGTAACTGTCCGAACTGAATTTTTGTTGCGTTAATTTACTGATCCACACTTGCCCCCAAAACACTTCTATACTTCTTTGCTTTCTTCCTTTGGAACCTGAATTTGTTCTTATAGGGTATAAAACGCGACTTATGCAGCTAAAATATACGCTGAAATACTACAGTTATATCAATGCATACCAAGTAGTGAAGAGTGAGAAATGTCTGGGGAAAGCTGATTAACGCCCTGCAGCATTTACGTATCAGAAATACGTTTTTCCCCAAGTGAAAACAGTATTTTTTGTAACCACAGAGGAGACAATGCCATATTTTTAATAGAAAGATTAAATAACACTAATTTTAGGAAAAATATATACCAGACTGAGGTTCTTTGAGAGAAAGGGAGATGAGATTCGAAGTGGCTTGCAAAAATCTTGTTCCATCTAATTTTGGATTTACTCGTCGGTCTGGACATCTTACCAAGTTGGATTAATAGAAGAGATAGAGTGGATCAGTTGAACAGCTGCACATTTCGTTAAGGGATCGCTTAATCGGTATGAGTGCGTTAGGGAGATGACTCAAGAAACTCCAGTGAAAGATGCTACAAGAGGGCCGTTGTGCAGCACAGGAAGCTGCTAGAAGAGTCTGACAGTGCATTGCTTCCTCCTAGGTGCACCTCGCGAAATGACCAGGACGAGAAAATCAAATTAGTGCTCTTATTGAGGCTTACCCTACAGCTGTTCTTCCCACGGACTATTGGCAAATAGAAGAGGGAAGGGAGGTAACACTTTCATGCCGATGTGCTCTTTGACCATTGATTATTGTACATATACTTGCTTTTATCTTTATGTAAATTTATATGTACACAATGTCTGAATTAATTTATTTTGCTGTATAATCAATTATGTATATTGTGTAAATATTGCTGAGTAATCGCTGAGGGAATGTTAGGGAAACGTTAGGTTTTTGTCAACGAATAAGTATCGTTGGAGTAGCGGTGTCTCTGGACGCGGGCGGGAGGTTTACGTCAGAGCGCGCGCTACACAGAGAGAGGACCCTGGTGTAAGATTTGGTGAAGTGCGGACGCATGGATGTCGTGCACTGTACTGGATGAGTGATTGTTTAGCGGCACGTGGCAAGTGATGAGCGTGGGCGGTGGAAATATTGGCTGCAGCAACATGAACCCGCCACGCCAATATCATTGCCAATAACTCCCGTGCTCGCTAATTATCATGGAAAGGAGCCAGCAAAAGTATCGTCGTCAGCAACTTGGTCACGGCGAGAATGGCCTGAAGTAAGATTGCTGCATCACAGCTTATTGTCAACTAGTTTTGTAACGGCGTTACTCAGCTTTGTGGTGTTTTGCGAGTGAATAATTTCCATAGTTTCATCAAAACTGTTTACCCGTCTTTCTTATAAAATCATTCACCAAGTAGGTTCCTGTCCGGTCCAATTGTTACAATAATCCGAGTACCGTTTATGAAAATTGAAAATTGCAGTGCCATTTAGTTTTGCTTATGAACTAAATGATTCAGTTAGATTAAAGAGTTGAAATTAAAGCATTCAGTAATTTCAGTCTCACTAACTTTAAATTTGAACTTTAATCTGAGGCGATCTAATTGTTGCAAATGGTAAATCAATTAATAAAAAATAAAATGATTCCTGGCACTATGAAGAAAAGCACTAACTAGAATTAATGAGTGAGTGCACATATCAGTCATTATTGTAATTTGTTGTTAGTAATGTTCTGGTTCACATTTTGACCTGCAGTCGTGCTAAAGTATAATAATTACCTTTTGATACAGTAATTATCAATTTCTACTTCCCTCTTCAGAAGTCAATAGAGTTACTTTCAATTATTTTTTGCCATTTTCCAAAATTCATATGAAAATAGTAGACGTTATTGTGAGGTAGCGCCATTGTCACTTACAACAGTAAGTAACCATTAACCTAAGTGTTATCTTGTATGTTTTCAAAATTTCAGCTCTATTAGTTAGTGATATTTCGAGTGCAAACTATTTTCCTTCTCGCTTTATTGCGTAAATGCTTCAATTGTTTTTTCTAACGTGCGTGCAGCCGCGCGTGTTCGAGTAATTCTTGACATGACTGTTCGGCTCATTAATTCACCTACCGAACAGAAATTTTGCCCAATTGGGCTGGCGACCGTATTTCTTTTAGCTACAATTATTTCAGTAACTCTTATTATACTGTTCCTAGCCACGTGGTACCCCTTCTCGTTGGCACAGAACGTGAATGATAGCACAAACCTTTCGAACAACAATACTACATTTTACGTAATTAAGTAAGTGGAATAAGTTGTCCTAGAAGGCATCTAGTTGTTAACCTCCCCCTCATTTATCGACTTTATATTGAACCTTCGGAACGATAGCCTTTTCAAAATTTTATTCCAATTGTTTAGGCACATGCTTACACTGCTTACTCGGTCATATATTTCTAACATTGTCGATAGAAGGGAGGGGGGACGTTACAAGGTATCATATGTACCCACCTGACGGTGACTTACGGAGTGAAGATGTAGACTACCAGAGGGAAGGAGAGAGAGAGAGACAGAGAGAGAGAGAGAGAGAGAGAGAGAGAGAGAGAGAGAGAGAGAGAAAGAGAGAGAGATATGACTCCGTGTCATACGTTTGTTACAGAAATGCACAACACATTCCAATAGAAGTGGATTGTGTAAAGCTCTGCTTTCAAAATTTTGAGAGTCCACTCTTCAAAGCGAATCACCGGCTGTGTTTCTTTCCATGCGCCATGGAACAGTTAAGGCAAGTGTAATAAGTACCGGCCGTCACGCAAGGTATGGTGGCTTGCGGAGTGCGGATATAGATTAATTCAAGCCCAGCATATTAACCACTACGCCACCTTGCTTGGTAGGAAGGTAGGGTGTTCCCCGCACAGCCGCTGGACGGCAGCATGCAAGTGAACAGGATCCACTTACACACAGAAACGAACTCTCTCAGGAACCCGGAGGATGTCTCAGCAGAGATAAGAAGGTAAAAGAGGCCGCCCCGGTGTCAGGACGTGGCTGTCAGCTCTGCCGACACGTGGGACAACCCGCAGGTGAAACGCGTGCTGTGGACGCGATAGGGATAGTGGATCACTGCAGGAGGAACTCTGGTGGCCTGCAACAGCCTCTGCTATGGAAACCAGTACACTTCGCTTTCAGTGTTTAAACTAGGAAATAATGGTGCTATCTCCATCAGCTACTCAATGCTGAAACTGCATCGTAATTGGAAAGCTTTGTCACACTCCCAGTTGAGGTGGACAGCTGTAGCCCACAGGACAACAGACAGTCGGGTTTAAACGAAGTAATATCATTTATCAGTAAAGGATTAAGGAAATACCTTGTTGGTGTAGTAATCCTCCATCTCTCGCCGTCTCTGACTTTAGACTGAAACTGTTGCATTTTTTACACTGAACGCACTGTAGAGTATGGATGTTTTACATTTTCCTTGTGTTTTTTTCGTCACAAACAACGAACAAACCAAAAAATAATGAACAAATAACGAAGACAGGTATCTCGCATTGAAAGGGTCCTGTGGTCCCCTTTGCCGGCCGGTGTGGCCGTGCGGTTCTAGGCGCTTCAGTCTGGAACCGCGTGACCGCTACGGTCGCAGGTTCGAATCCTGCCTCGGGCATGGATGTGTGTGATGTCCTTAGGCTAGTTAGGTTTAGGTAGTTCTAAGTTCTAGGAGAATGATGACCACAGATGTTAAGTCCCATAGTGCTCAGAGCCATTTGAACCATTTTGTGGTCCCCTTTCATTTTCATTTTATTTGCTTTCCAGTGATAAAGAACTCTCTGGCATGCGTGAGTGAATGAATATGGGTTTGTTTCATTTTGCTAGATGGTGGTTTAGTCTACTGCAGAGAATCAGCGTACAGAATGGCCAACCCTTGTAGTTTTCAGGTAGGCAAAGAGGTTTGCTCCCCTTGTGTGAAAACTACTTTTGTTAAGTTGGTTGCGGAAGCCTCATCTCTGGGTTTTCCTGGCCACGGTGTCGCGTGGGAGACGTTGGAGTGTGTGAGACGGGCAGTCTGCTTCCAGCTCGCCGAAGGTCTGCAGCCGAAGTCTCTTCGAAGAAGCGTGAGTTGACTTAACAGCGTGGCGCGTTGTCTCACAGCAAGAGGGGAGCTTTTAGCTTTTGGTCTCGCATTTCATCTTATAAAGATTGATTTGCTGGGTCGCAGCAAGGAATGCAAGGCTGTTGCAGACTTTCAGTTTGATTCCTAATGCAGACTTGACTTTGATCCGTAAGAAGAACGTAGCCCAAAGGTGTTGCATATGCTGAAGCGCCCTCGGTTCAGTGTCAATATTTGTGTGCCTGCAAATGCGTGTGTGTGCATTCTAATCTTTTCCGAATCTTGGTAATTTTTTCTTCTTTGTGAATTTTCTTTGTGTCATTACTTTGTCCGGTGGAAACCATCCACAAGGGTTAATATTAGTTTGTTGGCCCTCTGCCACTATCCTTTGTCTATTCAAATGTGTCCTCTGTAAAATGTTAATTGTTCGCGACTGCGTTGTTTGATGTTACTAAAATTTGGCCGCGGTACGTAATGATTGTGTCTCCGCGAACCACATGGGCACACGAGTCTGTCACAAGCAATTGTATTTAGTTACCAGGCAACAACAGTCTATAGATGCATTACATCAATGTTCTAAGGAGTAAATAATTTTGCCTCCAATCTTATCCAGTGTACCGATGTTACGTCTCCGTTGCTACGCCATTTACCTTGCAGTTTTCCTTGTTAGCCCATCCATTGCGTTTCCATGTGCACAGGTCCAATAATTAGTGTCATTTTCTTATTTAAAACAAATGCTCTGGAATAGATCTTGTTTCCAGGAATGTTGCTGCAAGCTGCACTTAGGCACACTGTTCGCGCACTCTTTACTTTATTCAATATTTGATTCACGGGAACAATATGTGGATCATATTAATAATCACATTCCATTCTCTATCAGTGACTTTACAATGAATGTTCTTTTGTGAGTTTTTCTTATGAATAAATTAAGTAATTTTCCGACTCATCGCAACCTCTTATTTGTCGTGTGGCTAGAGTTGGTGGTGACCCAATCTTTTACGTTGATATCAGTGTCAGATAGCATTTTCTTATTCAAAGTGCGCGTGGCTCTTTTAGCCATCAAGATACATTCAAAGTGCGCTTCACACTACTTACGGCATATGAGGATCAAGCAGTATCTCAAAACATACGGCCAGAAAAAAATTGGTACACCTGGAAAGACGACGTCGATTTTTATCCGATTACGGCACATGGGGGATAGTAGATGCAGAGATAGTGGTTTCAGCGCCTTCCGGCAACAAATAGCGTAGTGGCACAGCAAACGTGTGAAGCAAGCAGGTTACCACGCCACGGAGAGGCATTCGTGCATCCTACAGCAAAATTAGTGGGTTTCAAAGGTATCAGATTGTAGCCTTCCGAGTGGCGAGATGGTCCATTCGGAGAACTGTCACAAGGGTTGGACGCGCTGCGCCAGTTGTGCGACAATGCCTGTATCAATGGTAACGTGAACATTCTCACACCCGTAGACGAAATTGTGGACGTGCACGCAGCAGACGCCTGCTAGGATCGTCCTATTGTAAGGGCAGCGCAGATAAGAGAGCTTGAGAGCCCAGACGTGTCAATATGAGCTGTTGAGAACTGTTTAATAGCAGTGAGACTACAGGCACGCATACCTCTAGCCCGGCTTCCACTGACGCCACAATTTTGACGTGCCCGGATCGATCGGTGCCATCATAAGATCAGTTGGAAGTTGGAATGGCACACCGTGGTCTTCAGCGATGAAAGTGGACTCTACCCTCACGTTTGCGCGCACAATGAAAACTACTGGCCATTAAAATTGCTACACCACGAAGATGATGTGCTACAGACGCGAAATTCAACCGACAGGAAGAAGATGCTGAGATACGCAAATGATTAGCTTTTCAGAGCATTTACACAAGGTTGGCGCCGGTGGCGACACCTACAACGTGCTGACATGAGGAAAGTTTCCAACCGATTTCTCATACACATACAGCAGTTGACCGGCGTTGCCTGGTGAAACGTTGTTGTCACGCCTCGTGTAAGGAGGAGAAATGCGTACCATCACGTTTCCGACTTTGATAAAGCTCGGATTGTAGCCTATCGCGATTGCGGTTTATCGTATCGCGACATTGCTGCTCGCGTTGGTCGAGATCCAATGACTGTTAGCAGAATATGGAATCGGTGGGTTCAGGAGGGTAATACGGAACGCCGTGCTGGATCCCAACGGCCTCGCACCACTAGCAGTCGAGATGACAGAGATCTCATCCGCATGGATGTAACGGATCGTGCAACCACGTCTCGATCCCTGAGTCAACAGATGGGGACGTTTCCAAGACAAGAACCATCTGCACGAACAGTTCGACGACCTTTGTAGCAGCATAGACTATCAATTCGGAGACCATCTCTGCGGTTACCTTTGACGCTGCATCACAGACAGGAGCGCCTGCGATGGTGTACTCAACGACGAACCTGGGTGTACGAATGGTAATACGTCATTTTTTCGGATGAATCCAGATTCTATTTACAGCATCGCGGTGAACGCACATTGGAAGCATGTATTCTTCATCGCCATACTGGCGTATCACCCGGCGTGATGGTATGGGGTGCCATTGGTTACACGTAACGGTTACCTCTTGCTCGCACTGACGGCACTTTGATCAGTGGACCTTACATTTCTGATGTGTTACGACCCGTGGCTCTACCCTTTATTCGATCCCTGCGAAACCCTACATTTCAGCAGGATAATGCACGACCGCATGTTGCAGGTCCTGTACTGGCCTTTCTGGATACAGAAAATGTTCGACTGCTGCCCTGGCCAGCACATTCTCCAGATCTCTCACCAATTGAAAACGTCTTGTCAATGGTGGCGGAGCAACTGGCTCGTCACAATACGCCAGTCACTCCTCTTGATGAACTGTGGTATCGTGTTGAAGCTGCATGGGCAGCTGTACCTCTACACTAGCCAAGCTCGGACTCAATACCCAGCCGTATCAAGGCCGTTATTCGGCCAGAGGTGGTTGTTCTGGGTACTGATTTCTCAGGATCTGTGCACTCAAATTACGTGAAAATGTAATCACATGTCAGTTCTAGTATAATTTATTTGTGCAATGAATACCCGTTTATCATCTGCATTTCTTCTTGGTGTAGCAATTTTAATGGCCACTAGTCCAGATCTGGTGAGCGCTGTTATGGTGCGATGCGCTAGCTCTCATTCACATTTCGTGTTTCTGGACCAGTACCAGATTCGTGCACAATGTTGTTAGACCTGTTCTTTTGCCATCCTTGCAACAAGAAGCTATTAAGTTGTTCCAACAGGATAATGCCCGTCCACACACTGCCTGTGTAACTCAAAGTACTCTGCAAGACGTGCAGCAACTTCTCTGGGCAACACGAGCAACTGTGGAATACAAAGGGACGAGTAGGAACTCTTGCGACTAGCCCGACAATTCTTACAGAACTATGTGAAGAGGTCGAGTAGGCGTGGCACAACGTATTCCAGGACAGTATTGGCTAATACTGCAAACGACAGGACGCCAGAGTTAGTGCCTACAGTACGTACTAAAATGGGTGTTCTGGCATGGGTCGATACTTCTACCTCAGAACCGCTTGTGCTATTGATCTGTAAATGTAATCATTTCATGTACTCCTTATGTATTGTTGTAACAATAAATCTTGATTGAATCTGAAACCTCTAAAAGGATTCACTAATATTTTTTTCTGTCAGTCTATGTCGGTTATAGTGGTATTTACTCTGGGTCTCACAGGGTATGTTTGAGCTGTTCTCGAAAGTTGTCACACTTCTCAGATATTAGCCGCATTAAAATGGGTTGCATCAACGGTAGCATCTTCTATGAAGACCACAGACATGAGCACACAATGCTCTACATGCTTCATTATCGTGCAGGATATGACACGCTGTATCGATGTTGTCCTGCATGTTTCAAATGTAAGTTATTTACCAGATCTGTGTTCTTATATCTTATATATGCTCGATCTGCACTTTCGGCGTCCCGCCTCCGAGTTTGCTAATGCGTGCTTGTGCAGTGACGTTCGACTCAGAGGTAAGCCGGTTCCAATCATGTTAGTGGCAAATTTTCAAAATCAGATGGCTCTAAGCACTATGGGATTTAACATCGGAGGTCATCAGTCCCCTAAGCTTAGAACTACTTAAACCTAACGAACCTAAGGACATCACACACATCCATGCCCTAGGCTGGATCCGAACCTGCGACCGTAGCAGCAGTGCGATTCTGAACTGAAGCTCTTAGAACCGCTCGGCCACAGCGGCCGGCGGCAAATTTTCACTTTGGCCGGCTGGGAGAGGCATGGTGATGGCGTAAAGATCGTATCACCACTCTTTGCGCCAATGTTGTGGATTAAATTCTTAATCTCTCTGCACTGTCACATGGAGTGAGGGTTTGTGGTGGTGCGTCCATCAGATGACAACATTAAGCTCGGCACGCTCTTTGGTGGTATTATTAGTAGGCTACGTGCTAGCACCAGATTTCTCCTTTTGCCTTGCTTCCACCCATAACAACACAAACCAGACATGACGCCGCAGAAGAACTCATTATGTTATTTACACGACACTGATAAACACATGACGCTTCCTAACAGGTCGGAGGAAAGCAACGGCAAACCACCTTAACTAGAGCCTTGAATGGCAATGCAAGATCTGCATTTGCATTGCTACCCTGAGTATGGGACCACTTTGACTTTGATTGGGTAAGTTTTATCGTACGACGGACATAACTCAAAAAATATCTTTGCAGTTGTGAGATAGCTACTGTGTTGGAGATAGTATGCTTCTGTCTTCACGACGTAAAAATCATGATGGACTTTGTGCTTCACGTCGGCTCAGTGGAGGATACGGTGGGCAAGACATGTGATACCAATGCTTTCGATGGTGGTCACATCATGTGAACCTGACATATTGTACACTACATTACCAAGTGGTTGTTCACTGTTCATGTGCCAGTGTCTCAAGAATGTTTCTGGATTAAGGAGGGTAGGACGTCAAACGGGCCGACTTGGAGCAGGAGAGGCACCACAGGACATTTTAATTTACACTGTCTATACTTTTACAAATAAATTTGTAAAACTTTGTCAGCATGACCAGGAAGGATTCAGGGTTCACACTCATAGCAGTGGAAGTTCTAAAACATAGCAAAATAATTTTTTTACTTGTGAAATTTCAACTTTTTTCACTTACTATTGCCTGCATTTGTTGCTATGGGTACACTTTTCTTCATAAGTAAGAGAAATTCTTCGATGAATTTTGCACAGCATACAAACCATACTTACAAGTGTATGAAAGACTAGAATTTATTTAATTTATGAAAAAATGAATGAGCTGTTACGTTTTAAACATCACGTTTAGAAAAAACTCCAATTTTATAGTTAATTATCTCAATTTTTATCACAGTTTTTATTAAATTTGGAAAATTCTAGAGTTTTGCATTAAGGAGTTTGTGTTTAATAAGCAATAAAAGTTTGAAAGTAATAGGATATTTATTTTGGATTTTACATGTACCTAAGGGCAGAAATATGTGTTTTGCAGGAAATGGCCGTTAAAGTTTCTGCTTGTATTTGGCATTCTTTTAGAACTGTCGAGCACAATAAGCTCGTTCTTTTTCATTTTCTAAATCAGTTTTCTTTCTTTTCACATTCCTATGATGTACTATTTTTGATTTTATCACCTCCAAAAATGATTTATCTGCTTTCACTACACGCTCTCTGTCGTTTACTCCAGGCTTAATTCCCGTTTTCTCTAAAACATGTTCTTTGCTTTGCACACCATCATTAAAACATGAAGCAGCATCATAAAAACCAATAGCAAGTGAATTTCTTTCCAAAGAGATCTTTCACATACACTTCGGTTTAAACTTTCATTTGGGTTTTGGGTACTGTCATGAAGACATTTCTTCAATAAGTTTCCATTTGCAAGGTCCCTGATTGTAGGTTTGATGGCTTACATTACAGCAGCTGGTAGAGAATTTCTGTGATGTTATTCTTCACCACCAGCAATTCATTGGTAGCCACACGAGATTCACTTCCTTTTGGGCACAAGTTGTGGACAGGGTTATTATCTGTGGACATTTTGTGGAAGTATAAGTCCCAAACTGCTTGCTTCATATTTTTCAAGTCCCCTGTGTTCCCTCTTATTGCCAAGCCAAATGAAAATCGTTTCGAAATTCACAACACTACATTGCAAGCCTTTCAAAACAGACACAAACAAAATCAGTGATCAAAACAATGCATGTCGATAGCAGCAGAGAGAGTATCAATATCAATAGTTCTTTGTTTGACGTATGACAATCCCTGGTGCAAATTTAAACATTCGAATTCTACAGGGCGAAATACACTTACGTATGCTGTGCAAAGGGGTGTGGCACCGCATCTTGGTACACTTAAGACCAAATAACGCGCCTTATAATCTCTCAGATACATATGTTTTATTCATTAAACTATGCAGGAAGATGTGCGCTACAAAATAGGCATATTTTCGAAAAAATTTTGACGTCCTACCCTCCTTAAAGGAAAACAACCAGAACACTTGCTTTTCAGAGCTACCTTTTTATAGCAGAGGTCGACGTCGACCACTGTGGATTGTGTCAGTGGATGGCACCAATAGGAAATTAAGGGCAGGACAACATACCACTCAGAACTACATCCTCGCCGCACACCACAGGGTACACAGATTAACATGTGGTGTATCCAACTCAGAGTTAAACAGCAAACCCGGATTGGATATCAGTATCATGCAGACGTTTATACTAGTTAGCACCAGGTCGAGCTAGCCACCTGGTCTGAATGCTACGCAGTGCTCACACCAAATTACACAGGTGGATAAATTGATGCTACCTGCTCTTCTTCCATAGGCTCCTCGAATCAAGACGGTTGCGAGCTTGAACCTTGCCAACAACTTGTCTACAGATCTACACAACCATTCAGCTGCCTCATCAGATCCGAACTTCCTACAGGAACGTCCTTGGACTTCTGTATATGTTGTGATTATATTGACCACTGTCCATGGACTCTTCTGGTAAATCACCAACCTGTCTTGACATATGCTTCATGACAACTTGGCCATTCCACCATTCTGGAACAGTGAAGTAATTGTATTTTTAGTACTGTGTAATAAATGACTGTGTCACAGTGGGTGCAGAAACAATGAAGCTTGGCACTTGGTATCCCCGAATAACAGTGATATGTAGCTTGCAGATGTTCTTGCATCACCAACAGTGCTACCAATGTGAGGCTCTAAGAGACACTAAAAGTACCGCTATAGTCACATATCGTGAGCAACTACTCTGCCTGAGATCTTCAAGTAAGTGGACCATCTGGGCAGCTTACAGCTCACAGCCAACCAGTAGGTTGTAACTGTTCAAAAGAAACTTTTATGTTCATTATAATTTTCGAATTTCATTATTCTGTTAGTATAGTGAAACTTTTCAACTGTGTTAACTTTTCAAAGCAGAGCTTTTTTTCACTTCTGCATCTCAGTGAGACCTTTTCACTTTAATCAGACAGTGTACATGATGTATCTTTATGTGCACTAATGGTTGTATGTAACCATTAATTGTATACATAGGAAGCTTCTACATGTGAAAGTACGTATGTGCAAAATTTTATACTTTATCTGCATTTCTCATGAAAATTATGCACCTGATTTACTACATGTGATAATTATGTTACTGTATAAACTTTATACGCAATTTCATTATTTACATTTCCAACGCAAACCAGTTATTTTCTTTACTTCATGTAATCTGAATAGACAGTCACTGTTCCCTAAATTCACAAAACAATGTTCATTTATGGCTGTATGAATCACTTGCCTTACATGTGCAATAATGGATAATCTGGGAGTTGCAGTGCAACAATGGATAATCTGGGAGTTGCAGTGCAATTGCATTTCTCTGGAATATGTTGAAATATATCACGCAGTTTTTGTCATTACAAAAATACAGCCTGCTGACAGCAACGCAGGTAATAATCAGATCCAGTGAGCTGCAATGCGACTCCAAATGGCTGTGTTATAAAACTTTTAAGTAGCAAGTGGGATATGTCGAATAATTTGAAAACTGTTTTGAATTACCTCTATATTAATCAATGAAATTAGAGACGTTTGAACAAGACACCATTACTGATAATTGTTGGCAATGTATCAAACACAATGGTCAGGAAATTAATCTATTAGACAAAGATTCTTACTTTCATGACATTAACTCTTTAAACAAAATGTACATTCAGTGCAATATTTAAAATCAAAAGGGACAAAGAGAGACGTGTTACTTTCCAGAGGTAAAGCATTTCTGTGGTAATTGTAACAACAGTACCAAATAGTCAAACAATATGAGTTATGAAATTTACAAAACTGAAAATATTTCTTAAACACGATACCCACTTTCTGCAATGACAGCGCACGCCGTAAATTATCTTCTTTAATATGCAGAAAGCTGTAGGACCGGTGTTCTGAAATACGGCCTTCACACTAGCAATACACACCTACTTCAGCCAACGCCGGACATCGAAGTCTTCCCCATGCGGACTGAATACATGACAATAATATAGACTTTGGAATCTGTACCCACAACCAAAATTGTCATTTCTCATAACGAAACAATGTTTCAAGATACTACGACATTACTTTGTATTCACCTATATAGTTTCTTATGTCCGAGGCTTTCGGTTTTTTGTCTCTGAGATATCGTCCCAGAATTACATTAAAAACAGTTCCCATTCCCCTGTTCTGACCATGGTTTTCAGGAGGTTTCCTTTGATTGTGAGAAAAATGCTGGAATGGGAAATCCTCTCCCGAATGTTCCCAAATGAGACTCCATCTCGCCTGATGTTTGGATGAGAATCCCCCGTGTTCACAATGCGTCATTACTCAAACGGCAAACTCTGTCCTGATAATAGAAAGTATACAGTGCTGTGGTTACCAAGAATGTCACTCAACTTCTTGCTATGGAAGTTTATTGGATCAGCGCTGCAAATTGCTTTTTCTTGGCCTGCTCTTCAGACTCTACTGACGCAACTTCTGAGATGATGTAGTTCCTTTTAAAAAGGTTGCTACACCGGATTTGTGCTCTAGGCTTATCGTTGTTTGTATCTGCATTGATTCCTCCAGAGTTTCTACTGTACAGTCGTAATAAACTGTTCTTTGGGCAAACACAAAACAGTGCATGGAAAAAGGCCGCCTGGTGCAGTACATCTTAGTATACGATGAGGGCAAGGTAGCAGTATTCCAAAATCTCATAAGGCAATGCATCCCATCTGGCAACAGGGCATCATTCACACAGATAGCGAAGGTATTCTCCTTAGTGGGAGGATTACATCATATGAAAAGGGCCCCTGATACATCAGCCATCGTTTCACATGACTGAATGACTCAGGAACCTACTGTCCAATTATGTGCATCCCTCTGCTTACATGCAGCATCTCCACAGGTGATTCTACTTTTAGCAAGATAATGCAACGCTTTCGTTCCAGTGTTGTCACAACGATTTCAGGAAAACTTCTACGGTGTAAGAGTGCTTGTTTAGGCTCCTTGAATGTCTGACCTCAATCCTACTAAGCGCGTCTGCGACGCCTTTGAGGAAGGTATGCACATGTTGGTCTCTCCTGTGACTATAGTGCGCGTCATTTACGACGGCGGCCGAGTTTAGGTTCGTTCTGAGCGTCTGGCGTCAAAAAACGCAGTCAGCCAATGAACAGAGAACGACGTTGCCAGAGCTCGACAGCTTTGCAGAGCACGGACGAGTGTCTTCAGTTTTAGAAACGTTCAGTCATAAATAAAGTAATTGAACAAAAGAAATGCCTTGATAGCAGACTTTCTTTTATAGAAAGTTTGGAAAAAGCATTCTTTATACCAGTTGCTTCATATTCTATTAATTAATTAAGCCAAACAAACAATAAGCCTTCTAATTCAGGCGATAGCAAGGAAAGGTGTTTGTATCATTCTCACGAACCGCTTTTTCACAAAGAACAGCGGTAATTGTTTATTTTCTATTTTACTTCGACGAAACGTGAGTAATTCATAGTCATACCAACAGTGTTTGTCGGTATTTTGCGTGATATTTTACAGTTCTCCAGGAATTCTGTTGGATGATGAGCTGTGGTAGCGTAATGGTTAAGGTGTTGCCGGCACGGTAGTTCAGCGTGTTCGGTCAGAGGATTAGCAGCCCTCTGTAATAAAAAAACTGAGCTAATAGATCAACAACAAACTTAAACGGATTTCTTACGACGTCCGCCCCGAGCAGATGCAGCGAACAAAAGCGAACAAAATGAGATTTTAAAAAAAATAGGGTGTTGGATTGCAACATGAATGGTTCCGAGTTCAAACCTTGATCGGTGCTTAATATTTTCTTTATTTAAAAACAATATCGAAGTGTCTTACTTCATGAATTTTATTCGTTTGAATGTAGTTTTTTGAAATTTCTAGTGGTTTGGCTCTTCATTATAATCATAATAAGTTTTCGGTTTTTCTAATTTTGGGGCCAAATAGTTTTTGTGAAATCGAATGATAAGTGTGTCAAAGCAGTCGGAACACCATGTGTCTGCACAGGCGAGCAGTGCAGTGATGACAAAATCACGCACAACGCGGAATGCGGGAAGCACGTCTCTGTAGCATCGAAAGGGTTAATGCGGCCGTGGAGGCTTTACTTCAT
The DNA here is from genome assembly GCF_021461385.2 of Schistocerca piceifrons. Lineage (NCBI taxonomy): Eukaryota > Metazoa > Arthropoda > Insecta > Orthoptera > Acrididae > Schistocerca > Schistocerca piceifrons. The sequence goes on from NC_060138.1 coordinate 1,066,175,175, forward strand.
AAACACCGCGCTTCCCCCTAAACGTAAGTTTGCGAACTATGCTATACTATGGCGCTGCTTCTCTTGGCGCGTGCGTCGTTTGCAACTGGCAACGCAGCAATCTCCCGCGTCTGGGCGGTCATGCGCGAGCCGCCAAGATAAAAGAATTGAACTATAATATCCACCAGTTGTGGGCAGTAGTTAAACCGTCAGGACTAAAGATGACTCCTGAATGCTTTCTCTTTCTTACAGAGTCCGGGTCACAAGCAAAGTTGTCACCGTGAGAGTGAAATAATGTACCACACGCCCACGACTGTGTTTGTATCACCCTGGGTACGTATCAACAAAGCGCCAACTATTAAATACACGGCAGGTGCTTTGTACACTACAGGAAATTGACTATGTTACGCTATGAATCAGCACTCTGATAATAATAAAACTTTACAGCTACATACATCACACTACAGGTATTAATCAAACAATGGAAAATCCAGGATGGAATGTAACAATATTAGAGAAGAAAGGAAGTTGCTGCTCACCATATAGCGGAGATGCTGAGTCGCGATAGGCACAACAAAAAGATTCACACACTGTAGCTTTCGGCCATTGGGGCCTTTGTCAGCAATAGCCACACAAACACACACATACACATACGCAACTTGCACACACTTCTGACGTGTGCGCTAGTTGCGTTTGCATGAGTGTGTGTGTGTGTGTGTGTGTGTGTGTGTGTGTGTGTGTGTGTGTGTGTGTGTGTGTCTGTCTATTGTTGACAAAGGTCCCAATGGCCGAAAGCTACAGTGTGTGAATCTTTTTGTTGTGCCTATCGCGACTCAGCATCTCCGCTATATGGTGAGCAGCAACTTTCTTTCTTCTCTAATACTGTTACACTACAGGTATTAGAGGATTAAACTTTCGTACCATTCGAAATTGATTCCCATCATCACAATCAGTATTACGTGTGACGTACACGTACACGAATAATATGCTAATGTATTTTTTCTAGCATTGAAGCAAACAGTATACGAATAAGTTAAGGAACTTCTGGTCTCAAAGTCAGACAGAAGACATAAACTGCGATTCCATGTCACTGGGTATGCTGCGTTGTGATAAGCATCTGAAAATTTTCTGTAACTTTAGAAATTCATATTTCTGTAAAAAAAAAAAAAAAAAAAAAAAAAAAAAAAAAAAAAAAAAAAACCTCGCGTAAGGATGACATTTTGATCAACATATTCCACAGGCAAATAAATACTGGAGTACCAGTTCGGCAGCGTTCGGACATAATGTTCGTGATGTAACATGTGTAACATTTCCATCAGAGTAGAATGAGCAAGTTTTCAAACGTACTGGGCGCGTTGAGCCACTTAGACTCTACCATATGAGCGACTTTCCTACAGGGAGTGGCCGTGTGACAGATGTTATACTTCTGCGGTGAGAAACCGCGCGTACGACAGGCAGAGCTGTGTAGAAGTGAAAATAAGCAGAAAGCAGCCGGACGCGAACTTTCCCTTGTAAACGTACAAGAAACGTACACTTTACAAGCCGTCCTGAAAAGTGGTTTTCACCACACCGCATTTTGCAGCCACAACATTGTCTTGTCGCGTTTATCCGTCGCATCAGTAGCCTGACATTATTCTGCACTTACTCAGTGTAAATGAAAGTACTCACGTCTCTGCCACCTGCATATGATTGGAACCTGAAGCAGAAACAAGCTCCTAAAATGTTAGGACAATTTTTAAAGTGAATGTAGATCCCGAATATGTAATCTTAAGCTTTCCCGCCAAATCGACTGTTCGCATTGTTCTCGGGTGTCCAGCCATGTACAGTCGTCTTCGTAATACGATATTTCGACAGCATACCATGCCGTCATCTGCTGTAGGACGAGCGTCTTCACTACACTGCGCCTCCTTTACACTGTGACCGCCCCCCCCTCCCCCATTCCCTCAAAACCCGGTCGCACGACGTATGAGGGAGGGGGAGGGATGGCATCGTCGAAGGCTGGGCGCGAACCCGGTCCCTCGGTGCTTCTGTAGGCCGCGCCGGGCGCGGATGTGGCTCTCGGTTGCCGCTGAGATTTTAGTTGGCTGAAGAACACTTCAATAAAGTATGAAGTACGAAGAAACGGAAATATTAAGACAGACCCCGTTGTTTCGGATTTGTGTTTGGGGGGAGGCTATTGAAATTCGAGTGACCAAAGGGCTGATCAACAGCGACAATGGTTAAACGCTGGGCAAAGCTTACAACCCAGCTCTCAGCCAACGAAAATCACAGACTCAGTCGAGAGCCACAGAAGCACAGAGAAACCGGGGTTCGAGACCAGTCTTCGGCGATGGCGTTTCCATGTTCAAACGTGTGTGAAATCTTATGCGACTTAACTGCTAAGGTCATCAGTCCCTAAGCTTACACACTACTTAACCTAAAGTATCCTAAGGACAAACACACACACCCAGGCCCGAGGGAGGATTCGAACCTCCGCCGGGACGAGCCGCACCGTCCATGACTGCAGCGCCTGAGACCGCTCGGCTAATCCCGCGCGGCATGGCGTTTCCCCACCACTACGCCCGACGCGTCGTGTGGCCGGGTAGTGGGGGGGAGGAGTGAGGGGTGATCACAGTATAAAGGAGGCAGGATGTAGCGAAGACACTCATTTATCACCTGAAGATGGCTGCAAGGTACACAGTCGAAATATCGTGCTATGAAGACAACTGCACCTGTCTGGACACCCAACAACAGCACAAACAGATCCCGAATATTGATCATCATTGGAAATTCTATTACTGAATAGTGCTGGAAGATGTTAATCGCCGGCCAGAGTGGCCGTGCGGTTCTGGGCGCAACAGTCTGGAACCGAGCGTCCGCTACGGTCGCAGGTTCGAATCCTGCCTCGGGCATGGATGTGTGTGATGTCCTTAGATTAGTTAGGTTTAATTAGTTCTAAGTTCTAGGCGACTGATGACCTCAGAAGTTAAGTCGCATAGTGCTCGGAGCCATTTGAACCATTTCTGAAGATGTTAATCACGAATAAAAAAAGAGTAATGACGAAGTAAAATCGAGGGAAGCATCATAGATTAAATTCTGGAAAGCTACTGCAACTCAGTTCGGAATCCGAGTCAAGTAAAGAGTGCCAACTAAATTGCTGCAGTAAGCGTGTGGTACATAAAATAGTAGACCGAGCACTCCAAACAGTAATAATACGGTAACGATGTCTCTTAACAGTGATTAACACAAATGAGGAGTTAAAGAAGGCTGAACTTTCCATCGTAGAGACCGTTACAGATGAAGTGCTCCTTAAATCGCTCATCTACATTTACATCCGAACTGCTCAAGCAGTCATACAATGTCTAGCGGGGAGCGCACGTTGTAGCGGAATCAGTTTTCCGTGATGTTGTGCAGGAAGAAAGGCTGTCTTTAAAACTCTGTATACGCCTCACTTTCTTTAATTTTGATCTCGTGGCAATTAAGCGAGTTATAGATTGGAGAAAGTAATAGTTTCCTGACTCTTATTGCAACGTGAGCTCTTGTGATTTTGCGGATAAGGATCTACTTGCATCTAGGCGCTACAGTCTGGAACCGCGCGACCGCTACGGTCGCAGGTTCGAATCCTGCCTCGGGCATGGATGTGTGTGATGTCCTTAGGTTAGTTAGGTTTAAGTAGTTCTGAGTTCTAGGGGACTGATGACCTCAGATGTTAAGTCCCATAGTGCTCAGAGCCATTTGAACCATTTGATCTACTTGCAGCGATTGCGGCTGATGCCACTGCAGTCAAACAGAGACTTGAATTTATTTACATTCCCAATCCCGTTTTCGACAAAGCTTTTCCTCTCTTCACCACGTCCGGTGACAGCTAAGTTTTCGGAGAAGAAGCACATGAATAAAGCTGTCTTGTTTTTCAGTTTTCCTTTACAGTGCTTACATAGATATTGAAGATAAACAGATGGTTAAAATGGCTCTAAGCACTATGGGAATTAACTTCTGAGGTCATCAGTCCCCTAGAACTTAGAACTACTTAAACCTAACTAACCTAAGGACATCACACACATCCATGCCCGAGGCAGGATTCGAACCTGCGACCGTAGCGGTCTCGCGGTTCCAGACTGTAGCACCTAGAACCGCTCGGCCACTCCGGCCGGCTAAAGATAAACAATCTAGTCGGTTTTGCGTACCCTGCCACAAGCATCTAATGCTACTCAAAAGATTAATAAGCAAGCCGATTTTCTCTTACGCTCATTTTTGTGTTCAACGTCTGAAATACAATAACACCTGATAAAATAGTTGAAAAATATCGATGTGTCAGCGTAGCATTTCCACACCCTCCATTAAAATTAAAATGAGACTCGAAATGAAGTCCCATGCTTCTTGAGAGAGCGTAGGGGAACGATGCGGGCGACCTGCACAGCCGTACTAGGCAAGGTCCTAGTGGAGGTGGTTTGCCGTTGCCTTCCTCCGACCGTAATGGGGATGGATGAAGATGGCGACGACGACACAACAACACCCAGTCATCTCGGGACAGGTGAAAATCCCTAACCCCGCCGGGAATCGAACCCGGGACCTCGTGCTTGGGAAGCGAGAACGCTAGCGGTTTTTTTTTGTTTTGTTTGTTTGTTTGTTTGTTCGGTGTGGATGTCCCATGACAGCCGTTGACTCAGTTTTCTTGTTACAGAGGGCAGATAACCCTCTGACCGAACATGCTGATCTACCGTGTTGGGACACTAGACCACGAGCGGCGGACTAAAATGAGACTACAACATAGTACTGGCGCAAAAGATGAATTTCAGTGCATCGGGAGTAAATAAAATAAAATGTCTAGAGTGTGATAAGTGTTACAAAGGACAGATAGAGCTCAGTTTGCCGCGCGTAGTGGCCGCGCGGGTTGAGGCGCCTTGTCACGGTCTTCGCTGCCGCTCCCGCCGTAGGTTCGAGTCCTCCCTCGGGCACTGGTGAGTGTATTGTTCTCAGCATAAGTTAGATAAAGTTAGTTTAACTAGTGTGTAAGTCTAGGGATCGATGACCTCAGCAGTTTGGTCCCTTAGGAATTCACAAACACACAACTCAGTTTCCATTTCCATTTCGATTCAATCAAATAATAAAGCTGCTAAGCATAAGACATCAAGTACAGAAGAAAACGTGGCACTGGTACATACAGTCCCAAAGAGTCATTACCTTAAATGTGCTGGAGTAACTTGAAATTTTCGTGCGTCGCTAGTGGGAGCCCGAGAATTGCTTAATGAACAAAAGGATTCTCAGACACACAGATTTTTTTCAACTTTACACTGAGGTGACAAAAGGATCGAGGCAGCGATATGCACGTATACAAATAACGGTAGCATCGCGTACACAAGGTGTAAAAGGGCACTGCGATGTGATTCATGTGAAGACGTTTCCGACGTGGTTATGGCCGCATGACGGGAATTAAGAGACTTCGAAAGTGGTTGTGGTAGTTGGAGCTAGAGCTTGGGACATTCCATTTCGGAAATCGTTAGAGAATTCTACATTCCGAGATCCACAACGAGTGTGTTGAGAATACCAAATTTCAGGCATTGCCACTCAACACGGACAACACAGTGGCCGACGGCCTTCACTTAACGACCGAGAGCAGCGGCGTTTGCGTAGAGTTGTCAGTGCTAATGAACAAGCAACACTTCGCGAAATAACCGCAGAAATCAATGTGAAACGTCCGACGAACGGATCAGTTAGAATAGTGCGGCGAAATTAGGCGTTGACTGGCTACGTCAGCAGACGACCGACGCGAGTGCCTTTGTTAACAGCACGACGTCACCTACAGCGCCTCTGGGCTCCTGACCATACAGTTGGACACTAGACGACTGGAAAATCGTGGGCTGGTCAGATGAGTCCTGATTTCATTTGTTAACATCTCATGGTAGGGTTCGAATGTGGGAAGCCATAAACCCGAGTTCTCAACAATTCACTGTGTCAACCTGAGGTGGCTCCATACGGGTATGACCTGTGTTTACATGGAATTTACTGGATCCTCTGGTCCAAGTTAACGGAACATTGATTGGAACTGGTTATGTTCGGCTACTTGGAGACCGTTTGCAGGTATTCATTGATTTCATGTTCCCAAACAAGATGGAGTTTTTATAGATGGTAATGCTTCATATTGAGAGGCACCCACATGCCTTGCTCATACTGTGGCATCAAGCAGTCAGGCCTGCAAGATGAGTGGTCTGCCAAGCGAGTGGATTCATTCATAATTTATCGAGTAACATGAACTCTCGTACTCACAATTTAAGTTACAAGTTATCCTCCTATATGATTAATACGCAACGGAAACACGCATCTGACTATCAATAATTTACAGAACTCTGACTGTACACTACGCACTGGCAATACCACATTTTCCTTCTTGTCTTTTATTTAACGGCTTTTGTCAACACGTGGCCACCGCACACATTATAAATTCGGGACATTATGACAACATACAATTCGAAGTAAAAGGCCACCAATCTTTTTCTTCTCACTATCTTATTTATTCCGATAAATCCTCTAACCTAAACACACAAATTCTACAACCTACAACAATAACACATAAGAAATTCCGCCCAGTGGGCATGGCTTTACAATGATGAATCTCTATATTATGGTCTCGTAATTACTTTTAACGCTACAGTGCACTTTCTGGATAGGATGGTGGATCTTTTATTGTACCTCACACTTCGACTCTCACAATCATCATCACTAAACTTTCCTCCAGACCGAGCGGTACCGAAGGAACAGCATAACCCACTAGTCTTTTGAAACTACCTCGCTACTCTCCCATGCAAACCACACATACCCAAATTACATGACATACCACACTACAACATGAAATACTACACAGAGAATAGTCACAACATTATCACTTTCAGCTTTCCCACTTCAATTAATATTTATCCCAGTTTCACACGACACTGCCCCACTTTGTAATTCTACTTTCCTACTATGAACTCTGGAGATATTTGCACGTCTTCCTGTGCAATGCAAGCCAAGTGGCGTTGCTGGATAGACGGCCGACTCACCTTGCTTCTCTCTCAGTTTTTGGATCAAGCGTCACACGGAATCATATCACACAATTTAACATTAAGAACATCACACACGCGAGTCCTCAACTGATACCATGGACGAGTACTTCTCTTTATCCTTTGTCTCGTACACAGATTGAGACTCACACAGTACTCACCACGTGGAAGTACTCGTCTCTAATTTCAAGTCCTGCACGCGCCATTTCTTAAATATTTCAACTTATGGTACACACCCTATTTCTTAAATATTTCAACTTATTGTACACTCGCTAGTAATTCAGCTTAACTTAAGCACACGGAAGTATTTCAACTTATTGCTACACGTGGTTTCATTGTGACCGTTGGTCACTTCTGAAGATTACTACAATCCCTTTAATATTACCTGCCTGACATTTAATTCTCCCCACAAAAGTTCCTGAAATAGAGAAATTATTATTTCAAACTACTCTTAAATATTCCACATGCATACCATGTCTCTACTCTTTCATCATTACGAAGCACAACTAAAACAGGTCTTAACAGCACAAGATCCAGCGGCAGAGTGCTGAAACATGGCCGTTCCTGAGGTTCTCTCCCATCTCTGTCGAGGTGGGGGAAGCACCTTGCTATCGTATTGGTCAGCCACATTTCAGGCGCTCAAAGCTCTGGTAAATTTCATCTCTTTGGTCCCACCAAAGGTGGCCAAAGTACCGTCTCAAAGATGATCATATATTCACATTCACTATCTGCGGTTAGCAGACGACCATACATTCATTCATTTCACAGATCTCACCAAACTGGATGTAGGGATTTACTTTGTGGGAGTGCACATGTGATCAATTAAATAAATAAATTGTCATTCTTTCCCACACTGGTATCCGGCTTCGCTGTATTAATTGAAATTGAGTTATTTTACAAAAAAAAGTGTTGTTCTGACAAAAATAATGAAGTATGTTGTACCTATTTTCAATGTCGGGCGGTACTGTACCCTTTCAATATCACCGGACCACAATTGTTCGGGATTTGTTTGAAGAATATTCTGGACAATATGAATGGATGAGCTGGCCACCCAGATCGCCCGACATGTATCCCACTGAACATACAAGGGACATAATCGAGATGTGAGTTCGTGCACGAAATCCTGCACCGGCAACACTTTCGTAACTATGAACGGCTATAGAGGCAGCATGGTTCAGTATTTCCGCAGGAAACTTACAACGACTTGTTGAGTCCATGGCGAGTCCAGCTGCTGCACAATGCAGGGCAAAAGGAGGGCCAAGATGACATTGGGAGGAATCCCATAACTTTTGTCACCTCAGTGTATAAAGACATTGTATAGATACATACCGCCATATACAGTACAGGCTGAAGCAGTTACGCAGCTGCACAGTTTACACCGGCCGTAGGGACTAGCTTGGCGGAGACGAGACCAGTCCAACAGCAAAAATGGACTATAGGCTGCACTTATTGTACTGCGATACAAGACAGAAGAAAATTTTTGTGAACTGCGAGATTCTCTTATACTGCAGTTTTAGTTTTATTCACAGACCAGAATTTTATCTTTCTTACTTTTCTGTAATTACGCAAGGACTTTACCATCTTGACGTAAACATATAGAGGGTGCCACCTCCTGATATGTTTTTCTACAATCGTTTATAGTTCTTGACTTTGTAGTGCAAGTACATTGGCACAGGGTGGTTATAATTACATTTATTGACAGAGGGTCAGTGCCGGCTAAGACTATCGTACGACAGCGAAATTTCTGGATATTCTAATGCGTTATTACGAACCGATTTACGCTGGAAAATAACTGGTTCCAATTTCGAACACCAGTTGTAAACTGGCGTTGTGAATGCAAGAAAGACGTATAGAAATGTTTTCATATGTAACGGAACAGAAACGGCTCGTAGACACCAAATGTCAAACAAGTGAGAAAGGTGTAGTGTTGGTAGTATTATTAACCACAGCTTACACAATCTGTTCAATACGAGCACTGGAGACTTCGACGAGACGCTGCATCCGTAAAACGACGTTATCAACAGCTACTGACAGCAGTTGCGGTGGAATCTGAGCAACGTGTTCCTGTACACTGGCTTTCAGATCAGGTAGAGATTGAACATGTCCTTGGTATAAGCGTTGTTCTAGATACCCCCAGAGCCTAATGTCTCATGGATTCAGTTCAGGCGACCTTGCAGGCCAAGCGCCTGGGAAGCCTCTGGAGATAACACGTATGTGAAAGGTTGCATTAAGGACATCCGTCACTGGGCGAGCAACATGAGATTTTGGCCATTTTGCATGTAATTTCCTCACCGTTGCGCTCTTCCAAAGCGGGAATCACATGCTGCACAAGGAGGTCTCTATAAGTTGCAGTGGGCACAGTACATCTGACATTCTCTTCAATGAAGAACGGACGGAGGGCAGAGTTGCTTGTAAATACACACCATAGGGCCACACACAACGAGCGCAATGGCTCTTCATGCACAACACACGGTTGAACAGTACCCCAAATTCGTTAGTTCTATGTACTCAAAACTGCACTCTGTAACGCAAAATATGCCTCGTCACTCCACAGAATATTGCCCGGCCACATGTCATTAATTTTGATCCATGCCAGAAACTGAAAAACATATTCAGATGTTGCTGCCGATCATGAGATTTCAGTTGCTACACCATCTGGATCTTGTACAGATACCAGTTTAAAAAGACGTAAAATTTTCCTCACTGTTGACCGTAGGATGATCAGCTCTTGTCACACTGACTTCGGGCCTCTCATTAGAGTTTTCAGTCAGGAATACTCTGTCACAGGCCGTAATTGCTGCCGTTCATATAAAACAGTTACACTCACAGCTCACAGTCTCTATGCTCGACAGTCATTCTGTTCACTCTCGTTATGCCTTGTCAAATGACAGTGTGGTTGTCATACTGTTATATTGTGTGCAATGCCAAGTTTACACTTGGTGGCCAAAATTGGAACTATGTTTTTTCATCGTGCGTCAGTACTGCATTAACGCATTTTCATATCTACGAAGTTCGCTGCCATACGGTAAACTCAGCCACCTGGTACTTATGGAAGCTTCACACAGCACACTAAACGTAGAACTGGTATTACATAAACGTTTATCTATATAATAATAAAACTGTAAACCATCGTGTATGTACGAGGGCTGATTGAGAAAGACTGAGGCTTTTTTTTTTTCTCACAGGTGTTTATTACTCCGGCCAACGGCCTTGCCGCAGTGGTAACACCGGTTCCCGTCAGATCACCTAAGTTAAGCACTGTCGGGCTGGGGTAGCACTTGGATGGGTGACCATCTGGTCTGCCGAACGCTGTTGGTAAGCGGGAGGCACTCAGCCCTTGTGAGGCAAACTGAGGAGCTACTTGATTCAGAAGTAGTGGCTCCGGTCTCGGAAACTGCATACGGCTGGGAGAGCGATGTGCTGACCACATACCCCTCCATATCTGCATCCAGTGACGCCTATGGGCTGAGGATGACACGGCGTCCGGTAGGTACCGTTGGGCCTCCAAGGCCTGTTCGGGAGGAGTTTAGTTTTAGTTTTAGTTTATTACTCCATTTCTGTGTGTACATGATCTTTTTCAAAGTATTCCCCTCCTTCTTGAATGCACTTTTTATGGCATCTCTGCCAGCCCTTCAACACAGATGCATACCTTTCTTTGAGAATCGCCTCACTTTTCTTGAGCATTGCTTCAGAATTCTCAAGTCGAATGTGCACCCAAAGCTGTGCCTTTAGTGATGGGAATAAAAAAATCACAGGTTGCAAGATCAGGGTTGTAAGGCGGATGCAGTATACAGATAATGTTGAATTGAGCCAGGAACTGCATGACTAGTTCTGCGACCTGAGGGCGCGCATTGTCATGATGAAGTCGCCACGCAGTCCTTGAAAGCTCTGGTCGTTTCCTTGCAATGCCATCTCTCCGTTTAGCCAATACTGAGGTGTAGTATGCTGCAGTAATTGTATTGTGAGATGGAAATGCATGCTGATAAATCGTTCCATTTCAATCAAAAAATGTGATAGATATCACTTTCCCTGCAGATGAAACAACTTTCGCAGTTTTTTGGTATTGAAAAACCTAACGATTTCCACAGTCTGTTGGCTCGTTTTCCTTCAGTATCACAATCTCATCACCCATGATAATCGATTCCAGAAACGCATACCCTCCATCACCAAGGAGACGCAGCACGTCATGGTTGTCTCCATTCGCTCAACCTTTTGTTCGGGAGTAAATAGACGTGGCATTCAACGGGCACAATCACAGGCCGTATGGGGACGATCATGCATAATCATAAAGACACTGCCGGCCGGGATGGCCGAGCAGTTCTAGGCGCTACAGTCTGGAACTTACGGTCGCAGGTTCGAATCCTGCGTAGGGTATGGATGTGTGTGATGTCCTTAGGTTAGTTAGGTTTAAGTAGTTCAAAGTTCTAGGGGACTGATGGCCTTAGAAGTTAAGTCCCATAGTGCTCAGAGCAATTTGAACCATTTGAACCATAAAGACACTGCCATATGAAATTCTCAACACTTCTCTGAAGTTACATTATATTATCCGCTGATCCACACGGACAATCACAGCAGTTGTGTTGATGTTGTCTTCAGTCACAGCAGAAACCGAAACACTATCTTGCGCAATACAGACAAGACAGGCTTCTCTGAAGTCCTTGAGTCACCTAAACACTGTTGCACAAGGTAACGCGTCTTTACCGTACGTTTGCAGCAGCTTTTCGCAAGCTTCAGTAGGTGTACGTTTCCAACAAACACAGAATTTTATTGTGCTGTACTGCTCCCATCGCGCCGCCTCAAACTGTTTGGTACGTGAAATTCAAAGAGCGTCTACAAGACAGAGCATTACTACCAACTTACCTGTATGAGAGTGCTGCCGCCTATGGACGTTATACAAAAACCCACTCTTTTCAAATATTCGTGGTACAGATAGGACACTATTACGGAAGATACAAAAAAATATCATTATCAGTCTATGTTGATCAGCCCAAGTACATTGAAAATACTTGCCAAAAAATGATGGCGGGTGATGCAGGAAGTGTAACAGGAGCCTAACCTGTAGAAAAAATAAAGAAATGTTAATATAGATTTCCCTTCCTGCCACTTAGGCCACTTAGTAGTGTACTGTGTCCTGCTCGTGTCCGTAGATGAACAAAGATCACTTAAATTCGTACGACTCATAGCAGATATCTTGCTGCTCAGCTTCATCACCAAAACCATATTTTTTCTGCAGGGTAGGCTCCTGTTACACTCCCTGCATCACCCGCCAACATTTTTTGGCAAGTATTTTGAATGTACGAGGGCTGATCAACAAAGACTGATAATGATATTTTTTTGTATCTTCCGTGATAGTTTCCTATCTGTACCACGAATATTTGAAAAGAGTGGGTTTTTGTATAACGTCCAAAGGCGGCAGCACTCTCATACAGGTAGGTTGGTAGTAATGCTCTGTCTTGTAGACGCTCTTTGAATTTCACGTACCAAACAGTTTGAGGTGGCGCGATGGGAGCAGAACAGCACAATAAAATTCTGTGTTCGTTGGAAACGTACAGCTACTGAAGCTTGCGAAAAGCTGCGGCAAACGTACGGTAAAGACGCGTTACCTTGTGCAACAGTGTTTAGGTGAGTCAAGGACTTCAGAGAAGCCTGTATTTAACATCTTAGATGCAATCGTTTGTAACTGCTGCTGGCGTTCTGTCCAGAGAAACTAGTCATACGAGTAACACAGCTGGAGGGCGGCCGAAACGAAGCAGTGCTCTCGCAGATCTTGCCTGTGTATCTGGTCGTTAAAAGGAGAACGTGACTTTTTTTAAAAAGTGTTGCCATATATGAGATAGACCAGTTTAAAGAGCGAGGATGTGTTCTGCCGTCTGGTCACATGGGCGTGCCCACCGACGACATGTCTGACCCAGTTTCCTTCGCAAGAACTGAGCTGGTCGTTGTTCGTTAGTGAAGAAGAGAGCAACGTGCTCATGGCGACGTGAAATGCCTCTCTAATCGATTTTGTTTCTGAGGAGACATTTGGGGTACTACTTTGATAGATGGTAAATACAGTGCATTTACTATTACATATATGTTTTCTCATCAAAATAAATAATTCAGTAATCAGTTTTATTCTTGTTCAGTTCTGACGCCTGGACCATACAGTTAGTGCAGTTCGCTGATTTCCATATTCCTTCTTCCTCTTCTCTACGAGTTATAAAGGCACATTTGCATGCCGTGCGTGAGTTTCCTCGGAAACGCGAAATCTTAATCTGTGAGAAATAAATAAAGCCTATGGCACACAACTGCAGCGCTGTGTCGCTGATAAAACAAAAACAGAATTACGTTACTCGTATGTTTGATTAAAAAAGGAGAGGCTCTGGTTCAAGTGGTGCGAGAAGCACGTATTTTAGTGTATTGTCTGGCACACCGCCATATTTCATGTTATAGAAAATTACTGCGAGTTGCAACCATACTAGGCACTCGATTCTGAAAAGAATTTATATTTATAAAAGTAAGTAGGATTATGAACTGTAGGCTTATTCATTGAATATATATGATTTAACTAACTGTGTAATTTTTTGTTTAGTAGACAATCACCTCTGTACGACGTTTTGGCATGGCTGGCAAATTATTGTAATATTGAGATTTAGTTTATGAGTCCGCACCTACCGCAGCAGTCTTTGGAAACGATTTAAATACGAAGTCCGATTATTTGAGTCTTATTTCACGGTCAACTACGAATAACATTACATTTACGAAAAAGCCATTGTCAAGCGTCTGATACCAAATAATTAAACGTCACGTAAATATTAATTACAACCAATCACTATCATACAATAATACATAATTAATATTTTATTTTATTTTATTTTATTAATTTTATATTGGCGACCGTGACAGGACGTTGTTCAGTTAGTACTTGACAAAGACATTCAAGACATGCAAACACACTCATCTGACACAGAGCTAATGGACTTGAAAACATTGCTTGATCATAAGATAAGTGAAGCTACAGCTCTCAGTGTACATGAACGTATAAAACTACAGGAAGTGTTATCCAAATATTTACAAGTTTTTACCAAACGATTAGGTGTTATCAACACTTATGTGTACAAGATTGAAGTTAAGCCTCACAAGATCTTCTACCATAAGACATATAACGTACCGTTATCTCAACGACCTGCTGTGTGGCAAGAATTAAAACAAATGTTAGACTGGAAGGTCATTGAACCATCCACCTCACCTTATTGTAGTCCTCTACTTGTTGTCAAAAAATCAAATGGAAGCATTAGGTTAGTGTTAGACGCACGAGCTATTAATGAAATAATTTTACCGGTTCACACAAAACCTGAAAATTTAGAAGAGCAATTACAGAAATTTCTAGATGCAAAATATTTTTCCACAATAGATCTCGCTAATTCGTTTTGGCAGGTGGGTATCACTCCTGATTCTCGGAAATATACTGCATTTATGTTCGGGGGGGGGGGAACCTGTCAGTTTTGTGTTCTACCCTTCGGACTGAATGTCAGCTCTGGGGTATTCATTACAGCCCTGGATACCGTGCTTGGCGACGATTTAGTTGAGACAGTCACACACTATGTAGATGATATACTGATAGCTACACAATCTTGGAATGAACACGTTGACACTCTTCAAAGAATTTTAGAAAAATTTGCACAAGCTGGAGTCACAGCCAACCTAAGAAAATCAAAATTTGGTTGCAGTGAGATAAAGTATTTAGGACATATCATTAATTCACAGGGCATACGTCCGGATCCCAGTAAATTAGATGCTATCAGAAACTTTCCTAGCCCTCGAACTAAAAAGCAGTTAAAATCACTCCTTGGGCTATGTTCATTTTTCAGACGTTTTTTGCCACAACCACTTTTGAACAGTAAACATCTGCTAAATCTACTTAGAAAGAATCAAGTTTGGATCTGGTCGGAACAGTGCCAGAATGACTTTAATACAATTAAACATGCTTTAGTGAATGCTAACATTTTGAGCCATCCAGATTTCAATTTAGATTTTTGTATGACTTGTGACGCTTCACGTACTGGCTTGGGCTGTTGCTTATTTCAAGTTGTAAAGAATAAAGAGGAGGAACAGATAAGAATTATTGGGTTTGCGAGTCGCACTCTAACTGAATGTGAGCGTACATACTCCACTACTGAGTTAGAAACACTTTCCATAGTATGGGCATTCAAGAAATTCAATTATTATTTATTTGGAAAACATACGGTAATTTACACCGATCACCAGGCCCTGACATTTTTGTTAACTTGTAAACTTGTACATCCTAGACTATCACGATGGGCAGTTACACTTCAGAACTACTGTTTTGAAATTAAGTACATAAGAGGTAAGGACAACACCATTGCAGACACTTTGTCTAGACTTCCACAAGGTATGAATGATACCAACAGTGACTTAGAAAATATAAATGACTACAGGATTCTCTTAATGCAAGACAAGCAGTATCACCAATATTATATTGATATGTGCAGAAACATGGCTGAATTACAAAAATCTGATCCTCACTGGTATAAGATAATAACATTACTGGTAGAAAAACACAACCATCCTTTGACTAAGTATTACAAGTTACACAATGATGTGTTATTTTACCGCCGACATCCAAATGCCACTAACTGGTGTGTATGCATTCCCAAAGAGTCTGAACGTAATCTAATTTGGCACACACACTTAGTTTGGGGTCATTATGGGACGAAAAAGTGTTTGGCAAAGCTCAGTACATACTGTTATTTTAGCAATATGAGAAGAAAAATTTATAGGGAACTAAAAACATGTGTCATATGTCAAAAATCAAAACCTCAGAATTTATCCACAAAAACAGATTTACATTCTATTTTACCTAGTAAACCCCTGGAAATTCTGTGTACTGACATCAGTGGACCGCATCCAGCAAGCTCTGGAGGCGTCAAATATATCTTAGCTTTTTACGATATATTTTCTAAACATGTAAAACTTTATGCTTTAAAATCCGCCTCTGCAAATGCTATAATACGAAGATTCTCAAGTGATTACCTGACGCACGTGGGAAAACCTAAAGCAATTCTGTCAGATAATGCAGCATACTACTCTGGGTACAAATGGAGAAATTTCTTGAAGGACAATAACATTAAAAGTATATTTATTTCAAAGTTTAGTCCACAATGTAACGCGACTGAGAGACTTTTCCGAGAACTAAATCGATTCATGAGGACCTATATTTCATCAAAACATACTAATTGGGTGTCCTACCTAAGCCTTTTCGAAGACGTACACAATAACTTAAATATTTACGATACAAATTACACACCTAACGAGATTATGTTCAATTGCAAACAGAACGATCAGTGGATAGAACCATTACCTAAGTTGTCAGACAAGGAAATCACACCTGAACAGAAAATAAAAGAAGTATTGACTACATTGACACATCACGCACAGATACGAAACAAACATCACACAAACATAATAAAAAGAAAACAAAAATTCAAGGTAGGAATGCTTGTACTACTTCGTACTCATCATAAATCTGTAGCACTCAAACGACGCAACGCTAAGTGGCGTCTGCTATATGAAGGACCTTATATAATTGTTAACATACCGCATCCTGGTGCGTATCTGTTACAACATCCTAGAACTAACAAAATTATTGGGCTATACGCACACCGAGATCTTAGAGCATTTCATGCCAAATAATGTCAAAGTCACACCCATGAAAACATTGCTAAGCAACTCGCAAAACTCTGTTTGCTACAACACAGATAATAAGCAGTATAGAAATTTTCATTTCAGCGTTCCAGAGTCGCAGTTGAAGACAGAAGAACTTTTCTTTCAACGCCGCGGCTCCACCGAGAAGACTGAATATTAAAGTAAAATTTATGATTACGTAGCAGTGAATGACATGTTAATTTTTCACGGAACATTTGTTATTGTAGGTACCACTGACCTGGTATGACACCTGACGAACCGACAGACGTCATCTGTGAAGCGATCTTTTACTTTGAGAAATAGATTAGACGCACATCTCTCAACACGAAAGGCATCTATCAGTAGTCAAGGCCACACAGACACTCTACACACACGCACAAAACGCGAGGAATCGAACATTTTCTCTCTCTTACTATTTTGAATATTTATTGAGTAGCGAAAACGCCTGGTCTTGCCTACTGATGTAATGAATGTTGTGTCTAACCTATCTTAATTTCAGATGACATCACAAAAAACATCGATAAAATCCCAGCAAAACCGTTAAAGGGGATGTAAATATCTGCAATTCATGTAATCAAATGTGACACAATGTAATAACCTATAGCTATGTAATGATGATGTAAACATGTTTATGTGCAACTGTATTATGTTTATACTAAGAAAATATGTGACGTGTGTATGTATGATTACTTATGTTTTTTTTTTAACTGATGTATAATGTAACTGTTACTGTGTGAAAATTTGAACGATAACGAGTGCCAAAATGTGAAAAACTTTTTAAAAAAAAAATGCGTAGTGAACCACTGTTCACGGACATTAACGTACATTACTAAGTCTGCAACTACGCAGAAACCTATGTGAAAGAAACTGTTAATGACATTCATGATGCATCGTACCTTTGTAAACGCGATGAACGATTTCTTCGATGAGTAACTACGAACATTTAGGTGAGCTATATTAAAAAAAAAAAAAAAAAAACTGAATATGTGAAGTGCATAATTCGTGCATCGTCTAGTGACATTACTACAGTACCCAACTTCAAGGTGTTAACTGGATTAAATGGACACAAAGTGCCTGTCCAGAAAACAACACGACGGGTGGAAGAATTTTGGTTGGAACTTCAGGGAATGAAATGTTCTCGAAATGTGACGGACACTCTTACCTGGACTGTCCAAGGATCGACGCCAGCTATGTGCCGTCCGAGGTTCTGCAACCAAGCTTCCACGGAATGTAAAAAAAAAAACGAACTGCACGTGGACCAATTACTCGACGGGTCACGTCTGATCTGTAATAAACAATGCTTTTTGTCACAACGAACTGCATCACAACGACTATAATGGAAATAGGAAATGGACATGCTTATGTATCGATCACGTTGTTATACAGCGATGTTACTGTGATCAAAAAACTTTACCACGACGACACTAACCTGTGAAACAGTACTGTGCAGTAGATGAATATAAATTGTAATAACGACGCGATGTGTATAGGTCAACGCACCTGAAACAACAGAACATTTTTCGTTGAAGCATTTCATTGCAATGCTATGTAACTAAGAACATTCAACAATCTAAAGTTGTATTGTATTATAACAAATATTGTAATTTTAAAACTAAGTTACCTGTCATAGAATGTAGTCTTCATATGTAATCTTGGTGGAATATTTTCTTTGTGCAACGACTAACAAATGCGCGCGCACACGAACAATATGAACTGCAATACTGTGCCGCGTCATCTAAATTTACGAAATAACGGCAGTGCCGTAGTTATACAGACGCTTCTGCGCATGCGCGCACTCTGTTTTGCCAACATAAGAACTTTTTCGGCGCACGCGCGTCATTCAAATTTTGTATATAATATACAGTATAATGTAAGTCATGTAAATAGTTGTAGATAACTTAGATTTTCTTGTGCCTTTAGGTGAATTGCTCGCATGCAGGTGTGTCCTTTCGCCTCGCAATTCAGGGGGCAATATAAAGGCACATTTGCATGCCGTGCGTGAGTTTCCTCGGAAACGCGAAATCTTAATCTGTGAGAAATAAATAAAGCCTATGGCACACAACTGCAGCGCTGTGTCGCTGATAAAACAAAAACAGAATTACGTTACTCGTATGTTTGATTAAAAAAGGAGAGGCTCTGGTTCAAGTGGTGCGAGAAGCACGTATTTTAGTGTATTGTCTGGCACACCGCCATATTTCATGTTATAGAAAATTACTGCGAGTTGCAACCATACTAGGCACTCGATTCTGAAAAGAATTTATATTTATAAAAGTAAGTAGGATTATGAACTGTAGGCTTATTCATTGAATATATATGATTTAACTAACTGTGTAATTTTTTGTTTAGTAGACAATCACCTCTGTACGACGTTTTGGCATGGCTGGCAAATTATTGTAATATTGAGATTTAGTTTATGAGTCCGCACCTACCGCAGCAGTCTTTGGAAACGATTTAAATACGAAGTCCGATTATTTGAGTCTTATTTCACGGTCAACTACGAATAACATTACATTTACGAAAAAGCCATTGTCAAGCGTCTGATACCAAATAATTAAACGTCACGTAAATATTAATTACAACCAATCACTATCATACAATAATACATAATTAATATTTTATTTTATTTTATTTTATTAATTTTATAGAGTCTGATGTCATTGACAGCAGCCTTGGAAGGAGAGGAGTGGAGAGTCTTGCGAAATTTGTATTTAGAACAAACTGTAACACTATAGCTTGCACCCTACATACCTTTTGTTGGTTCATTTAGCTTTCTGTTTTCTTCAACGTCCCATCATTGAACTTCTGCAATTAGTGTATGTTTAATTTGATACTGTAATGAAGTATCTCTGTAATATGCACAATATGAGCAAATGATATGTTTTGTCATTCTCACATAATCTCTTTGGTTGTCTTTAAAATTGAATAATTTTATTTAAATAATTTTGTGTAGAACTACCAATATGTGCACATAATATGTTTTGTTTAAAGTGATTGTTTGCTGTTGTGTAAACTGCTGACCTTCACTTACGGTTCTTAGTTATTTTGTATGTAAAAGGTGGTGCGGTTCCCCTCCGAAATGTAACTTAGTAGCGCGCGCAAATTGTGGTTGGCATGGGTAGAAGAGGTGGATTAAGAGTCAGTCGGGGACGAGCTACCAAACTGTCAACTGCCCATGTAACAGTTGTGTATTGTGCTGGTGCCGAGAGAGGCTTTTCGTGCCGCTCTCCAATGCTCCGGATGGATGGATAAAGAGCTGGAACTATTCTGGAATTGGTATCTATCATCGCCACCAAGAAATGACAGAGTCCAACATTTCCGCCTGCAAATCTACTCACCGACATGCATTCGCCACCACGTTGCGCAATCACTGAAAAGGAACCAAGGAATTGTAGCAATGTACAGTGAAGGATCAGCTCATGTGGATCATTTATTTTTTTTTTCAATTATAAGGTAAACCAAAGGACTATTTATGGAAACTTACCTTGATTTATCCTCTGTCATATTTCCACTTAGGATCCTTCCATGCTAAAGTGATTACCGAGTGTCCTTATTGAAAGAACTTTAAAGCCCAGTGTTTTACTAATTAATTGCCACTTCAAGATAGTAATAAGAAATTAAGTTAAAGTTAATGTAGCAGAACTGAGTAATATAGTAAATGTTGCTTGCTGAAAATAATTTTTCTATTAAAGCTGCTTATTAATATTTTGTTGCCAATTTCTTAAGTGAATGTTCTCAAAACTGTGGCTTATAGAGTTTTACAAATTAAATGATCGCAGTGCAGCCTGTTGAAAATCACCCAAAGGTGAGCTGTTGTCTTATAACCACATCAAGTTGTGTTCTACTGCAGTAAAAGTTGAGAACTATTGCTGTTGAAAGTTACATGTTCATGATTGTTAAGAGCTTCTTTCTCTAGTGTATTGAAAGTGTGTTTAGTTTGATCTGCTACAGTGGTTAAGATTAAGGGCCAGCCTCCATTGAAAGTAGTTCAAGTGCACGAAGTTACTTAATTGTAGAAAGTTTCAATTACTCTTGCTATTCAAGTCAAATTCTGTACAATATTGGTCTCCTCTTGTGTATTAAAAGTGCATATTAATGGTGTAACAGGATCCACAGTTTGTCTATTGTACTCATGCTAGATAACGATTAACAGGAAGACCACTATCTATGAAAACAGTAACTTCTTTATTCAAAAGACAGTGAGAAGTAATTTGTTAGTGAACTCGATTTAATTTTCATTCTAAGTAGAAAGGTGTTTAGTAGTGAGAGACTTAATCAATGCACAATAACTAATTTTGCTGTGAACCATATCCATATTTCATGTCAGATAGGAATATGTTTGAAAAGTAATATTGAACCTATGTCCAGTTTACGATTCTACAGTGAATATTAATAGTAACGTTATTGAGACCATTCAGTTTGACTAAGTCCTCAAGGTAATAGTGTGTTCCGTTATCTGTTATATTTATACAAATATTTTCTTCTGTTCTGTCAGCTCCAACCTTAACGTTCACATACCTGTATGCAGGCGCCAGAGTTCATTGCACTCTCGTGTGGCAAAGTATAGGTTGTGTTTGTCCGTTAAAGTTACTCATACCTATTTTCTTAAACAAGAATGTTAATCGTTCTCATGCCTATTTAGGCTGGCAACTGTTTTCTTTATCCTTTGAACAGTGTGGATAGGTAAAATATTGTTTGCTACTGTTTAAATATTTACGTAATTCTGACTTTCACTTCCGATAAGCCACCTCCGTTAGGTACATCGCGGTCAACACAAAAAAATTCCTTTCAGAGGGTAACACTGCTCTGTTGCTTTATACCATAATTGCTTTAACAAGATAGTTCCATTTTACGATCTGCCTCCAACTTTAAGGTTATGGTATAGCAGCAGCAGACGGTAGTTATAAAACGATTACAGTTAAGGGTTGGAAATGAAATGTCTGATGAAAGTATGATAGGAACGGCAGTGAGTCGAAGCTGCTGTCTTTCCAGTCACTAAGACAAAAACAAAGTGCGTGGTGACTGGAAAAGGAGATAAAATAACCAGTATTAAGGTAGAACGAATTAAAATTAGCTGACTGATAGCTTTCAAGAAAATTGGAAGCATATTAACGGAAGATTTAAAGTGCTACTAGGAGGTCAAAGTTCGAACTGCGGTAGCCAAGGAAGCTTGCGGTAGAAAGAGAAACTTATTACTTGGGAAGCTAGATAAAGAGCTCAGGAAAAGATTAAGAATAATTTGGTATGTCTCCATGGCCTGGTGCAAGTCTTTCAGTCGGACGCCAGTTTGGCGACTTTCATGTCCCTAATTCTGCCTCACTTATCAAACCGTGGAAAGAGTGCCCACTGTTTAACGTGGAATCCAAACCACTTGTTGTACCCGACATAGAGAGTAACCGTGGGGAGAACTGCCTTCGGGAAGAACAAATAATAATCATAATAATAATAACAGCAGCTTTACAAGAATTATGATCTGTCGATGGGCTGTAGCCCCGTAAAAGTCCCGCCTCTAAAAGTTTCAAACGGGTATGCTACATGAAGAATTTCTCTCTTACCACACTTCCCCTCTAAAATAGTCTCCAGTAGCGTTAGGTATCGCAGGATGTTCCTCATCAAGTTACTCATTCTTCTCCTGGTGTTCCATAGTTCCTGTGACTCAGTGACAGCTCTTACGTACTGAGATAGACGTGGCCGAAACTATACCGTTGGCCTGCGACCATTTTGAAGTTGTCATGGTGGCAGTCTTCTAAGAGGGACCTTTCGTAGTTCTTTAATACATCAATAAGGACGAGTTGAAAGTTGGAGAATATGTTTCGTGACTTTGTCTAAACCCAGTTGTCCTTGATGTTGGGACTGATGTAGTCCCACCTTGCTAGTTTGACTCAAGACATGGTCACTGCTCAGTCTGTTCAAACGTTTCCACGATCCAATTACTGAATTCATGGAATCCAACGCTTTCAAAAAAATTGCTATTTCATGTGAAGCAGTCAGTTCTTTTGATGTTCAAAGGCTCTAGGCTACCTAGCGAGCAGGAGTTATTTCGGTCCCACCAATTTAAAGTGCCAGTAGGCCAAGACCAAACTATAAAATATGCACCAGTGTTCAGTTTTTCCTCCTCTTTATACAGAAATAAAAAAAAGTTCTACATCACCTCGGTTCCGAGAGTTCGAGGAAACTGTACATAAAATTGCAATAGAGATCAACATAAACATCATTTCCGCCAATTTTATTGCTCAGGGAAACCACACATTGAATGTTGTACCACCATACAGAGGTGGTGGTCCAGACTGCTGTACACACCGGTACCTCTAATACCCATTAGGACGTCCTCTTGCGTTGATACTTGCCTGTATTCGTCGTGGCCTACTATCCACAAGTTCCTCAATGGCGATTCGGCGTGGATCCCTCGGAGTGGTTGGTGGGTCACGTCGTCTATAAACAGCCCTTTTCAATCTATCCCACGCATATTCGATACGGTTCATGTCTAGAGAACATGCTGACCACTTTAGTCGAGCGATGTCATTATCCTGAAGGAAGTCATTCACAAGATGGGGGCGCGAATTGTCGTCCATAAAGACGAATGCCTCGCCAACATGCTGCCGATATGGTTGCACTATCGGTCGGAGGATGGCATTCACGTATCGTACAGTCGTTACGGCGCCTCCCATGACCACCAGCGGCGTACGTCGGCCCCACATAATGCCACCCCAAAACATCAGGGAACCTCCATCTTGCTGCACTCGGTGGACAGTGTGTAAGGCGTTCGGCGTTACCGGCTTGCCTCGAAACACGTCTCCGACGATTGTCTGGTTGAAGGCATATGCGACGCTCATCGGTGAAGAGAACGTAATGCCAATCCTGAGCGGTCCTTTCGGCATGTTGTTGGGCTCATCTGTACTGCGCTGCATGGTGTCGTGGTTGCAAAGACGGACCTCGCCATGGACGTCGGGAGTGAAATTGTGCATCATGCAGCCTATTGCGCACAGTCTGAGTTGTAACACGACGTCCTGTGGCTGCACGAAAAGCATTATTCAACATGATGGCGTTGCTCTCAGGGTTCCTCCGAGCCGTAATCCGTAGGCAGCGGTCATCCAAAGCAGTAGTAGCCCTTGGGCGGCCTGTCTCTCTGTATGTCCTCTATGTCCGAGCAACATCGCTTTGGTTCACTCTGAGACACCTAGACACTTCCCTTTTTGAGAGCCCTTCCTGGCACAAAGTAACAACGTGGACGCGATCTAACATACAACAAGAGCGTTGTACCTCCGTCCTCGAGAAATGACTGGAACTGATCGGCTGTCAGACTCCCTCCGTCTAGTAGGCGCTGCTCATACATGGTTGTTTACATCTTTGGGCGGGTTTAGTGACATCTGTGAACATTCAAAGAGAGTGAGTCTGTGGTACAATATCCATGGTTAACGTCTATCTTCAGGAGTTCTGGGAACATTTTTGAGACAATGCAGGATGCACTCTATGTTGTACAACATAGTTGGAAATGGTTGCTCATTGCGATATTTAACTGCATAAAAAGTTTCCGACAAGAAAGTAGTAATAATTGGTTTGTAAGCATGTTCATCAACTTTGTCCTCAGTATTTACGTATAGCAGCGTACCTCGAACGAATCGATCACTTCCACATGTAATTCTGATACACGCACACAAGTCTCCTCTTAGCTTCAACTCGGGAAGCTATTTACAACATTTGAAGTGAGTATTGGGGTTGGACAAAAATTTGTAAATACCAAAAACTCGACACGTTAGCATGCCTAATTCGGTGCAGAAAACCCGTTGTCATTCAAAACAGCTTCCAGTCGTCTCGGAATGGATAAATATATATCGTGTATGGTTTTCTAGGGTATCTTACACCATGCTTCCCGCATGATAGTGGCAGATTCAGGTAAGAATGTTGGAGCTGGAAAACGGTCACGCAACTTTCTCTCGAAACTACACCACAAAGGCTGAGTAATATTAAGATCTGATGAGACTGAGGTGGACAGGGAAAATGCAACAATTCATCCTAGTGCTCACAAAACTAGTGCTGGACGATGCGAGCTGTGTGAACAGGGGCCCTTCCATCATCTTAAAAAAGATAATCACCGTAGGAGAACAAACATTGCGCAATGGGATGGACTTGATCAACCGAAATGGTCGCGGCCTTGCAGAGTAATCATCGTACCCTTGGAATACCACGGTATGGCTGCCCAAATCATGATCGAATCCCCACCATGTTTGCCGACCGATGTGGTGGAGCGGCTCTAGGGGCTTCAGTCTGGAACCGCGCGACCGCTACGGTTGCAGGTTCGAATCCTGCCTCGGGCATGGTTGTGTGTGATGTCTTCAGCTTAGTTAGGTTTAACTAGTTCTAAGTTCTAGGGGACTGATGACCTCAGATGTTAAGTCTCATAGTGCACAGAGCCATTTTTTGAACCCACCATGTTTCTCTCTTGGAACGTGCACTCGGCCAGAAGTTGGAAGAAGTGTGAAACAAGATTCACCCGACCAAATGACTTTCGTCTATTGCTCCATACTCTAAGTTTTGCTGTTACAGTCATTGGCACCACGAGTGAATGGTTTTGGAATTGCAGCCCGCCGTGCAATTTCCTACCTATGGAGTTCCCTTGCTATTGTTTTAGTGCTGACAGGGTTCACGAGAAACGACACAAAGTTGTACAGTGACTTTTGCAGCTGTCGTCCTCTTATTTTTTCCTCACAATCCTCTTCAGTGACAGTCTGTCACGATCACTCAATACATACTTTCTTCCGCGTTGTGACTTAGCGGGTGATGTTCCTCCGCTTTCCCTATATGCGATATAAACCATCGATACGGTGCCTCTTGAAATACCAAACACCACCCACCATTCGAACACGAACAATTGCCCACACTCGAGTTCACTTAGCTCCGCCATAATGCACTCACAGCTACACAGAACACTGTTTTGACTACGACTGACACTTGCAACGTATTGACGACCTTTCACAGGTGCCATTCATGGTGAAACACAACCACGTAAACTGCAGGCTTGACTAGCATCGCGTGGGATCCGCCTCAGGTGGGACTGACAGATGACATCGAAAAAGTACAAAGAAGGGCAGTTCCTTTTGTATTATCGTGAAATTGGGGAGATAGTCTCACAGACATGATACGTGAATTGGAGAGGCAATCATTAAAACAAAGTCGTTTTTCGTTGCGATGGGATCTTCTCATGAAATTTCAATCACCAGTTTTCTCCTCTGATTGCGAAAATATTCTATTGCCACCCACCTACATAGGGAGAAATAATCATAACGATAAAATAAGAGAAATCAGAGCTCGCACAGAAAAATGTATGTGCTCGTTTTTCCCGGGTGGCGTTCGAGAGTGGAACAGTAGAGAGATTGCTTAAAGGTGGTTCATTGAACTCTCTGTCAGGCACTTTATTGTTAATAGCAAAGTAATCACGTAGATGTAATGTATATTCATGCATGCATATCTCGCGATGCTTCAGTATTTTTGTCCAACCCCTGTAGATCTTTTTCCTTTCGCAAATTTATGGCGACACCTAAGCTATCTGGCAGATAATGCGCCTGCTGATAAGCTGTTCACATTCTATGTAGCCTTCTAAGTATCTGAACTTTTCATTTCTTTTTAAGGTTCCGTCGGCTCCCTACGTCGGAGGTTCGAGTCCCCCCTCGTGGCGGGCCGGGGTGACCGCGCGGTTCTAGGCGCTACAGACTGGAACCACGTGACCGCTGCCTCGGGCATGGATGTGTGTGATGTGCTTAGGTTAGTTAGGTTAAAGTAGTTCTAATTTCTAGGGGACTGATGACCTCAGAAGTTAAATCCCATAGCGCCCAGAGCCATTTTGAAACTCCCTCGTGTGTGGGTGTTTGTGCTGTCCGTAGCGAAAGTTAGTTTACGTTAGGTTAAGTAGAGTGTAAGCCTAGGAACAGATGACCTCAGCTGTTTGGTCCCAGAGGAAATTACCACAAATTTACAAAATTTTAGGGTTACGTACCTCAGTGAGTAAAAACGTAACACTTACAGAATGACTTCGTTGCCCGTCCGTCAGTCTGTCTGTCTGACTGTCCGACTGTTGAGAACAGGCAAACGCATCACGTTGAAATTTATGTCACATACTAAGATTTATGTTTCCTTGGTGATGTAAAAAATATGAGCTTCTACTCAATGGAATCAAACGATACGGCTACCTATGTCACACATTTTAATATTCGCAAACTCACTCATCAAAATCTGCAGGATGCTTCCCGCTGATCTAGAATCATGCAGGAAACAAGGTTCCCAATAAAAATAAAGTAGAAAATCCGTAAAATTGTTAATTCGTGATTACACCCACGACAAAGATTTTTTGTTTTTCGTTTTCCGTTTGAGCAACACTCCACTTGAGCCTGTCTCCAACTTAAATAAGCTATGATGTGGAGAACGATATAGAAAATAAGAGTGACTGATGTCAGTACGCGCAATGATGAACAAAATGTTCCAAAAGAAATTACGTAGGAAACAAAATTAAAATCTTAAAAACCGTGGCTTCACCAGTACAGCTATAGGGAAGTGAGTCATGGAGCCCTAAAAAACGTGATGAAAGTAAAGAACAAGCGGCAGAAATGAGATGAGAGTCGCAGGTGTCACGAGGGAAGACCATATAAGAACTGAGGATATTAGAAATCAACAGATATTTATAATATTAATGAAAAGATCGATGAAAATTGAAAGTTATGGAAACACAACCAACAAAGAGTGAGTGGAGAGAAGGCCTGTTGGGGCGTCAGGCCATGCTTTTAAAGCCAAGAGGAAGAAAAGATGAAGGGAGACACAGAGATGGCAGTGATAAGTGAAGACTTAGGCATAAGTGCCTAAACCTGGAAGTGCAGAAGAAAAAGAAGAAGAATTTAAATGTCCCAGGAACTCTTCAAGTTTTCTCGGTTATCGGTCGTCGAAATATCGTGCATGAAAATGGAATCTAGAGCTCAGATCAACAGCTGAAAGCACACAATGTAAGGTTTACATATATTTTCTGCCATTGCAAATAATTCACCTTTACTGTAGTGAGACAAAGACGGATGAGTGCGCTGAGCGAGTAGTGAATAAGGTTCTTGACTCCGCGTTTACGGTTATCTGTGGTTCGCCCGTCGCCTGCCAGTTGTGCAGCTGTGGGGCATTCTTATTTGAGGCTTAGCAGCGAGCAGTTGAGTTTTTGGAGAAGGAAATTTGTTATTCGTGAATCTGAGCGAAATTATCTGGAATTTATTATAATGGAGATGAAAACTTGTTTGTAAACATATGCTATTAATTCTATGAATGGAGAAGACTTTACTTGTTTGTAAACATATGCAATTAATTCTATGGATCGAGAAGACTTTTGAAGAAATATTTCAAAGTAACCAATGCATGTACAAGTATGAAATGTTTATTTGTCGGAACTATTAATTGAAGGAAGTCTTTGTGTTGTGACTTGGCAAGACAGCCAAGTCACAATGAGAGGAAGCCGAAAAGCAAGCGCTTAAACTCACGCAGATTGGCGTGAGGTCTGGAACATTACAAGGAAATGAGAACTTAGAAAAACGGACGCAGTTGCTGTAATACTTAACTTTAATCCATAATTGTAGAACATCGCTCTTGATTGTACATGCTTCATAAAATAATATCAAATGCTATGGCGCCTTGCTAGGTCGTAGCAAATGACGTAGCTGAAGGCTATGCTAACTATCGTCTCGGCAAATGAGAGCGTAGTTGTCAGTGATCCATCTCTGGCAAAGTCGGCTGTACAACTGGGGCGAGTGCTAGTACGTCTCTCTAGACCTGCCGTGTGTTGGCGCTCGGTCTGCTATCACTGATAGTGGCGACACGCGGGTCCGACGTATACTACCGGACCGCGGCCGATTTAAAGGCTACCACGTAGCAAGTGTGGTGTCTGGCGGTGACACCACACTTTGTCTCTTACATAACTAATCATATTCATGATTAGTGTCAATTTGATCTCTTTGTTTTAATTATGTCACAAATAACGCAACTAGTTGGAATGTCTGTAGTTTTTCTAATAGTGAGAGAATATTGTAATTGTTACAGTCTTCTTACTTTTTTGGCATAATCAGAGTTTAATTTTTCAAGAACGACTTCCTAGATAGACCCGTCGACCATCATTCCTAGTAAAGTTTTGAATATTTTGTAATGTGTGCATTGCACCTTACGTCAAACAAAACCACAGATAGTTTCTGACAACAAAAAGTAAATTTTGTAGTGAGGGTAGATTACTTTTCCTTAGGTGCTGCATTTGCTGATTTCACTTGTTTTCGAGAATGTCAGTGCGCCATAAACAAAACAACATGCTGAGTGTGAGGTAAGTTACTTTTATTTCAGGGCAAGTCTCATTTTGCATTCTTGTGAGCTGTAGGGACGGGTCGTGAGTCGTGCTTGGGTAGCTGAGATGGTAGAGCACTTGCCCTCGAAAGGCAAAGGTCTCGAGTTCGATTCTCGGTCCGGAACACAGTTTTAATCTGCCAGGAAGTTTCATATCAGCGCACATTCCGCTGTAGAGTGAATATTTCATTCCAGAAACATCCCCCAGGCTGTGGCTAAGCCATGTCTCTGCAATATCCTTTCTTCCAGGAGTGCTAGTTCTGCAAGGTTTCCAGGAGAGCTGCTATGAAGTGTGGAAGGTAGGAGACGAGGTACTGGCGGAATTAAAGCTGTGAGGACGGGGCGTGAGTCGTGCTTGGGTAGCTCAGTTGGTAGAGCACTTGCCCGCGAAAGGCAAAGGTCCCGAGTTCGAGTCTCGGTCCGGCACACAGTTTTAATCTGCCAGGAAGTTTCATATTTGGTATGTAATAAAAAGATAGCCCTGAGAGCTTACTAGCCGAAACTTACGACTCTACCCACCAGACACAATTTAGTATCGTGTGGTTGTAGTTTGTGCGAGTAGGTGAGATGTATTTTCTGATAAATCAGATGAACAATTAATAGAATCTTACCGCCAAATGGAACTGCTGTTACTTATGTGCATGCTGCTTCAATTTAAAGGACGTTACAGAGGTAAAACTAGCTACCTGCATTTTAATACGTTCAAGATCCTCGCAGATTGTTTTCAGCGCATGTTTTGAAAGTTTTACGTGACATATTATGCAAACAATATTAAACTAGGCCCACATCCAAAGATTTACGGTACACAAGCAAGCTTTGTCAGATACGAAACTTCCTGGCAGATTAAAACTGTGTGCCGGACCGAGACTCGAACTCGGATCTTTGCCTTTCGCGGGCAAGTGCTCTACCATCCTTTTTTTAAATATAAATCTCATTTTGTTCGCTTTTGTTCGTTGCATCTGCTCGGGGCGGACGTCGTAAGACATCCATTGAAGTTCGTTGTTGATCGATTAACTCAGTTTATTTTTTTATTTTTTTTATTACAGAGGGCACATAACCCTCTGACCGAATACGCTGAGCTACCGTGCCGGCTCATCTGAGCTACCCAAGCACGACTCACGACCCGTCCCCACAGCTTTAACTCCGCCAGTACCTCGTCTCCTACCTTCCATACTTCACAGAAGGTCTACTGCGAATCTTGCAGAACTAGCACTCCTGGAAGAAAGGATATTGAGGAGACATGGCTTAGCCCCAGCCTGGGGGATGTTTCTAGAATGAAATTTTTACTCTACAGCGGAGTGTGCGCTGATATGAAACTTCCTGGCAGATTAGAACTGTGTGCCGGACCGAGACTCGAACTCTGGACCTTTACCTTTCGCGGGCAAGTGCTCTATCATCTGAGCTACCCAAGCACGACTCACGACCCGTCACTACAGATTTAATTCCTCCAGGAAGTTTCATATCAGCGCATACTCCGCTGTAGAGTGAAAATTTCATTCTAGAAGCTTTGTCAGATTCGTACGATACACTTCACAGTGTGTGCATGTTTTTAATACAAGAACACGATTCATACAGACAGACATTTTACAACGCCACGACACGGTACACACCACATCACATTATACTAGGAGAAAGTTTTTGAAAAAAAAAAGTTCATTATTTTCATTAAGAGATAAATTTTTATAGGAAGGTTCAACCATAACAGCAGCAAACGCTTCTTCGATAGGAACGTTAATGTGAGGAAAGTGCCTGCGGAGAGAGATAACTAGCGGTGCTTTACGGGCTGCTGGGACAAGAAGCACGGGCAGCGGTATCAGCAGGTCAGTGGACCAGGAGCGCGCGGCTATCTGGGCAGTAAACAGCCGCAGATGCGGCCGGCGCGGCGTCTGTTAGGCGTCACTCGCTGCCGCCCTTTACGCGGCCGGCGGTCTCTGCCGCAGCAAAGCCCGGCGGGACTCGCTTTTCGTCGGCGTTGATTACCCCAGCGCTCAACGGCCAACTGAGCGCTCTGTACAACTAGCTCGATGACAGTTCTTTCGATATGAGTTCAAAGCAGCCGCATTAGGGCCCCGGTTAAAAGAAGAGACAGGTATGTGATTCTTTCGAAGCATCTGTTATTATTTTGGTTCGGCGCCATTCATAGTAAGTTTCAGGACTCGCACGTGGGCTTCCTTTGTAAGAATGGACATGAATCCAACTTCTAGTGGCAGCTGACACTCGAATAGGTGTACATCCATCGCACAGAGCAGTTGCCATAACATCGAAGTTAACGTCCCTCACGCTGAACACTAATGGTACAATAAAGACTGGCTATTTATTATAATCAGTCTGTTAAAGTCTTACAGGGAGAGTACACACTTTGCTAAACTCAGATTTTGACGAGCTTCAGCGTACTAACAAAGAGTCACTCGAAAGTAATGGGTAAAATTAGTAAACTTTCTTCTTCGAAAATTTCGAGATCAAAGGTAATGATGTAGTTTAATGTTACCTTTAATTTTAACTGAAATGTGGCAGGGAGATTAGATAAATAATTAACTGTTGATACTTGCCTTACTACTGCTTCACCTGAAGGAAATAATCAACAGAAATAAGTAATTATGAAATTAACTAATATGAAAGCTCCTTGCAATTAAATTATTTCGTGACAGGGAACATTCTCATGAAGTTCAACTGAGTTAAAAGCGTTCGTTATCTATTCAGAGGAAATACAGATGTCTTTCACTATCTTCAATGCTCTTGTTTAGACTTCTTCCTGCATGCGGTTGAATATTCAATAGTCTCTGCCGAGAACTGTAAGACGGTAATTAATGGCGATCGACGATCGCTTGTGTAGGAGCAGCTGCAGATATCCTTCGGTTGCCTGTATATTGCTGGTAATGTTTAGGGCGCTGTATAGAAGCTTCGGAAACTGATCCACTACAAATACGTTATGATTTGGTTCGACGATGCGTGGCCGGAAAGCAAAAAAAATGTTCAAATGTGTGTGAAATCTTATGGGACTTAACTACTAAAGACATCAGTCCCTAAGCTTACACACTACTTAACCTCAATGATCCTAAGGATAAACACACACACCCATACCCGAGGGAGGACTCGAACCTCCGTCGGGATATGCCGCACAGTCCATGACTGCAGCGCCTTAGACCACTCGGCTAATCCCGCCGGACAGCAGATTACTTCAATCATCGGTAAAAACACCTCTCAATGTATCCTAAGTCCGTGACGCAGATTCGTCAGCAAACATAACGAACCAAATGTCTGAAGGTCCTACGGAAGCATTGCACGTATGTTCACTCTCGGAAATGTACTGTTTACAAAATGAAACTTGTTTATAAAATAAAATTTGTTCAAATAACTTTTCAAAAGTTTATTATATCCTTTCCAAAAGTGTATAGCAGTATTTTTAACACATTCGTCACAGTAGCAAAGTAAAATAAAATTGCTTTTAATGACGGGCAACAATGAGTTACAACTGTGTTCAAGATTTTTGCACGTCCATTTTCAATCGCATACCCTTACGGATTGTGTCAAGTGCCTAGCCCTATTTGATAACGTAACGTTTACAGAAGATTACGTTTGTTGGATTTGTAGTCGCCAAGATAAAATTGATGGGACATGTAAACACCACGTTCAAAATTAACAGTTTGATAAAATTAAAGAATTAATTTTAAGTAACTTTCCAGTATCACTCTTTAAAACATTTATTGATTATTACGACAGTTGCTTCGACAGATTCCCATTTTCATGTACCTGCGTATACAAAGTTTGAGAATTCCTATGTGCCATAGTTCTATTGTGGACTTAATTTTTATAAGTGAAGAATTTCGTTAGTTATTGAGGCATAACAGAAATTGCAGTCGTAATTTTAACTATCACGAATTACACAAACAACTATGTTGTAATTAATTTTTACATTTCTAAACTATGTAAGTAAGAGAGAGACTTCAGTCTACGTTGTCCTGACGTATCTGCTGTGATTGTATCTGATGACTGTTCTCGTTATATTTCACTTGAAATTCTGAAGTATAGATTTTACGTCGCTTTTATACTGTATCATAGAATGTGGCGTAATATTTTGATATAATATTGTAGATATTTCTCGTACTTTTTGATAGTTCACACCATAGATGTTTTATAAGTACACAGTAACAGACTGTGGTCAGAGGTGATTACATCTTTAGATATCTGAAGTATGTGTGTCCTATCTCTGGTTCCTAACTTATGTCAACGTTTTTCTGACGTGTAAGTAATATCTGGTGTGACTATTATTGCTACAATTCATGTAAAATGCAATAAATTCCGGCACCACTTCTCAAAAACACGATAATTAAATTCACTTTTCGCACTAACAACAATTTAAGAGCGAAACTACATTTCGCATCCACTAGAAATTCCCACTACTCAGAACCAGGAATTTACAAAATCACATGCGCTAACTGCAATAACTTCCACATCGGTCAACAGGGCCGTGAGACAGGACGTAATTTCATCACACGTTTCCGTGAACACGTAAGAATCAGTGAAAACAACCAATCAAGTTTCTATCTACATCTAAAAACCGAAAACCGCTCTAACAATATTACATAAGACATCAAAAGGATCAGAAATAAACACTTTGGAAGAACTTAAGATATATATTCACACAAAAAATACCCGAAGGAATCCTTAATGAACACAACGATTTCAAACGCATAAGTTATTTAAATAACTTTATAGAGTTAGTCGATAGAGGTTGTGAGTGAAAGAGTGGATATTCATGCCAGAGATGGCTAAAGACATCGTCATCTCTCACCAAAATCTGTTCTCACGTAATGTAAAGCATCTGTGGTGTCGACTATCATACATTATGCTAAATATTTACGATTTTACACTAAAATGTCATTTCCTGCTGTACGAAACCTAACAGCATAAAATCAAAATGACACCGAAATTTATTAAATTTTACATGAAATGTAGCGAGAAAAGTCGCACCAGATATTATTTATACGTCAAAAAAACGTTGACAGTAGTTGAGAATCAAAGATAGGATACAAATACTTGAGATACTTAAAGATGTAAACACGTCTGCCCATAGTCTGTTACTATGCAAGTATAAAACATCTATAGTGTGAACTGTCAAAAATTACGTGAAATATCTACAATTTTATATCAAAATGTTATGCCACACTATATAAAACAGTATAAAGTCGACGTGGAATCAATACTTCAGAATTTCATGTGAAATATAAAAAGAACAGTCACCAGATACATTCACAGCAGATGTTATATATACGTCAGGACAATGTAGACGGAAGTCTCCCTCTTACATGTATAATTTAAAAATATAAAAATTAGTTACAACATAGTTGTTTGTGTAATTCGCCATAATGAAACTTACGGCTGCAATTCCTGTTATACCTCAGTAATTAACGAAATTTTTCATTTTTAGAAATTAAGTCTAAAATTCCTGTAGAACTATAGTACATAGTAATTCTCAAACTTCGAACAAGCATGTACTTGAAATTGGAAGTCTTCCGACACAACTGTCATAATTATTACTTGTTTTAAGCAGTGATACTGGAACCGTACTTACAATGTCTTTTCAAGATATATATTTCACTGCAGCCCCAACCATCAAGAAAAAAGAATTAATTTTTCCGAGCCATTGAATAAGTCATCCCGTTTCCCACTATTCAGTGACCAGTGGTATGAGGCTCTCTCTTGTATCAGTTACCTTCAGTGCACTTGGGCACGAATCGTACTTAGTACAATAACAGAAAATACAACAGATCATGGGAAGGTTTGAGAACTGGGTATAGCGCAATGGACCGCTTGCAAGTCATGAAATTAAATTCTACAATGGAGCAATGTGCATCAGTTACCACCCTGATAACAATTCGTACGTTTTGAGAAGCATGAGGTTCAATGTCAACAATATATCTACTAAAAATTGTTGGGTAATATGGTACTGATTCAGCTTACGTCAGTATACTGAAAAATATATGCCGTTATGTTCATCAAGATAGTGAGATACTCAGAATTAAAAGAGGAAACAGGCAAAGAGAATCTGTATCTCTAAAACTATTCTCAGAAGTTGTATAGGAAGTTTTCAGATCGTAAAAGTGGTAATACGAATAATTACGCATTGGTGGAATGTTCCTGAACAAAATACAGTTTAAAATTCAATAAAATAGTCCTCATCGCAACAGATGTTTATTTTAGTTAGCAACCGGTTTCGGTTTATAACTCGGACCATCTTCTGGCCGTAAGCACCATGATGACAGCTGGAGTCTGTGGACGGAGCAAGATCCGTAAGAGCGCGAACACCGACCTCAGTCATAGAGACAGTATCGTTTTTTATTTGCTTTTTTTACGACAACGACAAAAGGACAGTAAAATAAACAAGCTGAGAGTATATATCGCGTGGAGTGAGTTTGGCAAACTACACATGGTTTACAGTAGTATTGCAACAACAATTCAAAAATTGTATCTGTCTCAGCGCGCTATGGGCTGATGCTTGCTGGGATTTATACGATATACAGACAATCAGACGGGCCAGGAAACATAGTAGCGAGGAAAGAGTTATTACAACTCACGAGCTGCAACATAGTTGCAGAAAAAATACGCAACTAACCAGGAACGGTGATTTCGTATTTATTCCAGTTACGAACATCAAAAGTTTACAAAGGGTTATTGATTTCGGCTTATACTGGCCATCTTCAGACCTGTGGACAAACGATTTTTCAGACATATCGAGCATACATATGTAAATATGGTACAAAGTAAGAAGCCAAACAAGCTTCGTCGTTTTTACGTAAAACTGTAAGTACCACATACACTGTGCTAACAGACACGTTGACTGCAAAATCTTTAAAGACTCTAACAGTCTGTGACTGTAACGAAAATGACTTGGAGATGGGTAGGACATGTAGTCAGACGCAAGGACAGTATGTGGTCCAAGGAACCACTTGACTGGATTTGAATAGATAGGAAGAAAACCTTAGGAAATGTGGGTAGATGGCATTGTAAAACTTACTGGGACAGCATGTCTGCGCTTTACTGAAAATTGTCTTCGTTGGAAGTGCCCAACAGAAATTTCTAATCACTAGTAGATGATGATCCCTTGGAAGCATATGGTTTGGATTGTATAATACACGTGAATGTACGTCTTGCATTACATACAGCTGAGCTGTACATTTTCTCCAATATTTTCAAATTGTTTTTCAGTACGGGTTTTCTCATTCTCTAAGCACAGAAGCCAAGTATTTGCAATGTGAGTCAAAGAAGGCGTGACTCTGTTTCGATACTACTTCGTGTACTTTCTTGCACTAAAATTTTTTTTGTAAAGTTTGCGTCAGTTACAAACGGGGTTATTTTAAAGGAGAACTAAATAATATGTACTGTTGTGTGGATCACGTAACAGGACTATCTCTCTGATGTATACTTCTAAAATTTAATAGGTATCTAGCAGTGGAAATGCTCGCATGAGTTGCTGTTGAGCAACTGGAAACGCTGTAGGGTGTCCATTGGTGGCGAAGATAATATCAGGTTCTGCAGATATTTCGTGATTATATCAATCTTTAAAATGTTGATGGAATGAAGCGACAACAGCCTTTTCTTACGCAGTAACTTTTCTTACACAAACCCTTACCGACTGGAACATATGGGCTCTTTCAGATTGCTAAATTCACGTGTCAGTACGTCAGACAGCAGGGGCTATAGGCAGAATGTTGGCAGTGATTTGCTATGGGAAAATAATTTTTTGCATCAGCGCCGTTTTCGATGGAGAAATTATAGGTGTGTGCTTTGTTTGCGAATGTGTTGAAAATACCGGGCTAAGGTAACCTTAGATGGTTTGGCAGTAAGACTCGCTTGTCCCAAACGCTCAAGAACGAGACGTAGTTTCTCCAAATGGTGCCGTTCGTGGCTCAGATGTAGCAATAATTGTGGAATTTCTGTGTTGGTAAACAATTTTATTGCATTTGACGTTTTATTATCACGTCTGTGTGGTTTTCCCTTTATCTAGAGTTATGGTGGTTTAGTTGTTACGTCAAATAATGTGAGTGTTACACTGCATACAGTTTTCCTACGTTCCACCTTCTCTGATTTTGCTGAAACTGTAGGAACAAAACTTCGCGCTATTGGGTGGATATAAGACGTATTACTGTAAAGGGTCATATCTTCTGGTCTTTACTAGAAACTTTTTGTTATTAAAGGAAAATGACATTCTTCAGTAAATATCTGTACGTTACAAGAGAATCGTAAATAAACTGTCCTGTAGTGTACCAACTCATACCGCCCAGGGTCTTCAGGAAACTAAAGAATGACAAATGTGGTGTTATCTTTTAGTTATTTTCAATCTTTATGGCACTAAAAATGCTCCTTGCTTTAAAAAGTATGCTGTAAATCAATATAAACGAAAGTATTTCAACAGAAAATGCCATATATGCTTTCACCGGTCAAATTTTGAATGATCTGAATAACCGAACACCACCCATTGGGATTTTTTGTGATCTCTCAAAGGCTTTTGATTGTGTAAATCATGAAATTCTGCTAGACAAGCTCAAGTATTGTGGCATGAGTGGGACAGTGCACAAATGGTTTAATTCGTACCTAACTGGAAGAGTGCAGAAAGTTGAAATAAGTAGTTCTCGTAACATGCAAAGTTCAGCACATTCCTCAAACTGGGGAACTATCAAGAATGGGGTTCCACAAGGGTCAGTCTTGGGTCCTTTGTTGTTCTTATTATATATTAATGACTTGCCATTCTATATTCATGAAGAGGCAAAGTTAGTTCTCTTTGCTGATGATACAAGTATAGTAATCGCACCTGACAAACAAGAATTAACTGATGAAATTGTCAATACTGTCTTTCAGAAAATTACTAAGTGGTTCCTTGTAAATGGACTCTCACTGAATTTTGATAAGACACAGTACATACAGTTCCATACAGGGAATGGTATGACGCCATTAATAAATATAGACCTTAATCAGAAGCATATAGCTAAGGTAGAATATTCCAAATTTTTAGGTGTGTCCATTGATGAGAGATTAAATTGGAAGAAACACATTGATGATCTGCTGAAACGTTTGAGTTCAGCTACTTATGCAATAAGGGTCATTGCAAATTTTGGTGATAAACATCTTAGTAAATTAGCTTACTACGCCTATTTTCACTCATTGCTTTCATATGGCATCATATTTTGGGGTAATTCATCACTGAGGAATAAAGTATTTATTGCACAAAAGCGTGTAATCAGAATAATAGCTGGAGTCCACCCAAGATCATCCTGCAGACATTTATTTAAGGATCTAGGGATATTCACAGTAGCTTCTCAGTATATATACTCTCTTATGAAATTTGTTATTAACAACCAAACCCAATTCAAAAGTAATAGCAGTGTGCATAACTACAATACTAGGAGAAAGGATGATCTTCACTATTCAAGATTAAATCTAACTTTGGCACAGAAAGGGGTGAATTATACTGGCACTAAAGTCTTTGGTCACTTACCAAATAGTATCAAAAGTCTGACAGATAACCAACAAGTATTTAAGAAGAAATTAAAAGAATTTCTGAATGACAACTCCTTCTACTCCATAGAGGAATTTTTAGATATAAATTAAGAAAAAAAAGAAAAAAAATTAAAAAATTAAAAAAAACAAAAAATAAAAATAAAAATAAAAAATAAAGAAAAACAAAAAACACAAAAAAATTAAATTTGTTATATTAACTTAAGTATGTTGTTAAATTAACCTAACTATGTCATGTATTAGAAAATTCGACTCATTCCACATCATTACGAAATATCGTATTCATGATCCATGGAACTAGTATTAATCTAATCTAATCTAATCTAATCATCCGATACCATATTCAGAAGTGCCACTTGCTAGCCGCTTCTCGCGCTAATATCGCAGTGGGTAACAAAAACGCGACTGTTACTTTAGACTGCGACATTACTAAGCGTCTAACCCGGTTCTTGGCTCATTATGTCATTGCAGTTTGCCTACCCAACGGCTTCCAGGGCAACAAAAATTTGAATTTCAGTGTTTCTTAGAATTATTAGCCTAACTTAGAAACTTAAAATGCTATCATAACCTACAAGATTTAACACAGTAAGACAAGTATTACAGCTAAAAACCGCGTTACGTCTTGAGACAGCATAAATAACTGCCCGCAAGTACCCAGACTGTATTCATTTACTGCACTATTTGAGAAAGAGAGTAAGTAGTCACTTCCAACGAGCTTTACACATAATTTCAACCTACTAACTCTGTTCGCAACAGATTTGGCGGACGTGCTCTTTACATACTACTGAGTGTACCTGCGAAATTATATCGCGAAATTGTATCATTGTGGCGACACAAAGTTCGGGAGATAATATGTCATAAACATTGAGATGCGTGAAAAAACTAGCTTTTACTTAAACTGAAGCGCAAAATATCCCTACTGTACTCATTCAGTTGAGAGAACTCACCAACTTCCAACAATCTTTAAACAGAATTTCAGACCTTTGGCAAACTTTTTCTCGCTTATA
The DNA here is from genome assembly GCF_021461385.2 of Schistocerca piceifrons. Classification (NCBI taxonomy): domain Eukaryota; kingdom Metazoa; phylum Arthropoda; class Insecta; order Orthoptera; family Acrididae; genus Schistocerca; species Schistocerca piceifrons. Next base: position 1,066,214,743 of record NC_060138.1, read on the forward strand.
TACTTAACGTGAAACATTTAACACTTTAACTCATCTGTAAAACAATAAGAAGTTTGAGGTTTTTTACGCATGAGGGGTCGATTCCTTAAAGATTCGAAAGTTTACTTGTTTGAAACCAATCTCTATAAATTCACAACCAAGCAGTTCCAAAAATGTTCTGCCGATTCTTACTAATGGATGGATAGTTTTTAAAAACACATTACGATAATTACTCTACGGTAAAAGAACTGAGCGCTGGGATAGAAGAATCACAGTTCTTTTACCTTTTCTGTTTTCGAAGTTATTTTTACAACCTTAAATTAGCACTCTTAAATGCCATGGTACTTCCCTCGTAGGCACGAGACCAATTCAGACTCAAGTGTCCCTCCTAAGCATTTTGCACTCCAGTGGTGTTCGAAAATAAATATTCTCCAGCTTTATCTTCATCGGTTCAAGAACACTCAAAGCAAACACTCTCTCTCTCTCTCTCTCTCTCTCTCACACACACACACACACACACACACACACACACACACACACACACTCCAAACCTAACCTAACATCTCAAAAAACTAAACTGACATCTATTCGTTGTATCTGAAACTTAAAAACACATGCTTTTGTGTAAGAGATAACTCATAGGAACTTGTAAATTATTTAAGGGACGTCTAATTCTGAACATGCGATGTTTCATTGTGGGATTTTGACTCAGGGAGTGATTTAACTTTGTCGCACAAATCACGCCCGACTTTAATCAGAAAATTTTATTGAGATTTAAATCGAAGATCTGTTTCTCTAAGTTCATGGACCTTTGTTGTTTCACAAGTGCGGTAAATCTATTATTTTGGTAATTAATTTAAATCTGTTACATATATTTCCTAATTGCTTATGTTTAAAATTATGTATGCTTAAAAATTTTTATTGAATACGGAACATAATGCGAGGATGTGTGGTCTCCCCTACACTTTTCAGTCGAGCTAATCGATGTCATGCTTTAATCAAATGTTCTTAGGGGTGAACGACAAACTGCACTACAGTGCAAAAGGAGTAAGCTCGCGTTGGGGTCAAGATCGCATCTGGGGTTGCTACTCGGATTTTTCACTCACCATTGGTTAAGCTTACGCCATATACTGACAGTATGAAACAGTAGGAACTTTACAGCTGCGGCCGAGCGGTTCTAGGCGCTTGAGTCTGGAACCGCGTGACCGCTACGGTCGCAGGTTCGAGTCCTGCCTCGGGCATGGATGTGTGTGATGTCCTTAGGTTAGTTAGGTTTAAGTAGTTCTAAGTTCTAGAGGACTGATGACCTCAGATGTTAAGTCCCATAGTGCTCAGAGCCATTTGAACGATTTTTTTACAGCTGTACGTCTGTAGTGTTTTGGGGGAAACAATGGATACTACCTAAATCAGAATTTTCATCAGGCGTTGGATCCTCATCTTAGTGTTACTGAAGCACTGCCATACTTTGCACTTAACTGCAGCCGTGTCTTACCCAATAAGTTATGAAATTTGCACATATTGTTATTACACGTTCTGCAAAACATTCATGAACAAATATTTTTTACGAAAAATATTTTGTGGTAATAATCTTTCACTGTCACAGGTACCTATCACTGATTTACGAGTAGGTTTTTTTTTTCTCCTTGGGGGGCTTTCATTTTCCGCTCTTTAAAAGGAACGGAAGGGTTCTTTAATTTACGAAGTCAGTCATTCTTCTCGGAATCTTTGTGAGTAGCGTAATATCGATAACTGGCTATAGTGTTGCAAGAAATTAAAATTTTAAATACGAGTACTCCCGATCCTTCAGAAATTTAATAACGCCAGTGCTGAGAGCGTACGAGAGCCGGGGAAGAGAAGTCACACAAGCTCGCTTAATGAGATAAAAGAGAACGCCAGACCGTTCACTGAGACCGAGGGAATTCTGAGCGACTTTGCCGTGAAAAGTGTAATCCACGTGTCTGTTGTGAATAAGAGTAGAGCAGTGTGGTTTATCTTTTACGTTACACTGGACGCTGTGATCAAAGTAATTCCTGCACTCTAAGTCTGTAGTCATAAATTATAACTCCGTCGTTAGGAGAAACGCTTTATAACTCTTTGTTAGTCGTGATGACATAAAAGTGTTAGCTGATAGGATGAGATGTGATTTCCAAATGATATAGAACGAAGTGGAATTGAAGTTTCTTCCTTCATCACAGGAAAATTTTCTGTGGCGAGAAATGTTGCACCTATTCATTGTCTTGAGAAGTTTACTAGCATGTACAAAGACTGGAATGAAATTTTCACTCTGCAGCGGAGTGTGCGCTGATATGAAACTTCCTGGCAGATTAAAACTGTGTGCCGGACCGAGATTCGAACTCGGGACCTTTGCCTTTCGCTGGCAAGTGCTCTACCATCTTTGTTTTTTTCTGTATTTTGTTCATTATTGTTCGTTGTATTTTATCATAGCGGACGTCACATGACATCCGTTGAAGTTCATTAATGATCCCTTCACTCAGTTTTTTTTATTACACAGACCACCCAGATCTTTGACCGAACACGCTGAGTTAGCGTGCCGGCATCAGCTGAGCTACCCAAGCACGACTCACGACTCGTCCTCACAGCTCCAATTCCGCCAGTACCTAGTCTCCCAGCTTCCAAACTTCACAGAAGCTCTCCTGCGAACTTTTCAGAACTAGCACTCCTGGAAGAAAGGATATTGCGAATATATGGCTTTTCCACTGGCTGTGTGAATTCCGGCATTACCGATGGAGGGATCCACGAACTTGTAAGTCATTTTCAGCCAGGTGTCCGGATTCTTTTGACCACTTAGTATATTGAATTGGACTGTTCTTCCTCATTCACCCTACACCGCGGATCTCGCACCTTCCATTTGCTTGACTCACTGAAGGATGCACTCCGCGGAAAGAAGTACGCGGATGTTAGGTAAGTTCTTGACGCAGCAACCCGTTGGCTCCGACGTTGACCAATAGAGTGGTACCACAGGGCATAACAGGCCAGGTGGTGTAAGGCCGTCGCATTGAACGGAGATAATGTTGAACAATAGAATTTTGTTGCCAAAAGAGTGGGGAATAAAACGGTGTACTGGGATCCTGAAACAAAATCTACCTGCTTCCTGAAAAAAAAGAGTTGCATTAGTTATTGAACGCCCCTTGTAATATGCAGATCGACAAATTGAATGAAAAGTATTTTTGAAAAAGTGTCAGTGAGTCTTTTGTGAAAGTGTTTCTCTGGAGTGTAGCATTGTATGAAAGTGAAACATGGATGACAAGCAGTTCAGATAAGAAGAGAAATTTGTGGTAAGTTCCTATGGGACCAAACTACTGAGGTCATTGGTCCCTAGGCTTACACACTACTTAATGTAACTTAAACTAACTTACGCTAAGACCAACACACACACCCATACCCGAGGGAGGACTCGAACCTCCGACGGAGAGAGCCGCTCGAACCGTGGCAAGGCGCCTAAGACCATGCGACTACATCTACATCTACATTGATACTCCGCAAGCCACCCAACGGTGTGTGGCGGAGGGCACTTTACGTGCCGCTGTCATTACCTCCCTTTCCTGTTCCACTCGCGTATGGTTCGCGGGAAGAACGACTGTCTGAAAGCCTCCGTGCGCGTTCTAATCTCTCTAATTTTACATTCGTGATCTCCTCGGGCGGTATAAGTAGGGGGAAGCAATATATTCGATACCTCATCCAGAAACGCACCCTCTCGAAACCTGGCGAGCAAGCTACACCGCGATGCACAGCGCCTCTCTTGCAGAGTCTGCCACTTGAGTTCGTTAAACATCTCCGTAACGCTATCACGGTTACCAAATAACCCTGTGATGAAGCGCGCCGCTCTTCTTTGGATCTTCTCTATCTCCTCCGTCAACCCGATCTGGTACGGATCCCACACTGATGAGCAATACTCAAGTATAGGTCGAACGAGTGTTTTGTAAGCCACCTCCTTTGTTGATGGACAACATTTTCTAAGGATTCTCCCAATGAATCTCAACCTGGTACCCGCCTTACCAACAATTAATTTTATATGATCATTCCACTTCAAATCGTTCCGCACGCATACTCCCAGATATTTTACAGAAGTAACTGCTACCAATGTTTGTTCCGCTATCATATAATCATACAATAAAGGATCCTTCTTTCTATGTATTCGCAATACATTACATTTGTCTATGTTAAGGGTCAGTTGCCACTCCCTGCACCAAGTGCCTATCCGCTGCAGATCTTCCTGCATTTCGCTACAATTTTCTAATGCTGCAACTTCTCTGTATACTACAGCATCACCCGCGAAAAGCCGCATGGAACTTCCGACACTATCTACTAAGTCATTTATATCTATTGTGAAAAGCAATGGTCCCATAACACTCCCCTGTGGCACGCCAGAGGTTACTTTAACGTCTGTAGACGTCTCCCCATTGATAACAACATGCTGTGTTCTGTTTGCTAAAAACTCTTCAATCCAGCCACACAGCTGGTCTGATATTCCGTAGGCTCTTACTTTGTTTATCAGGCGACAGTGCGGAACTGTATCGAGCGCCTTCCGGAAGTCAAGAAAAATAGCATCTACCTGGGAGCCTGTATCTAATATTTTCTGGGTCTCATGAACAAATAAAGCGAGTTGGGTCTCACACGATCCCTGTTTCCGGAATCCATGTTGATTCCTACATAGTAGATTCTGGGTTTCCAAAAACGACATGATACTCGAGCAAAAAACATGTTCTAAAATTCTACAACAGATCGACGTTAGAGATATAGGTCTATAGTTTTGCGCATCTGCTCGACGACCCTTCTTGAAGACTGGGACTACCTGTGCTCTTTTCCAATCATTTGGAACCCTCCGTTCCTCTAGAGACTTGCGGTACACGGCTGTTAGAAGGGGGCAAGTTCTTTCGCGTACTCTGTGTAGAATCGAATTGGTATCCCGTCAGGTCCAGTGGACTTTCCTCTATTGAGTGATTCCAGTTGCTTTTCTATTCCTTGGACACTTATTTCGATGTCAGCCATTTTTTCGTTTGTGCGAGGATTTAGAGAAGGAACTGCAGTGCGGTCTTCCTCTGTGAAACAGCTTTGGAGAAAGGTGTTTAGGATTTCAGCTTTACGCGTGTCATCCTCTGTTTCATTGCCATCATCATCCCGGAGTGTCTGGATATGCTGTTTCGAGCCACTTACTGATTTAACGTAAGACCAGAACTTCCTAGGATTTTCTGTCAAGTCGGTACATAGAATTTTACCGCCCGTGGCGGTAAGAAGAGAGTAGAAGCTTTTAAAATGCGCTATTTTAGAGGATATAGGCAGAGATGAAGAGGTTTGCATAGGACAGACTGTCATGGAGTACTGCATCAAACAAGTCTTCGGACTGAAGACCACGACAACATTAAATAGTTATGCGATGCTCAAGAGTTTCACCACTAAACATGTTGTAAGCCGATCAAACCCTCGTAGACCTCACATGCCACCTAACACTTTTATTAATACACAGATAATTAAAATTCTTTATATGTACATAAATATCTAAATTCGACCCTGAACTCACTGCTCGTTTGATGTTGCTATTTGATTATAAAAATATCGGAAAAAAGGAATTATCCACAAGAGTATCGCACTTCCATGACAAACACACGCTGTTCACGAGATTACAGCAGACGAGCCCGGCGGAAGGAATGCAAATTCAGTGTGAACGAGCCGGTAACAGCGAAGGGAGCGGCGATGGATGATGTGAAAGTATGAGAAATGTATTGTTAAAATTAACATTTGGGACAGAATGCCGAGGCTACAAGAAAGGCGTGAGTGTTACACTAAAATAATAAAACAAGTTACTAGACCAGGGAAACATCAAAAGGACTGAGAAGTTTAAGTATCTCGGCGACTGGATTGAGCCCCGCTGCAGAGTGAAAATCTCATTCTGGATTGAACCCAATTTTATCAAAAATGTTTCAAATGGCTCTGAGCACAATGAGACTTAACAAATGAGGTCATCAGTCCCCTAGAACGTAGAACGACTTAAACCTAACTAACTTAAGGACATCACACACATCCACGTCCGAGGGAGGATTCGAACCTGCGACCGTAGGGGTCGCGCGGTTCCAGATTGAAGCGCCTAGAACCGCACGGCCACAACGACCGGCCCAATTTATCAGAAAAAAACGTCATTATCCATGAGAGTCAACAAGTTGGAACTAGCCTATCGACTGACTGTCAACACCTACAACAAAAAATGCCTGTCACGCAACCTGAAACTTATGCACTACACATCAGTCATACGACCAGAAGCCCTGTATGCCATGGAATGTCTTTCTATGAACCGGAGAGGTCTGATGGAGAAATTGGAAGTCGGAGAGAGGAGAATCCCCAGGAAGATCGTAGGCCCGGTAGAAGAAATGGGGAATTTAGAAGGCGACATAACTCGGAGCTCTACGAGCATATGGAGAGGCTATCTGACTGTACAAGAAAAAGGAGGGTAGCTTTCTATAGCCATGTTGCAAGATTGCCTCCAAACATATTGACCAACCGTCTGTTTACCTTCTGGCAAAACAAAAAGGTTCGCGCCACTTGGCTGACAGAAACTGAAAAGGACATTAATGAACTGGGAATCACTGATCTCCAGAATAGACAGTCTGTGAGACGTACCCTGAAGGAAGCTCGTGGATTTCAGGAAAAGACCCGAAGGAAAGGTACCCCCTGGAAAGAAGAAAGGAAGCATTTACATCGGCAACGGATGCGACAGTAGTAGGCAAAGATTAAAGCCCAACAGTTGAACAAGTGTCGTCCAAAGTAGTCCCATTCGAAACAAGAAGAAGAAAGAAGTATAGAAACGCTGTCGATGTTCGAGAAAGCATCTAACGTGATTAGCACCCGTTTTGTGCCAAAGTGACACAAGCCGCTGCTTGGGGCGACAAGCTGATAAAGGGTGCTAGTTCTCCCGGCGGAGGCTCGAGTCCTCCCTCGGGCATGTGTGTGTGTGTGTTTGTCCTTAGGATAATTTAGGTTAAGTAGTGTGTAAGCTTATGGACTGATGACCTTAGCAGTTAAGTCCCATAAGATTTCACACACATTTGAACATTTTTTTTATTTTGATGCTAGTTCGCCGAAGTCCATGATTTGAAAACAATGTTTATCACAGATAGTAGCGAAAACTGACACGGGCGGACGTGTACGACGGGAAACGGGAAAATGGGGGGTGGGGGGGTAGTTACCAAATAATGGTGGGGTAGTTACCAAATAATTGAGTTAGAAAATGACTTCGAAGCCGGCCAGAAAATGATTTATCAACTTTTTGAATGACTTTCCGACATTTAACGGCATGTTGCAAAATTTATTTATTTCACGCTATCGCCATTTCAGCTTTACATCCATTATGGAGTGCAAAGGCAAAATGTCACAAATGTTGGACGTGCCCGAATGACATGTCATTGTCGAAATATTTCAAGATGCACTGTCGGATAAAAATCTCAACACAGGGAAGGAGCTTTGCGACATAAACGAAAGTTGGTAGGCATGTTTCTACATCTGAAAGATGATGTCTGTTCATATTTCTCGCCTGTCGCATAATAGTGGCGCTAGCAGCGCCACACTGAGAATGTGAATCAGGTGTGTTGGTCCTGAGCGTCAGTTACCTTTGAGATAGGATGTGGCGAGTTGATGTCAGTCAAGAATGTTTTTAAGGCGACAAAGTTACCATTATCAACACGTCACTGAGTCTCAACGGGGCAGTGTAATAGACCTTCGAAAAGCTGGGTGTTCCTTCTGCGATACTGCAGAATGACTTGGCAGCAATGTGGTGACTGTACACGATTGTAGGTCTGATAATATACGGTTGCAATAAGACCAGGTTCGGGCGGCCACGTGATACTACCGAAAGGGAAGACTGTCGTGTTTGGCTCTGCCGCATCATACTGGTACTGCAGCATCAATCTGAGCAGCAACTGGCATCACAGTGACGCAACGAACTGTTGCAAAGAGGTTACTTCAAAGACAGCTCTGAGCCAGACGCACTGTGTGCATTCCACTGACCACAAATCACAGTCTTTTGCGACTTCAGCTCATTGGAAGGGAGGGTGGAGGTCTGTTGAGTTTTCTGATGAAAGTTGGTTCTGCCTCGGTCAGCAACCACCATGTCTGCGTGCTTGACACACTTGATCTGGAGGTATGGTCTGGGGTGAGATTTCATATGGCAGTAGGAGCACTCTCGTGGCTATCCCACGCACACTGATGGCCAATTTTAACGTCAATCTGGTCATTCGACCTGTTGTGCTGCCAGCATTCCATGGGGTGTTTTCCAACAGGATACGCTCGCCTACAACCCAATAAGCTCTACAGTGTCGACATATTGCCTTAGCCTCTTCGATCGCCAGATCTGTCTCCAGTCGAGCACATACTGGACATCATCGGACGACAACTCCAGCGTCATCCACAAACAGCTTCAGCCGCGCCTGCTATTGACCGACCAAGTGATGCAGGCGCGGAACTCCATAGCACAAACTGACATGCAGCACCTGTACAGCACAATGCATGCACGTTTGCATGCTTGCATTCAACATTTTGACGGTTAGACCGGTTATTGGTGCACCAGCATTTCACATTTGCTATGGGTTATCTCGCGCTTACATTAATCTGTGATATTGCAATGTTATTCACTTATATATGTTACCTTGAAAAACGTATTCCCGACATGTCATTACTCTACATTAATTATGTACAAACGCTGCAAAATACTAACGCAAATTCCTCACAGACGAATGGAAAAACTGGTAGAAGCCGACCTCGGGGAAGAGCAATTTGAATTCCGTAGAAATGTTGGAACACGCGAGGCAATACTGACCCTACGACTTATCTTAGAACATAGATTAAGGGAAGGCAAACCTCGTCCATGACGTCTGACGGGGATTCAAATTCCGCGGCGCGCGGCACCAGAAGAAGAAACAAAAGCTTTGAGATTTGCCGATGACATTGTAATTCTGTCAGAGACCGCAAAGGACCTTGAAGAGCAGCTGAACGGAATGGACAGCGTCTTCAAAGGAGGATATAAGATGAACATCAACAAAACCAAAACGAGGATAATGGAATGTAGTCGATTTAAGTTGGGTGATGCTGAGGGAATTAGATTAGGAAATGAGACACTTAAAGTAGTAAATGAGTTTTGCTATTTGAGGAGCAAAATAACTGATGATGTTCGAAGTAGAGAGGATATAAAATGTAGACTGGCAATGGAAAGGGAAGCGTTTGTGAAGAAGGGAAATTTTTTAACAGGAAGTATAGATTTAAGTGTCAGGGAGTCGTTTCTGAAAGTACTTGTATAGAGTGTAGCCATGTATGGAAGTGAAACACGGACGACAAATAGTTCGGACAAGAAGAGAATTGAAGCTTTCGAAATGTGGTGCTACAGAAGACTGCTAAAGATTAGATGGGTAGATCACATAACTAATGAGGAGGTATTGAATAGAATTGGGGAGAAGATGAGTTTGCGGCACAACTTGATTAGAAGAAGGGATCGGTTGGTAGGACACGTTCTGAGGCATCAAGGGATCACCAATTTAGTATTGGAGGGCAGCGTGGAGGGTAAAAATCGTAGAGGGAGACCAAGAGATGAATACAATAAGCAAATTCAGAAGGAAGTGGGTACTGGGAGATGAAGAAGCTTGCACAGGATAGAGTAGCATTGAGAGCTGCATCAAACCAGTCTCTGGACTGAAGAGCACAACAACACCAACATCAATTATTTTTTGTTTTTGGTATTTTTGTCCGTCAGTGAATAAAACTGGTCTTACAAACCAGTCGCCGATTTATAGGGTACGAATGCAGTTTAAAATTATATAATACAGGTGATACTGTGCAAAGCAGGCAAACTTCGGCAGAATGTATTGCGTATATGAAAGCTGATACAGTGCTATGACATACATCACACCCATACATAAGCTAACCAGAATTGGTTGGTTGGTTGGTTGCCTGGGGGAGGGGACCAAACAACGAGGTCGTTGGTCCCTTCGTGTTAGGGGAGGTTGGGGAATGAAGTCGACCGGGCCCTCTCAAAGGAACCACACCCGGCATTTGCCTGAAGCGATTTTGGGAAATCACGGGAAACCTAAATCAGTACGGCCGGACACAGATTTGAACCGAATATGAGCCCAGTGTGCTAACCACTGCGCCATCTCGCTCGGTAATCAGGACTGATCAAGATGGTGTAGTTGATAGTAGCTTTGCATGTTAACAGTCGGTGCTCGCTGAAAACTTCGGCGCTGCGCAGTCATAAGCTCCTCCTAACTGTTGGTGCCGCAAAAGCAAAGTGAAGAATAATAATTTATAACTTCTGGGTTTCTTTTTTTAAGTAATTCACTTTTCACAAGATGTGTCCATGAAAGGAGTGATGCATTCAGACAGGGCTCACGCCATGTAAAAGAGAACACGTTACTGGCATGCTCTGGAAACTATCTCATCAAGAAAAAAGACAAATCACAGAACAGTTTTTAACACAAAATTTATGGGATTAAGTAGCAAGTATAAATAATGTGTGTCGCAGGTTCTCTTATGTTTCCTTCTATAATCGTATTATATCGCACAAAAAATATGCCACTGCACAAATAAAAAGGTACAAAGGTTGACATTAAGAGGGCATGAGTATTAATAGACAATTCTTATTATACAGAGTAAACATTCAGAAATTATTTAATTAATCAGCTATATACGAATTCCGCTACAATTTCATCACACGGTACACTGTAACCAGATACTGTACTGTAGGTATTGCCTTATATGGAAACAGACCTTCTATTCACTTCACGAGGTGCAAATTTTGTGCGAGTTTTTCCGTAGACAATAGCATCGTCACAATCTTATATTGCTGTTGGTCTTATCTGATAAACCATTTTATGTAAGGGTGATTGAAGAATTGTTAATTTATGTAAAGGAAGGAAATATTTTGGTTACACTGCCATTTTCTAATTAAGTACTGCAGTGGAGTACTGAACAGGCAGTTCTCTGCTTCAGGCACTGTTACTGTCATTTAAATAAGGTCTATAATCGGAAATAAGCAAATAATCCTTAGTCACAGACCGATCCTAACTGTTGACGTAACTAATTTTGGCGAACGACGCTAGACTTGAAAAGTCTGCTGGCAGGCGAAGATTCTCTGCTCCTTTACCAGAGTTCTCCAACCATTCTGTGTAGAGATCACTGTCTGCAATGTTTACAGCAAACTCATAACTTGGAGTTTCCCGGTAAGCTGCGTGCCGGATGCCCAGCAGCTTGCGTTCCGCTCACAGCAGTGCAAGGACGTCGGCGTTTTTTGAAGAATCAGCAATATCCAGATTTAATGCTGTAGGAATGGAGACACACGCTCTTCACCGGTATTGCAGAAGATTCCACTGATACTTTCGCGTTGAGTGGTGGTGGGATTGTGGTTTGGAGATGAATCGTGTTGTAGGGGTGGACGGAGTTTCAAGCTTCGTTCTTGGTGGGAGCAATACTTTTGAACACCAGCCGTGCAGGCATGAAGCAATGCAGTCACACGCACTGCTTTGAATGTTGCAGTTGCTCCAGATTTCATTTTAGTGGTTTATAATGCCCTTCCATATCGAACTCAGATATCTGGTTAGCGAGGTCCCCAGTTCAGAATCCTTGTAGTGTTCGGTGGCGCATTACTTGAATATCTCGTTGGAGCTTCTATGTTTCCAAATAAGTTGTTGAATAAATATTAAATTACAATTCCCCAACGGTCTTTTCTATAGTAAAATTGTTACAGGTTAGCTTGAAATGAAACATGAATAGCAGTTTATTTAAAGAAATATATTGCAAACTGAAGTTGTTTAAAGTACAATACTTAAGAAGCAGGAATTACTAACAATATAACAGCTGACAAATTGCTTGTTGTCTTCTGTGTTGGGTTCTTGGGCCGACGTTTGTTTGATAATGTTTCTGACCTTTCGCCAGCACCAGTGTGTTGCATAGTCAAAGCTTCACCCTGAATTGTTGGTGCTAGAGGAAAATGCTTTAACAATGCCTCTCGTGCTAGCGAAACGTCAGAAAAAATTATGAAACAAACGCCAGTCAGCCAAAGAACCAGACACCTAAACAAACAAGTAATTTGACAACAAGCGGCCACGAAAACCTTAACGATTTTGCAATGTGCATATTTTCTATACTCTTCTTCTACTTGCCCGTACAGGTCATTATTATTGCAGTTTAAGAAAGCAAGTAACCCGACTAATTGGGAAAATACAGGGTGATTCAAAAAGAATACAACTTTAAAAATGTGTAGTCAATGAAAGAAACATAATATAACCTTCTGTTATACATCATTACAAAGAGTATTTAAAAAGGTTTTTTTCCACTCAAAAACAAGTTCAGAGATGTTCAATATGGCCCCCTCCAGACACACGAGCAATATCAACCCGATACTCCAACTCGTTCCACACTCTCTGTAACATATCAGGCGTAACAGTTTGGATAGCTGCTGTTATTTCTCGTTTCAAATCATCAATGGTGGCTGGGAGAGGTGGCCGAAACACCATATCCTTAACATACCCCCATAAGAAAAAATCGCAGGGGGTAAGACCAGGGCTTCTTGGAGGCCAGTGATGAAGTGCTCTGTCACGGGCTGCCTGGCGGCCGATCCATCGCCTCGGGTATTTGACGTTCAGGTTTCATAACTAACCTTTTTCGTAGGACTCTCCATACAGTTGATTGTGGAATTTGCAACTCTCTGCTAGCTCTGCGAGTCGATTTTCCTGGGCTGCGAACAAATGCTTGCTGGATGCGTGCTACATTTTCATCACTCGTTCTCGGCCGTCCAGAACTTTTCCCTTTGCACAAACACCCATTCTCTGTAAACTGTTTATACCAAAGTTTAATAAACCACCTATCAGGAGGTTTAACACCATACTTCGTTCGAAATGCACGCTGAACAACTGTCTTCGATTCACTTCTACCGTACTCAATAACACAAAAAGCTTTCTGTTGAGCGGTCGCCATCTTAGCATCAACTGACGCTGACGCCTAGTCAACAGCGCCTCAAACGAACAAATGTACAACTAAATGAAACTTTATAGCTCCCTTAATTCGCCGACAGATTGTGCTTAGCTCTGCCTTTTGTCGTTGCAGAGTCTTAAATTCCTAAAGTTGTGGTATTCTTTTTGAATCACCCTGTATTTTTCCGATCTAGCAGCACAATGAAGCCAAGAAAAGATTATGTAACGTGAATGTGATTGAAAACATAGAAGAAAATCGATACATTTCGAAATGTATGCGGCACACGCAACTAAAAGCAGCGTTTGATTTTTACGAATATAATGCCATCAGTACAAGAAGTACTAAACTGACTTAAGCGTATTCTGTCTGTAAATTCTGATGTCAAAGAAGCACCTCAACAAAGCAGCACTGGAACCGTCAATGAAACGAGGAAATAAGTTGAGGAACACGGGTATTAGAAACTTTAGTCACGAAACAGTTTTAAAACATTTACGTCAGGCTGTATTTCAGTGGCCCAGTTACACGTGATCTCACGATAGGCCATCAGTGAAAAAGAACGAATGTTAACAGTTTTTCAAACTGCTAGTTTTTTATTTTTATTTTATCTTAGTCCGCAGCTCGTGGTCGTGCGGTAGCGTTCTCGCTTCCCACGCCCGGGTTCGATTCCCGGCGGTGTCAGGGATTTTCTCTGCCTCGTGATGACTGGGTGTTGTGTGATGTCCTTAGGTTAGTTAGGTTTAAGTAGTTCTAAGTTCTAGGGGACTGATGACCATAGATGTTAAGTCCCATAGTGCTCAGAGCCCATATTTTATGTTATTTTTGTAGTCATCGGTCATACTTTCCTTCATCTTGTTAGTGTTTTCCGTATATTACTTCCCTCGCCGACGATTTTCGGGAGAAACATCTCATTCCTTACCTTGTCAGTCCACCTAATTTTCAATATTCATCTGTAACACCAAATCTCAAATGCGTCGATTCTCTTCTTTTCTGCTTTCCCACAGTCCAAGTTTCACTGCCACACAATGCTGTGCTCCAAACGTACATTCTCAGAAATTTCTTCCTCAAATTAAAGCCTATGTTTGATACTAGTAAACTTTCCTTGGTCAGGAATGCCCTTCGTGTCAGTGTAGTCTCCTTCTTATGTCCTCCTTGCTCCGACCGTGATTGGTTATTTTGCTGCCTAGGTAACAGAATTCCTTAACTTCATCTACTTCTTGAACACCAATCCTGATGTTAAGTTTCTCGCTGTTCTGATTTCTGCTACTTCTCATGACTCTCTTTCTTCGATTTAATCTCAATTCACATTCTGTACTAATTAGACTGTTCATTCCATACAGCAGATCCTGTGATTATTCTTCACTTTCAGTCAGGACAGCGATGTCGTCACCGAATCTTATCATTGATATCCTTTCGCCTTCAATTCTAGATCCACTCTTGAATCTTTCTTTTATTTCCGTCATTGCGTCCTCGATGTGTAGATTGAACGCTAGGGGTGAAAGGCTACATCCCTGCCTTCCCCCTTTTTAATCAGAGCACTTCGTTCTTCGTTGCCCACTATTACTATCCCCTCTTGGTTCTTGTACGTATTGTATATTACTCGGCTTTCCCTATAGCTTACCCCTATCTTTCTGTGAATTTCGAACATCTTGCACTATTTGACATTGTCGAACGCTTTTTCCAAATCGACAATTCCTATGAAGGAGTGTTGATTTTTCTTCAGTCTTGCATCCACTATCTATTCCGTCATCTAATTTAAATGGCGACCAAGACAGGGCATACACGTAGATTTTGATTGTTAGTTTGTTTGCAATATAATATCGTTTACATTATGTGTCGTGAGTAGCCATTGGTGGAGTCTGGTGTTCAGTAGCAGAACAGTTCAGTTCCCTCACATGAGAATTTACCATTACTAAAGAACAGCGAACAGGCAAGCACTCACAGCAGCCTTAAGTTGTCACTCACTTATGGCATTCTGATAAATTAGATTTCTCTTCAAACATACGGAAGTTGTCTGATGGTGTTTTGTTTTACCACCATCTTCTGCGTAGTGTCTTCAGGAGTGTTTATTCTTTTCAGGAATTTTTGTGCAATGTGAAGTGATTAGAATAAGTTGTACAATAGTAATAACAGTCTCATTTGGGAGGTTACTATTTCTTAACTGAATTTTTCGTGATACGGTAAGTACTCGGTCTCAGTTTAAGATGGACCCAGATCATCAATTAAATGTTCAACCAGTTATGGAGATTGAAGAAGTTCAGCAACTGGCAACATCGACTCTATTTGTAGTTGATCCACTGACGCAAAGTTTACAACAATTAAGGCTTTTGCCTACTAACATTGACGGCATACCTACTAAACAGAATTTTGAGCAGGTCACAATACAAGTGTCCACCATTGCTCAAAATGAAATAGATCTCTCTGTTGGGATTGGCCAACTGCCTCAAGCTGTGGAGCGTTTCCCTCGGCAATTAGAAAAGGTAACACATGAAATACAGGACTTGAGAAACAGGTAAGAAGAAGCAGAAATTACAGTATGACAATTAGCTGAGATAATAATGAACTTAGTTTCTGGTTGTGATCAGCTGACTGAACAAAAACTTAGGGAGCACTAATTAAAATTTTCAACCAAATTAGACGAATGGGAACAAGTTGAAGAACAACAAGCACTTCGGTATGTTAATAAAAGTATTAAAGAGACAGTAGCAAATCTTCGCTGGAGAATGTACCTTCCACTGATGAAGTTAAACAGAATCTGCAAAAAGTGAAAGACCAATTAGGATCCGATTTCTCACAGTGGTGGGAAAATATGGTCAAGTCCTTGTTGTTGTTGTTGTGGTCTTCAGTCCTGAGACTGGTTTGATGCAGCTCTCCATGCTACTCTATCCTATGCAAGCTTCTTCATCTCCCAGTACCTACTGCAATCTACATCCTTCTGAATCTGCTTAGTGTATTCATCTCTTGTTCTTCCTCTACGATTTTTACCCTCCACGGTGCCCTCCAATGCTAAATTTGTGATCCCTTGATGCCTCAAAACATGTCCTACCAACCGATCCCTTCTTCTAGTCAAGTTGCGCCACAAACTTCTCTTCTCCCCAATCCTACTCAATACCTCCTCATTAGTTACGTGATCTACACACCTTATCTTTAACATTCTTCTGTAGCTTCTATTCCTTGTCCAAACTAGTTATCGTCCATGTTTCACTTCCATACATGGCTACACTCCATACAAATACTTTCAGAAACGACTTCCTGACACTTAAATCTATACTCGATGTTAACAAATTTCTCTTCTTCAGAAACGCTTTCCTTGCCATTGCCAGTCTACATTTTATATCCTCTCTACTTCGACCATCATCAGTTATTTTACTCCCTAAATAGCAAAACTCCTTTACTACTTTAAGTGTCTCATTTCCTAATCTAATTCCCTCAGCATCACCCGACTTAATTTGACTACATCCCATTATCCTCGTTTTGCTTTTGTTAATGTTCATCTTATATCCTCCTTTCAAGACACTGTCCATTCCGTTCAACTGCTCTTCCAAGTCCTTTGCTGTCTCTGACAGAATTACAATGTCATCGGCGAACCTCAAAGTTTTTACTTCTTCCCATGAATTTTAATACCTACTCCGAATTTTTCTTTTGTTTCCTTTACTGCTTGCTCAATATACAGATTGAATAACATCGGGGAGAGTCCTTAGAGACATTCAAATGAGATATAGAGGATGTCCGAGGTTGGGAAGGGGATAATAAAAGAATATCGATCCTAATGGTACAAGGAGGATGGACAGCAGACCTCGAGCATCGCCTCAGAATACGGCAACATGTCTGCTTATCGAATGATTAATAACAATCCAGATTGTATACAAGCCGTTCTTTGACCGACAAATCCTTACACGACTGTGTTGATGGAGGAAAAATTCTGAAACTTAGATAATTTGAAACATTCTCACCCGATCAGAAAACTGTGAATCCACTTGTCTTTATACGAGGACTTAGGGGAGTATTACCGAGATCCAGGAGTGAAGCAAAAAAATAAATTATGTGTCAGGATGCATACAAGGAGATGCCGCATTATGGCCTACAAATATGAAGGACTCGTGTGGAGCATTCATTGCCAAATACTGGTCTCATGGAATACAAGAATGCCCGAGGAAGAACTTTTTCCGTCCGGGACCTTTCTCTTTTAAAGCCAGTGTCTTGTGGTAATACTATGAAAAGCAGTTAAACAAAGCAAGGTATTGGGACTAACTCATTATTGATAATGATGTATTAAGAATTCTACAAGCAAAACTACCAAATGATTCGTAAGAAGTGAATTCATACTTGAGAAGAAAATCTGGACGAATTTATGCCTGTCTTTGATTCTGTTGACTTAATACAAGAAGGTTAAATCAAGACATGGACAAAGAAACTTTTGTGTGCCCAGCACTGGCTCGCATAACAGTCATGTTACATGAAACAAGTGCCAGCTACGGTAATGGACAACATGATAACCGTAGATGAAATGGGAATGGTAATGATTTCTGCCCTAATCATGGTAGACAGAATTAAATGGAAAGAAGATTTAACTTAGGAAATAATTCCAGTGTGAATAAATTGCACTGCAATTACAATAATAACAGATGCAGTCACCGTCACGGTCGATTTTATTTTAACGGGCACCGATCATGTAACTGAACAGCATCGTCGACCGCTTCCGTTGTCACAGGTGGTTGTTCTCACCAGATTATAACAGGCGAGAACAACCACCTGTAGTAACAGTGGTAAAATAAAATCGACCGTATTGTGCCCCAGAGGAGTAATAGTCGATTGCAATAGAGGCTATGATGGAACGAATATTAAGAAACGATGCTCAGATGTTAATCAGTGTGAGAGAGAGTATCCATCGGTGCCGATATCAGTGACTGAAGCTGCGGATATTCCAGTTACCGTTGTCTTAGATACTGGTGAGTCGGTGAATGCTGTTTCTAGCAGCTTCTTTCAGAAAGTGTTAAAAAAAAACAAGCCGCCCACTTTTCTGGTGCATAGTTGTAAAATTGTTGGAACAGTAGGCACGTTGTCACAGGCTGTAAGAATACAGACACAGCTGGAGCTTAAACTTGGAAATGCTGTGATTACAGGCACCTTCCTCATTACAAATAAATTGGTAGTCGACTGTATTCTAGGCATCGAGAGTACCTGGGAGAGGAACATAAAATTTTGCTTCTCCAAGGGCGAGGTGTTCTTCATAATCGACAGAGCTGTTGCCCCAAGTAAACCTTCTATGGAAGGAAGGTTTTATTGCTGCGGTGCAAGTATACATTTAATTATGAAGCAGGACATGTGGACCTGCACGTTTCCAGTAAATGTAATGAGAGTATTCAGCTTGTCTGACCAAGTACTACACAAGTTAACTGAACCAGAGCACCTAACAACTAAACAAATAAACCAGTTAGCGGACCTTCTAACAACTATTACAAGGTTTTTGAGGAAAAACCAATCATTATAAAATAATATACCAGCCATTTAGATGTATACCCTGAAAGAACGTTTCGCCATAGCTTCTACCCATTTCCATAGCAGATGAAGAGATACGATTACATGGAATTTAACTGAACCATTAACCAGCTCCTACTGCAGTCCACTCCTAGTGGTGCTCAAACCGAGGAGAAAGTAAGAAACACTTCAGTCGATCTGACCGACATAGCTAAGAAAAGAAGATTGATTTTCATAAGAAGAGAGGGCGGTTTCAGCGTTTCAGTTTTGAAGGAAAGGTTTTACTATGAACTAATGTCTACAATGAACTATTGTCTACTGATCCATTTGTGATTTTGTGAATATTTCATCCTGGATCATAGGTATTAGGATATCTAAATACCACTTTAATCAAGGGACTGTACCCTCGTCAAGGCCTCAAGAAATACCATGCTTAATGCTGAGAGGAGAAAATACTTTTCTTGTGCTTGAGGATAAATATGTTTACTTCGTTTCCAGTATTGTGTCAGTTGCACTGTAAAGGTTTATGTTCTTTAATTCTCTTCGGCAGGTGGTTCCTGTAATAGAAACTATGTAAGAGTCAAGAATGATTACGTATAACGATGTAAGTATATCTGCAAATGTACTAATAAAATTTTTATTTCAGATAGTATAAAACTCATTAATGTATCTATACTGTGAGAAGCAAATAGTGATAACTTTTCATATTTCATTTGCACTTAGAAGATAGCATCAAGGACGATTAAATAACAATACACAGTGATATTGTTTACATTAATGGTTTAAAACGATTGAATTTTTTGTTGAAGAGAAAATGTTTAACTATGCTTAATAAAATGATACTCGCCATTGCTACAAGCGTGGTGCTATGAGGGTACGATCCTAACTACTTTTCTACCTGAGGAGGAATCCTGTTCCATTCACACAACCGTTCAGGTATCAAGGACTCCATTCAGTTTCAAATGTACACCGCCTGTCCTGCAACTCAACGTGACTTAGCCACCACGTCGTTTTGAGAATTTGGAAATTTGTGGTATGTTCCTATGGGATCCAACTGCTAAGGTCATCTGTCCCTAGACTTACACATTACTTAATCTAACTTAAGCTAACTTACACTAACGACAACTCACACACCCATACCGCAGGGAGGACTCGAACCTCCGACGAGGGTAGCCGCGCGAACCGTGGCAAGGCGCCTCTGACCCCGCGGTTAGACGTCGTTTCCAACATGTTATCCAGACTATAATATTTTCGTGTGTTGCTGTTTCACAGCCTAAACCAAATTTTGAACAATATGAATTTGTACAAACTATTCTGGTGCCAGTATGTACCACCATAATCATTTTCCCTACTACAAGATACTCAAACAATTAGTATTGAAGTTACTGCAGTTTTTAACTCTGTTTACAAGTTTCACAGATGTATAACAATCTGAACATCCATTTCTGTGAAGGAGACCGCATATAAAACAATAGTGCGAGCTATTATTGAGCACTGCTCGACTGCTTGGGATCCCCTAGAGATCGGATTAAAGGAAGAATCGAAGAAATAATGAGACGTGCTCCTAAATTTGTTACCCAGAAATGCCCCAGAAACTCAAATCGGGATCCCTGGAGGGAAAACGATGTTCTTCTCGCGGGTCAAAACCATTCCGCTGCTGCCAACCAACGTACAAGACTGGATAACAGAAATTAGGGCTCGCACAGAGGCACGTAGGAAGTCGTTATGTCCTCAGTCCATTTGCGAGTAGAACAAGAAAGGCCGGCCGGGGTGGCCGAGCGGTTCTAGGCGCTGCAGTTTGGAACCACGCGACCGCCACGGTCGCAGGTTCGAATCCTGCCTCGGGCATGGATGTGTGTGATGTCCTTAGGTTAGTTAGGTTTAACTAGTTCTAAGTTCTAGGGAACTGATGACCTCAGAAGTTAAGTCCCATAGTGCTCAGAGCCAGAGAACAAGAGAGGGAAAGACTAGCAGTGGTACAAGCTACCCTCCTCCATGGACCGTACGGTGACTCATGGGATGTAGATGCAGATGATGAGTTGATCAGTTTCTAATTCTTATACCGCTAGGAAAGTCTGAATAAAACGTGTTGTGCACTCCTTCGATGATTCATCTCTATCGGTGAGAAAAAAATGCATTGCAGGTACTAATCCTGTACCTACTTACAAGATAATTCTGATTCGTCGTATGTGTAAGATAGATGTATGATCTGGACTGTCATGTTTCATTTTTACAGATGGGTCTATGTGCTATTGTTTGTTTTTCACACTCTACTTAACTGTGATTTGTAGGAGTAGCCTAAAATACTGATTACATGTTGCAACGGTCCAAGTTCAACCAGGTAATAGGTTTCAGAAATCTGTTATGTGATAGGTTCCACGAAGCCCATGGCATGCACTCAAACCTGCGAAACAGACAGCATTGGTAAAGCACTGTTCAAGCCGGTGGAGACTTCTGTAATTGTATGGGGCGTGTGCAGTTGGAATGATAATGGGACCCCTGATACGTCTAGATACGATTCTGACAGGTGACACGTACGTAAGCATCCTGTCTGATCATCTGCATCCATTCATGTCCATTGTGCATTCTGACGGACTTGAGCAACTCCGACAGGACAATGCGACACCACATACGTACAGAATTGCTGCAGAGTTGCTCTTGGAACACTCTTCCGAGTTTAAACACTTCCGCTGGCCACTAAACTCCCCGACATGAACATTATTGAGAATATCTGGGATGCCTTGCAACGTACTGTTCAGAAGAGATCTTCACCCCGCCCCCGCCCCCCCCCCCCCTTGTATTCTTACGGATTTATGGACAGCCCTGCAGGTGTCAGTTCCCTCCACCATTACTTCAGACATTAGTCGAGTCCATGCCACGTCGTGTTGTGGAACTTCTGCGTACTCGCGCGGGTGCTACACGATATTAGGCAGGTGTACCAGCTTCTTTGGTTTTTCACTGTAGTATTGCATATCTGTATACTACGCAAGTACACGACTCCACTCAGTAATGCACAACACACATGCAGCTGTAAACGTGACACAGCTGCCGCAGTGGAAGTGCGACACAGCTAGTGCAGAGGAAAAACTGCACTCGGCAATCCTCCCCTGGTAAATGTTACCAAACGAACGGATATCTGCGGGGCGCGGACAACACCCTGACTATATGGAGCATAACAGATTGAGAGACAGGCTTGGCTCTGAGCACTATGGGACTCAACTGCTGAGGTCATTAGTCCCCTAGAACTTAGAACTAGTTAAACCTAACTAACCTAAGGACATCACAAACATCCATACCCGAGGCAGGATTCGAACCTGCGACCGTAGCGGTCTTGCGGTTCCAGACTGCAGCGCCTTTAACCGCACGGCCACTTCGGCCGGCTGAGAGAGACAGAACTCTGAGGCTGCCTGTTACGGTGACGGGGAACGAGTGGCAGGGTACTGTTTTGTTTTAAATCACTGGAACTTTAATAGCAAGATCAGAAACATTTTAATGAAAAGTGAATGTTTCCAGAATTCAAATTTCGTTCTGAAGCAGAATGTACGCCGATCTGAAACTTCTTAGCAGATTAAAACACTGTTCCGGACCGGGACTCCAACTCACAACATCTGCATTACGTGGACAAATGTCCTACCGACTGAATTATCCAGGCACACGATTTTAAACTGACAAAAGTTTCAAAAACTTAATTGTGTTCTCATTGCCATATCAAAAAGGAAGCGAATTGTCAAAACTCGCTTTTACGTTGGCCGATCTTCCCCAACTAAAATTCGATAGGGTCCATCATTGAACGCTTTATTTTCTTAAAAGGTACGACTCAGTGACAGCGTTGTTTTAATAGGTAAGTTAATGTCACCCATCCCAAGTCGTTCGTGACTTAAGACGCAGTTTCTAATAGTATTACGACCGCTCGGCTTATGAGTTATGGTGATCTTTTTTGCATATTGATTAACGTACTCACAATGAACAATAAGCAACAAAACGTACTGCTGTATGTCAGTAGCCGCAGCCATGCACATCAGGTTTCCGGCAGCAAGTCTACCCACTCATTACTGCTCGCGATAACTAAAAGCAC
The DNA here is from genome assembly GCF_021461385.2 of Schistocerca piceifrons. Classification (NCBI taxonomy): domain Eukaryota; kingdom Metazoa; phylum Arthropoda; class Insecta; order Orthoptera; family Acrididae; genus Schistocerca; species Schistocerca piceifrons. The sequence continues at coordinate 1,066,237,238 of NC_060138.1, forward strand.
GACTCACGCCCGGTACTCACAGCTTTACTTCTGCCAGTATCTCGTCTCCTACGTTCCAAACTTTACAGAAGCTCTCCTGCGAACCTTGCAGAACTAGCACTCCTGAAAGAAAGGATATTGCGGAGACATGGCTTAGCCACAGCCTGGGGGATGTTTCCAGAATGAGATTTTCACTCTGCAGCGGAGTGTGCGCTGATATGAAACTTCCTGGCAGATTAAAACTGTGTGCCCGACCGAGACTCGAACTCGGGACCTTTGCCTTTCGCGGGCAAGTGCTCTACCATCTGAGCTACCGAAGCACGACTCACGCCCGGTACTCACAGCTTTACTTCTGCCAGTATCTCGTCTCCTACGCTCCAAACTTTACAGAAGCTCTCCTGCGAAACTTGCAGAACTAGCACTCCTGAAAGAAAGGATACTGCGGAGACATGGCTTAGCCACAGCCTGGGGGATGTTTCCAGAATGAGATTTTCACTCTGCAGCGGAGTGTGCGCTGATATGAAACTTCCTGGCAGATTAAAACTGTGTGCCCGACCGAGACTCGAACTCGGGACCTTTGCCTTTTGCGGGTAAGTGCTCTACCATCTGAGCTACCGAAGCACGACTCACGCCCGGTACTCACAGCTTTACTTCTGCCAGTATCTCGTCTCCTACGTTCCAAACTTTACAGAAGCTCTCCTGCGAACCTTGCAGAACTAGCACTCCTGAAAGAAAGGATACTGCGGAGACATGGCTTAGCCACAGCCTGGGGGATGTTTCCAGAATGAGATTTTCACTCTGCAGCGGAGTGTGCGCTGATATGAAACTTCCTGGCAGATTAAAACTGTGTGCCCGACCGAGACTCGAACTCGGGACCTTTGCCTTTCGCGGGCAAGTGCTCTACCATCTGAGCTACCGAAGCAGCTTTACTTCTGCCAGTATCTCGTCTCCTACGCTCCAAACTTTACAGAAGCTCTCCTGCGAACCTTGCAGAACTAGCACTCCTGAAAGAAAGGATACTGCGGAGACATGGCTTAGCCACAGCCTGGGGGATGTTTCCAGAATGAGATTTTCACTCTGCAGCGGAGTGTGCGCTGATATGAAACTTCCTGGCAGATTAAAACTGTGTGCCCGACCGAGACTCGAACTCGGGACCTTTGCCTTTCGCGGGTAAGTGCTCTACCATCTGAGCTACCGAAGCACGACTCACGCCCGGTACTCACAGCTTTACTTCTGCCAGTATCTCGTCTCCTACGTTCCAAACTTTACAGAAGCTCTCCTGCGAACCTTGCAGAACTAGCACTCCTGAAAGAAAGGATACTGCGGAGACATGGCTTAGCCACAGCCTGGGGGATGTTTCCAGAATGAGATTTTCACTCTGCAGCGGAGTGTGCGTTGATATGAAACTTCCTGGCACGAGTCTCGGTCGGGCACACAGTTTTAATCTGCCAGGAAGTTTCAACTAAAATACAGTCTGGCTGACGCGACTGATACCAGTAACTGATAACATACTTCCTACTTCTCGCTCTTGACACTAACTGCGCCCGGCCGTGGCACTGGTGACGCTATTACGGATATTCCGTCTCATAATGTGTATTAAATGGGGTAGCTTGTGCAATAAGCAGGCCACCTTAAAATGGCCAAGGAGTAACGTCGGATTTACGCATATTCGAATTTTATATGTGCAATACAGTTCTCCATCCCCAACAAATAAAACATCGTCTTCAGAAGCTCTTCGCCGAAGAGCTTCTGTGAAGTTTAGAAGGTGGGAGACGAGGTACTGGCAGAACTCAACTTGTGAGGACGGGTCGTGAGTCGTGCTTGGGTAGCTCAGTTGGTAGAGCACTTGCCCGGGAAAGGTAAACGTCCTGAGTTGGAGTCTTGGTCCGGCACACAGTTTTAATTTGCAAGGAAGTTTCAAAACACTGTCTTGCCTCTCCCTCCCAAGCGAATATTAAGGACGTACTTACAGTATTTGACACCAAATATCCGGTCAGTTTCGTACAGAAGTGCGACATAATTAAGGAAAAGGTATAAACAAAATCACCTTCGAAAATTGGGAGCCTTTAGAGCGCTGCAAAGTATATTTCAATAAAATCGCCGGTAGCTGAATAGATAATGTATTAGAAATTAGTATTTTAAACATAGCTGCACAACAGCAACGGTTCCACGTAATAAAATTATAAACAGCCGACCAGTTGCAATCAACAGTGCCTAGATAAAGACATTACCCCTGATTATGTGAAGGCGAACTTAAATTTCAAACAGTGTAACAAAATGCCTTCTGTTAAAAAGAAATTAGTGCGTTCAGTCATTTCGGATAGCACAGTGAATTTGTACAAGAAAAAAGATGTTCTTAATAGTGAAGCCTACTGTATAGACCTATTTTTAACTAAAGCTTTTAAACATCTTTGTAATTTCCAAATTGACCACCTGTGGAATAGTATTAATGAATGGCTCTTTAATCGTAAAGAAGAAATCAAGGCCAGACATGAAAGAAAGTTGTTGAAGTTTAGTAATAGGACCACAAGTAAAAATGTTAATATAGCAGTCAATAGTGTCAAACATCAATTTTACGAAAGAATACTGAATAAAACCAATATTACTTTTACGCAGGCTGAGAATGACTTGTTATGTAAAGGTCCTAAATATAATTTGCCCGCTCAACTCGATAAATATCCAGTTCTCTGTAATCTTACTGTAGATCTTAAAATCGGTTTGGAATCCCTGAAATTAGAGAAAACCGAGCAAGTCAAATGTGCCTATGAATGTAATAACATAATAGAAAAAGAAATTAAATTACTTCCTAATGGGCAGTTGGGCGAATATAGTATAGTAAAAAGCATTAATCGTAAGCTTAGAGAACACGACGCCTTAGTCACTAAGAGTGACAAAGGGAACACCGCTGTCGTGGCTTATAAAAATGAATATACAGAAAAGACAGTAAAGATTGAGGAAAATGACATCACTGAGGTTACCGTAGATCCAACCGCGGAATTGCAAAATGAAATCCGGCGTTCTTTAGCTAGTTCTGTCAGCCTGTTCAATAACTTCCAAAAGAAAGGGCTTATAAATATGAACCCGAAACCATCCGTGCTCAGAAGTCAGTTTAAACTGCACAAACAAAATCACTCGATTCGCCCTGTAGTGAATGGAATAGGTAGTCCACATCACACACTTGCTAGGCGCCTCCATTTTAAAATTAAAGATGCTTTCACATTTGAAAATCATTTTTCTGTTAAAAATAGTAAGGAATTAATTAACAATATTCAAACTGTAAGATGTACACCTGACACTCGACTGGTTTCCTTTGACATCGTCAGTCTTTATACAAATGTCCCGGTCGATGAAACCATAGCCCTTGTAAAAAAGAATCTTCTAAAACATAAAAAAGTAAGTGAAATTCAGATTACGGAACTGATTGGTTTGCTTAAGGTCGTTTTAAAATACAATTATTTCACGTTCAATGGAAAAATGTATGTGCAACCAGATGGTCTAGCAATGGGTAGCCCCCTCGCCGGTATTTTAGGAGATGTTTTTATCAACGCCCTGGAAGTAACGTTCTTCAATTCAAGTTCAGAATTACGCCACAAAATCCGCTATTATGCATGTTATGTTGACGACATTATCATTGCTTTTGATGGTACTGATCATGCGTTAGAGCTTCTCTTCAATACTTTCAATCGTTTACATGAAAAGATTTCCTCACAAAAGAACTTCAGAATGAAAAAGGTGAACTTAACTTCCTCGATTTAACAATTTCTATACAGAATAGTTCCTGCAATTTCAATATCTTCCGTAAGGAAACGTATTCAGATAATGTCATCCCTGCTGACTCAACTCATCCAAAAGCTCATAAACTGGCGTTTTTTCATTCTGCCATTCACCGTTTGGTAACTACTCCTTTATCACCTGCCGATCAACAAAAGGAATTGAATGTCATCAAAGCGATTGCGGCTAATAATGGGTACAATCAGAATATGATTGATTACTTTTTCAGCAAGAAAACTTCCCAAAACTGTTCGACTTTGAGCAACAACCTCCACACTGATAGCAAAGAAGCTAAAAAATTTATTTCCATTCCTTTTTTGGGTAATATATCGTATAGGATTAAACGTCTTCTAAGGAAAAAATACAACTGTAACGTCTCCTTCTCTACAGATAACAGTTTAAAAAGAAATCTTGTACATTCAGTAGAGATTGCCAGCGATTGGTTTTCCAATGCAGGTGTTTACAAACTAACCTGTAATAACTGTCCTTCATATTATATTGGTCAAACAGGCAGGGCAGTGAAAACAAGATATAAAGAACACCTATTAGGTAAAAAAGGAGCGAATATACACAACTCTACTTTTGCTGAACACCTCTTGATAGCCGGCCATACGCCTAAACAGTTAGAAGACGCTGTTATCCTACACAGAGAAGTCAAAGGGCGTAGACTAGATCTGTGGGAAGAGTTACAAATTTTTAAACATCTAGAGCTCAAGGACGGTAATATACTGAACGACCAGTTGAACCTTGCTTGTAGACAATTTTTCGAAGGCTTTAAACCTGTACTGTTTATGGTATAACATTAATGTTGGTAACCTTAGTGGTCTATTTTCTCAGGAAGCTATGATGCACTTTCAATGCTTTAAGCTCACTACCCTTTATGTAATGTGGTTTTCTCACGATGTATGGCTGCCACTACATCGGCCCTTACGTGTGATTTTGTCTGGCTCTAAAACGTTGGTTCCCTGCGAATGTGTATTAACTGGATTGTGTACCAGGGTTCGTAATTCTGTCTTAAGAGCCATTATTGTCAATTTTGAAGTTCTGACATATATACCGTTTGTGGGCTTCACTAACATAGTAATGTAATTTTTATATTTTGGCTGTATATGCCACTGTGCGTAACTCTCTCGGCGTAAGCGCCACCTGCCTTTTTTATGTATAACTACATTAATTGTACCAAGGCTCCCATACTGTTATAACGGGAGTGTTAAATGCTTTCCTTCTTTTTATTGTTACTTTATCTGAGGACGTTATTAATACTGATAATTTACACGTTGCTTTTGTACGCCAATTGGCACATGGTTCGCGCCATTAGCGCCACCTGCCCTGGTCGCAGAGTTACTATGCTGGCCGATTACACTCAGTCGGTTGTGAGCTCTGCAAGATCCATGTACTAATTTATATTTACGAGACAAACCCTATTTCTAGGGCTATATTTTAATTTTGACAAATGGATCTATGCCCACATTTGCAAAAACGGCGATGGTACATTAGTCCTTACTAATGTAAAATTGTAAGTACCAGTCGTCGTTGTCATATCTCATATTTCTGTAATGCAAGAGCTCTCTAATTTATGTTAAAATCTATTCTTGACTTAAGTTTCGTACCTTTCTAATGTAAGCCATGATGTTCATTGTCCTGAGGCCACCTTCTGAAGAAGACAAATTTAAATTTGTTGAAACCTAGGTAAAGAATTCTTTATCCATTGCAACTGGTCGGCTGTTTATAATTTTATTATTAGAAATTAGTTATAAAGCAATCTAGAATGCAAAGGCATGTTTATTACAAGGTGACCGATTTCGATCATCACTTGATCAACTTCTGACCTTCAAAGCTGTAACATGATGAAGTATATAAATGAGAGGGATACAAAAAAAGAACTTAAAATTAGTTATAAACTTACAAAACATAGATACAAACATATTGATGAACAATGCGCGTGCAACGAGCAGGAACTGCTGAATGACTATAGTCAACTGCTGGAGAGCAGCACAACTAGTTCTTAAATACTGGCGGCGCCGCCTGCAGCTGATAAGCTTGATGTCAGTCGGGAGTAAGTCGAAAGAATTATGTACCAAAAGATGTACTTATCAGTAAATAGAACATCAAAATTTCATACACTAATTGTATAATAAAGAAGAAACAGTTTGTTAATGCAGTTATTGTCAAATATACTGAGAGATTTAAAAAGGAAAGAAATAAACATTGCAATCGTTGTGTATAGGTTGCCCTCTAGGGACGTGCTGGAAAAATAATAACGGTGTTGTTGCTTCCTACGTGAATGGTGGGTGCCGTTCAAAGGCTGTAGCAGCAGGGCGATTTCCAGAAAGATGGTGGTGAGTGTCGATAGGTGATACCCAGCAGACGACATTTAATAGATGTACGAAGTAGTTGGTTACTATGGATATGGTTGACGATTACTTCAGACGGTTTTTGATATAAAAAATCGACTTTACTGGCACTAAAGTTATTGGCAATAGAACTTTGTTTTAGTTTCTTTTTGAACTGCATGAGGTTGAAGAGATACTTTCAATAGCCCATGTACCATTGTTTTGAAGAATGCTTTCTTATATTTAGTAGAATGACATGAAGTGGCATTAATTATTATATTCGTTGATGGCAGAGCTCTATAAATAGAGATACAATGTCTCCATTTTGATTTAAGATTGTAAGGTGTAGAAAACTGCTACAAAAAAATTGAAACATACAATTGACGAATACAACAAAAACAAAAGTTTAGCGTCTGCAAAAGACATTGTATCGACTGCGATGAACAACATATCGAGAAAATTTTCCGTAACTTTTGAATACGTTACAGAGAGCGTTCTACTGTTACTGCAGGTAGCAAATCATTCTTTGGTCAGCTTCTTGATGAAGATAATCACTCTGATAGTTCATTTCTAAAAACATGAAAATTTTACTTTATACACCTGAAGGATTATTTCCTAACACGTTAGAGGAAATAGAAATATTCACGTTGCACAAATAAAACCTCCTCTGTTATACGCGAGCATCTAGACTTGAAAGACAAACATTTCTTTGAACATTTTGACGATCTGTTGTGGAATTCTTACACTGATGTCTTGATTTCGTAACTGTACAAATTTATTTTATAGCCTTCTTCACACTCATTTTATTGTGCTTCATGTTACTTTATTTAAATATTAGCAGACAATCCCGGCATCGCCCACGTATTTATTTAAAGCTGTGCGTCCTTGCCCATACCCACAGTGTCTGACCTTGTGCTTAGTATTAATGACGTCATATCTCCTGATCTATTTGTTGTACAATGATGTAATTTAGTAGGTACAAAAGGTTCAAATGGGTCTGAGCGCCATGCGACTTAACTTCTGAGGTCATCAGTCGCCTAGAACTTAGAACTAATTAAACCTAACTAACCTAAGGACATCACACACATCCATGCCCGAAGCAGGATTCGAACCTGCGACCGTAGCGGTCGCTCGGCTCCAGACTGTAGCGCCTAGAACCGCACGGCCACTCCGGCCGGCATAGTAGGTACATTCACTGACATGTGCAGATTCTGCCTGCAAAATGTGTTGCGAAAGGATTTAGTAGCAACAAAGTAATAAATTTAAACGTCATGCAGGATGATATATTAGTCTAGATACATTCAGTGGCACATGTAGATAATGTCTGCGGTATTTATTGCTAATAGAGTTAGTAGCAAAGAAGTAATAAATTTAAAGGTCATGAATAATGCAGCAGTTTTTCAGGCTCCTTATTGTTTATGACATCATATCTCCTTAACTTTGAGTCGTACAATGATACAATTTTGCACTTACATTCAGTGGTACATGTGCATACTGCCTGTAAAATCTCTCGCGAATACAGCTAGTAATAAAGAAGTAACCAATTATAACATATACCTCATAAGCGGAAAAGTAGTAAGCAATAAACGTTGTAGGGTTGTCAGCGAGAAGTTTGAATTTATGTGTAAAGTTTATTGCATTCTCAAATACTGAATGAATAAATTCTGAGAATTCACCCGTCGTGGGCTACACTTCTTTTTCACCCCATTCACACCCCTTTGAAAGATAGGTGGTTCTTACCCCCCCCCCCCCCCCCCACAACGATTGCCGCCTAATAGTGTACCAAATTTGGTTGAAATCGGTCCAGTGGCTTAGGACGAGATGCGGAATATAAACACACACACACACACACACACACACACACACACACACACACACACACACTTTTTCTTCCTTTTCATGTTATTCGCTAACACATTTATGTAATGTTTTATGTTGTACTGAAAATCGTCACGTTAGGTCAGTCATAGCACAGTATTTTTTATTTATACATGTTCATCATGGAATTATCTCAACTTTTTATTCTTTGACATTACTTATTTTTTCACTAGCTATTACATTATGTATGTCAGAAATATGGGCGTGTATTTTTCTTTAATATTACTAGCCTCTGAAACCACTTTTGTTATTATTTGCTAGCATATTACGATCAAAAATCTATTCGTATAGATCGATACGTACGACAACGGATACCACTTATTTATACCCTGGGATTGCACCTATGGAGCGATCTCTACTAAGCTTCATTTATCGATATTTCTGGCCGTTTCAATGGAAACCGCTGGAGATCAGCTTCTGCCTTCTCCATAGTAACCAACCACCTCGTGCACCTATGGGATGTCGCCCACTGGATATCATCTATCGATGCTCACCGCCGTCTCTTTGGAAGTCCCCCTGCTACTGTATCTTTGGAACGGCGTCTACCATCTACACGGAAACCGACAACATCGTAATTACATTTCAGCATGCGCCTAGAGGGCAGCCTATGCCTAGCGAATGCGATGTTTATTTGTTTCCAACTTAAAGTTCTTAAAATGTTGATTTGACAAACGTCGCATTAACAAGCTCTTCCTTCTGTATTATAAAACTGTTCTATTTATTTATTAGTAAGAACATCTTGTTGTACATAAGTGTACTGACTTATTACTGATTGGCTAATACTAATATCATACTGTCAGCTGTGGACGGAATCTCCAGTATTTAAGAAATAGCTGCGCTGCTCTCTCCAGTAGTTGACTATAGTCATTCAGCATTTCCCATTCCGTGTACGTCTATATTGGTACACCTGTGTTTTGTAATTTTATTGCTAATTTTAAGTTCATTTTATGTATCCCTTTAATTTTGATCCTGTATCATGTTCTGAAGGTCGGAAGATGATCACATGATGATCGAAACTGGTCACCTAGTAATAAACGTGCCTTTGCGCTCTAGACTGTTTTATAACTAATTTCGAATATTCTATTTTGATCGCTGACTGTCTCCAGCAATGTTTTCAAAGATAATCGATAGTGTATGAGCCTAGTGATCAGAAAGTCGGTTTCTAATTTTCGCAAGTAGTAACTTTTATCCTACTTTTTTTAAATTGGTAATGGAACTATAAGTAACAAATGGTGAATCATAATTTTTACTAAAATCAACAACTTTTACTTTTAGTTATAACTACCTGAAAATATATTAAAATTTGATGCATGCCTCAGTGTTAAATAAAGAATTCTATGTATCAATAAAATTGTACAATCTATAAAAATAAGAAAAGTATTTAATTTTCTATTTGAGGTTTCATTTTTCTGAACCTAATTGTAATCTAGTGTGAATATTCACATTTTCATGCCGCTAGTGATATTTTTAAAAAATGTTACTTTTATTAAAAGTGATTGAGCGTTGGCTAACTAATATTTCCATTTGATAATTGAAACAGAATTTAAATTAAGTTAAAAAAAAGTACCTACTAGCGAGAAGCGACCAGTGATTCGCCATTACTACCCACATAGCTATCGACAATTTCACTGAAATACGTCAAATGCATTGTACTTAACACAACTCGGAAATCATTTAATCTTCCATAGCAATTCTTTCCAATTATTTTTACAGCTGTGTCATCCTGCTTTAGCAAACAGACCAGTGAGTCACCTACCCTCGGTTCTTTACGGAATCGAATCACTGCTTTATAAGGAAAGATAGTTTTTCACGTACCTAAATTTTTATGACGACATCTCTTGAACTACATATCATACAATAATATAATTTTGCAGATACATTCATGATATATGTGGATAGTGTCTGTAAAATATGTTACGAACAGCATTAGTAATAAAGAAGTAATAAATTAAAACGTCATACATGATTCTGAGATCATGTGTAAAGTTTGTTGGAAGTGGCTAAGTGCTTTCATTTTCAAATACTGGATGAATATAGTCTGGGTAATTTTCGCAGCATCGTTTATGCTGCCTCAAGACTTATACGCAGTTTCTAAATTTAGTACTTATTGTGTGTAATCTTTAAGGTAAGGTTATACCTCTTCATGGGTATATTACGCAGCATTTAAAATTTTTCATTTCGGTCAATAATAATTATATCAAATATCGAACATCAAATTTTTGTTGCCCCTGAAAGCCATGAAGTAGCCAACCTGCAACTGGTTCCGGATGACCGTTTTAGACAGGGGGTAACTGGTATGACTGCAGATATTTTCATATGTGGTACCTTGATTAACACACATCAGTTTGTTGCTTGTTTTTCTCTTCATCGAACAGTCTTCCCACAAATACGTCACAAACTTTACGACCTGACGTTTTCTGCGCGGTCGTCACTGCACCACTGAGTAGACTATGCCTGTCAATATAGACTAACCTTCTGTGTCCACGTGCTACACTTCAACGCCTAACCTGCTGCCCGGGGAAAGGTAAGCTTTAATGGTCTGCTATTGCCACACGTACGTGGAGGTATTAACCAACTAAAAACATACTAGTTGAACTAGCCGTAATCATTCGTCTGCAGTTGACGTAAATACTGATGTAATGTTGTTCAGAACACAGTCCTCGGTCACCAATAGCAATATCTGCATTTATATCCCTTACACTGTGTGTATCCGAGCACTGACCTTCCAGTCCTGTATGTTTGATGCAAACTGAAGAGAGGCCAGTATGTCAAGTCGCCGTCTAAGTTATTGTAATATGTTGCACAGATGAAATACAACAATTATAATATGTCAGTAATTGGTTTCGCAAAAATTTGCGACATGTAAATATAAAGAGTGAAGCATCAGGATAATAAAACATTAACAAAGTGTTATAATTGTGAGGAGTCAAGAAACTATAGATATACCGTAGATTGAAACTTAGCTGCGATAGCATTCATACCAAAAACAATTCCGCATCTATATCGATAGTTTTAATTTGGAAGCGAAAAACGATTGATAAATTTACATGTATAACTGTAAAGGTGTCTGATAACTGTCTAATATTTCTAATATTTTACAGACGACAGATATCAGGTATTTAACTGAGTATAACGAGCCATTATTTTACAGCAACAGTTTTTTTTCAATGCTACATTTAACTCGATATCCGAAAGCTTCATTTAACCGTGAGTGTATAGTATTCAATCGTTGCTTATTTCTTTTGCTCCTGGCAGATTTTCCCTAAGCGTGCAGTAGCAGGGCGATTTCCAAAAAGATGGTGGTCAGCATGGATAGGTGATATCCAGCAGGTGGTATTCCATAGAGGCATGATTTACACAACTGGCCATTAAAATTGCTACACCAAGAGGAAATGCAGATGATAAACGGCTATTCATTGGACAAATATATTATATTAGAACTGGCATGTGATTACATTTTCACGCAATTTGGGTGCATAGATCCTGAGAAATCAGTACAACCACCTCTGGCCGTAATAACGGCCTTGATACGCCTGGGCATTGAGTCAAACATAGCTTGATTGGCGTGTACAGCTACACCTGCCCATGCAGCTTCAACACGATACCACAGTTCTTCAAGAGTAGTGACCGGCGTATTGTGACGAGCCAGTTGCTCGGCCACCATTGACCAGACGTTTTCAATTGGTAAGAGATCTGGAGAATGTGCTGGCCACGGCAGCAGTTGGACATTTTCTGTATTCAGAAAGGCCCGTACAGGACCTGCAACATGCGATCGTGCATTATCCTGCTGAAATGTAGGGTTTCGCAGGGATCGAATGAAGGCTGGAGCCACGGGTCGTAACACACCTGAAATGTAACGTCCACTGTTCAAAGTGCCGTCAATGCGAACAAGAGGTGGCCGAGACGTGTAACCAATGGCACCCCATACCATCACGCCGGGTGATACGCCAGTATGGCGATGACGAATACATGCTTCCAATGTGCGTTCGCCGCGATGTCGCCAAACACGGATGCGACCATCATGATGCTGCAAACAGAACCTGGATTCATCCGAAAAATGACGTTTTGCCATTCGTGCACCCACGTTCGTAGTTGAGTACACCATCGCAGGCGCTCCTGTCTGTGATGCAGCGTCAAGGGTAACTGCAGCCATGGTATCCGAGCTGATAGTCCATGCTGCTGCAAACTTCGTCGAACTGTTCGTGCAGATGATTGTTGTCTTGCAAACGTCCCCATCTGTTGACTCAAGGATCGAGATGTGACTGCACGATCCGTTCCAGCCATGCGGATAAGATCCCTGTCATCTCGACTGCTAGTGATACGAGACCGTTGAGATCCAGCACGGCGTTCCGTATTACCCTCCTGAACCCACCGATTCCATATTCTGCTAACAGTCATTGGGTCTCGACCAACGCGAGCAGCAATGTCGCGATACGATAAACCACAATCGCGATAGGCTAAAATCCGACCTTTATCAAAGTCGGAAACGTGATGGTACGCATTTCTCCTCCTTACACGAGGCATCACAACAACGTTTCACCAGGCAATGCCGGTCAACTGCTGTTTGTGTATGAAAAATCGGTTGGAAACTTTCCTCATGTCAACACATTGTAGGTGTCGCCACCGGAGCCAACCTTGTGTGAATGCTCTGAAAAGTTAATCTTTTGCATATCACAGCATCTTCTTCCTGTCGGTTAAATTTCGCATCTGTAGCACATCATCTTTGTGGTGTAGCAATTTTAATGGCCAGTAGTGTAATTGGTTTGTATCGAGACCGCAGAATCTGACCTCAGACGGTTTCCATTGAAACGGCGAGAAATATCGATAAATGACGCTAAATAGAGAACGCTCCATAGATGCAATCCCTTTCTTGTGAAGGCTGTCACAGAGGCAAAATATTTGCACACTCCGCGCAATCCGGGCGCCTAGATTTTTATACAGATTTGCCACAGAGTACTGTTTCCTGCGTGATGCCAGACAATCAATATGTCATCTACGACAAAGTGCAGTCCAAAACAACTCCTTTTTTCGGATTTTCCCAGTAATACTGCTGTAAATTTTACTTATTTTAATAAAGAGCTTCCTTACATTACAGATATATAAAAGAAGCTGTATTTATTGTGAATATTTTAATTTTACAAGGTAAGATGTGATCCAACCTCAACACTACAGTTATAATTGTAAATCTCATGGGTTCCGTCTTGGCACTTTTGCATTATAACGTGGTGCCATCATCAGTTCAACAGTGTTTCTGTTGTACTCGCGAGTAACTGGGAACATTCTGTCCATATATAAGAGACCTTCTAGCCATCTGTAAAAATCTCGCGAGGTAGTGAGGTTATACATTACACTATTACATATTAACAAACCACAGTAGACTATCAATATCGATTTATTTGTTTACTAATCATCGGAAGCAAATGAGATAAAAGAATGACATACCTTTCACTATTTTCAAGTTGCAAGCTACGCGTTGGTACCGTCGTTTGGGTAAATAAAATTACAAAAAATGGCTCAAATGGCTCTGAGCACTATGGGACTTAACATCTATGGTCATCGGTCCCCTAGAACTTAGAACTACTTAAACCTAACTAACCTAAGGACATTACACAACACCCAGTCAGTCATCAAGCGGCAGAGAAAATCCCCGATCCCGCCGGGAATCGAACCCGGGAACCCGTGCACGGGAAGCGAGAACGCTACCGCACGACCACTAGCTGCGGACAATAAAATCACAGAGAAACCCGTTTGTTGAAAGTTAATTTCGCGTTAGTCAGTATGTGAACAACGCATAGCGGGGTAGGTACGGCACGGTAGGAGTAGAAGGAGTTTAAGACCTATTTCTGACATACAGGTTACCGCAAGTTTTTGAAAGTTGTGTCTGTTGAGTGCAGACCGAAAAAAAGACTATCCACTACCGTGACGGTAAACCAGCACGGGCGGACCTATATTTCGGACTGGCTTCTGTAATTGCCGAGGCGGACGTAAGAAGAACACTTTTGTATCATGGTGGCGAATGGCAAAAATCCAGTTGGTGAAACCTTTTAAATCTACAACGAGCCGGCCGCTGTGGCCGAGCGGTCCTAGGCGCTTGAGTCCGGAACCGCGCGCCCGCTACGGTCGCAGGTTCGAATCCTGCCTTGGGTATGGATGTGTGTGATGTCCTTAGGTTAGTTAGGTTTAAGTAGTTTCTAAGTCCAGGGGACTGATGACCTCAGATGTTACGTTCCATAGTGCTTAGATCCATTTGAACCATTTGAAATCTACGATGCATGTTCGTAGCCACCCATTCCTAAATTCTGGGCTCTAGGCGGCTGCCTAGTTGAGCTACGCTGTACGGTAGAGCAGGCTCTGCCAAGAAATGCAAACTAAACTGCGTGGATAACCAAAACAAGTAGTTACACAACAGGAACTGTCGTGCGGTGACCATATCACGCCTACCGTTTACTTAGCTTAAACTCTCTCCAGAGGAAGTGCAGCAGCACTTAACGGCTGCAAAAGTGCTCGCGTGGGACGCAGGATCAGGCGAGCACTGGTAATGAGGATGATGTGGCGATGCTGTCAGCTCATTTGGCGCCCTCGCATGCATCACGTCACTTTCCGCGTCTTTTTCTCATTTATGCCCTGCAGCAAGTTTCGTTTCGTTCCCGACTCTGGTGCGCGCGCATCACACACACACACACATACACACACACACACACACACACACACGTACCCTGCTACACACAGACACTGACCGACCCTACCGCGATGCTTTTCGCCGATTAACAAACAATGGTGACTGGCTCGCAGACTTCCTTCATTGAAAGTCACAACTGATTCGAATGCGCGCCGGCAACACGCATACGATTACGTTACACGCCTCACGTCTTCAGGCGAGAAGCTAAGAATACGCCACATGTTCATTCATTCAAGCTGCCTGGTGTATTTGCACGTTATGTTTCAACGTTACTAGGCCTGACGGAAAGTGTTAATTATTTTTTGCATGTTTTTTTTTCTATCTGGATAGAATTTTAATTTCTCATTTGTAGAGATTTATCACTTACCTGGCGTCTCGCTTATAGAGATTGAGAAGCGGTTACTCTCACTTCTGGATTATTTTCTCAGTCCACGTGTTGCAGCTATGTCTCTCGCTTGTCTAGGCCTAAGAAAAGAAGGGAAACTGGATAAATAATGAGTGCGGAAGTCCATTAAAAACTGTAATAAATACTATAACACGTAACACAATAATCTAAAAATATTATGCTCAATCATGTACTTAAAGACGTCTGTCAACTACCTTCGTTTTTCAATTTTATTATCTTGAACATTATTTTTACCTTCTAACGAACCACTGCTAGCTGAAAACTTCTGTATTCACTGTTTTGTGCCCAAGCTAGTAGGATTACCATCCAGCGAATCCTGCAGAAAGCACTTTAAATGTCTCGGCATAATGACGTTACCTAGCCTGTATATGTATATAACTGATATATGCCAGAGAACATCTGGAAAAATTGAACCTGAGATGTGCTGTGCATGTCCACAGCCAGAAATAGGCACTTGTTGGATTTGTCTTCCTCAAGACCTGCTATAATCCATATTAACTATAAATACTTAAGTATAAAATTTTTCGATGGACTACCATACTCAGCTCGTACAGTACCCGTAAATAAATATAACAGCGTATTACAAACATGGCTGAAATACAGTGAATATTAAACTGAAGAATTCCTATAAACTAATAATTGTAATATTTGTTTCTCCCGAGTGACAAAGAAAATTAATTCGTTCTTAAATAAGTCAATTATCTCCTGTATTATTTCCTGTATATGTAATTGACTTTATAAAAGTTGACACCACTGTAAACATTGACGAAGCCCAGTGCATGAAAAATACTGAAAGACGAATAAAAAAGTATTCCATGTCATTCTGTTCTTTTAGTTTTAACAATGGTTCAACAATCGGAATATTTTTATCGATTGTTTTATCCATGCCTCAAGACACCTTTCAGAATTAGGAATACAAAAGCTCAGTTTCTCTTAATACTTACATATCGCTTGGGCATTGAGACATTATGGAATTTTTCTCTGTTACCATCTTATAAAAAGTAGACTGAAACACGTCAAACTTAATCAGAATCTCGGTACATGATTTCTCATCCAAGGATACACTCACAATTTTATTATGCAAGGCGAATGCTTTAACCTTTGTAGACTCTCTGAGAATGCGGCGCATCTTCTCAGCGGTCAACACTTGTGAACTATTTCGCGTCTGTTTCATAAAGCGTGCATGCCATGCTGTGTAAAGAAATAATAACCACAAGCTTTTTTGACGTAACAAAACACCAGCAATGAGCTAAATTTCTCGGGGTATGTACAAATAATCAAAATACAGTTTATCCATAAGGTTATAAATTACCCAGGCATCACTTGTAGATGTTTTAGGAGGTGAAAGTTACGAGATCTAAGTGACAAGTCTGATTCGCAGATTTTTCTCATCCAATATCGACTGAATTCCTGTGCAGAGAGGCTAGTTGCCAGTTAAGATGTCTGAAATACAATAATGAATACGTAGTGTTAATGGCCTGAAATTAAAATGTTGGAATCGCCCCCGAATTACAAACTGCTACATCACACATAACGTGAATGTTGTTTATGGAATTGGATATTGAGTAACAATTTCATAGAGACTTCCGCTTTCGTTACGTTCACAAAAATTCCAATTTTCACAGTCTGTCTTTTCAGGCACCGCCTACGACGTATTTACAAGTATTGGGGACATTCGTACGATGACAAAATCTAATCCAGTCACATGCAAGTTATTTCAGATGGAAACACGGCTAATTTCATTGACACACTGAACCACCTGTTGCGACAATTTTGAAGAGATTTTTTCCTGTCGCAAGTACACGTCGTTCCTTGTTGCCTGCAGTGATTCCGTCATGAAGTCTGTACCGAGCGATGGGGCTACTGTGGCTATGATTACTTGTAGTCACTAGGATCAACTGACCTCCACCACAACTTTCCGGATTGTAGTATTGCTGACGATCAGAGTCTAAAAGCAGGAAGTTAAAACAAGGGAGGAATTACTTAAGCCCGTTTGAAACGGCAGTGAAAGTGTTAATGTAGGTAGAGTATAGACGCATGCTATGTTTAGCAACATGGTATCTGCATACAAGAGTTGCAAAATACAGACATCAAAAAACGTTTTGCAGCACTCCGGTTCCCAGAACTCCTGAAGATAGACCTTGACTGTGGATATTGTCCCTTTGACTGTTCAGAGATGTCACTAAACCCACCCACCACTCAAAGATGTAAACAACCATGCATTAGCAGCGCCTATTAGACGGAGGGTGCGACAGCCGATCAGTTCCAGTTATTCTACCAGGAAGGAGGTGCACGGCTCGTGTTGTCTGTAGTTCAACCACGCCTAGACGGTCAATACTGGGGTTCCATCGCGTCCGCATTGTTACTTTGTGCCAGGAAGGGCTCTCAACAAGGGAAGTGTCCAGGTGTCTCGGAGTGAACCAAAGCGCTGTTGATCGGAGATGGAGGAGATACAGAGAGACAGGAACTGTCGATGACATGCCTCGCTCAGGCCGCCCAAGGGCTGCTACTGCAATAGGTGACCGCTACCTATGGATTATAGTTCGGAGGAACCCTGCCAGCAGTGCCACCATGTTGAATAACGCTTTTCGTACAGCCACAAGGCGTCGTGTTACGACTCAAACTGTGCGCAATAGGCTGCATGATGCGCAACTTTTCTCCCGATGTCCATGGCGAGGTCCATTTTTGCAACCACAACATCACGCAGCGCTGTACAAAATGGTTCAAATGGCTCTGAGCACTATGCGACTTAACTTCTGAGGTCATCAGTCGCCTAGAACTAATTAAACCTAACTAACCTAAGGACATCACACACAGCCATGCCCGAGGTAGGATTCGAACCTGCGACCGTAGCGGTCGCTCGGTTCCAGACTGTAGCGCCTAGAACCACACGGCCACTCCGGCCGGCAGCGCTGTACAGATGGGCCCAACAACATGCCGAATGGATTGCTCAGCATTGGCGTCACGTTCTCTTCACTGATGGTGTCGCGCATGCCTTCAACCAGACAATCGTCGGAGGCAACCCGGTCAGGATGAACGCCTTAGACACACTGTCCAGCGAGTGCAGCAAGGTGGAGGTTCCCTGCTGTTTTGGGGTGGCATTATGTCAGGCCGACGTACGCCGCTGGTGGTCATGGAAGACACCGTAACGGCTGTACGATACGTGAATGCTATCTTCCGACCGATAGTGCAACCATATCGGCAGTAAATTGGTGAGGTATTCGTCTTCATGGACGACAGTTCGCACTCCCATAGTGCACAACTTGTGAGTGACTTGCTTCATGATAACGACATAACTCGACTAGAGTCGCAAGCATGTTCTCCATACATGAATCCTACCGAACATGCCTAGGATAGATTGAAAAGTGCTGTTTATGGACGACGTGACCCACCAACCACGCTGAGGGATCTACGCCGAATCGCCGTTGAGGAGTGGGGCAATCTGGGCCAAGAGTGCCTTGATGAACTTGTGGATAGTACGCCACGACGAATACAGGCATGCACCAATGCAAGAGGGCGTGCTACTGGGTATTAGAGGCACCGGTGTGTACAGAAATCTGGGCCACCACCTCTGAGGGTCTCACTGTAAGGTGGTACAACATGCAATGGGTGGTTTTCATGAGCAATAAAAAGGGCGGAAATGATGTTCATATTGATCTCTATTCCATTTTTCTGTACAGGTTCCTAAACTCTCGGAACCGAGGTGAAGAAAAACTTTTTTTGATGTGTTTACATTTAAGTTTGAGGCAGCATTTTCAAACATGATTTGGTAAATAATACTGGCATTAAAAAATTAGTGACGAACTGTTGATCTCCTATCAGCTACAATGAAACAAATGAGATTAGATCTGCAATTTACCTTACGTTTTCTGTTTAGAATTTCCCACTCTATTATCTCATTAAGATATCTGTCTCCTTCTGAAATATGCTATAGATACTGATATTTTTCACCGGTAAATTAAGCTGAAAAAAGACCTCTAGGAACTTTATCGTCGACATCTGGTAACTACTGTGTATGACTTAAAATTCCATTTTTCCTCGTTACGAGCTACCAGTCTCCAAGAATCAGAAAGACGGGGAAGGATGAAATTATATCATGACAGGTATCTCTCTAAAGGCGTTGTCAAAAAAAATAAATGGCTCTGAGCACTATGGGACTTAACTTCTGAGGTCATCCGTCCCCTAGAACTTAGAACTAATTAAACCTAACTAACCTAAGGACATCAAACACATCCATGCCCGGCGCAGGATTCGAACCTGCGACCGTAGCGGTCGCGCGGTTCCAGACTGTAGCTCCTAGAACCGCTTGGCCACCCCAGCCGGCGCGTTGTCAAATTACAGTGGCAAAAAAAGATATAAATGTGGCAAAATGTCTGCTGGAGAATCAGGGGTCAGTTTGTGATTTCTTTTCCCAGAATCAATCCATCATTCTTCTGCAGCGTGTAGGCTGTAACGACATTTCCTGAGAAATTAAACGATGTGGAGTACGGAGACTCGTACACGGATCTTTCCAATCGCGCACAACGCTCTTAACGATTAAGCCACCACGGACAATCCTCAGGTTCCGATTTATTATACATCAACTGGTACTAAACTGCCAGAAAATTTCAATTTTTACGTTATACTGTTCTCAGGCGTTATCTCTTCTATCTTGTGGGAAGGCTACATCATAAGACATATTTCATGTAGTCTTGATAGAATAATAAGTAAAAGAAATTAAATAAGTATACTTATTAGAAGAGTATCGCTTTGGAGGTATAATCAATTTAAAGTTATTGACAGCTGAAGAACAAATCCGTCTAAAACAATCCTTGTGTGCAAGAATTCTTTCAAAGATTTCTCACACATAAAGATTTACCGTATGCATTGTAATAAATTCTGTCCCTGAGTTTCCGTCTTCCCTGGAATTTAAATATATTAATGCCAATAAATAAATCTTTTCAATTTCTTGCAGTACATGAAGTTAGGTAATTTCATTCGGTGTGTTGTTCTGATTTTGAGGAACCATATTTATATTATAATTTTCATAGCTCTAAAATATCTTTTAGAAATTACTGTATAAAGACAACCATCGATTACTAAAAAAAGGAGACAAAGATTATAATTTTGAGTATGCAAATATAAGCTGAACTTCTGTCAACACCATTGGTTTTATCTGTTGAAGGAAGGTTGTCGAATCGATTTAACTTATATATGTTTTTGAATTGGCTATTTTTGACACATTTAATTCCTGTTGTTGATGTGGTCTTCACTCTGAAGACAAGTCTGATGCAGCTCTCCATGCTAGTCTATCCCGCACAGACTTCTTCATTTCTGCATAACTAGCGCAATCGATTCCCATTCAACCTTTTTACTGTATTCAAGTCTTTGCCTCCCTCTACATTTTTTATCCCCCACATTTCCTTCCACTGCCAAATCGACGATTCTGCGTGCCTCAGGTTGTGTCCTACCAACAGGTTCCTCCTTTAGTCAAGTTATGCCAAAAAATTTCACTTTTTCGCCAGTTCGAGTCAGTATCTCCTCATCTTTATTCGATCCACCCATCTAACCTTCAACATTCTTCAGCAATTATTATTCTCTTCTTGTCTGAACCATTTACATTCCGCGATTCATGATACAAGGCTACACTCCAGACAAAAACCAAAATTTGAGTTAATATTATATTTTAACAAATCCTTCTTTTCCGGAAGTGCTATTCGTGATATTGCCAATCTGCATTTTATATCCTCTCTACTTCTACCATCAACTATTTTGCTGCCCAAGTAGCAAACCTCATCCACTGCTATTAGTATCTTAGTTCCTAGCCTGATTCACTCAGCATTAACTGGTATACTTCGACTACATTCCATTATCCTTATTTTACTTTTATAGATGCTCATCTTACAATCTCTATTCAAGATACAATCCATTCCGTTCAGGTGCTCTTTCCAAGTCCCATGCCGTCTCTGACAGAATTATAATGGCATCCGCAACTCTCAAAGTTTTTGTTTCGTCTCTCTAAATTTTAGTTCCATTTCCAAAATCCTCCGTGGTTTTATTCACAGCTTGTTCAATGTACAGATTAAATATAACCTGAATAGGCTATACCCTGTCTCTCACCTCTCTCGACTGCAGCAACCCTTTCATGCACTCGAATCTTAGAACGATTGTCTGGTTTTTGTACAGGTTGTAAATAACTTTTTGATTCCCGTATTTTATCTCTCCTACCTTCGTAATTTCGAAGAGTGTGGTCGATTTATCGCTGCCAATAGCTTTCTCCAAATCTACAAACGCTATAATCGTAGGTCTACCTTTTTTAAGGTCTGTTCTAGGATTAGTCACAGGGTCAGTATTGCCTCACGTGTTCCTGCGTTTCTCCGGAAACAAAATTGACCTTCGCTGGGATCGGCTTCTACCAGTTTTTTCCATTCTTCTGTAAATAAATCGTGTCAATATTTTGCAACCATGACTTATTAAGCTGATGGTTCGATATCATTCATACCTTGAAGTGGGTACGTTTTTTCGCCTCCCTTTCATAATTTCGTGTATTTTATAATGTAGTGGCACGATATTGATGCTCTCATTTCTTTCATTATCTCAAAACATGCTGACAGTTGGGGCATCGTTGTAATAGTATCTGGTTTTTCTTTTCAGGAAACAGGCACCTACTTCCCTGTGTCCATTACTGGTTTCCGTCCTTCTTTGTCCGTTCCGCTGAAAGCATGGCTGAATATTATTGCATGTTCCTTAGAGGCCAGAGAGGTTTCTTTTTCCTCTGGTGTTAACCAACTTTTAGATTTACGCTCCTCACTTCTCAGTTTGAGGCCCGAAGATGGTTTGTGGAATAACCTATAGCAAATCATGATTATTTCCTGTTCCTTCTGCTATTCCAGGAACAAAGCATGCAGCAAATAGCGGTTTTCCTTCCCTCCCAATTGGCTAGTTGAAATGGTGCCACCTCGTTACCTGGTAAAGGAAAAAGTAATGTGCAGTTCCTAACGGCGGAGCAGAGGCGTATTTTCGACAGGGAGTCGTGTTGCAGATCTTGTTGAACATATTAGTATGAGCATTTTCATATTCTGCTATTAATTAATTACGTCCCTTCTGATAATATTTGTGTGTTAAGAGTAATTAAAGCGTGAATAACGTTAAATTTTCTGTTCATACTTTGTTCGTTAACAGTAATTGTCCATGTGATGAGTTCACATTTCCTTGGAATAACTTTCTTGCATTAGTCATTAGACATTGTTTCATTTAGCAAAGTGTAATCAGAATGAAATTATTGTTTGGAAAGAAAACTTAACATCAGAGTAAACTTGGTAGCTGGCATGAGCGCCAGCTCCACGTGTGTCCCTTGTAATCTTCATTTCCGTTCAGCATTCCTTGTTTTATCGACTTCATCGAATTCTTATAACAGTAATTCTAGCATGGGTGGCAAGTTACTTTCTAACCGGAACATAACATTTCCTACAGCAACGTAGCTCCCTTTGTGTGGTGTTCAACCACACGTATCAAACAAGTTCTGCTGTTTCATTAGACAGAACTCAATCTTTCGAGTACAATGAATACAGCCATGGGTAGACTATGCATTTTATGATGTATTAGCTGAGAATCCCCGTATTGCCCAGGTATTCATTTTTAGCTGAGACTTCTATGCACTTGGGCATTGTTTTTCATTTATAAAGCTTCTTTGTACAGAATTTTGAAGTTGTTTGATTTGGGACGTCAACGAAGAGTTTGCTTGCTGCAGTATCATGGGAGAGAGCCACTAAAAACTGACCATGCAACATGGAACTGACATGAAGGTGCACGCCCGCAACATCCAGCGTCTGGCCTTGTGCTTTGTTTATAGTCTAGGCATAACATTAGCTCACAGTTAAAGTGAAACGGTAAATTTCCAGGAATAATGGCGATGCGGAGTATAAAAACTCACTCGCCTGCGCCACTTCCTGTCAACATTTTCGCTTCTATGATGTTGCATTGGAGAGAAATACCTTTAAGCCTTTGTGAATGAAGGGTGTTGAGGGCTGAGCCAATGCATGACGCTCTCGATCAGAGCTACATCGCTGCTCGCTTTCGGGAGGCGTTTCCAAAGACCAAGTTAAAGCCTGATGTTCTCGAGCTGCAGTAACTCTCGCCTCACCATCTTCATCGTATTCATGAGACTGCATGTCCTCTTATGTTTAAGCCAGAATGTATTCACAAAGGTTCTGTTTTTCGAGGAATTTTTATTTGTAAACGAAACAAAATCAAAATGTCATGGGTAGGAACCCAAATTAAAAGCAAACTTAATAAATTCGTTTTTTATTGGGAAAGTATATAAATAAAATCTATGGAAAGAAGCAAAGCAACGTTGATAAGTTTTTGATGCACAAAGTGAAATCAGTAAATTAGTAAATCTGTATTCCCTAGCCAATTCAGTGATAGTTTTGATAAAGATAAGACTGTGAAGCTTAATTCTGTCACTGACATAAACTTCCGAAAACAAATGTGTCACTGTGTTAAAAAAACAGTGATATTTATTTGTTCTTTGGTGCATTACGAAACTAAAGGCGCCATCTATTGGTTCTCCGGTGTTATACACCGTCACTAAGTACATATCTGAATTACTAAGCTGAGCAGATCGTTTTAGGTAAAACGTTAAATTACTTAATCATTTTTTCCCATGTTCTGATGCTGATGAAATAGAGCCTATATGTTGCCCCAAGCTACACTCAGATTACCTGTGAAAACCTCATAAAAATTTGTCTAATATTTTTGGAGATCAGTGTGTTCAGACAGACAGACAGACAGACAGGCGGGCATGCTGGTTTTGGATAAATCTTTAAATCCTAATAACATTTTTTCGTGATCCGATTTTGATGAAGTAAAGCCTAAATGTTGTCCCAAATTACGCTCAAGTTACTTGTGAAAACAACTTGAAAATTTGTCTAATAGTTTCGAAATTAGCGTATTCAGACGTACAAACACTCAGATAACATTGCCTAATGCTCCCTCTGAAACCCTGAACAACCTCGTGTTCCTTCATTTTTTTCAGCTCCCATTACCTTCATTACCTACCTTTTTAGAATTTCTTCAGTTAAAATCTGTAGTTCATAACCAATAAAGTATGATCAGAGTATATATTTACCCCTGGAAATGCCTTGCAGTTTAAATCTAGTTATAAAACCTCTGTTTTACCATTACATGAGCACTGTAATTTTCATGATTCTTTAACCAACTGTGAGCTATGATCGAACCATTCTCTGGGCGAAACTCTACCAAGTTGCTACATCTTTCATTCCTTTCCCCCATTCCATGTTCTCTTACTATTTATCCTTCTCTTCCTTTTCCTGCTATTGAATTCCCGCGCCGGTCGTTGTGGCCGTGCGGTTCTAGGCGCTTCAGTCTGGAACTGCATGATCGCTACGGTCGCAGGTTCGAATCCTGCCTCGGGCATGGATGTGCGTGATGTCCTTAGGTTACTTAGGTTTAAGTAGTTCTAAGTTCTAGGGGACTGATGACCACAGATGTTAAGTCCCATAGTCCTCAGAGTCATTTGAACCTCCCATTTTTTATTGAATTCCAGTCAACATTCACAATTTAATTTTCACCTCCCTTAACTACTTGAATAATATCCTTTATCTCACCATACATTCTTCGATCTCTTCACCATATGCAGAACTAGTTGGCATATAAAATTGTACTAGTGCGGTTGGTGTAGCCCTCATTCGTATTTTCTTGCTAATTACTGGGTCTAGTCTGGCACTATCCATATTTGATTTTCTGTTGAAAACACCGAGCGAGGTGGCCCAGTTATTCCACGCTCGGCCATTCTAACTTAGGTTTTCCGTGATTTCCTCAAATTTCTTCAGGGAATGGCCGCAAATTTCCTTTGAAACGACATGGCCTATTTCCTTTACCAACCTTCGCTATTCCGAACTTGTAGGCCTACTCCGTTTCTAATGACCCCGTAGTCTTCCAGAGCTCCTGTTCTTCCTGTCGCAACGCTTCACTAACTCCAACTGTATATCGCTTTAACTTATCATTTCCGTTTTTAAATTCTCTAGTCTACCTACCTACTTAAGGGATCAAACTTCCCACGCGCATACCTGTAGAATGCTAGCTTTGTTTTTCCTCATGACGACGTCCTCCTGAGTCGTCCATGCCTCCAGAATCACTGAGCAATATACAGTAGATGAGCCGCACGCCTTCGGGGAAGAAAATAACTGCAGTAGTTTCCATTCGGTTTCAGCTGTTCACAGTAACAATGTAGAAAGGCCATGTTGGCTGATATTACTACGTCAGATCAGTCAATCATCCAGATTGCTGTCCCTGCAACGACTGAAAAGACAGCTGCTCCTCTTCAGGAACTACTTGTTAGTGTGCCCTCTGCACTGTTACCCCTCCGTTGTGGTTGCATCTAAGGAAAGTCTACCTGTGTTGTTGATGCTCTTAAACCATCGTTCATGAGGGAAGGTGGGGCTGATTTCATACTCATTAATACTCATAAATGCTTTATTATTTGTAGAAAAACGTAGTGAAACTAAAACTGACAATTAACGGATTATCTTCCATGGGCTTACTTCCACAATTCATTCATGCTTCTGCGATATGCTCTGTCCATTTTGTTCCTGTGTATGTTGTCAGTATAGCACTCCTCTATCAGCGAGAGATGAACTGAAAAGAAATTTGAGATTACGCTCAGAGGAACAAGAGATGTCGAGCTACCGCCATGTCACCCTCTGTCACATAGCATTATTCTGATGCGGTATGGAGGAATATGGAGTCAGAATTTGGCTCTCCCAGCTTTCCAGACCTTGGAGCCGCTCACTTAGCACCACGAGACAGATTGGACCCCGTTACAGCCCTCCCACAAAGGAAAATTCCATGGAAGTACCGGAAGTTAAGCCTGGGCCTTTCGCAAATCAGTCAGACGGGTTGGCCATTCAGCTGCGGAGACAAACGTACCAACGAGAGATGCGCGTAGTAATTTTCACTTAAATTAAAATCACTTGTCTCCACAAGCTGAGGTACATTCAGAAGCGAATATCTTTTCGCAGCAAGGTGGCATTCCGATTGAAACTTTGGGCACAGATACCCGTCCTCACACATACTTTTCTGGTTTCATGAACAGGCTGCAGCTTTATAAACACTACCATAAACTCTTCCAAAAAAGTCAGCTTTTGAAAGCTGTCTTCGCAAAAGTCAATAGACTGGCATCTCTATCTCATGTAAAAACTTGACAAGTCTCTGAAAACTATAACACAACGAAAATATTACGTTTAAATTCCAGCAGAAGTCACTTGTTGCATCAAACGAATATGCGTTTCAGTATCTTGGGAACTTGTGGGTTTCTTGGCGTTTTTTACGTCTGTTTGCGACTGACTACGCTATTTATGGTAACATGCCGTAAGAAGACTTTTTATCAAGCGATTCAGAGAGTGGAGACGGGTGATTTATTTCAGCCATTGAACATTCGCAGTCTGTGATGTCATGCTCCGTAGTTTTCCGCTGAACCAGAGAGTAGAATTCGTTTCAGCTTCCATCTGGTCACGGAAATATTCATGTGACCTCCATCCAGCGATTCAGATTTGGGTTTCCCATCGTTTAAGGCGAATACTAGGATGGTTCCTCTGATGAGAACGTGCTCGATTTCCTCCACCTTTGTCATATCTAAGTTTGTAATCCATCTGTAATTACTATGTCGCCGACGAGACGTCAAACTCTAATGTTCTCGTGTTTCCAGAATATTCACGTGCTCGGGAACTTAGTTGCTTCTGTAGCATGGTATAGAAAATCGTTTGATAGAGTGGTACAGCCACAGCCAACAGTATTTTGGCGACCATTAAACGATCATCTACTAAGCAAGACTAGAGAAATGACTCTCAGTATAGCCAAAATCCACACTTTTTCATGTCGAGAAGAGATGATGCCCTTAGATGAACTCACAATGAGACGGTTTGTTTTCCAGGGTTCAGCAATACAAGTTACAAATTATCACAACTTTTTTTAAATTAAGGTACTTGCTATACACTCATGCTTCAAATGGCTCTGAGCACTATGGGACTTAACATCTGACGTCATCAGTCCCCTAGAACTTAGAACTACTTAAACCTAACTAACCTAAGGACATCACACACATCCAAGCCCGAGGCAGGATTCGAACCTGCGACAGTAGCAGTTGCGCGGATCCGGACTGAAGTGCCTAGAACCGCTCGGCCACAGCGGCTGGCTGCTTGTGCTTCACAAAAGAAATTAAAGAAAGGCCATTGTATGCCGTCGCTATTCAAGATTCCATAATTTGTGGTAAAAACGGAACCCTTATAGAGTCACTTTGCCAACAAATTCGTTTTCCTTGCCAAGAAAACACATATAAATGAAACCTATCAAAAGGAGGAAAGTAATTTCGTTAAGCTTTTAATACACAAAATGAAATTAGTAAATCTTTATATCCTAGCTAAATAAATTCAGTGTCAGATTGTATTGGCAAAGATAACATTGCAGAGCATCATTCTGTCACTGTCGTCAACTTCCGTTAGTACTGCTGTAACTAGCGCCATCTATTTGTTCTTTGATGTATTACGAAACAAACAGTACCATGTAATGGTTCTTTCGTGTACTAGCTGTCACTAAGATAGACATCTACACTACTAAACTGAACAGACTCGTAAAACTTGAAATTACGGTATCTTTTTTTCCATGATCCAATTTTGACGAAATAAAGCCTACTTGTTGCCCCAAGCTATATCCAAGTCACTTGTGAAAACTCTATGAACATTCGTTTAGTAGTTTTGGAGATTAGTGGGTTCAAACAGACAGAAAGTCACGACGGTTTTATGTTTTATTGTTAGTAGGCCTATAGATATAAGATGTGCACTCTTGGTTTATGGAAATCTCAACAACTTTATGCAGTGGCCTAGCATATTCTCTCAACATGACCCCGACAGATTTTTGTAGGGTGTTATCGAGACGCCGGCCGCGGTGGTCTAGCGGTTCTGGCGCTACAGTCCGGAACCGCGGGACTGCTAGGTCGCAGGTTCGAATCCTGCCTCGTGCATGGGTGTGTGTGATGTCCTTAGGTTAGTTAGGTTTAAGTAGTTCTAAGTTCTAGGGGACTTATGACCTAAGATGTTGAGTCCCATAGTGCTCAGAGCCATTTGAACCATTGTTATCGAGACGCCAGTTCTCTTCAAGAAACCCTAGGTAGAAAAACAAGACTGCAATGAGCAGCGGGTTTCAATATTTCTCCACAAGCCGTACAAGACAGTGTATCATACTGGGCAAGACACTGCACTCCTATTGAGGAGAAACGGCTTTCAAATCCACGTCGTTCTGTTCTGATATATGTCTCTCATGGTTTCCCTAAATCATTCGAATTCCTGGCTGGATGCCTCAGTAACGTCACATCAGATTTTTCTTCCCGTCCTTGACCAAATATGTGACGACGGAATATTCTAAGCCTTATCTCCCATACGTGCTTGGCTATCAGCGTTTTTGCTCATTAACAAGAGAGCGCTCATAATATCAGCCATAATTTCTTTAAATGACAAGCACAGATTTAAAGTTGTTTTTGCCTTCTAAGAGCATTCAGTGTCCTAACTACCAATATATTTGTGTTGAGCGCAGACGCAAAAAAGTATTGCGACTGGAAGGTAGGTAAAAAGCCGTTAAATCTACACATTAGTAGTTTGGCTGAACAGTAGTCGGAGATGTATTACATGCAGCATATCGTAACAGCTGAAGTACTGGTGACTAGAAAGTCCTTAATAGCTTTACAGCATCACAGACACAGAAATGCGCGTGGATACACAAGTCACGCTTTTGTTCCACAAGGCGCTGTATGTTTTACTCTGGGAGGCAACATTCCCGTTTGTTCTCTCACGCGTGTTTCTCCGTCACTGTAGTGCATTCAGCTAAAACCAACATTTGTTGCCAAACATTTCGCCACTGTATTGAGTGGCCCATAGCGTTCTGAGGCATTGTTGTTGGTGGTCAGGTCTTCAGTCTGAAAGATTGTTTGACGGACGCTACACTATATTGCCCAAGTATCTTTACACCTGCATGACTGCTGCGTCAGACTAGCACTGGCAAGAAAGGCATTCCTTCTTTTACTGGTATCAAAAAAAGGCCTTAATTTGAGGAAGAAATTTCTGAGAATATACGTTTGGAGCACAACATTGTATGGTAGTGAAACGTGGATTGTGGGAAAACCGGAAAAGAAGACAATCGAAGCATTTGAGATGTGGTGCTATAGAAGAAAAGAATTACGTAGACTGATAATGTAAGAAATGAGGAGGTTGTCCGCAGGAGCGGTGAAGAAAAGAAAACGTAGAAAACACTGACAAGAAGAAGGGACAGGATGATATGACATAAGTTAAGACATCAGGGAATAACTTACATGATACTAGAGGGAGCTGTAGAGTATGAAAACTATAGGGGAAGACAGAGATTCGAGTAATTGAGTATGCAGGTTGTAAGTGGTGCTCTGAGATGAAGTGGAATGAAAAGGAAAGGAGAAGAAGGAAAAACAAAACTGCACCCAAAAGCCATTTAAACCTGCGTAATGTACTCAAGAATTGGTCTCCCACTACAAATTTAAACCTCCACGATACCCTACAGAAGCAAATTAAATAGACCTTTGGTGCCTCAGGATGTACCTTGACAACGTACACGTCCATTTAGACAAGGTGTGCCACAACGTTCTCTCCTCAATTTCATTCAGTATCTCTTTCATTAATTACTCGATCTACCCATTTATTCTTCAACATTCGTTTTTAGTATCACATTTCACATTCTATTCTATTCTCATCTCTACTTTCTAACATCCACGTTTCAGTTCCACATACGGCTACTCTACAGACAAGCATTTTCACAATGGATTTCCTTACAGTTTTATTTGAAGTGAATACGTCCATTTTTTCTGTAAGGCTTTTATTCTATAGCCAGTCTGCATTTCAATCCTCTTTATTTCTGTCATCAATAGTTATTTTACTGCCTAGACAGCAAACCTGAAGAGCTTCATGCGTCGCGTCACGTCGATTGCTGAAGTTTCTTATGGGAAATACATGATCCAGTTAAATTAATGTGACCACCGCCTAAGTACGACATGAACGTTAAATAAGCACTTACATACAGCAGGTGACAGCACTACATAAAGCGTATCAGGGGACATGGAAACCAGTGTAGGCGTTGTCGCAATGCGGAAGCAAATGAGATTTGTCTGATGTCCAAAAGGGCATAATTTCTGGCTTTTTGGGCCCAGAATGAAAGCGTTTCCGAAATGGCCAAGCCTATAAATTGTTCACGTATCGCCATGGTTAAAGTATACCATGCATGGTGTCCGCCCCGACGGCTGAGTGGTCAGCGTGACGGATTGCCATCCAACGGGCCCGGGTTCGATTCCTGGCTGGGACGGGGATTTTCCCCGCTCAGAGACTGGGTGCATTTCATCCCCATCCGGCAGGTCGCCCAATGTGGCGTCGAACGTAATGAGGCGTGCACCAAGGCGGCCGGACCTGCCACGTAAGGGGCCTCCAGGCCAATGACGCCAAACGCTCATTTCCAATTTACCATGCATGGAAAAAGGGCACATTCAAAAACCTGTGCCAAGGCAACTGTGGTGCACCATGGTCCATAGATGGCAGCGGTGAACGATGGCTGCGGAGATGTGGAGGGGCGAATAGACGCGCAACTGTTGGGCAACTGCCCGCCCAGATGAACCAAGGAACTACCAACCAACAGTGTCTCCTCAACGACCGTTCAGTGAACGTTGCTGTGTATGGACGTCAGCTGCAGGCGCCTGACGGCTTTCCATCGGCGTCGAAGACTGGAATTTGCACGCCATTAGAGCCGCGCGACTGCTACGGTCGCAGGTTCGAGTCCTGTCTCGGGCATGGATGTGTGTGATGTCCTTAGGTTAGTTAGGTTTAAGTAGTTCTAAGCTCTAGGGGACTGATGACCATAGATGTTAAGTCCCATAGCGCTCAGAGCCATTTGAACCATTTTTTTTGCACGCCATTATCGCAACTAGATGTCCACTGAATGGCGCCAGGTGGTCTTTTCAGATGATTAACGTTTCATACTCCATCGGACGTGTATGGCGTGAAACGTCTAAAAGCAAACACCCTGGCTGCGTTGTGGTCAGTGGCATGTTTTCATGGTATTCATTGGGGGAACTCTTCTTCCTGGGAGGCACAAAGTGCCAAATAAGTATGCAGCTATCCTCTGTGGCTATGGTCACCCATACACGAAGTTTATTTTTTCATCAGCGCGATGGGATCTATCAACAGGTTAATGCAGTGTGTCCCAGAGCTCGCAGTGTAAGTTCGTGGTTTGAAGAGCACCAGGATGAGATTTCTGGAAGCCGCTGGCCATCAAACAACCCGATTTAAAACCGAATCGAAAATCTGTGGGACCATCTCGATCGTGATGTGGACCCTCAACTGAGAAATCTAGTGCAGGTGGCCACAGAACTGGAGTCGCCATGGCTGGACACCCCTGTTGGTAAGAAAGGTACTCTCGACGAAGTGGTCTCTTTTCAAGGTGTTCTAGCTGGCACTATGTGAAAGATCAAGGCGTATATTTTGTGCTGTTGTTCATGATAGTGAGACAAACGAGAGTTTTGCAGTGAGCAGTCTGATAGGTCGGCATTCGAAGATTCCGAGGCAAGCCAATCAAATACTTTGAGGAACAGAATGCAGCAACGTGAGGATTTCTCTTACTTCACAGTCAATTAGAAATCTCTTCAACTTCACCATCGTTTTCAATGAAGATCAAGACCCGGAACCGTCGCTGCACAACTTCAACACTGAGAACCGCCGCAGAGCCTCCTGAGTCAAAGTACTGCGGACTTAGAAATATTTTGGGCTTGTTTGTATTTAGCCGCTGACAAGGGTCATTGGTTCCATCAAGAAACGCTTCTGCAGCTATTTGAATCATCACTTGCAACACTATGATAAGACCGTGCCACACCCGTGAGATGAGCTGTTGGGGGGAAATTAGAGTTACTGTTTCATGATCTGACTATTTCAAGCTTCACTCAGAAGACTCACATTTTGTCAGTAATTAACAGTTTGTTTTCAACTTCACCCACAGCTGTGATGCTTTTCCTCTTGTAATATTAGTAATTTTCGCCTCACAAACATTAATATACGCTCAATAGTAAACGCCTGATGGCCTAAAGTTATCGAACAATTGTAAAGTAAAAGAAATGAACCATCGCATAGCAGCGACAGAATCTATTATTCTTTATCTTTGCCGTTCTTGCGCGGTGCCAGTAAATCTCTATATACATGTATCGATTAATGGTATAAAAAAGAATTCTGTTGTTTTCAAGACAAATGAGGCTTTTGGCGCCTCACCTTTTACTGTTTGTATTCCATGAGAGGCTGACGCGGACTTGCTGCGTTCCGCAACTGTATTTTATATTCTATGTGTAAATATTGAGTGAAAATGCTAAATGTTATTTCTTTTCAATCAGAAAGCATGTAGTTTCTGGTAACTGATTACGAACAGACAGCATCAAGAGGACATTTTGACTGTTATGTATAAAGTATTTAACCACAATGGTCATCTACTGTAATTTAATATGAAAAGGTACGTAGCATTAAAAAAAAACGTGTGTTAAAAATAAGTGTGCTTATTTTCGTAAATTAACCTTGATGATTCCATCTACTTATTTACTTGATTGTTAATTACTTTGTGTTACTTCATCATCAGAAATTACGATCACGCTGATGGGCCGAACGCAGCATGAGGCAGAAGGAACATTATCGTTTTCCTATTATTTCTGAACCAATTTTTTTTGTGTAGTGTTGCATTTCTTTTAAAGTCTATAAATCTTCTGGTCCCTTAGTGTTGATCCGGATATGACTACATCGCGACTATAAAAAAATTACACAGAAATGATAATGTTTCTTCCGAGTGATCTCAAATATATATATATATATCAATATGCTGCTCTTATTCAGGTATTTAATGGTCAACGTATGTTGTTATAATGGCGTAATAAATCCCTGATTCTGTTGCCAAGTGTCCCACCAAAAATATTTACTTTTTCGACATAAAAAAAGTAACAATTCTTTTTATTTTCGTCCCCCAAGAGCAACGCTACACTTGGCGCCCGAACAGGGACCTGATCAAAAATCATTTCATGTATGTGTTTAAAAATTTTTCAGTGCTTGTTCTAATAATTGTTTCATTTTTTCATGTGGATGCAATTCAACCGAGAAAGAGAAGTGGGAAAACCTTTTAATTAATTCAGAAGAACGATTGATGAAATTACCAAAAAACGCGAGTATTCATCCGTATCACCATCAAGACAGCCATAGTAAGTCAAATTTTTATACGCAGTAGCCAAGCTTTCGTAGTGACGTTGCATCTTTCGAGTTGATCAGAACGCAAACCTGTTTTTCCTTGCCTTGAAACAGCTTTATTTCAACTTGTCCATAGTCCATTCTTATGTAGTTAAATTCAGTGAAAGTGTGCCATTGTTGTCAGTGCATAAAAAAAATACGATATGGCGAATAACTACGCTCAAAACTAGTAAAACGGGTGATATTTCATTTGTTTGTAATTAGTAGGAACCATCTTGTCTTCTTGGCGTACATGAACGTCAGTTGTTACTCAGAGTTAAAATTTCATCTTAGGTCCCAGTAAGCCATAGCACTACGTCACAGACAAACGACTGACGGCAGTGACAAACAGTATCTGTAGCATTTTGACGTTTGACAAATAATTCATGAACATGGCTGACGGTAAACAGCGCACACAAACAAAACTAGACGACAGCGGTGATGCGAATGGACCTCACTATCCATTACGATCACGCGCGATAGGTACACGAGCGGAGGCAGCAGCAGCCTCGACCGAAGTTTTAGAAGCCGGTCCTAGTGTGCAAACTATTCCCGCTTTTGAAAAAAATGACTTGGCCGTAATGATCGAAGCAATAATGGAACGCAAGTTCGAAAGTCAAAGACAGAGAGAAGCGCAAAGACAGGAACGTGAAAAGCAGGAAAAATTAGATGAAAAGGCCCGCGAAGAAAAAGAGAAGGCCGAAAGACGGCATAATAAAAATCAGGTCCTTACAAATCTGTGCAACTCCGTAAAAGCAGACATAAATTCAGTAAAAACAGAAATAAATTCAGTAAAAACAGAAATAAATTCGGTAAAAACAGATCTGCAAACGGAGATAAATGACCTAAATACACGGTTAAATTCGGTAAAGGCCGAACTAAAGGCAGACATAACAGCTGATTTAAATACCCTGTTGGGTAATGTCGGAAGCCAAATCAGTAGTCAGATCACGACCATGAGGCTAGAAATTGACACACAAGTAGAGTCAAAAATAGAGGATATTTCAAAACGGTTAGATGAAAAAATTGAAGCAGCCAAGGGAGAGATAAATTCAGAAGTGATGGAATATCAAAAACAAGCTGCGACCTTAAAAGAAGATTATACTGCAATCTCTGATGAGGTCAAAGGAGTTAAAACCGCAGTAGACACGATCGAGAATGTTGTTGATGATCTTTCCAAACAGATTGAGACTCTTAATGTAGAGAATCAAATAAGGAATACTGTTAAGGCACATGCTGAAGCATTGTCCGACCACTACCAAGAGTGGATTACAAACAAAAACGGATTCATAGAAAACAAGGTCAAGAACGAACTCAGGGAAACGGTCAAGAACGTGACCTTTGAAATATTGGCAGCCCCTGGAAAAACAGGAGACACTGTGATGTCAGAATTAGGCCAGATAAGACGAACGTTAGCTCAAGATTTACCTGAATGGCGTCAACAGATAGTAGATGAAGTTCGTACACTAAAATGTCAAGTTGAAAATTCCCCACCTCCCGTGTCAGGAGACTGGAATAATTCACCACGAAGTAATGAACAACAGCAGGTACATTACCGTTCACCATTTGATAACGCTCAAACTCATAGTTCTATAGAAGCACAAGTTAACCAGAGTACCAGCCCACCCACTTTTGTCAGTTTGACGCAGGAGGAAAGCGTGATCAAACATCGTATTTTCCCGACCTTTCACCCACAGAAAAGAGAAATTCATCCTATAGTGTTCCTCCGAAATTTTTCAGGAATTTTCCCGAATAGCTGGAGTGACCGCCAGCGAATTCAATTCGTTAGTGGATTTATCGTAGGCGATGCTGCCTTATGGGGAACCGAAATGGTCGACTCTTGTAAAAGTTACAAAGAGTTTGAACAGATGTTTTTAGCTAAATTCTGGAGTTCTGGTGTGCAGCAGCGCCTGAGAAAAGAGGTTTACAACGCCGAAGTGTTTAACAGTAAGCGCGGTAGTTTGAGAAGATATTTTGAAAAGTATTTAGCGAAAATCAAGTTCTGGGATTCGCCGATCACCGCCAAAGACGTTATTATGATTCTAAAAACTAAGCTACCGATTGCGATCAGAGAAAAGTTAGTAAACGTGTCTGAGGATGATACGGACACTTTCCTATCTGTGTTAGACTCGTTAGATCTGGAATGAGATTTTCACTCTGCAGCGGAGTGTGCGCTGATATGAAACTTCCTGGCAGATTAAAACTGTGTGCCCGACCGAGACTCGAACTCGGGACCTTTGCCTTTCGCGGGCAAGTGCTCTACCATCTGAGCTACCGAAGCACGACTCACGCCCGGTACTCACAGCTTTACTTCTGCCAGTACCTCGTCTCCTACCTTCCAAACTTTACAGAAGCTCTCCTGCGAACCTTGCAGAACTAGCACTCCTGAAAGAAAGGATATTGCGGAGACATGGCTTAGCCACAGCCTGGGGGATGTTTCCAGAATGAGATTTTCACTCTGCAGCGGAGTGTGCGCTGATATGAAACTTCCTGGCAGATTAAAACTGTGTGCCCGACCGAGACTCGAACTCGGGACCTTTGCCTTTCGCGGGCAAGTGCTCTACCATCTGAGCTACCGAAGCACGACTCACGCCCGCTACTCACAGCTTTACTTCTGCCAGTACCTCGTCTCCTACCTTCCAAACTTTACAGAAGCTCTCCTGCGAACCTTGCAGAACTAGCACTCCTGAAAGAAAGGATATTGCGGAGACATGGCTTAGCCACAGCCTGGGGGATGTTTCCAGAATGAGATTTTCACTCTGCAGCGGAGTGTGCGCTGATATGAAACTTCCTGGCAGATTAAAACTGTGTGCCCGACCGAGACTCGAACTCGGGACCTTTGCCTTTCGCGGGCAAGTGCTCTACCATCTGAGCTACCGAAGCACGACTCACGCCCGGTACTCACAGCTTTACTTCTGCCAGTACCTCGTCTCCTACCTTCCCAACTTTACAGAAGCTCTCCTGCGAACCTTGCAGAACTAGCACTCCTGAAAGAAAGGATATTGCGGAGACATGGCTCAGCCACAGCCTGGGGGATGTTTCCAGAATGAGATTTTCACTCTGCAGCGGAGTGTGCGCTGATATGAAACTTCCTGGCAGATTAAAACTGTGTGCCCGACCGAGACTCGAACTCGGGACCTTTGCCTTTCGCGGGCAAGTGCTCTACCATCTGAGCTACCGAAGCACGACTCACGCCCGGTACTCACAGCTTTACTTCTGCCAGTACCTCGTCTCCTACCTTCCAAACTTTACAGAAGCTCTCCTGCGAACCTTGCAGAACTAGCACTCCTGAAAGAAAGGATATTGCGGAGACATGGCTTAGCCACAGCCTGGGGGATATTTCCAGAATGAGATTTTCACTCTGCAGCGGAGTGTGCGCTGATATGAAACTTCCTGGCAGATTAAAACTGTGTGCCCGACCGAGACTCGAACTCGGGACCTTTGCCTTTCGCGGGCAAGTGCTCTACCATCTGAGCTACCGAAGCACGACTCACGCCCGGTACTCACAGCTTTACTTCTGACAGTACCTCGCCTCCTACCTTCCAAACTTTACAGAAGCTCTCCTGCGAACCTTGCAGAACTAGCACTCCTGAAAGAAAGGATATTGCGGAGACATGGCTTAGCCACAGCCTGGGGGATGTTTCCAGAATGAGATTTTCACTCTGCAGCGGAGTGTGCGCTGATATGAAACTTCCTGGCAGATTAAAACTGTGTGCCCGACCGAGACTCGAACTCGGGACCTTTGCCTTTCGCGGGCAAGTGCTCTACCATCTGAGCTACCGAAGCACGACTCACGCCCGGTACTCACAGCTTTACTTCTGCCAGTACCTCGTCTCCTACCTTCCAAACTTTACAGAAGCTCTCCTGCGAACCTTGCAGAACTAGCACTCCTGAAAGAAAGGATATTGCGGAGACATGGCTTAGCCACAGCCTGGGGGATGTTTCCAGAATGAGATTTTCACTCTGCAGCGGAGTGTGCGCTGATATGAAACTTCCTGGCAGATTAAAACTGTGTGCCCGACCGAGACTCGAACTCGGGACCTTTGCCTTTCGCGGGCAAGTGCTCTACCATCTGAGCTACCGAAGCACGACTCACGCCCGGTACTCACAGCTTTACTTCTGCCAGTACCTCGTCTCCTACCTTCCAAACTTTACAGAAGGTCTCCTGCGAACCTTGCAGAACTAGCACTCCTGAAAGAAAGGATATTGCGGAGACATGGCTTAGCCACAGCCTGGGGGATGTTTCCAGAATGAGATTTTCACTCTGCAGCGGAGTGTGCGCTGATATGAAACTTCCTGGCAGATTAAAACTGTGTGCCCGACCGAGACTCGAACTCGGGACCTTTGCCTTTCGCGGGCAAGTGCTCTACCATCTGAGCTACCGAAGCACGACTCACGCCCGGTACTCACAGCTTTACTTCTGCCAGTACCTCGTCTCCTACCTTCCAAACTTTACAGAAGCTCTCCTGCGAACCTTGCAGAACTAGCACTCCTGAAAGAAAGGATATTGCGGAGACATGGCTTAGCCACAGCCTGGGGGATGTTTCCAGAATGAGATTTTCACTCTGCAGCGGAGTGTGCGCTGATATGAAACTTCCTGGCAGATTAAAACTGTGTGCCCGACCGAGACTCAAACTCGGGACCTTTGCCTTTCGCGGGCAAGTGCTCTACCATCTGAGCTACCGAAGCACGACTCACGCCCGGTACTCACAGCTTTACTTCTGCCAGTACCTCGTCTCCTACCTTCCAAACTTTACAGAAGCTCTCCTGCGAACCTTGCAGAACTAGCACTCCTGAAAGAAAGGATATTGCGGAGACATGGCTTAGCCACAGCCTGGGGGATGTTTCCAGAATGAGATTTTCACTCTGCAGTGGAGTGTGCGCTGATATGAAACTTCCTGGCAGATTAAAACTGTGTGCCCGACCGAGACTCGAACTCGGGACCTTTGCCTTTCGCGGGCGAGTGCTCTACCATCTGAGCTACCGAAGCACGACTCACGCCCGGTACTCACAGCTTTACTTCTGCCAGTACCTCGTCTCCTACCTTCCAAACTTTACAGAAGCTCTCCTGCGAACCTTGCAGAACTAGCACTCCTGAAAGACAGGATATTGCGGAGACATGGCTTAGCCACAGCCTGGGGGATGTTTCCAGAATGAGATTTTCACTCTGCAGCGGAGTGTGCGCTGATATGAAACTTCCTGGCAGATTAAAACTGTGGGCCCGACCGAGACTCGAACTCGGGACCTTTGCCTTTCGCGGGCAAGTGCTCTACCATCTGAGCTACCGAAGCACGACTCACGCCCGGTACTCACAGCTTTACTTCTGCCAGTACCTCGTCTCCTACCTTCCAAACTTTACAGAAGCTCTCCTGCGAACCTTGCAGAACTAGCACTCCTGAAAGAAAGGATATTGCGGAGACATGGCTTAGCCACAGCCTGGGGGATGTTTCCAGAATGAGATTTTCACTCTGCAGCGGAGTGTGCGCTGATATGAAACTTCCTGGCAGATTAAAACTGTGTGCCCGACCGAGACTCGAACTCGGGACCTTTGCCTTTCGCGGGCAAGTGCTCTACCATCTGAGCTACCGAAGCACGACTCACGCCCGGTACTCACAGCTTTACTTCTGCCCGTACCTCGTCTCCTACCTTCCAAACTTTACAGAAGCTCTCCTGCGAACCTTGCAGAACTAGCACTCCTGAAAGAAAGGATATTGCGGAGACATGGCTTAGCCACAGCCTGGGGGATGTTTCCAGAATGAGATTTTCACTCTGCAGCGGAGTGTGCGCTGATATGAAACTTCCTGGCAGATTAAAACTGTGTGCCCGACCGAGACTCGAACTCGGGACCTTTGCCTTTCGCGGGCAAGTGCTCTACCATCTGAGCTACCGAAGCACGACTCACGCCCGGTACTCACAGCTTTACTTCTGCCAGTACCTCGTCTCCTACCTTCCAAACTTTACAGAAGCTCTCCTGCGAACCTTGCAGAACTAGCACTCCTGAAAGAAAGGATATTGCGGAGACATGGCTTAGCCACAGCCTGGGGGATGTTTCCAGAATGAGATTTTCACTCTGCAGCGGAGTGTGCGCTGATATGAAACTTCCTGGCAGATTAAAACTGTGTGCCCGACCGAGACTCGAACTCGGGACCTTTGCCTTTCGCGGGCAAGTGCTCTACCATCTGAGCTACCGAAGCACGACTCACGCCCGGTACTCACAGCTTTACTTCTGCCAGTACCTCGTCTCCTACCTTCCAAACTTTACAGAAGCTCTCCTGCGAACCTTGCAGAACTAGCACTCCTGAAAGAAAGGATATTGCGGAGACATGGCTTAGCCACAGCCTGGGGGATGTTTCCAGAATGAGATTTTCACTCTGCAGCGGAGTGTGCGCTGATATGAAACTTCCTGGCAGATTAAAACTGTGTGCCCGACCGAGACTCGAACTCGGGACCTTTGCCTTTCGCGGGCAAGTGCTCTACCATCTGAGCTACCGAAGCACGACTCACGCCCGGTACTCACAGCTTTACTTCTGCCAGTACCTCGTCTCCTACCTTCCAAACTTTACAGAAGGTCTCCTGCGAACCTTGCAGAACTAGCACTCCTGAAAGAAAGGATATTGCGGAGACATGGCTTAGCCACAGCCTGGGGGATGTTTCCAGAATGAGATTTTCACTCTGCAGCGGAGTGTGCGCTGATATGAAACTTCCTGGCAGATTAAAACTGTGTGCCCGACCGAGACTCGAACTCGGGACCTTTGCCTTTCGCGGGCAAGTGCTCTACCATCTGAGCTACCGAAGCACGACTCACGCCCGGTACTCACAGCTTTACTTCTGCCAGTACCTCGTCTCCTACCTTCCAAACTTTACAGAAGCTCTCCTGCGAACCTTGCAGAACTAGCACTCCTGAAAGAAAGGATATTGCGGAGACATGGCTTAGCCACAGCCTGGGGGATGTTTCCAGAATGAGATTTTCACTCTGCAGCGGAGTGTGCGCTGATATGAAACTTCCTGGCAGATTAAAACTGTGTGCCCGACCGAGACTCGAACTCGGGACCTTTGCCTTTCGCGGGCAAGTGCTCTACCATCTGAGCTACCGAAGCACGACTCACGCCCGGTACTCACAGCTTTACTTCTGCCAGTACCTCGTCTCCTACCTTCCAAACTTTACAGAAGCTCTCCTGCGAACCTTGCAGAACTAGCACTCCTGAAAGAAAGGATATTGCGGAGACATGGCTTAGCCACAGCCTGGGGGATGTTTCCAGAATGAGATTTTCACTCTGCAGCGGAGTGTGCGCTGATATGAAACTTCCTGGCAGATTAAAACTGTGTGCCCGACCGAGACTCGAACTCGGGACCTTTGCCTTTCGCGGGCAAGTGCTCTACCATCTGAGCTACCGAAGCACGACTCACGCCCGGTACTCACAGCTTTACTTCTGCCAGTACCTCGTCTCCTACCTTCCAAACTTTACAGAAGCTCTCCTGCGAACCTTGCAGAACTAGCACTCCTGAAAGAAAGGATATTGCGGAGACATGGCTTAGCCACAGCCTGGGGGATGTTTCCAGAATGAGATTTTCACTCTGCAGCGGAGTGTGCGCTGATATGAAACTCCCTGGCAGATTAAAACTGTGTGCCCGACCGAGACTCGAACTCGGGACCTTTGCCTTTCGCGGGCAAGTGCTCTACCATCTGAGCTACCGAAGCACGACTCACGCCCGGTACTCACAGCTTTACTTCTGCCAGTACCTCGTCTCCTACCTTCCAAACTTTACAGAAGCTCTCCTGCGAACCTTGCAGAACTAGCACTCCTGAAAGAAAGGATATTGCGGAGACATGGCTTAGCCACAGCCTGGGGGATGTTTCCAGAATGAGATTTTCACTCTGCAGCGGAGTGTGCGCTGATATGAAACTTCCTGGCAGATTAAAACTGTGTGCCCGACCGAGACTCGAACTCGGGACCTTTGCCTTTCGCGGGCAAGTGCTCTACCATCTGAGCTACCGAAGCACGACTCACGCCCGGTACTCACAGCTTTACTTCTGCCAGTACCTCGTCTCCTACCTTCCAAACTTTACAGAAGCTCTCCTGCGAACCTTGCAGAACTAGCACTCCTGAAAGAAAGGATATTGCGGAGACATGGCTTAGCCACAGCCTGGGGGATGTTTCCAGAATGAGATTTTCACTCTGCAGCGGAGTGTGCGCTGATATGAAACTTCCTGGCAGATTAAAACTGTGTGCCCGACCGAGACTCAAACTCGGGACCTTTGCCTTTCGCGGGCAAGTGCTCTACCATCTGAGCTACCGAAGCACGACTCACGCCCGGTACTCACAGCTTTACTTCTGCCAGTACCTCGTCTCCTACCTTCCAAACTTTACAGAAGCTCTCCTGCGAACCTTGCAGAACTAGCACTCCTGAAAGAAAGGATATTGCGGAGACATGGCTTAGCCACAGCCTGGGGGATGTTTCCAGAATGAGATTTTCACTCTGCAGCGGAGTGTGCGCTGATATGAAACTTCCTGGCAGATTAAAACTGTGTGCCCGACCGAGACTCGAACTCGGGACCTTTGCCTTTCGCGGGCAAGTGCTCTACCATCTGAGCTACCGAAGCACGACTCACGCCCGGTACTCACAGCTTTACTTCTGCCAGTACCTCGTCTCCTACCTTCCAAACTTTACAGAAGCTCTCCTGCGAACCTTGCAGAACTAGCACTCCTGAAAGAAAGGATATTGCGGAGACATGGCTTAGCCACAGCCTGGGGGATGTTTCCAGAATGAGATTTTCACTCTGCAGTGGAGTGTGCGCTGATATGAAACTTCCTGGCAGATTAAAACTGTGTGCCCGACCGAGACTCGAACTCGGGACCTTTGCCTTTCGCGGGCGAGTGCTCTACCATCTGAGCTACCGAAGCACGACTCACGCCCGGTACTCACAGCTTTACTTCTGCCAGTACCTCGTCTCCTACCTTCCAAACTTTACAGAAGCTCTCCTGCGAACCTTGCAGAACTAGCACTCCTGAAAGACAGGATATTGCGGAGACATGGCTTAGCCACAGCCTGGGGGATGTTTCCAGAATGAGATTTTCACTCTGCAGCGGAGTGTGCGCTGATATGAAACTTCCTGGCAGATTAAAACTGTTTGCCCGACCGAGACTCGAACTCGGGACCTTTGCCTTTCGCGGGCAAGTGCTCTACCATCTGAGCTACCGAAGCACGACTCACGCCCGCTACTCACAGCTTTACTTCTGCCAGTACCTCGTCTCCTACCTTCCAAACTTTACAGAAGCTCTCCTGCGAACCTTGCAGAACTAGCACTCCTGAAAGAAAGGATATTGCGGAGACATGGCTTAGCCACAGCCTGGGGGATGTTTCCAGAATGAGATTTTCACTCTGCAGCGGAGTGTGCGCTGATATGAAACTTCCTGGCAGATTAAAACTGTGTGCCCGACCGAGACTCGAACTCGGGACCTTTGCCTTTCGCGGGCAAGTGCTCTACCATCTGAGCTACCGAAGCACGACTCACGCCCGGTACTCACAGCTTTACTTCTGCCAGTACCTCGTCTCCTACCTTCCAAACTTTACAGAAGCTCTCCTGCGAACCTTGCAGAACTAGCACTCCTGAAAGAAAGGATATTGCGGAGACATGGCTTAGCCACAGCCTGGGGGATGTTTCCAGAATGAGATTTTCACTCTGCAGCGGAGTGTGCGCTGATATGAAACTTCCTGGCAGATTAAAACTGTGTGCCCGACCGAGACTCGAACTCGGGACCTTTGCCTTTCGCGGGCAAGTGCTCTACCATCTGAGCTACCGAAGCACGACTCACGCCCGGTACTCACAGCTTTACTTCTGCCAGTACCTCGTCTCCTACCTTCCAAACTTTACAGAAGCTCTCCTGCGAACCTTGCAGAACTAGCACTCCTGAAAGAAAGGATATTGCGGAGACATGGCTTAGCCACAGCCTGGGGGATGTTTCCAGAATGAGATTTTCACTCTGCAGCGGAGTGTGCGCTGATATGAAACTTCCTGGCAGATTAAAACTGTGTGCCCGACCGAGACTCGAACTCGGGACCTTTGCCTTTCGCGGGCAAGTGCTCTACCATCTGAGCTACCGAAGCACGACTCACGCCCGGTACTCACAGCTTTACTTCTGCCAGTACCTCGTCTCCTACCTTCCAAACTTTACAGAAGCTCTCCTGCGAACCTTGCAGAACTAGCACTCCTGAAAGAAAGGATATTGCGGAGACATGGCTTAGCCACAGCCTGGGGGATGTTTCCAGAATGAGATTTTCACTCTGCAGCGGAGTGTGCGCTGATATGAAACTTCCTGGCAGATTAAAACTGTGTGCCCGACCGAGACTCGAACTCGGGACCTTTGCCTTTCGCGGGCAAGTGCTCTACCATCTGAGCTACCGAAGCACTGGCAGAAGTAAAGCTGTGAGTACCGGGCGTGAGTCGTGCTTCGGTAGCTCAGATGGTAGAGCACTTGCCCGCGAAAGGCAAAGGTCCCGAGTTCGAGTCTCGGTCGGGCACACAGTTTTAATCTGCCAGGAAGTTTCATATCAGCGCACACTCCGCTGCAGAGTGAAAATCTCATTCTGGAAACATCCCCCAGGCTGTGGCTAAGCCATGTCT
The DNA here is from genome assembly GCF_021461385.2 of Schistocerca piceifrons. Taxonomy (NCBI): domain Eukaryota; kingdom Metazoa; phylum Arthropoda; class Insecta; order Orthoptera; family Acrididae; genus Schistocerca; species Schistocerca piceifrons. The sequence continues at coordinate 1,066,281,222 of NC_060138.1, forward strand.
CCGCAATATCCTTTCTTTCAGGAGTGCTAGTTCTGCAAGGTTCGCAGGAGAGCTTCTGTAAAGTTTGGAAGGTAGGAGACGAGGTACTGGCAGAAGTAAAGCTGTGAGTACCGGGCGTGAGTCGTGCTTCGGTAGCTCAGATGGTAGAGCACTTGCCCGCGAAAGGCAAAGGTCCCGAGTTCGAGTCTCGGTCGGGCACACAGTTTTAATCTGCCAGGAAGTTTCATATCAGCGCACACTCCGCTGCAGAGTGAAAATCTTATTCTGGAAACATCCCCCAGGCTGTGGCTAAGCCATGTCTCCGCAATATCCTTTCTTTCAGGAGTGCTAGTTCTGCAAGGTTCGCAGGAGAGCTTCTGTAAAGTTTGGAAGGTAGGAGACGAGGTACTGGCAGAAGTAAAGCTGTGAGTACCGGGCGTGAGTCGTGCTTCGGTAGCTCAGATGCTAGAGCACTTGCCCGCGAAAGGCAAAGGTCCCGAGTTCGAGTCTCGGTCGGGCACACAGTTTTAATCTGCCAGGAAGTTTCATATCAGCGCACACTCCGCTGCAGAGTGAAAATCTCATTCTGGAAACATCCCCCAGGCTGTGGCTAAGCCATGTCTCCGCAATATCCTTTCTTTCAGGAGTGCTAGTTCTGCAAGGTTCGCAGGAGAGCTTCTGTAAAGTTTGGAAGGTAGGAGACGAGGTACTGGCAGAAGTAAAGCTGTGAGTACCGGGCGTGAGTCGTGCTTCGGTAGCTCAGATGGTAGAGCACTTGCCCGCGAAAGGCAAAGGTCCCGAGTTCGAGTCTCGGTCGGGCACGCAGTTTTAATCTGCCAGGAAGTTTCATATCAGCGCACACTCCGCTGCAGAGTGAAAATCTCATTCTGGAAACATCCCCCAGGCTGTGGCTAAGCCATGTCTCCGCAATATCCTTTCTTTCAGGAGTGCTAGTTCTGCAAGGTTCGCAGGAGAGCTTCTGTAAAGTTTGGAAGGTAGGAGACGAGGTACTGGCAGAAGTAAAGCTGTGAGTACCGGGCGTGAGTCGTGCTTCGGTAGCTCAGATGGTAGAGCACTTGCCCGCGAAAGGCAAAGGTCCCGAGTTCGAGTCTCGGTCGGGCACACAGTTTTAATCTGCCAGGAAGTTTCATATCAGCGCACACTCCGCTGCAGAGTGAAAATCTCATTCTGGAAACATCCCCCAGGCTGTGGCTAAGCCATGTCTCCGCAATATCCTTTCTTTCAGGAGTGCTAGTTCTGCAAGGTTCGCAGGAGAGCTTCTGTAAAGTTTGGAAGGTAGGAGACGAGGTACTGGCAGAAGTAAAGCTGTGAGTACCGGGCGTGAGTCGTGCTTCGGTAGCTCAGATGGTAGAGCACTTGCCCGCGAAAGGCAAAGGTCCCGAGTTCGAGTCTCGGTCGGGCACACAGTTTTAATCTGCCAGGAAGTTTCATATCAGCGCACACTCCGCTGCAGAGTGAAAATCTCATTCTGGAAACATCCCCCAGGCTGTGGCTAAGCCATGTCTCCGCAATATCCTTTCTTTCAGGAGTGCTAGTTCTGCAAGGTTCGCAGGAGAGCTTCTGTAAAGTTTGGAAGGTAGGAGACGAGGTACTGGCAGAAGTAAAGCTGTGAGTACCGGGCGTGAGTCGTGCTTCGGTAGCTCAGATGGTAGAGCACTTGCCCGCGAAAGGCAAAGGTCCCGAGTTCGAGTCTCGGTCGGGCACACAGTTTTAATCTGCCAGGAAGTTTCGTTAGATCTGATTTACGAGGACGCTAGAGTTGATGTTGGCAACGCCCACTTCAGTGCAGGCGGCCAGCACAATACAGAATACGCAGGCAACAATGGTGGCCGAGCGAAAGCGCGTCACAGCGACAGCCAGTACCAACCCCACAACGGTTTCAAAAATAAACACGCTACGTACTCCAACAGCAAATACAAAAATAAGTACAATAACGGCCAGAGATACAATCCAATATATAATTCGTCACCACCTCAGTACGAAAATGCACATTATAACACACAGCCCCAGCCATATGGAAACACGCAACCGATCAACGGTAATTATCAAAACGATCAGTCTTACGATTCAAATCGTCAGTGGAAAAGAAATAAATGGCATAATCAAGGTGGAGACCAATGTACACCTTTCAGTAACGGTTACAATCAACACAAGCCACAGCAAAATACCTTTCAGCCACAAAATATACACTTCACGCAACAAGCGAACGGACCTTCGGGAAGTCTGAAGCCTAAACGCCCGCATAATACGCAAATTTATTATGCGCAAGCGAATACGCCAGGACAACAAGATCCATTTCCAACCGAGTTCGTACCACAAAACCAACACCAGTTCCAGACGGAAGAAACATTAAGAAATATAAATCAGCAGGAAAGTAAGCGTCGAGCAGAAAATTAAAAGCAGCACCTTTGAGCCTCCTAGAGGATGCTGCAGGTTTGAATGAGGGCACCCTGTCCCTTAGTCCACACGAAATTAAAGCAATTAGGTATGACAAAGAGACAAACTTACTGGATGATCTAGTAGCAGACACTGAGACGAAAGACAATGATGACGTATGGGACGAACAAGTGCAAGCTTCCATAAGAGCATCAATTGCCAACATACCAGTAACAGCCATTGTAGATACAGGAGCTAATATAAATGTCTTATCTTTATGTTTATTTAAGCAAATATCCTCTGTATGCAAAGTTTTATCACTTCCAATTCAAGGTTGCACCGTATCGGGAGCAATTGGCCCACTAACACAACGTGTAAATCTTCAGACTCAGCTTCAAATCCAGATAGAGTCTATTTCAGTAACGTGCATTTCTCTTATTGTTAAAAACCTATCAGTGCCATGTATCCTGAGTATGGAATTCTTGAGGCAGACGAAAGCTAAAATTGACATCGAGTGTGGAGTCTGTACTCTAGTAGCGAGCCAGCAACAAGTAACTGTAAATTTGTTAAGAAGTAAGGTGAAGACAAACTTTGGGGTGCTTCAAATAGCAGTACGGCCATGGACTAAAAGACAACAGTACAGTCAGACAGAAGACATGACAGATCTTGAAAGTGTTAATGACGATGAGTATAAAGACCTAATTCCCGGTCAGAATGAATTATACGGTAAAGCTAGTGAGTCCATTGAATTATCCAAACAACAGAAGAATGAGCTTTACAATTTGTTAACAGATTACGTTCAAGTATTTTCTAAGAAACCTGGACTAATAAAAGGCTTTGAATATCGAATGGATGTCCTGCCCCATTCAACCTACTGTAGAACAAGCTATTCCATTCCAAATGCGAGACGCGAAGCTGTCAAGTGCGAGATCAGGAAAATGTTACGCTGGAATGTGATAGAAGTATCTCATTCACCTTATTCGAGTCCTTTATTGTCTGTACTAAAATCAGATGGTAGCGTAAGGCTAGTCCTAGATGCAAGATTATCTCATATCATTGACAACGTATGCTAACCTCCGAAAAAAGGCATTTGATAAGAAGGTAAACAGAGTTATAGATTTCAAAGAAGGAGAAAGGTATTAGTCAGGACTCACTTTAAACCATCCCTGTTGTTAAAGAAGAATCGTAAGTGGCAACACATTTATGAAGGTCCCTTTGTGATGATGAGGAAACCACACATTGGTTGCTATTTGTTATCTGACCCCGCCACGAATAAAATCAAAGGATTGTTCCACCATCATGATTTAAGAAAATTTTTATAATGCCAGGAATTAAGTTAATTTAAGCTGTAAGAAAATTCTGAGGTATTGGAGATCAGGATTAACCAATGAGTAACAAGAACGGAACTGAACTGACTACGGACGTTAACCGGTGTTAAAAGGAAACCTTGTGTATTACAACAACGCGTCTGGAAAATAAAAATAAAGAATAAGTTGTAGACAAGTATTTACATGAATAATCTTCATGTAAACAGGAGGACATGTCCCAGAGGCGATTTTCAATTTTAGTTATAAGTTAGTATGTAAGAAAAATTATGTACTCGAGACGTATTAATTAGCCCCGAGGTACTAAAATGAGGAAAGAGGAAGGAGCGAATAATGCACTTCTCTCGCTAAATAGTAATTTGAGAATGAGCAGGAAGGAGCGAATAATGCACTTCTCTCACTAAATAGTAATATGAAAATGATGATTATATGTGCTTAGTATTAGTAAGTGAAATTTAATCGAGGACAAATTAATGAACTGTTTTAAAAGGAAATACTTAAACGTCCAGACAAAAGAGGAAAGTTGTGTGAAAGGATTCGATTCCATGAGGTTATTCCCTATTTTCAAATGTGACGTAAATAAGGCACCACCTATTAGCGCAAAACAGTCGGTAGATTTAACTTGTAAGTTCCAGCACAGTGCTGTGCCAGCGATGAAATAAATTCTCTTTGAAGTAAACAGATATCTAGGATTAAGCATGAACAGATTGATAACGCAGTGCAATTGTTCTAAAAAGGCCTGACGTTAACCTTAAGTAAAAGGGTGATTGAATAAAAAGGAAGTTTATTATATAACGCAAAGTAAGATGAGTCCAGGCTATAAACAAGCTGAGTAAAAGAACATATGAGTAACATAGTTTATTATGGCAACTTCACGGTACTATTGAGCATTAGCGATACTGCAAATTCACAAGCTAGCAGCAAAAGAATAAGAATCTCGCCCAAGCTTCACAGGTCGCGACAGCAGCAAACAACAACACTCTAGTGAGAGGCTTATATATACAAATGATAATTAATACCCAAATGCGTAATGCATAAACTTAACTTAGTCTAAGAAATGAGCAAAGAGTAGTAAGCAAGCTGCAGCAAGATACATATTAGATATAAATGCTTGAAGTGATAGATTTTATTTTAAGTGCGCACTGCAATATTTATTGTTTTCTCTGTGATTATTGAATCTCTTTCCTAAGTGCAAATCCTTTAAGATCCTTGATCCTATACACTCCTCAGGATCAACTTGTAAAGATGCACGTGTGCTTAGGAAGTGAGGCACTACATATAAAAATGAGTAGGTTCGCGACGCGCATATTGCTTTTGTAATGCGCAATGTAAATTAAATTTTCGACCTGGTTGAGGAGTAATTTAAATTCTGTCGACGATCCGCGAGTAGGCCCGCTTTTCCCACCTTTTCTTTTTCGACTGTTTGTATTTCTGCACGAAATTCAGAGGCGGAATTGCTATTTTCAAATCTGTCCTCGAACTCTCTTTAAAGACAAGCACATAAGAGAAAAACTTTTGACATAAATGAAGCTCCCCTCACAAGTCACTAAATAAGACGAGCACTAAAAAAATGTATTGGGCCTACAAAATGAATAAGCAAGCGTGATAAAGATTACTACGAATGAAATTAATTTGTAAAGGAGATTGGAATGAATTTGATCAAAGAAAAAGGACTTATAATAGCCTACCTGTGACCGTAGGCATAAATAAAAAAAAGACTAATTAAGAAACAATTTTTTTGATTCAAAGTGGTCAATTAGATTATTTCACGATTTAAATGAACTCTTGTAAATATTAGTATATAAATCAACTTGTAAACACCGTGTGATGTTATGAAGCGAGAATTTCTTTTAATACACCGTTCACGCAGACGCTCACCACAGTGCAAGTGAAGTTTTAAAGTTCGACGATTTTCAGTGGCAGTATTCTACTGCACCATATGTGTGAAAAATTCGTTGATGTGTGCAGTGTGTAATAATCAGTGTCATTCCACACATGCAGTTGCAGCGGTAGCTACCACTTACCCGTGAATCCGTAACTCGATAGTGGACAGGAAGTGATGTGAGGCAGTTTCGGTGGCAGAAGCTCCCTCCAGCAATCTAAAAAGCACAAAGCCACGATCCGCCGAACAAAAGCGACGCACGGCACCTCAAGCGCGAAATCAACGCTCTGCAAGAAAGCTCCGGTCACGTGCGCGCGCACAGACTGAATTTCAAGATTGCTCGCAACAGTGGAGGCGGACAGCCACCACGTGACGAAATAATGTAAACGTTCAACCGCCAACAGTAGTTGCTGTGCGCTACATTCTGTAGCAAAAACATTCACACCCAGTACTGAAAACATTTTTGTATGTATCATAAACCTTCCGAGAGACTCTAAGACAGAGAAGTTAACGTAATTATTATAATGACTGATTGTGCACAGAGACAAGTCACAAGGTCACCTCTGAACACTGTTGAAACGTAAACTTTAACGAGAGGTCACGATACGAATGAAAATAAGCACACGGAAATACGTCAAAGGATCCGATCCTTCCTAGATCCCATCCCACATGTATATAAAATTAGTTTTGTAAGCTATTCTAATATAAGATATTTTATCTGTTTCATGTGTGAAATAATTCGGAGAGCCACACTCGAGCCCTGAAAGTCAAAGATATGGACTTCCTTGTCGAAGCCATCACCAGTGGCCGCTCTACAATCGAAGTCTATCATAAATAGTGTATGTGCGACGAAAATAAATGTATAATTAAGTGCGACAACGGACAAGGCAATCAATCGACAAGACGATGACAATATAATGAATACAGTCAAAACAGAAAGTTGTGTACCAGTTGTGATAGTCAAATTACTTTTGCAACGATGAAAAATGAAGTGTGACTCTATTTCCTTATAAATTTTGTAAATATGTGTACTTATAGCCTTAATTTTAAGAATCATCAAAAAAGACTGAATCCATGCAAACACTGACAAAAAAAAAAACAGAACAAATTCACAATGATCCACCGTCAGTAATTAAAAAGTGAAACGTTAATTCTTTTATTATAGAGTGAATATGAAATGAAACTTTTAATAACCTGTATGTTACACCCGAAAATTACAAATATTCCAATGGGCATGAGGATGAAAGTAATACCTTCGGTACTCCTTCCTTCCTCATGGGAGGCAGTGTAATGTTAGTAATTTTCGCCTCACAAACATTAAAATACACTCAATAGTAAACGCCTGATGGCCTAAAGTTATCGAACAATTGTAAAGTAAAAGAAATGAACCATCGCATAGCAGCGACAGAATCTATTATTCTTTATCTTTGCCGTTCTTGCGCGGTGCCAGTAAATCTCTATGTACATGAATCGATTAATGGTATAAAAAAGAATTCTGTTGTTTTCAAGACAAATGAGGCTTTTGGCGCCTCACCTTTTACTGTTTGTATTCCATGAGACGCTGACGCGGACTTGCTGCGTTCCGCAACTGTATTTTATATTCTATGTGTAAATATTGAGTGAAAATGCTAAATGTTATTTCTTTTCAATCAGAAAGCATGTAGTTTCTGGTAACTGACTACGAACAGACAGCATCAAGAGGACATTTTGACTGTTATGTATAAAGTATTTAACCACAATGGTCATCTATTGTAATTTAATATGAAAGGGTACGTTGCATTAAAAAAAGTGTGTTAAAAATAAGTGTGCTTATTTTCGTAAATTATCCTTGATGATTCCATCTCCTTATTTACTTGATTGTTAATTATTTTGTGTTACTTCATCATCAGAAATTACGATCACGCTGATGGGCCGAACGCAGCATGAGGCAGAAGGAACATTATCGTTTTCCTATTATTGCTGAACCAATTTTTTTTTGTGTAGTGTTGCATTTCTTTTAAAGTCTATAAATCTTCTGGTCCCTTAGTGTTGATCCGGGTATGACTACATCGCGACTATAAAAAAAATAAACAGAAATGATAATGTTTCTTCCGAGTGATCTCAAATATATATATATCAATATGCTGATCTTATTCAGGTATTTAATGGTCAACGTATGTTATTATAATAGCGTAATAAATCCCTGATTCTGTTGCCAAGTGGCCCACCAAAAATATTTACTTTTTCGGCATAAAAAAAAGTAACAATTCTTTTTATTTTTGTCCCCCAAGAGCAACGCTACACTCTCTGTGGTGTATGTTACTTCCATTTACCTTGCCACTATCACTACGCATTATTAACTTTTCCTTACGACTAACACTAAGCCGTCTGCGATTATATGTAAATTTTTTGCAAGATTATTAGCTCCCCCCCCCCCCCCCCGGCCCAAACGTCAGATTTGCCAAGGATATTAAAGTTTTCATAGATTGCCATTCATTTCTCTGTCTATCATTTATCATGTTAACATAGCCACAAGTTGCCATTGTTGAATATTGATTTTATAGCAATAAATCAAAGTCATTATAATTTTTATTTCATTTAATATTCCTAAGTCCTAACGTCACAATTCTGGAGGGTACATTTGCAAGTCATTAATCTGGAGCTTCAGTCCCTTTTGAAACAATATGTTATAAAACGGCCCCCCCACCCATAGAAGGCGTTGCTGTAAAAGCATCTAAATTACACTGGAAATGAGCGTTTGGCGTCATTGGCCAGGAGATCCCTTGCGCGGCCGGTCCGGCCGCCTTGGTGCAGGTCTTATTACATTCGACGCTACATTGGGCGACCTGCGTGCCGGATGGGGAAGAAATGATGACGAAGACAGCACAACACGCAGACCCAGCCGGGAATCGAACCCGGACCCGTAGGACGGCAATCCCCTTTTTTTTATTTATTTTGTTCGTTGTTCACAAGACATCCGTTCAAATTGATCGTTGATTCCTTTATTCAGTTTTTTTTATTACAGAGGGCTACCGTCTCTCTGACCGAACACGCTGAGCTACCGTGCCGGCAACTCAGCTATCGGGGTGGACTAAAATACATTAAAATTACATGGCATCCATACCTTTCACAAAAGGTTTAGTAGAGTGAGAGCATGTAATAGAGATCATAATCTGTCCGTTACATGAAGTCCCGTTGGTGTTACTCCAGAGGACTAGGGTATGTACTCCCACAGATTTTCAGCCTCTCGCTTGTCTCACCATCATGAACAAGAACACGGCATAATACAGTCATTGATCAGTCAGCTACAGGCCAGCTGAAACACCTTGAAAAGATAATGAAGATGGTATCTGCTCTTTCGGACATGTCCGAGTAATGAGTGTAATGGGCAGGGGAACTGCGAATGTAGTGTGTGGACATTAATTTGGGAATGTGGGTCTTACGGGGAGCGTACAAGGGATAAATCCCTGCAGTCGCACTATCCTCTGTGCCCTCGGTGGCTCAGATGGATAAAGGGTCGGCCATGTAAGCAGGAGATACCGGGTTCGAGTCCCGGTCGGGGCACAAATTTTCATCTCGTTGATGTATATCAACGCCTGTCGACAGCTCAGGGTCTTGATTTAATTATCATTTCAGCTTGAAGAGAGGTCCTTTCGTCGCGGGCGCCTTTCATACGCGGTACACTTGTGCTTTGTGTCTATTGTGTCACTTCTCGACAATCAGTCACCCCTGTCCTCGAGAATGCAAATTTTTGCCGAAACAGGACAGAGCAGGGATCTCCTGTAGCAGCTGTAGGACATTGAGCGGTGCCAGCCATTCATAGTCCTAGATGTGCGTAGCTCGTTTGGTTCCCTCGAACGGTTTGAAACGCAAAGGCAGTCTCATCTCATCTCTCGATATGTGCAGCACGCCGGAGCAGACGTTTCCGGTTCTTGTCTTTCGTATTTGATGTGGACACATTCGATCAGCAAATTCCGACACAATGAGACATCGCAACTAGCAGCGAGCATTCGGGCTACATTCTTGTGAGTGGAAACTGCGATAGTATTGAAAGTAAGTAAAACTGTGTACGTTTTGCGTTGTCCTTAGCATGTGGCTATTGTCCTTGTTTCCAGTCGCTTCATAACATACGATGATTGGTAACCATCTCTGAGTTAACTTCCCGTGACTGATTAACCAGTGATTTGTATCCTACCATACGCTACCGAAAAAACTTGCATCACTCTCTCTCTCTATCTATCTCTCTCTCTCTCTCTCTCTCTCTCTCTCTCTCTGTTGCTTTCTTTGGCCAATGAAGTGCGCTGTCTCGTCACTTTCTGGTGTCTCTTGTTTATTTTAGCCAGTAGTGCCAGATTCCACATAAAATAAACATTGTTTCTCTGCAGTCAGAGAGTTTTGCAGTCTCCTATAGTTTCACAGGCTCAGGACCCTATCCATCATTGGGATCTCTTTATTCATTTCTGTGTGCTTCTGACATCTCATCAACAAAAGTGCATTGCAGCTACAGGGGATGAGTTCGCACTCCATTGCCTGGTCATGAAACGCCTTCGCGAGGTGTTTCTCTACAGGAGACGCTATCTGCCTTTCTATAGAATGGCCCAACTTCCTGCCGTGGCCCTGCACACAACAGCATTCGTGCAGTGGCCAGTGATGCACTCGGACACAATAGTGGTCTTTCCAAGAATCTGTCCCTGGGATTCAACCCTCTTACGGCTTCGGCCGACGCACATCACCACTCACTGGCTTTCCGTCTTTAAACGTTTTCTACTGTTACATTGCATTCAGATAAGAACTAAGAGTAAGAGAACAGCAAGACTGCATTAGTCATCTACTGAAAATCACTAGTACCGTGGTATATCAGTTTTATCGCCGTAAATTAAGTATTCAGATTAAATGAGAATGTATTTACTGATTTGCCAAAGAGGTGAGACTGTTTCCGAAAAACTGTCCCATCACATATGTTATGCGACTGTCTAATAAAAATACGAAACCAATTTGTGTTGTTGGCTATGTACTGTGCCATGGAATCCGGTCGCACATCCGTCACCATACTATACTGCAAGTAAAAGTTCAGTAAACAAATTGTTTAATGTTATTAAATTTGTTTTGTTATGCATTCTTTGTACTGTTTAGCTATATTTTGCGCCTACCAGTTTGTAGACACAATTTTTGTCATAAAATGTGACAATTTATATATGATGTATTACGACAGTGCCGGCCGCGGTGGTCTAGCGGTTCTAGGCGCTCAGTCTGGAACCGCGCGGCTGCTACGTCGCAGGTTCGAATCCTGCCTCGGGCATGGATGTGTGTGACGTCCTTAGGTTAGTTAGGTTTAAGTAGTTCTAAGTTCTAGGGGACTGATGACCACAGATGTTAAGTCCCATAGTGCTCAGAGCCATTTGAACCATTTTTTTTATTACGACAGAGAAAGGAGCCTGTGACCACTGCAGGTACTGCCTTTTAATTATTTTATTTGTACATTTACACTTACATTTACTATCATTTTCAAAGACCTCCCTGGAGCCAGTGTAACGTCACCGGTATTTAGGCGAGTGATCTGGCCGCATGGGGGTGGCATAAGGGGAGGTGAAATTGTTGTACAGCTGAACGGTAGCGGACCCATGGCTCCGGCCGCGCCGCAGCAAGTCCGGCTAGGTGACGGGCACAGTCGAGTCCAGGTATAAAGACGAGAGAATCGAGAAAAATGAGTAAGACCCAGAGGTGGAATTTTGGACCGCTGTTGCTCGCTTGGCCCTTGTGTAAGAGATGCGTAAGAGACGCGGAGTGTGAGACAAGCTGAAAGATGGCGGTCATGCGAGACACAGCTGGCCCTCGTTGTGCATGATATACAACAGGCTCTAGATACCGGCTACAGGCCATATTTCTCGACTTTCGAAAGGCGTTCGACTAAGTTCCGCACTGTCGTTTGCTCCAAAAAAAGTGCGCGCTTACGGTCTATCCGATGACATATGCGGTTGGATAGAAAGTTTTCTAACAGACAGGGAGCAGTATGTCGTCCTGAACGGGGTGACTTCATCAAAAACAAGCGTAACTTCAGGTGTGCCACTGGGTAGCGTAATAGGTCTTCTGCTTTTTACGATTTACCTAAACGATGTGGTTGATGTTATTGACAGCGGCCTTAGACTGTTTGCCTAAGGTGCTGTAGTCTACAGAAAAGTAGAATCACACGAAAGTTATGAACAAACAATGAGGATTTGCAGAAATGACTGGCAGTTATCTCTCAATATTAGTAAGTGAGACCTACTGCGTATAAAAAGGCGAAAATCCCCATTAACGTACGATTACAAAATAAATGCGCAGTCTTTGGAAGCGGTAACGTCCGTCAAGTATCTGGGTGTGACAATTCGAAATGATCTGAAATGGAATGATCAGATTACACAAGTAACTGGTAAGGCGAACTCTAGATTGCGTTTTGTTGGTAGAATCCTGAAGCGATGCAGTCCTTCAACAAAGGAAATCGCTTACAATACGTTAGTTCGTCCAGTCTTGGAGTATTGTTCGGTTGTATGGGACCCTTACCAGTTGGGTCTGATTCAAGAGATTGAGAAGGTCCAAAGAAGAGCGGCAAGATTCATGTCTGGTATATTTAGTCATCGCGAGAGCGTTACAAATCTCATAGAAACTTTGAAGTGGGACACACTTGCAGATAGACGGCGCGCTTAACAGAAGGGGCTGCTTACTAAATTCCGAAATCCGATCTTCACCGAGGCTATAGAGCATATATTACTATTACCAACTTTTAAATCGCGCAATGATCACCATTCAAAGATAAGGAAAATAATAGTTCGTACTGAGGCGTTCAGACAGTCGTTTTTCCCTCGCGCGATCCGCGAATGGAACAGAGGGGGGAATATGACTTTGGCGCGAATAGTGCCCTCCGCCACACACTGCTTGGTGGCTAGCAGAGTGAATCTCTAATAATTTAAAGACAAGTATTAAAGGAAAACAGCATAGTTTGCAATCACAGAGAAGTGAAGCGAATCCTATGACACAGCCATATTTTCATTATCTCTAAAACTGCATACATTAATATTTCACAGTGAATAAAGATTTTCACAATGAACCTCTGAATTAGTAATTTTTAAACACTTCAAGCGATTTCAACAAACGCTATCTCAGACGATAGCATTGTATGGTACCTATCAGCCCTGAACGCCACTCATCTGCACCTGTTTTATTTATTGATATATGACGTCTTTTATATCTTTTTTATTATGAAAATGTTGGAAAAACATCATATTCTTCACACTTACACAGAAAATGAATACAGCATGAAACTTCACATATTGTCATACTATTTCGCCAGTAGCATTATTTAAAGGTTGACTGTAAGTACTATTAAAAAACGTTGCTAATTTAAAAGTAGTCAGCTGCATGCGTTAGCGGACACTAAAATTGCAAAGAGAAACAAAAGACTCTTCTGCTAATAAGGCATAAACAATTGTTCACTGTGCGGCTGGTCCCGGCAGAGGTTCGAGTCCTCCCTCGGGTATGGGTGTGTGTTTGTCCTCAGGATAATTTAGGTTAAATAGTGTGTAAGCTTAGGGACTGGTGACCTTAGCAGTTAAGTCCCATAAGATTTCACACACATTTGAACATTTTAACAATCGTTCAAAAATTGTTTAACAACAGTTCAGTGTCATTTAACATGAGTACACCTGTGCAAGAATACTAGCTTATTCATTTATAACAAACTTTTATTTATAATGAACTTAAACGATATGTGTGACTGGATGTTTATAACATTTCTTTATTTAAATATTATTGCGGTATATTAGTTCATTCTGGGACGTGGTCGAGTTGAATCAAATCATGGAAGGTCGATGTATTTTTGGTGGTTGGTCCGAATGTGCTTCAGTGTAAGACTCTTAACTTTCTCTGCTTGTATTACGGAAATGATGCTACACAGAGTATGAGTTACTTTTCTTTGTATCGTGTGTATTAATTTGTAAATCATTATGTTGAACTCCGAACTGTTTTGGGCTGGTGAATATTCCGTTTATTCTGATCACGAAATGGACTTAGTTTTTGCAGCTCTTTGATGACTGTTCAGTTTGGGGTTTTACTACTTCTCTTGTAATGCTCCCAATATAACTTTGCTGTATTTTATAATAGCATTTTCTGTCCATATTTTAGCCGAATATCGAAGGATCGCTTCCCATTTCTTTGAGGTATCCTTTCTTGAATAAATATTATTCAACATAATTCTCTGTCTTCTACAGCAATTAGGCCTACAGACGTTAGAGTAGAACTCTTGATATTAAACTATTCATTCAACATTTATTTTGTATTTCTGCGTATTTTACTAACTTGGAGCTCTAGCCAATGCACAGATTATTTGACTGCAGCATCACAGCTACAGATTAGTATTTTCAGCAAATTAGCTGTGAGCCATGGAATCAGATGTGCACGAATCGACCCTATGACTACAACGAGCTTTTCTTTTCAAACAGGGCTGTGGATAACCCAAGTGCCTAAAGTCTTAGTAACTGCAGGCAAACCCGCAACTAGTTTGCTCGTAATGGATGCTGTTTGAAGAGCAACCACTAGCAGAAAAGCGACGTACCGTCGCCCCATGTTATGAAATAGTGTTTTGTTTCTGTACCAGACAGTACCCAACGTCGTAACACGACACACACACATGCCATATTAACACAAATAAATCTCCCTGATGAAGGAGGTTTAAACCATTGAAACGCACTGTGGAAATATATCAAACAGTGGCTGGTAACAGTAAACTTGTTGTTTCAGAGCCTAGCCTAAAATATTTGCATTTAAACTTCAAAATGTTTGCGAACTGCTACAACAGACTGGCGAACACTGACTTGCAAGATGCGTATGGAATTTTATATAAAAAATTCATTAAAGTTTGGTTCACATGCATCGGTTGTGCCCTTTGCAAAATATTGTAAATCCTCAACCTTAGGTTAATATTAACCAAGTGCCGATAACTCTCAATAAAGATCAGAGTTCAAACCTTCAATTTACCAGAACTTTTGTAAGTTCACGAAACTTCACAGTGCAAATTTAAGTTCGTTAACTGGTTTGCTGATCAGAGTAATTACGCTGACGTCGGAAAATTCTACAGATCTGCTACTCTAACTTATTTTAAAGTCCCCAGACCTCAAACACAGAAAAATTTCAGTCACTCGGATCCTCTCGTGGCTGCTGGGACCGCTCGTACACAACACTTACCTCGACGAACGCTCCATGGCAAGTGACCAAGAACCAAGTTGGCGGCTCACTTAAATAGCCTTATAGTTTGCTGCCGCAAAATCACAGAGCTACGCTTATTTACATTCTAACGGTTAATTTAAGGCATGTAAATATATCATTAGAGATTCGAACGACACCCAGCAATGATTCAGTCTTTCGCTGCCTGTCTGTTAAATGCAGTATTTTTACAACTCGCGCACTTTTAACACAATAAAACTACACTATTTCTTATTTCTACAACGTGTGTTATGTCATACAGAACTAGACGAGAATTTTGTCAGTGTTTATGTGATGTTTCCAGAAATTTGGTGGGCTACAGACTTTAGGAGCTATTCGTGTTTTGTGTGGAGAACGAGAAAAGATGTAATAAATTCAAAATCAATATTTTAACGAATAAAACTAACTTATCTAAGCATTGAGACAGGCATTCTTTACCACATACTGCAGTCGGTTTTTACTGTCAATTAATTATGACTGATTAAACTGGGCCTTTTTAGAACTGTAAAACATATTTTTGTCCCTCTGAAAACATCATAATTTCTTGATTATTCTGAATTCCTTTAGGACCGATACTTCGACAGGAATGTGTGGAGGCAACATTTTGCCGCGTCCCGCACAGTAAACACGCATAATCTTACATTTCACTCAGCTAGTCGCTGTGACACTGTCGCTGTTGTTATTTAATTTTCAGTAATGACTGTAAGAAAAATTAATTAAAAATAAAACAGCTTCATTCTGCCACACGTTGCACTGCGTATGATTGCGATTTCACTGTGCAACAATGAAAATGTAAACGAATGAAAAAAGCCAATTCGTATCAGTTCTGATTTGCTGATCGCGAATATCACAAAGCCAATTCAAAATTACCTCTAGATTTTATTTTACACTGTTTTATTACAGTGAGATAATTATATACGGATTTTTATGTTAAGCTTAAAATCAGATGTTATAATGGTTTGTCAAAGTCATAATAACTAGTAAAAATGGATTTTATTACTGTCCCTGGTCTTACTTGTGTGCAATACTTTGGATATAAACATTTTGATATCAATTTTACTAGAAGCCATCAAGTATATTGACTCTAAATGGCAGGGTTGTGGTGACTTGAAAGTGGTTGTACTGCTATTAGGTATGCAGTTAGGGTATACTAAATATTGCTGCTTTCTCTCTAAATGAGACAGGTGAGCTCGTGCATCTCATTACAGTTAAAATGAACGGCCCACCCGAAAATGTCTTCAACCAGGAAAAAGAACATTAAGAGTGAACCTCTAGTAGACCCTAAAGATTCTGCTCACGCCTTTGCACACCAAATTGGATCTCATGAAAAACTTTGTTAAGGGAATGAACAAAGATGGTGATGCGTTTAAGTACTTAAGGCAAAAATTCCCTTACTTAAGTGAAGCCAAAGTAAAGGAGGGCATATTTGTAGGCTCACTGATTCGAGAGCTTTTTGGAGACCATAGTTTTCATGGAATTATGCAAGGTGATGAGAAGCATGCATGAGAATATTTTAAGACAGTCAGTTTACAGTTATTAGGGAACAAACGAACAATAAATTACAAGGAGATCGTAGTAACATGTTGTCATCTTATGAAAAACTTGGTTGCAACATTTCTTTGAAAATGTATTTCTTACATAGTCATCTTGACTTCTTCCCCAAAGATTGTGGCGCAGTAAGTAATGAACATGGGGAGCGATTTCACTGAGATATTGCCACATTTGAGAAGAGGTATGCCAGAACGTGGAGCCGTACTACTTTAGCATGTTAGTGCTGGACTGTCATAAAGGATGTTCCTGAGTATGTATTTAAACGTCAAGATAAGCGAAATTGGTTATCTTCTGAATTAATCTCTGAACAAAATATGTAATTGTATATACTGTGCATATGGATGTTTAAAATTTGTAATTCTTTATATGCATTTTTGACCAGTTAATTTATACATTTTCTTTTGTGCTTTACATAGTTATGGTACAAAGTAGACTTCATGTAATATTATCTTCATTTTTTCTTAATATTTTACTTTTGTACTTCCAGAATGGCACTGAAATTTATCAGTGCATAACACATCACACAATTCAAGTAATTATTAACTTAAAATTTGTTATGTTGAACCTTGGAACATGAATGCACATTTAGTTAGTGAGTTATTTATACAAAAATGCAGATTACTTTAAAAAAAGTTCTAGAGCTAAATATTTATGAAGATGTTCTAGGCGCTCTGTACCATATCTTCATAATACACACTCTATACACTCACCTATTACAATAACCAACACTCAGCAAATACTGTTCAGGGTGTAAGGGGCTGTCGTGTGTGGAGCCAGAACACTCTTTCTGATAAGGCGGGCCTCCCAGCTAAAAATGGCGTACCACTCTTTCATTCATAGTATTCATGCACCAGTAACACTCTAATTTTTTGCTACCTCTACATACTTGTGTTACAACTCTAAGGAGAAACGGTATGACCGTTTCCAAGCTGTGACGAAACAGCCTGATACGTTAAAGCTATGTGTCAGGCAACGAGTCGAACCCACATCTTTGCCGTTTACAGACAACACTTCTTCATGTAGGCACCTAGCAGTCTTTTCTCCCAAACAGTCTCCCGCTTTTTAAATCAAGTAAAACAGGAGATTACAAGAAACAAATGAATCGCATTACACTCACAATGAGGTTCGAAGATTCACTAATACCAAATCTTGAAAAATCGTCAGCAATGGTCAATGGTTCTAGGTAATGCTTCTCGCTATTCAATTGTTCGTGACAAGACACCTACCATGGAAAACCGAAAGGAGGAAATGATTGATTGACTTCAGCATCATAACATCAATGTAAGTGATGACCTTAAAAAGATGGAGCTTATGGAAAAATATCCCTCCAAAAGCCATGGAGTCTCCTAACGAAATCGACGAACTGGCAAAAAAACATGGGCTTATAGTCGTTAGACTACCACCTTACCTCTGTCATTTCAACCCAGTAGAGTTAACATGGGTCCAAATTGAAGGTTACATTGCCAGAAATCAGAACAAATTCACCCTTGAACCATTCACAAGATAAGCTGTCAGGAATGTCGCCTCTGAAGACTGGAAGAAATCCATCAATCATTCACGTGGAAAGAGTATGGTACAATGAAGCTCTTTTGGAAAATTCAGTGGAGGAGATGGTAATTTCATAAATGAAAACAGTGACTGTGATAACGACACTTCCAGAATTCGTCATAGCAACAAGAGTGATATCAGTGGAGTTTTTCCATTATCCCCATAGAAATACAGCACAGGCAGTTCAGCTACATGTTTATTGTGTGCAGTTTACATCAGCAAGTACCCGCATAACAAAATTATATCATCATAAGTTTCGAAATTTTAATAAAATGGCTTTAAAAGGAACTAATTCCGAAGAAATTCAATGAACCACAAAATAAAAATTACTGTTTACAATAAACAGTAATACAGGAGTCCTGTTATTTATATTCTTTATGTACTTTCTAAACTACTGAGGTTGGCCCATTTAACATATGGTTTCCCACTCTGATGAACTAAGTTAGAACAACCAAGATCAATTTGTAAAAAGTGTATAAATAATGATCAACTTAATAGATATTATTCAAACAAAAAAATTAAGGACGATAACACATTGAACAGTACAAATGATGTACAAAAATTGTAAGTAAGCTGTTTAGGTTTTTTTATTGGTAACGCCACCTCTGTATAAAAATCACTGGCTGTGCTGTGTGAAGTCTGTGGCTAGTTTGCATTGTTGTCCGCCATTGTAGTGTTAGGCAGCTGGCTGTGAACAGCGCGTAGCATTGCGCAGTTGGAGGTGAGCCGCCAGCAGTGGTGGATGTGGGGAGAGAGATGGCAGAGTTTTGTAATTTGTCATGAACTGCTATATATATTATGACTATTAAGGTAAATACATTGTTTGTTCTCTATTAATATCTTTCATTTGCTAACTATGCCTATCAGTAGTTAGTGCCTTCCGTAGTTTGAATCTTTTATTTAGCTGGCAGTAGTGGCGCTCGCTGTATTGCAGTAGTTCGAGTAACCAAGATTTTTGTGAGGAAAGAGATTTGTGAAATGCATAGGTTAATGTTAGTCAGGGCCATTCTTTTGTAGGGATTTCTGAAAGTCAGATTGCGTTGCGCTAAAAGTATTGTGTGTCAGTTTAAGCACAGTCATGTATAATTGTTTTAAGGGGACGTTTCATATGTCGACCCTTAGCCGAGGATACCTCACTGGAATCTTCTGATTTCTTCTTGTGGTTTGTGCAATTAGTGCAGCCTTTGTTTATTGCTGGCGCGTAATTGTAGAGAGAATTTCCTTTGTAGTTGTAGTTTTTCATTCTTGTACAGTAAAACAGTTGTGGCATACATGTAGATTTGCACCAAGTATTTCGCAGTTGCACTTGCAATTAACTAGATATTATTTTCAGTGCTATGTTAATGTGTTCCCCTATATTTGCTCTTCAAATTGAGTTTTTCTGTGTTGTCGTGTGAAATATTGTGACAATAATGGCGTGTGAAAAACGTAATACTAGGCTCCAAAGTAAACTGAGAAATGACAGTGAAGACGAAAGCAGTGTGTTAGCGCCACCGTGTAATGAATTAATTAATGTTCAACATAGTAATTTGGTAATTGTGCATAGGGAAATGGAGCGGGCGTCAAACAATGGGGTAGGCAGTGAAACAATTAGTGAACAGGGAAGCATTACCGATCGATCGCTCGGCAACAGCTCGCCTCAGGAATCCGAAATGACAGGACACAATTTTGCAAATACTGTAGATTCAGGTTTTGCGTCCTTACCGTTTTCTCAAATAAGTCAAGACACATTTTCTGCTTATCAAAATGTGAATGTTGCCGGTGCAAATGCACTGCCGAAAAGCGTAGAGGAACAGATTCCAGACACTAACGCATTGTTATTACAGCTAATGCAACAAATGGAACAAAATCAGAGACAAACACAGCAAAAGCTTCAAAAGTTAGACACAATGGAACAGAATCTTCAAAAGTTAGACGCCACACTTGAACAAACACGTGAAAATTTAACTACTGAGTTACATAAAATCGAATCGGAATGTCAAAAAGTCTGTAATGACGTAAAAACGCAAATTTGTGACCATTTCCAACCTATTTTTTCGCGTCATGAAAATGCATTACAGAATCACGAAGCAGCCATAAAAGAACTGCAAACTATTGTTCATGAAAATCACGACACCTTGCAAGCTAAAATTGACTCAGTTGCATCTACCGATTCGGTTACTCAACTTGCAAAAACTCAAGAAAACTTAAAGGACACAGTAGATACGATTTCAACACAAATGGACACTCTGAAACTTGGTTCAGAAAAACACACTGAGGAAATAAGTACACTATCGGAGAAAGTAGCCGACCTTTCGGATCAGTTCACTAACTTATCTGCAAAGGTAGATGATGATCTGAATGACACAAGACCTGTAGCCATCAATGACACAGAAGAGTATGAACAAATTAAGAAATTCAAACAAAATCAGAATCAAATTAATACGCAATACAAAAGAGAAATCCGGGAAGTACAAGATCAGTTGGCACAAGTAATACAAAAATTTCATATTTCAGAGGACACTCGCGCTCCAACACGGGAAGAGGAACTTAGAAATACGGAAAAGCCACAAAATAATAACACAGGGCATTTCGGAAATTATGAAAGAAATCGGCAAGGTGCACCGAATTTTGAGATGGAACCGCCGACACGACGTAACAATGACCGATATGCGACTCGCCGACATGATGATTTTGACTATAAGCTGTTCATTACTACACGTAAATTCAAAACGTTTAAGAATTCTGCCAACGACATTCATCCACAAGCGTGGCTCCATCAATTCTCTCATTGTTTTCCTCCCAACCGGTCATTAGAACACAGATTAGAATTTATGTGTGGCTATTTAGAGAATGAACCAGCTGTAAGAATGCGATCGGTCATTCACGATTGTCACAGTGAAGGAGAGTTTTACCATGCCTTTCTCTCAGCTTATTGGTCTCAAGCTACACAAGACCGAGTAAAACACAGCATCATAATGATGAAACATTTCGAACAATCTGAATTTTCCAGTCTTGTGAAATATTTTGAAGACATGTTGCACAATAATCAGTACCTGACAAACCCATACAGCCCCTCAGAACTCATCCGCATTTGCTTAATCAAATTACCTGAACATTTACGACATATTATTTTAGCAGGACGTCGCAAAGAAGACATTGAGGCTTTTCAGGGACTCTTACAAGAATTAGAAATTGACTCAGACAGTCGCGGGATGCGAAAACAGGAGCACAACAATTACAGGTCACATCCGTCACAATTCCGCGATGACAGAAATAATAACTGGACGCGACAAGGCTATTCTCACAACACAAATTGTGACCAAAACAGACACCACCCGTATGACAACCGTTGGCAGAATAGTAATAATTACAGGGAAAGATCACCTCTCCGCGGTAATGAATATGACAGAGATAACCATAGAAACGGACAATATGGGTACCAAAACAATTATTATCAAGGGAGACAGAATAACTTCAGACGCAACGGTCCACCGCGCAGTTACGATTCCAGGTGATATTCTCCACCACATCACAGAGAGCAAAGAAAGTACGTAAACTACCGACATAACGACAGACCTGAATTTCATCAGAACTGGCGGGATTCTAACAGAGCTGGGCCCTCTCGGCAAGGCGAATTTGTAGAAGTTAGGTCTCCTAATCCCAATAACGACGCACGCCAACAAAGAGACAGACAATGACTCACACCGCAGGCAGCCGCTTGCGCCCACTGGCTCCGAGAAAAACAACATAAGACGCTAGCCTTGAGAAAAATTTTAGCATTCTTTACCGATGTATACAACATGATAATTGCTTTGAAGTTGAAACTCTGTGCACTAGGAAGAGTAAAGGTTTACGCCACATTTCACATGTAAAACCGTTTATTGAAAGATAATCTGCTTTTTAACTTTGTCTTTGCCATAAAACGTTTCACTTCACGTTACTAGTATGCTTTAGAAACTGTTACCATGCAACAATGTTTGAAGTTAAATATCCAGTCAAGAACCAAGAGAACTTATTTAAACAGAAATTACGAATGCATTGTTATTGCGAACAGACAACACAGTGTTATTGTGTGTGTACATTCTTGCTTGTTAGTTGCACGATTACGTAACGACTATAAGGCTCACATACTTAGAACATATACTGGTACTGCTAATGAGATTCTAATGCAACATTTTGGTTTACTTGAAAATACATTCTGGATTTAAGGTATTTTCTGTGAGATACCAGATGAGACAGTGGTTAGTTTATGTGACAGCTACACGATTTTATCACGACGCTACTAATGAGTGACAATTTACAATGTTGCTTTTGCGGTGTATCTGTTTAATATCTGCACAGTTTTTCTGAATTCTTTTGGAAAGTAAAACATGTTTTTGTAGTAACTTTTGTGGTATAGCTACAATGAGACTGCCTTTTCCGTAGCACAACAATACGTTACAGCACAGTAATTTCTTCATCACGGCAATAAGCGTAATAACTAAGATATCTATACGCAAAGCATTTCACTTTTGTTTATCATGAGGTAAGTACATTGACTTCTGCAGAACTTAGCTTTCGGAGGACGATAAGTACGAGACTTCCACAGAGATTATCTTACAGCAAGACGCACATTTAGTGCTACAGGACACGCATTTGAGAGATTAATTTTGTACTTAAGCCATTTATATTTCAAGATTTCTGAATTACAAAGAAAGTTTTCCATAATACATTTCATTCCATTGTTGTAAACTGTAACACCTGAGGGTATAATTACATTAATCCTCAGGGGGGTACACGCTTACTTTGTGTACCATGTGTTTGGCAAGCACAAGGAGCCCTAACTAATATGGTATTTGCTTATACAACTTTACACATCGGTACCATATTTCTCTAACACAGAATTACACAGCTATCTGATCATTTAACAGAGAATGAAACTTTTTTTACTACATCAGTGACAGATGTTTACGTAATTACACAGTTGGATAACTTCACACTTATGAAATTGTATTTTGTCTGTACTTTGTGAAATGCTCATATTTTTCGGAACCATTGTGATATTATGAGAGCTTTGAATGATATATTTGGTATGGGATCATGATTTCTAAAGTGCGTTTGAGGTAAAGGACACTACTGACATGAGGAGAGAATTTTTTTTTAGGTTTTGACACTATTGGAGGAAGCTATGACGATTTTGAGATTTGGCTGAGGTTTTATGTTGTTATTATTACGATGATGATGTGTATTATGCTGTTGATGTATGTTTATGATCAATAAGCTTATGCTATATGAGGAATCTGATTATGCTATGTAGTTATTATGATGAAATATTGAAGACGTGTCAACGAATATGTATATGTGTAATAAGGTAAGGAATAATGAGCAGTGGTTAGGGACTCTGGTTTGTGGAAAAGGTTGTTGGAAACCGAGAATCGTACTTTAAGAGTTATGAAATGTATGTAAATGCATGAATGTAATACGACGACGATGAAAATTTTTTTGGACACTGTTATATCAATAAGATTTTGTTTCCACAGATTTGTAACGCTAATTCTTGACCTGTGAAATTTTTTATATGAGACTGCCACTGTAGCGGAAACTGCTGTCGTAAATATTTCGTTAAGAAAGGTAAGTGACCTTGACGTAATGCGTTTTTGGCGCCCAGCTGAGAGGTAGTCGTCTGACAAAAGAAAGCCATTAGCTGGAGAAAAAAAGAGGCCATTATCCTCGCCATTGACATTCATTTAGAGAAAACATCGCAAATACGACCCGCTCATTACTTGGAAAGATACATCTGTACACCTGATTATGACAAGCGTCTTTCTACGAGAGTTGACAGAATTTCTACTAACTTATGAAATGTCACATGACTATTGAATGATATTTTTATGCTTTGCTTTTCATAGTTGCTTATTTCATTTGATATCTAGTTTCCAGCTGTGTTGCAGCATTGCTTTTATAAAATAAAATGCATTTGCTAATGTGAACACTTTCTGTCAACAGATCTATTAAATAATAATTTTGTAATCCACATTCTTAAAAAAAAGGAGCACTTGGAAAGGAAAGAACAATAAGAAGGGACTAGTAACAGTAACTGCACACACAATTTTCTTTTCAAGTACATGGTAATATTTTTTTACAATAAGTTGTTGTGGTGCACCACTTTAATTACATAGACATTAAGATGTGATTATACATTTCCCTTGTCTGCATTGTTATCTTTAGTGTACTTTTTTTTCTGTTTGAGCTATGTCATGCTTAGGTATACGTTATAGCATTTACTGCTGCTGTTTGCCAGGCATAGTGTTACTGAATTTGACTTTGTATTATTCTGTTAAGCCAGTTTTACTAATGATTTATTTTTATTGTTTGCTGCACATTGCCTTATATTAGTTGTAATATTGCAATTGCTTTGCTAATTTCTATAATGCTGCTTGCTTTGCAAATCTGCATTTTTTTCATTGCTGTTTGCATTAATTGATTTGTGCTGCTGCATTGCCTCGTCCCTTAGTTTAGCATCTGAGCTCAGTAGATTTAAGTTAGGTTAAGAGGGGGTAGACTATATAAGAAACTGACTATGGACAATAGGGAAAAAATGCATTGAGAAGTTATATGAAAAAGATTTGGGCCAAAATGAGTATTGTACACTGAGAAATAATTATTTTGAAAGAAATATGAATAGAATACAGAAAGCAGGTATAGATAGGACTTTTTGGGAATAATGATGAATGAAGGGAGATCTCCAAGAAGTAAAGAAAGTTTTGTTTGCAAAATACTGCAGTAAAACAAACCCTGTCCTTTCCTTTTGTATTATTATGCTATGTGTTTGTGTACCCTTGTGTATTTGTGTACTTCCTGTCTTTATGTGTTTATCTGATAAGACTTATGTTGTAGAATTTTTCTAGTACTAAGCTACATTCGCTATGATGAGGAATACTGTTATCCTCAAATATAATTTGCATTTATAATATGTTATTTTCTTTGTAAAGATGTTTAGACATTATTTATTCTGTTTTGTTTTAATGCTCATGTGTGAAGTTGATGTTTCAAAAGTTATTCTGATCTTTTATATATTTACTTATGTCATAATTCCTGTAACACTGATGTACATGTTTATTTCTATTCTTTTGTAAAGCCTGTTTTACTACAGATGTTATCTGTATTGTTATGTTCTTTAATGATGTATTTTGTACCTTTGTTATTGTATTCTCATGTTATAATATTGTAATTGACACCAGTTCTTCAAATTAACTATCATTTCACCGCACACGTTTCTGTTGGTCATAGTATATCGACAATATGTGAGAAGTAGGGGCTGTTAGTGTTTGCACGTGTGTTAATCATTCAGCAAGGGACTGGATAACAGCATTGCTGGTTCTAAGGACAATTAGAAACTAACTTTGTGAGTGCACTAGTGGTGGTTTATGGACTTGCTATATTATCTGCAAGACTCTTCAATGTTGATTGTGCACCTGCATAGTCACAACAGATGGCTGCTGGGCATCTCTACAAGGACTACAGTGGATCTGCATCTTTGATGACCCACCAATACCATACTCTCTACTAGGACTACAGGGCGTCTGCTCTGTGATGACCTACCTACCACTATTCTTCAAAACTTCGAATGACTCTGCTGTGGGTTTGCTCTGTTGTGACCCATTACTTGTCTGCATGTCGAGAGTCAGCACTGTCTTTCCGTTGGAAGGCCAACACTACTTCTTCAAGACTGCATAGATATCCACTACTTCCGTGTGCATTTTCTTCTACTGCTCAGACTTTGAGAAAAACACTGCTATTTTACTGTGATGAACGATAAGGACTGTCTTTATGGACTGTGAGAAAATTTTAGCTTTTGACCAACATTGTATCAATAAGTGTGTGCCTGTGATTTCTTTGTTATTGTAATTATGGAAAATATTATCAAATCATTATTGGCCACTGCCCAAAACAATTTGTAAAATTTTTTGTGGGGAGCATGGGGGCTATGTAAGTAGGCTGTTTAGGTTTTTTTATTGGTAACGCAACCTCTGTATAAAAATCACTGGCTGTGCTGTGTGAAGACTGTGGCTAGTTTGCATTGTTGTCCGCCATTGTAGTGTTGGGCAGCTGGCTGTGAGCAGCGCGTAGCGTTGCGCAGTTGGAGGTGAGCTGCCAGCAGTGGTGAATGTGGGGAGAGAGATGGCGGAGTTTTGTAATTTGTCATGAACTGCTATATATATTATGACTATTAAGGTAAATACATTGTTTGTTCTCTATTAATATCTTTCATTTGCTAACTATGCCTATCAGTAGTTAGTGCCTTCCGTAGTTTGAATCTTTTATTTAGCTGGCAGTAGTGGCGCTCGCTGTATTGCAGTAGTTCAAGTAACTAAGATTTTTGTGAGGTAAGCAATTTGCGAAATGCATAGGTTAATGTTAGTCAGGGCCATTCTTTTGTAGGGATTTCTGAAAGTCAGATTGCGTTGCGCTAAAAATATTGTGTGTCAGTTTAAGCACAGTCATGTATAATTGTTTTAAGGGGACGTTTCAAAATGTACTAAATGTGGCACAGTAAATAGTGCAACAGAATATGGAAAAAAGTTAGGTAAAGCTAGATTAATTTATAAAAATTGTTTAAATAATGATTGTACTAGCAGATATTATATTAAAATAGCTAATATGCAGAGTAGTATGGAAGAAATGCACTGCAGAAAACAACAAAATGTACTAAATGATATGGACAACAAACAACAAAATGAACAAAATTGTATGGACAACAAAGAACAAAATTGTATGGACAACAAAGAACAAAATGAACAAAATTGTGTGGACAACAATGTACAAAATCGTATGGTCAACAACAGTTTAAAAATATGCAATTTATGTAATATTAAAAAGAATTTAGATTGTTTTGCAAAAATAATAAAAAGATACTATCAATTTGTATAGATTGTAGAAAATTAAGACGGTCAGAAAATAAAAGAACTAAAATAGATTACCCAAATCTAGGTTTTTTATTGTGGTATAATTCCCAGTTGTCTAACAGAAAATGAACAATTCCAATATAAATATATTAAAATGAAAATTTTAGAAATTTATTGTTCATATTTTAGAACATAATCAAACACATAAAGCTTTTATACATATTGATGAAGATGATAAAAATTATCAGAAAATTTAAAACCCTATAAATTTAGTTGTATTATAAGGCAAATTTAAAAAACACTATATTTGTAAATAAATACACCTGTTTCTGTAATTATGTAAATAAATACATCTGTTCCCTTAGTTATTAAATAAATAATTGATTTACTTAGTTATATAAACAAATACATCTGTTTACTTGGTTACGTAAACAAATAGATCCTTATGAATAATTACTTAGTTATATATACAAATACATCTATTTCCTTACTTATGTAAACGCAAATATAATTATATACAACAACAATAAATTAAACACAGAAAATATATCAGATTGTTATTGATTGGAAGATGAAATTAAAAATAAAAATATAGATATAAATTACAAGAGTAAAGTTAAACTAGATAAAAGTAAAACAACACCTACTAAGAATAAAGAAATACTTGTGTTTGTTTTTTAATCTACATTTATCTAAACCAGGTAAATTGCCGGGTCTAACTTATAATGAAAAAAGAACTATATTTGTAAACAAATACATCTCTTTCCTTAGTTATGTAAACAAATACAGCTGTTTACTTTGTTTTAAAACAAATACATCTGTTTCCTTAGTTATGTAAAGCACAAAGATAATTGTATACAATTACTACAAACATTAAATAAATTAAACACAGAAAATGTACCAGATTGTTATTGTTCCAGTTATTGGTTGGAAGGAAAATAAAAAATAAAAATGTAGATCTAAATTACATGATTAAAGTTAAACTAGATAGAATTAAAACAACACCAAGTAAACATAAAGAAAGATTAGTGTTTGCTGTCTAATTTTTATGTACATATTACAAATCGTCGGTGATTGACCAACAGTTTATTTTCTATATATTTTATGTATCTATTTTAATTGTTTCGAATTTATCTGGAATAACTATATTATTCTGTTTTAAAAAGTCTAACATTAATGGTGGATATTTGTAATTAAGTCCAACTAAAATTGCTATGTATTTGCGAATGTAATAATTTCCAAAAATATAACAAGGTCGAAGTAAATTTCCATCTTCTGCACCATAGATATGGTAAATATTATGTACTAAATAACTAAATAATAACAGATATCATTCTTTTTCTGTAGTTTTCTTATTTATGTAAACAAATACATCTGTTTCCCAAGGAGCAACATCTTTAGGAATAATTAATTTATCCATTTAATCTAAATAAATTTATTTAGATAAAGTAAAATATGAAGATGATAAAAAATTACTAGAAAATCTCAGGCTGTCCAATTTGGACATATTAAAAGGCAATGAAAAATCCACTGTTTTTATTAATGAATCTGGATTATATTCTTTAAGTTTAAAATCAATCTTTCTCCAACTTATTCAAAATCTATAATAGTAAATGGAAGAAGACAGGAATGCTAATATTATAGATCTATTTTTTCAAAATAAAATGCATTACCAATAAACAAGAGAGAAATTAAATAGTTTATTAGACGAAGTATACCAATGAGAAAGTTTAGATTTAGTTTCACTTAAAATGGTTGTGCAAAAATTATAGTTTACGACAAACAAAAAGACGCTTTTGTAGAATTAAAAGATTTAAATAAACGAAGTAGAAACAAATGTATAAACAAGATTCCTAAAGCAATTAATGTTATTTGGAAGAAAACAACTTGGATTCTAACAAAGAAAGTGAAGAAGAAGATAGCGATAAATATTATAAAGATGATTTTCCACATAAAGAAGTTGTAAAAGAACACAATGGTGGTACAGAAGAATGTTTTAAATTTTTATATATTTTACAATATTTTTACGTAGTGTTGTTTTACTGCTACCAAACTTCTTATATATTTTACAGTAGTTTAGGTAGTCCTAAAATATATATTTTATAAATGGTCTGAGATATCGAAATGACATTTTGGCGAAATGATAGCACACTCAAGAGCAGAGTATTTTGCAATATGGTTATTATGGGAAACTTCATTATCTGTCGTGTTATTCCACAAACTCTCTAAGTCTACAAATGCTAAAAAGGTAGATTTGCCTTTCCTTAATCTACCTTCCGAGGTAAGTCGTAGGGTCAGTATTGCCTCACGTGTTCCAATATTTCTGTGGAATCCAAACTGATCTTCCCCGAGGTCGGCTTCTACCAGTTTTTCCATTCATCTGTAAAGAATTTGTATTAGTGACTTATTAAGCTGATGGTTCGGTAATTTTCACATCTGTCAACACCTGCTTTCTTTGGGACTGGAATTATTATATTCTTCTTGAAATCTAAGGGTATTCGCCTGTCTCATACATCTTGCTCACCAGATGGTAGAGTTTTGTCAGGACTGGCTCTGCCAAGGCTGTCAGTAGTTCTAATGGAATGTTGTCTATTCCGGGGGCCTTGTTTCGACTTAGGTCTTTCGAATTTTTTACAGAATAGTTCCTGTAAAATCCGTTGAGAAAGATAGCAGGGGGTGCTGACATCGCAGCGTGTCACCGTCCGGCCGAAAGCGAGCAAACGTGTTGGCCTCCGCTTGGCGTATGAACTCGCCCATGCGGGCTGGACGAAAACTGGTCACTGCGCGTCGGCGACCGTATCCTGCACGACTTTATAAACCGTAATTTTGGACTTGTTGCTCGCTACCTGCACGGTGTTGCAGTTTCAATGGCCAGCAGTGTAGTATTCAGTCCCGCACGCTCG
Organism: Schistocerca piceifrons; assembly: GCF_021461385.2. NCBI lineage: Eukaryota > Metazoa > Arthropoda > Insecta > Orthoptera > Acrididae > Schistocerca > Schistocerca piceifrons. The sequence goes on from NC_060138.1 coordinate 1,066,310,887, forward strand.
GACGGCCTTCCGAAACAATGTAACATACGACGAGCAAAGATACGGTTTGAAGTTCTCGTTGGGGATACAGTTTTAAGCTGGCAGGCAAACAACAGAACAGGGGGCAGGGCGCGTCGACGGAATCGCTTTCTTCGAAGCCTGACAGCGCGGCGGGCGGTTTCACATTTTCCCCGCGACCCGCGCACCACGCACCGCTCGTAACGCGGCGGCCGTGATGGGGCTGCGATGACAGCTGTCGCAAAAGGCGGCCGCCCGCGCCCCGGCGCCACGAGAAAGGACGTGGCCGGCGCAACGCGGCGCGGCTCGGCCTGCAGCTCGTTAGCAGCGGGAAAGCCGCACCCCGCGGGGCCCGCGCTTCGTTACGCCGCCACTCGGCTCTTTTCTGCGCGGCCCACAGATGCGGGGTCCCCTAATGGGCGCTGCCGAGGTGGCGTTCGTCAGTCGTACCATCTCGCCCGTCGATCACACCAGAGCTACACACTTTCCAAAACTGTCTACTAAAAAGAATTTCTATTTTCCACAACTCTTTATCCTGCTACTTCTTCAGTATTTCGCAAATTTTGTTTAATTATACTGACAGAAAGTAATCGCAACATCCAAGAATAGTTGTTGCTGTTGTGGTCTGCAGCCCAGAGACTGGTTTGCTGCAGCTCTCCATGCTGCTCTATCGTGTGCATGACTCTTCATCTCCGAATAACTACTACAACCTTCATCCTTCCAATCTGCTTAATGTATTCATTTCTTGGTCTCTCTCTACGATTTTTACCCTTACGCTTTCCTCCAGTAGTAAACTGGTGAGCCCTTGATGCCTGCCGGTCGTAGTGGCCGAGCGGCTCTAGGCGCTTCAGCCTGGAACCGCGCGACCGCTACGGTCGCAGGTTCGAATCCTGCCTCGCGCATGGCTGTGTGAGATGTCCTTAGGTTAGTTAGGTTTAAGTAGTTCTAAGTTCTAGGGGACTGATGACCTCAGATGTTAAGTCCCATAGTGCTCCGAGCCATTTGAACCACCTTGATGCCTCAGAACGTGTCCTACCAACCGATCCCTTCTTCTAGTCAAGTCGTGCCACAAATTCCTCTTCTCCCTAATTCTATTCAGTTCCTCCTCATTAGCTACTGATCTAGGCATCTAATCTTCAGCATTCTTCCGTAGCACCACATTTCGAAAGCTTCTATTCTCTTCTCGTCTAAACTAGCTATCGTCAATATTTCACTTCCATATATGGCTACACTCCACACAAATACTTTCAGAAAAGACGTCCTGACACATCTATACTCGATGTTAACAAATTTCTCTTCTTCAGAAATGCTTTCCTTGCCACAGCCAGTCTACATTCTATACCCTCCCTACTTCGACCATCATCAGTTATTTTGCTCCCCAAATACCAAAACTCCTTTACTACTTTGTTTCATTTCCTAACCTAGTTCCCTCAGCATCACCTGATGTAATTCGACTACATTCCATAATCCTCGTTTTGCTTTTGTTGATGTTCATCTTATATCCTGCTATCAAGACACTGTCCATTCCGTTCAACTGCTCTTCCAGGTCCTTTGCTGTCTCTGACAGAATTGCAGTGTCATCGGCAAATTTCAAAGTTTTTATTTCTTGTTTTTAATTCCTACTCCAAATTTTTGTTTCGTTTCCTTTACTGCTTCCACAATATACTGCTTGAATAACATCGGCGATAGGCACTCAGAATTTGAAAGAGCGTATTCCAGTGAACATTCAAAAGCTTTCTCTACGCTACAAATGCTAGAAACATAGATCTGGCTTTCCTTAACCTTTGTAAGATAAGTCGTACGGTCAGTATTGCCAGTATTTCTACAGGATCCAAAATGATCTTTCCCAAGGTCGGTTTCTACCAGTTTTTCCATTCTTCTGTACAGAATTTGTGTTAGTATTTTGCAACCGTGACTTATTAAACTGATAGTTCGGTAATTTTCACACCTATCAACACCTGTTTTCTTTGGTATTTGAATTATTATATTCTTCTTGAAGTCGGAGGGTATTTCACCTGTCTCATACATCTTGCTCACCAGATGGAGGAGTTTTGTCCTGGTTGGCTCTCCCATGGCTAACCGTAGTTTTAATGGAATGTTGTCTACTTCCGGGACATTGTTTCGACTTAGATCTTTCAGTGCTCTGTCAAATTCTTCACGCAGTATCATATCGCCCTTTTCATCTTCATTTACGTCCTCCTCCATTTCCATAATATTGTTCTCAAGTACATCGCCCTTGTATAGACACCCTATATACTCCTTCCACCGTTCTGTTTTGCCTTCTTTGCTTAGGATTGGTTTTCCATCTGAGCTCTTGATATTCATACAGTAAATAATTAATGTACAGTAATGCAATTTTAGGAATACGTTTGTTCCGGTACCGTTTGTAAGTGACCAAAATTGCAAGATCACAGGTTAATGTACGCGCAAGATAAGCCACTGAAAATGACAAATGCTGGTACATTAACAACCCATGTAACCGCCAGATTGTTGAATGCAAGCATACAAACGTGCATGCATTGTGTCGTAGGGGTGACTGATGTGAGTTTTTGGGACGGAGTTCCATGCCTGTTGCAATTGGTCGGGCAATATAGCGATGGTTAATGCTGTTTGTGGATGACGCTGGAGTTGTCATCCGATGACGTCCCATATGTGCTGTATTGCAGACAGATCTGGTGACCGAGCGGGCCAACGCAAGACGTCCACACTCGGTAGAGCACAGCGGTATGTGGACGAGTGTTGTCCTCTTGGAAAACACCCTCTGGAACGCTGTTAATGAATGACAGCACAACAGATCGAATCGCTAGACAGGCGTAAAAATTTGCAGTCTGGGTGCGTGGGATATCCACGGAAGTGCTGCTGCTTGCCGGCCATGGTGGCCGAGCGGTTCTAGGCGCTACGGTCGCAGGTTCGAATCCTGCCTTGTGCATGGATATGTGTGATGTTCTTAGGTTAGTTAGGTTTAACCAGTTCTAAGTTCTAGGGGGACTGATGACCTCAGATGTTAAGTCCTATAGTGCTCAGAGCCATTTGAACCGTTTCTTTTGCTGCTGCTTTCAAACGAAATTGCATGCCAGACCATAACTCCAGGAGTAGGTGAAACGTCCCCTTTGAACAATTATACAAGACTGTGCTTAAACTGACACACAATATTTTATTAGCGCAACGCAATCTGACTTTCAAAATTCCCTACAAAAGAATGGCCCTGACTAACATTAAACTATACCTTTCACAAATCACTTACCCCACAAAAATCTTCGCTGCTCAAGCTACTGCAATACAGCGAGCGCCACTACTGCCAGCTAAATAAAAGATTCAAACTATGGAAGGCACTAACTACTGATAGGGATAGTTAGCAAATGAAAGATATTAATAGAGAACAAACAATGTATTTACCCTGATATCATATATAAATATAGCAGTTCATGACAAATTCCAAAACTCCGCCATCTCTCTCCCCACATCCACCACTGCCTCCAGCTGCACAACGCTACGCACTGTTAACATCCAGCTGCCCCTCTACAATGGCAGACAACAATGCAAACTAGCCACAGACTGCACACAGCACAGCCAGTGATTTCATTTTCATACAGAGAGCGCTACGTGGCGGCGGCGTTACCAATATAAGAACCTAAACAGCCTACTTACATAAAGAAAACATAAACAGCCTACTTACATAGCCCCCATGCTCCCCACAAAAAATTTTACAAATTGTGTTGGACAGTGGCCAATACAGATTTGAAGAAATTTTTCATAATTACAATAACAAAGATATCAAATGCACACACTTATTGATACAATGTTGGTCAAAAGCAAAAATTTTCTCGCAGTCTATAAAGACAGTCCTGATTCATCACTGTAAAATTACAGTGTTTTGCTTTTTTTTTTTTCAAAGTCTGAACAGTAAAAGAGATGCACACAGAAGTAGTGGATTTCCATGCAGTCTTGAAGAAGTAGTGTCCTTCCATCAGAAAGACAGTGCTGACTCTTGACATGCTGACAGGTAATGGGCCACAACAGAGCAAACCCACAGCAGAGTCAGTCGAAGTTTTGAAGAATATTGGTAGGTAGGTCATCACAGAGCAGACCCACTGTAGTCCTGGTAGAGAGTATGGTATTGGTGGGCCACCAGAGGTGCAGACCCACTGCAGACCTTGTAGAAATAATGGCGTTGGTGGGTCATCAAAGATGCAGACCCACTGTAGTCCTTGTAGAAATAATGGCGTTGGTGGGCCACCAAAGATGTAGACCCACTGTAGTCCTAGTAGAGATGGCCAGCAGCCATCTGTTGTGACTGTGCAGGTGCACAATCACCACTGAAGAGTCTTGCAGATAATACAGCAAGTCCATAAACCACCACTTGTGCACTCACAAAGTTTTCGGAACTGTCCTTAGAACCAACATTGCTGTTATCCAGTCCCTTGCTGAATTATTAACACACGTGCAAACACTAACAGTCCCTACTTCTCACATATTGTCCATATACTATGACCAACAGAAACGTGTGCAGTGAAATGTAACTTACAAGTTAATAATAAGATGAACTGGTGTCAATTACAATTTTATAACATGAGAATACAATTACAAAGATACAGAAAACATCATTGAAACATAATAATACAGATAACATTTGTAGATAATAGGGGCTTTACAAAAGAATAGAAATAAACATATACATCAATGTTACAGGAATTATTACATGAGTACATACATAAAAGATCGGAATAACTTTCGAAACATCAACTTCACACATGAGCATTAACACAAAACAGAATAAATAATGTCTAAACATCTTTACAAAGTAAATAACACATTATTAATGCCAATTGTATTTGGGGATAACAGTATTCCTCATCATAGTGAATGTAACTTAGTATTAGAAGAGAAAAAAGTTCTATGAAACAGTACACAGAGACAGGAAGAAAACAAATACACAAGGGTACACAAACATATAGTGGGATAACACAAAAGGGAAAGGACAGGGTTTGTTTACTGCAGTATTTTGCATGGAGATCTCCCTTTGTTCATCATTATTCCCAAAAAGTCCTATCTAAGCCTGCTTTCTGTATTCTGTTCATATTTCTTTCAAAATAATTATTTCTGATTGTACAATACTCATTTGGGCCCAAATCTTTTTCATATAACTTCGCAATGCATTCTTTACCTATTCTCCATAGTCAGTTTCTTATATAGTCTACCCCCTCTTAAGCTAACTTAAATCTACTGAGCTCAGATGCTAAACTAAGGGACGAGGCAATGCAGCAGCACATAAAACAATTAATATAAACAGCAATGAAAAATAATGGAAAATCGCAAAGCAAGCTACAGTAAATCTAAATTAACAGAAAAAATGCAAAATTACAACTAATATGAGCCAATGTGCAGCAACAAGAAAAGCTTAACAGAGTAATACAAAGTTAAATTTAGCAGCACTATGCCTGGCAAACAGCAGCAGCAAACATGACAAATCTCATGCAGAAAAAATATTACAGTAAAGACAACAATGCAGAAAAGGGAAATGTCTGTTCACATCTTAATATCTATGTAATTAAAGTGGTGCACCACAACAACTTATTGTAAAAGAAATATTACCATGTACTTGAAAAGAATATTATGTATGCAGTTACTGTTACTAGTCCCTTCTTATTGTTCTTTCCTTTCCAAGTGCTCCTTTCTTGAAGAATGTGGATCACAAAATTATTATTTAATAGATTTGTTGACAGAAAGTGTTCACATTAGCAAATGCATTTAATTTTATTTTATGAAACCAATGCTGCAACACATCTGGAAAACAGATGTCAAATGAAATAAGCAATTACGCAAACCAAAGCATAAAAATATCATTCAATAGTCATGTGGCATTTCGTAAGTCAGTAGCTCTCAACTCTCGTAGAAAGACACTTGTCATAATCAGGTGTGCAGATGTACGAATATTTCCCATCAATTCATAAGCATTTCAGTAATTAGCACAAAGTACGAATAACCGTATGTTTTCAGGTAATGAGCGTGTAATATTTGCGATGCTTTCTACAAAGGAACGTCAATAGCAAGGTTAATGGAAGTAATGAGGGTGTCGCATTTGCAATATTTTCTCTAAAGGAATGTCAATGGCGAGGATAAAGGCCTGCCTTTTTTCTTTTTTTTTTTTCTACCTGTGCTTCCGGAAAGGCACACCCTAATGGCTTGTTCTCCAGGTGTTTGACACAGCTGCGTGCCCACAACGCATTATGTGCAGGTGGTCACTTAACTTTCTTACGGAAATATTTACGACAGCAGTTTCCGCTACAGTGACAGTCTCACATAAAAATATTTCACAGGTCAAGAATTAGCGTTGCAAATCTGTAGAAAGAAAATCCTATAAATATAAGTGTCCAAATAAAATATTCGTCAGCATTGTGACACAGTCACGCATTTACGCACATTTCATAACTCTTAAAGTACGATTCTTGGTTTCCAACATACTTCTTATTCCTCATATACGGTAGCATCATCTTATTGATCATAAACATATCTCAACAGCATAGTACACATCGTCGTCGTAATAATAACATCATAACACCTCAGTCAAATCTCAAAAACGTCGTAGCTTTCTGCAATAATTTCAAAACCTAAAAAAAATTCTCTGCTCATTTCAATAGTGTCATCTACCTCAACGTACTTTAAAAATCATGAATCCATACCAAATACATCATTCAAAGCTCTCATAGTATCACAATGGTTCCAAAAAAATATGAACAGTTTACAAAGTACAGACAAAATACAATTTCGTAAGTGTGAAGTTATCCAACTGTGTAATTACGTAAACATCTGTCACTGACGTAATAAAAAAAAGTTTATCTCTCAGTTACATGATCAGATAGCTGTGTAATTTGTGTGTTAGAGAAATATGGTACCGAAGTGTAAAGTTGTAGAAGCAAATACCATATTAGCTAGGGTTCCTTGTGGTTGCCACACACATGGTACACAAAGTAGGCGTGTACCCCCTGAGGATTAATGTAATTATACCCTCAGGTGTTACAGATTACAGCAATGGAATGAAATGCATTACGGAAAACCTTTGTATTATTGTACTTCAAATATCTTTAAAAATAAATGTTTTAAGTACAAAATTAATCACTCAAATATGTGTACTGTAGCGCTAAATGTGCGTCTTGTTGCAACATAATCTGTGTGGAAGTGTCGTAGTTATCGTCCTCCGAAAGCTAAGTTCTGCAGAAGTCAATGTACTTACCTCATAATACACAAAAGTGAAATGCTTTGCGTATAAATGTCTTAGTTATTACGCTTATTGCCGTGATGAGGAAAGTACTGTGCTGTAACGTATTGTTGTGCTACGGAAAAGGCAGTCTCATTGTAGCTATACCACAAAAGTTACTACTAAAACATGTTTTTCTTTCCAGAAGAATTCAGAAAACTGTGCAGATATAAAACAGAAACACTGCAAAAGCAACATTGTAAATTGTCACTCATTAGTAGCATCGTGATATAGTCGTGTAGCTGTCAAATAAACTAACCACTGTGCCATCTGGTATCTCACTGAAAGTACTTTAAATCCAGAATATATTTTCATGTAAACCAAAATGTTGCATTAAAATTTCATTAGCAGTACTGGTAAATGTTCTAAGTATGTAAGCCTTATAGTCGTTCCATGATCGTGCAACTAACAAGCAAGAATGTACACACACAATAACACTGTGACGTCTGTTCACTATAACAATGCATTCGTCATTTCTGTTTCAATAAGTTCTCTTGGTTCTTGACTGGATATTTAACTTCAAACATTGTTGCATGTTAACAGTTTCTTAAGTCTAACACAGCATACTAGTAATGTAAAGGGAAAAGTTATATGGCAAAGACAAAGTTAAAAAGCAGATTATCTTTCAATAAACGGTTTTATATGTGAAATGTGGTGCAATCCTTTACTATTCATAGTACTCAGAGTTTGAACTTGAATGCAATTGTCAGGCGGTATACGTCGGTAAAGAATACTGGAATTTTTCTCAAGGTTAGCGTCTATGTTATTTTTCTCGGAGCCAGCGGGCGCACGCGGCTGCCTGCTGTGCGAGTCATTGTCTGTCTCTTTGTTGGCGCGCGCCGTTATTTGGGTTCGGAGACCGAACTTCTACAAATTCACCGTGACGAGAGGGCCCTGCCCTGTTTAAATCCCGCCAGTTCTGATTCAATTCAGGTCTGTCGTTACGATCATATCGTCTGTCGTCATGTCGGTAGATTCCATAGTTTCTTTCTTGTCGGTCACGTGGTGGAGAATTTCTCCCTGAATCGTAACTGCGCACTGGTCCGTTGCGTCTAAAGTTATTCTGTCTCCCTTGATAGTATTTATTTTGGTTCCCATATTGTCTGTTTCTCTTATTGTCTCTGTGATAGTCATTACCACAGAGAGGTGATCTTTCCCTGTAGTTATTACTACTCTGCCAACGGTTGTCATACGGGTGGTGTCTGTTTTGGTCACGATTTGTGTTGTGAGAATAGCCTTGTCGTGTCAAGTTATTACTTCTTTCATCGCGGAATTGCGACGGATGTGACCTGTAATTGTTGTGTTCCTGGTTTCGCGTTCTGCGATTGTCAGTGTCAATTTCTAATTCTTGTAAAAGTCCCTGAAATGCTTCAATGTCGTCTTTGCAACGTCCTGCCAAAATAATATGTCGTAAATGTTCAGGCAGTTTGATTAAGCAAATGCGGATGAGTTCTGAGGGGCTGTATGGGTTTGAAAGATACTGATTCTTATGCAACATGTCTTCAAAATATTTCATAAGACTGGAAAATTCAGATTGTTCGAAATGTTTCATCATTATGATACCATGTTTTACTCGGTCTTGTGTGGCTTGAGACCAATATGCTGAGAGGAAGGCATGGTAAAATTCTCCTTCACTGTGGCAATCGTGAATGACCGATCGCATTCTTACAGCTGGTTCATTCTCTAAGTAGCCACACATAAATTCTAATCTGTGTTCCAACGACCAGTTGGGAGGAAAACAATGAGAGAATTGATGGAGCCATGCTTGTGGATGAATGTCGTTGCCAGAATTCTTAAATGTTTTGAATTTACATGTAGTAATGAACAGCTTATAGTCAAAGTCATCATGTCGGCGAGTCGCATATCGGTCATTGTTACGTCGTTTCGGCGGTTCCATTTCAAAATTCGGTGCACCTTGCCAATTTCTTTCATAACTTCCGAAGTGTCCTGTGTTATTATTTTGTGGTTGTTCCGTATTTCTAAGTCCCTCTTCCCGTATTGGAGCGCGAGTGGCCTCTGAAATACGTAATTCTTGTATTACCTGAGTCAGCTGATCTTGTACTTGCCGGATTTCTCTTTGGTGTTGCGTATTAATTTGATTCTGATTTTGTTTGAATTTCCTAATTTGTTCGCACTCTTGTGTGTCATTAAAGACTACTGGTTTTGTGTCGTTCAGATTATCATCTACCTTCGTAGATAAGTTAGTGAACTGATCCGAAAGTTCGGCTACTTTCTTCGATAGTGAACACATTTCCTCAATGTGTTTTTCTGAACCACGTTTCAGAGTGTCCATTTGTGTTGAAATCGTATCTACTGTGTCCTTTAAGTTTTCCTGAGTTTTTGCAAGTTGCGTAACCGAATCGGTAGATGCAACTGAGTCAATTTTAGCTTGCAAGGTGTTGTGATTTTCATGAACAATAGTTTGCAGTTCTTTTATGGCTGCTTCATGATTCTGTAATGCATTTTCATGACGCGAAAAAATAGGTTGAAAATGCTCACAAATTTGTGTTTTTACGTCATTGCAGACTTTTTGACATTTCGATTAGATGTTATGTAACTCAGTAGTTAAATCTTCACGCGTTTGTTCAAGAGTTTGTTCCAATGAGTCTAACTTTTGAAGCTGTTGCTGTGTTTGTCTCTGATTTTGTTCCAGTGTGTCTAACTTTTTAAGATTTTGTTCCACTGTGTCTAACTTTTTAAGATTTTGTCCCATTTGTCTCTGATTTTGTTCCATTTGTTCCATTAATTGCAATAATAGTGTATTAGTGTCTGGAATCTGTTTCTCTACGCTTTTCGGCAGTGCATTTGCACCGGCAACATTCACATTTTGACAAGCAGAAAATGTGTCTTGACTTATTTGAGAAAACGATGATGACCCAAAACCTGAGTCTGCAGTATTTGCAATATTGTGTTCTGTCATTCCCGATTCCTGAGGCGAGCTGTTGCCGACCAATCGATCGATAACGCTTCCCTGTTCACTACCTGTTTCACTGTCTACACCATTGTTTGCCGCCCGCTCCATTTCCCTATGCGCAATTACCAAATTACTACTTTGAACATTAGTTAATTCATTACTCTGCGGTGCTAACACACTGCTTTCGTCTTCACTGTCATTTCTCAGTTTATTTTGGAGCCTAGTATTACGTTTTTCACACGCCATAAGTGTCACAATATTTCACACGATAACACAGAATAACACAATTTGAAGATCAAAAATAAGAGAACACATTAACATAGCACTGAAAATAATATCTAGTTAATTGCAGCTGCGAAATACTTGGTGCAAATCTACATGCATGCCACAACTGTTTTACTGTACAACAATGAAAGACTGCAACTACAAATGAGATTTTCTCTACAATTACGCGCTAGCAATAAACAATAGCTACACTAATTACACAAACTACAAGAAAAAATCAGAAGATTCCAGTGAGGTATCCTCGGCTAAGGGTCGACATATGAAACGTCCCCTTTGAACAATTTTACGAGACTGTGCTTAAACTGACACACAATATTTTATTAGCGCAACGCAATCTGACTTTCAAAATTCCCTACAAAAGAATGGCCCTGACTAACATTAAACTATACCTTTCACAAATCACTTACCTCACAAAAATCTTCGCTGCTCAAGCTACTGCAATACAGCGAGCGCCACTACTGCCAGCTAAATAAAAGATTCAAACTATGGAAGGCACTAACTACTGATAGGGATAGTTAGCAAATGAAAGATATTAATAGAGAACAAACAATGTATTTACCTTGATATCATATATAAATATAGCAGTTCATGACAAATTTCAAAACTCCGCCATCTCTCTCCCCACATCCACGCACTGTTAACATCCAGCTGCCCCTCTACAATGGCAGACAACAATGCAAACTAGCCACAGACTGCACACAGCACAGCCAGTGATTTCATTTTCATACAGAGAGCGCTACGTGGCGGCGGCGTTACCAATATAAGAACCTAAACAGCCTACTTACATAAAGAAAACATAAACAGCACAACAAATTGAATCGCTAGACAGGCGTAAAAATTTGCAGTCTGGGTGCGTGGGATATTCACGGAAGTGCTGCTGCTTGCTGGCCGTGGTGGCCGAGCGGTTCTAGGCGCTACGGTCGCAGGTTCGAATCCTGCCTTGTGCATGGATATGTGTGATGTCCTTAGGTTAGTTAGGTTTAACCAGTTCTAAGTTCTAGGGGGACTGATGACCTCAGATGTTAAGTCCTATAGTGCTCAGAGCCATTTGAACCGTTTCTTTTGCTGCTGCTTTCAAACGAAATTGCACGCCAGACCATAACTCCAGGAGTAGGTGAAGTGTGTGCAGCACGCAGACAGGATGGAAGCAGGCTCTCAACCAACACACGGCCATCACTGGCAGCGAGGCAGAAGCAGCTTTCATCAGAAAATACAACAGACCTCCACCCTGCCCTCAATGAGCTCTCGCTTGACACCATTGAAATCATTAACGGCAGTGGTTTGGAGTCGGAGGAATACACGCTACAGGGCGCCTTACTCGGAGCCGCCCTTGAAGTCACCGATTTATAAGAGTTATAAAATCACCTTGTTATATTCACTTACTGTTATTTGTATTTTGCCTATACTGAGCCTTTTATACTGAGATGTTTCCCGCATCACCTTGTGTTGTGGCTTTATATGTATGAGTAAATAAGTAAATGTCGTGTGAGTATGGCCTCCCGTTGGGTAGACCGTTCGTCGGGTGCAAGTCTTGCGATTGGACGCCACTTCGGAGACCTGCACGTCGATGGGGATGAAATAATGATGATTAGGACAACACGACACCCAGTCCCTGAGCGGTGAAAATCTCTGACATTCCGTCGCGCTGACCACTCAGCTACCGTGGGTGTACATATGTATGAGTGATTGTCTGTATGTGTGTGTGTTCTGTTGTAGTGAAACATAGGCCCTACACCGTTGGTGGGACACAGGACGATGGGTGAAACTGCTTTCGCACTATACGCTTCCGTTGTTACTGCGATCTGCTCCAGCTGTTGCAGATGCTGTATTGAAGCTGAAAGTGTCAATCAAAGTTGCGGAGAAACATTCGTCGGGGCTCTGTTGCATAACAATCAGATTTGCCTTCAATTTTTAGAAACATTGGTAGAAAAAAAAGAAACCTGAAATCAATTCTTTTCCGAAGAAAGCATCAAATTATTTAATTACAAATGAACGCTCCCGTCGGAATTGTTTTCGATCTGGTATTCGTTAAGAGATCACATTTGAGTATACGTCGTTTGTAGAAATAACACGTACCTTTTTGAAATGAACGAAGTTTTATTGATCTTAGTGTCAATGACAGTCTTCTTGCACATCAATTAGCGATTCTCTATCATTATACAGATGTATATACAAGATTCCGTCAATATCGCAATGTCGTCGTACTACACAATAAAGAACAGACTCCTCTGTCATGAAATTAAATCTTAACAAGAACAAAAGCTTACTATCTAAGAATAATTATCTAAGCGCACTACGTCACAGAGCAATAAAGAATATCTGTGTCTCTCTCTTTCGTACTGTCACATTAATGCTTACATGATATATCATACAGTTCATTGTGTCACTCTGATGGCAACTATTGCTCAAATTGCTGCAGCAGATGCAGTACGATGCGCCAGAGCCATACACCGAACACGATGGTCTTCACCCTCGGTAGTGCCACGTGGCCATATCTTCTTGCGACCGTACATTATTGTGACCACCGCTCCCATCAATCATGTACAGTGGCAACATTCCTGCCATAGGCGCAGAAGGAATATCGAGCTTCTTGTAGTCCTATTACATGACCTCGATCAAACTCAGTGAGATGTCGATAATGACGTATTTGTCGACTTATAGGCTTCAGCTCAACACGTCTAATCCCAAAGGTAACAAGCGCTCACGACCTTTGTAGCGTGTATTTAAAGCAAACCTGATTTGCATCGTCATAGTGGCACTACGGCCGCCCCTCTTAAGCGACTGGCGTGAAATTTGAATAGATATCATCTTTCTGATGTAGAAACACGCTACCAACTTTCGCTTGTATCGCACAACACCTTCTTGGTGTTGTTATTTTTTCCATCAGTGTATTAACTTTGCGACCGGATCTCGTTGCTGACGCCACAGTCGTGACGGTAACGTAAGTCGTGAGCGCCATCTGTCAGTAAATCGTGTAATCTTGTTCCATGTGGTATTGTTTCTAACTGTTTGAGGCAGAATTAGGGAACCAGCCCAGCATTTGCCTAAGCGAGCATGGGAAACTGCCAAAAAATGTCACTCATGTCGGCTGGTATTCTAGCCCATAGTCGTTAATCCGCCACGCGATCCCATCGCGGGTCTTGCTCACCTTGCCCCCCCCCCCCCCCCCCCCCCCATGTTAGAGCCCTGTGACCTGTGAGTCATGCTGTTCGAGCTGGTCGTTATGTACTTGGATTTTTCTACAGTGCTATGGACGTTTCAATGCGTCCCCAGCTGCCGCCCTCTGTGGTTAAGACGACTTTTTTCCGTATCTCGGTGAATAAAAACGTTTCAATCATTTATCATACAACATATGTGCCTCATTGCGTGCTATCATTTGCAGAAAACCTCGTTTCGATATCCTGAATCGTTTATGAGTTGTGACGATTACAATGACCACGTGATTCGTGATACCCAAGGATGTGAACGGGCGTGTAGCGCGAACCCGAGCGAGGTGGCGCGGAGATTAGCACACTGGACTCGCATTCGGGAGAACGACGGATCAATCCCGCGTCCGGCCATCCTGATTTAGGTTTTGCGTGATTTCCCTAAATCGCTTCAGGCAAATGCCGGGATGGTCCCTTTAAAAGGGCACGACTCACTTCCTTCCCCATCCTTCTCTCATACGATGAGACCGATGACCTCGTTGTTTGGTCTCTTCCCCCAAACAACCTAACCCAACCAGTCCTTCGGATACGAAACGCAATAACTCGAGAACGAAATGAGATATCCTCCGGCTCTCAGTTTTAAATAAAATATTGATATCTTATCCACACTTCATTTGCAGAAACATAGGAGCTAAAACCAATCATACGCGAAGTTGATGCAATGCTTTTTTGCTTCTGAAAAATCTTGAAAATTTCGGGCACTGTTTTACATAATTTGATGCAGCACAGTAAGTATGATGGGTAACGAAAAGGAATTCAGTTCTTTATCGATTGATGATATCAGACTGTAAGAAACCCAAAAACCAATTTTTTTCACCTAATAATTTTCGAAAAATCGGATTATAAGTATTTCATATAGGCCGAACGTCGTCACTCAGCTCAGGCAATAGCATTTGGCGAACATACAGCCATGACAATAGAAAACCTCAGCACGGGACGCAAAGATGTCATCTGTAGCAGCGAAAAGGTTAAACGTGTTACATACCTCTCCTTTATTTAGCTACCTAACTAAATACGTTCGTTCACGTTCGGTTGCCTCCAAGAGCTCCCCCCAACAGTGCTAAATGAAATTAGCTGGTCCATCAGCCTCACGATAAAATGTTCACCCCGTGAGAGAAGGGTAACTTCCAACTGTGAATCATCGCAACACATCTCGAAGATCCAGCATAAAGTATTCAGCTTTGAAACTGACTGAAATTTTTGATATCGAACTGCTGCAGAACACCCTCTCAGCTCAGCTGTAATGAGATATCTAGAACCGAATAATACCCTCCTTGAAATTTCCTGGCAGATTAAAACTGTGTGCCCGACCGAGACTCGAACTCGGGACCTTTGCCATTCGCGGGCAAGTGCACTACCAACTGAGCTACCGAAGCACGACTCACGACCGGTACTGACAGCTTTACGTCTGCCAGTACCTCGTCTCCTACCTTCCAAACTTTACAGAAGCTCTCCTGCGAAACTTGCAGAACTAGCACTCCTGAAAGAAAGGATATTGCGGAGACATGGCTTAGCCACAGCTTGGGGGATGTTTCCAGAATGAGATTTTCACTCTGCAGCGGAGTGTGCGCTGATATGAAACTTCCTGGCAGATTAAAACTGTGTGCCCGACCGAGACTCGAACTCGGGACCTTTGCCTTTCGCGGGCAAGTGCTCTACCAACTGAGCTACCGAAGCACGACTCACGCCCCGTCCTCACAAGTTGAGTTCTGCCAGTACCTCGTCTCCTACCTTCTAAACTTCACAGAAGCTCTTGCACATATAAAATTCGAATATGCGTAAATCCGACGCTATTCCTTGGCCATTTTAAGGTGGCCTGCTTATTTCACAAGCTACCCCATTTAATACACATTATGCGACGGAATATCCGTAATAGCGGTGTCTTTACGTCACCCGTACCACGGCCGGGCGCAGTTTGTGTCAAGAGCGAGAAGTAGGAAGTATGTTATCCGTTACTGGTATCAGTCGCGTCAGCCAGACTGTATTTTAGTTGAAACTTCCTGGCAGATTAAAACTGTGTGCCCGACCGAGACTCGTGCCAGGAAGTTTCATATCAACGCACACTCCGCTGCAGAGTGAAAATCTCATTCTGGAAACATCCCTCAGGCTGTGGGTAAGCCATGTCTCCGCAGTATCCTTTCTTTCAGGAGTGCTAGTTCTGCAAGGTTCGCAGGAGAGCTTCTGTAAAGTTTGGAACGTAGGAGACGAGATACTGGCAGAAGTAAAGCTGTGAGTACCGGGCGTGAGTCGTGCTTCGGTAGTTCAGTTGGTAGAGCACTTGCCCGCGAAAGGCAAAGGTCCCGAGTTCGAGTCTCGGTCGGGCACACAGTTTTAATCTGCCAGGAAGTTTCATATCAGCGCACACTCCGCTGCAGAGTGAAAATCTCATTCTGGAAACATCCCCCAGGCTGTGGCTAAGCCATGTCTCCGCAATATCCTTTCTTTCAGGAGTGCTAGTTCTGCAAGTTTCGCAGGAGAGCTTGTGTAAAGTTTGGAAGGTAGGAGACGAGGTACTGGCAGACGTAAAGCTGTGAGTACCGGTCGTGAGTCGTGCTTCGGTAGCTCAGTTGGTAGAGCACTTGCCCGCGAAAGCCAAAGGTCCCGAGTTCGAGTCTCGGTCGGGCACACAGTTTTAATCTGCCAGGAAGTTTCATATCAGCGCACACTCCGCTGCAGAGTGAAAATCTCATTCTGGAAATACCCTCCTTGTTGATCAGTAAATGTTCTGAAAACAACAGTCATGCAAAACGCAATTCGCGCTTTTCTCACATGACATTCTGGCGCCATGTAGTAGGGCAGTTAGGTAAATGCTGTGTTTCTTGACCTCTGAAAAACCATATCAGCGTTCATTAACATCACAGTCACAGTACAGCATATGAAATACAAGGGTAATCCAAAAAGGAAGGTCTCCCATTTTTTATAAGTACAGAACTCTGTTTGTGTGGCAGTTGGTCACACTGTTATGAAGAGTGCTTCACGCGCCGTGGGTGAACGTGCGCACGCCGCGCTCAGGCGCTTTTCTCACATGACATTCTGGCGCCATGTAGTAGGGCCGTTGAGAATGGAGCTCCCGTTGGATGATACCGCCAAGTGCGAATTGCGCGCAGTTATTCGGTTTTTGAACGCAAAGGGCACTGCGCCGATTGAAATCCATCGCCAATTGACGGAAGTGTGTGGTGAGTCGTGCATGGATGTCAAAAATGTTCGCAAGTGGTGTAGAGAGTTTGCAGCTGGTCAGACCGAAATTCACGCCGAACGAAGGAGCGGGAGACTGTCAATTTCTGAGGAGACAGTGTTGAGGGTTGAGCAAAGCGTGCGTGAAGATCGGCAGATCACTCTGGATGATCTCTGCACGTTGGTTCCTGAGGTTTCCCGAAGCACCGCTCACAGAATTTCAACGGAAACATTGAACTACCGGAAGGTGTGGGTATGACGGGTACCACGCATGCTGACTGAGGACCACAAGCGGCAACGAGTTGATGCTTCCCGCGCATTTCTTCACCGCCTTGCAGCCGAAGAGGACAACTTTCTGCACTGGTTAAAAGAACATTTAGTCGGAAAGCAATTCAGCTCCGACGACGAGGTGAAAGAAGAGGTTCATAACTTTCTGAACAGCACGGCGGCGAGCTGGTATTACATGGGCATACAAAAACTGCCAGAGCGTCTACAAAAATGCATCGACAGAAATGATGATTATGTCGAAAAATAGCCAAATGTTCAAGCTGTAAACTGATGTAAACCATTTTAGAAATTAACAGGTCTATGTGATTATAAAAAATGGGAGACCTTACTTTTGGGATCACCCTCGTAGTTTGTGACACTTCAGTACCAAGTCACATTCCACTAGAGCCCAAAACGGAATGAAATAGCTGACCCAGAATCTCCAGGGATCCAAAGCCAAGTCATCATTCACGATAACAGAAGACCTTCAATGTAGTAATCCGATACGTATCCAAGTCCACAGACAACAATCGGTTTGTGTTTTTCAAGTGTTGTCGCGCTTGAAAATGGAATCACGTTGTCCCGAAACATGATTGGCAATAATCACGCGATTGGCAACTGAGTTGAATATCCTTAACACTGCTTGAATAACAGTTGTTTGATGGCTTCACGACAGGCAAGATGGTACTACAGTTGGAGTCACGAACTATGGCGGTCGAGCTTAGGCTTGTTCTGCGCATCTACGTCACGGGATCTCCGACAGCCAATGAGCGTTCGAAAGTGTACTGAGAGGTCTGCTGTGAATGTTGTGCGCTGTGCCAGCGTTTAACGTGATCGTAGCGAGTTATTTAGTGAATTTTTATTCCATTTGTTGCGAGATGTCATGGCTGATGGTGAGTGTAAGCGACAAATTCTATCTAAGCAATCGAGACATAATTTGCGGGATACACGCTTTTACACAGCGCATAGAACGTATGCGCGTACCGCAACTGTCGCTTGGAACCGGCTATAATGGAATCCCCGTCCTTGTCTCGACCCGCGCGAACCGCCATCGTTCGTGAATCGGACTATAGTTACTTGGTATTCCGAAGTACGAGGGTGAGTCAAATGAAAACCTTAAATTGGTAATAACAAATCGAAATTTCACGCCGTTATCCTGTAAGTTGGTAAGTGTGCTACAAACAGCGTGCTGAATGGCCGGTAGGTGGCAGCATAGTGCAAATCCACACATACCGTCGCAGTATCAGTATAAAAATGACCGCCCCCCTTGCGACTTGCACCAGGGAAGAACAGCGTTCTATTCGGTTTTTGCGTAGTGAAGGTGTGAAACCTATTGAAATTCATCGACGAATGAAGGTTCAGTACGGTGATGCATGTTTGTCACAGCAGCAAGTCTACGAGTGTAGTAGGAAGTTCGCAGACGGTGTGACTTCAATGGAAGATGCTCCTTGTCCAGGTCAGGCACAGCGAGTTGTGACTCAACAGAACATTGCAGCAGTTGAAGCCATAGTGAAGGAAAACCGCCGAGTGACACTGAATGACATTGTAGCATGATTTCACATTAGTCCTGGGTCACCACACCACATTGTGCATGATGTGCTCCAGTTTCACAAAGTGTCTGCAAGATGGGTGCCACGGCAGCTGACTCCTGTAATGAGACAACGACGTGTTCATGCTTGTGAAGAACTTCTTCGGCGCTTTGAACGAGAAGATGGTGGACGAAACGTGGGTTCACTTCCACCAACCGGAAGTGAAAAGAGCGAGCGAGGAATGGCGCCATTCCTCATAACCAAAACCAAAGAAGTTTCGAACAGAACCATCAGCAGGGAAGGTTATGTTGACTCTCTTTTGGAACGAAAAAGGCGTCATTTTGGAGCATTACATACCTAGAAGGACCACTGTCACCAGCGCATCATTCACAGATCTAAGAAATCATCTGCGGCCTGCAATCAAATCAAAGCGACGTGAATTGCTATCAGCAGATGTCCTTTTGCAACATGACAATGCAAGACCCCACACTGCCCGTACAACAGTTGCAAGAATCACAGACCTGCATTTCGGGTGTCTTCCTCATCCACCATACTCACCAGATCTTGCCCCAAGTGATTTCCATATGTTTTGACCACTCAAAGACGCAACAGGAGGAAAGGAGTTTCATTCTGATGAAGAGGTACGCCACGCGGAGCATGAGTGGTTGCGCAGATTACCAAAAGTATTTTTTCTAAAGGAATTTACGCACTTTGTAAGCGCTGGAGGACCTGCATTAAGCGTAGGGGAGATTCTGTTGAAAAGTGATACAGTTTTGTACCACTTCTGCACAGTAAATAATATTTAAAAAAATATTTAAGGTTTTCATTTGATTCACCCTCGTACTTCGGCACGGCCGATGTACGTCCCTCAGAACCGGCCGACTGCTTTAACTGACGGTCTACTTAATGTACCGATACTAGGACACCCCTCCCGAGAAGGATGTGGGTTCAACCGTCAGCGAACAGAATAACATTAATGGCCGGCGCCCAACAGGTACTATACAGCGTTACCTCCTAAGCTCCTATTGCAATATAAAATATCGTAACGTTTATTTGCGTACAGACTCATTCACTTAATTGTTCTGAATGCTATACAGACAACGACAATACTATTGACAACCAAAGGCCACACTGCTCTGTGGCGCAACATATCGTCTACTAAATACTTCTGTCTGAAAAATAACCATTGTACAAGTATAAAGTATGACTCATCGAATAAAAAGAGAACTGACATCACTCTCATCGAATACTGAAACGTCCCCTTAGAAAAATTATACATGACTGTGTTTAAACTGACAGACAATATTTTTTAGCGCAACGCAATCTGACTTTCAAAAATCCCTACAAAAGAATGGCCCTGACTAACATTAACCTATACCTTTCACAAATCACTTACCTCACAAAAATCTTCGTTACTCGAACTGCTGCAATACAGCGAGCGCCACTACTGCCAGCTAAATAAAAGATTCAAACTACGGAAGGCACTAACTACTGATAGGCATAGTTAGCAAATGAAAGATTTTAATAGAGAACAAACAATGTATTTACCTTAATAGTGTTGAAAAATCATAATATACATAGCAGTTCATGATATCCAGTCTTACAAATTTCAAAACTCCGCCATTTCTCTCCCCACATCCACCACTGCTGGCGGCTCACCTCCAACTGCGCAACGCTACGCGCTGTTCGCATCCAGCTGCCCAACACTACAATGGCAGACAACAATACAAACTAGCCACAGACTGCACACAGCACAACCAGTGATTTTCATACAGAGCGCTACGTAATGTTGCCAATAAGAAAACATAAACAGCCTACTTACAATACTAATAACAAGCTAGAGATCTCAAACATTATTGCGGAGCAGAGACGAGAGAGGAATCATTCTAGCGACGATACGAGCTTTCGCGCTCTTGAAGCAAGGCAGGCGATGGTCTGTGGCAGATCTCACGACAGAACACGACATTGGTACAGACAATGGTGTTTCGGAGCACACCGTTCAGCACACATTGCAGAACATTTGAACATGTGGTTCCTCAGCAGGTGACCCCTACGCGTCTTCGTGCTGACCTGAAGACATCGATTAAAATTACGGAGAGTACGGGACAATGGGTTCAAAATGGTTCAAATGGCTCTGAGCACTATGGGACTTAACTTCTGAGGTCATCAGTCCCCTAGAACTTAGAACTAATGAAACCTAACTAACCTAAGGACATCACACACATCCATGCCCTAGGCGGGATTCGAACCTGCGACCATAGCGGTCGCGTGGTTCCAGACTGTAGCGCCTAAAACCGCTCGTCCACCCCTGCCGGCGGGACAATGGGGATTGGAGCGTGGATTAATGGAATCCTGTCCCTAGATCGAACGAATCGTGTTTCTTGTTACAGTAGGGTCTGACAGCTAAAGCCGTCATCCTGGTGAGCGGTTGCTCGGACCATGACAGCGCCACGGATGCGAGACGGCGGGGGCAGTACTGTGCTATGCAGGGACATTCACCTGTACTTCCATGAAACGACCAGTAGTAATCGAAGGCACCGTACGGGCTGGGTGAACATTATTGTGAACGTCCTGTATCTCTTCATGCTTGATGTCAAGGCCGTGTCTGCCAGAATAGTGCTAGTCTATAGTTTTGAAGAGTATGTCAGTAAACTCACGTTGATATCTTGGCCACCAAATTCTGCCTATTTCTATCCCGTGGAACGCATCTATGTCGCTGCTGGGCGCCAGCTCCTTGCCCACGAACCACCAGTCCGGGAATTGCATGACCTCTGGTGCGGCATACCCCCCGAAAACAATGTCGTGGGCTTCCCGACCATGAGGCTTTGCGACCTGTGACCACCCAGGCATCTTAGTTTTCAATCCCGAGAAACGACTTTCATATGTATTTTCACTTTTGTCTGGGATCAAAGCAAATAAAATAGGATATATCTTCGTCTCTTCTTCTGTGCTTCAGAGATCAACGTGTATGTTGTACAGTTGTATAAACTGTTTCGAGCAGCTGTTAAATGTCCCGTCCGTAGGGACAGTTCCACTTCACACAGGAATTTATTGGCTTGTTCAGATCCCAACACCATGATTGTTTAATCAGGACGAGACCCATCATCAGTTTCCAAAAAACTGTTACCTTCAGTTATTTTCAAAATGTCTTACCTCTGTATCTCCGAATTATACATGTTGTGTTCTTTGTTTTTCTGCCTTTTTCCGTAGTTGCAGGTATAGAAGTTGTTTATAAAAGACACACTCTAGTCAGAAATTATAAAAACACTCACTGAGCGATAACAGACGCTTCCACGACGGCCAAAACAAACAAAAAAAAAAACAAAAGACGAACGCATTCCGCAATAGAAAAACAGTAGCGAGATGACAGTGGTTCTACTCATCACAGGGACATGAATATATATAGGGCAGTGAAAGTGGTGTGCGCAAAGCCAGCACACACACGTGGAAGAACAAGGAGAATGAAATAAAGAACAAAAAACCGTGAGTAACTATAAGAATTGTAACTATCTGTTATAGTAAGTAAAAGCCTGCGAACTGTTCATGATCCTAGCAAACAAAATTGTAAGAGGAAAAAACCATATGGTTACAGTGTCCACGGAAAATGCTTTAGAATAAGGCGAAAAGCGTTTGATCTTAATAAGACTGCAAAAGACGGTAATTAACCTATAAAACTTATACCTCCGAATTAGTGCCGGGATTCTGGGTCGTCCCAGTAGCTTCCGTTCTAGCTTTACAAAATGCCGTCTTAGAGTTCTCATAATTTGGCATATTTGCGACCAAACTAAAACTTTTATCCTTCAGATCTTTGAATAAATCTTGCAAAATTTGTAAAATAGGCACTGTGTTTTCTTTGTGGGCTCTTTCCCTCAAGTTACGCATTCGTTTCTCAGTCTGCACATATGCTTCGTCAGGTGGGCAACAGTGTTACCATTCAACCACGATTCTTGTCATTTGCATTTTTTTAACTGTTTCGGCACGTACTTCGGAATTCAAGCACAACCAGTTCGTATACCCACCACTTCTGCGCATCTCTTAGCGATGAGCATTCTTGGGAAGATACCATTTACCTTTCATTGTTGTAATTATTTTCATTGCTAACGGTCTATAGAACTCAACTAGCTTAGACGTACGAAACTGTACGGAAACTGACTGACAGCGACAACATATACGCTGCTGGTGAACGACTGATGTAAATCAGCAGTTGGGAGGCTGTCGTCGGAAAACACACGGTGCAAAACTAGTTGGCCGGAAGCCCCACGGCAACTCCAACACCTGCAAAAGGGCCTGAAACACCGCAGTCGGAAAGCGCATGTAGTCCGGAAACCTCGAGGGATGACTTGCCGAACCCATGCCACGAAGAATCGCTGCTGCACCGCGTTCCAAAAGTGGACCAACACGTCCCTAAGCGGGCGGACACAATGCGTTGGCTCATCAACGACAGTCAGGGTTACACCGTATGCCTAACGGAGCATACGGGAAGACAGTGAGGCCGATCGCCAGACTACTTTGTAGCAAATACGTGCGCTTGTGTGTGGAAGTGAAGGCGCCGTATTTGCGGGCCCCAGTCGATAAGATAGCGCGCTCCGTTCACAAGGTACCAGCTGTCGAGGCTGACGGCAGCTTCCGGTGCTCCCCGGGAAAAAGCAAACACTCGATAGGCCGGCGCGGCTTAGGTGGCGTCGGCCAGGCCTCAGCGGTTTCATTCTTCCCTCCTCCAGAAACCAGAAAGAGCACGCCAGCTGCTTCGTTATGACATTGTATCACATGCGACTTCTAGCTGCGTCTGCAGCCTCCTCAGCACTCCAATTACGCGTGGTCGGAAGTAACTGACCGGAGCGTGCCCAGTTTCTCCTTCTGCCTCTTATCGGACTCTAAGCGGAAATGGAGTCCTATCATGACGTTGGTATTCCTGCACAACATTCTGCAAATCCTTATATAGTTATAGTACTCCTTAAATGATTCATTCGTTTTCAGAGACCTATAGCTATTATATATAGAACATAATAATTCCAATCCCAAAGAAAGCGGTTGTTGACAGATGTAAAAATTATCGAACTATCAGTTTAATAAGTCACGGCTGCAAAATACTAACGCGAATTCTTTACAGACGAATGGAAAAACTGGTAGAAGCCGACCTCGGGGAAGATTAGTTTGAATTCCTTAGAAATGTTGGAACACGTGAGGCAATACGAGTACTGACCTTACGACTTATCTTAGAAGAAAGATTAAGGAAAGGCAAACTTAGAGAAAGCATTTGACAATGTTAACTGGAATACTCTCTTTCAAATTCTAAAGGTGGCAGGGGTAAAATACATGGAGCGAAAGGCTATTTACAATTTGTACAGAAACCAGATGGCAGTTATAAGAGTCGAGGGGTATGAAAGGGAAGCAGTGGTTCGGAAGGGAGCTAGACAGGGTGGTAGCCACTCCCCGATGTTATTCAATCTGTATACTGAACAAGCGGGTAAGGAAACAAACGAAAAATGCGGAGTAGGTATTAAAATCCAAGGAGAAGAAATAAAAACTTTGAGGTTCGCCGATGACATTGTAATTCTGTCAGAGACAGCAAAGGACTTGGAAGAGCAGTTGAACGGAATGGACAATGTCTTGAAACGAGGATATAGGATGAACATCAACAAAAGCAAAACGAAGATAATGGAATGTAGTCGAATTAAGTCGGGGGATGCTGAGGGAATTAGATTAGGAAATGAGACACTTAAAGTAGTAAAGGAGTTTTGCTATTTGGGGAGCAAAATAACTGATGATGGTAGAAGTAGAGAGGATATAAAATGTAGACTGGCAATGGCAAGGAAAGCGTTTCTGAAGAAAGGAAACTTGTTAACATCGAGTATAGATTTAAGTGTGAGGAAGTCGTTTCTGAAAGCATTTGTATGGAGTGTAGCCATGTATGGAAGTGAAACATGAACGGTAAATAGTTTGGACAAGAAGAGAATAGAAGCTTTCGAAATGTGGTGCTACAGAAGAATGCTGAAGATTAGATGGGTAGATCACATAACTAATGAGGAGGTATTGAATAGAATTGGGGAGAAGAGGAGTTTGTGGCACAACTTGACAAGAAGAAGGGGCCGGTTTGTAGGACATGTCCTGAGGCATCAAGGGATCACAAATTTAGCATTGGAGGGCAGCGTGGAGGGTAAAAATCGTAGAGGAGGGAGACCAAGAGATGAATACACTAAGCAGATTCAGAAGGATGTAGGTAGCAGTAAGTATTGGGAGATGAAGAAGCTTGCACAGCATAGAGTAGCATGGAGAGCTGCATCAAACCAGTCTCAGGCCTGAAGACCACAACAACAACATAACATCCAAAGTATTACGTTCGTTCCATGCCTGGTGGGGTCTCACAACATTTCCGTGGGAAAGGCCATGGCACATCCTTACATCCTTAGGCTCTTCAAAGTGTGAAGGATAGCGGCGTGAACGAAAAAAAAATCATGTAACTTAGATGGACGTTGTAGAAATACCAGACCGACGAGAGGGTCTCTTTGTACAGAGTCAAATGAGATATGGTGCTACCTCAGTGTGCAGGTGAGGTGTGAGCGGGCGTGTACACTGCACTACAGTGCACTATTGCATGCTGCCGCCAGTTGAAGGTGCTTTGGAGGTGCGCCACAGAATACGCAAGCAGGCCACTCCAAGAATGTCAGTACTAGTAAAGACACGAAACAGACTTGTTGATTTTGGGTGAAGGTCCTTATCAAAAATTCTTGTTATACAGGATTATTCTAAATGATGGACCCAGTTTCAAAAATTCGTACACTAGTGACCATTAAAATTACTATACTAAGAAGAAATGCTAATGATAAACGGGTATTCATTGGACAAATATATTATACTAGAACTGACATGTGATTACATTTTCACGCAATTTGGGTGCATAGATCCTGAGAAATCATTACCCAGAACAACCACCTCTGGCCGTAATAACGTTCACTTATTGTTATAAGCAAATATGAACCAAACTTAAATATGCACATAAATGTTAATCTTGGTATTATGGAATGAAGTGACTGATGAACAAAGAATGATAAACTTTATTTTGAAAAATGATAAATATCTGATATATGTTTATAAATGTAATTTCAATTTATGTACATAGTACGCCAGTAACATTATGTAAATGTCACACCAAAAAAAATCACGAATATCTCATGAGGACACGAGGATCGAGGTAATCCTTCGGCATTCCCTCTCTCCTCATGGGAGGCAATGTGATATTCGCTATTTTTGACTTCATTAAAACAGCAAATACGAGTAGTTAATACTTTCAGCCAGAAGGCAAATACTTGTTTGTAAATAATGATTAATGTATAATGAGACGTCGCATGGCGACGGTGGAATTTTCTAAATAATGTAATTCGTCGTCTTTGGGCGGCAATATAAACAGAAAAATACGGATAGATATGCGATCCTTCACTATTTTGTTCGCTGGAGAACAATGAAGCCTTGAGCGCTAAAAAAGACTTGTACTGTTTTTCTCAAGTAAGACGGACGCAGATCTGTGGCAGTCTGATCTAATTTTTTACTAAATGTATAAAAACGTGTTATGTCTAAGTTTGAGTGAAGTGTAAAGAACTGTTATAACTTACCGTGACGACGCACGAGTGACTCAAAGAAGACAATGGCCATATAAAAGAGCGCTCAATGGACATGATACGGACATAAAAATCTACCGTCATTGTAGTACTAAGCTTAAGGTACGATATATGTTTTAGTTTATAATAAATATTTGTTCTGGGAATACTTAATCATTTAGCAGTGCTCATTCCTACCATCTCCTCAGTATTATTTTAATTTTAATTATGCATTTTGCTAATATTACAGACACCAAGATCAGCAGTCCAATGTGCGTGTTACATTGATAAAAAGAAAACAGTTTTATCGTCTTCTTGCATCAGCTTTAATACTGAATTTCCCTTTTGTGTGATGTTACAGTTGTTTTTGCGCCCTTAAGAACTTTCTGGTCCCTTAGGAAATTGTTTTGTCATAACAATAACTTCACAACCGGGTATAATCGTATCTACGGTCATGAAGTAATTAGAAAGACGATAACGCAATTTCTTAATCAATAGCACGCTAGTTGTGACTGCCTCAAGCCACGCGAAACTGCAAGTAAAAAGCTATTCACATCTCATAATGCAATATTTTATGACAATGGTCAATCCATGATTCTTACGCCAATTGTGATTGATAAAACAGTAAGCTAAATCTCAATTTCCAACTTTCCATTGAATAACAACATCACTTTTATTTTGTAACATCACAAAGCAGCCGGTAGAGCTCGCGCGGTAATAGGGCTGTCATTTCATTTCACTGTCAGTTGTGAGTGAGATGGTGACTGTGGAGCACAAGGTTTTCTGCGTTCTTGAGTTCGCGGAAAGTGAGTCGCATATTGTAGTGCAGAGGCATTTCGTACGAAATTCGGTATTCAACCACCAACTCGCAAAGGCATTAGCCATTGGTTTAAGGAATTTAAATACTGGGAGTGTGTGCATAGAAAAGAGCACAGGCCGACCGCGCTGGCCAGAAGATGATGTCCGACGGATCCAGGAAAGTTTTGTGCGCAGTGGTTGGTTCAAATGGCTCTGAGCACTATGCGACTTAACTTCTGAGGTCATCAGTCGCCTAGAACTTAGAACTAATTAAACCTAACTAACCTAAGGACATCACACACATCCATGCCCGAGGCAGGATTCGAACCTGCGACCGTAGTGGTCGCTCGGTTCCAGACTGTAGTGCTCAGAACCGCGAGGCCACTCCGGCCGGCTTTTGTGCGCAATCCCAGTAAGTCTACCAATAGAGCCAGTCGAGGACTTGGAATACCTCAACCAACTATATGAAAAGTTCTGAGACGGCGTTTGCTGTACAAGCACTACCGATTACAACCTGTGAAGGTACTCAACTCCAATGACAAAGAGAAGCGTCTCGCATTTTGTGGTTATGTGCTAGCAAAGATGGAGGATGACGCATTTCTACAGCGTGTAATTTTTAGCGATGAAGCGACGTTCCACCTTAGAGGAAAAGTCAACAGCCACGGTGTTCACATATGGGGTTTGGGAAATCCACATTCACCATTGCAACACGAAAGAGACTCACCGGAGGTCAACGTGTTCTGTGCCGTATCCCGTAAAAAGGTTTATGGTCCATTTTTCTTGGCGGAAAGAACTGTAATGGGAATCACGTACCTGGAGATTTTGGAACAATGGCTGTTCCCTCAAGTCATGGAAAATTCCCAGGACTTCATTTTCCAAATTGTTGTTTGCTTCTTTTTTTTAAATATCGATAAGTGAGTATTTTGGTGGGCCACTTGGCAACAGAATCAGGGATTTATTGCACTATTATAATAACATACGTTGAGCATTAAATACCTGGTCGGATTATTTTGAATAAGAGCAGCAGATTAATTTATTTGAGATCTTCCGGAAGAAACATTATCATTTCTGTGCATTTTTATAGCCGCGATGTAGTCATACACGGGAGAACACTAAGGGACCAGAAGATTTATAGACTTTAAAAGAAATGCAACACTACACAACTAAAAAAAAAGAGCTGATTCAGAAGCAATAGGAAAACGATAGTGCCGGCCGCGGTGGTCTAGCGGTTCTGGCGCTGTAGTCCGGAACCGCGGGACTGCTACGGTCGCAGGTTCGAATCCTGCCTCGGGCATGGGTGTGTGTGATGTCCTTAGGTTAGTTAGGTTTAAGTAGTTCTAAGTTCTAGGGGACTTATGACCTAAGGTGTTGAGTCCCATAGTGCTCAGAGCCATTTGAACCATTTGAAAACGATAGTGTTCCTTCTGCCTCATACTGCGTTCGGCCCATCAGCGTGATCGTAGTTTCTGGTGATGAAGTAACACAAAATAATTAACATTCAAGTAAATGAGGAGATGGAAATCATCAAGGTTAATTTACTAAAGTAAGCACACTTATCTTTAACACACGTTTTTTAATGCTATGTACCTTTTCATATTAAATTACAATAGATGACCATTGAGATTAAATACTTTATACATAACAGTCAAAATGTCCTCTTGATGCTGTCTGTTCGTAATCAGTTAGAAGAAACTACATGTTTTCTGATTGGAAAAATAACAATTAGCATATTTACAGAATATTTTTACATAAAATATAAAATACCGAAGCGGAACGCAGGAAGTCCGCGTCCGCTTTTCATGGAATACAAACAGTAAAAGGTGAGGCGCCAAATGCCTCGTTTGTCTTGAAACAACAGAATTCTTTTCTATTTCATTAATCGATGCATGTACATACAGATTTACAGGCACCGCGCAAGAACGGCAAAGATAAAGAATAATAGATCCTGTCGCTGCTATGCGATGGTTCATTTCTTTTACTTTACAATTGTTCGATAACTTTAGGCCATCAGGCCTTTACTATTGAGCGTATTTTAATGTTTGTGAGGCGAAAATTACTAATATTACAGCTTTCAAAAAGTGGTTCAAATGGCTCTGAGCACTATGTGACTTAACATCTGATGTCATCAGTCCCCTAGACTTAGAACTACTTATACCTTACTAACCTAAGGACATCACACAAATCCATGCCTGAGGCAGGATTCGAATCTGCGACCGTAGCAGCAGCGCGCTTCTAGACTGAGCGTCTAGACCCGCTCGGCCACAGCGACCGGCCACTTGAGGGCCTTGCTCTGTACTTCTGGCCACCGAGATCTCCTGATCTCACACCCGACGATTATTTCTTATGGGGTTATGTGAAGAAAGCCGTTTACGTCCCGCCTCTACCAACCACTCTGGACGATCTGCGGAACCTGACCACTGCTGCCGTGCACTCAGTAATAGCAGATAGATACCCTTTCGCGTGTGTGGGACGAGTTTAGCTACCGCGTCGATGTTTGTCGTGCAGCCAACAGTGGCCACATTGAACATTTATAGCATTCATCACATTTCTAATTATTAAATAATTATTAAAAACTAATAAATTACAAATTATTAAATTTATTAAATTGATCTCAAACATTATGAAAAAAACTTTGAAACTTACTTTTTTCTTAGGTATAAAGCTTGTTCGTTTTGGATTTGTGCTTGAATAAATACCAAGTTTTGAAAATGGGTCCATCATTTATAATTATCCTGTATGGTTGCGAATTATAATTGTGTACGTTTAAGGCAGAAAATGCAGTGTTTAAAGCAAAGTCGCTGTCGAAAATAATTTAAGTACCTAAAGATAGCAGAGACCATGATCTCTTTCAGTGAAGCACTGGCACTACGGAAAAGAACTTACCGAGCACGGCAAGAAGTCAAGTTGAACTGACTAGCTGGTCCAGGTCATTGTTATTATTAAAGGTGATCGTAAGTTCAGTGTTAACATATTTTACATTCAACCAACTAAAGAAAAGTTGGCGTTAGTACCTGGTTTCGAGTACGGTGAAGCACAGCAGCACCACGGAACCTGATAAACCCCGTAACCTCATGTAGCAACATCCTGCCATAGTCAACACAGCAGCACTGATGCGATCTCTGAGCTGTTCCATTGTTCTTGGTAGTGGGGGTACATAAACACGGTCCTTAATGTAACCCCTAATAAAAGAAGTCACAAGGCATTGGGTCAGGCAACACAGGGGGGACATGGAAACAGAGCCACAGTATCTTCCCTACTATGCCCAATTCAGTAAAGCGGAAGTTCGTCGTTTACACAGTGACGAACATCGATGCTCCAACGCGGGGTGCGGTATCTTGTGGAGACGAAGTTCTCAGGATTAGCAGTCAGTTGTGGGAACAACCTCAGCTGCAATATATCAAGGTAAGACATACCCGTCACAAACTTCTCGCAGAAGAAAAACGGCCCATACAGCTAGCTTCGCCTGTGACACTGCACAGAAAACGTAACCCTTCGGCGAATCTCATTCAGGCGCCACAATTTCATGAGAGTTTTCAGTGCCCCACACTCTCACATTGTGGTGATAAATCTTTCCAGATAAATGGAAGGTTGCTTCGTCGCTGGATACCAACATGGAGGCGAAATGTTCATTTTCAACTGCTCCCTGCACTGTGATGTAAAATTGAAGGCGCCGGCCATAATCTTCCGGTTTTAATTGTTGCACGAGTTGCGGACGGTTCGGTTTGACATGTAACCTCTATCGCAAAATTTCTCACACCGTTTGCTGTGGTATTCCAAGTTCGCAGTTTGTGAGGACCGTTGACGTTTTTGAACTGCACATGAAACTTTCCTTCGCCCTCCCCACGGTTGCATGTGGCAATTGATCGAGCTGTTACTTTTCTGTCTACAAAGACAACCAGTGTCCCTAAACTGTCGACACCAACGCACAATGGTCTGTTTACATGGCGCTTCTTTTCCATAGTTCCTTCCGAATGCACATTGCACTCTTGTAGCAAATAAACATCTCTACTGTGTGGTGACTAGCAATCTATCCTTTTCATAATATTGTCATTATTCCATCCTGCATTCCATTGTTAGATGCCGGCCGCTGTGGCCGAGTGGTTCTAGGCGCTTCAGTCTGGAACCGCGCGACCGCTACGGTCGAAGATTCGAACCCTGCCTCGGGCATGGATGTGTGTGATGTCTGAGGTTAGTTAGGTTTAAGTAGTTCTAAGTTCTAGGGGACTGATGACCTCAGATGTTAAGTCTCATAGTGCTCAGAGCCATTTGAACCATTTCCATTGTTACATAAAAATCTCTCATATTTTAATACACAAAAACAGTTTTCTTCCTTTGTCGCCATTTGGACAAGACACTGATAACGAATGAAACATTTATAGTATCTCTGTACAGGGTGTCCATAAAGTACCGCTATCATTTTAAAACCTCATGACTTGGAAACTAATAGAAATATAACAACGTTTAGTAACCCTCAAAGTTTTTTACTTTGTGTTTTGTTGTATATCTGACTTGGAAGGCATCAAAATGCCTACAGACCAGCAGAAGGCACAATGTGTCATCTGGTATGCAGAATCTAAATCTGTGACAGTGGTACAACGGAATTATCCACATCAGTATGGGAGGCTAACACCGGCAAAACTTTGTGTAGCGAGGACGTTCAAAAATTTTAAAGGAAAAAGGAAGTATCAAAAACATTACTTTAAGCTGAACATAAACGGGTTAAATGCAAATTAAATTCCTGTTTTCAGATGCAACAACGTTACACATTTCTGAACATGCGAATCGCCAAAATATTATAATTTGGGGTCCTGGAAACTCATACAAAACACGTGAACAGCTCCATGATAGCCCGAAGTTTAATTTCTGGTGTTGCCTAAAGCACGATAGGATGAGAGGCCCATTTTTCTTCGCTGAAAAAACCATATGCGGGAATGTTTAACCTGGACATGCTCAAAGAGTTCCTGCAACTACAGGTCGAAGAGCTGCAGCAGCCCACCGCCTTCCAGCATAATGGAGCACACGAACACTGGAATTTGAACGGGCGGGATGTGCTGATGACACATTTCCTGAGAGGTGAATGGATGGTGATGATCCCATCGCATGACACACGAACCCTCATGGTGTCACGCCGTTCTTGTTGTGGAGTTACATCAATGATCACATGCACACATGACATTGCTGTGTTTTGTGCACAAGTAGCTGAAGCAGTCAAAGCTGTTGATGCTGCACTGCTGACCTCTGAATGGACAAACTAGAATATCGCGTCTATGTTATACGAACGACGAACACACACTGCAGTTCTGTCACAACAGAAAAAAACTTTGAGGGCTGCCAAACGTTCTGCAACAAACCAGTAAACTAACTTGTTACTACTAACAAGTAAGTCAGACTCGCGGAAAGCGAAGCAATTAATAAAGGAAAGTCTCCCGGTCCAGAATATACACTGGTGTCTAAAATTACAGCAACATACAGAAGTTTTGCAAGGTTGCGTTTATTTTGGCACAAACATTATAAACAGGTGATAGTAAAGTAGAAACAATTTGAAAAATACAGAACGTAATCAACTGCACCATGCTTAACGGTATGCAAAAATGTTCTTCGTTTTTATCCAACTTGACAGATTTGCACACATATTCTGACAACTGGTTAATGTGCTCAGTATGGGGTGTGACCACCTCCTGCACCAATATAGGCCTCGCAACGACAGGACATGCTGTGAATGATGTCATCAATCGATGTTGAGGCAATAAAGCCCATTCTTCCTGCAGAGCCGCTCACAGGTCTTGGAGAGTGGGTGGTGGATGCTGACGTGATGCAACCCGTCTTCCTAGGTGCATCCCAGGCATGCTCTGTGGGATTCAAATCGGGAGAGCGAGCAGGCCACGCCATATTCTCAGTATCTTCCGTTCCCAAAAAAACATCACCCACCCGTGCTCTGTGAGGTCGAGGATTATTGCTATCAGTACGAAGTCTGGGCCCACAGCACCTGGCAACAACCGTACACGTGGTCCCGAGATCTCTTTACGGTTCTTGACAGCAGTTAAATCTTGCTGATTCAACTGTACAATTACATGAAGAGGTCTTCAAGTGGTCAATATAATCCCTCCCCACACCATTAGAGATCCTCCTCGATATCGGTCTCTTTCCACAATGTTTGGGTCCTGAAACCGTGTTCCACGTGCCCTCCAGATGCGAATCCGTCGAGAATTACTCTCCATACCAAATCGGGACTCATCAATGAAAAGAATATTGGCCCACCGTCCGACCGTCCAGGTAATATGTTGACGGCTCCGCTCTGGACGTTCCCTTCTGTGAAGACAGGCCTGAGGTAAACAAACAACAGGTCTCGAACAATAAAGGCCACTAGGATGAAGCCTTCTGTACACCGTTTGCCCCGATACAACACGTCCAGGGTATGCTCGAGGTCAGATGCTAGTTGCAGTGCAGAACTAAGGCGACACCGTCGTGCCCTTGTCCGCCCCCGGTAGTTGAATGGTCAGCGCGACAGATTGTCAATCCTCTGGGCCCGGGTTCGATTCCCCGCTGGGTCGGGGAATTTTCTCCCCCCAGGGACTGGGTGTTGTGCTTTCCTCATCATCACCCTATCATCCTCATCGACTGCAGGTCATCGATGTGGTGTCAAATTGAAAGACCGGCACCTGGCGATCGGCCTGCCCGACGGGGGGCCCTAGCCA
This sequence comes from Schistocerca piceifrons, assembly GCF_021461385.2. Taxonomy (NCBI): domain Eukaryota; kingdom Metazoa; phylum Arthropoda; class Insecta; order Orthoptera; family Acrididae; genus Schistocerca; species Schistocerca piceifrons. The sequence continues at coordinate 1,066,344,602 of NC_060138.1, forward strand.
TACGATTAAATAAATAAATAAATACCGTCGTGCCTTTACAGTCAAATAACGGTCCACTCTTTCTGATGTCACCGGCCCTGTCCTGATCTCCGAGATACAGTTTCGGACTCTATAACTTGCCGCCTGCATCCGAGAAACGACAGAACGATTCACATTAAGCCATTGGGCCACATCAGCTTGCGACTCTCTTGCTTCCATTCTTCACATGGCTGTCCACTGCAGAGAGTCTGTAGGCGTCTTCTCTGTGCCTTAAATGCACCGTCTGGGACTGTGTATACAGCGACTGTGGGTGTTGGACTACCCTGCAAAACTAACCCGCTGACAGGTGCCCTGAAGCCATCACTGGCATCTTCTACGCAGAACACGATCGTAACGACATCTGTTGCAGTATGTATGATTATATCGTGAATTAGACACAGGACGGGGAAATAGCAGTTTTATGCTTTAATTTTGGACACCATTGTACGTATACCAATAAAGTCCCTTTCGAAATATTCTGATGAAATTGCTCGATTTTTAGCAGTTCTATACAAAAAAAGTCGTAGAGGGAGACCAAGAGACGAATACACTAAGCAGATTCAGAAGGATGTAGGCTGCAGTAGGTACTGGGAGATGAAGAAGCTTGCACAGGATAGAGTAGCATGGAGAGCTACATCAAACCAGTCTCAGGACTGAAGACCACAACAACAACAACAACAACAACAACATATACAACCGCTAGCTAGCCGAATGATCCATTACTAATGAGGCCGCATGAATAGACAAGAACGGAAATAGAAGTAAACCTCTGAATTATAGATCCATATCAATGTCATTGACTTCTTGGAGGATATTTTAGAATTTTTATTTCTTCTCGAAAGGACCTTTACGGTAAAATCAGAAAAATTAGCACGCGAAGCCTTACCAAAAATCATTCTTTGAGTCCATAATTCACTCATGGAACAGGAACTGGAGAGTAAAGGGTTCCGTTAACCAAATATGTACGTAGATATAAAACTTTTGTCACTGGGTTACGAATGGTTTAGGTAACAATAACTTTGGCCCAAAATCTTTCTGTTGAAGAAACGAACAGACTGTGAGTTTTAACTTTTCTCTATCCCATTTTCTTGTTCCCATTTGTGAGTGTGATTACTCATCAACCACAGCAGATACCGCACTTGACATCAAATATTTTTTGTTAGAAAAAGAAATTGCGGCACGTTTTCCATACTGAGATTACTTTAAGACCAACATGATAACGGCTGGATGGTTAATAGCATCATATATTCGATGCCATCGACAGAGACGTTTTGGCTGGTTAGCAGATTACTTGTCACGTGAGTTTGCAAAATACCCGATCAGCAACGTATCGCTCCCTTGGGCCAGGTTTCTCTCGTCTGAGGAGCAGGACGTTGTTAATGCATGAATGCCAATCACGTATTTGCAGAACCACTATAAGAAACCTGTTATAATTGGTCGTGTTTCACAGGACTAATTACTTCTCCCTTTTACACCCGTCTCAGATAGCACATCCTGTCTGCGGCTGTTCTAAATAAAAAGGATCGGAGTGGCGTCCGATACGCTTGTTTGTTTTTAATGTTACCTTGCTACTCGAGTAAATGAGTGAACAAAGCACTTATGAACCAAAACGTTATTCCCAGCACAATGTTTCTTTTCTATGAATTTTCCTGTTGGTTGTCTATGTCCTAACCTTGTTCGCACTTACACGTTGGCTCTTTTGACGAGTTTTGGGGATTGTAAAGTTAAACGTGCTATACCAACTACTGTCGCATTTTCCATACACATGAAATGTCGTCACTGTGAAAGCAATATATTGTAGCAGTAACAAATTTTCAGACGAGCCGGGAATTGAACACAGAAGTTAGCTACACAGCTAGATTACAGAATAGGATGGAGGAATCACAATTGTGTGGCTGCAAGGCGGATAAAATGGAAGAGAGTGTTGGATTTATGGAAAGCATAGCAACTGGCGTATGTCGAGCAGGCTTGTAGCAAAATTCATTAATGTAGTTCATTTGTACAAATGTGTAAGCTACATTTTAAAAAGAAAGGGTACCAAGTTTTTGAATGGATCTCGTAATAACAAACTCATTTTGCAAGGTGTCAGTCTAGTTTCTCCGTACTTCTGGTCCTTTTATCTTTTTGCATGTAATTCCGTTGCTTTAAGTTTGTTAACCAAAATTCCGTTCTAGTTTTACCATAGCTTTACATATTATCATAGTTAGTAGCATTTAAACCTATTATTCCTTTTATGATTGATATTTGCTTTCCCCCTCAAGGGCATCGGTAGATGTTTGAAATTAGACTCTCTCGGCGTGTGTTTTGAATGATAAATTCTCGGGTTCCAGCAGGGTACCAGCGTTGAAATTCTGCGTCTTTTGACGAGTATCACACCAATCATAATTAATATGATATAATATGTAATAATAAATGAGTTACATAAATAAAATCTGTATTTCGAACTAATAAATTTGTTCTGTATTTGTTTCTCATATCATTTTACTACAAAATATTTATTTAAAGTAAAGCATATATTTCATATTATCATATGTTATTTTTCCTCAAAAATGGTATTGCATTGCAGCTATTCGAGACAGAAACTTATTACTCACTTCAAGGTAGTTTAGTTCCTGAAGTCGGGTTAAAACAAAGAAACAGCATTTTAAAAATGGATGGCAGACTCGAGATTACAAAGAAGTAAAACACAACAGAAAGCATAGTCTGTTGGGAATGCACGTCATCTTGGTTATTCAGAAAGTGTACTATAGGAAAAGAAACCTCGCTGACATTGCATTGTTCTAAGAGGAGTCATCAGATTTATTCTGCACAACATTTCAACGTCATTCCTTTTCTTCGGCAAGTGATCTGAAGTATTCTAAAGCACTGAAAGCAAAAAAGAAAATTCAACTTCCAGTACTTCAATTGTTGGCGAATGGTATGGAGATAAACTAAAACAAATGTCTCTCTCTCTTTTCGTTGTCTCACAGCTATAAGACAATTATTGGTAATGTATATTGACTGCGACTTTTTCGTTTCAGTCAGATCGGAACTTAGTTTTTAAAAATCTGTTCCATTTACTAGAAGCATTCTAAGCCAGTTTTACTCTTATATTTATTTATGCCCGTGTCGTCAACTATTTGCTTCATGGAAACTATCCTAAATGGAAAAGTTATCAATTAGTTCGAAGACTGCATTGTTAATCTGAACTATTTTCTTTTAGATGCCTTTCTTACACATTATTTTAATTTTGCTCTGTTCAGAAACAGCCCATTGTAATCACCAAGCGTTCTCCATTAATTCTTGTTTCATCTTTTTTTCCCAGTTCACGAAGGAGAAAAATTCCTCTAGCGTTGTTGAGAATAGTCTGGAAATGTGGAATCTTCTTACATGATTTCTCTTGTAATTCCAAATTTCTTACAAGCGTCTGAAGTTGTCGCATTGCTGTATATGTTATTCAGTGTATAAACGTACGGAACCAGCGTCTTATTTCTTAACGGCTGTTAGCATGAATTTTGTGGAAATGTGTCAGAAAACTTTCTCATCGTATACGAATACTTGGAAAAGTATTAATTCATATTCATGGCTCCTGTAGTAATTTTTTTCAGGACTTGTAAATGATCCATTGCTTCACATCCATTTCAAAGCGGCTTGTTCTTCTGATTAAAATGCAGCTGGTGCAACCCTGAATGAACATTTATTATATTACTTTACAGAGAGAAATAGTTGACACGTCTGTTGCAGCTCTCGCACAAAGCAGAAGTTCTGTGAATACAACTTCCTGAAAGCTTTCTTCTATGCCATATCGAAATGCCTTGCGTTATTTTATTAGACTTCGGTCTTTTAGCTTCTCATAAAATTTTGTAAACCACTCTGAGCAACGCACGTTAAAAGTATACTTAAATAAGAAGTTACATGTGGACGTAAAAAAACTGGCATTTATGGGGGAATCTCATCAAGGTCTGCAGGTTTCTTACTTCGTAAACCCTGTAAACTAATCAGTACCGGTATAGCAAAGTCCGAGAAAGGGTGGACAACAGTAGGTTTTTCAAAGTCTGCTTAAAATATGCTTGGATATCAACTTTCGCGTGATATGCCTTAGGTGGCAAATAAAGGCTGGTGAAAGGAATAGCTCTGGACTTTAAAAGGAATCGCCCCAGAGTTCGGCTGATGTGATTTAAGGTACAACGTACAATCTAAATCAAGGCTTTGAATCGTGCGCTTCACAAATTCTACTACAATGCATTAAGCAACGCGCGACGTTGCTCAACCTACAACGTGCTACTCTTTAATAGCTGGTCATTAAGAACACGGGTATGCAACTATTCATACAGTAGTGTAACTAGTACTTGAAGCAGATGCAATTCTTTAGCCAATTCCTGTACCTACACGTGATTGTCTTGCCGCTGTGACGATCGGGAGAGGTTGATGACCGCGTTACACGAACGTCGTTAAAACACACGGCTGCCACTTGAGTAAATATTTGCAGACGCTGGATGCGACTGGCCGTCGGGAAGAAACCGTCCCTGTGTCTCGCTAGGGAGCAGTGTAGACGTGTCTGAGTTTGCGAGCGGCGAATTTCAAGTCGTCGTCTGTTCCTTAGCGGTGAGGTCACCCCAAAGCATAAACAGCTTGCTGTGCGACTAAAAAAGATTTCAAGGGTTTGCCGAAACGCTGAATTTCGAATAACAGATACAGCCACGGTAATGCGTTCTCTCCGTGACTTAAGATGACAAACACGGGTCACAACCCACGCCTGCATTCTGCTGATCACGGCTTCGATAAAACGACACAACAAGGTCTTGGTTTCTGCGACAACTTCTTCTCGCCTCCATAAAGGAGTCTGTATGTATGTGGATTGCGAGAAAGATATTGTAGCAAACCGAAGGAAGAGTTGCGGTAGGCTATATGTAACGCGTGACAGTGTTGATTTTATTGCACTTTCGCAGTCGCGGCGTATTTCGAGTGCCATTATACGGTTCAGTTTTCATTAGCTGGATTACCTGGTAGGACTTGTCAGAATATAAGAATAACAAAGGAGAAAAACAATGCCTTTACTTCTATTCCGCAGAAATTAGCATTTACTCATAAACTGAATTTCGGCTTCTTTAGCCAAGTGTCAACTGTCTCGACCTCAGAGAAAGTAACTGTAGACTGAGGTATTAAGTCATACGGGAAGTATGAAATCTACAGATTTGTAGTTAATTTTCTGTACTGATTCCATAGAAATGAATATAGTTTATAGTTAAAAATATGTATATGAATTGGTCGATTTTGCAGACATACATTTTGAATGCACCAAAATCGACGAAACATGCTTCTGATAAAGTTAACCGTGTCTCAGAACCGAAATACCTGGGATAAGTAATAGAAATCAGTGGATTAACTTGCAAATGAAAGCAGGACCAGAAAGCTTTATGTGGCGTTCCAGCTCATAAAGGGCAAGCTCAATGAAACAGTTTTCTTTAATTTTTTATTTTTTATTTTAAGCCATCAGTCTCCTGACTGGTTTCATGCGAACCGTCATGAATTCCTCTCCTGTATCATACTTTTCATCTCGGAGTAGCAATTGTAACCTACATCCTCAGTTATTTGCTGAATATATCCCAGCCTCTGCCTTCCTCTACAGTTTTTACCCCCAGCAGCTCGCTCTAGTGCCATGGAAGTCATACCCTGATGCCTTAACATACGTCCAACCATCCTGTTCCTTCATCTTCTCAGCTTTTTCCACAGATTCCTTTCCCCACCGATTGCACACAGAATCCCCTCATTTCTTACCTTGTAAGTCTCCCTGATTTTCAACATTCTTCTATCGCACCACACCTCAGATGCTTCCATCCTCTTCTGTACCGGTTTTACCACAGTACATGTTTCACTACCATACAATGCTGTGCTCCAAACGTACATTCTCAGAAATTTCTTTCTAAAATAAAGGCCTCGATAGTGAGTGTTCATCGGAGGTGAGGGTATCATCTGGAGTGCCCCAGGGAAGTGTGGTAGGTCCGCTGTTGTTTTCTATCTACATAAATGATCTTTTGGATAGGGTGGATAGCAATGTGCGGCTGTTTGCTGATGATGCTGTGGTGTACAGGAAGGTGTCGTCGTTGAGGGACTGCACGAGGATACAAGATGACTTGGACAGGATTTGTGATTGGTGTAAAGAATGACAGCTAACTCTAAATATAGATAAATGTAAATTAATGCAGATGAATAGGAAAAAGAATCCCGTAATGTTTGAATACTCCATTAGTAGTGTAGCTCTTGACACAGTCACGTCGATTAAATATTTGGACGTAGCATTGCAGAGCGATATGAAGTGGGACAAGCATGTAATGGCAGTTGTGGGGAAGGCGGATAGTCGTCTTCGGTTCATTGGTAGAATTTTGGAAAGATGTGGTTCATCTGTAAAGGAGATCGCTTCTAAAACACTAATACGACCTATTCTTTGAGTACTGCTCGAGCGTTTGGGATCCCTATAAGGTCGGATTGAGGGAGGACATAGAAGCAATTCAGAGGCAGGCTGCTAGATTTGTTACTGGTGGGTTTGATCATCACGCGAATGTTACGGAAATGCTTCAGGAACTCGGGTGGGAGTCTCTGGTGGAAAGGAGGCGTTCTTTTAGTGAATCGCTACTGAGGAAATCTAGAGAACGAGCATTTGAGGCTGACTGAAGTACAATTTTACTGCCGCAAGATTACATTTCGCTGAAAGACCACAAAGATAAGAGAGATTAGTGCTCGTACAGAGGCTTATAGGCAGTCATTTTTCCCTCGTTCTGTTTGGGAGTGGAACAGGGAGAGAAGATGCTAGTTGTGGTACGAGGTACCCTCCGCCAAGCACCGTATGGTGGATTGCGGAGTATATATGTAGATGTAGATGTAGATACTACACACATCAAATAAAGTTTTGCATCACCCCGGATATTGTATCACAGTCACAGTCTCTTTGACTGTTCAGAGATGTCACTAAACCCGCCCAAAGATGTAAACAACCATGCATGAGCAGCGCAGGTGGTCCGACAGCTGATCAGTTCCAGTCACTCCACCAGGAAGGAGGTACAAGGCTCGTGTTGCCTAGACGGTCAATACCGTGGTTCGATCGCGTCCACATTCTTACTTTGTGCCATGAAGGCCACTCAACAAGGCAGGTGTCCAGATGTCTCAAAGTGAACCATTGCGATGTTGTTCGGAGATGGAGGAGATACAGAGAGACAGGAACTGTCGTTGACATGCAGGCGCTGACTCTGGCATCCATTCGATCGTACACGTGGCGAATACTGTCCTGGGATGCGTTATGCCACGGCTGCCCGACTTTTTCACATAGTCGTTCTTTGCCGAGTGGCACGGATCACTTCTGGTCCCATCATATCCCACACGTGCTCGACTGGAGACAAGTTCGAAGATCGTATTGCTGCACGTCTTGCGGAGCATGTTGAGTTTCATGGGCAGCATGTGACGATCATTATCCTGTTGGACATCATGTTCCAAGAACAGTAAAAGAACAGGTCTAACAACTCTCTGCATGTATCGAGCGCTGGTTAGCGTCGCTCCAGAAACACCAAAGGTGAACGAGAGTTGAACCATATCGCACCTCAGACCAGAAGGCCTGGGGGTAGGGCCACTGTGTCTTGCACGAATGCACTCTACGTGACAGTGCTCACCAGACCTACGTCGAACGTGCAAACGATCATCATTTGTTTGTAGGTGAATACCATGGAGCGCCATTCCATCTCCCAAACTATCCTCTGACGGCAGCAGTCGAGCCGTCACGTCAGTGCTGTGGCGTGAGTGAAGATGGGCTAGACGTGTGCTTGCCCATAGTCCTACTGCCAATAATCAGTTAATAGTTTTATCTATGCTGTGGCAGCTGTACGATCTGCCACTGCTACGCTTACAGTACGACGATCCTGCCGGGCGTCTGTGCTGCGTGGACGTCCAGAACCTCATCTACGGGTGTGAGAGTTTTCACGAGACCAGTGATACCAGCATCCTTGCACAACTGACGCAGCATGTCCGTCTGGTGTGGCAGTTATCCGAAACGACCATCCCGCCATTTGGTAGGCCACAATTTGACTCCTGTAGCAAGCACGAATGCGTCTCCGTAGCATGATTGTCTGATTGCTTCACACGGTTGCATCTCACTGAGTCTACTGGCTGTGAGCATTCCCTATTAAAGGACAGACAGAGATGGCACCCTGGTAACTATGCCACTATGCTTTCTGTTGGCGGAACAAACACTGGTAGCAGTTACTTCTGTAAAATATCTCGGAGTATGCGTACGGAACGGTTTGAAGTGGAATGATCATATAAAATTAATTGTTGGTAAGGCAGGTATCAGGTTGAGATTCATTGGGAGAGTCCTTAGAAAACGTAGTCCATCAACAAAGGAGGTGGCTTACGAAAACCTCGTTCGACCTATACTTCAGTAATGCTCATCAGTGTGGGATCCGTACCAGATCGGGTTGACGGAGGACATAGAGAAGATCCAAAGAAGAGCGGCGCGTTTCGTCACAGGGTTATTTGGTAAGCGTGACAGCGTTACGGAGATGTTTAGCAGACTCAAGTGGCAGACTCTGCAAGAGAGGCGCTCTGCATCGCGGTGTAGCTTGCTATCGAGGTTTCGAGAGGGTGCTTTTCTGGATGAGGTATCGAATATATTGCTTCCCCCTACTTCTACCTCCCGAGGAGATCACAAATGTAAAATTAGAGAGATTCGAGCGCGCACGGAGGCTTTCCGGCAGTCGTTCTTCCCGCGGACCATACGCGACTGGAAGAGAAAAGGGAGGTAATGACAGTGGCACGTAGGGTGCCCTCCGCCACACACCGCTGGGTGGCTTGCGGAGTATAAATGTAGATGTAGATGACGTTGAAACCATCATCGACATACCTAATATCCCCCTTAGGACAAATGCCATCATCGGATCAAAATCGACATCGTCTTTCCAGGCGTACTAATTTTTTTCCTGGCGGTATATTAAGTTGGTGTCTAATATTAAATGCTTCATCAGATCACAACGTTAATCATTGCATTATCCACGTAAGGAGACTGCAGCGCCATTGCTCGTCACTCACGTGGTTGCAACGTTTTCTTGTCATCTGCAATGTTTTCCCGAATTATTCCCATATTGTGATCATTACTGGCTTCATGGGAGTTTACTGCTGTATTACTCTGCTGGTTTGGCAAGCACTGTCTGCTTGCCGTCACTTCCAGAAGCTGTTGGAGGAAGGATCGCTGTTGGCGCCGCAGAGGCTGGAGTCGCCAGCCGTCGCCAGCGCAGGTCCCCCCGTCATTTGTCTTGCTCCCCTCGCTCCTACATTATGCATTGACTCGGTTGCAAACCTGCCGAGAACTTGCCTCCGACTGCCGGATGCTTATTCTAATCGGCCACGCGTATTAATTAATACATGCAGCGAACCGCCTCGTGCAGACGTCGAATCCGAAATTAACCAGCAGCCCCATCCGAGCTCTTTGCATTATATCTCTACCAGGAACGAAGGAGATTTCGCGGTCTTCATTCCTTTCCATGTCTCTAGGAGTAAATGCACGTGCTCTGCCATGACAAAGTGAACAACATTAATTCATTTGTCTGCGGATGTAAATGTTAGATAACGTAGACATTTCAGGTCTCTAAAGCACGTACACTTGCGAGATTTTCTGTCAATTCCAGAGGGACGGACTGGAGAAGTTAGTCATCGGTGATGAGTGTACCATCCTTACGCACACTGCTCTCAGACTTTTTTTTTCATTCAGCACGTATCGACAGAAATGACTTCGTTGTAAAGGAGCTAGTTAAACTGCAATAGTAAAACTCCGTATCTATCACAATACTGAACGCTAAACGTTTCTGATGCTAGACTGACGTTTTATCCACCGTAAATGATTAATATCATCCTGATTGGATGAGGTATAAAATAACATCAGCATTAGAGAGTCAGTGAACAAATTCTTGATTAGTTACTGGTTGGGGTGCAATATGTAGCAATACATTATGTTAGTATTTAGACACATCACGTTTACAGTGTTCCATATACCGTCGTCAACATCAACAGTGTCTTGCTTGGCCAAAAAGTGAACCACACAGAAGACATAGTCGGATATCAGCGTACCTCCGTACATGTACACAAAATCATTTCCGGAAAGCGTTTGACACCTTGCAGACTGTTAACGAAGGTACGAATTCATGGAATAGGTTCCCATGTATGTGATTGTCTCGTAGACTTCTTAAGTGATAGAGCTCAGTACGTTGTCCTCGACGGCAAGTGTTGATCAGAGACAAGAGTATCATCAGGAGTGCCCCAGGGACGTGTGATAGGGCCGCTGTTGTTATCTATATACCGGGTGATCAAAAAGTCAGTATAAATTTGAAAACTTAATAAATCACGGAATAATGTAGATAGAGAGGTAAAAATTGACGCACATGCTTGGAATGACATGGGGTTTTATTAGAGCCAAAAAAAAACCAACGTTCACAAAATGTCCGACAGATGGCGCTGGACAGCTACCGTGACGGGTGAGAGCTACACCGATATGTTACAGAATCGCACCATCCCCAGCCTGGCTGATAAACACCGGCTGGAACGTACGATGTTTATGCAGGATGGTGCTCCACGCCATATTGCTAGATGCGTGAAAGATCTCTTGCCCGCATCGTTTGGTGATGATCGTGTGCTCAGCCGCCACATTCGTCATGCTTGGCCTCCCAGGTCCCCAGACCCCAGTCCGTGCGATTATTGGCTTTGGGGTTACCTGAAGTGATCGACCAACATCTCTAGGGGTGCTGAAAGACATCCGACGCCAATGCCTCACCATAACTCCGGACATGCTTTACAGTGCTGTTCACAACATTATTCCTCGACTACAGCTATTGTTGAGGAATGATGGTGGACATATTCAGCATTTCCTGTAAAGAACATCATCTTTGCTTTGTCTTACTTTGTTATGCTAATTATTGCTATTCGGATCAGATGAAGCGCCACCTGCCGGACATTTTTTGAACTTTTGTATTTTTTTTGGTTCTAATAAAACCCCATGTCATTCCAACCATCCTGTTCCTTCATCTTCTCAGTTTTTTTTCCATAGATTCATTTCCTCACCGATTCTACGCAGAATCTCTTCATTTCTTACCTTGTTAGTCTCCCTGATTGTCAACGTTCTTCTATCGCACCACACCTCAGATGCTTCCATCCTCTTCTGTACCGGTTTTACCACAGTACATGTTTCACTACCATACAATGCTGTGCTCCAAACGTACATTCTCAGAAATTTCTTCCTCAAATTAAGGCCTGTGTTAGATACTACACACATCAAATAAAGTACCTCTCTATCTACATTATTCCGTGATTTATTCAGTTTTCAAATTTATGCTGACTTTTTGATCACCCGGTACATAAATGATTTAGCGGTCAGGGTGGGAGGCAATCTGAGGTTGTTTGCTGATGATGCTGTGATGTACAGAAAGCTGTGAATTTAAGTGACTGTAGTAGGATACAAGATGGCGTAGAAGAAATTGCTTTATGGTGTGATGAATGTTAGCTAACTCTAAGTATTGAAAAATGTAAGTCAAAGCGGATTAGCAGGAAAATAATCCCGTAATAGTGTCCTGCCTGACACAGTCACGTCGATTAAAGAACTGGATACAAAGTTGTAAAGCGATGTGAAAAGAGAATAGCGTGTTAGGACTGTGGTAGGGAGAGCGAATGGGTGACTTCGGTTTATTGGGAGAATTTTCGGAAAGTGTCGCTCATATGTAAAGAAGACCGCATATAGAGCGCTAGTGCGACCTATTCTTGAGTGCTGCTCGAGTGTTTGGGAACCATACGAGGTGGAATTAAAGGAAGATATCGAGGCAATTCAGAGGCTAGTTGCTAGATTTGTTATCGGTACCTTCGGACAACACGTAAGTGTTACAGAAATGCTTCGAGAGCTCAGATGGGAATCCCTGGAGAGAAGGAAACGTTCTTCTCGAGGAACACTATTGAGATAATTCAGAGAACCGGCATTTAGAGTTAGCTGCAGAACGATTCTACTGCCACCACATAGATTGTGCGTAAGGACAACGAAGATAACATACGATAACATGCTCGTACGGAGGCATATAGAGAGTCGGTTTTCCTTCGCTCTATTTGCAAGTGGAGCAGGAAATAAGACTAGTAGTGGTACAGGATACCCTCTGCCAAGCGCCGTACATTGGTTTGCGGACTATCTATGTAGATCTACTTGATGTAGAGGTGTGTAAATGATCAGAGTTGCAATTCTCTTTGAAAAGCAGAACAGCAACCAGAGTGCATTAGTGTTGTTCATGCTTATTGTTGTTCCAGGCCCGGTAGGGCAAATAAGGGTCGTAAACAGTATCAAATGTTGAGTGATCTCCGTGAAGCACACAAATATGCCGTTTACTCGTGTGAGACAGCATAATGAACACCTGACAGTCTGAAAGGGGCCTTATTTTGGATCTCCATTTGGCCTGCAGGTCGAATCGTGAAGATTTGTGGGGCATTCGAATGTGACAGTAGCCCGATGTTGGACTGCTTGGGAACTTGAAGTCAGCCATACTTTTCGTTAAGGCTCTGGTGGGCCAGATCTGACCACCACATGGGAGGATCGCCGTACTGTGACCCCTTCACATCTGCGCCGGCTATTCCAGAACAAGTAAGAGATTCCCTGCAATATTCTGTCCCCCACACCGTTTGTCGGGGACTGGCAGCAGCCGGATTACTGGATTACCGTCGCATGCGAAGGATACCGTCAACACCCAACACAAACGGCTTTGTTTGGAGTGATGCCGTGATCGGTAAGCATGGACTAGCGAAGAATGATGCCGCATTGTACTCAGCTCTGCACTAACATGAACGACCGCCGTCGGCCGGTATTTCGGCGATGTTGGGGGAGGTTCCATTCTTCCAATGTTTCAGAGGGATACAACAGTGTTGCTCGTGGGGTCACGGCGTTGGCTGGTAGTGACTGAAGGAGGTCTGATGGCACAACGGTACCCTCATGGACAGCCTCATCACTAGGCACGTGTGTCTATGAGCTGTCTGCATGATGTTGAGGAACTTCCCTGGCTAACAAGAACCCTAGGTCAGTTCCCGATAGATGGCATTTGCGACCAGCTAGGACCGCCATCTCTGTCCCAGTGCCAGTATCCAGAATATCCAGGACCAGTTACTCAGATGTGGAACAGCTGGTCTCAGGAAAGGATACAACGGCATTATGAAACCCTTCCCAGCCATATCAGGGCATGCATTCAGGACAGAGGGGGTGCAACGTCATATTGACAATTGAGCTCATACTGCTATGTTCTTTGTTATGTCTCACTGAAATAACGTCCGCCCCGGTAGCTGAGTGGTCAGCGTGACGGAATGTCAATCCTAAGGGCCCGGGTTCGATTCCCGGCTGGGTCGGAGATTTTCTCCGCTCAGGGACTGGGCGTTGTGTTGTCCTAATCATCATCATTTCATCCCCATCGTCGAAGTGGCATCAAATCGAAAGACCTGCACCAGGCGAACGGTCTACCCGACGGGAGGCCCTAGCCACACGACATTTCATTTCATTTCACTGAAATAACATCACATACCTTCTCAATTCCTAAAGTGTCATTTTGGAACTTCCTGGTAGATTAAAACTGTGTGCAGGACCGAGACTCGAACTCGGGACCTTTGCTTATCACGGAAAAGTGCTCTATCAACTGAGCTACACAAGCACGAGTCAAGACCCGTCCTCACAGCTTTACTTCCTCCAGTATCTCATATCCAACCTTCTAAACTTCACAGACGCTCTCCTTGGTAGAGCACTTGCCCGCGAAAGGCAAAGGTCTCGAGTTCGAGTCTAGGTCCAGCACGCAGTTTTAATCTGTCAGGAAGTTCCATATCAGCGCACAGTGCGCTGCAGAGTGAAAATTTCATTCTTCAAGTACCATTTTGTTTCCTCCTCCCCTTCTGGGTGCTTTGCTTTTTTTAATATATTAATTGCTAGATAAAGGCTTCTAGAGGCGGCAGGGAGCTGGTTGTTGAGTGGTAAGGTACAGGGACCACAGAATAATGCATACTTGGAAAGTCGTTTATTACCAGAAACAATAAAGTTCTCTACAGTGAGAAGATACACCATTTAATAGGGGGAGCGCTGACGGCTGGGGAGTAAGACAGTTAAAGTCAAGGTTCATCACATCAATAAATATAGCCCTTAAAATGCAAGGGAGCAAGATGTCAAAATACAAGAACAGCCCACGTTGACAGGCCAAAATAAAATCATCAAAATAAGTTGAAGTACTAACAGTAAAATTGTTTACTGCCATACGGCGTTGCTCGTTAATAGCCAGTAGGGTTAAGAATATTAACAGATCAAGCTAATAAGTACACTTCGCAACTGCACATACAGCTTAAGACCCAATGATAAATGCCTACTAAGACGAAACTAAAATAATTTTACATTCAAGTTTAATTAAGGAACACGATGCATCACCAAAGACTATTTTACGATAACACTGACCAATCTCACGTGAACAGAATTTTACTAAAAGGAACTTTAATAACATTTAAGACAGATGCAGAATAACTGCCGGCGGTCATGCAAACAAGCTTTTCTAATGGCGAAGGTGCTTTGGCATCCACATCAAATATGGTTAAAATACAAGAGATTCATTGGTAACGATACTGAGGAACCTTGAGCTTACGACACCACGGGCAGGTATGTTATCAGGCTTATAAACAGACTGAGCTTTACGGCGCAATGGCCGACCAAAACGCTAGGCGGTGTTGCTTATGTTTACTTAAGCGGGATTTATAAGAAATCAGTTGTATTAAATGATATACAACTGTACTGTAGAACACCGAAGCAAGGCAGACGCTTAATCTCAGAGGTTAGAAGTTAGCAAACTATGGCAGCTGCCGACCAAATACACAGGTGGAATTAGCTAAGCTCATTGGGCAGAAATGGCAAATAAAGAAATCACGACAGTTATTACATAGGCGGATAGTTCGGAAAGTAGCTAATGACAAGTAATGCCGATCTACTAGAATCACCTGGTCAGCTATCTTACCAAAATAGATACCTTTTGTGCAGATGTACGAGGAATTTACGTTCCAAAATGATTTGGTGAATGTCAGAAAACCATCAAAAGCATACAGTGAGGCCCCTTTCCAGGTTTGCCTCTGGATTCGATATACACGACATTACATAATGACTTACCTGACCTGTAACACACGCACATAAGCAAAGATAAACACTGTTCTGATAAAATACTAACTGCCAGTGAACAAAGCAAGTTTGGCAAGCACTGGAAACGTTAAACGCTATTACAGTAGAATAGGTACAGCAATGAATAAAACAATATTGCTAAGCTTATACTTAACCTCAACAGTAAGTGCATTAAACACTATTCTAATAAAATGCTAAAAACATCAATGAATCAAAGGAGGTCGGAGAGCATTAAATAAATAATACGCCAGGTAGGTAGCTTGAAATTAGCCTTGAGAAAAGGCGAGGTCTTGCGTAAACAAACAACGCAGCCACACTACCCAATAACGTGTCGAGTAAACAAAAAAAATTAAATTGTACGCCACGTTCGCCACAAATAGCGAATACGTGTCCAAAAGGATCGGCTAAATACAGCCTGGTAGAAAAATTCAAACGAGCGCTTTCGCCCACAACAGGAAACCCGAGCAACGACCTCAAATACCATCGAGACCCGAAAGGAACCAGGATGCAGTGGGTCACACATCAGCAAAGCACAAAATTACTAACCGTTACAAAAGGTCGCAATTACAGGCATGCAATGGTTCCCCGAGCTGGCTCGCTTCCTCCAACGACAGAGTAGCTGACAGCTGAACTCCACCCGGCGAGGTAACGTCAGTGACATTCCACTGTCCAGGCTGACACCCCAGTTAGACTGAGACGACAAAAGTCGTGGAATAACTCTTAATATTGTGTCTGACTTCCTTTGCCTGGTTTGGTGCAGCATTCGACGAGGCATGGATTCAACAAGTCGCCGCAAGTTCCCTGCAGAAAAGTTGAGCCATTCTGTCTCTATAGCCGTCCATCATTGCGAAAGTGATGCCAATGCAGGATTTGGTGCATGAACAGACCTCTCGATTATGTCGCATAAATGTTCGATGGGATTCATACTGTGTGATCTGGGTGGCTAAATCATTCACCTGAATTGTCCAGAATGTTCTTCAAACGAATCACGAACAGTTGTGGTCCGGTGACATAGCACGTTGTCATCCATAAAAGTACCATCGTTGTTTGTGATCATGAAGTCCATGACTGGCTGCATCTGGTCTCCAAATAGAAAATAATCGGTGGACCAGATGACCCCGAGCATTCCATGTAAACACAGCCCACATCGTTATGAAGCCACCACTATCTTGCGCAGTGCCTTGTTGGGTGGATGGTTTCCTGGGGACTGCGTCACACTCTACCATCAGCTCTTACCAACTGAAATCGGGACTCACATGACCAGACCACCGTTTTCGAGTTGTCTAGAGTCCAACCGATATGGTCACGAACCCAAGAGAGGCGCTGCAGGCGATGTCGTGATGTTAGCAGAGGCACTCGTGTCGGTCGTCTGCTGCCATAGCCCATTAACGCCATAGTCTGCAGCTCGTGGTCGTGTGGTAGCGTTCTCGCTTCCCACGCCCGGGTTCCCGGGTTCGATTCCCGGCGGGGTCAGGGATTTTCTCTGCCTCGTGATGACTGGGTGTTGTGTGATGTCCTTAGGTTAGTTAGGTTTAAGTAGTTCTAAGTTGTAGGGGACTGATGACCATAGATGTTGAGTCCCATAGTGCACAGAGCCATTTGAACCCATTAACGCCACATTTCGCCGCATTGTCCTAACGGATGTATTCGTCTTACGTCCCACATTGATTTCTGCGGTTATTTCCATGGGTGTTGCTTGTCTTTTAGCACTGAAAACTCTGCTTGTCTGCTAGCTACTCTACATAAACGACGCTGCTCTCGGCCGTTAAATGAAGGTCGTTAGCCACTGCGTTGTCCGTGGTGAGAGGTAATACCTGAAATTTGGTATTCTCGATACACTCTCGACATTGTGGGTCTCGGAATATTGAATACCCTAACGATTTCCTAACTGTAATGTCCTATACGACTAGCTCCAACTACCGTTCTGCGTTCAAAGTCTGTTACTTCCCGTCTTGCGGCCATGATCACATCGGACACCTTACCATATGAATCACCTGAGTACAAATGACAGCTCCACCAATGCATTGCCCCTTTACGCCTTGTGCACGCGATAATAACGCCATGTATATATGTGCGTATCGCTGTCCCATGATTTTTGTCAGCTCAGAGTATGTTCGGCCCAACATAGCGTTCCATAAACCCGGAGCTCCAACTCTCCATGCCACTGCCAGCAATTCACTCCCCCCACCCGTTGTTTGCGGAGCACTCCATGACGTCATCCAGCAACGGGCAGAGATATAAACAGACCAGGTAAAACTGATTACTGAGCGCCAAGGATGTCGCGCCCGCACCTCACTCCTCTCTACTCATTAAGTCAGCATCCCCGTTGCTCCTGCATGTTCTCTAATGTCATCTACCCACATTCCATTAGGTCCTGGTCACTCCTTAGCTCCCTTAGCTCTTGGTATCCGGCAAAAAACTCCCTTCGTCCACCCACATTCGTTCACCTGGCTACGTGATCCGATCATCTACAATTAATAGGGAAGTATAACCACTACAGTCTGTTCCCTAAGCCATTTTATTTTTTGCTTTCCTGCCTGTGTTAGTGAATTCCAACATGTACTTCTGTATGGCTAGCTGAAAAATCCTCAGTTTTAGTAGTGATCTCGAAATAACTTACTGCCGTAAGTCAAAATTGGTACTATATGCTGAAAGTAACCTTTCCACAGCAGACAAGTAGGATCGTTAGTTTTAAAGACACAACCCATTGTACTAATAGCAGCCAAAGTTACTTTTACACTACTGTTTATTTATTTTGCTGTCCATCCAGTTATTGCCTTCAGCACCCCTAGTATGAAATACTATAAAGTGATTTAAATCTTTATCTCCCTGCGGCCACATTCCCATAACCTACTACAACTTTTACTACGCAATAATAATCATGACTGTATGATACATCCTTGAACATACATTTTCAAGCGTCCAAAAATGTGTTTTATATTCGGAACGTTTGTCCGGGCTTGTATGGCGGACAGAGAGCAGGGACTGTCGGTATGGCTACATTACCTATACCTTTAACTCGTAAATATTTTCAGTTACAGTAAGCACGTTAGGCCATAGCAGCAATAGGTAAAATCAAAATTCAAGGCGACAATGACAAATGTGTTTGTGTCATTTCGGTAAGTATACTTGTTCAGAAAAAAACTTGTACGATGGAATACTTCAGTGGTCGCGGTTATAGCGTATGAGAACGCTGTATACATTATCCAAGTAATAAGTACTTCAAACAAAAAGAAACTGAATTTGTAATAAGATGATATGAAAAAAGAATCTCTTATTCGTGATTAATAAGTTAGCTTCGTAAAATATAGGCACCTGTGATGCCCGTTTTCCTATAATACACTCCTGGAAATGGAAAAACAAACACATTGACACCGGTGTGTCAGACCCACCATACTTGCTCCGGACACTGCGAGAGGGCTGTACAAGCAATGATCACACGCACGGCACAGCGGACACACCAGGAACCGCGGTGTTGGCCGTCGAATGGCGCTAGCTGCGCAGCATTTGTGCACCGCCGCCGTCAGTGTCAGCCAGTTTGCCGTGGCATACGGAGCTCCATCGTAGTCTTTAACACTGGTAGCATGCCGCGACAGCGTGGACGTGAACCGTATGTGCAATTGACGGACTTTGAGCGAGGGCGTATAGTGGGCATGTGGGAGGCCGGGTGGACGTACCGCCGAATTGCTCAACACGTGGGGCGTGAGGTCTCCACAGTACATCGATGTTGTCGCCAGTGGTCGGCGGAAGGTGCACGTGCCCGTCGACCTGGGACCGGACCGCAGCGACGCACGGATGCACGCCAAGACCGTAGGATCCTACGCAGTGCCGTAGGGGACCGCACCGCCACTTCCCAGCAAATTAGGGACACTGTTGCTCCTGGGGTATCGGCGAGGACCATTCGCAACCGTCTCCATGAAGCTGGGCTACGGTCCCGCACACCGTTAGGCCGTCTTCCGCTCACGCCCCAACATCGTGCAGCCCGCCTCCAGTGGTGTCGCGACAGGCGTCAATAGAGGGACGAATGGAGACGTGTCGTCTTCAGCGATGAGAGTCGCTTCTGCCTTGGTGCCAATGATGGTCGTATGCGTGTTTGGCGCCGTGCAGGTGAGCGCCACAATCAGGGCTGCATACGACCGAGGCACACAGGGCCAACACCCGGCATCATGGTGTGGGGAGCGATCTCCTACACTGGCCGTACACCACTGGTGATCGTCGAGGGGACACTGAATAGTGCACGGTACATCCAAACCGTCATCGAACCCATCGTTCTACCATTCCTAGACCGGCAAGGGAACTTGCTGTTCCAACAGGACAATGCACGTCCGCATGTATCCCGTGCCACCCAACGTGCTCTAGAAGGTGTAAGTCAACTACCTTGGCCAGCAAGATCTCCGGATCTGTCCCCCATTGAGCATGTTTGGGACTGGATGAAGCGTCGTCTCACGCGGTCTGCACGTCCAGCACGAACGCTGGCCCAACTGAGGCGCTAGGTGGAAATGGCATGGCAAGCCGTTCCACAGGACTACATCCAGCATCTCTACGATCGTCTCCATGGGAGAATAGCAGCCTGCATTGCTGCGAAAGGTGGATATACACTGTACTAGTGCCGACATTGTGCATGCTCTGTTGCCTGTGTCTATGTGCCTGCAACAGGCAACAGAGCATGCACAATGTCGGCACTAGTACAGTGTATATCCACCTTTCGCAGCAATGCAGGCTGCTATTCTCCCATGGAGACGATCGTAGAGATGCTGGATGTAGTCCTGTGGAACGGCTTGCCATGCCATTTCCACCTGGCGCCTCAGTTGGACCAGCGTTCGTGCTGGACGTGCAGACCGCGTGAGACGACGCTTCATCCAGTCCCAAACATGCTCAATGGGGGACAGATCCGGAGATCTTGCTGGCCAGGGTAGTTGACTTACACCTTCTAGAGCACGTTGGGTGGCACGGGATACATGCGGACGTGCATTGTCCTGTTGGAACAGCAAGTTCCCTTGCCGGTCTAGGAATGGTAGAACGATGGGTTCGATGACGGTTTGGATGTACCGTGCACTATTCAGTGTCCCCTCGACGATCACCAGTGGTGTACGGCCAGTGTAGGAGATCGCTCCCCACACCATGATGCCGGGTGTTGGCCCTGTGTGCCTCGGTCGTATGCAGCCCTGATTGTGGCGCTCACCTGCACGGCGCCAAACACGCATACGACCATCACTGGCATCAAGGCAGAAGCGACTCTCATCGCTGAAGACGACACGTCTCCATTCGTCCCTCCATTCACGCCTGTCGCGACACCACTGGAGGCGGGCTGCACGATGTTGGGGCGTGAGCGGAAGACGGCCTAACGGTGTGCGGGACCGTAGCCCAGCTTCATGGAGACGGTTGCGAATGGTCCTCGCCGATACCCCAGGAGCAACAGTGTCCCTAATTTGCTGGGAAGTGGCGGTGCGGTCCCCTACGGCACTGCGTAGGATCCTACGGTCTTGGCGTGCATCCGTGCGTCGCTGCGGTCCGGTCCCAGGTCAACGGGCACGTGCACCTTCCGCCGACCACTGGCGACAACATCGGTGTACTGTGGAGACCTCACGCCCCACGTGTTGAGCAATTCGGCGGCACGTCCACCCGGCCTCCCGCATGCCCACTATACGCCCTCGCTCAAAGTCCGTCAACTGCACATACGGTTCACGTCCACGCTGTCGCGGCATGCTACCAGTGTTAAAGACTGCGATGGAGCTCCGTATGCCACGGCAAACTGGCTGACACTGACGGCGGCGGGCACAAATGCTGCGCAGCTAGCGCCATTCGAGGCCAACACCGCGGTTCCTGGTGTGTCCGCTGTGCCGTGCGTGTAATCATTGCTTGTACAGCCCTCTCGCAGTGTCCGGAGCAAGTATGGTGGGTCTGACACACCGGTGTCAATGTGTTCTTTTTTCCATTTCCAGGAGTGTATCTCGAATTTTTCGAGGTGGTTTTGAGACGCAGCTCAGGCTCCTATTGGACGAGGATTGTGCAGAAAATCAGCCATGGTCATTTCATAGCAGTCATCGCAACATTCGCCAAATCTTAGGGAAATAGCTGGACGTTAATTTGAACAACCAAATGAAGTCCGCTCTGTACCACTAATATCTGTGCAACTAATATCTTACACAGTGCACCACCGGCTTCATTAACGAATTCCATTTGTCTGGAACTGTAGACGAACTTTTAATCTTGACTGATGTGAAGAGAATTGTTTACAAGACACAATCCGACGTCACTGAGAACATTTTTTCGAATCATTCAAATATGGCTCCCTGTATTACAACTAGTGAAATACTTCACCGCGAATCGTTGCTCTGATGTTACTTTGTGAGACTTTATTTAAAGAAACGTACAGGAACAGTATCGCAGAATTAAGCACGAATTTGTGTTTATGTTTAGTTGTTACGTAAGAGATCGCGCAGTAGGCAACAATTTTTTTTCTTTTCCTTCGCTTTGTTTATCTCTCAGAATCTTCTGTTGTCTACAGCACAGATTACTCGTACACAACTCGTATCTAGACAAGTGCATTAGTGGTAAGTCACTGGACTAAAATTCGAGAGGACGACGGTTCAATCCTCCTTCCGGCTATTCAGGTTTAGGTTTCCGTGATGGATAGTTTCTACATCTTCTTAGACATACGTACTACTCAAGGGACCATACGGTCCGTGTCGGAGGGTTACACTTTTATTCATTCACTTTCCTCCTCCATTTGCAAATGGAGCGAGAAGAAAGGGCTATCTGTGTGTTTCCGTACAAGTCCCGATTTCTCTTTTCTTCGCAGTCCTTACGCTATATTTATGTTGGTGGCAATAGAATCATGAGCACGACATTTACTTACAATAGAAATGGATGTTGATACACGAGCGCCGGCCGCTGTGGCCAAGCGGTTCTAGGCGCTGCAGCCCAGAACCGCGCGACTGCTCCGGTCGCAGGTTCGAATCCTGTCTCGGACATGGATGTGTGTGATGTCCTTAGGTTAGTTAGGTTTAAGTAGTTCTAAGTTCTAGGGGACTGATGACCTCAGATTTTAAGTCCCATAATGCTCAGAGTAATTTGAACTATTTTGATACACGAGCATATTTTACATCAGCAACAATAATTTTTGCCATACCAACAGGAATTAAGGTATTCAGATGACTAGCAACATTATATGCTGAATAGCAATCTATGCCGCTTTTCTAAACATTTTGAATAATCTCCCCTGAAAAGAACTTCTTCCCTACACAGATTCTCATTCAATTTCACGGAGTATTTCCGTAATACTTGAGTGTTGATATAACCTACCAATAGGAAATCTAGCAGCAGGCCTCTGAATTGCTTCGACATCTTCCTCTGATACGACTTTGCAGTGATCCAAAATATTCGAGCAGTACTCAAGAATGACTCGCACAAGTATTACACAGTCGGTCCCCTCTATAGATGAATTACACTCTCCTATGTTTCTGCCAATAAACCGAAACCGGCCATTCGCCTTCCACACAAGCGACTTTTGCAACGCAACGTCGCAAATGAAAGATTTTGATAGAGAACAAACAATGTATTTACCTTAAAAATGTTCAAAAGTCATCATATACATATCTACCAATTCATGACCTCCATCTTTACAAATTTCCTTTTTCTGGCGGACACACGTCCAGGTCGTCCGCTTATAGCAACCTATCAAAACTCTGGCATCTCTCTCTGCACATCTACCACTGCTGGCGGCTCACCTCCAACTGCCCAACACTACACTAGCGAATATTCCAACAATGCCAACCATCCACAGACTGCACATAGCACAGTCAGTGATTTTCATACTGAGCGCTACGTGGCGTTATCACCATAAAAACCTGAACAGCCTACTTACATAGCCCCCATGCTCCTCACAAAAAAATTTACATATTATGTTGGGCAGTGCCCAATAATTATTTGCTATTTTTTTATATTAACGATAACAAATATATCAAATGCACACAATTATTGATACAATGTTGGTCAAAAGCAAAAGTCCTGATCATTCATCACAGTAGTAGTTGCAGTTTTTTTCTTAATTGTTTGTTCTCTATCAAAATCTTTCATTTGCTAACTACGCCTATCAGTAGTTAGTGCCTTCAGTAGTTAGAATCTTTTATTTAGCTGGCAGTATTGGCGCTCGCTCTATTGCAGTAGTTCGAGTAACGAAGATTTTTGTGAGGTAAGTGATTCATGAAAAGTATAGGCTATTGTTAGTCAGGGCCATTCTTCTGCGGGGATTATTGAAAGTCAGATTGCGTTGCACTAAAAATATTGTGTGTCAGTTTAGTGACGATCAGAATCAGTAAAGTGAGAAACGTCTGAGTACGTTCGTTCAGTTTTGCTCAGCTGTTTGAAAATCAAATAACGTAAGAGGTTAACCAGCAGAGTCATTCATAATTTTTCTAAGGGGACGTTGCAGTTCGAAACGGAATTCATCACTGAAGACAGTTCTACTCTAGTTGATGAAATTTCAGACGTGTCGGCCCAGACAGTAGTGGGATGCAACCTGACTGTCACTCGCCTCGCCACAATGTCTGAGAACGAGAAGCGATGGCCTGGGTGCCATTTCCCTTCA
This sequence comes from Schistocerca piceifrons, assembly GCF_021461385.2. Taxonomy (NCBI): domain Eukaryota; kingdom Metazoa; phylum Arthropoda; class Insecta; order Orthoptera; family Acrididae; genus Schistocerca; species Schistocerca piceifrons. The sequence continues at coordinate 1,066,368,382 of NC_060138.1, forward strand.
TATCGGAACTAGTTTGGTTGTCATCCGCGGCAGCCTTACAGCACAGCTGCGCGACGACGACTATCCACGTCCCGTATTGTTGCCCTTCATGGCGAACCATACTGGAGCTACATTTCAGCAGGATAATGCCCGCTCGCACACGGCGAGAGTTTCTACTGCTTGTCTACGTGCCTGGCAAACCCTACTTTGTCCAGGAACGTCGGCGCTTCTCTACCCAGTTGAGAACGTTTGCAGAATTTTGGGCAGGGTCCTCCAACCAGATCGGGGATTTTGGCGATATAACGCACCATTTGATCAGGTTGTGGCACTGTATCCTTCAGGAGTATATCCAACAACTCTGTCAGTCAATGCCAAGACTAATAACTGCTGGCATAAGGGTCAGAGTTGGACCAACGGGTTATTGACTTGCTCAGTGTGTGAAGCTCTTTATCTTGCATGAATCATCCAGTTGTTCTCAAATTGTAATCATTTGTTTGTCTGTACTTATTAACCACTGATTTCCGTTCCATTCGGATAATTCCTTCATGATGCGTTGTTTTCTTTTGTCTTGGAGTGTCTATTCCAACTTACAATCATTTTCGTTAGCGTTAATCGCTCGCCAAGTACAGGTTCCACTATACTCCGGATTTAACTTTTGTGGCCAGATACTCTCTGTGTCTCGACAGTCGTCAGGTTCCTCCGGTGAGAGGGACTCGTGTGCCACCAGCCTGTAAACTGTGTTTGACTTTGTTCTGTGTGTGATCGTATTTTTTTAACTGTTTGTGTATTATATTTTATGTAACGGCAATTGGAGACCAGCCCAGCATTTGCCTAAACGAGCTTGGAGAACCGCCTAAAAAACAAACTCTGTCTGGTCTGTGCACCAGCAACGGCCGTTAATCAGCTACGCACATTCGATTCATTTCTGGCTCACCGCCCTGTCATGCAAGCTAGAGCACTGCGCATTACACGGTTTGAGCAGGCTCATATTCGAATTAAGAATATGCGAATCCTGTAGCAAACCGACGTTAAGGATACTGGTCGTAGTCGACAACAGATTAAGCTGCAATTCTACCTCATATTCTGAAAATTATGATTGTATGAGCTTTTATGTTTAGCCGACATTCTTCGAAAAAGAAAGATTTCAGTGAACAATCTTCTCTATGAGCGAGGGCTATTCGGAACGTAAGGAACGATCCGACACGAAATGGGAACCACAGTGAAAATCAAAACTGTTTTATTTGCAACAGTTAGCTACACATTTCAGCTACTTCTCTACATAGTCGCCGCTCCGACTTAGACACGTGACGTTGCGTTTTACCAACTTTCCAGTACTATCTTCACAGAAAACAGCCACTTGTGCTTTTTGACAGTTTTCTGCGCTGGAGTGCAGCTCGTTGTCTGTGTCAAAATGTTATCTTCAAAGTCAGCGCTTCATGTGAGTGGAGATGGACATTAGAGGGACCCAAGTCCGGGTTGTATGGTGGGTGATCAAACACTTACCATCTAAAACGCTGCAGGTGCATCTTTCATTGCCTCTGTAGTGTGCGACATTTCTGTCATTAAGAAGAAACTACACTACTGGCCATTAAAATTGCTACACCACGAAGATGACGTGCTACAGACGCGAAATTTTACCTACAGGAAGAAGATGCTGGGATATGCAAATGATTAGCTTTTCGGAGCATTCACACAAGGTTGGCACCGGTGGTGACACCTGCAACAGGCTGACATGAGGAAAGTTTCCAACCGATTTCTCATACACAAACAGCAGTTGACCGGCGTTGCCTGGTGAAACGTTGTTGTGATGCCTCGTGTAAGGAGGAGAAATGCGTACCATCACGTTTCAGACTTTGATAAAGGTCGGATTGTAGCCTATCGCGATTGCGCTTTATCGTATCGCGACATTGCTGCTCGCGTTGGTCGAGATCCAATGACTGTTAGCAGAATATGGAGTCGATGGGTTCAGGAGGGTAATACGGAAAGCCGTGCTGGACCCAACGGCCTCGTATCACTAGCAGTCGAGATGACAGGCATCTTATCCGCATGGTTGTAACAGATCGTGCAACCACGTCTCGATCCCTGAGTCAACAGATGGGGACGATTGCAAAACAACAACCATCTGCACGAACAGTTCGACGACGTATGCAGCAGCATGGACTATCAGCTCGGAGAACATGGCTGCGGTTACACTTGACGCTGTATCACAGACAGGAGCGCCTGCGATGGTGTACTCAACGACGAACCTGGGTGCACGAATGGCAAAACGTCATTTTTCGGATGAATCCAGGTTCTGTTTACAGCATCATGATGGTCGCATCCGTGTTTGGGGACATCGCGGTGAACGCACATCGGAAGCGTGTATTGTCATCGCCATACTGGCGCATCACCCGGCGTGATTGTATGGGGTGCCATTGCTTACACGTCTCGGTCACCTCTCGTTCCCATTGACGGCACTTTGAACAGTGGACATTACATTTCAGATGTGTTACGACCCGTGGCTCTACCCTTTGTTCGATCCCTGCGAAACCCTACATTTCAGCAGGATAACGGACGACCGCATGTTGCAGGTCCTGTACGGGCCTTTTTGGATACAGAAAATGTTCGACTGCTGCCCTGGACAGCACATTCTCCAGATCTCTCACCAATTGAAAACGTCTGGTCAATGGTGGCCGAGCAACTGGCTCGTCACAATACGCCAGTCACTACTCTTGATTAACTGTGGCATCGTGTTGAAGCTGCATGGGCAGCTGTTCCTGTACACGCCATCTAAGCTCTGTCTGACTCAATGCCCAGTCGTATCAAGGCCGTTATTACGGCCAGAGGTGGTTGTTCTGGGTACTGATTTCTCAGGATCTATGCACCCAAATTGTGTGAAAATGTAATCACATGTCAATTCTAGTATAATATATTTGTCCAATGAATACCCTTTTATCATCTGCATTTCTTCTTGGTGTAACAATTTTAATGGCCAGTAGTGTACATCACAGTTATGTTATGTGAGGTAGCATGAAATCAGGCGAAATCTCTTGGCAGGCACCAATACTTGGCGAAAGACACTATTTTCTAGGCATTTTTATTCGCTCACTGTGCGCTGAGAACTTAGGAGAGCGACGTGACGCTGTTTGCGGGCATACTAGAGACACAGCCCAACACATCTGCGTAATGCTTCATCGGATTTTCGCTGTGGTTTCCATTTCGCGACCGATCGTTTCTTACTTTCCAAACGGCCGTCGGATAGCTATACATCAGTCAGTAACACTACCTTTAACAGTCTGCAGTTACTGTATCATTTAAAAGGTTATTGCTCCTAATTGCTTAAAAGCAGAGCAAGAGACCACATGGATAATGTTGGAGAAATTAGGACGCATACGGAGGCGCGCACGCTATCGTTCCCTGCGCACATCTGTCGACTGTTTAGGAAGAGAAGCAGGTGGTTCCGCTAGCAGGGTCCCTCTGCCAGCCACTGGCTTACGCAGTATGATCAAAAGAATCGGTCTGAAGACAACAACGTTTTTTGACACTAACATTTTCGTTAAATGTACTTTATGCTGTCATCTATACTTACACATTGTAGCACTGTTCATTCAAAGGTTTGTGCTACGTCAATTTAGTTGCCCCTCCTTATGGCTTGCGGTCGTTTGCGGTCCGTTTAATCTGCATCAGCAAACTGTAAGATTCATAATACAGAAAGCATTTACCAGTCTCACATTCCTTCAAATTAGGTATTACGTATCGACAGCGCCAAAGATAATTAACATGTCTTCCCTATCTCACCTATTCAAACATGTATTGTGCCCGATCGACACGGTGCAGTTATTACGCCACTCTACCCGCTGTTGAGAACAACGGACGGACGTGAAACCCCCTCCCTGTCATCCTCATTCAGATTTTCCAAGGTATCTCTAAATCGTTCCAAGCCAATTCGGCGCTTCTTCAACGCTGGCGCGTTCATATTCTCCCATCAGCTTGGTCCAACGGCGGCAGTATTCAATCTGTATGTGATCTCATAACGTACCATCTTCTTTTTTCACATTTTATAAGGCTATTTCAGTGTTTCGTTCGTACCAGCCGTAGTCAATGTCGACCTGAGAGTGGCTAAAACTTGAGTAATCTTCACTGTTTGTATAAATGGTTAATTATTTTCTTACTTTTGTTCCATAAGTGACGATGCCGAGATGCGTGAGAGGTGACACCTCTGAGTCCGCATTCACCATTGGAAGTGAGAAACGTGACATGTGATGGGATCCGCCGCAGCTACGGAAGGCTGCGATCTCCAAAGAATTATATATTGTGCTGCACAAATGTTCAGGCGCAACTTGTAAAGATTTCAGAATGGTGTAAAGAATGCCATTTGCTATCGCTGTTCGGAAACGTAAATTTGTGCACTTCATGAAACTAAAAAAACGTAATATCCTATGAATACAACAGAGAGTCACAGTTTGAATCGGTTAAGAGGGTTTTCTGGTGTAGTGGTCCGAGTTTTAGGTGGTTTTTCAACATTTTTTTCTGAGGTGAAATCAAAAGATAAGTCAAAGAATGTTTATATCCTCTTATACATCTACCTTGTGCCTGAATTTAAAAAAACTTGGCCCAAAAATATTAAGGGGTGATTAAACAAAATGGCAGTGAAGATCGTAATGCACGCCGTGCACCGGTAGGCGGGTGACCTGATTCAGACAACTGGGTGGTCTGAAACAGACCAGACCAAAAAATTATTAAATGATGGTTAATTGAAACCCTCAGGTGCCGACAGTTGTTGATATACATCGATGGGGACAGCTGAAAATGTGTGCCCCGACCGGGACTCGAACCGGGGATCTCCTGCTTACATGGCAGACACTTTATCCATAATTTTTTTATCTCATTTTGTTCTATGTTGTTCGTTGAATTTGTTCGTGACGGACGTCCGATGACACCCGTTCAGGTTGTTCGTTGATCCGTTCACTCAGATTTTTATTACAGAGAGTAGCTAACCCTCTGACCGAGCACGCTGAGCTACCGTGCCGGCTTCCATCTGAGCCACCGAGAACACAGATGAATAGCACGACTGCAGGGACTTATCCCTTGCACGTTTCCCGTGAGACCCACATTCTCAACTGTCCACAATCAACATACGTAATGTACCTAATAGATATTTGCCCATCCACTCATTACTCGCGCACACTAAGGTGATAATTCCCATAAGAGTTCGGGCAACCTGTGCGCATTCGCACAGACTAAGGTCAATGTCTGGGTAGCCTTTAACTATAGATATGAAGATAGTAACTGTTCTCGAAAGACAGATACCACTGATGACCGTGCAGCTTCTCTAGAATAAATGATGAATCATTGAAGCCCTCAGTTGCCGACAGGTCTTGTTGATATGCCTCGATGGGGACAGCTGCTTACATGGAAGGAAGCCGGCCGGAGTGGCCGAGCGGTTAAAGGCACTCCAGTCTGGAACCGCACGACCGCTACGGTCGCAGGTTCGAATCCTGCCTCGGGCATGGATGTGTGTGATGTCCTTACGTTAGTTAGGTTTAAGTAGTTCTAAGTTCTAGGGGACTTATGACGGCAGCAGTTGAGTCCCGTAGTGCTCAGAGCCATTTGAACCATGGCAGGAACCGTCCCTTTAGTGTGCGCGAGTAATGAGTGCATGGAAAATATCTATTAGGTACATTACGTATGTAGATTGTGGACAGCTGATAATGTGGGTCTCACGGGAATCGTGCAGGGGATAAGTCTCTGCAGTCGTGTTATTAATCTGTGTCCTTGGTGGCTTAGATGGATAGAGCGTCTGCCATGTAAGTAGGAGATCCCGGGATCGAGTCCCGGTCGGGGCACACATTTTCAGTTCCCCATCGAGGTATATCAACAACACCTGTCGGCATCAGCTGAGGGTTTCAATTAATCAGCATTTATTCTCGAGAAGCTGCACGGTCATCAATGGTATCTGTTCTTTCGAGAACAGCTACTATCTTCATATACAAAAAATTTTAATATGCAGGAGTGTAGCTATGGTCGAAACCTAAAAAAAAGAAAAAATGTCATTTTTCTCACAAAATGGTGGCTATTTGGAAAAAAGGAAGAAAAATCGACTTTGTTTGGCGATTCATACGTACATGAAAAATCGATATTTTGAAAATGGTTTAACTTTTAGAGGTTACGACCAGAGCCAGTTCCATTCACTACAAAAAAGATACGTGGCATCAAAATAGGTCGAGTAGTTTTTCGGCAGTGAAGACACCTAGCAAAAAATATACGACTTTTAGGAAATCGCGTTCAAAGTTTTGGAAAGGGTTTTCACCCGTTTCTTTGGGACTTACAATCAGTCTGCCACGCCTTCCTCGATCTCGTAAATCTCGTTCGCGTGCACCGCTTCCTCCCGGGCGGCAGATCTTGGTTCTGCACTAGCAGTAGACGCGCGGTGCTCTGAGCATACAAGGCGGTCCGAGGATGCGTCTTCTGCAAAATTCGAACGCCCTGTTGCGAAGTTGAATGCCCATGACATTCATTGTCTATGCAAGTGCCGTGAACCCGTCGTTGAAGATAACTGTGGCCAAATTGTTTGCAATTTCGACTACTGCTGTACCGGAATACATGTGTTTTGGGGAAAGCGTCAAAATCAGCGAATTTATCGACTCGTTAAAGTTTTGAGAGTTCGCGCCAGCATATCTTTCCAGTAAATTGTCATTCGATAGGTCTTCATATACAGGTCTGGTTGCCTCCGAACACTGTCCATAGGCGCTCAACGACGCGGGATTGCCGGTCCGATGACCGTGTATTTCGACTATTAGTTTACGGGCAAAACGCTTTCGCCCACGTGTTTGCCATAATATAAGGTATCGAAATATGCAATAAAAATTGATATTTTTTAAGTTCTAGACCACGAAACACCCTTAACTGATACCAATGCCGGGAGTAACACTTTGTAGGAATATCAAATGGTAAGACCTCATAGGATCAGTCGTAGGAAAAGCAGGTGACAGACTACGGTTCATTGATGGAATACTAGGGAAATGCAATCAGTCTAGGTGATTGTTTACAAAGTACTCGTGCAATCAATCTTAGAATACTGCTCATGCGAGACCTGTACCAGATAGGACTTACTGGGGATATTGAACTTGTACAGAGTACGGCAGCACGAATAGTCATACGTTTATTTGACCCGTGGGAAGAAACACTGAAGCGACTGAACTAGAAGAACGCTTGAAGATAGACGTAAATTATCCAGAGAATGCCTGCTTACAAAGTTTTAAGAACAAGCTTTAATTATGCACCTGGGAATATACTACAACGCCCTACATATCGCTCTCGTAGGGATCGTGAGGACAAGATTAGACTAATTACAGCGCGCAGTGAGGCATTTAAACATTCTTCACGTGCTCCATACGTGAACGAAATGGCAAGAAACCACAATAACAAGTATAATGGGACGTACCATCTGCCATGCCCTTCAAAGGGGCTAGCAGTGTGTGGTTGTAGATGTAGATGTACAAGATGTATCCTTGCGTCTGAATTATTTGGAGAAACTGGTTCAAATGGCTCTGAGCACTATGGGACTTAACATCTGAGGTCATCAGTCCCCTAGAACTTAGAACTACTTAAACCTAACTAACCTAAGGACATCACACACATCCATGCCCGAGGCAGGATTCGAACCTGCGACCGTAGCGGTCACGCGGTTCCAGACTGAAGCGCCTAGAACCGTTCGACCACAGCGGCCGGCTTGGAGAAACTGTGTGGGCAAAATCGCTAATATTGGTTTTTAGTCAATCTGTGTTTTATTGTTATGTTAAGACTCGATATTTTGTACATCATTACTCTGCTTCTCAGATTATTATGGTAGCCAAAAAACTGAAATATAGAAACTTGGGGCGAACTATTTAATTACTTAACAAATAAAGTACATGTTACAGGCGTCTAAAGATGCTTGGAAAATAAAAGGATCTAAACCGTCTCACAACCAAACAAACAGACTATTTTTACCTTTCGCGAGCAAGTGCTCTACCGTATGAGCTACCCAAGCACGACTCACGCCCCGTCCACACAGCTTTACTTCTGCCAGTACCTCGTCTCCTACTTTCCAAACTTTACAGAAGCTCTCCTGCGAACCTTGCAGAACTAGCACTCCTGAATGAAAGGATATTGCGGAGACATGGCTTAGCCACAGCCTGGGGGATGTTTCCAGAACGAGATTTCCATTCTGCAGCGGAGTTTCATCAGCGCACACTCCGCTGCAGAGACTCTCGCAAGAAGGATAATAGCGTTAATGCGAAGCACTATCTATACAGCAGTCTCTCCTGACATAGTATTTTTTCCAGAGGAAACGTATTTTCCGCGTCATAAGACGAACCGGTGGCGTGGATCACAGGTATGACGGTCCATTACATCTATAGAGACTCACGTCAGAACGTACTGAACGTCCTGGATTCCTGGCAATACTTGCAAGATGGACACACAAAACTATTACGGGTACAAAAGTACAAGGATTGATATGCCAATTTCCTAGTAACGGTTTTTGCGGACCCGCCATATAGTTGGGGTGTGCCGGGTGCGCAAAGATGAGCGGCGGTGCTGTCGTTGTGAAACCGATCAAGTAATGTGATCGACTAAGAACACTATGCGAGTATGCGACCTACGAAAAACTCACGCTTGAACAGTTAGCAAACGGATGTAGTTCAAATTTTGTTTTCATATCTATAAATACTTTTCTTTAGGGTGCCGGAGGTGGCCTCACTTTGATTTTGTTGTTATTTCATGCTGCATGGTAGGACGGCAGCGAGGTTCCTTCCAGGACAGTTATAATGTGTAAGGACGTACTATGTTTATTTTGTGAATAATAAAGGTTTCTGTTTCCCCTACCTTCTTTAATAAAAAAATAATAATAAAAAAACCCTCACTCCTGACATAAAGAAAGATGGTAGAGCACTTGCCCGCGCAAGGCAAAGGTCCCGAGTTCGAGTCTCGGTCTGGCACACAGTTTTAATCTGTCAGGAAGTTTCATATCAGCGCACACTCCGCGCAAAGTGGAAATCTCATTGTGGAGACTACTTTTAGTTGCACAGTCGGAATTAATAAGCTAAGAAGATACAAATATACAGCTTCGCGACTAACAGTAAGGAATGCAGGAGATACATAAAATGACCTCATTCCACCCAACTAGAAACATCTGTGCGCAGTCTCTTTTATTATATTGGAGTAACATTTTCTTTTGTATGTCGTTAAGAAACATTAGCCCATGTCAGAATGTGCTGACAAAGAGAGATATATGCAGAAGTCGCTGAGTGCATAGCTACTCATATGTGCTTGGTTCAAAACACAAATTTCATAGTTCACTCGCAGGAGATATATTTTAATGTAATGTTCTGCGTTTGATAATTCTACAGAATAAGATAGATGCATAATAATCCAAAAATTAGTCGTTTTGGAGGGTAAAATAGTGAAATAATTCTTTTATACAGTTAGGGAACTGCGTTATGTGTCTAATGTTTATAGTGGATGAGTGATAAAGTAAATGATAGGACATTGATAAGCGTCCATGGTATTATTCTATCACCATAAAAACAATCGTATTAAAATAAAAAAGACTGTAATTACTCAAGCCTTTCCACCAATTTTACCTTTATACTGTCCCTCGTCCTCTGTACCTAAAGTTGTCCATTTGCATAACAAACATTTTCCTCGATTCCCACGACGTTCATTCCACTGACCCGTGAATACCTCCCATGTCTTTACAAGCATCCTCTGGTTGGTAGATCAGAACAAGTTACCTGGTTGTTCCGTCTTGAATTCTCCCTTGTGTTGGATTACCAGCGCTTCTCCCAGCTTTTGTCTTTATGTATTTCCAGTTTTTCTGTCCGGCTTTAGTTATGTAATCTCAACGGCATTCTGCATTTAATCTTGCGCTGTTCTACAAACAAAAGGCTTCTAAGCCCACACAATGTGTCGGCCCAATGTATCACACCTGTCAATCTGTACGGGAGAGGAAGAAGATTAAAGTGTAATTTTTTGTAAGCACTGTTGTGTCAGAGAAATAACTTATGGGCTGGTTTGAAAAGCGCATTGTTCGGCCGCGATTATCCAGTTCCAAGCGGTTTCTCATCGCCCTCCTACAGTTTGGCAAGTCGCTGACCCACATAGCATGAGCGGATATGCGGTTTAATGTCAAAGCGGAAACATGGCGACATTGGTGATTTTTCGCCCACCCAGTGCAAAGCGTGCTAACCACCAGATGAAAAACCCAGAGCTACCAACGGTTCAAAATGTTTAACTAATATAATGAAGTAGTGAGAGAAACACTAACAGTACGAAATGCGGAACGAAATTCTATTTTAAGCTGCAAAAACGAAATTCACTCCTTACTTCCGTATCTAGATGCTAATGTGAACATGTGGAATCGTACGTAGCGCAGGATTATTCAGTTCATTGTTAATACCATAGTGTTAAATTTACGAACTCTGCCCAGTTTTTGTAATGAGGACCAAAAGTCTCTAGTAATCTACAACACTCCACGTTCTATAGATGTGCATCTTTACGCAAGGCACGTTACGTATATTACATACAGACACCCAAATTTTTTTCTTGAATTAATGAGTAAACTTATCGGTAAGTTCATTTTAAACTTAACTGTTATAACTATTTGGGGGAAACCTTGATGACTGGCTTATCGTTTGCATCTTTTACATGCCACTTAACGTAGACTGAGTTAGAAAAACATAATACAGGAATCTCATGGTAGCCACTGTAACTTTTCTTGACAAAACCGAGACAGATAAATGAATGGAAATTAAAAGACAGAGGTCAGATTTTATTATCTAAGAATAGGAGTTGCCCTTGTACACATATTGGGTACAACTGAGGAATATAAAAGAATCGTTCAAATGACCTATGGAACATGTAACTAACAAACAAACAAATAAGTAAGTAAAGGATGTCCTCACCCCGAAGACTCGTTTGAACGTCGTAGGGTTTCACTAGGCATTGTCCTATGGAGATGATATCCTCATTGTTTCCTCCGATCTTTGAACAGAACCAGTCATGGGAGTGCCTATAGTTTAGTTTGGACTCCGCGGTGCAAATTTGCATTTATCGCATATAACTGCCAGAGATAAAGCCATAAGTCGCAGAATAAATTTCCTAGTAAAACGTTTAAAAATATGTAACGCTGAAAAACTGTTCCTTCATTTTGTACGTATGAACGATGTACCAATCCTCATTATTCTTAGCCAAATGTCGAATGGCAGTCTCATCATGGGTTACAGTTCTATCAGAATAAGACAGAATTGAACAAACGTCTGCTCTGGCCTAAGATATGGCCAAGTCTCATGTCTTCACTTCTTAATGAAAGGTAAACCTAACTTCTTACGTGCACACTCAACTACCTATACATAAACAGATACAAATATAACTTTACGGCAGTGTTTTTATACACTGAGGAGCCAAAGAACCTGTTACACCTGTCTAATATCGTGTAGGGCCACCTCCAGCACGCAGAAGGACTCGACTAATGTCTAAAGTAGTGCTGGAGGGAACTGACACAATCAGTCCATAGGCTGTCCATAAATCCGTAAGAGTACAAGGGAGTGGGGTTATCTCTTCTGAACACCAGGTTGCAAGGCATGCCAGATATCCTCAATAATGTTCATCTCTGAAGAGTTCAGTGGCCAGCGGAAGTTTTTAAACTCAAAAAAGGTTCCTGGAGCCACTCTGCAGCAATTCTGGACGTGTGGGGTGTCGCATTGTACTGCTGGAAATGCCCAAGTCCGTCGGAATGCACAACGGACATGAATGATTCAGGTGATCAGACAGGATGCTTACGTACGTGTCACCCGTCAGAGTCGTATCTAGACTATCAGGGGTCCCATATTGCTCCAATTGCACACGCCCCACCGAGCGAGGTGGCGCAGTGGTTGGACACTGGACTCGCATTCGGGAGGACGACGGTTCAATCCCGCGTCCGGCCATCCTGATTTAGGTTTTCCGTGATTTCCCTAAATCGCTCCAGGCAAATGCCGGGATGGTTCCTTTCAAAGGGCACGGCCGACTTCCTTCCCCGTCCTTCCCTAATCCGATGAGATCGTTGACCTCGCTGTCTGGTCTCCTTCCCCAAAACAACCAACCACACGCCCCACACCATTACAGAGCCTCAACCAGCTGGAACATTCCCCTGCTGACATGCAGGGTCCATGGATTCATGAGGTTGTCTCCATATCCCTACACGTCCATCCGCTCGATACAATTTGAAACGAGACTCGGCCGACCAGGCAACATGTTTTCCGTCATCAACAGTCCAATGTCGGTGTTGACGGGCTCAGGCAAGGCGTAAAGCTTTGTGTCGTTCAGTCATCAAGGATACACGAGTGGGTCCTCCGCTCCAAAAGCCCAGATCAATTATGTTTTGCCGAATGGTTCGCTAGCTACGTTGATGGCCCAAGATTGAAATCTGCACCAAATTGCGGAAGGGCTGCACTTTTGTGACGTTGAACGATTGTCTTCAGTCGTCGTTGGTCCCTTTTTTGCAGGATCTTCTTCCGGGCACAGTAATGTCTAAGATTTGATGTTTTACCGGATTCCTGATATTCATGGTACACTCGTGAAATAGTCGTACGGGAAAATCACCACTTCATAGCTACCTCGGAGATGCTGTGTCCCATCGCTCATGCACCGACTATAACGCCACGTTCAAACTCACTTGAATCTTGATATCCTGCCATTGTAGCAGCAGTACTCGGTGCAACAACTGCGACAGACATTTGTTGTCTTTATATATTCGTTATCGACAGCAGCGACGTAATCTGCCTGTTTACATATCTCTGTATTTGAATACGCTTGCTTATACCAGTTTCTTTGGCGCTTCAATGCACGTAGGTGAGTAAAATGAATTACATTGCGATTCAGGCAGAGTTAAGCAGATCTACTAAGTATTGATGTCGCTAGTACAAATTTTACAACGCAAAACTATAAACGTGCGACCTGTTGTGAACCTACAAAAACTGTTAAACAATTTGTGGGGAATTACGCGCAGATGAACTGTAACTGAGTATCGACGTGTAAATGGTCGTACATGACAGATGTAGATTTTCACTAGGTATAGTGACGTAGTGTCATATTTTAACTAATCACCAAACAGAACTATCGTATCAGGGAAACTTAACTTCATTCAAAGTGCTTTAATACGTACGTTTTATACAGTAAAGCAAAGGAACTGACTGCAAATAATACCTTTGCCTTCTCTGCAGAATAGAATGCATTTAGTTTTATTGGCAACTTTTGGAATAATTATCACTGTTGTAATGTACTTTGCTGATAGCTACGTTGAATTACTGTCATTAGTATGCCTTAATTTCACGTGCCCACACACTCGCCTATTATGATGATGGGTATGCTAGAGATTTACAGCCTTTTCCTGTCATCTGTGATTGCAGCAGTGGCGTTAGATGAATGCTAGTCTCTGGCACTGAAATTGCCTCCACTGCCTTCAGAAGCTGACAGTAATGGCGATGAGCGGCTTGGTAACCAGTCATATTATCTTAAAGCGTTTAATGACTCCGCTACGGCTCCGTCAGCCTGTCCTACAACTAGAACTCCTTTAAGACACATAGGTAGGGTATGAAGGTGGGATTTCGATGCCTTTTTCACAAGAGTACACTGTCTTAAGCACGACAGTGGAGGCTTTGATATCAATTTGTTACATAGCGTGATGTGAATTTATTGAATATTTTCACTCTCAACTAATCAGTGCTTGGTTTTCACAATAATTAACGATGATAATCGATACGCCGTTCCAAGTCCGTTTCCGTAGGACAACGCATTGCTCAATAGTCGCTTTCTTTGTATAGCCCGCTGTCGCTTAATTCATCGGCTCGTTCCGTCTCTCATTCAAGACAAATAGCCGCTATCTTCTCCATACACTTCAACTGTTCTGTACACTCAAATTCCTTTGACAAGAACCGACACAATTCTATCCCTTTGAGGACTTGATATCTTCGTGCTTCATTATCTGCTTCGTCGACTCTCTTGACAAATCTAGTGCCAGTAAATATTGGTATTTCCATCTTCTCTCTTCCATCTTTAAAACCTTGGTGTTTCTTCGTAAATTTCAGTGATTCATTACAATAACGACGCCATTTCCCATCTCTGGAAGCATCCTCCGTCTTCTCGTCGCTAAACTTCCAAAACTGCTTGCCATTCTCTCAGTACTTCGACTCTCCTCTTCACACTGTGCTATCCATAAAAAAACACAAAGAAAAAACTTCCCTACCACAATAATACAACTTATTTGTCCACCAACAAAGCTGCCATGTCCTCGCTGTCCATGTTCTTACTGAAGACTCCCGTCGTCAACTGTCTCTTCCTTCTCGATAAAATCACATCTATGATTTTTAACCTACTGGTCCATAGCACTTAACATTTATACCGTTAACATGACATAGAATTTACATTTGGTCAACAAAACACGTATTTATAGATTACATTGGATTCATTTATATTGATGCTGTTTTTAGCATTTTCGTACTAAAAAGCATTAAAACACATATTGCATTTGGGGAGCAAAATAACTGATGATGGTCGAAGTAGAGAGGATATAAAATGTAGGCGGCAATGGCAAGGAGAGCCTTTCTGAAGAAGAGAAATTTGTTAACATCGAGTATAGATTTAATTGTCAGGAAGTCGTTTCTGAGAGTATTTGTATGGAGTGTAGCCATGTATGGAAGTGAAACATGGACGATAAATAGTTCGGACAAGAAGAGAATAGAAGCTTTCGAAATGTGGTGCCACAGAAGAATGCTGAAGATTAGATGGGTAGATCACATAACTAATGAGGAGGTATTGAATAGAACTGGGGAGAAAAGGAGTTTGTGGCACAACTTGACTAGAAGAAGGGATCGGTTGGTAGGACATGTTCTGAGTCATCAAGCGATTACCAATTTAGTGTTGGAGGGCAGCGTGGAGGGTAAAAGTCGTAGAGGGAGACCAAGAGATGAATACACTAAGCAGATTCAGAAGGATGTAGGCTGCAGTAGGTACTGGGAGATGAAGCAGCTTGCACAGGATAGAGTAGCATGGAGAGCTGCATCAAATCAGTCTCTGGACTGAAGACCACAACAACAACAACATTGCATTTGAAGCTTATTAACATATTAAACCATGAACAAAAGATTCTACACTAACTCACAGTGGAGAAAGTCTCCGTCACACTAGGACTGCCAGAGGATTGAATCCTGAAACTTTGGATTTCTCAGTTTGACACTTACGCACTTAGCAGGAGTTTCGAACAATTTCTCACCCAACACGAGCGAAGAGATTTTTATAAATTAGCTACAATGTAAAACTGCAGAAAAATAACATCTTTACTACAAGAAATAGAGAATAAGTGATTGTATAAGAATATAATGCTGCAAAGCTTCTTTCTTCTACTGATACTTACATTATCGTTCTGTTTTTCACTGTTAAGAACCGTTTTAAGGAGTCAGTAACTACGTTAAGCGATTGTACTGGCATAATTCTATTTAATCTCATTCAAAATACAGGAAAAGGGAGTTGGTGGACTCCCACGATGCCAGTGATGTCACTTTGTGTGTAAAATATTGCATCTAGTTACAGATTGAAATACTACATTCGTCAGTGCTACAGATAGAGGAAACAGGATGCCTCGTTAATCACGCAACTCAAAAGCCAATTTACAATTTGAGATGCTACAATGTCTAGCTGACGTCAAACTGTAAATTGGCTTTTGAGTAGCTTGGTGAACAAGGCATCCTGTTTCCTCTATCTGCAGCACTGCCGAATGTCTGGCTGACAAGTCCACCATCTTCTACAGCTTGACACTATCGTTATATTACGTTCACAAACCGTCGATACGCAACACAATGCAACCCATGTAAGGTGAAATTTCTAAACAGCTTCAGGACTCAGATTAACACTCCAGATTTCTTCAGTCATCTACGTGAACGTCTCTTAAATGACTATAAGGTGAGCGTCCTTAATAGGGCCAATGTTCTTCAGCCGAAGGAAGGTCGTGCACACCGAATAGAATCGGCTTTTATTTTATTACGAGTTACGATTTGTTGTCGAGCCTAACAAGCCGTATTTGAGAGCGTACCCCACATATGTCTTGGTGAACAGCTCCCCTCCTGCTTGACCCTAATTTTTCTGGACTGGAACTTCATTGGAAGGCGCACTGTAGCCAGATCAGCATATAATTCATTTGTTTCAGAGCTGGAAACTGCCGTTTGACGGTAACGGGAAATGATACCACGGTAAAACTTTGATGTTCGCTTCGCATTCAGGAGACCAGGAAAAGCGGCTGTTAATCATTGTTGGCTGGTCGTGATGATGTTGCAACGTATTAGGCGGCGGTATTGAGGGGCTTCGCCTGTTTCTGAGCGTCTTAACTGTTTCAAAAATTGTTCTCTCACGTCTTCAGTCACTTAGGGCAGCATTACAGAGAAGTTTCATCAGCATATTCCGCTTTATTATGCCATATCTGAATACTGATCTCCATTACACGTAATACCAGAGGCTGATCTTTATGTGACGCTTATAATAATTACGAAGTTTACATCGCTGCACATGGTAACTGACAGAAATATCAGCAAGGATACATAAAAAGGCACGAACGACAGTGATGGGAAGTCGTTACGCTGAAGTACCTCATAAACGTTGGCGCGGGGTTACGGCGTTAGGTTTCTTCCCACCAATCTTAACGTGTTAAATTGCTTACCTGCGAATAAAAGAAATGTGTTTCATTTGTGTACCTTTGAACTGCTGACGCTAGTCAGCTTTACACTTCATATCAGCACAGCTGCTGCATCGCACATCACAAACGACTTAAAGAGATTGGACAAAAATTTGGAAACACCGAAAACACATTACCATGCCTAATAATGTGTAGGAAATCCGATGGCATCCAAGAAGGCTTCCACTCGCCTCGGAATGTATAAATACAAGTCCTGTAGTGTTTTCAGGAGAAACCTACACCATTCCTACTGCAAAATAGTGGCAAGTTCAGGTAACTATGACAGAGGTGGACAGCGATAGCGCATCCTTCTCTCCATCACAGACCACAAAGGCTCAGTAATGCTGAGATATTGTGATTGTTGTGGCCAGGGTAGATGCGAGACTTCATCCTCGTGTTCACGAAACTCGGCCTGGAAGATGCGATTGTTTTGAACAGGGGCCCTGTCGCCTTGGAACGCAACATCACCATTGGGGAACAGACATTGCACCATGAGGTAGAGACGATCATCCAAATGCTCACATAATCCTTGGCAGTAAGACGATCGTGAAGAGCAACCATGAGGCTCGTGGGATACTACGAAATGGCGTCGTGTTTCACGCTTGGGACGTAAACTCAGCCCATAAGCTGAAAACAGTGTGAAACAAGACTCAGCCTACCAAATTTGCTCCATAGTCCAGGTTTTATGGCATCGTCACAATGTTTTCCTGGTGCGAGCGTTCGCATCCTGATGTGTGGTTTTGGATTTCCAGCTCGCCCTGCAGTTCCATGCCGATGGAGCTCCTTTTGTGTTCTTTTGGTGCTGGGTACGACATTCAGTTCTGCAGTGACTTCTGCAAGTGTCGTCTTCTTATTTTTCGTCATAATCCTATTCAATAACCGTACGTCACAATCAGTCAACACACACCTACACTACTGGCCATTAAAATAGCTACGCCAAGAAGAAATGCAGATGATAAACTGGTATTCATTGGACAAATATATTACACTAGAACTGACATGTGATTACATTTTCACGCAATTTGGGTGCATAGATCCTGAGAAATCAGTACCCAGAACAACCACCTCTGGCCGCAATAACGGCCTTGATACGCCTGGGCATTGAGTCAAACAGAGTTTGGATGGCGTGTACAGGTACAGCTGTCCTGCAGCTTCAACACGATACCACAGTTCATGAAGAGTAGTGACTGGCGTATTGTGACGAGCCAATTGCTCGGCCACCATTGACCAGACGTTTTCAATTGGTGAGAGATCTGGAGAACGTGCTGGCCAGGGCAGCAGTCGAACATTTTCTGTATCCAGAAAGACCCGTACAGGACCTGCATTATCCTGCTGAAATGTAGGGTTTCGCAGGGATCGAATGAAAGGTAGAGTCACGGGTCATAACACATCTGAAATGTAACGTCCACTGTTCAAAGTACCGTCAGTGCGAACAAGAGGTGACCGAGACGTGTAACCAATTGCACCCCATACCATCACGCCGTGTGATACGCCAGTATGGCGATGACGAATACACGCTTCCAATGTGCGTTCATCACGATATCGCCAAACACGTATGCGACCATCATGATGCTGTAAACAGAACCTAGATTCATCCGAAAAAATGACGTTTTGCCATTCTTGCACCTAGGTTCGTCGTTGAGTACAGCATCCCAGGCGCTCCTGTCTGTGATGCAGCGTCAAGGGTAACCGCTGCCATGGTGTCCGAGCTGATAGTCCATGTTGCTGCAAACGTCGTCGAACTGTTAGTGCAGATGGTTGTTGTCTTGCAAACGTCCCCGCCTGTTGACTCAGGGATCGAGACGTGGCTGCACGATCCGTTACAGCCATGCGGATAAGATGCCTGTCACCTCGACTGCTAGTGGTACGAGGCCGTTGGGATCCAGCACGGCGTTCCGTATTACCCTCCTGAACCCACCGATTCCATGTTCTGCTAACAGTCATTGGATCTCGCCCAACGTGAGCTGCAATGTCACGATACGATAAACCACAATCGCGATAGGCTACAATCCGACCTTTATCAAAGTCGGAAACTTGATGGTACGCATTTCTCCTCCTTACACGAGGCATCACCAGGAAACGCCGGCCAACTGCTGTTTGTGTATGAGAAATCGGTTGGAAACTTTCCTCATGTCAGCACGTTGCAGGTGTCGCCACCGGCGCCAACCTTGTGTGAATGCTCTGAAAAGCCAATCATTTGCATATTACAGCATCTTCTTCCTGTTGGCTACATTTCGCGTCTGTAGCACGTCATCTTCGTGCTGTAGCAATTTTAATGGCCAGTTGTGTAATTCCGCGTTATCATTTACCGGATGATGTCTATACAATGTCCCGTCGTGCGATATAAATCTTCTATACTGTGCCTCTTGAAACATCAAACAATTCGATTCCCTTGGTTACGAAAGCACGCACCACACGAACACCAACAATTTGGCCTCTTTCGAATTAGCTCCGACACAATGCACTGACAACTACGCAGAACACTATTCTGACCACGGCTGACGCTTGCAACATACTGAGGATATTGCACTGGTTTGTTCGAGGTCAAATAAAGCAGCGCAACCGCCAGTCATGCCTAGCATCCGCATTTATGTTTCAAGCATGCGTTTCCGATGTATTTTATCTAACCCCGGTATACACCACCTCACTGTCATGACTTGCGCCAACGGTGAACGGTGACACGACCGTCTGGCATCAGTTCTACACCATCTGAAGCATTCCAGAGCGACCAGGGTGGTCTTTCGAATGAGTGAGCTCTGAAAAGCTTGGTGAGCTTGGTTAGGGTAACAAACAGAACGTATCATTCTTTAGTGAGCAACTGAAGGTTGTAATGGTCCCATCACACACTTCTTTATCCCCTTTCCTCTAAAACCATTAATCTAAGATGTTAAAGATACGAGGCGTGTTTTATAAGTAAGTACCGTTTTGAAATTAAAAAAAGACGTGCTAAGATATCTCAATAATTTTATTTTTACATGAAAGCCTGTATCGTAATCTACGCACTGACGCCATTACAGTCTGATTCTTCCTGTTTGCGTTGTGTACTGAGTGTTTAAGACGCCTCCGATAATCGTGAGTCCCGCCGACTGCGAAGTACGGGCTGTTATTTCTTAGTTCAATGGCTCTGAGCACTACGCGACTTAACTTCTGTGGTCATCAGTCACCTAGAACTTAAAACTAATTAAACCTAACTAACCTAAGGACATCACACACATCCATGCCCAAGGCAGGATTCGAACCTGCGACCGTAGCGGTCGCTCGGCTCCAGACTGTAGCGCCCAGAGCCGCACGGCCACTCCGGCCGGCGATTTCTTAGTGCTAAAGGCCTAAAAGCGATTGATATTCATCGTGAGATCAGTGCAGTTTACGGATAAAAGGTTATGAGTCATGGAATGGTAAGAAAGTGGGTGAGAACATTTAAAGGTGGCCGCACAAATGTGCATGATGAACAACTGAGTAGGCGTCCTTCGGTCGTTAATGAAAGTTTGGTGCATGAAGTGGACAATAAGGTGAGCGGAAACAGACGCTTTACGGTTTCCTCCTTGCGGGATGACTTTCCTCATGTTTCTTGTAGTGTTTTGTATGGCATTGTGACCGAGCACTTGAATTATCTAAAATTGGGCGCACGTTGGGTACCGAAAATGTTAACGGATGTGCACAAAACCAAACGTTTAGACAGTGCATTGACTTTCCTTGAGCGGTACCACAACGACGGTGATGATTTCGTAAGCCAAATTGTTACGGGCGATGAAACATGGGTGGCCTACGTCACACCAGAAACAAAGCAACAGTCCATGGAAGTTGAGCAAGGGCATCGTTTTGCTGCAAGACAATGCCCGTCCGCATGTGGCGAATCAGACCAAAGATCTCATCACATCTTTCGATGGGAAACTCTAGATCATCCTCCGTACAGCCCCGATCTTGCGAAGTGCAGGAACAGATTGTAGTCAAACACCTGGGCGGTCAGCGTCTTCAAGACGATGACGAAGTCATAACAGTGGTGATGCAGTGGTTAACAAGTCAGGCGGCAGACTTCTATGAGGAGGGTATTCAAAAACTGGTACAACGTTATGACAAGTGCCTCAATGTTGACGGAAATTATGTAGAAAAGTAGATTAAGGTGCAGGCTTTCGTGTAAAAATAAAATTATTATGATATCTTAGCATATCTTTTTTAATTTCAAAACGGTACTTACTTAAAAAACACGCCTCGTAAGATAACGAATCTTAAAATGTTGCTGAGTGATGAGAGAAAGGCGATAAGTGGGCAAAAATTTTATTATTATTTTTGAAAAAAATCTGTTCCAATTATACTGCTAAGAACATTCGAGTTGCGACAAATTATCGCGTTCCAGGGAATGGAGTACCTGAAAAGAACTAACGTGGACGCAGAGGAGTCGCGTAACTATCGCCATTGGATAAGAGCTGCAACATAACCCCTCTGCTGATGTTTTTCAAAGTAGCAGCAGTTGAGATTTTTTTTTTTTGTAAAAGAGGCAAGTTTTGTACTGTATCCATTCTGGACTGACGTGTTTAAGGTTGTGCTATACTAAGACTATTATTTTCTGTTCATTTTACATGTGTGCAGTTCTTAAATCGCTGCGTGAAGTTACAATGAATAATCATTCCATTAAATTGTCAGTTTTAATTCTACTGTTTTGTTAGCACTAGCAGCGCCGGAACATTTTGTGGGAGTCAGATGCTAAATCAAGAGCCCAAGTTATGTCTTTTATACTGGTAAAATTAAAATCACCTTGCAGCTGTGAAGGCAAGTGCTGGCACGTCTGATTTCTTTCATACATATCAATGTGTCAAGCCTGATGGTATCTTATACCCTAACTGTACAACATCTACGCTGAAGATGCCATTAGAAAAGCTCTTGATGGCTGGACAAAAGGCACCTCAGTTAGTGGAAGAACTATTAATAACCTCATATTTTCGCATAACAACGTGCTTTTAGCCAGCAACAAAGACGAACTTGCTCAGCTATTGACAAAAAGGAAGGGTGTTAGTCTACCATAAGGATTGACATCAATTTCATCAAGTTCAGACTCATGATAACCGATCCGGGGGCAGAGGTCCAACTCACAGGTGGATTAAAGGAACTGGAAGTCTGCTCTCTTTCGTTTGTCTTCGACACACGGAAATTGTGAAAGTGAGATAAGAAGAGGGACCGCGCAATGTCGAGTTGGTTTGAAGAAGCTCACAAAAATCTGCCAGAACCCAGCGACAACGAAGAGTAAAATCCGACTTGCTAAAACGTTCGCGTTTTCCGTCTTCTTTTACTGGTGCCACCCTCAAAGCCAGCGAAAGCTGTGAGCTTTGGTACCGGCGAAGGATGCTGCGCATAAAATGGACCTATAATAGCTGATTTGTGCATTATCAAGCAGGTGCATTTCTTCTCCTGTGAACCAAAAATTTCTCCAGTTCTTCGCCACATTGTGAGAAGAGGTGGAGACAGTATAGAAAAAATAACGTTGGAATGAAAGATCGAGGAGACGAGACCAAAGGGGAACACAGCGAGGGGGTGAATGGATCAGATGAAGAAGATCTCCACTCTAACACTTCAGCAGGTGCTAAGAAATGTAATTGTGATGGATGTCGATGCTTCGATGGGGTCAAGATACTGAACACTGGGTGCAACGATTTGTAAGCTTGACAGACACTCCGTTTTTTTCAGGATTTATCCGTTTTTATCATCCAATTTTGGTTCTCCGATTTTTCTTTCCCCGGAGTTCCTAGTAACCTTTTTAAGTTTGCGTTCATGGAAATTCTTTCCTGAATTTCAGAAGAACTTTAAAACTTTTAGGAATCATAACTTGGTTGTTTGCATCGATATACGTATAATAAATGTTCATGGTGGTTACAGATATGAGTGGTAACACTTACAGCTAGTCACTTATTGATGTCTGTTTTAACTAGTTCCAGAATTAGTCATCGTAAACACAGTTTTCGTTCCATACGCGTTACGCCTTTATTCTCTGCAAGGCATCTTCAGTGGCCTGGAATATGTACATATTTTTCTGTTTGTACTACAAGTAAAGATCAACAGTATACCTTAATACTATGCGCAACTGAGGAAAACAGGACTACGAGAGTTGAATACACTCAAGTGTCTCTGAATATTTGGGAAAACACGTTTTCTTGGTTTAAAATGGGACCGAACGAATATCGGGCATTTTGTGTTTTATTTAAAAAAGATTTTAGGATTTCTTACGGCTAAGAAAACGACTTCTACCAGCACGCGGAATGTAAGGGACAGGATTTAAAGGAAAAATGTAGTGTTGAATCAGATAAACTGCAGAATTATTTCATAAGTAAAAAGAATTCAACGGAACATCTTAATGTCACTTCAAGTGAACTGGCTATAGTTTATCATGCAGTGAAACACATTCACAGTTGCTCCAGTTTGGACAGCGGGAATAAACTCGTTTCGCACATTTTCGAAGACTCTGCGACGACTTCAACCGAAAAGCCGAACCAAAAGTGGAAATATATTTTGCATAAATGGCAGCATCGGTCGTAAATAGTGAAATTCTTTACTTTACAACCGTAGCATTTGCCGATCCAAGGTACTGTATGTTGGATCGGCAACTGCTAGGGTTACAAGATGAGCTCTTCTGTAAATTGAAAACTTATTGTATGCAGTAAAAGCAAAGATATGTGTTAGAAATAATCACCACAGTACATTTTGCACCTCATAGAAAATGCTGTGCTATTATATTAGGACTCCATAAGATTCGAATAATTTGCACTGAAGATGGTGACACAGTGACCGAAATCGATCTGTAAAATAAAAGCTTTCAGTATTTACGACCGATACTGCTATTTATCCAAAATATATTTACAATAATACGGTCGTGATGCGCACGGTTCTCAATGGAATTAGACATTTGAAAAAAGCGGAAGTGTTGGTGAAGAATGTGCTGGCTCCTAGGCTCAGAAAAATCTTGGTTTCTTTTCACTGGTAACAGACGCATCAAATAAGGGCAACGGGAAGATGTTTCCTGTTTTCATTCGCTATTTTGACCCACTGAAAGGAGTACAAAACAATCTTTTGAGTTTCGTTGAAAATGCTGATGAGTGAGTAACATTTTGTCTTCTGAAGTGACCGATTTACTACCGTGAAGTTTAGATATATCACAAGGTGAGTGTAAAACAGGTTCTTCATACAGTGCTGATAATGCAAATGGTAATTTTGGCACGAATAAATGAGCTTTTCAGTTACTTCTCAATAAGAATAAAGATACTGTAACAGCGAATTGCACAAATAATATACTCCACAACGGAATTAAGAATGCGACTGATAAATTAGATATCGATATGGGCAGTGTAGTTCTAAAATTTTATAATTATTTCACGCTTTCTGCAAAAAGAAGAGAGGAACTGAAATATTTCTTCCTGTTTGTGGAACTGGAATGGGCAGAGATCTGAGACTTGTTCCCACAAGATGGCTTTCTTTCACTTCAGCTGTAAACAGCTGTAAAGAGCTACTTCCAAAGTTTTGATGAGTGTCCAAAATTTTTTGTGAATGAAAACCCTGATCAAGACATCATGCCAGAAATATACCTCCATTTTGTGAACAATGTTGGAAATTTCTCAGACAACAGAAGATTTGATGTTTGTGAATTAAGTGTCTTGGAGACCTTTCAACAAATACGTCTTCTAACCGATAGCTTGAACAGAGGCAGAAGGATGGGTTTTATGGCTGCAAGGCAAAGGAACTATTGGATGGCTCTTATCTCTTTACCTACAAAGCAAAAGTTTCAGCAGGTTTCAAAGGCTTTTGCTACATTTTACTTCAGTATCTGGAAAAAAGATATATTACCGCCAATAATCGATATGCGTGCTTAGCTGGTGTTTCCTTGGAGAATGAAATTGAATTTAATAATTTTGAAAGTACAGTGGAAATTATTAACGTGAGAGATCACGTTTGTATTGATAGCTGTATGAAGATTTCTCTCAACTGAAGATTAACTTGCTTAAAAAAGTGCTAACAAGGACGGTAGTGATGCATCGAAGTGGTCACTTTCTTTTCAGCTGTGCTAGAACATAAAATGCCATGTATAAGATAGTGCGATTCTTGTTCAGTATACCAGGATCTAATGCTGTTGTGGAAATAGTGTTCTCATTAATGAATAACAAATGGAATGTGACAAGAAATAGATGTAATACAGACCTGGTCGAGGCAGAGCTCCCGATTATGTTGAATTTTGAATAGTCATGTAAAGAACTTTTTGAATATGTAAAACAAGATTTTATATTATTGAAAGATGCGAAAACATCTACACAATATCAGTAAAAGTTGGATGAATTTGTATAAATATGTTGAAACATTTTGTGCGTACTAATTTTTAATTCTCAAAAAACCTAGAAAATTCGACAATACTCCGGCTTTTTCCCCTCCAAAAACGGAGTGATTTGGAAAATGCTCTGTCTTTCCCGCAAAAAAATCTTGCACTCCTAACGACTTGTGGTGATTAAAATTCCAAAGGTACTTTTAACTGGAGGGTGCTTTCAATTAGGCCCCTTAACGTGGTCATTCACCTGAGCCAAATTAGAAGAAATAACAATTTTACTCATCTTTAGTGCTCGGGATTGGAGACTATGAAATAACTTTTACATAAACTCCTCCTCCTTTTAAGAAAAGGATCAACCAGAAGGCGAAGAGTTCCAAAAGCCAAAACAATCAACAAACAAACTTGAATCAATTACACTAAAAAAACAGAAGAAGAAGCGGCGCAGCACGAAGGAATTATCTCGAATGGAACGGAAATCGGTAGTTGTGATGTACGTGTGTAGACAAACAAATGATTATAATTTCATAAAATGTGGATTATTTATTTAGGAGAAAGTGCTTCACAAATTGAGTCCGTCAGTAATCGTTGGTCCACCTTATGCCCTTGTGCAAGCAGTTATTCAGCTTGGCACCAATTGACAGAGTTGTTGTTAGTCCTCCAGAGGGCCATCGTGCCAAATTCTCTCCAGCTGGCGAATTAGATCGTCAAAATCCCGAGCTGGCTGGGGGACCCTGTCCATAATGCTCCAGTCGTTTTCAACAGGGAGAGATCCAGCGACTTTGCTGGCCAAGGTAGGTTTTGGCAAGCGCGAAGACAGTAGAAACTGTCACCCGTGTAGGCGGGGGCATTATCTTGCTGAAAATTAAGGCCTGGGTGGCTTGCCATGAAGGGCAACAAAACGGGGCGTAGAATTACGTCGACGTACTACTGTGCTGTAGGGGCGCCCCGGATGGCAACCAAAAAGTTCCTGCTGTGAAAACAAATGGCATCCCGGAGCACCACTCCTGGTTGTCCTGTCGCACCATCGGGAACATTGAGGATGATATCCCACCATTGTCGACGCTTCTCCAGACACGTCTTTGCTGGTCAACAGGGCTCAGCTTGAAGCAAGACTCATCACTGAAGACAATTCTACCCCAGGCATTGATATTCCGTGCCGTACACATTTACCAATTGTAGTCCCAATCGTCCGTAGAAACACTGGAACACGTGAGGCAATACTGACCTTACGACTTATCTTAGAAGAAAGATTAAGGAAAGGCAAACCTACGTTTCTAGCATTTGTAGACTTAGAGAAAGCTTTTGACAATGTTGACTGGAATGCTCTCTTTCAAATTCTAAAGGTGGCAGGGGTAAAATACAGGGAGCGAAAGGCTATTTACAATTTGTACAGAAACCAGATGGCAGTTATAAGAGTCGAGGGACATGAAAGGGAAGCAGTGGTTGGGAAGGGAGTAAGACAGGGTTGTAGCCTCTCCCCGATGTTGTTCAATCTGTATATTGAGCAAGCAGTAAGGGAAACAAAAGAAAAATTCGGAGTAGGTATTAAAATCCATGGAGAAGAAATAAAAACTTTGAGGTTCGCCGATGACATTGTAATTCTGTCAGAGACAGCAAAGGACTTGGAAGAGCAGTTGAATGGAATGGACAGTGTCTTGAAAGGAGGATATAAGATGAACATCAACAAAAGCGAAACGAGGATAATGGAATGTAGTCGAATTAAGTCGGGTGATGCTGAGGGAATTAGATTAGGAAATGAGACACTTAAAGTAGTAAAGGAGTTTTGCTACTTGGGGAGCAAAATAACTGATGATGGTCGAAGTAGAGAGGATATAAAATGTAGACTGGCAATGGCAAGGAAAGTTTTTCTGAAGAAGAGAAATTTGTTAACATCGAGTATAGATTTAAGTGTCAGGAAGTCATTTCTGAAAGTATTTGTATGGAGTGTAGCCATGTATGGAAGTGAAACATGAACGATAAATAGTTTGGACAAGAAGAGAATAGAAGCATTCGAAATGTGGTGCTACAGAAGAATGCTTAAGATTAGATGGGTAGATCTCATAACTAATGAGGAAGTATTGAACAGGATTGGGGAGAAGCGAAGTTTGTGGCACAACTTGACCAGAAGACGGGATCGGTTGGTAGGACATGTTCTGAGGCATCAAGGGATCACCAATTTAGTACTGGAGGGCAGCGTGGAGGGTAAAAATCGTAGAGGGAGACCAAGAGATGAATACACTAAGCAGATTCAGAAGGATGTAGATTGCAGTAGGTACTGGGAGATGAAGAAGCTTGCACAGGATAGAGTAGCATGGAGAGCTGCATCAAACCAGTCTCAGGACTGAAGACCACAACAACAACAACAGACCCAATCGGATAATTCCATCGTGATGCGTTTTGTGTGTGTGTGTGTATGTGTGTTTGAGTATACACGGAACTTGCTGGTAGAATCCGGACTCACACCGTATGTAACCGCTGAGAAGGGCAACCATTGCCGTTTTGTGCTGTTCACGCTGCAGCTGTTGTCCAACTGTGCTGTGGCTGTCTGAGGGATGACCCTTGCGAACTCCTTACGCTAGCGGCGGCGGCGGCGGCGGCGGCAGGAAGGCCGGGTGCATAAGTCAAGCGGATAAAATCTGCGCGCCAAGAATGCATAACGACCGCCATCCGCTATGCACGCGGCTGCGCTGCGCTGGATCTGCCCGCGGCTGCGTGATTCACTGCGCGCCCGCCTGGGAGAGGCAGGCGTGAGCTGTGTTGCGCTCTGTGCTCTGTGCAGGCCGGCGAGGCGGGACCGTCGCAAGGGCGCTTCAGACGGCAATTAGCGGCGCGGCCACGTTCACGGCGGCCGTGCTGGCGACTCTCCCGTGCTCAGCTGTTTGCGTTAATTCAACATGCGCCCTCGCCACCTTTGTATAAGCTACTCTGTCCCTGAGTACTGTCGACGTGACTCACACTGTACACAACGTCCTACAGAGCAGGCAACTTGTATAGCAAACGCGAGGGACCGGGTTCCAGTCTCGGACCGGCATAGTTTTAATCTGGCTGGAAGTTTCAAAAGCGCACACTCCCCACAGCGGAGTGAAAATTATGTTCTGAAGGCAGCTTCTAGGCTGTGTCCATTCGCCAACGGTATCCTTTCGTCCAGGAATATTACAAAACGTCCGTGATGCGAGTCTATTTTATTAATGTGCAATACCACTGCTCACTTCAGTCTGCCGTGTGGTACCTTACGTGACAGTCACCCTTCAGCAACACCACAACAAAACTACACAAAACTGAGATTGTTTCTAGTTAATATTTTGGCCCTAACGCTAAAAGTGCAGTGGACGTTCCAATGTTCCAATGTGTGTGAAATCTTATGGGACTTAGCTGCTAAGGTCATCAGTCCCTAAGCTTACACACTACTAACCTAAATTATCCTAAGGACAAACACACACACCCATGCCCGAGGGAGGACCAGCCGGGACCAGCCGCACAGTCCATGACTGCAGCGCCTTAGACCGGAAGTGGACGTAATTTAATATATTCACCACTACTTCAGCTATCTCCCAGATAAACTTCTTTAGTTTTGTTTAGTTACGTCATGTTCCGTAGATCATTTTTACGATTATTTTATCGATATGATGTGGAACAAGTCAGATTACAAGATCAGATTACAAGACATATATACCCACACGAATAGTGCTAATATTAATATTACTGAAATTTTTAGTTCTACACATCCAATTACATCTAAAGGATTTTTTTTCCAGTTCTGAAACAGAAACTCGTCCATGGAATAGAAGGAGTTGGCCAAAATAAATGACTTTAAGCTATATTTAAAACTTGATCTGCTACCTGCCAGACACTTTATGTTGTTGGGCAAATGATCAAAGAATTTTGTTGCTGAATAATGTACTCCTTTTTGAGCAACTGGCAGCTTCAGTAACGGATAGGAAAGGTCATTTTTCCCTCTAGTGCTGTACGGATGAACATCACTGTTCTTCGCGTACTGAGATGGATTAATTATAACGAATTTCATTAGCGAATGTATGTACTCTGATGGTGCAACTAAAATACCTAACTCCTTGAATAGGTGCCTACATGACGTCCTTGGGTGAATACCACTAATTATTCTCACTGCTCTATTTTGTGCAATCAATACTTTACGTCAAGTGGTGAACCCCAGAAAACTATTCCATAAGACATTATTGAGTGGAAATATGCAAAGTACGTTAGGAAGCTGATCTGTTTATTATCAAGACTAGCGATTATACGAACAGCGAAAGAAGCTGAACTTAATTGTTTGATAAACTCAGTAATATGTTTCTTCCAGTTCAAGTTGTCATCAATGTGAACACCCACAAATTTGGAGAAATCTACCCTGTTAACTGAGCCCTGTTCATATGCCACATCAACTGTCGGTATGACTCTGTTCGGCGTACAGAACCGGATATAGTGAGTTTTTTCAAAACTAAGGGAGAGACCATTTTCTAAGAATCACTTAATAATTCTTTGAAAGACATCCTTAACAATATCTTCAACTGAATTTTCTGGAATGGGATTTATTATAACACTCGTGACACCTGGAAAAAGTACTAGTTCTGCTTGCTGAACGTTAAGTGAGAGGTGATTCACATGAATAAAGAACAGCAGAGGACCCAAATTTGAACCCTGTGGGACTCCCTTTGTGATAACTTCCCATTCACTAGGATCTACCACGCTCCCAACATTATTTATGTTATTCAGCACAACTTTTTGCTTTCTGTTCGTCTGGAACCGCGCGACCGCTACGATCGCAGGTTCGAATCCTGACTCGGACATGGATGAGTGCGAAGTCTTTAGCCTAGTTAGGTTTAAGTAGTTCTAAGTTCAGGGGACTGATGTCCTCAGTAGCTAAGTCGCATAGTGCTCAGAGCCATTTGAACCATTTGTAGATAGAAAACAACAGCGGACCTACCACACTTCCCTGGGGCACCCCAAATGATACCCTCACCTCCGATGAACACTCACCACGCCTCGTGTAAGGAGGAGAAATGCGAACCATGACGTTTTCGACTTCGATAAAGGTCGGATTGTCGCCTATTGCTATTGCGGTTTGTCGCATCGCGACATTGCTGCTCGCGTTGGGCGAGATCCAATGACTGTTAGCAGAATATGGTATCGGTGGGTTCAGGAGGGTAATACGGAACGCCGTGCTGGATCCCAACGGCCTCGTATCACTAGCAGTCGAGTTGACAGTTATCTTATTCGCATGGCTGTAACGGATCGTGCAGCCACGTCTCGATCCCTGAGTCAACAGATGGGGACGTTTTCAAGACAACAACCATCTGCACGAACAGTTCGACGACGTTCGCAGCAGCATGGACTATCAGCTCGGACACCATGACTGCGGTTACCCTTGACGCTGCATCACAGACAGGAGCTCCTGCGATGGTGTACTCAACGACGAACCTGGGTTCACGAATGGCAAAACGTCATTTTTTCGGATGAATCTAGGTTCTGTTTACAGCATCATGATGGTCGCATCCGTGTTTGGCGGCATCGCGGTGAACGCACATTGGAAGCGTGTACTCGTCATCGCCATACTGGCGTATCACCCGGCGTGATGGTATGGGGTGCCATTGATTACGCGTCTCGGTCACCTCTTGTTCGCATTGACGGCACTTTGAACAGTGGACGTTACATTTCAGATGTGTTACTATCCGTGGCTCTATCCTTCATTCGATGCCTGCGAAACCCTACTTTTCAGCAGGATAATGCACGACCGCATGTGGCAGGTCCTGTACGGGCCTTTCTGGATACAGAAAATGTTCGACTGCTGCCCTGGCCAGCACATTCTCCAGATCTCTCACCAACTGAAAACGTCTGGTCAATGGTGGCCGAGCAACTAGCTCGTCACAATACGCCGGTCACTACTCTTGATGAACTGTGATATCGTGTTGAAGCTGCATGGGCAGGTGTACCTGTACACGCCATCCAAGCTCTGTTTGACTCAATGCCCAGACGTATCAAGGCCGTTATTACGGCCAGAGGTGGTTGTTCCGGTACTGATTTCTCAGGATCTATGCACCCAAATTGCGTGAAAATGTAATCACATGTCAGTCCTAGTATAATATATTTGTCCAATGAATACCCGTTTATCATCTGCATTGCTTCTTGGTGTAGCAATTTTAATGACCAGTAGGGTAGCAGGACTTGCCGAATCCGTGCCGCGGAGAATTGTTACTGTATGGTGTTACAACGTTGGACAAACAGGCTGTTAAGTAGCTGTTCATAATATTTTGGCTCTTCAGTCTGTTCTACTACACAGAGGGAACTAACGGAATCTCTCCACAATGTCTCCACTGAACTGGACTTTTTCCTTTGGCGTACCTTAGGATGCATCATTTTAAATGCTTGATACTTGGAAATTGTCCACTTTCCTTCTATATTGCCCGTGGATGCTTCATAGCCATGTTCCGCTTTAGTAAAGTGACAATACTATAAAATCCGCCGATGTGAATGCCTATAATTACGAGGTACTTTTAATAACTATAGCAACACTTTTTTAAAAAAATCAAGTTGCTTTTATTCTGGATTCCGGCAAACCATGTTATTCCCTACTCTTTTGGCTACGAAGCCCTGTTTTTCAACATAATCTCCGTTAAGTGCCACAGCCTTACGCGATGTTACTGTGAGAGTCTGTATGCCCCTGTGGTACCACTATACTGGTTGACGTCAGGGCCAAGGTCTGCGTCGTCGGTGACCTCCACATCATCCACATACTGCTTCAAACGTGTAAGGTGTCAGGCAAATCCAACACCTTCCATGAAAACCCTGACATGATAAGCAAATCCAGTAGTATGTCACATAGCTCCGAATAAATCGTGACATTAAATTAACCAAAGTAATACGAGTAACGAGTGAGCAAATGGAACACCACAGACTAACACAAGAATGCCTAAATGCATGTCATACCTTCCCACCGTGAGACAGACGCAGTTCCGAGGGGAGAAACGAGAACAGAAGCTGAGAGGAGAACCGTGTTAAGCTGGAAGGCCCTACGATAAGGGACGGACGGACACCCACGTCGCCAGCTAACTGCTAGGACCACACCACCCGCAAGTTTTTTAGCGTGAGACTTTTTCGCGTCACTGTTACGTCAAGACCACCCCCCCCGCCCCCCAGCTAAAGCTAGAGCCCTCCAGAAGAACAGTATAGATCTTACGATAACACTAAAAGGGCCAACCCCCAGCCGCAAGTTTTAGCGTGAGACTTTTTCGCGTCTCTGTCACGTTAGGACCACCCCCCAGCCCATGTTAAAAGATAGAGTTTAGCGTGAGACTTTTTCGCTTCTCTGTTACGTTGCAAACTTTAAAAACATTGCCCCACCACGAAAAGTATAACGTTTCTCATTGGATGGACAGAATTTTCGTAGGCGGAGCTTAAGGTTAACATTGAGACCCTGATTGGTCAGATGAAAACACAGCCAGATAGTTTTTTTTAAACCAACTTCGGTAAATTGTAGTAAGGAGAAGTTAGGAAAGAGTTGCTTCCGAGAGGGAGAGCTGGATGAAGCTGCGCCGGCCGCCGCTCCCTGACGAACACCGACAAGGTAATGGACGCGATGCCGCATAACAGCGCATAAGGCTTCACTCAGAACTGCAGAAGTCTCATCTGTTACATCCCCTTCACGTAATACTAGTGTCGATCGTCAATTAAAGCTCATGGTGTTCACATTTGCCACTTGAAGTAAAAATCTGAAACTCGATGATTTTTCTGTTATATAGTTATTGAGAAGCCACATCAGCCACTGTAATTTACGACAAGTTGGATGAGTAATTAAAGATAATTGAAGGTCACTGTAGATCATTTTGATAGTTTTCTCTCTTGTGAAACTTAATTTAATGGCTCTGAGCACTATGGGACTTAACATCTGAGGTCATCAGTCCCCTAGAGTTAGAACTACTTAAACCTAACTAACCTAAGGACAGCACACACATCCATGCCCGAGGCAGGATTCGAACCTGCGACTGTAGCAGCAGCGCGGTTCCGGACTGAAGCGCCTAGAACCGCTCGGTCACAATGGCTGGCACATACTGCTTCCCACAAGTGCATTCTTCAACGGGCATAATAGATGGATGTCGGAAGGTGTTAGATTCGGGCTATAGGGTGGATGAGGAAGAACAGTCCGGTGAAGTACTGTGACATCCTCTAGGGTGTGCACAGTTGGATGAGGCCTTGCATTGTCATGGAGAAGGGCGGTTGCGTTTCTACGGTGACGAACACACTGAAGTCGTTTCTCCGATTCCTGACGGTAGCGCAGTACACTTCAGAATTGGTCGTTGTTCCACGGAGGAGGTCATCAAGCGGAATAGCCCCTTCAGAGTCCTAACTGACAGTCGCCATGACTTTACCTGCTGAGGGTGCGACTTTCAAATGGTTCAAATGTCTCTGAGCACTATGGGACTTAACTACTGGGGTCATCAGTCCCCTAGAACTTAGAACTACTTAAACCTAACCAACCTAAGGACATCACACACATCCATGCCCGAGGCAGGATTCGAACCTGCGACCGTAGCAGTCGCCTATGTAGAGGCGGAAGCTCTTATTTGAGGCGATGGAGGGATAACAACAAAACATCTCGCTGCTCGTCTGGACGTCTCTGTGGCTTGTGCTGACACGCTCGTCCATCAGTTTGGGTGCTCTGAAGGTGTGTGCGCGCTGGTTTCCTCGACGCCTAAGAGAGGAGCATAAAGAACAATGGAGGACCTTCTGTAAGGAATTGCTTGAGCGTTACAAGGCTGACTGTGACAATCTTTTGTGGAACATCATCACAGGCGATGAAAAACGCAAATGAGCGTGTGGTATCGTAGGCCGGGGGCCCCATCGGAGGAAGTTCGGCCGCCAAGTGCAAGTCTTACTTCCTTCGATGCCACGTTGGGTGACTTGCGCGCCGGTGATGAGGATGAAATGATGATGAGGACAACACAACACCGAGTTCACGAGCAGAGAAAATCTCCAACCCGGCTGGGAATCGAACCCGGGCCCACTTGCATAAGAGGCAAACGCGTTATCACCCAGCTGAGCAGGCGGACACAGGCTATGAAAAATGGGTTCATCACTTCGAACCGAAAACAGAAGGGCAATTCATGGAGTGGCACCACACTATGTCTCCTCCGAAGGAAAAGTTGAAAGTCGCACCGCCGTCCGTGGTGGTCTAGCGGTTCTAGGCGCGCAGTCCGGAAGCGCGCGACTGCTACGGTCGCAGGTTCGAATTCTGCCTCGGGCATGGATGTGTGTGATGTCCTTAGGTTAGTTAGGTTTAAGTAGTTCTAAGTTCTAGGGGACTGAGGACCACAGCAGTTGAGTCCCATAGTGCTCAGAGCCATTTGAACCATTTTTTTTTATAGATGTGATATGGCATAGGTCATCCTTCGATCCATTGTAGAACTTGGAAACCCATTCAGGGAATATTCGTTCACATTTTTGTTGAACGCAGTTGGTTTTTACCATCCTGTATTAAAACATTTCCTTTTATCAATAGTGCAATTTATAAACAATGTTTTGCGAGTAGAATAAAATTTCCAATGGTAAACTTAACTGCTTTTTCGGCGTTATTTTACCAGCTAACTAAAAATAGGAAAGCCTTGAACCTCTTCCACTAAATTTAGTTAGTATTAAGATTCTTTTACAGGGAGTGCAGTGGAGCTGACGCTGAAATCATTAAGTATTTGGATATATCATCGCTAGTCTCATTGAACTGTTCTGAATTCTACATGTCATGTGTGGTCTGGCGTCTCCTTACCAGCAACAGGTCCCAGGTTCAAACTAGTCAATTCCCTAAAAAAACACGCTCAGAGCGTCGTTGCGCGAAAGTGGTAGGGAGACACGATATAGAACACAAACAGACACCACGCAGAATGTTAGAACGTGACGGGAACCGGTGTTACCACTGCGGCAAGACCGTTGGCGTATGGTTAAAGTAGGTACCAAAATTTATCTACAATAAATAAAACAGATAAGGGTGTTCGTTAGAGTCGGCTTTATTTAACGTATAGTTGTGCACCTGCAGACTACTCCTCTGCACCTTACACCTGTCTCGGGCATCTCTCCTCTCTCGTTCATTTTCCAACTCTTTCTTGCCGTGTCCAACCCTTCTCTGTCCATCTCAGTCTGTCCCCAGCCCCGTTCAACGGCACGTGTAGCCCCTGCAGGACTGAAACAGCTATCTCCATTAAATAATTTGTTCGCAAAACAAATTTCAACTACTTCTTTCACCACCGAGTTCTAAAATATGAAGTATACAGTGACCGTTGACAATGTGTCATGCCACAGCACATTTATTGGATTTTAAGAGCCAGGTGTACTTACGATGTTCTGCGCATCTCTCAAGGACTGTCTGTCTGATGTATGAAAGGTCACACTCGCAGCGGTTAATGTAAACTCCAGGCTTCCAGAGAATCAAACCATCTTTAACGCCACCCAAGACTGCTGCTGTTTACGTTGGAGGGCACAAAACCACTTTTACTTTGTGCTTGCTGAGGATTCGTCCTGCTTTTTACGATAGAATTCCCTCATATGGAAGGAAAGTCAATTATTTAATTCTTTCTGTGTGTTCTTTCGCGTTCTTTATGTCATGAAGTCGTTTCTGAAAATATTTGTGTGGAGTGTAGCCATGTATGGAAGTGAAACATGGACGATAAATAGTTTGGAGAAGAAGAGAATAGAAGCTTTCGAAATGTGGTGCTACAGAAGAATGCTGAAGATTAGATGGGTAGATCACATAACTAATGAGGAGGTATTGAATAGAATTGGGGAGAAGAGGAGTTTGTGGCACAACTTGACAAGAAGAAGGGATCGGTTGGTAGGACATGTTCTGAGGCATCAAGGGATCACAAATTTAGCATTGGAGGGCAGCGTGGAGGGTAAAAATCGTAGAAGGAGACCAAGAGATGAATACACTAAGCAGATTCAGAAGGATGCAGGTTGCAGTAAGTACTGGGAGATGAAGAAGCTTGCACAGGATAGAGTAGCATGGAGAGCTGCATCAAACCAGACTCAGGACTGAAGACAACAACAACAACAACAACAACACGCCCACCTTTGGTTTTATTCGTAGCGCCTTACGGATCTACTGCGGAGAATAGCCGTTAGCTTCGTAAACTCTCTCTAAGTGTAGAAGCTCGTCCTGCGGACTACTCTCGTCAGAAGTGATGTGTGCTCTGTGAACCAAAATTCTGAGAATACTCGACGACTGGGAAGGATGGTGGCACTGCACGTAAATATAAATCCACCTGTTGGCTTCTTATATACTGTATGAGTCTATAGTAAAGTATCATTATATTCTCGCCAAACCGAAACATCTATAAACGGACGGCATCCCTCCTTTCCGATTTCCATTGTAAATTGGATTTTTACGTGGATGGAATTGAGATGGTTTAAAAATTCTTGTAATTTATCTTCACCGCGAGCTACACTACAAACTTGTCTTCAGTATATTTCTAAAATTCTGTGTGCTTCACACTCGCAGAATCCGATGCCTTTTCCTCACAAACAGTCAGACCACCAACGCCGACAAGGGATAACCATCGCGACACTCTCGGTCGGTTCAAAAAATTCGTTATTAAAAAAAGGTACGTCGAGGTTGTATCATGTTTGCACAAAGCTGAAACTTGTTTATCAAAACCTTCCCCAATAAGAGACAAGGGTTCTGAAATAGGAGCTGAAACGCCCGGTTAAATCCGCAAGACAGAACAGATAGTTGGAATAGTGGAAAAGGGCCAGTTACATTCGAACACATATAAATTTATTTAGTTGCCCAAACATAAAAGCACAAATTTCCCCCCTTAACTATCGACTGAATATGTTAAACAATCTTATGGCTTAAGGGCACAACCTCTTTAATTTTTAAAACGGATGAAGGCCCATGATTTAAAACACAACTAAAATAAATTTTCAAAGGCAAAAGGCCCAAAGATTTATCCTTAAATAATTTTTAAAAAAGGTGGCTGAAGGCCCAAACAATCTAAGACTTAGAAAGTAAGGAATTTTAATTTTAAGGAGACTGAAAGCCCATGATTAAAAAACACAACTACAATCAATTTTCAAAAGTCAGAAGGCGCAAAGCTTTATCCAAAAAATATTTTAAATAAGGCTGAAGGCCCAAACGGTGCAAGACTTGACAAGTAAGGAACTTTCAATTTTAAAACGGCTGAAGGCCCATTATTTAAAACCCAACTAAAAGCATACAGATTCAAACCATCGGCTATGAGCCATTAAAATACACAATCAAACACCAATAAGAAAAGGCAGTACAGCCAGCGGCGCTCAGACGTTTCCGGGGGTCGGCTTGCACTTGAAATATTAACGTTCGCTTAGGGGAGACAGGTAGTCGGCCAAATTATATCCGACCCGCCGGCAACCCAAGCAAGAGACAGACAACGGACCCACCGACAAGACGACTTCCTTTCCACCCGACCAGTACACAACGAACTCCAAAGTCAAAACGTAAAAGGCGTAGCCGCTCACAACCAAGTATGCATAAGCTGTCAAAACTACACACACGTGCTGGACAGCGACAACACTTTGAGGAAAGGACACTGCCTGAATTTTACATCAGCGGCCAGGGCAGGTAACGGGAACGCTAACTGCCAGAAAGCAGAAAATTCCGCTGGTGCACTTGGACTTCAAATAACCAAAATACAGTTGAACTCCACTGGATGGTGGCCAAACTTTCGCCAACTGGAACACTCGCTGTTGCTCACGGTAATACCCCCAACAGCGAGCTATGAAAACCAACGGCACAATGTGAACAGACTGGCTTCGGTAATGAAATCACCAGTCAGCTTTGATGTCCTGGGTCGGTGAGCCACGAACCTCGTAGCAATCGGAACA
The DNA here is from genome assembly GCF_021461385.2 of Schistocerca piceifrons. NCBI lineage: Eukaryota > Metazoa > Arthropoda > Insecta > Orthoptera > Acrididae > Schistocerca > Schistocerca piceifrons. The sequence continues at coordinate 1,066,406,244 of NC_060138.1, forward strand.
GCTCCCACACACTCGGACACTGCATAGAGACCACCAGTGGGCCCGGCCCACTGCGCCGCCCGGAGATTTCCTGGCTGATGCACACCAACTGACCGACTGCCGCACATCAGCACAGAGACAGCACTAAAATAACTGAGCAGTCGATATCACAAGCTACACGCAGTTTCACGAACACTTGCACGAAGGACTAGACAATACTAACGGCAGCGACAGTGCAATAACAAGCACGAATCACGAGTCGGCACATGCAGCAACCCATAAGCGATCGCCGGCCAACATGCAAATCGTCCGGTGAGACGACCGACCGACGACCAACTAAGGTGGTCCGCAGTCATGTGATATGTATCGGCAACCGTCGAGCAAGTCATGGCTGTCCGGACCTCACTGCAGACGCGCCCCAACTGAACTTCTGCCGCGACCTAAGTCAAACACAGCACATCCGAACTGCACTGCTAGCTCCTCCTAACTCACTGGCAGATCCCAACTGACTCCGAACACACGACAACCGGCAAGTAATACCAGTCAAGCCGGCCGCGGTGGCCGTGCGGTTCTGGCGCTGCAGTCCGGAACCGCGGGACTGCTACGGTCGCAGGTTCGAATTCTGCCTCGGGCATGGGTGTGTGTGATGTCCTTAGGTTAGTTAGGTTTAAGTAGTTCTAAGTTCTAGGGGACTTATGACCTAAGATGTTGAGTCCCATAGTGCTCAGAGCCATTTGAACCATTTGAACCAATACCAGTCAAAAGATAATACACCAGGGCTTATATCGATAAGCGCCGGTGCTGCTGCTCATGGGCAGGCAAGGCGGCAACTCAGTGACACCAGTATTTGAAATTAACACAACGACGTGGTAGTACAGTAAAAACAGGATGTCAAATGAGATATGGCACGAATACGAGCCATGCACGGCTCATGAGCCTTTGCGAGTAAAGGCACCACATCGAAGCTGACTAATAAATCAGAAAATGGTTCTGAGCACTATGGGACTTAACTTCTGAGGTCATCAGTCCCCTAGGACTCAGAACTACTTAAACCTAACTAACCTAAGGACATCACACACATCCATGCCCGAGGCAGGATTCGAACCTGCGACAGTTGCACCAGCGCGGTTCCAGACTGTAGCGCCTAGAACCGTCGGCCACCGCGGCCGGCAATAAATCAGAAATGTGCAGTTTCGCAGTCAAATTCCCCAATGAATCCCACAGAGTTTCGTATGAGGTACACAGGTAATACACTGTGATTCTTCCAGATGATAAAGGTAATGACACCGTTTTAATGTTTCGTAACAACTGTCACCATAAAATAAGAAGGCAGAGTCTCGCGGCTGTAACACTTAATAAAATGTTCTCGGGTTTGCAGCTGCATCAAGTGATTAAAATTACATGAGCTTTAGGTCAACCATTCCTTGGCCATTGCCAAGTGGTATTACTGCCAGTGGGCTTTTTTTTTTTTTTTTTTCTTTATTGTAATTTGGACACCCCATACAAGGTGGGCTGGCAGCGGAACAGTGTACTCCGCTCTTCAGCCATAAGCAGTACAATAAAAAAGAAAGGGAGACAGACAAGTAACAGAATGGCGGTTTAAAAAACAGGAGATACAATAGTTAAAAAACATGAAGCCGTTCACACTTGACGAAACAAACAAGAAAAACCGTCGGCACTGGGCACAAACACTGACGAGGTAGATGACACACGTGAACGAAGGAGCGTGGACGGCGAAAAACACTGAGGCACAGACACGACGGCACAGACACTAAACCGAGGGCGATGATCTCCGGCGCGCGAAAGTTCACGATGCGTGTGCGAGTCCGGGGACCTGCCAAGAGAGGAGGAGGAGGAGGAGGAGGAGGGGGAGTGGGAAAGCGAGAGGGGAGAGCAGGGACGCCACGGGCAGGGGAAAGAGGGGGGAGAGAGGAAGGGGGAGGGGAAGCCCGGAAGAAGAGGGGTGGAGGGAGGGGATGGGGGAAAAGGAAAGAGAAGGGAAGGGAAGAGAAAGGAGGGAGGGTGCCGAAGGGAATGCCAGTGGGCTTTTTTTTTTTTTTTTTTTTTTTTCTTTATTGTTATTTTCAAACCCGTACAAACAGGCAGGCTGTCAGCAGCATGGTACGCCGCTCTTCAGCCGTAGAGGAGATAAAGATAGAACAGAAAGAATACACAAATGTGACATAACGGTGGGTAATAAAACAGTAGATACAGAAAGACAAACACGGAGCCGTTCACACTCGACGAAATTTCACTACAAACTGTTGTCACGACGCACTAACACTGAAGATGGCGATGGCACAGGTGAACGATGGAGTATGACGGGAACACTGAACACGAAACACGACGGCACTCACGAGACACTGATGGCGATGATCTCCGGCGCGCGAATGTCCACTCAGCGTGTACGAGTCCGGGGACCTGCCAAGAGAGGAGGTGGAGGAGGAGGAAGGGGAAATGGGAGAGGGGAGAGCAGAGATGCCATGGGCAAAGGAGAGAGGGGGAGGGAGGAAGGGGGAGTGAAGCCCGGAGGAGAGGGTAGGAGGGAGGGGGGAAAGGAAAGAGAAGGGAAGGGAAAAGGGGGGGAGGGAGGGTGCCTGAAGGAAAGGACACAGGAGGGGGGGGGGAGGATCAAAGTTGATAGGAGGGGTAGATGCAGGGGAGGAGGACATCATCAGGGAGGGGGAGCTGGCGGAAGCCACCTTGGGAGAGGGTAAGGAGGGTGGAGAGATGGAGACCGGGTGGGACATGGGAGTACAGGCGCAGCAGCGGGCGGGGGTGGGAGAGGATCGGGGAGACGAGCGGGTGAGGTGGATCGAGTTTACGGGAGGTGTATAGGATTCGTATCCTTTCGAGGAAGAGGAGGAGGTGGGGGAAGGGAGACGGATGCGATAGGCAAGGCGGAGAGCATGGCGTTCAAGGATTTGGAGGGATTTATAAAAGGAAGGGGGGGCGGAGATCCAGGCTGGATGGGCGTAACAGAGGATAGGGCGGATAAGGGACTTATAGGTGTGGAGGATGGTGGAGGGGTCCAGACCCCACGTTCGGCCGGAAAGGAGCTTGAGGAGACGGAGTCGGGAACGTGCCTTGGCTTGGATTGTCTGGAGATGGGGAGTCCAGGAGAGGCGACGGTCGAGGGTGACGCCAAGGTACTTAAGGGTGGGGGTGAGAGCGATGGGACGGCCATAAACGGTGAGATAGAAATCAAGGAGGCGGAAGGAGGGAGTGGTTTTGCCTACAATAATCGCCTGGGTTTTGGAAGGATTGACCTTGAGCAACCACTGGTTGCACCAAGCGGTGAACCGGTCAAGATGGGATTGGAGAAGGCGTTGGGAGCGTTGCAGGGTGGGGGCAAGGGCAAGGAAGGCGGTGTCATCGGCAAACTGGAGAAGGTGGACGGGGGGTGACGGCGGTGGCATATCCGCCGTGTACAACAAGTACAGAAGAGGGGAGAGGACGGAGCCTTGGGGCACACCGGCGGAGGGGAAAAAGGTGTAGGAATCGGTATTATGGATGGTGACATGGGAAGGACGGCGGGAGAGAAAGGAACCGATCAGACGAACGTAGTTAATGGGAAGGGCGAAGGTTTGGAGCTTGAAGAGGAGACCGGAATGCCATACGCGGTCATATGCGCGTTCGAGGTCAAGAGAGAGGAAGATTGCGGAGCGACGGGAATTGAGCTGTTCTGCCAGTGGGCTGCTGGAACGCCCCTTTATACACCAGTTTCCGGCTGTGCTGGCGACGTCACTGGTGCTCGCGGTATCGCCATATATGGGCAAAGTGGACTAGGAGTTTGATGCGGCCGCTCCAAGCGCGTGGTCGCAGGATCTCACTCCGTACGGAGCTGCATATCAAAGTATTAAAGTGTGGCGGAACATCCGTCGTGGCTCTCACTAAGGGCTTCTGGGACTGTCTAACTAAAGAAGCAAATGAAATTAAGATCACCAATAACACCCTAAGTAGAGACGGTGGCCGGCAGCTCGGCATGGCGTGGGATCCAACGACCGCACTGTTGAAACGGATGTTTCTGGTCGGCGAGAATAATACTTTGGGACATGAAGTAAGCTGGCAGAGCTTTTAGCGTTAGTGCACGTTGCAGGCTGATTTTGTGAAGAAAATTGTTAGGAATTATTAATCTGATGGAAGAACTTACAGATGCAGCATTTATGGAACAGAGAACGGATTTACATTATGGATATGTTTTTAAGGTAATAATTCTTGTTGGCGCTTACTGATAATGTTAGCGACACTTGCAACAGAACAGTCCACCTCCCCCCCCCCCCCCACCACAGTTTAGTTCATTTTAATTCAATTCATTTCAATTCTCATAATCGTAAAAGCATTCCCTTGTAAGACTTTTGTAAAGAAAGTTTTTGGTTTCCTGTGATGTGTATGTTCTTGTAAAGCAAGATGTAAAATTCAACTTTGTCATTATAATGAAAGGATTGATATTTTTATTTAAAGTAAGAAGTTTTTTAGTGTGAGAAAATCACCCCAGTCTTTCTCCCGGTAGTTTAGTTTTACTTTGGCATATTTTGGATGGCACGATTTCTTCGTGCTGTGCTGTTGTTGCTGATTATGCTGTAATTTTTCGGGTGAGGTTCTTTCCACATTTCGTTGGTTCTTTCACGTCTCATCTCACGTTTCCATTGCACAAATTCTGAGCATTTTCTCTGTAATTCAGATTTTTAATAGGCCAGTGAACAGTGTGAGTTTCGTAGTGTTGCTACGTAATTTGAGTGTTTCAATTTTTTTGGGCAATGCACAGTTTGGTTTTGGTAGTGGTTTCGAGTAACAGGTTTGATTTAATTTCCTGCCTAGTAAATGCGAGTTAAATTTGTTTTTATGTAAGGCCGGCCGCGGTGGTCTCGCGGTTCTAGGCGCGCAGTCCGGAACCGTGCGACTGCTACGGTCGCAGGTTCGAATACTGCCTCGGGCATGGATGTGTGTGATGTCCTTAGGTTAGTTAGGTTTAAGTAGTTCTATGTTCTAGGGGACTGATAACCACAGCAGTTGAGTCCCATAGTGCTCAGAGCCATTTGAACCATTTTGTTTTTATGTAAATGTGTGCGCTGAGGCACGCTTTTCGCAATAGTAATTTCAGTTGAACCCTTTTATAAAATAGGACAGTACATTCGGTTTTGAGTGTAAAAGTAGGCAAACATTTTAATGCACATGAACGAACAAACGATCTAGTTACAGTAAGTGCCGGCCGGAGTGGCCGAGCGGTTCTAGGCCCTACAGTGTGGAACCCCACGAGCGCTACGGTCGCAGGTTCGAATCCTGCCTCGGGCATGGATGTGTGTGATGTCCTTAGGTTAATTAGGTTTAAGTAGTTCTAAGTTCTAGGGGACTGATGACCTCAGAAGTTAAGTCCCATAGTGCTCAGAGCCATTACGGTAAGTAACTTTCAACATCAGATGCCGAGTCAACTTATGCCACATATAAGGCGATGTCGTGAGTACCAGTAAGGCAACAGCAGGCAGCTAGTGTATGTAATGGCCGTACCGGAAGCCAAACCACTTGACAGTGGACGAGGAGTGCTTGGCCGAAGCGCGAGTAATTTTAACCGCCTGATGCGGCTAGAAACCCGAGAACGTTTCATTCATAATGACAGAATGTAGAGTTTGCTGAGTGATAGCAAACGATGTTCTGAAACTTCCTGGCAGATTATAACTGTGAGGACGGGTCCTGAGTCGTGCTTGGGTAGCTCAGACGGTGCCGGCACGGTAGTTCAGCGTGTTCGGGCAGAGTGTTAGCTACCCTCGGAAAAAAAAAAAAAAAAAAAAAAAAAAAAAAAAAAAAAAAAACGAACAACCTGAACGGGTATCATGAGACGTCCGCCCCGAACATATACAACGGATAAAACAGAACAAAATGAGTTCAACAAAGAATTTTTTTAAATAAAAAAAGGATGGTAGGGTACTTGCCCGCGAAAGGCAAAGGTCCCCCCCAAATTCGAATCTCGGTCCAGCAGACAGTTTTCATCTGCCAGGAAGTTTCATGTTAGCACTCACTCCGCTGCAAAGTGAAAATCTCATCCTGTGAACGACGATGTTACACAGTTGATAACCAGAAAAGATTTCAGTTGTGAAATATGCAGCGAAAGAACGTATTCTCACACAGTCTTGATCAATACCTGAAATTTTGCCGGTAGCACTCAGTTCGTATACAAAACGTAAACAAAAATTAAAAAGAATTTTTGTTTTCATCAAAAGTCGGTAATTAATCTGCAATTCTGGTCTCGCTCTCTTCCCAGAACATACTATATCGTTTGTATCAAACATTAACCGCAAAACTAAACACATCAGCAACACTGAGTGTACGGTGAAACACCAGTACTAAGAAAATATACGAAGAGAATGGATGAAATGGGTAGGAAGTAATTTTTAATTTTTTACTGAATATTTTATATTGTTTTCAGGACATTTATACAATTAACATCCCGCTGGTCGAGGTGACAGGCTATTCTGCCAAATGAGTAAATTTGCTACACACAAAATAAAGCATTCATTTAAAAGGTCAAGTTGAGCTTGCAGCGGTGACTGTGTAGACTGATTTTCAGATAATTATTGTTTGATTGAATTATATGTTGCTAAGGATTTTGATACGAAATTAATAGCTGATAACAGCACAGAGGTGTTCTCGGCAAAGTATTTTGGAACAAAAAGAGGTCGTTCCTACCAACATTTTACAACTGTCTTGAAATAACGATATTTGCACTTTATTTTTATCCTATTACTTTCACTTGATTGAAGTACTGTCCTATTTCAGTCTGTAAACACTCTCTGGGACTTAACTTCTGAGGTCATCAGTCCCCTAGAACTTAGAACTGCTTAAACCTAACTAACCAAAGGACATCACAAACATACATGCCCGAGGCAGGATTCGAACCTGCGACCGCAGCGGTCGCGCGGTTCCAGACTGAAGCGCCTAGAACCGCTCGGCCACACCAGCCGGCTGTGGTTCTAGAACCTCGATATGTACTACGTATGTGTAACGGAAGGACCAATGACATGCAGAGCTGCTTCGTTTATCGTCTTTGCAGAAGTGACGTTAAACATTTCCTTCTCTCTCCCAGTTATCTCATTGTTCTTGTGAGACAGTCTCTTTAAAAGTTACTAGCGGAGATGGCAACTGGAACGGCAGTACAACGTTAATTCGCAAAACAAGACTGGCATGCCTACAATGGAGCTCCGCAATTTCCTGGGCTACGGGACAACGCTGGAAGTCGCACGGCGTGGGAGAACCTCGGCGACAGCGACACATGGAACACAAAATCACGAGAACTGGTTCTCAGAAGTCAGCTGACATTACCGGAACTACCTAACGTTACTTCGGCACCTACCTCGGTTGACGTTTTCTCTATGCAAAACTGTAAAGCGACGAGGTGTGATAGATAGTATTAACGGTTCAAATGGCTCTGAGCACTATGGGACTTAACTGCTGTGGTCGTCAGTCCCCTGGAACTTAGAACTACTTAAACCTAACTAACCTAAGGACATCACACACATCCATGCCCGAGGTAGGATTCGAACCTTCGACCGTAGCGGTCGCGCGGTTCCGGACTGTAGCGCCTAGAACCGCTCGGCCACTCCGGCCGGCTAGATAGTATTAAAATTACTGAAGGATTATTTACTCCTTTTCATCTTCCTTGGGACTAAATATCGTGGATGCTAAGTTATCATTTAACAATGCCGTATTCAGATGCATACAGGTGGTCCTAACTTAAAAATCGTTAATATAGTACCAACCAAAATTTCATAACCGTCAGCAAATATTTTGAAGCGCAACTGTCATTTAAACATGTTATCTACTTTTAAATGTTTCATAGACACGAACTGGAAAATCTTAAGGATGCCGGTATCTAAAATACCTGAAATATGCGTTATCGTAGCGCTTGGAGAATATTCTATTGCAACAAGAACTGCTAATATAGGGTACGGTGTCAGTAAGATAATGCTACGATACACACTGTCGGGTCGCTCTTAGTGGTCGGTCGTGAACTGTTAACCAGACACTGGATCCCCAGAGGAGTGGCCAACACGCACCACACCGTCTGCACGCTCTCTGGCTCTAGCCCACTAGCTGTGTAAGTAGGCTGTTTAGGTTTTTTTATTGGTAACGCCACGTAGCGCTCTATATGAAAATCACTGACTGTGCTGGTGCAGTCTGAGGCTGGTCGGCATTGTTGCAGTAATCGCTATTGTAGTGTTGGGCAGTTGGCGGTTAACAGCGCGTAGCGTTGCGCAGTTGGAGGTGAGCCGCCAACAGTGGTGGATGTGGGGAGAGAGATGGCGGAATTTTGAGAGCGGACGATCCGGACGTGTGTCCATCAGAAAGAGTAAATTTGTAATATTGGATATCATGGACTGATATATATATTATGACTTTTGAACACTATTAAGGTAAATACATTGTCTGTTCTCTATCAAAATCTTTCATTTGGTAACTATGCCTATCAGTAGTTAGTGCCTTCAGTAGTTTGAATCTTTTATTTAGCTGGCAGTAGTGGCGCTCGCTGTATTGCAGTAGTTCGAGTGACGAAGATTTTTGTGACGTAAGGAATTCATGAAAGATATAGGTTATTGTTAGTCAGGGCCATTCCTTTGTAGGGATTACTGAAAGTCAGATTATGTTGCGCTAAAAATATTGTGTGTCAGTTTAGTGTTGATCAGAATAAGTAAAGAGAGTAATGTCTGAGTACGTTCAGTTTTGCTCAGCTGCTTGAAAAGCAAATAGTGTAAGAGGTTTATCAGCACAGTCATTCATTAATTTTTCTAGGGGGACGTTTCAGCTGCAGAATGGCCATTAAAACTACTACACGGTGAGGGCGTATGCAAGAAAATGCCATGAAAGGTACTGTTAGCTTGGATATCTGAAGGTTTTGCATTCCAGACCAACTGCACGAAATAGTAACGCCATCTACATAAGGAAAGATCATATAGTGGGTTTTTCATTCAGAAATTGCATTTCAGTGTTTTGTGTGAGAATATTGTGTTCTACCGAATGTAAGAAGGAGACACGTCTCTCAGCATGAGTCGGAATTCAGTTATCATTATAAGATACTGCTGCTCCCGTAGCCTGGGATTTCACGACTGCCTAGCGAACACGGAATTGATGGGTTCAGGAGGGCCATGCAGGATCTCTAATGCTCCAAGCAGTCTGGTGTCCGAGAGGACAGACCTTTTCGCCCGACGGTGCAACGTATCAACCCCAGCGCATCGAATGTCTGAGAGGACAGACAATGCTCGCCTGACGGTGCAGGGTCTCGACAGCCCCAATGAATCTAGGATCCGAGAGGACGGCCACTGTTCACTCGTCTGTGCAGTGTCTCCACAGTCCTAACACGTGTAACCAGGCGTTGTTTGCTTGTCTGTGCAGGATTTTGACAGCCCCAACGTGTCTATCGTGTGAGAGGACAGGTACTTTCTGATCGACTGTGCAGGATCTCAACAAACACAAGATGTGATTGGGAAAATATCTATTAGGAGTACTACGAATGTAGGTTGTGGATAGCTGTAAATGTGGGTCTCGCGGCAGGCGTGCAACGGATAAGTCCCTGCAGTCGCACTCTCCTATGTGCCCTCGGTGCCTCAGATGGATAGAGCGTCTGCTATGTAAGGAGATCCCGGGTTCGAGTCCCGGTCGGGGCACACATTTTCAGCTGTCCCCGTTGATGTTTATCAACAACACCTGTCAGCAGCTCAGGTTTTCGATTTAACTACCATTTCAACCACAAGTCTAGTGTCCGAGAGAACAGACATCTTTCGCTCGATTGTGTAACAGCCCCAACGCGTCTAGCATGCAAGAGGACAGATATTGCTCGACTATGCAGGACCTTACAGCCATGACACATACCTAGAGACAGGGAATAGGATTGTTTGAAGCAAGTCAGTTATCCACATAGACTGTGCGACGACATCTTAAACACCACCGACTATCAGCACAGCAACCGTGCCGACATTAGTAGGCCCAACGACAACAGTGGGCAGTTGATTGGTGCCACGCCATGGACAACGAAGTTGCCAGATTGAATACTTCTTCTTTATACAGGGCAGATCACGGCGTGTTGGTATGGGATGCCATTTGGTTCCCAACATACTAACACTAATGCGAACAGAAGTCATCACACATCTGGTGTGTGAAGGTTGAGGCAGTACTCTCTCTGAGGTCTCCTATTGTAATCTACACTACTGGCCATTAAAATTGCTACACCAAGAAAAAATGCAGATGATAAACGGGTATTCATTGGACAAATATATTATACTAGAACAAACACGTGATTACATTTTCACGCAATTTGGGTGCATAGATCCTGAGAAATCACTACCAGAACAACCACCTCTGGCCGTAATAACGGCCTTGATACGTCTGGGCATTGAGTCAGACAGAGCTTGGATGGCGTGTACAGGTACAGCTGCCCATGCAGCTTCAACACGATACCACAGTTCATCAAGAGTAGTGACTGGCGTATTTTGACGAACCAGTTGCTCGGCCACCATTGACCAGACGTTTTCAGTTGGTGAGAGATCTGGAGAATGTGCTGGCCAGGGCAGCAGTCGAACATTTTCTGTATCCAGAAAGGCCCGTACAGGACCTGCAACATGCGGTCGTGCATTATCCTGCTGAAATGTAGGGTTTCGCAGGGATCGAATGAAGGGTAGAGCCACGGGTCGTAACACATCTGAAATGTAACGTCCACTGCTCAAAGTGCCGTCAATGCGAACGTGAGGTGACCGACACGTGTAACCAATGGCACCCCATACCATCACGCAGGGTGATACGCCAGTATAGGGATGACGAACACACGCTTCAAATGTGCGTTCACCGTGATGTCGCCAAAAACAGATGCGACCATCATGCTGCTGTAATCAGAAACTGGATTCATCCGAAAAAAATACGTTTTGCCATTCGTGCACCCAGGTTCGTCGTTGAGTACACCATCGCAGGCGCTCCTGTCTGTGATGCAGCGTCAAGGGTAACCCCAGCCATGGTCTCCAAACTGAAAGTCCGTGCTGCTACAAACGTCTTCGAACTGTGCGGATAAGATGCCTGTCATCTCGACTGCTACTGATACGAGGACTTTGGGATCCAGCACGGCGTTCCCTATTACCATCCTGAACCCACCGATTCCATATTCTGCTAACAGTCATAGGATCTCGACCAACGCGAGCAGCAATGTCACGATACGATTAACCGCAATCGCGATAGCCTACAATCCGACCTTTACCAAAGTCGGAAACGTGATGGTTCGCATTTCCCCTCCTTACACGAGGCGTCACAACAACGTTTCACCAGGCAACGCCGGTCAACTTCTTTTTGTGTATGAGAAATCGGTTGGAAACTTTCCTCATGTCAGCACGTTGTAGGGGTCGTCACCGGCGCCAACCTTGTGTTATTGCTCTGAAAAGCTAATCATTTGCATATCACAGCATCTCCTTCCTGTCGGTTAAATTTCGCGTCTGTAGCACGTCAACTTCGTGGTGTAGCAATTTTATTGGCCAGTAGTGTATCAACAGGATAACGCAAGACCGCTTATTGCCCTACCTCTTCTAACCTACTTCGATATAGACGTTGTTCGACTGTTTTCCTGGCTGGCATGTCCCATAGATCTCTCGCCCAGAGAAAATGGTTAGTCAGGATTGCATGCGACCAATTGCCAGCAATGCAATTGATGAACTCTGGCATAGAGAGTGAATCAGCATGGAATGAAGTACCTGGTTTTGTGTTGATAGCTCAGTTCTATTCGATGCGCAACCGTGTTAGAGCCCTTGTTGGTGCCAGATGTGGCAGGTCTGTGTACTAATTTTCACACGATGTATACTATGAAACGCGTCAGACTGTAGCCAGCCACGTGTTTCATTCTCCTTTTTGTCAGCACATTTAATCCCTCGATAAGATAGCTCTAATTAATCAATAAATTTCGATGTACAACCAAAAGGTCGGTATTATCCGTGCGACTGGGTGATGATTGCAGAGAATTTAATCTCTCTCAATTCTAAAGTGCTGGTTCAATTCATTCTGGTACTTAACGGAGAGTGAAAACATGGCTCTTTCTACTTCTTCTAGCGTTGGACTGCCTTCAGTAGGCTGACTGGAGGCGCCGCCTAGTAGCGCCGGCCAAATACAGACGTCTCTACGAACGACAGACCACCCACGTAAATGGTGAATCCCTTGGGATAACATCGCAATATTTTTCAGTAAGCATGGGGCGCCTCCACAGGCGAGTTCTTTGTCTAGTGGCGAGAGTCGCCTTGAACATAAACATTGAGAAGACAAAGTTACAGAAAGTTTTCGGTGGGACGCCGTTTGATAGGTCGAAACTCGGAATCTTTGGCAACGGCGCTGTGTCATAGGACGGCTCGGCAAGTTGCTTGAAAGAGGCGTTCGGATAGGCCGGGGTTTGGAATCTTCCAAAAGAATCGACGCTGAACGTTCCAGAACAAAACTGTTGGGAGCTTTCGGATTGGTGAAAATCAAGAACGCGGTCTCAGATTGGTCAAAATGGCAGTTTTGATTGGCTTGCTCCGAGAAGGTGCAGAAGAGTAAAGTATCAAACACTTCCTCGCCGAGAGTTGTGGTAAGCACTTCCTCGTCAGGAGCCCCAGTAGGTGGACGCGGTCGTCGAGAAGCCCAGAACAGCATTCTTCACCGCGAGAGGAGGAGGCAATTCACGACGCGGAGGGGGCGAGCCATGCTGGCGTCATATCCTGCCTGCCACCTCAGCACACCTCGTCACGCGCAAATAACGCAAGTGTCGCAGCCACGGCGTGCGGAATGATAGGTGCGTTGGTTCAGATTGATCAGTCACTGCGTGGGGACCTTTCGGCCATGATTTTACTCTCTGGGGTTCTATTTCTCTTTACTCACTAACCTTCCTATGCTGTAATCACCAACACTTCAATTCCGCGATCAGTTAACATGATTTCTTGTTCGTCCAGTCCATTTTATGAGAGCTTTACCAGTCTTTTCCCTTCGAAGTTCCACTGTTATCACACGCTCATATTTGTATACGGACGCATTCTCCCATGATGAGTATTTAACCCTTGTTTGTTCTGAGCAGTCATTGAAGTCATAACAATACATACCTAATTTGTAACCTTTGTTTCATTACAATAGCTGATACTTCCCATCGCTACTTAGTAATTGTTATTGTTTAATCGGGGCACACAACTACAGTTCAAATGTTAGGGCGAACCGTTACTTCAGTTTCCGAGAGGACACTTCCCTTAGATACAACTGGACCGCCGGCCGGGGTGGCCGAGCGGTTCTAGGCGCTACAGTCTGGAACCGCGCGACCGCTACGGTCGCAGGTTCGAATCCTGCCTCGGGCATGGATGTGTGTGATATCCTTAGGTTAGTTAGGTTTAAGTAGTTCTAAGTTCTAGGGGACTGATGACCTCAGAAGTTAAGTCCCATAGTGCTCAGAGCCATTTGAACCATTTTAACAACTGGACCGTAGTGGGGGACACGTAGAGAGGCGACAGATACTCAGTTCATTCCAGTAGCAAAACAAGTCGACTATAGCTTCACCCCAGAGCAGCCCTGCAAGCCCCGTATCTTGTACACACTGAATAATGTTTCCTTCCTAGTACGTCGTATATTCACAATAAATTTGCTATCCTTTCTGACTTTGATACTTTATTGGCCAGCATTGTCCACTGAACAGGGTCTTTTTTTCTTTCGAAAGTCATTCAACTCCATTCCCAAACTGTGCGGCAGTGGTACGGCAATCGTGTTAATGTTATAGAGAGAATTCAGTCGTAGTTGCAAAAAATGTGGGATTTATTAATTATTCATTTGCGACGCGTTTCGGCTGTATTGAAAAGCATCTTCACATAATCTAGGAAAATTACAAAACCCATTACAAATATGGTGACCATATACAAAAAATTCTAAAACAACAAAACAACGTAAAAATAGTTTAACCTTATAACATATAAGTTGGCAACGGCCTTGCCGCAGTGGATACACCGGTTCCCGTCAGATCACCGAAGTTAAGCGCTGTCGGGCGTGGCCGGCACCTGGATGGGTGACCATCCGGGCCGCCATGTGCTGTTGCCATTTTTCGGGGTGCACTCAGCCTCGTGATGCCAATTGAGGAGCTAGTCGACCGAATAGTAGCGACTCCGGTCAAAGAAAACCATTGTAACGACCGGGAGAGCGGTGTGCTGACCACACGCCCCTCCTATCCGCATCCTCAGAGAGGATGACACGGCGGTCGGATGGTCCCGATGGTCCACTTGTGGCCTGATGACGGAGTGCTAATAACATATAAGTTACAGGTCCTAAATTGCGTCTGATTTGGGGGGGGGGGAGGATGGTAACTGAAGAGTGCACCAGCTCTCATAGTATGAAATATAAAGTTTAACACTTACCGAACTGTGGGTAAATAATTATCTCATGACATGAGGAGTCAAACGCATAAAATTACATCCAAGTGCATGTATAACGCCAAAATAAGCAACAATACCGGTGGCCACAATTTGTACCCAAAACAAGAACGACATAGGTCGTATACAACATTAGCAATAGCCATAAAAAAAAGACACAGGCAAAAGGTTTACAGTAATGTGGTAACACAGCAGAATCCGATACAGATAAAATAGGACTCTGATATGGTAAAATTTATTAGGACTTTTCTAAAAGAAATACATGTTCTGTCAACCGCATAAAAAACCGTCATTTGGAGATGACGCCCCTTAAACACAAAATAGGGCCTGTTTACATCTGTTATATATGCACAACGTAATGTCGTTCTTGTTGTAGGTACAAACTGCGACCATCAGCATTGTTCCGTATTTTAGCGTTATACACGCACTTGGCGCAATCTTTCCTGGTTAAATGTTATGCGTTTTATTCGTCATTTCATGAGATGAGTATCTATCTATAGTTCGGTAAGTGTTAAATTTTGTACTAGCCATTAAAAATGCTACACCACGAAGATGACGTGCTGCAGACGCGAAATTTAACCGACAGGAAGAATATGCTGTGATATGCAAATGATTAGCTTTTCAGAGCATTCACACAAGGTTGGCACCAGTGGCGACACCTACAACGTGCTGACATGAGCAAAGTTTCCAACCGGTTTCTCATACACAAACAGCAGTTGACCGGCGTTGCCTGGTGAAACGTTGTTGTGATGCCTCGTGTAAGGAGGAGAAATGCATACCATCACGTTTCCGACTTTGATAAGCGTCGGATTGTAGCCTATCGCGATTACGGTTCATCGTATCGCGACACTGCTGCTCGCGTTGGTCGAGATCCAATGACTGTTAGCAGAATATGGAATCGGTGGGTTCAGGATGGTAATACGGAACGCCGTGCTGGATCCCAACGGCCTCGTATCACTAGCAGTGATATGCATCCGTGTTTGGCGACATCGCGGTGAACGCACATTGGAAGCGTGTATTCGTCATCGGCATACTGGCGTATCACCCGGCGTGATGGTATGGGGTGCCATTGGTTACACGTGTCGGTCACCTCATGTTCGCATTGACGGCACTTTGAACAGTGGACGTTACATTTCAGATGTGTTACGACCCGTGGCTCTACCCTTCATTCGATCCCTGCGAAACCCTACATTTCAACTGGATAATGCACGACCTCATGTTGCAGGTCCCGTAAGGGCCTTTCTGGATACAGAAAATGTTCGACTGCTGCCCTGGCCAGCACATTCTCCAGATCTCTCACCAACTGAAGACGTGTGGTCAATGGTGGCCGAGCGAGCAACTGGCTCGTCACAATATGCCAGTCACTACTCTTGATGAACTGTGGTATCGTGTTGAAGCTGCAGGGGCAGCTGTACCTGTACACGCCATCCAAGCTCTGTTTGACTCAATGCCCAGGCGTGTCAAGGCCGTTATTACGGGCAGAGGTGGTTGTTCTGGGTACTGATTTCTCAGGATCTATGCACCCAAGTCGCGTGAAAATGTAATAACATGTCAGTTCTAGTATAATATATTTGTCCAATGAATATCCGTTTATCATCTGCATTTCTTCTTGGTGTAGCAATTTTAATGGCCGGTAGTGTATTTCATACTACAGGAGCAAGTACAGTCTTTGATTACCAACCCCGCCCCCTCCCCACCCCCCCTCCAAATGCAATTAAGGACTTGCAACTTCTGTGGTGCAGGTCTGAAGAATTTTTACGTGGTTTTGATGTTTTAGAATTTTTGTATATGGTCATTATATTTGTATTGGGTGTTGTTATTTTCCAAGGTTGTTTGAAGATGCCTTTCACTACAGGCGAAACGCGTCGCAATGAAGAACTAATCCATATTTATTGCAACCACGACTTAATTCCCTCCCTCTCCCCCTTTTCTTTTACTCAATCCAGCCGTCATATTCATGTATCTCACACTCTATGAAATTTTCCCTGCTTGTGATCTACAAAAAATGCCCCTCCCCCCACTTTTTCTTTCTATTTTTCTTATTTGTTATTAATTTGACACTATTGTAGGTACTAAAAATCTCGACATTCGTCAGCCTCAAACCCAATTGATGGACGACAGGAGAGTCGCTGTTCCTACGACTGCCTCATCTGAGCAGCAAACGCCACATCGATCCGAGGAACAAGCCGCGAAGGCTGTCACGCGAAGCCGCGGTTGTGGCTCCGGAGATATCGACGCGGCGCGACGCAAAAAACGCAGCCGAGTCCGGCGGCGTGGCGCGGCTCCCTTTTCGGGACAAACGACCTTCACGCGGTGGGGCGCTCGAGTGTTGAGTATTTCGCGCCAAGTGAATAGTCGAGCCGTAAAGCCGCCCGCGCACGGCACGTGTCTTTCATCCTGAAGCACGACAAACGCACCCCATCCCGGTTGGTGCACGCTCAGGAACGAATCTACACATCACACGGAGCGTATTGCTCAACGCGTTTTGCTACCGCTTTTCTCTCACCAGCGGTAGTCGTCGGCTGCATATGGCACGCAAATCACACAGTTTGATTCCGAAAATGGACACGCCCAAAACTGGAACGTAACCTCTATTAAAACGCCCATCTGCTCCCTTTTATGTATGTAGAGGGTAGCGGCGAGTGAAAATTTGTACCAACGTCGGGAATCGAGCCCGGGTCTTCTGCTTACTAGGCAGGTGCGTTAGCCTTGAAGTTACCTTGACACAGCGGTTCACACAACTGCACGGATTACACTGTCACTCCTCCCTCCTTGGTCCAAGTTCTCACTGCCGCCCCAGTCTACTTTAAATTCCCCCTTAAACAGAATTCCCGGAGCTCTCCGCGTTCTGGAATAGCACCTAAACATCGAACGTAAATGGGGGATCCAGCCTGAAACCCAGGTGCAGGTGCTTATGCAAATGAAATGACACAATTTCAGAAACTTTACTGGTCTCATACAGATACGATTTTAAATAAAATATGATTTTATCTACATTAACACAATCGTATTTACATAACATATAATTTTACACAAACTCATATCTGTATGACTTTTGCACAAAAGAGCGAGTTTCCTAAAGAATTAATTCGCTTATTGTACTTGCTTTTTTTACTTTACATGTGGCAAGGGCCTTATCGACCATACGCCTGCTCTATGAGCCTCTTCCACTTCTGCCTGTTCAGTGCGCTGTTTGTCCAGTTGCTGTTGATGTTCATTCTAGTTGTGTCCTCCCGAATGTTATCCCGTCATCTGATTCTGGGTCTCCCTCTTCCTCTCGTTCCATCTAGTGTTCTGCTGAATGCCATTCTAGGTAGTCTATTCTCTGTTATTCTTGCTAT
The DNA here is from genome assembly GCF_021461385.2 of Schistocerca piceifrons. Classification (NCBI taxonomy): domain Eukaryota; kingdom Metazoa; phylum Arthropoda; class Insecta; order Orthoptera; family Acrididae; genus Schistocerca; species Schistocerca piceifrons. The sequence continues at coordinate 1,066,423,960 of NC_060138.1, forward strand.
ATGACCTGCCCAATTCAACCTTCTCTTCTTGAGCACTTCGACGATGTTACGATGTTTCCTCTTAATTTTTCATTTCTCCATTCCATGTTATTTTCGTCGTATACAAGTCCAAAAATTTTCCTTAGTACTTGTATTTCGAATATTGACAGTTTTTCTTCATCTTTATTTCTAAATATTAATGTTTCACATCCATATAACATCCCAGGTATAATGGTCGATTGATATAAGCGGATTTTGAAGTTACTGCTAAGTGATCTTTTTCTTAGAATTTTGATGAAACTAAAAAGTGTCTTGTTTGCTGTTGATAAATGGGCATCTATTTCTATATCTGTTCTGTTGTTATTACTAAAAAGACTTCCTAGGTACTTGAAGTGGTCAACAGTCTTGAAATTGAATCCATCTACAGTCAGAGGTGCTTATTTTCTTCTTAAATATGGGGAACACAGTTGTAGTTTCTGTCTCCCAAATTATTTCTATTAACGCCTGTATTTCTAATTCCAGTTGTGGGCCTCCATTCTTTAATAACTCAGCGTGTATCTTGTCCTCGCCACAAGCCTTGTTATTCTTTAATTTCTTTATTGCTTGCTGTATTTCATTTACTGAAGGGGTTAGTAACAGTATCAGCTGTATTAATTGTATCAGATTCTTCCAGTTTAAAGTAAGAGTGTGGGTCATTGCAGTTGAGAAATTGTGAAAAGCATGTCTTTCATCTTTTTTGTATGTCACTTTTGTTGGTCAATATTTTCCCATACTGATCCTTTATAAACTGTTCCCTTTTATTGAATTTACCAAAGGATTGTTTTTATATTATTGTACGCAACATCGAATTTGGCTCTGTGGTTTATCGAAAAGTTGGACCTCTAGGGGCTGACAGAAAACAGTATTAAAATGTCTAAGCAATGGACTGGATGTGATATCACTAGTTCTGGAGGAGCTCGAGCCCAGTAACAAACAATGTAGAGATAGAAGATATTTCATTACGAAGACAGTGCTGCGCTAGAGCAGCCGCAGAATTTTTAGCGGAGTCCCAACAAAAAACACTGGAAAATGTTTGCTTGAAAATCGTATCAAAGAAAAACAAATTAAGGCAGGAATCTTTCGCACTGCCTCTAACATGGAAAAGACAACCAATCTTTCAACGACTTAGAATCAATGGAGTAAATATTGGCCGATTATTCTGCACAGATGTGTGACAGTATCATTAGCCATATCAGTGCAGAAATGAGAAAACGTATTCTACAGGAAATAACACAAGCGGACGATACGTTTGCGATCTTTATCGACGATTTAAGCTTTTTTGCTTTAAGCAAAAAATCAACTCTAATTTTGTTCATTACAGTTTGCCTTTCACAACTGACTATCTAATCCCTTGTAAATTTATCAAGACAGTGCCAGTGTCTTATTCTGATTGTGAAACAGGTTTTTTCAAATTAATATGATCATTATTGACGGTAGAGCCTCTCTGTTAACAAAAACTGTATCTGCACTATTTCTTAAGTTGCAGTCACTGACTCATATGGACTCTACTGAGTATGTGCAATCTTGGCTGCTTCGTGGAGAGCACTCCGCTATGGACACCAACAGCAAGGGAAGAGAGAGAGAGAGAGAGAGAGAGAGAGAGAGAGAGAGAGGAGGGGTATACAACAACAACCTTTCAAAGATTTGGAAAGTTTTATAAACTGTACGTTAAAGCTTTCCCGTTTATAGTTCGAACTTACGTGTGTTCACCTTACTGTAATTCCTTTTTTGTAGCAAGTGGTAAATTGACAAATAATATTTAACTAATTAATAAAGCATGTAATAAAAGATTGTTGGTGCACATGGGAGTTTTTTTACCAGCACAAATTTTGTATTCACACCTTTAAAGCGCTCAGAAAAGCGCTGAAATAACTTTTTAAGGACTCTAAATTTCAAGAACCCCAGCCAGAAGGTCACGATACCGCAACCTCTATTTTAACAAATCAAGCACGGCACATAACCATACACAATATGCATAAAATGAGTGATGCATTGAGGCATCCCACAATCTGGAAAGATTTCCGAATGAATGAATAGATACATAGTGAATTACTAGCCAATCAGACAGTGATGTATAGATGAATCTTCCAATTCATTGATCCGTACACTCTGACACATTCACAAAATCGAACAAGCTCACTCCTGAACGGAGACTTTCATCTTCTTAACACTGTTTCTAACATAACAGACATCTACTGAAGTAATAAGAAAGTCCCAGGATATTTCAGAAAAGGAAACTGAATTAAAAAATATATGTGATAAGCTGTACGCGATACAGTAACCTTCCACTACACTACATCCATATCTCTGAACGTACGACGATCTGAAGGCTTTAACCAACGCCGCGTGGGTTTAGCCGAGCGGTCTAAGGCGCTACAGTCATAGACTGTGCGGCTGGTCCCGGCGGAGGTTCGAGTCCTCCCTCTGGCGGGGGTGTGTGTGTTTGTCCTTAGGATAATTTAAGTTAAGTAGTGTGTAAGCTTAGGGACTGTTGACCTTAGCAGTTAAGTCCCATGAGATTTCACACGCATTTGAACTTTAACCAACGGAACGTCGTTAGTTTACCGTTACAACAAACGGTATCGAATAGTATTCGGTTTTAATCAATCTTCAGCGCATCTGTGCCATGAACGACGTGCTTTCGTAGCACGGAACTTATAATATGGAAAGCCTTTAACCACCGATGTTTTTTCCTGTCATTTTGCTACATCAGATTGTAACAGAAACAACGCGTTTTCGAACGACCCACAACGTGCTAGAGCATTGAAACAGTGTGCATTCGTAGCATTTAAGTTTAATACGTTAAAACCACTGAATACGGGATAACACCAATCCTACAAGGCGTCTCCGACGTTGTGCTTATGGCGTAAAAGCGATCTTGCGTCTCACTGGCAGTTTTCCTCTCCATAAAGCAAAAATCTGACTTGCGTGATGTTCCCTCTCACGCTTGGGAATGCTCCGCAGCGTGAAATTTCCCGTTCTCTCGTCACAAAATTCGATCAGCCTTCGTCCATATTCAGACGCTTTGCAGCATATAAATAACAGCGACGCGTAATACTGAAGGGGGTTAGTCAGGGGGTCATATTCTATAGGAGCAAGGTTCAGATGTGGGTGCTGTCATCCTCAGTTTCACGTGGTTTCGCAGAACCAATACAGGAAAGGGCCTCGACCTATTCCCTCTCTATATCAATCTACTTAACTCGTGTACGCGACTAGAACTTCCAACAACATTTGTTTCCATCACGGGAAAAACCAGTCACCTCTACAGAATACGCCCCGGAGACTTCTCATCCAATTATCGAAACCTGTAAGGCTCAGTGAAACAGAGAACCGGCTAACGAGCGAGAAGAACTTGCTGTTTCCCCCGCGGTTGGCCGTGTACTGGGCAAATAGAGCGCGGGAGGACCTTACAGATCCACTTGTCGAATGGCGCTCGTTGCTAGTGAGTCACTTGATGTGCAGTGAACGTAAGTAATAGTTGCGATGACGACCTAGTGTTCCTTTTACTAACAGTCTCTCTGAGACAGCGAACAAAGAGTTAATATCATATTATTAGTAAATGACTTGTTCGTGGTGAATTTCGCCATCTTTTCAACGAACTCTAGCACCGTTTCTTCAGTTATTTTAAAATGTCTTGTCAGCAATTCGAAACCGGGGCCAACGAGATACCCGGGTCCCGCAACCAACTTGTGTCGTCACACCAGTAGGCTTGTCCGCAACTCTTCGCGAACGGTAAGCTCCGTGCAGGGCACACGGGAAATCAGTATTAAATTGAAAAGGTCTTAATTTTGTCGCGTGCTATCGACAACTTGCATGTATTTCAACACGCAGTCAAGAATCATTAATTTTGTCTGAAATAGTTACTCGCGCTCCGCCAGTCACAGCTGCTGCCACTCTTAAGACATGCAGTGTCACGTGCTGTGTCGTACGCGGGACCATCTTTCTTTCTCGTAGGCCTCGTTCGAAACGTAATGCAAGCTCACTGAACCGTGTACCGTGCGCCACCAATCCTTGCAACTTCATCTCTACTACCGATCCTTCTCAGCTTGTGATCGTTGGCCGCTTCTGACGAAACGAACTTCCGGGTTCCTAGGCAGTGGTGCCCGCTGAGCAACGAGTATTTAAGGAATATCTTAGGCAGTACAAAGGAGAGCCGACAGGACGAGGTAGCGCGAATGTGGTGTGGGACCTTGGCTGTCCTCTGCATGTTGAAGTCGGCAGTGGGCCTGTGGCCGTTACGAAAGGGGCAGGGTATGTTGTCATCCTCCCGACATGTCCTGCCGTCTCTGCTCTATTATATGGTGCTGGGCACAGCTTCATAAGAAAGCCGGCACTGTAACTACTTTGATGCAGAGTAACTGGCTGTAATGACGAAAAAAATCCTGCCGCGCGGGATTAGCCGAGCGGTCTCAGGCGCTGCAGTCGTGGACTGTGCAACTGGTCCCGGCGGAGGTTCGAGTCCTCCCTCGGGCATGGGTGTTGTAAGGTGTCAGGCAAATCCAACACCTTCCATGAAAACCCTGACATGATAAGCAAATCCAGTAGTATGTCACATAGCTCCGAATAAATCGTGACATTAAATTAAGCAAAGTAATACGAGTAACGAGTGAGCAAATGGAATACCACAGACTAACACAAGAATGCCTAAATGCATGTCATACCTTCCCACCGTGAGACAGACGCAGTTCCGAGGGGAGAAGCGAGAACAGAAGCCAAGAGCAGAACCGTGTTAAGCGAGAAGGCCCTACGATAAGGGACGGACACCCACGTTGCCAGCTAACCGCTAGGACCACCCCAGACGCAAGTTTTAGCGTGAGACTTTTTCGCGTCTCTGTTACGTAAGGACCACCCCCCAGCCCATGTTAAAAGCTAGAGCCCTCCAGAAGAACAGTATAGATCTTATGATAACACAAAAAGGGCCACCCCAGCCGCATGTTTTAGCGTGAGACTTTTTCGCGTCTCTGTTACGCTAGGACCACCCCCCAGCCCATGTTAAAAGATAGAGCCCTCCAGAAGAACAGTATAGATCTTACGATAAAACTAAAGGACCACACCAGCTGCAAGTTTTAGAGTGAGACTTTTTCGCGTCTCTGTTACGTTGCAAACTTTAAAAACATTGCCCCACCGCGAAAACTATAACGTTTCTCATTGGATAGACAGAATTTCTGTAGGCGGAGCTTAAGGTTAACATTGAGAGCCTGATTGGTCAGATGAAAACACAGCCAGATAGTTTTTTTTAAACCAACTTCGGTAAATTGTAGTAAGGAGAAGTTAGGAGAGGAGTTGCTTCCGAGACGGCGAGGTGAGCGGAGCTGCGCCGGCCGCCGCCCCCTGACGAACACCCACAAGGTAATGAACGCGCACGATGCCGCGTTTTTGAGCGCATAATGCTTCACTCAGAACTGCAGAAGTCTCATCTGTCACATCCCCTTTTTACGTAATACTAGTGTCGATCGTCAATTAAAGGTCATGGTGTTCACATTTGCCACTTGAAGTAAAAATCTGAAACGCGATGATTTTTCTGTTATATAGTTATTGAGAAGCCACATTAGCCACTGTAATTTATGACAAGTTAGATAAGTAATTAAAGATAATTGAGGGTCACTGTAGACCATTTTGATAGTTTTCTCTTTTGTGAAACTTAATTTAAACCTAGATTATAGATGTGATATGGCATAGGTCATCCTTCGATCCATTGTAGAACTTGGAAACCCATTCAGGGAATATTCGTTCACATTTTTGTTGAACGCAGTTGGTTTTTATCATCCTGTATTAAAACATTTCCTTTTATCAATAGTGCAATTTATAAATAATGTTTTGTGAGTAGAATAAAATTTCCAATGGTAAACTTAACTGCTTTTTCGACGTTATTTGACAGCTAAGTAAAAATAGGAAAGCCTTGAACCCCTTCCACTAAATTTAGTTAGCATTAAGATTCTTTTACAGGGAGTGCAGTGGAGCTGACGCTGAAATCATTAAGAATTTGGTTATATCATCGCTAGTCTCACTGAACTCTTCTGAATTCTACATGTCATGTGTGGTCTGGCGTCTCCTTACCAGCAACAGGTCCCAGGTTCAAACTAGTCAATTCCCTAAAAAACACGCTCAGAGCGTCGTTGCGCGAAAGTGGTAGCGAGACACGATATAGAACAAACAGACACCACGCAGAATGTTAGAGTGTGTGTGTTTGTCCTTAGGATAATTTAGGTTAAGTAGTGTGTAAGCTTAGGGACTGATGACCTTAGCAGTTAAGTCCTATAAGATTTCACACACATTTGAACATTTTTGAAAAAGTTCTTGGTTCAAGTTCACCATTCTCCTTGTGTGGACTTGAAGGTTTTGTAGTCGTCGTCCGTTAAGTGGAGACTGCTGCACCGTTTCTGTCTTCATCCACCCACCTTCCACATTATTATTATTAGTATAATTATTGGAAGGATGCCTGCAAGCATCGTCAGTCTTGCTGGTATTCATTTGCAGCTCTGGTAGAGCGATTAGCTTATTTGTATTTTGGTTGCCTCTCTGTGTTATTTGTTGAACCAGTGGTTTTTGTTATTACACACATCAGAAAAAGTTTTGCATCACCTCACTTCCGTGCGTTCCGGAACCAGTACAGAAAATTGGAATAGAGATCAATATAAACATCATTTCTGACCTTTTTTTTTGCTCATGAAAACCACACATTGCATGTTGTACCACCATACAGCGAGACCTTCAGAGGTTGTGCTCCAGATTGCTGTACACACCGTTACCTCTAATACCCAGTAGCACGTCCTCTTGCACTGATGCATGCCTGTATTCGTCGTGGCATACTATCCACATCAAGGCACTGTTGCTCCAAATTCTCCCACTCCTCAACGGCGATTCGGCATAGAACCCTCAGAGTCGTTGGTGGGTCACGTCGTCCATAGACAGCCCTTTTTAATCTATTCCACGCATGTTCAATAGCCGGCCGGAGTGGCCGAGCGGTTCTAGGCGTTACAGTCTGGAACCGCGCGACCGCTACGGTCGCAGGTTCGAATCCTGCCTCGGGCATGGATGTGTGTGATGTCCTTAGGTTAGTTAGGTTTAAGTAGTTCTAAGTTCTAGGGGACTGATGACCTGAGAACTTAAGTCCCATAGTGCTCAGAACCATTTAAACCATTTGAACCAAGTTCAATAGGGTTCATGTCTGGAGAAAATGCTGTCCAATGTCTGTAGTCGAGCGATGTTGTTATCCTGAAGGAAGTCATTCACAAGACGCGAATTCGTGAAGACGAATGCCTCGCCAATATGCTGCCGATATGGTTGCACTATCGGTCGGAGGATGGCTCTCACGTATCGTGCAGCCGTTACGGCGCCTGCCATGTCCACCAGCGGTATACTTCGACCCCACACAATGCCACCCCGAAACAGCAGGGAACTTCCACCTTGCTGCACTCGCAGGGCAGTAAGTCTAAGGCGTTCAGCCTGACCGGGTTGCCTCCAAACATGTCTCCGACGATTGTCTGGTTGAAGGCATATGCGACACTCATCGGTGAAGAGAACGTGATGCCAATCCTGAGCGGTCCCTTCGTTATGTTGTTGGGCCCATCTGTACCGTGCTGCATGGTGTCATGGTTGCATAGATGGTCCTCTTCATGGACGTCGCATCATGCAGCCTATTGCGCATAGTTTGAGTCGTAACCTGGCGTCCTGTGGCTGCACGAAAAGCATTATTCAATATGGTGGCGTTGCTGTCAGGGGTTTTCCGTGCCATAATCCGTAGGTAGCGGTCATCCACTGCAGTAGTAGCTCTTGGGTGGCCTGAGCGAGGCATGTCATCGACAGTTCCTGTCTCTTTGTATCTCCTCCATGTCCGAACAACATCGCTTTGGTTCACTCCGAGACGCCTGGACACTTCCCTTGTTGAGAGCCCTTCCTGTCACAAAGTAACAATGTGGACGCTATCGAACCGCGGTATTGACTGTCTAGGCATGGTTGAACTACAGACAATACGAGTCGTATACCTCCTTCCTGGTGGAATGACTGGATCTGATCGGCTGTCGGACCCCTCCGTCTAATAGGCGCTGCTCGTGCATGGTTGTTTCCATCTTTGGTCGGGTTTAGTGACGTATCTGAACAGTCAAATCGACTGTGTCTGTGATACAATATCCACAGTCGACGTCTATCTTCAGGAGTTCTGGGAACTGGGGTGATGTAAAGCTTTTTTTTGATGTGTGTATTATTTGTCGTGTCTTGTGCGAATTACTATTAGCTATTAGAGTCAGTGTTTCAGACCCATCTCGTTTTGTAAATGTGTTGTATGATGTTTAATGGAACCTACTGGCAAATTAGCATAATGCATTGAGCACAACAAATGCGGTGATATTAGCACGCAACTTGTCCATGTTCAGAAGATGTGGTAAAATTCTGGCGTAATTATTCCTGGGTCTTGACGCTGCTGTCGTATGTCAAACTTAAGCAAATTATGTCAAACCATAGAAAATTTGATTTTTATATTTTTGGGCTGCACATAATAACATACCTAACACTAACAAGAAGCGCTGAGCAAAAACAAGGGGGGATGGACCAATAAGAGAAAAGCATCGCAAGAAGGAAGTTTCAAATCGAAAGTTTTTTAACGTAATTTTACATAAACAGAGTTTTATGAATTTTGTCCACCGATCTTGTGATGGATGCTCACTCCTTGAGCCGCAACAGTACTTGCTTTGGGAAGCATGCAGAGTTTTATGAATTTTGTCCCCCGATCTTGTGATGGATGCTCACTCCTTGAGTCGCAACAGTACTTGCTTTGGGAAGCATGCGGTCCACTGGGCGCGGGTTGGACACCTCTAGTCTATTCCATCACCGATGTTATTCGATCTGTACATAGAAGAAGGTGTGGAGAAGCAAGGGTGTGAATTCCTAAGGGACCAAACTACATAGGTCCCTAGACTTACACACTACTTAAACTAACTTATGCTAAGAAAAACACAGACACCAATGCCCGAGGGAAGACTCGAACCTCCGGCGGGAGGTGCCACGCAGTCCTTGACAGGACGCCTCAAACCGCGCGGCCGCTCCGTGCGGCTGGAGATACAAGGATGAATTAGAAAACGAGTTATAGTTCAGGGAGAACAAACAAAAACTTTGTGTTTTGCAGCTTCTGTTATACTTCTGTATGAAGGCTAAGAACTCGAAAGAGCAGTTGAAAGGAATGGAGTGCAAAATGTGGTTAAAAGATGAACATTATCAAAGGACAAACGATGATAACGGAATGTAATCGAATTAAATGAGGTGATGCTGAGACACCAAGAGTAGTACTTGGTCAGCAAAATAACTGATAGCAAGAAAAGTATTCCTGAAAAATGACGTTTATTTACATCGAATATAACAGTTGAGGCAAAAATAAAATAGAAACTTTTGAAATGTGGTGCTGCGTAAGAACGCTAAAGATTATATTAGTAGATCGAATAATGAGGAGATACTGAACCGAATTAGGAAAAAGAAATTTATGGACAACCTGACTAAATGAGGAGATCGTTCGAGTGAATACGTCCTGGGACATCAAGGATTTGTCAGTTTGGTAGAGGGTGAGGGGAGAGGGGAGGAGGGAGGGGAGGGATAAAAATTGTAGAGCGAGACCAAGGTTCCAATACAGTAAGCAAGTTCAAATGGATGTAGATTACAGTGGCTTCACAGGATAAAATATGTGTACTGCATCAAGTTCAAATGGTTCAAATGGCTCTGAGCACTATGGGACTTAACAGCTGTGGTCATCAGTCCTCTAGAACTTAGAACTACTTAAACCTAACTAACCTAAGGACATCACACACATCCATGCCCGAGGCAGGATTCGAACCTGCGACCATAGCAGTCGCACGGTTCCGGACTGCGCGCCTAGAACCGCGAGACCACTGCATCAAGTCTTAGCACTGAAGACCACAACAAAAACGCTATATATCATCTAAGTACGCATTTACTCATAATATAATGGCTATTTCCTTCAGACTAGTGTCTATTTCTTTCCAGGTTGCCACCTTTTACGACACATTTTCGCCTTCTGAATGGCTTGTATCGTACAAATGGCTCTAAGCACTATGGGACTTTAGATCTGAGGTCATCAGTCCCCAGGACTTAGAACTAATTAAACCTACCTAACCTAAGGACATCACACACATCCACGCACGAGGCAGGATTCGAATCTGCGACCGTAGCAGCAGCGCGGTTCCGGACTGAAGCGCCTAGAACCGCTCGGCCACAACAGCCGGCTTGTATCGTACAAAAATAGGTTTGTAGGCACCAAATAAATCAACCATTAGGACTTCATCCGACATATGTCACTCTCGCCGGCCATGGTCGGTGCAGAAATTCACAACCTGCTGTGGTTGGCAAGAGCTGTTCCGCGCCGCAGGCCGCCTCCTGTTTAACCAGGAAGGGGTTGTTCGCTCCCTCTTTGATCGCGCCCTTCAAATCGGAAGGCTGTGGGAAAGCAAGTAGGGGTTCCTGTAAGCAACCTATGTGCTAACGAGCCTCCGGCGCACTGGGTACGGGACTTCTCCAGGCTGCATGCAGTGGCCCGCGCTATGTGTGGCGTGTCGCTTGCTGGTAGAGATGGCATTGTGCAGTTTGATACGGTCAGTACATAGCTAAGTAAAATAAATAAATAAATTAATAAAGATATGCAAAGTTTTTGTCGCTTCAAAAAGTACTTTTTTTATATTTCACTGTAGTTAATAGTTTTAAGGCCACTGTAAACAGTAGGAATAAACTTGAAATTTGCAGCTAACGAATATTTCGATATGAAAACATAATGCTTTAGGCTATTTACATTCGTTATTTGCCAAGTTATTGAGAAAAATGTGATTTCCCTACTATAAGGCGCAAATGCATAGTACATTCATTAACTGTTAGGCCTATCCTTGCATCAGAAATCGCAGCTTAAAGAATCAACATGGACTTTTAAGGGACTGTAGCCTGCTCTTGTATTTTAGTGTGTTATCACGGAGAGTTTCTGTACCATCTGATGAACTGTCAGACCATAGTGTGGTCTCGTACATATTGTTTAATCCTAACCTTACTAGAGCCACCCTAGATTATCTCATGATCTCACTTCAGAAGACACTGGTGAATTTATACAGTTCTTTACTTTTTCCTAAAAAAGTGTAAGAGAATTGTGATAGTTGCCAGTTACCACAGCGTGTAACCACGGCCTTATTTGCTACGTGCTCTGTACGCCCTATAGCTGCATGGCGTGAGCTAGCCAAAGAAACTGGTACACCTGGTTAACATCGTGTAGGGTCCCCGGGAGCATGCAGAGGTACCGCAGGGAGACATGGCATGGACTTGACTAATATCTGAAGTAGTGCTGGAGGGAACTGACACCATGAATCCTGCATGGCTGCCCGTAAATCCGTAAGAGTACGAGGGGATGGGGATCTCTTCTGAACAGCACGTTGCAAGGCATCCCAGATAGGCTCAATAATGTTCATGTCTGGGGAGTTTGGTTACCAACGGAAGTGTTTAAACTCAAAAGACTGTTCCTGGAGCCACTCTGTAGCAATTCTGGACGTGTAGGGTGTCGCATTGGCTCTGAGCATTATGGGACTTCACTTCTGAGGTCATCAGTCCCCTAGAACTTAGAACTACTTAAACCTAACTAACCTAAGGACATCACACACATCCAAGCCCGAGGCAGGATTCGAACCTGCGACCGTAACGGCCGCGCGGTTCCAGACTGTAGCGCCTAGAACCGCTCGGCCACTCTGGCCGGCAGGGTGTCGCACTGTCATGCTGGAATTGCCCAAGTCCTTCGGAATGCACAATGGACATGAATGGATGCAGGTGATCAGACAGAGTGCTTACGTACATGTCACCTGTCGGAGTCGTATCTAGACGCATCAGGGGTCCCATACCACTCCAACTGCACACGCCCCAAACCATTAAGAGGTCCAACCAGCTTGAACAGTCTACTGCTGACATGCAGGGTCCTTGGATTCATGAGGTTATCTCCATCCGCTCGATACAATTTGAAACGAGAGTCGGCCGACAACGCAACATGTTTCCAGTCATCAACAGTCCAATGTCGGTGTTGACGGACCCAGGCGAGGCGTAAAGATTTCTGTCGGGCTGTCATCAAGGGTACACGAGTGGGCCTACGGCTCCGAAAGCGCATATCGATGATGTTTCGTTGAATGGTTCGCATGCTGACACTTTTTGATGGCTCGGCATTGACGTCTGCAGCAATTTGCGGAAGGGTTGCACTTCAGTCACGTTGAACGATTCTCTTCAGCCGTCGTTGCTTGCATGATCTTTTTCCGGCCGCAGTGATGTCGGAGTTCTGATGTTTTGCCGGAGTCCTGATATTCACGATACACTCATGAAATTGTCGTAACGGACAATCCCCATTTCATCGCTACCTCGGAGATGCTGTGTCTTATCGCCTGTGCGCCGACTATAACGCCACGTTCAAACTCACTTAAGCCTTGATAAGGTGCCATTGTAGCAGCAGTAAACGATCTAACAACTGCGCCAGACACTTGTTGTCGAATATAGGCGTTGTCGACCGCAGGACCGTATTTTGCCTGTTTATATATCTCTGTATTTGAATACGCATGTATATACCAGTTTCCTTGGCGCTTCATTGTATCTTTGTAAAGTTGGCGTATAATTTAGAATAGATAGTTCCGAAATGTGTTCACTACTTAATGTACCGTTAAATTTCTTTCTACGGTCAAATTAGGATGTATAATTTTAGGGGGAGATCTAGTGTACCACAATGAGCTAAAATGTACATAACGTGACTAGGATCCGAGTGGGTTTTGGAATCGCACTTGTTTATCGCACACGCATTGGAAACGTCACTAAACGGGTAAATCATTTTTTGTTGTCCACATACTTGCTTCTAAAGAAGGTACACATGGTACTGAGTATTGAAAATCTCAATGACGTAATCGTAGTTGGACATTAACGCTTTTCTGGTCTCCTCCCACAAAACAACAACATTAACGCTTTATCGACACAGACGTAGCTCCTTGTCACAGAATAAACCTGTCATGCGCTGTTTCTTGTACGTCTTGACCAACAGTAAAAAGAACGACGGCAATAGAAATAAATTTTTCAGCAGGTACTTAACGAAAGATATAAGCTAGTGTCTTACAAATAACTTTACTTTTCAAAATTATTAAGAACTTTGGTGTTATTTGTGAATTTGGGACAAACTCGTTGCTATAAATGACCAGATGTCAGTGGCTGTCTTATTCGTTATGTTTTAGCGATAATGAATGGTTTCAGTAAATGATTTTCAGAGCTGCACACGTTGTCTGCTTCAGTACTATTACTACCAAAAATACTAACGGCAAGTTGCTGACGGGCACTACTATAATAACAAAAAGCACAATAAAAGAAGCACATATAAAGAAACACCAGTTACAGAGCTGAGGACAAATAACGATTTGCAAACAGCTTTTTTACGAGTCGTACAATAATGCGGACTGTCTTCCTTCCCCTAAATACGTATAGGAATGCTGTAAAATGAGACGTAAGGTTAATAAAACACTAAATAGGTCGTAAAGGGTATAAGTGCAGATATTTGTATTGGTGACTGAGGACAGTTTACTGAATAACATTACATAAGTATCACTAATTATAGCTATTAAAAGTAGTATGTTTTTAGGTTCTTTAGTATCTCCAACTAATGCAACAAGAGCAAGCCATTAATGCTTATTTTCCCAGGACAGCAGGTCAGGTATGAAGTGTGGACGTGAAAGAGTAAGTTTACTCTGACAGTATAGTCCATTTAGAGGTGCAGTTACGACCGTATAGAGAATATCAGGTAGTAAATACGTGACGTGTTTGCTGGAAAACTGTGCGACGCAGAGAAAAAAGAAGCGGCACACTGACGTGGGTACATATTAAGATACCACATATAAAATTATCCGCACTGTTTACCCATCATCCATTGCCCACACCTAAACGCACTGATTTCTGCAGACCATTAGCCTTAATAACAGCTGCAGAAAACAATTTACAAATACTAGCCATAACCTTAAAAATACACTTACAGAAGTGGAAACTGATTCACCGTGAACACCTTGACGGATCGGTACCTTACTGATGCTAGGGTATTTCCATACCTGCAGGGTATATTGATTATTATTTTGTACTTATGTGAGCTTATTTTCAGTACAGAATAAAGCAGTCCATGCAGGTAAAGAATCATGTCAGTACACACGGCTGTTGAGTGTGTGTAACACTACTGGAACGATTCAGGTGGATGTCACAACTCAGATACGCCAAAGACGTACACGTGCACCTTGAAACCATCATTCACACTCCGATGAAAGTCGAATCATTGGCATGATGGACATGAGAACATCGTATCGATAGACTGCACAGACAGTTGACTGCACTGGAATGCCGGTATGACGAGATGCACTGAGGACAACAGTGTGGCAAGAAAAGGCATGGCTCCATCGAGAGAAGATCGTAGGATTGTTTGACTGGCTCTAGCAAATAGACGGATGACAACTCTGAAATCCGGTCAAACGTTGCAGGCAGAGAGTCACCGTCGAAGCAGATTTCTGAATGTTAGCTTAATACTTTCACACAAGCTTACAGCTAGCAGTGTTCGTGAACTAACCCATTTTTTGTTTTTTCAGGTAAGCCAAGGAATTCCTAAAGATAACAATTGGAGGCTGTTTTTTCGCTGCCACAACGAGTACAACAGACTACTCGTGTTGTAGGGGCCACACTTCATACTGAATTTGATGACAGACATCAGTTGAGAATGTAGTGAAAGTTCGTTTAATACCTGTTATGAGATGAACATCGTCCCAAAATTTTATATACATCGGACTGATGCTTCGTAGTGCATTTCCATTCCCGTCAGTGCATTTACGAAACTCTCAGTGGTGGCCGCTGAGGCGTTCCAAAAGCGGCGGAAAAAATGGAGCGAATAGAGTAACAGAAATAAACATTTATTACAACAGCGCTGTTCTTACGCACAGTAAGAGTTTCATATATTCATGGAGAACATAATAGGAAGCGTTTGTATACGACTTCGAGAGAGAGGCAGTGATTGCTGTAGCTATCTTTTTCTCGTGTCTGCGAAGGAAGTACACTTCTGCCATTAAAATTGCTACACCAAGAGGAATGCAGATGATAAACGGGTATTCACTGGACAAATATACTAGAACTGACATGTGATTACATTTTCACGCGATTTGGGTGCATAGATCCTGAGAAATCAGTACCCAGAACAACCACTTCTGGCCGTAATAACGGCCTTGATACGCCTGGGCATTGAGTCAAACAGAGCTGCTCATGCAGATTCAACACGATACCACGGTTCATCAAGAGTAGTGACTGGCGTACTGTGACGAGCCAGTTGTTCGGCCACCATTGACCAGACGTTTTCAATTGGTGAGACATCTGGAGAATGTGCTGGCCAGGGCAGCAATCGAACATTTTCTGTATCCAGAAAGGCCCGTACAGGACCTGCAACATGCGATCGTGCATTATCCTGCTGAAATGTAGGGTTTCGCGGGCATCGAATGAAGGGTAGAGCCACGGGTCGTAACACATCTGAAATATAACGTTCACTGTTCAAAGTGCCGTCAATGCGGACAAGAGGTGACCGAGACGTGTAACCAGTGGCACCTCATACCATCACGCCGGGTGATAAGCCAGTATGGCGATGACGAATACTCGCTTCCAATGTGCGTTCACCGCGTTGTCGCCAAACACAGATGCGACTATAATGATGCTGTAAACAGAACCTGGATTCATCCGAAAAAATGACGTTTTGCCATTCGTGCACCCAGGTTCGTCGTTGAGTACACCATCGCAGGCGCTCCTGACTGTGGTGTAGAGTCACAGGTAACCGCAGCCATGGTCTCCGAGCTGATAGTCCATGCTGCTGTAACTATTCGTGCTGATGGTTGTTGTCTTGCAAACGTCCCCATCTGTTGACTCAGGGATCGAGACGTGGCTGCACGATCAGTTACAGCTATGCGGATAAGATGCCTGTCATCTCGACTGCTAGTGATCCGAGGCCATTGGGATCCAGCACGGCGTTCCGTATTACCATCCTGAACCCACCGATTCCATATTCTGCTAACAGTCATTGGATCTCGACCAACGCAAGCAGCAATGTCGCGATACGATAAACCGCAATCGCGGTAGGCTACGATCCGACCTTTATCACAGTCGGAAACGTGATGGTAAGCATTTCTCTTCCTTACACGAGGCATCACAACAACGTTTCACCAGGCAACGCCGGTCAACTGCTGTTTGTGTATGAGAAATCGGTTGAAAACTTTCCTCATGTCAGCACGTTGCAGGTGTCGCCACCGGCGCAAAGCTTGTGTGAATGCTCTGATAAGCTAATCATTTGCTTATCACAGCATATTCTTCCTGTCGGTTAGATTTCGCGTCTGTAGCACGTCATCTTCGTGGTGTAGCAATTTTAATGGCCAGTAGCGTATAACGTAACAGCAACTCCCGAAATCCCTCTCGTACACAAAAATGTACACGCACCCACACATATCGATCGCGCAGTTATTCACTATTCATAGGGTATGTGCGGGCACGGACACTTTGACGTGGCAATCGTAAGTACGTGGTGTTTTGATGGATAGTCGCGTAAGATAACGGTAGAGGTAGGGCCTGAACTAATGCGTATACGACACTGCCTTTCTCAGCTCACAGTTAACAACTGCGCTCTAGCCGTTACAGAATGCCTTGTGTGTTCCGCTTGGCTTACGACTGGGTGTGCTCATTGTTTCCTTTTCTTGTTTTGAAATGAGTGCAAAGACCTAGCTCGGTCTGTCACGAGGTTGCAATACGACTCTCACAAAACCAGATGGGATCACCAATCCAATTGACCATTACGTCGGCTCTGCTTCCGCAGCAGCCCAGAACACGGACATAAACTGTGAAAGGGAGGCGTGGCGTGTACCGCCGCATCACTCTTCTCACCTCGACCGGCAAATACGTCGTTTGTTTACATTCGCCGCCTGTAGACAGAATAGTGTCTCATACAACATGAATGCAATTAGTTCGGGGAATACGTAATACAGCGTGCACAAATTATTCTAACTTGTAATCTGGCTTTTGGGAGGTAAATTTAATCGAATTATCATCAGTCAAAACTAAAAGCATTGTACTCATGGAAAGCAGCAACTCCATGAATCTGGGAAGACAGCTTCGAAGTAATTAGTTGGAACGATATTCGAAATGATTTCGTGGCTCGTTCGTGGCAAATAAATCTATCACTCTTGAACTGAAATTTTCAATTTTACACACGAATGGCATTCCACAGGGTAGCACCCATAAGGCACGTAGCCAACCTTCTTTCATAGTGTTTCGTAGCAACTTTTTAATTCTCTTCAGCATTGAAAAGCACTCCTCAGCTTCTAATGTCGAGACAGGCACCGTGATTAGTGATTTTAAAACTATAAAGTATCACGAAGCTCATCCTTTTGAATCAGCGAAAGAGAGCAACTTGCGCCGGAAACCGCTCTCAACTCAGGCCTAGCATAGCAGACTTGAAGCTCTCGCTTCAACTTTCTGTCTCCAAAAATGAATATGTGTCCGTAATCTCAAGATATTTGTCTGGAAAATTTGTGGTAAACCGTGTTTGTCAAACTGGTTTAAGTCAAATAAGTGGGCTGCAATGAGATGTCCGGTGAACTGAAAACGTAATTTTATTTCAGGAAGGATAGCATCGCACACTTACAAAGCATTTCTGTTTTATAATAATCAACAATCCATGGTTTCTCGGCGGGCATTGTCAATCTCGTTAATGCCCACTGCTTGAATACTGCTCACTGGTGTGGGATCCGTACCAGATAGGGTTTCATAGAAGAGATAGAGAAGATCCAACGGAGAGCAGCGCGACTTGTTACGGTATCATTTAGTAATCGCGAAAGCGTTACGGAGATGATAGATAAATTCCAGTGGAAGACTCTGCAAGAGAGACGCTCAGTAGCTCGGTACTGGCTTTTGTTGAAGTTTCGAGAACATACCTTCACCGAGGAGTCAAGCAGAATATTGCTCCCTCCTACGTATATCTCGCGAAGAGACCATGAGGATAAAATCAGAGAGATTAGAGCCCACACAGAGGCATTGTTCTTTCCACGAACAATACGAGACTGGAATAGAAGGGAGAATCGATAGAGGTACTCAAGGTACCCTCTGCCACTCACCGTCAGGTGGCTTGCGGAGTGTGGATGTAGATGTAGATGTAGTCAATGTCACTCAGATATTTTGGATTACCGCTAAGAAGTTCTGGATGTCTTGTTTTGCTTTGGTCGGTTCTGTTATCTTCTTCTGAAACAGATTAAAAAATATCCCGCATGAGGCATTCCAAAAAATGAAATCCTTATCTTGTAGTCTTTGTAAGAACCTGTTTTCTCAGCAGTATAGGGTGGTTTTATGCTCTCGCTAGCTTCAGTGGCTTCCATGTCAGTAATAAGACATTCCCTGCTTTCATAATCACCCTTTACTACTCACGAATGATAATTCTATCTTGTGACAGAGACACGGGACAAGCTCTTCTGAATATGCTGTGCAACAGCTTTTATCTCTGTGACAATTTGAGAAAAAAGAAGAAATACCTGGAAGATGTGCAAAAAATATGCGGGCTTTGGGATTAATGAATGCTGCTGTACACATAATAAGGCTGAAATGGTGCGCATAACAATGGATGTTGTTTGCATTCGGGTATTTGTCTTTAAATTAATTTCTGTACCCCATTTGACTTGTCGCTCATAACGTTTGCACCATCGTAACTCTGAGCTATTGGTTTTGCTCTGTCATCGCCAATTAAAGTTTCAATTTCTTTCAGAATATTCTTTGATGCAGTAGGAGCATTCTAAATTTCTGGGTTAATAAAGGTCCAAAATCTTTCAAGCTATTTTCCCTAGACAATGTAAGGCAAAACAATAACCAATTGAAATTCGCAAGACACATCCGTGGTTTCTTCCGCCATTATTGCCAGATAATCAGCACGTTTTATTTCTTTACGAACTTCCTCGTGCTACACTTCCTACATGCATTGCAGCAGTTTGTTCTGAACAGTCTCAGAATACTGATGCTCGATTGAGATGAACAGGAACATTTTTATCTAGCTCCGCACTAAACTGAATTTGCTCACGAATAACCCCTTATTTTGAAAGGCATCAGATTCATCGTGGCCCCTGAGAGCCAGTTCCAAAGCGCCAGAGAGTCGAATACAGTTTACAATTAAGTTCAATATACGAGGGTAAACCAAAAGTAAGGTCTCCAATTTTTTTTATAAGTACATACACCTGTTTATTTCTACAATGGTTTACATCAAGTTACAGCTCGAACATTTAGCTATTTTTCGACATAATCACCATTTCTGTCGATGCATTTTCGTAGACGCTGTGCAAGTTCTTGTATGCCCATGTCATACCAGCTCGCCGCCATGCTGTTCAGAAAGTTATGAACCTCTTCTTTCACGTCATCATCGGAGCTGAAACGCTGGGACCACAATTAACGCTGACAGGTACTGTGAGACTCTGAAAAAACTCAAACGGGCAATTCAGAACCGGAGAAGAGGAATGTTGAGCAAGGGCGTACACATTCCCCATGACAACGTTCGTCCACACATCGCTCGGCAAACCGCTGCTCTCCTTCAACAGTTTCAGTGGAACATAATCACCCACCCACCCTAAAGTCCTGACTTGGCGCCCAGTGACTATCACCTGCTCCCTAGGTTAAAAGAACATTTGGCCGGAAAGTGATTCAGCTCCGACGGCGAGGTGAAAGAAGAGGTTCATAACTTTCCGAACAGCATGTCGGCGAGCTGGTATGACATGGGCATACAAAAATTCCACAGTGTCTACAAAAATGCATCGACAGAAATGGTAATTATGTCGAAAAATAGATAAATGTTCAAGCTGTAACTTGATGTAAACCATTGTAGAAATAAACAGGTCTATGTACTAATAAAAAATAAGAGACCTTACTATTCGGATTACCCTATTATATCAATTCTTTTCAATCTCTTGGTTGCGGCTGTCAATTGTCTGTCGATGTTACGACTATAATTTCTGTTGAACGTTGGTTTTGCCTAGAAATGAAAGACTCAGAACATTTTTTTATGTGCCGCTTTGACTTTTCATGTACTTTCATTTCAGGCCATGTATGCTCAATATCACTTATTCTGGTCTCACACCTGTGAACATCTCCCCCAAACAACACACAAGGTAAACAGAAAACAGCATTGTTTTCTTCACAGCCACAAATCAGTATTTTGTTTTTTGGTAAATTTCCGGATTGCACTCATGGCATTGATTTTATATTTTCTGCTGCAGATTCAGATATTTATCTGAATTTTTTCACTAAGAAACCTGTCACTAAATAGCGTTTTTAATGATTCACTTACTTAACTTTGTAACTTTCACTGTCAACTGAATTTTCTGTTAAAGAAAGAACTCTGCACACAGTTATACAGGGTGGTCCATTGATAGTGACCGGGCCAAATATCTCACGAAATATGCATCAAACGTAAAAACTACAAAGAACGAAAATCGTCTAGCTTGAAGGGGGATACCAGATGACACTATGGTTGGCCCGCGCTGCCATAGGTCAAACGGATATCAACTGCGTTTTTTTTAAATAGGAACCCCCATTTTTATTACATATTCGTGTAGTACTAAAGAAATATGAATGTTTTAGTTGGACCACTTTTTTTGCTTTGTGATAGATGGCGCTGTAAGAGTCACAAACGTTTAAGTACGTGGTATCACGTAACATTCCGCCAGTGCGGATGGTATTTGCTTCGTGATACATTACCCGTGTTGAAATGGACCGTTTACCAACTGCGGGAAAGGTCGTTATCGTGTTGATGTATGGTTATTGTGATCAAAATGCCCAACAGCGTGTGGTATGTATGCTGTTCGGTATCCTGGACGACATCATCCAAGTGTCCGGACAGTTCGCCGGATAGTTACTTTATTTAAGGAAGCAGGAAGTGTTCAGTCACACGTGAAACGCCAACCACGACCTGCAACAAATGATGATGCCCAAGCAGGCGTTTTAGCTGCTGTCACGGCTAATCTGCACATCAGTGGCAGACAAATTGCGCGAGAATCGGGAATCTCAAAAACGTCGGTGTTGAGAATGCTACATCAACATCGATTGCACCCGTACCATATTTCTATGCACCAGGAATTGCATGGCGACGACTTTGAACGTCGTGTACAGTTCTGCCACTGGGCACAAGAGAAATTACGGGACGATGACAGATTTTTTGCACGCGTCCTATTTAGCGACGAAGCGTCATTCACCAACAGCGGTAACTTAAACCGGCATAATATGCACTATTGGGCAACGGAAAATCCACGATGGCTGCGACAAGTGGAATATCAGCGATCTTGGCGGGTTAATGTATAGTGCGGCGTTATGAGAGGAAGAATAATTGGCCCCCATTTTATCGATGGCAATCTAAATGGTGCAGTGTATGCTAATTTCCTACGTAATGTTCTACCGATGTTATTACAAGATGTTTCACTGCATGACAGAATGGCGATGTACTTCCAACATGATGGATATCCGGCACATAGCTCGCGTGCGGTTGGAGCGGTATTGAGTAGCATATTTCACGACAGGTGGATTGGTCGTCGAAGCACCATACCATGGTCCGCACGTTCACCGGATCCGACGTCCCCGGATTTCTTTCTGTGGGGAAAGTTGAAGGATATTTGCTTTCGTGATCCACCGACAGCGCCTGACGACATGCGTCAGCGCATAGTCAATGCATTTGCGAACAGTACGGAAGGCGAACTACTCGCTGTTGAGAGAAGTGTCGTTACACGTATTGCCAAATGCATTGAGGTTGACAGACATCATGTTGAGCATTTATATCATAAATGTAGTATTTACAGGTAATCACGCTGTAACAGCATGCGTTCTCAGAAATGATAAGTTCACAAAGGTACATGTATCACAATGGAACAACCGAAATAAAATGTTCAAACGTACCTACGTTCTGTATTTTAATTTTAAAAAACATACTTGTTACCAACTGCTCGTCTAAAATTGTGAGTCGTATGTTGGTGACTATTATAGCGCCCTCTATCACAAAGCGAAAAATGTGGTCCAACTAAGACATTCATATTTCTTTACGTACTACACGAATATGTAATAAAAAATGGGGGTTCCTATTTTTTAAAAAAAGCAGTTGATATCCGTTTCACCTATGGCAGCGCCATCTAACGGGCCAACCATGGCACCATCTGGTTTCCCCCTTCAAGCTAGACGAGTTTCGTTCTTTGTAGTTTTTTCGTTTGATGCTTATTTCGTGAGATATTTGGCCCGGTCACTATCAATGGACCACCCTGTATATCTATTCGTTTCAATCTGTTGGTTGCGGCTGTCATTTGTTTGTCCATATTACGACTATAATTTCTGTTGAATGTTGCTTTTCCCTAGAAATGAGAGACTCAGAACATTTTTCATGTGCCGCTTTGACGTTTCATGTACTTTCATTTCAGGCCATGTATGCTCAATATCTCTTATTCTGGTTTACTTTTGAATGCATTATGGGAACAGCAGTGATCAATAAAATTGTAAATAATTACTATTAAAAACAGTCTTGATCACAATTTATTTTATAAGGTGACCGGTTTCGACCACTGCTGTGGTCATCTTCAGACCATTGAGTGGAAACCCCTTTCTGTTGGAGAATCACAACTCTGATTCTCCAACAGAAAGGGGTTTCCACTCAATGGTCTGAAGATGACCACAGCAGTGGTCGAAACCGGTCACCTTATAAAATAAATTGTGATCAAGACTGTTTTTAATAGTAATTATTTACTTATTCTGGTCTCACACCTGTGAACATCTCCCCCAAACAACACGCAAGGTAAACAGAAAACAGCATTGTTTTCTTCACAGCCACAAATCAATATTTTGTTTTTTGGTAAATTTCCGGATTGCACTCATGGCATTGATGTTATATTTTCTGCTGCAGGTTCAGATATTTATCTGGATTTTTTCACTGAGAAACCTGTCACTAAATTGCGTTTTTAATGATTCACTTACTTAACTTTTTTAACTTCCACTGTCAACTGAATTTTCTGTTAAAGAATGTACTCTGTACACAGTGATATATACATATATGTATACATTCATATACATATATATACATACAGTGATATATACATAATTAAAGTTATATGCATTACAGTTTTAATTACCTGACCTCACAATGTCCTCAACCAGGCAAAAGGCTGCTCAAATCAGCCATCGCACCACGGAAGCAGAATTCTGCACAGGGCATATTTACCTTGGTCTTCAAGGAGACCTGTCTTGGTAATCCAAGGCACCATAAGACTTATGGACCATGTGAACATTATTACGGATCAGGTGCGTTCATTCGTGCTTGGTGTCTTCCACGACGCCGATCACGTCTTCTAGCAGGATAACTGTTGGATTTACAAGGCCATTGACTTACTACAAATGTTTGAGGAACATGATAGTGAACTCATATCGATGTCTTGCACATCAAATTCGCCTGCTAAGAATCCACTGGAAGACATCTGGGAGGTTAAGAGTCGCCAGCTGCACGCCTGCCAATACAGCCCGTAGCTTGAGGGAACTGCGTCACCCTTGCGTGAACATCTGATGCCACATGTTTTCGAAATCCTGCTAAGGACTTGCCCTATCCACGCCACGCCCAATTGCTTCTGTATTGCGATCCAAAGGTGGGCCAACTAAGTACACTGAGGTGACAAAATGTCATGGGATAGAGATACACACATATATACATCGTGGTAATATCGCGTACACAAGTTATAAAAGGGCAGTGTGTTGGCCGCGCTGTCATTTGTACTCAGGTGATTCATTCGAAAAGGTTTCCTGCGTGATTATGGCCGCACGATGCGAATTAACAGTGGAATGGTAATTGGAGCGACGCCTGGGACATTTCGTTTCGAAAACCTTTAGGACATTCAATATTCTGAGATCCACAGTTTCAAGAGTGTGCCGAGAATACCAGATTGCAGGTGGAACGTTTCTTTTCTTTTGCACTGCAATTTCCTTAACCTTTAATATAAATGAAGTGGAACGACTTGACCCATACAGTGACCATTTCATTTCAAGATATTTATTTGCATAATAGATAAATCATTAAGAGAATTACAATCATAAATCAGATAATAATTTCTTTAAGAAACGCCATTCAGGCAAACTTTACAAACTGCTTGTTATATAAAACCACAAATGAATTAATCTCTTTGCATACATTTAAAGAACCGCCACTCGAGCCAAGTAAATCATTTAAAATAAACTTTACATCAAATAACCACGAAATCAATTATTATTTCCACATAGCTTGAAAACCGCCCCTCCCGGGCGAGATATTACCAAAAATCTTTACAAGGTTTTAGACAGTTTGACCAATAATAACCCAGTTATTTCCCCATGAAAACTGACATACGCCACTAAGGCTGAATTGCACCGCAATTTTAGAAAACGGTTTAAATTAAGACACATTCTTCTATAAATCACTCAAAATTCTTAAGACAAATATTTAAAACATTTAACCCGGGCAACCTTGCAGAGCCACCACAAGTTTTAGAATACTGCAGCTTGTACAATAACTGAGGCCCGAGGTTGTGCGCCCGCGACTTGGCCACGAACGGCGGAGGTGACTGAATACTTATCTTCGAATTAAGATGTGGACACCGTTTGTACTTCCACCCCGTTCAGAACACCGAAAAAGGAACCAAAGAGCACACGCTAGCTCAGGCGAAGTCCACCGCCCGTACGCCCGGTGGTAATTTAAAAGGGGAGGCTCTGCACTTCGGTTGCCCACTCCTTCCGATATCTGGAACATAAATCAGAAGCGACAACAGGGAACCAGACAACCCTTCCTTCACCTTAATACTCAAACTTATACAGGAAACTACTTCGATAAAATTGACCATAATAGAACTGATTTCATTCCTTTAAGCAGAACCACGTACACGAATGGTGCAAACGGAACTGGCTCATTAAAACCCAAGCATCACATGGAGCACCTTATGTGGGCCTGTAAGGTACCACACGGCAATCTTTAGACACGGAATATAGATCGTTCGGTAAGGCTGCGCACACTTATCAGTGCTTTAGACACTTGCCAGCTGAAGTAAGAACAACACTATTAAGGAGCGAAGCACACACTTAATAAGAGGCATGAAATATCACATCACAGTCCTTGCAACGCTTTGCTGCCTCAAGAGCAATCATCATTGTTGTTGTTGTTGTGGTCTTCAGTCCTGAGACTGGATTGATGCAGCTCTCCATGGTACTCTATCCTGTGCAAGCTTCTTCATCTCCCAGTACCTACTGCAACCTACACCCTTCTGAATCTGCTTAGTGTATTGATCTCTTGGTCTCCCTCTACAATTTTTACCCTCCACGCTGCCCTCCAATGCTAAATTTGTGATCCCTTGATGCCTCAAAACATGTCCTACCAACCGATCCCTTCTTCTAGTCAAGTTGTGCCACAAACTTCTCTTCTCCCCAATCCTATTCAATACCTCCTCATTAGTTACGTGATCTACCCACCTTATCTTCAGCATTCTTCTGTAGAACCACATTTCGAAAGCTTCTATTCTCTACCTGTCCAAACTGGTTATCGTCCATGTTTCACTTCCATACGTGGCTACACTCCATACAAATACTTTCAGAAACGACTTCCTGACACTTAAATCTATACTCGATGTTAACAAATTTCTCTTCTTCAGAAACGCTTTCCTTGCCATTGCCAGTCTACATTTTATATCCTCTCTACTTCGACCATCATCAGTTATTTTGCTCCCTAAATAGCAAAACTCCTTTACTACTTTAAGTGTCTCATTTCCTAATCTAATCCCCTCAGCATCACCCGATTTAATTTGACTACATTCCATTATCCTCGTTTTGCTTTTGTTGATGTTCATCTTATATCCTCCTTTCAAGACACTGTCAATTCCGTTCAACTACTCTTCCAAGTCCTTTGCTGTCTCTGACGGAATTACAATGTCATCGGCGAACCTCAAAGTTTTTATTCTTCTCCATGAATTTTAATACCTACTGTGAATTTTTCTTTTGTTTCCTTTACTGTTTGCTCAATATACAGATTGAATAACATCGGGGAGAGGCCACAACCCTGTCTCACTCCTTTCCCAACCACTGCTTCCCTTTCATGCCCCTCGACTCTTATAACTGCCATCTGGTTTCTGTACAAATTGTAAATAGCCTTTCGCTCCCTGTATTTTACCCCTGCCACCTTTAGAATTCGAAAGAGAGTATTCCAGTTAACGTTGTCAAAAGCTTTCTCTAAGTCTACAAATGCTAGAAACGTAGCTTTGCCTTTTCTTAATCTTTCTTCTAAGGTAAGTCGTAAGGTTAGTATCGCCTCACGTGTTCCAACATTTCTACGGAATCCAAACTGATCTTCCCCGAGGTCCGCTTCTACCAGTTTTTCCATTCATCTGTAAAGAATTCGCGTTAGTATTTTGCTGCTGTGACTTATTAAACTGATAGTTCGGTAATTTTCACATCTGTCAACACCTGCTTTCTTTGGGATTGGAATTATTATATTCTTCTTGAAGTCTGTGGGTATTTCGCCTGTCTCATACATCTTGCTCACCAGATGGTAGAGTTTTTTCACGACTGGCTCTCCCAAGGCCATCAGTAGTTCTAATGGAATGTTGTCTACTCCCGGGGCCTTGTTTCGACTCAGGTCTTTCAGTGCTCTGTCAAACTCTTCACGCAGTATCATATCTCCCATTTCATCTTCATCTACAGCCTCTTCCATTTCCATAATATTGTCCTCAAGTACATCGCCCTTGTATAAATCCTCTATATACTCCTTCCACCTTTCTGCCTTCCCTTCTTTGCTTAGAACTGGGTTGCCATCTGAGCTCTTGATATTCATAAAAGTGGTTCTCTTTTCTCCAAAGGTCTCTTTAATTTTCCTGTAGGCAGTATCTATCTTACCCCTAGTGAGATAAGCCTCTACATACATTTGTCTTGTCCTCTAGCCATCCCTGCTTAGCCATTTTGCACTTCTGTCGATCTCATTTTTGTGACGTTTGTATTCCTTTTTGCCTGCTTCATTTACTGCATTTTTATATTTTCTCCTTTCATCAATTAAATTCAATATTTCTTCTGTTACCCAAGGATTTCTGTTAGCCCTCGTCTTTTTACCTACTTGATCCTCTGCTGCCATCACTACTTCACCCCTCACAGCTACCCATTCTTCTTCTACTGTATTTCTTTCCCCCATTTCTGTCAATTGTTCCCTTATGCTCTCCCTGAAACTCTGGTTCTTTCAGTTTATCCAGGTCCCATCTCCTTAAATTCCCACCTTTTTGTAGTTTCTTCAGTTTCAATCTGCAGTTCATAACCAATAGATTGTGGTCGGAATCCACATCTGCCCCTGGAAATGTCTTACAATTTAAAACCTGGCTCCTAAATCTCTGTCTTACCATTATATAATCTATCTGATACCTTTTAGTATCTCCAGGATTCTTCCAGGTATACAGCCTTCTTTTATGATTCTTGAAACAAGTGTTAGCTATGATTAGGTTATGCTCTGAGCAAAATTCTACAAGGCGGCTTCCTCTTTCATTTCTTCCCCCCAATCCATATTCACCTACTATGTTTCCTTCTCTCCCTTTTCCTACACTCGAATTCCAGTCACCCGTGACTATTAAATTTTCGCCTCCCTTTACTACATTATTTACTACTACATTTACATTACAATCATCATTATATTTCACTAATCGTTGGTAGGACTTGAATTACTTAACTTGATGGCAGCTGCTGGACCGATGTGGCTAAGACACCAGACGTTGCTTAGTCCGATAGTAACAGCGTGACAGCGTGTTCCTTCACGGAAGCGAGCACATGCATAGCTTCACAAGGTTGCCAAGAAGCCATAGCACCGGCCCGCTGTTACTGACCCCAGTACGATGGAGCGCTAACTGCCGCCCGCAGTCAGGCACACCGTGCTCGCTCTTCTCTCCTACGTGTCGCTAATACCCGCACATTCCGCGTGCCGTGCCCAACGTTGTTGTTCCCTTTCCACTCGATACTGCCCGCTATATCCTGAGCCGGCCCAGGATCCAAAGACAAACTTGTGCCATAGGGAATCGATAGTGCCTAACCAAAGATAGCCCTCACACCAGTCCCGCCACGACTCAGCACGCATTACCTCTCACCACGGACAACGCATTGGCCCACGGACGTCTCTTAACGACCGAGAATAGCGACCTTTGCGTAGAGATGTCAGTCTTAAATGACAAGCACCACTGACTGAAATAACCACCTGAATCAATATGGGACGTACGACGAACGTATCCGTTAGGGTAGTGTGGCAAAATTAGGCGTCAATGAATTACGGCAGCAGAAGACCGACGCGAGTCCCTTTGCTAACAGCACGAAATCGCCAGCAGCGCCTTTCCTGGGCTCTTGACCATATCGGTTGAGTCCTAGGCCACAGGAAAACCGTAGCCTGGTCAGATGAATCCTAATTTCAGTTGGTAAGAGCTGATGGTAGGTTTCGAGTGTCGCGCAGACACAACGAAGCCATGACCAAGACTGTCAGCAAGGCACTGCGCCGGCTGGTGGTGGCTCCATACTGGTTTGGTCTGTATTTACATGGAGTGGACTGGGCCCTCTGGTCTAAGTGAATCGATCATTAACTGGGAATGATTATGTTCGGCTACATGGAGACCATTGACATTGGCAGTCATTCATGGACTTCATGTTCCCAAACAAAGATGAAATTTTTATGGATGACAATGCGCTGCGTCACTGGGCGACATTTGTTCGCGATTGGTTGGAAGAGCATTCTGGACTATTTGACCGAATGATTTAACCACCCAGATCTCCCAACACGAATAGCATCGAATATTTATGGGACATTATCGAGAGGTTGGTTTGTGCACAAAATCCTACACCAACATTTTCGCAGTACCAGACGTTTGCAGAGGCAGGCAGCATGGCTCAATATTTCCGCAGGTGTCCTCCAACGATTTGTTGAGGGCATGCCACGTAGAGTTGCTGCGCTATACATGGCAAAAGGAGGTCCGCCACGATATTAGGAGGTATCCCATGGCTTTTGTCTCCTCAGTGTAGGCTGTCATTATATTTTGGCTCATCAGTCTAGGAAAATGAGACAATTAAGATCGACTGTTACTTTTCTGGGCCTGACAATACACAGCATCTCGTCGTTTCAGTAATTTGATCGCCCTAAATTCTTAGTGTTTTCCTTTCTAAATCTTTAGACTGACGAGCATGTAAAAAATAATTATCAATTGCATTTTTAAACAGACGATCGCAGAAGACTGCATGGAGCCAGTTCTAATGTCATAGGGAAAGTATACTGCTCTGCGAAACTTAAGAACAAGATAAATAAAATAACGTAACGTATTAACTACAAACATTAAAAAAAGTTTTGCTTCACCCAGGTTCCCAGAACTTCTGAAGATAGACGTTGACTGTGAATATTGTATCACAGACACAGTCCATTTGACTGTTCAGATATGTCACTAAACCCGCCCAAGGATGTAAACAATTATGCATGAGCAGTGCCTATTAGACGGAGGGGGTCCGACAGTCGATCAGTTTCAGTCATTCCACCAGGAAGGAGGTTCACGGATCGTATTATCTGTAGTTCAATCATGCCTAGACGATCAATACCACGGTTCGATCGCATCTGCATTGTTACTTTGTGCTAGGAAGGGCTCTCTACAAGGGAAATGTCCAGGCGTCTCGGAGTGAACCAAAGTGATGTTGTCCGGACATGGTGGAGATACAGAGAGTCAGGAACTGTCGATGACATGCCTCGTTCAGGCCGCCCAAGGACTACTACTGCAGTGGGTGACCGCTACCTACAAATTATGTCTCCGAGGAACACTGACAGCAACGCCACCATGTTGAATAATGCTTTTCGTGCATCCACAAGACATCGTGTTACGACTCATACTGTGCACAGTAGACTACATGATGGGAAGCTCCGCTCCCGACGTCTATGGAGAGCTCCATCTCTGCAACCACGACACCGTGCAGCGCGGTACAGATTGGTCCAACAACATGACGAATGGACCGCTCTGGACTGGCATCACTTTCTCTTCAACGATGAGTCTCGCATATGCCTTCAACCAGGCAGTCGTCGGAGACGTGTTTGGAGGCAACCCGGCCAGGCTGAACGACTTAGACACACTAGACACACCGTCCAGCGAGTGCAGCAAGGTGGAGGTTCCCTGCTGTTTTGCGGTGGCATTATATGGGCCCAACGTACGCCACTGGTGTCCTGGAGGCGCCGTAACGGCTGTACGATACGTGAATGCCATCCTCCGAGCGATAGTGCAACCATATCGGCAACATATTGGCGAGGCTTTCGTCTTCAAGGACGACAATTCGCGCCCCCGACGTGCACATCTTGTGAATGACTTCCTTCAGGATAACACCATCGCCCGACTAGGGTGGCCAGCATTTCTTCAGACATGAAGCCTATCGAACATGGCTGGGATAGATTGATAGGGCTGTTTATGGACAACGTGACCCACCAATCACTCTGAGGGATCTACGCCGAATCGCCGTTGAGGAGTGGCATAATCTGGGCAAACAGTGCCTTGATGAACTTGCGGATAGTATGCCGCGACGAATACAGGCATGCATCAATGTAAGAGGAAGTGCTACTGGGTATTAGAGGTACCGGTGTGAACAGCAATGTGGACCACCACCTCTGAAGGTCTCGCTATATGGTGGTACAACATGAAATGCATTTCATGAACAATAAAAAGTGCGAAAATGATGTTTACGTTGATCTCTATTCCAGTTTTCTGTACAGATTCCGGAACTCTCGGAACCGAGGAGATGCAAAACTTTTTTTGATCTGTGTATTACACTGAAGCGCTAAAGAAACTGGCATAGGCATGCTTATTCAAATACAGAGATATGTAAACAGGCAGAATACGGCACTGCGGTCGGCAACGCCTATATAGGACAACAAGTGTCTGGCGCAGTTGTTAGATCGCTTACTGCTGCTACAATGACAGGTTATCAAGATTAAGTGAGTTTGAAAGTGGTGTTATAGTCAGCGCACGAGTGATGGGACACAGAATCTCCGAGGTAACGATGAATTCGGAATATTCCTGTACAACCACTTCACGAATGTACTGTGAATATCAGGTAACCGGTAAAACATCAGATTTACGACATTACTGCGGCCGGAAAAAGATCGTGCAAGAACGGGACCAACGACGGCTGAAGAGAATCGTCCAACGTGACTGAAGTGCAACCCTTCTGCAAATAGCTGCAGATTTCAATGCTGGGCCATCAACAAGTGTCGGCATGCGAACCTTTCAACGAAACATCATCGATATGGGCTTTCGGAGCCGAAGAACCACTCGTGTACCCTTGATGACTGCACGACACGAAAATGTACGCCTTGGCTGGGCCCGTCAACACGGACATTGGACGTTTGATGACTGGAAACATGTTGCGTAGTTGGACGAGTCTCGTTTCAAATTGTATCGAGCGGATGAACGTGTAATAGTGTGGGGCGTGTGCAGTTGGATACGTCTAGATACGACTGTGACAGGTGACAGGTGATCACCTGCATCCATTCATGTCCATTGTGCATTCCGATAGACTTGGGCAATTCCAGCAGGGCCATGCGACACCTCACACGTCCAGAATAGTTACAGAGTGGCTCCAGGAACACTCTTCTTAGTTTAAACACTTCCGTTGGCCATACAACTCCCCAGACATGAACATTATTGATCACACACCAATCACTGATCATATCTGGGATGCCTTACAACGTGCTGTTCAGAAGAGATCTCCGCCCCTCGTACTCTTACGGATTTATGGGCAGCCCTGCAGGGTTCATGGTGTCAGTTCCCTCCAGCGCTAGTGCAGACGGTAGTCGAGTCCATGCCACGTCGCGTTTCGGCACTTTCGCGTGCTCGCGGGGGCCCTACATGATATTAGGCAGGTGTACCAGTTTCTTTGGTTCTTCAATGTAGGTGGAAATGAACGTTCGGGAGCGTATTGCCCGTTGTCTGCCACTTGTGCACAGAAATTCGACTTCATATAGGATGAGGTCATCCTGACTATAGCGCCAAATGGAGCTGGCACTGCAACAGAATTCAGCTGAAGAAACGGGAAAAGACAGTGGGTGTCAGTCAGCGAGCAGTTGCAAAGCACTGTGGTGGTGTTCATTACAACATCCTCCGTAGGCATCCGGATGGCTTCACTGGGAGTCATGAGGAAACTGGAAGAAGGACGAAGTGTGACGAGTGTAGTCCACAAGTTTCGTATTGCTTATTTGCTCACGGCACTGTTTCACAGGTATGAAGAGCACTCCGAACCACAGGCACTGCTGTCCAGAGGAGAGCAGGTGATCGGTCACGGTCAACTACAACAGCAGATGGCCGCTCCATTGTGCAACAAGTAGAAAGGGACACATGTCAAAAAGCGGATGCAATTGCAGCTACATTTAACAAGGCTTCTAAGCATGCAATACCGCGTCCCAAGTTCACAGCGACTGCAAAGGGGTGGTCTCTTCGCCCAATAACCAGAATGTTGTGTTCCATTGATCCCCACACATCGGCAGCACCGTTTGCGATGGTGCCAAGTGCATAGGGACAGGATCAAGGAAGAGTGGGTCGCGTGCTCTTCTCGGATGAGAACAGATTCAGCCTGAGCAGTGATTCTGGACCCTCATATGACGATAGGTGGGAACACAGAATGCACCCAGGAACATCGTCTAACGTGATCGTTTCGGTGGTCCAGATGTTTTAGGGTGGGAAAGGTTAGTTTTGTGTGGGCGTAGTGACCTCCAAATCTTTGAACAGGCTGCACTCACCAGTCAGCGTTATTGTAACACTGTATTCTTTCTCCAATTGTGTCTTTTGACGGGTGCATACAGCCCTGACTTCATTTTTTTGACTGACAATGCGCGACCACATCGACTAGTGAACGCAGAGGAGATCTTGGAACGAGAGGATATTCGGCCAGTGGACTGGCCTGCCATCGAGCACATGTCTAATGAATTGGCGAGGCTCTTAGCAGCATGTTCACATACATCAGCAACCGTCCAGCAGTATTCATGCACACTGCTGGAGGAGGAGGGGAGATGAGCTCTGACACCACATCAGTCACATCCCTCGATCGGGTTCAGATCTGGCTAGTTGGGGGGCCAGCACATCAATTAACACTCGCCACTATATTCCTCGTTCCACTCCATCACACTCTTGGTCTTGTGACTTGGCACGTTGTCTTATTGAATAATGTCACTGCTATTGGGAAACATGATCGTCATGAAGGGGTGTACGTGATATGCAACCAGTAAACGATACTCTTGGTGCCCTGCACGAGCTCCACTGGATTCCCGGTTGCCGACGTGAATGTTCCCTAGAGTATAATGGAGCCGCTGCCAACTTGGCTCCGTCCTGCTGTACAGGTGTCAAGAAGCTGTTCGCACGGAACACGACGAATTCGCGCCCTCCCATCGGCATGATGAAGAAGGTATCGGGATTCATCAGACCGTGCAACGCTCTGCCACTGAGCCATCGTCCAGTGCCGATGGTCACCTGCCCGTTTCAGTGCTATCTGCCGATGTCATGGTGTAAATATTAGCACATGCATGGCTCTGCGGCTAGGGAGGCCCATCGTTAGGAGTATTTGGTGCACTGTGTGTTGAGACATGCTTGTACTCTGCCAAGCATTAAAGTCTGATGTTACTTTCGCCACAGTTGGCCCAGGGTACGACGACCGACATCTGTAATGAGGGGTCACTGTCCAACCTCAAGATGTATGGACGTGATTTCACTTTTGTTTCACCATACTTGAAGACACTCACCATGGCATTCATCGAACACCCGACAAGTGGTGGAGTTTCCAAAATGCACATCACTACCAAGCCTGCCACACCATATTATCCTCAGGCGTCCTATGCTGGAAGGATGAATCGTAATCTTAAGTCGGCCTTTGTTGTATACCATGATAAGTCCCCAAGTAAATGGGAAAGTACCGTCCCTTGGCTCAACTTTCTGTTTAATCCCACTCAACATGAAGCATCGAAAGCTGCCCTTATGTTGTCGTATCCCCTCAATTCTCCACTATCAAGCTTGTGGAATAATAATGATCTTCTGCCCGCACCTATCAGTCCTGATATCCTTCAGGAAAATTGGCAATGGACTACGAACAATATGGAATCGGCTCATCATCGACAGGCAAAGCGCTATAAGCAGAATAGACGTCCTTTTCAGGGCTTGGTAGGGGATAACATCTTCATTAGAACATTATCAGTCCATGTTTTATTGTTAAGGTTCTGGGGCCAACTAATTTGCTGGTCAAAAATTTAGCCACTGACAATACCCTCAGAGTCCAGCTTAGTCAAGCTAAGGTGGTTAGTGGGCCTCTCCGCCTTTTCTCAGGGGGGCGGAATTACTGGTTTAAGGGAAGGGGGAGACTGAGTGACGGCACCTTTGATTTTGGAAGGCATGGCAATCCGCTGGCACCACTAACTGCTTGGGCTGCCGATATCGATCCTGATCATATGTCGGATGCTAGAGTCTTTGGTCGAGGCGTGTGTTGTTGGTTTTTGGTGGTAGCGGCCATTAGCTGGAGGGCACGTGGCTAGCAAGTTTTTGGTTTTGCTGTCCGGTATTGTGGTTCAATCTGTCGGATGCAAACTTTGCGGGCTGGATTAAGGATTCACGGCGGTGAGTTGCGGGAAGAGCAGCGGACGGCGCGTGAAACGTGGTCGCAAGTTCGCAGCCAACCAAGCAAGCTTAAATTTTTCGGCACTTGGAAACTCACCTGTACAGATTGGAGGCAACAACACCCCTGCTTGGAATCCTAGAAGTCGCGGTTCCTTCACATCTAAGTGGAGTTAAGTGTTGTTTTTTTATTGGTTCAAAATATGGCTCTGAGCACTATGGGACTTAACTTCTGAGGTCATCAGTCCCCTAGAACTTAGAACTACTTAAACCTAACTAACCTAAGGACATCACACACATCCATGCCCGAGGCAGGATTCGAACCTGCGACCATAGCGGTCGCGCGGTTCCAGACTGTAGCGCCTAGAACCGCTCGGCCACTTCGGCTGGTTTTTATTTGCACTTGTTATCGTAAGGCCACGTCTGTATCAATGTGAAATTAGACCTGACATATTAACGCGCCTCCCAGTGATTTTGTGGTAGGTCATCTTTCAGAATACTGATGGTAAATTATTGTTCCAGGCCTTATTCTGAGCAAGTGTATGAGCGTTGCCTGTTGTAAATTGAATTGATGGAATTGAAATTGTAACATAGTTTGTGTCGAAGGCAAGGCATTCTTTATAGATGAGTAGGCATTAGTGATTGGATTTGCAGGCGCTGATATTTAACCTTGATAATTTTCAAGTAATTTTAGTGAGAGTTAAGCTTGTAACTTGTACGTTCCCTTCCGGAATAAGTTAATACTGCCTACAGCCTAGACATTCTCGTTTGTTGCCTTATTTGGGCAGATTACTGTTCCCTTCTGCTGTGTGTTGGCAGGATAGTTTTGGCAGTGGACGACGCGTTCGTGTTTCCTGAGCCCGGAGCAGAGACGTGTTTTCTTTCTGCTGCGGCGACACTTCTGTCACACAACGTCTAGATTGGTCTGCAATTTGGCTCTTCTACCAGCCGCCTCGTGTTGGCTCAAGTAAAGTAAATCTGATCGTTTGATACATGCCATGGCAAAGTGTCCCCAATTAATGCCAGAACTCTTGATCTATTCAATATTGCGAATTCAGCAAGTGCATAAACTTGCAAGCATGTTATGCAAGTCCGAAGTTCCTTGCTGCTATACGTGCTCTTTAGTTACTTGTTTAAACCTTGCGACCTTATTGCTAATTCTGGACAGTGTTAAGTTTTAAAGCCCTTACTTATTAGTATGAACTGTTGAGTTTTTCCTTTTCTATCCACAATCATTAGCTAACTCCACGCATTGTAAAACTTGCCTTCTGTGATAGCCGTCTGCTGTAATTTGCCACCTTTTCTTGTATTTAGAGGGACTGCATATTTATTTAAGGGTCATTGTTAATGTTCCTGTTGGAGTGTACTAGTTGGGAGTCACCTTTAAGTTGCATGTCTTCCCAGCTTATCTTCTATTTTGATGGATTGTGTATTTATGTAAGGGTCGTCTTCAATGTTTCTGGTGGTGTGCACAAGCTAGGAGTCACATATCAGTTGTATTCCTTCCCAGCTTTTCCTGTATTTTGGGGTATTGTGTATTTTATTGCTTAAGGGATTTTATTAAGATTTATATATTGTTGAGGGCTTTCCAAGATCCACAACCAGTGGCGTGGCTTGTTATCCTTTCTGTATTTTGGGGCTTCAGTCCGCAACAGCGCTGCTGCTACGGTCACAGGTTTGAATCCTGCCTC
Organism: Schistocerca piceifrons; assembly: GCF_021461385.2. Taxonomy (NCBI): domain Eukaryota; kingdom Metazoa; phylum Arthropoda; class Insecta; order Orthoptera; family Acrididae; genus Schistocerca; species Schistocerca piceifrons. The sequence goes on from NC_060138.1 coordinate 1,066,460,369, forward strand.
GGCCATGGATGTGTGTGATGTCCTTATGTTAGTTAGGTTTAAGTAGTTCTAAGTCTAGGCGGCTAATGACCTCAGATGCGCTGCTGCTACGGTCACAGGTTTGAATCCTGCCTCGGGCATGGATGTGTGTGATGTCCCTAGGTTAGTTAGGTTTAAGTAGTTCTAAGTCTAGGCGACTAATGACCTCAGATGTTACGTCCCATAGTGCTTAGAGCCATTTGAACCATTTTTGTATTTTGGGTGGGCGTTGTCTATTTGTTAAGGTGTTATACATACTTGGAAATTGTTAGTACCTTTAGTGGCACTCATTTGTAATTCATTTTACTAATAAAATTCAGTTTATTGAATGGGCTTGCAGCCACACCTAGTTTGTGTGACTTCTTACTTGTATTTGGGAACTCTATGTTCCTCGTGTCGAGCCATGTTCTAAATGGTATAATTTTTTAAAGTTTGTTATCGATGAATTGATCTCGTTCAAGTTCTTTAAATTACTGTGAGCGTTGTTATTCTTTTTGCCAACATTTGTTAATTTGTAATGATAATTATTGCTGTTAAACAACAAAGTGTATTTCATGAAATGGCAAATGACGAAATACGTGATTCCACCTTCCATGCGTTTTCCCTTAAAATTATCGCAATCCTTGTAGTGAGGTACCAGCCAGTCCATGCACGAAATCCTGCACCGGCAACATTTTCGCTGTTCTGGACGTCTATAGAAGCAGCACGGCTCACAAGGGAACCTCCCCATCGCACCCCCCTCAGATTTAGTTATAAGTTGGCACAGTGGATAGGCCTTGAAAAACTGAACACGGATCAATCGAGAAAACAGGAAGAAGTTGTGTGGAACTATGAAGAAATAAGGAAAATATACAAACTGAGTAGTCCATGTGCAAGATAGGCAACATCAAGGAGAATGTGAGTCGAGGAGTGCAGTGGTCCCGTGGTTAGCGTGAGCAGCTAGTTCCTTGGTTCAAGTCTTCCCTCGAGTGAAGATTTTACTTTATTTACTTTCGCAAAGTTATGATCTGTCCGTTCGTGCATTGACGTCTCTGTTCACTGTAATAAGTTTAGTGTCTGTCGCAAAGCACAGACACTAAACTTATTACAGTGAACAGAGACATCAATGAACGAACGGACAGATCATAACTTTGCGAAAATAAATAAAGTAAAATTTTCACTCGAGGGAAGGCTTGAACCTAGGACCTCTCGTTTCGCAGCTGCTCACGCTAACCACGGGACCACGGCGTTCCTTGGCTTATACTGTCCTTGATGCTGCATATCTTGCACATGGACTACTCAGATTGTACATTTTGCTTATTTTTTCATAGTTCCACACAACTTCTTCCTGTTTTCTCGATTGATCTGTGTTCAGTTTTTCAAGGCCTATTCACTGTGCCAACTTATAACTAAATCTGAGGGGGGTGCGATGGGGAGGTTCCCTTGTCAGTGTTTCTGCAGGAGACTTCCAACAACTTGATGAGTCCTTGCCACGTCGAGGTGCTGAACTACGCCTGGCTAATGGGAGTCCAGCATGACATTAGGAGGTACCCCATGACTTTTGCCACATCAGTGTATACTGTAGCAGTTCTTTCTATGCGTGGTACCAAGTTTTATACAGCTATGTTACTTGGCGGTGACGCATCATGCGAAAGTTACTTTCGTCCTTAAGCTTTACACATCCACACCAGCGTGTTTAAATCACATTCATTATCTGAATTCATAAATTTATTGGGTGTTATTGGTTAAACAGCCTCGCGGGTCATCTCCGACAGACGTGATAAACGGCTCGTGCTGCGCGATACGTTGCTGCATTTGTCAACGCAGCGGTGACCTCTGGAGCTGCTGCCGTCTCGTAAACACGTTGCACTGCTAATGAGCCGCACAAGTGCGGCGCCGGAGGGTTTATCCCCGCGCTGGCGACGGAACAGTTGACCGGCTCTAGCGCTTTTAATTTACCACCACTGCTGTTAGTGCTGCAATTAGAAGCAAAGTACTCTGGCTGCAAAGAAAAGTGGGAGGTAAAATGTAGTTAAATCCATAAAGGAACATATAATGAATGGCTAACGTAAATGAAAACGCGAAAGAAAAAAAAATTTCTGTACTTCAGCTTCCTCTGGGGCCTTTTTTACAGTATATCCATTGTGGATGAAGTACTACGACTATGGTTTAAATTGGTGATTTATCTGTTAATAGATACGCAACCAGTCTTTTTTTTTTTTTTTTTTTTTTTGCTTTTTGATACGATTTATTCTACCATAAATATGTTTTCGAGCCACTGCAGACTCATCAACAGATGAACGTGCTACAAGAACATCATGCTGTGGACCATGTGTTGGTAGATTCTGTGCTGGTGCTGCTGGCGGAAATGACGAAAATTTAGTAATCGGTGACGAAACGTTTATGAAAGCGAAAGTTTTTATGTTTTAGGTACTTACCGCATCACATCAAGGATTTTTTGAGGTGATTTAATTTGGTCAAGGAAATCCATCTGTATTCCTTTCTCAGCAGTGTTTAGCACAGAAAGATTGTCATTCGTTTCACCAACAATTGTTCATAATGAGCAACATGTGATGCAAAGCTGGAATTGTTTAAGTTTTTGAGTCGAAGGGCGTCTATGTGTTCTCTGTAGCGAGTTGCAAAATTTCTCCCTGTTTGACCCATGCAGAAGCAAGGACTGGAGCATGTGAGCTTGCACATGCCAGAATTTTTATGCCAATCTCCAGTGTATTTATTATTGTGATCAGTTTCATTTTGTATTTTATTGACAGTGTGGAAGGATATTTTTATGTTGTGTGGTCTGAAAAGATTTTCAAGTTTAGATGGCACTTTGCCAAGGAATGGAAGAGACACAAATTTTGGCATTTTTTTGTTAACTTGTAATGGTGACAGTGGTTTACTTTGAATTTTTTCAGCTAGAGTGTTAATCAAAGAGACGTTATAACCATTGTTTTGGGCTATAGATTTAAGTATGATCATTTCATTACATGCGTCTTCTTCACTGATGGGGGTGCGTAGCATACAATTTGCAGACGACCTGAAGAAAGCAGTTTTGTGTTGATTCCTGTGGCGTGAGGTATAGTTAAATGACAACATCTTTGGAACTCGGTTTTCTGTATAGGTATTTGAAAAGTGTGCTTGTTATTGGGCTGGGCTGGTGCCTAACTGTGAATGTGATATCTTGGTGCATTTTATTCATTTCATCTAGTAGGTTATTTAGTTCCTCTTTTGGACCATTGAAATGTATAATTGTGTCATCCACATATATTTTACAATACATAATTTTGTGAGTATGTTAAGAAGGATTCTTGTTCCTGGTGATGCATATATATTCCATCAAGCAAGCCTGCAAGTCTGCTACCCATTGCCAGACAAGTGTTTTGCATGTAAAATTTGTCATTGAATGAAAAATAATTATGTGAGAGGATTAAATCGAGCAACATCAGGATTTCATAAATTTCTGGATTGCTTAGCTTTTTGTATATGATTAGATTCTTCTGTATTATTGTCATAGTATCTTTCCTGGGGACATCGGTGTTATTTCAAAGCATGCAAATGTTGCTGTGTCTGACACTGTTAGACCCTTAATGTTGTTGATTCACTTAAAACTATTGTTAATTGAAAAGCTGTTTATAAAGACGTAATTTTTCTTCAGTATATCACGAAGTTTATTGGTAATTTTGCATCCTGGGCAGTTTACTGCATTTACGAATGGACGAACGACACAACCACTTTTGTGAATCTTAGGCTGGGATATTAACCTAGGTGCCTGTGGATTCATTACAACACAATACTGAGCTTCATTGCTAGTCAAAAGAAAATTGCTTCTCTTGGTACTTTTGGTTGGATTCTGTTCGTAGTTCAGTGATACTGTTAGACTGAAAAAAAATCTTTTGTTTTGTTGTTGCGATCTCTTTGATACTTGATAACTGTTGTGTTTCTTTTATCTGCTTTTGTTACAAGGGTTCCATGTAGGTGATATCAGTGACAATATTTCTGTGCTGTACATTGCTGAAAAAGGACTACAGGTGGATCTCTTGAACAACTAGAGATTTGCACCCAGGAAGTTAAATCACCACAAAAAAAATCGTTCATGAACAAACTGAATCACCGCAGAATTTTTCCTTCCAGAATTTCCAAGACGTCCTGGCACCAAAACACCAAAAATGGCAATAATAACACAAATTAATCTTATTGCATAAATTCTGTTCTCCTTGTCATGAAAAAATTATGGCATTCTGTAACTTATAAAAAAATTTTAATTACCGGTACGTAGAAAGTATTCCACTCTATTTGTTTACCTCTTCTATAGCTTCTAACCCTTATTACATTTATATTGCCAAAATTTACTTAAATATAATATCTGTACTAGTAATAGTTGTACTGTGATACAATGTATTTCATGCCAGAGATCAAGATGTTGTAAAGTGTAATATCTATCATATCCACATTCTTTGCAAAAACATCCAGTGTTTACTTTCTGTGAATCAGTGTAAAATCAAGTGCACCTAAGTGCTGTATATTTGTGTACGTAGCTTGATAATGTACTTTATAGGAACGGATTTGATATTAATACCAGAATGCAATGCACTGTAAGTACCTAAAACATAACAAAATTCGGTTTCATAGACTTTTTGTCACCAGTTACTAATTTCCGTCATTTCCGCCAGCAGCACCAGCACAGCATCTAGCTATACTTGGTCCACAGCGTAATGTTCTTGTAACACCTCCATATGTTAATGAACCTGCAGTGGCTCGAAAACGTGATTATGGTGGTATAAAGAGTATCAAAAAACAAAAAAAAGGCTGGTTGCATATTTATTAACAGATAAATCGCCAATTCCTTTGGCGCATCGAATATTGAAAAAAAACTTACTGGAATGACGCCGGGTAACGTCCTCGAGTTGAAAAAAAGAAAAGTTCGGAACCGCGCGTCTGCTACGGTCGCAGGTTCGAATCCTGCCTCGGGAATGGATGTGTGTGATGTTATAGGTTAGTTAGGTGTAAGTAGTTCTAAGTTCTATGGGACTGATGACCTCAGATGTTAAGTCCCATAGTGCTCAGAGCCATTTGAACCATTTGAAAAAATAAAACTATAGTTACGCCTTGACGATACTGATATTATATGCGACTTCGGTGGGACATTCAACACTGTTCTGTTCCACAAGTTAATTGTAATGTAATGAAGCTATCACTAGATGAACTGGAAACTGACATCCACTGTGAATAATTGTGGGTTAGCTAACGTTTCAGACCAAAACCATCAGATCACGATCGCCATCCTCGTACATTGGTTACAATAATAGTCCCGTTCGGCGTCGATCGTTCCTTTGGATTTCTCGTGCTCTGCAGCCAGTACGTAGATTTCTCCGACTTTTTAATTATTTTTTGTACCAACGACATTGACGATATACTTGTGTCAGTGTATTTCATGTCTTTTTTGAAGGTGACCATTGTACGACACTTTCCAGGAAAATAGTAAAATATTTGTGCTCAAGACCAGAAAACAAATTATGCAAGTGCAACTACGACTGCTGGAACTCATTTTGGTTTGATGCAAAACATTTCAGATATATTTAAACTTAAAAAAGGAGTCAGTTCAATCGCAGGTGGGTTATATGATAGCATCAGAGCTTACTTTGTTCATTTACTTTATTAATTATAGTGTATTTATTTTGATTCTCTATGTATAATCTTATATCTTACGTTATCTCTCTGAAATGACTATTAACATGTTCCGATTTTGTGGTCTGTATTATCGAAGCTTCACTTTACGTAGATGTTCTCGTTTAACTTTATTTATTGCGGTTTTGGCCCGATCGTCATGCAGCCGTTTCACTGTTTTGGAACTCCACAGAGTAACGTTACGTTTATCTAAAAATTTAATAATTAATTTTAAAGCTAATACATTACTTTGACGAAGGAGAGTTGCTACAGCAGTTGATAATGGTTGGTGACATCTGATTAATTATCGACTGAAATCGATTTGGTGATTTGGATACAGTTTACATTCGAAAAATTTGTGATTGATATCTGCTACAGATATTCCATCACATTCACAGTAGAGTTATCTCGAACGTGTATTCGGTGAAAGTGGTTATCAAATGATAATTAAATATCATGCGAATTATGGCACTTCCCAACGGCACTATCGAACGAGAAGAAACAAAAGTATCTAGGTTCATCGTTGCCCAAGAAGGTATTCAACTGCAGATTTTGAGGCACCCCCGTAATTCAGTACATAATTTGACTGCTGTGGAAAAGAATTCTTGACAGTAGGATCTATGAGAAAGGACTGAACAAGGCACGGTAGAAGTAGTATAGAGTGTGCACTTATTTATAAGAGGGGCGTTCAGTAAGTAACGCAACACAGGTTTTCTCAGTCAGTTTCGGTCGAAAAAATGTGGAATTTTTTGTGGGACATTGTGGACTGCTCCTGCTTCAGCCCCTATAGTTTTATGACGTTTCGATAGGTCGCGGCGCTATTTGAAGCTTTCAAAATGGCGTCTGAATAGGTGCGTCCCATGGAGAGAGCTGCAGAGAGTTTCATTTGACAACAAACCAGAGCATCGCAGATATTCATAGGCGTTTGCACAATGTCTACGGAGACCTGGCAGTGAATAAAACCACGCTGAATCGTTGGGCGAGGCGTCTGTGATCACAGCAACAAGGTCACGCAAACCTGTCCGATCCTCCTCGCGCCGGCCGACCGCACACAGCTGTGGCTCCTGCAATGTTGGAACGTGCGGACACTCTCATTAGAGATCATAGAAGGTTCACAGTCGCACATCTCGTTGCTCTGTTGATGGTGCTGACACGCTTGTCCACCAGTTGGGGGAGTCAGAGGTGTGTGCCCGCAGGTTTCCTCGCCGCCTAGCAGAAGACCATAAAGAACAACGAAGGACCGTCCGTGTGGAAGTGCTTTCCCGTTACGAGGCTCATCGTGACCATTTTTGTCCAACATCGTCACCGGCGAAGAAACATAGGTTCATCACTTTGAATCGGAAACAAAACGACAATCCATGGTGTCGAACCACACTACTTCTCCTCCAAAGAAAAGGTTCAAAGTCGCAACCTAAGGCGGTGCAGTCATGGCGACAGTTTTCTGGGACTCTGAAGGGGTTATCATGTTTGGCGTCCTCCATCATTGTGCTACGATCAACTCGGAAGTGTATTCTGCTACCCTAAGGAAATTGTAACTTCAACTTGTCTGTCGCCACAAAAATGCAAACGAACTTCTCCTTCTCCATGGCAAGGCAAGGCCTCGCACAAGTCTGCGCACCTGAGAGGAACTCACAACACTTCACTGGACTGTTCTTCCTCATCCAACCTACAGCCCAGATCTCGCACCTTCCGACTTCCAACTGTTTGGCCCAAAAAAGGATGCACGCCATGCCAAGCACTGCGTGGATGATAGGGAGATTATTGATGCAGCAAGAGTTGATTCCAACGTCAACCAATACAGTGGTACCAAGAGGGGATACGGGACCTCCCAATAAGGTGGCGTAAGGCCGTCGCAATGAACGGAGACTATGTTGGAAAATATGGTTCTGTAGCCAAAAGAGTGGGGGAAAATACGATGCATTGGAATCCTGAAAAGAACCAACCAGATTTCATAAGAGAAGTGTTTTGCATTACTTACTGAACGCCCCTCCTATTTATGGCCGTAAACCCTCGTTTCGAGAACTACCATAAGTTGCTGATTATTCTAAAGTGTGAACGATAGTATGAAAGCTGAATGTGTTCCCCAAAACTTAGTACGCATAAGAGAGGAACATCACGATACTTCCAAGCAACTAGTTTTGGACATGCTACAATCTTTCATGTAATACGAGTACCATAACATGAAAAAAACACCATAGGAGAAACCTGGTCTTCAAAAAAAAGTCGTTGAGAAATTATTTACCCGATTTCTGCCTTAAAAACTATTTAGCTTACTTCTACCTCAGTCCACAAGCTGCTTCGTCACTGTAACGGAGTTACTGTGTACTTCAACTAGCAATGTCATTCAACAATACCTTATTTCTGCTATTTTTAATATTATTATTATACGAAGTTTTAAATCGATGTAGAAAATAAGAAAATATTTTGCTATACAGGGTATCCCAGGAGGAATGGCCAATTTTTCAGATTTATAACAGGACTGTTAGTAGCAAATAAGTGTAGTAAACATGGGCTCTAAAGAGCTCTAATTGCTCTTACTTATTTCGTTTCTGTGAAACAAATCTCTTCTACTGCAAGCGTTTACTTTCCATATTTGAAGAGGGGGTAATATCAATAGAACGAAAAAAATGGCTCTAAGCACTATGGGACTTAACATCGGAGGTCATCCGTCCCCGAGACTTAGAACTACTTAAACCTAACTAACCTAAGAACATCACACACACTCATGCCCGAGGCAGGATTCAAACCTGCGACTGTAGCAGCAGCGCGGTTCCGGACTGAAGCGCCTATAACCGCTCAGTCACAGCGGACGGCTATCAATAGAATGAAAAACCAGCCCAACTTGCAAAGATTTTATTTTTCTGTCGATGACTAGTTTCGAGCTGAGGCCCATTTTCAAATGAACATAACATAGTCGAAAATGGCATTTCCAAAGATGTCATAAAAATGTGAAATTTACACTTACATTGCATACAGATAACTGTAACTGTACATTACACATCTTTGTGACATCGGAAATGCCATTTTCGACTTTGTTATGTTGACTTGAAAATGGGTCTCGGCCCGAAAGTAGCAATGAATGAAGAGTAAAATATTTGCAACTTGGACTGGTTTTTCTCTCTATTGATTAACAGAAGTTGGTGACCAACCCGGTCGGTGTGGCTGAGCGGTTCTAGGCTCTTCAGTCTGGAACCGAGCGACCGCTACGGTCGCAGGTTCGAATCCTGCCTCGGGAATGGATGTGTGTGATTTCCTTAGGTTAGTTAGGTTTAAGTGGTTCTAAGTTATAGGGGATTGAAGACCTCAGATGTTAAGTCTCATAGTGCTCAGAGCCATTTGAACCATTTTTGCTGACCCAAGTTACTCCAGCGTGCTGGAAGTTCGGAGGTAATATAGTCCAAAACAAGAAATAAATCTCTAATAAACACGAGCTATAAAATGGTTACGATAAGTGCTATGAGCATTTGTTCAATAAAAGAGCTTTTCCACTGTAACAAAGATGAAAAAGTGCTCATAGCTCTTAACGTACGCCCTTATAGAGCACATGTTTACTGGACATTTATTTCTTGTTTTGGTCCATACTTCCATCTCTCAGAATATTGAAAGCAAAAAGAGCTTGCTTTAGTAGAGATTTGCTTTAAAGTATTGAATATGAAGAAGTTTTCCTATCTCCTTAGGTATGCATTTTAGTGGCCATGTTTACTATAGTTTTTTTGCTCCAGTTGATCGTTTCAGTCATATCCAGAATATGTACCATTCGCCCTGGACACCCTGAATTGCACAGCAGAAAACAGTTCTTTGATAATGGCGCAAAATAGTGCATCGATAAGGTGCTTCCTTTATCTCATAAATATACTTTGTTGTACAATTAAGCCCACTCGATCTGTGTTCAGTCCTTTTCAGTGCATCCTTGTACAATGAAGTTGTAATGATTTGGACATCCCTCCGCTCACTGTGTTCTAAATTTAATTTTTCTAATTCTAAATTTAATAATTGTAACTCTGTTATTTTGAAGTCTAAACGGGATTGGTAATTTGTGCGTTGAGCCAGAAAGGAAAGCTGGCACGCGAAGAATCAGGCGACGCAGCCTACTCGCTACCAAAAGGAAGAGAGGAAGATTAGAGTTTCACATCCCGTCGACGACGTGGTCGTTACAGACAGAATACAAGTGCGGTATTGGGCAAGTCTGGGGAACGAAAATGGTCACATCATATTGCAAGCGCATTTTCCTTTAGCGTTATAGAGAAACCCGGCAGATGTAAATATGGATGGCCGGACTTGTTCTCCAGAACGACTCACCAATTTCGCAAAGTCGCCGATAGCCGACTAGAGATCAGAAACGGAGACAGTACGAGTCCAATGTTCACAAATCAAAGGGCCGCTGGTACATCAGCGTTAACGGGCTTTCTTCGTTCATGCTGTAGTGTGTATGACAAGTCTGAAAACTGTGGCACTGTGGTCGCTTCATACTTGCCTACTTTTTCCCTTTTACTGACGCGTGCAGGAGTGTAAGGCTAGTCGAGATTTACTGTTAGTACGGAAGATGTGTATACGATCTTGCTGCCGTAAAGAAGAAGTTAAAAGGCGAAATAACCGATTGTCGGGATAAGACGTCCTTCAACGAATCTGTGTTTTGTGAGACTGTGAAGAGCGTAGGATGAAAATTAATCGATGCAAAGTACACAACTGCAAATGTGGTCTCTTACAGGAGGAGTGATGTCTCGAAAAAGTTTTACCGTATAGTCCACGCTTCAGACGAAAAACATGCACATATGTCCAATGCAATAAAAATGGTCGTATTGTTGTTTATTCCCCCTCCACCATGAGAAAACATATGTGCTGCGTCAAATTTAAGTTGGGCACAGAGCAACGTCACTGTTATATCCCTGCGACAAAAAGCTCGCTGTTTCTGTAATCGTTTGGTCGCACAACTTACGTTTATGGGCTAACAGCGAGTTGTGTAGCTTATCAGTAATATATGCATATATTTTAATAACTAATCACCATTTAGAGATTGCACTTCGTCTTCGTGTCATGTTTCCTGGTACCGTCGTTACACACTATGTAATGCTTCAAAAGTGTGTATATGTTGTCAACGCAACTGTTAGACATTTTCTGAACAGATATTAATGTTCCGGGGTAACCGCAAACGCCGGAACGAAGGTGAAGAACGGAAGACCCGAGAAGGCGGTGAAACAACGTCGGCCAATGGTACGTGGAAGGACCGCACTACGTTATGAGCGCCCTCAACCCGAAGTGAATATAGGCGCCTCTCCTGCCAGCCTCAGCCACTGAGTTCGGCTCCGTATGCGGACATTAGTGGACAGTAAAGGCAGGGTTGTAGACCGGCACACGCAGATCAGTTATCAGTGACGTGTGTCCACTTGTAGGAACATTGTGTATGGCAAGAACTCGAGTAAGGTGGCTATAATTTCGCACCTTACAAGAACTCATTCACATACTTTGCCGTGATCTACAAACATAATTAGGTATCATGTGGTAGGTTGTACATCGTACACAAACAGAAAACGGAGACTGACATTGTCACGTACGCATTGTAAATAATTGTTAACGCTTATTGCATGAAAGGTGACGGATTGGCTTCCTTATCAGAACAGAGTAATGAATGATTGCCTATACTAGTAGAGGTTGGACAGCCAGTGGGGACGAAACGGCAGGCAGAACTCAAGCTCTGGATGGAAGGCCCGCACGGGTGTTGGTCCTGCTTAAACACAGGAAGTAGCTAGACCGACGTTGTGGCACCTGATTTCTGGAGCACAATAGGGTGACATTCATTTTACACCTGCCTGGAGTAGCATTTTGGAGTCGGACTTATGCTGTATACGGCCTTACCGCGGTGGATACACCGGTTCCTGTGAGATCACCGATGCCAAGCGCTGTTGGGCGTGGCTGGCAGTTGGATGGGTGACCATCCAGCCGCCATGCGCTGTTGCCATTTTTCGGGGTGCACTCAGCCTCGTGATACTTATTGAGGAGCTACTCGACCGAATAGTAGCGGTTTCGGTCAAGAATACCATCATAACGACCGGAAGAGCGGTGTGCTGACCCCACGCCCCTCTTATCCGCATCCTACCCTGAGGATGACACGGCGGTCGGATGGTCCCGGTAGGCCACTCGTGGCTTGAAGGCTGAGTGACATGTTGTATGTCACCCATCGTTTGCCACGAGGGAAGTATTGTCAATTTCCTTTATAGGAATAAAATCACTAATGTTATATGCTTGAATTGTATAGCATTCCGAGAACGCAACATCCCTTAGGCGCCCTATATGAGACGAGTGGGCAAGACCCAACAATTAAAAATTAAAATAAGTTTACAGCAGTTTTACCTATATAAATGTATGTTTAAACTGCTAACAGATCAGTCGTTCTATTGGTCTATAACTTGCCGGTGTCATTTAGGCAGGTTAGGCATCTTGTGAGATTTCAACTCGCACTTGACTCGCACTTGAGAATGGCTATAAAGTTGAAATCATGTCTGTGTAAAATAAATGAATAGTAACTCGCAGTTCAATTTCGGAAATTTCCTTCAGAACGACTGCATATGTAGAGGAAAATAGCCGCGAGTCGCTGTTGCAGGGCGAACTCGTGTACTCGCACTCCGTTCTGAGCGAGTCGAATCCGATTGTATCTGACAGTAGACTGACTTACGTGACAACCTGGCAGCGGCGGAGATTCGCTAGTCGGAGACGGTGAGTTGGGACTCTCTGGAGACTTTGAAGCGAGTGTACGGAGTTCATTTCTGATCCCTATAGGCGATTGTAGTTAGAATCCATGTTTTTGATTCACCGGTTGTTGGTGCAGTGCAGCAAATGACTGTAGCACCGCACTGCGTCTTTTGTAGAGCAGCGATGAGGTCGTCCCATGTGTGAGGCGCGAGAGCGTTACGGAGATGCTCAACACACCTTATTGGCAAATGTTACAAAAGAGGCGTTGTGCATCACAGAGAGATTTACTATTGAAATTTCGAGAGTGCACTTTCCGGGAAGAGTCGGACGACATGTTACTTTCCCACACATACATTCGCGTAATGATCACGAGAAAAAAATTCGAGAAATTAGAGCCAAAACAGAGACTTAAAGAGGATGTGTGTGTGTGTGTGTGTTTGTGTTACAGCACAGCTCTGTAACGTCGAGAACAATTTCCTCCAAACTCCGTAGATATACGACTTGCTATGTGCAAAAATATACTATTGAAGCAAGGCTCTCTTAGCCTACAATGGGGTGGGGTGGAGGACTGAACAGCGTGACGTGTAAAAATAATTGAAGGCTTTAGTATCTGACACACGTGCTTTGGAAGCGAGCATGACTCCTGCGTGTCAGTGGATAACCTGAGTATGGTACTGTGTAAAGGAAACTGTTAGCCAGTAGGCAAAAATAAAAACTGCGGCTGGAGACTAAAACTAATATTATTTCTAATTGAAAACGAACTAGATTAGTGTCGAATCCATTGTTTTCGGTGGTGGTAGAATGTTGGGTGGTATTTTCTGTGACGTCTCATTTATGAGAGTTAAAGGCCAGTGATATGTAAAAATAATCAGAAAGAACCAAGTGACGTGCTAAATCCAGTTTCTAGGGCGGTAGTATGATTTGGCTGAGTTGGTAATAGTTACCACTATATTTCGCCGCAAGGGCTGAAGCTGTGATGGCGGTGGAACAGAGTTCTCTAAAAAAAATGGAAAATGATGAATGCTAGTGTCGGATGCCTAATACCCGCGATTAAGAAGCTGATTAGTGGCAGTCCCGATGACAATAATTTGACACACAGTGATGTGTGTTTGTTGAGGCTGAGAAGAGGTTTACATTTAGAGGAAAAGGGGAGGGGAAATTGTCTTCATCCCACGGAAACCTCTCATTCCGACCGATCTCTCTTTCAGCTTTAAGAAATTGCAGTTACCAGAAACACTTGCCTTCTCGCTCACGACTTATAGGGCACAGGGGCAGTCTGTTAAGTACTGTGAGGTACTGTGAGGTGTATTTGAGGTAGCCATCTTTTTCCCCGGACAACTCTGTGCTGCTTGCTCAATAGTGAGTACATCGCACCTGGAAGGGAAACTAAAAATATTGTATACGGTCAAATTTAGTGTCAAATTAAAAACACAATGAATTTTTTAAATGTTATACTTTAAAATTTGTGTATCTTTTTTTGCTTTTAAACATGTGTTAATAAACTAAGCTTGCTTTTATATTGTAGGCAAGTGTAATTCATTCTCCTACGCAACATACTTTTGTTGGGATGAGTAAGTGACTGGACAAAGCCTGCTAATTAATATTATTATTTTCAATGCTGACAGTGGCGCCCCCTACGATCTCTATATAAGCGGCGGCCCCAGCTCCCAGCAGCCAGTCGTCGACTCACCTCGGAAGATGTTCTCCGTAGTTGAGAACGAAACGTCAGGGAGAAGAAGTTCTACAGATCGACCACGGCAACTTAGCCCGGAAGTGTTTACTGATAAAGACGCCGGCCGTGAAAGCCTACATGGAATGCTGACACCTTTAGACTGTAAATCTCTACTCACAATAAGTAATTTCTAGTGTCTAGCACTTGTTGTTGTTGTGATGTTCAGGCCGAAGACAGATTTGATGCAGCACTACACCCTAATCTATACTGTGCGAGCCCCCACATGTCTGCATAGCTACCGCAGCTACATTCATTTTAACCTGCTTACTGTAGTCATACCTTGGTCTTCCTGTACAGTTTTTCCCACTTTCAATAATCAAACTGACTTGTCCTTGATGCCTCAGGATGTCTCCTGCTAACATACCTTCTTTTAGTCAAGCTATGCCATAAATTTATTTTCTCCCACCGTTTAGTTCGATACGTCTCATGAGTTATTCGATCTAACCAACTAATCTTCGGCACTGTTGCGTAGTAACACATTTTTAAAAAACCTGTTGTCTTCTTATCTATTGTTTATCGTCCACGCTTCACTTCCACATAGGGCTACACTCCAGACAAATACCTTCAGGAAATAGTTTCTAACAATTTAATTTACATTACATCTTAACAAATTTCTCTTTTCAGAATCACTTTTCTTGTTATTGCCCGTCTGTGTTTTATTTTCTTTCCACTTCTACCATCGTCAGTTATTTTGCAGCCCAAATATTAAAAATCATAAACTCCTTTAGAGTCTCATTTCCTAATTTAATTACCTCAGCATCGCTTCATATAATTGGACTACATTCCATTACTCTTGTTTTACTTTTGCTGACGTTCATCTTATAACATATTTTCAGGACAGCATCCATTCCATTCAACTATTCTTCCAAATCCCTTGCCGCCTCTGACAGGATTACGAGGTCATCGGTGAAAGTCAAAGTTTTTATTTCTTTTCTCTTAATTTGAATTCACTTTCCAAATTTGTTTCCTTTATTGCATGCTCAGCGTAGAGACTTAATAACGTCTGGGACAAGTTACAGATCTCTCACTCCTTTCGCAACCACCCATTCCCCTTCATGTCTCTCGGCTCTTATAACTGCAATCTGGTTTCTGTACAAGTTGTAGATATCTTGTCGCTCGCTGTTTTTTATCCGTGAAACTTTCAGAATTTCAACGAGTGTATTCCAGCCAACATTGTTAAAAACTTTCTCTACATTTACAAATGTTATAAACAGAGGTTTTCCTTCCTTCAACGTATCATCTAATATTGGCCATAGGTTAGTATTGCCCCGTGAGTTCCAACATTTCTGCGGAACCCAGACTGCTCCTTCCCGGGGCCAACTTCTACCAGCTTTTCCATTCTTCTGTTATTCGTTTCAATATTTTTGAGCCACAACTTATTAAACTGATGATTCGCTAATAATTGCACCAGCCAGCACCTGCTTTCATTGTAAATGAAATTATTACTTTCTTCTTGAAGTCTAAGTGTACTTTACCTGAATTAGATCGTCATGCTGGCTTCTCAAGGTTCTCATAAATTCTGCGGGAATGTCGTCTATTTCAAGGACGTTGCTTTGACTTAGGTCTTTCAGTGCCTTGTCAAATTCTTCTCTCAGTATCGAATCTCCCATCTCTCTTCATCTAACTCCTCTTGTCTTCCTATAACACTGTCCTTGAGTTTGTTTCCTTTATATCCCACATCTACTTCCACCTTATAGCCTTCCCCTTCTTGCTTAGTACGGGCTTCACATCTGAGCTCTTAATATTCATACAGGTGCTTCTTTCTCTCTTCTCCAAACGTCTCTTTAATCTTCCTACAGGCAGCATCTATCTTTCCGCTATTTATGCTTGCTTCTGCAGCCTTACATTTCTCGTCTGACCATTCCTGCTTTGCCATTTTGCATTTTCTGTCAGGGTTGCTTTTTTTTTTTACATCTGTTTTTTCTTTTGTCTGCTTCACTTTCTGCAGCTTTATATTTTCTCCTTTTATCAGTTAGGCTTAATATCTCATGTGTTTTCCAAGGATTTGTACTCTGTCTCGTCTTTTATTCCGATTTGATTGCTGCTTTCACTATTTCATTTCTCACAGCTGCCTATACATCTCCTACTAAATCCATTTTCCCTAGTTCAGTTAACCATCCTCTAATGCTGTATTTGAAATTTCCCTACAATCTCTTCTTCTTTTAACTTATCAGGGTCCTATCTCGTAAATTTCCTACCTTTCTCCAATTTTTTCGCGTTTAATCTGCAGTTCATAACCAGTAAATCATGGCCGGGGTTAGCAAATATTCCCGGAAATGTTTTGTAGTTTTAAATGTAGTTTCGAAAAATTTGTCTGAAAACTTCCGGTATCTCTAGGCCTTTTCCGCGTTTACAACCTTCTTTCATGGTTCTTAACAAGTATTAGCAATGATTAAATTGTGCTCTGCGCAAAATTATACTAGCTGGCTTCCCCTTTCATTCCTTGCAACCAGTACATTTTGTCCTACTATTTTTTTTTTCCTTTTCGCCCTTTTGTTGCTATCAATTTCCAGCCCCCCATCACAAATTTTCACCTCCTTTAACTATCCGAATAACTTCTCTTGTTTCATCGTAATTTTTTTTTTCAGTGTCTTCATCATCTGCGGAGCTAGTGGGCATGTAAACTGCTACTGTAGTGAGTGATAGCTTTGTATCTGTCTTACCTACGATAATGCATTCACTATGCTACTCATAGTAGCTTCTTATTCACTATTAGGTCGACTCCTGCCATACTGCATCTTGGTTTCGTACTGACAATCCTGTACTCACCTGATCAAAGGCTGATGTCCCGTTTCAAGAACCACATGTTACCCTGTTTGTCTGGCGTCCCTACAGATACCCTTTCGATATGGCTGCACCTATGGTATGGCTACCTGTGTCACAGAGGCATGCAAACCACCCCACCTCGGCAGGGTCCATCGTTCGTGGAGGAGCGTTCGCCCGATCTACTTGACACTTAACTCAGACGAAAAGTGTGGCAGTTTCACCGCTGCTAAACCAAAATAAGTCCTTGAGGATGGAATTGTTAATTCGAAAAAATGGCTCTGAGCACTATGGGACTTAACATCTGTGGTCATCAGTCCCCTAGAACTTAGAACTACTTAACCCTAACTAACCTAAGGACATCACACACATCCATGCCCGAGACAGGATTCGAACCTGCGACCGCAGCGGTCGCGCGCTTCCAGACTGAAGCGCTTAGAACCGCTAGACCACCGCGGCCGGCTTGTTAATTCGGAATGCATCTGAATTTGCAACAGTAATACATGTAAGTTGTATGGAGACTGCTATGATTAATTAGGTTACCTCAAAACTGATGGCATCTCAGAGAGACTTAAAAGGCCAATAATAAACTCGACGATATCATCGATTACAATGACGGTCACACAAGCATGAGACGACAGCATTGTTTCTACTCACACTTCGAAAGGTTATAATATGCGAATATTTGGCATGATTACCCATTATATCGTGGATATTATTAACAAATTCGGCACTGCGAAATGCAATTGTTCTTCATGCCATATAAAGAAATCACATTTGATACACAGAAAAGTGCAAGTATTTTGAGTGAGTTGTGCACCATGTAAATGTTTTTTTGTTGTTGATGGGATAGAGAATTATGTTAACGTGTATAATCAAGTTGTCGCAAAATAATTGTACTTAAAAGTGATTAGCAAAGACGCAAAATCTCACGGAATATCGGGAGACAATACAGAAATTCTTTGTTGGTGAGCGTAACGTTCGGGTCTGGTATTTTAGAAGTGATGGTTCACTCCTTTAAAATATGAGATGGTAAATTAAGAATACTGTTGAGAGGGTAGTTCGGAATGTCTCTAAGTTTAGCAGAAAAGACGATGCGGTTACAACTGCGAAATAAATGTGAAATGAAACTCTGTTGCGCGGTGGGGAGAACGACGACCATGGTGAAACGTAGCAGATAAGCGTCATCGCATTCTTCTATCTTCGTTAGTATTGCAGATGGAGGTTCTTCATCGCGTCCTACTCTGAACATCTTTCTTCATCCATTTGTATTTTCGTCATCTTATAATACCATCCATCATTTCAGTTCTCTAATTTCTTCCACTTTTCCCTCTATAATTCTTCGTCGGAGACAATAGCTACGCAGTATATGTCCTAGCTAAGAGCTTTTCCTCTTTATTATCACTTCGGATAGTCTACTTCTTTCCCCTATTTTCTTCATGACTTCTTCATTCTTAAGTCCGTAAGTTCACTTCGCCTTAAGCATTGTTCAGCATTACCACATTTAAAATATCTTTCTTTTTTAACTGTCCACGGTTAACTGCTGCATTACCTACGCTCCACACATAATATTTAGCAAATCTTTTCCTCAGCTCCACTGGAGTTCTAAATGTTAGTAACCGCTTCACCTTTTCAAATGCCCTATTTCCCACCTATATCCTCGCCCTTATTTATTTTGTATAACCTCCGTTACACGAAACGGAATTTCCCAGGTCCAGAAAGAATTTAACTTGTTCTGTCTTTTTTCCGCCTAAGAATATGTTAACTAGAGCTTCATTCCTGCTTATACTCGTCACTTTTGTCTTTCCTGTATTTATCTTTACGCCATACTCATCGGCCCTTCTTGCAATACTCTTCAGCATCTTCTGTAGCTCCTATTCCGATTCCGCCAGAACTGCTTGATCATCCGCTCATTTTATAGTCTTCATCTTTTCTTCTCCAATTACAATGTCTCTTGCTTCCTCTATGGCGTAACCTGTCATTTCTTGTGTAGCGTACCTGTTTATTTATGTAATTTGGTACATTATTATGTGAATTTAAAGTGAGATTTTTATTACAGAAGATATCTTGGGTCGCCGCCTGTATTGACCTACCACTTAATTACCGTGAATATTTGCTTGGAGCCGGCCAAAGTGGCCGTGCGGTTAAAGGCGCTGCAGTTTCGAACCGCAAGACCGCTACGGTCGCAGGTTCGAATCCTGCCTCGGGCATGGATGTTTGGGATGTCCTTAGGTTAGTTAGGTTTAACTAGTTCTAATTTCTAGGGGACTAATGACCTCAGCAGTTGAGTCCCATAGTGCTTAGAGCCATTTGAACCATTTGCTTGGAAAGGGAAAAAAAAAACAGTTAGTGGATAGGCCTCAATTCAGGAAAATTTAATGAAATTTTGATTACTTTGGTAATTCTTGATTAATTCTGCAGGAGAATCACCTTGGGCAATGCTCTTAAATACACTAAGGCGTCATGAAAGTGTCAGCTAAGCTGTCCAGGAAGAGCCTCGGTAGGGAACTGAGTAAATAGCGGGTGAGTTATTGAACATCAGGGATGGTTTCTACTATAAATATACTTCATGAGTATCTTTAAAAGCGAAGAACTCAACAAACGTATATTTAACAGAAAAACCTTAACTTACCATGGAGTGTTGGTAATGGATATTGTTGTTAAAACGGTCCGGAATGCATACATGAATTAAACGATTATTTCAAGTCGGGAGTCCCGCGTGAAAGATGGATTCCACACGCACACATTCAGATTAACCATTCATCACACAGTAAGAAGTCCTTCAGTAATTCAATAAGGGAAACAAGATACAAATTGAGTTAGAGACAGACAGGTCGAATACTTCAACAGAAAATAATTTCACATTAATAATAAAAATTACGCGAAACGGCAATTAAGAACAATGAACAGAAACAATGTTTGTGAGTAATTCCTCCAAAAGATAGGAGCCACGTAAAATAAAAAATTACCACGTGGCTACCCATTACAACGAAAAATCGATAAAATACAAGAAAAATTCACGACAAGAAAGATCACGAAATCAAACAATAAAACTCGAGCATTTATTTAACCAAGGAAACTGGTTTAATTGCTAGCACAGAATACTAAAGCACAATCTCACGAACAAAACACGTGGTAACGGCTGCCAACCAAACATAAAGCAAACTCACTCAAATCTACACAAAACACAGTGGTGTTTTATTTAATACGACTACCGAATGTTAAAACCACATGCACTGGTCATGAGCAGTAACACGATTTATTCAGGAATCTAGTCATATTCGTAGATCCACGAGGCCTCATGCCCCACAACCACGAAGTTATAGAGCACAAAGAAAACACCGTTATAAATTCAAAAAGTCGCAAAATTATCTTCAATTCCTGTCTACACAAGACATCCCGAGTTTTCCTATAATAGCTGAAACCTACCAAGAAATTAGTTAAGGGCTCAATTAAGGTGAAACTTACACATTCACAAAATTACAGCACGAAGGACTAAAACTAGATGCTACCTGCTCAACGATTACCAGCGCCTACAGTCCCTAACGCGGACCGGAAACCAGCACACAGACAATTTGCGTATTCTACCTGTGCCAACTTAACCAAAGCGACGGATCATCCCTCGCCGGTGTCTCTCTCTCTCTCCCAGAACAGTTCCCCTTTGCTGCATACAAAAGATGGCTAAGCTGTCCCTGCATTACCCCAAGTCCAACGACATATAGACACTCCAACAGATGACAAACACGCTTCCAAACAGACAAACAGAGGGATGGAACAAGAAAAACAGAGGGTGACAATGCAATTATATGATGATTTACTTTTCTGTATCAAATTAAACTCGTAATATGTATCTGGTTAACGTGGATAATGATTTAGATAAGAAATACAAATCAGACACGGTAATTTAATATTGAAGTGTCACTATGGCTGTCAGATATATCACCCAGCTCATCATCTTTCTCTCAGTTTGAACTTACAGGAGCACAGACACACAAACGACGCAGTTTAAAAATGTGAAAGTGGGTATCAAACCTGAAAGTCAATAAAGCGGTTTACTGTATTTAGAGACGCTTCAGTTCTACATAATGTCATAATGTCTACATATATCAGAAGCGTATTAAGTTATTTAAGGAATAATGCATTCAAGTAGCAATGAACTATATTCTATTTCAACTAACAAGTTACAAAGTGTATTTCTCATGTGAAGCTAAAATTCATGTGTTCCATGTATGAAGTGCTCAATCAGCATTTAATCTGTACAGGGCTATTACAAATGATTGAAGCGATTTCATAAATTCACTGTAGCTCCATTCATTGACATATGGTCACGACACACTACAGATACGTAGAAAAACTCATAAAGTTTTATTCGGCTGAAGCCGCACTTCAGGTTTCTGCTGTCAGAGCGCTCGAGAGCGCAGTGAGACAAAATGGCGACAGGAGCCGAGAAAACGTATGTCGTGCTTGAAATGCACTCACTTCAGTCAGTCATAACAGTGCAACGACACTTCAGGACGAAGTTCAATGATGATCCACCAACTGCTAACTCCATTCGGCGATGGTATGCGCAGTTTAAAGCTTCTGGATGACTCTGTAAGGGGAAATCAACGGGTCGGCCTGCAGTGAGCGAAGAAACGGTTGAAAGCGTGCGGGCAAGTTTCACGCGTAGCCCGCGGAAAATTGGCTCATGCCAGAACTGGAGACCGACAGCGCCGACTTCATCTTTCAACAGGATGGTGCTCCACCGCACTTCCATCATGATGTTCGGCATTTCTTAAACAGGAGATTGGAAAACCGATGGATCGGTCGTGGTGGAGATCATGATCAGCAATTCATGTCATGGCCTCCACGCTCTCCCGACTTAACCCCATGTGATTTCTGTCTGTGGGGTTATATGAAAGATTCAGTGTTTAAACCTCCTCTACCAAGAAACGTGCCAGAACTGCGAGCTCGCATCAACGATGCTTTCGAACTCATTGATGGGGACATGCTGCGCCGAGTGTGGGAGGAACTTGATTATCGGCGTGATGTCTGCCGAATCACTAAGGGGGTACATATCGAACATTTGTGAATGCCTAAAAAAACGTTTTGAGTTTTTGTATGTGTGTGCAAAGCATTGTGAAAATATCTCAAATAATAAAGTTATTGTAGAGCTGTGAAATCGCTTCAATCATTTGTAATAACTCTGTATAATCTGTGTAAACGTACATTAGCACAAAGCATTTCAGATGAGAATACCTCGAGGTTGTACCGAGACCTTCTCATCTGAAATAGAAATAGACCATTACCTACCAACATGCTACTTACACAGTATTACTCATCCAAATACAGCATATCACTTCCCTCTATATATTACAAATTATTCTTAACCACGCTCATTGTGTTACATTTTCTTTTTTTCTTTTTCTTTGACATTTGCATTGTATACATTATATTCTCATCAATTAGGTAGTAACGAATTATATGGAGCTATTATAACAATTGTTAAGCATTCAATTCGCTGCAACCTCAGAGAACTTTTTATATATTATGTTCTTTATATTATTTTTAAAAAAAGCATTAAAAACTGTATACCAATAAGACTGTAACAATGAGAAGTTTTGCTATTAGATTCAGAAGCATCCGACTCACCTTACAGCTCAAGGCGGTGGGTTACTATGTACTGTTAATGAAATAAATAAATAAATAATGCCGAACAGCTTCGGTGACAGTGAGCATCCTTGCCCCACAACCTTTGCAGTGCTCATCTCTTCCGGCTCCTCATTACCTACGCTGACTGTCATTTTTTGTTTTGTACATACCCCCTCTATTAATTTTATATCTTTCCAGTCTATATGAACATCTTTTAAATTGCTCACCGGTAGGCCTATACTCGAATTGAAAGCCTTCTCCAAGTCGATAAAATAAATATACCTTACACCTCGTTGTTCGTTTTCATCATTCTTGATCGCATCATCCTCCTATGTTCCTTTACCCTTTCTGAACCCGAACTGGTTTTCCCTAGTATTTTCTTCAGTTTTCTTTGTAATTATCCTTAAAATGACTCGTTACAGCCTTTGTAACATGGCAGATGAAACTAATTGTCCCACAGTCTTTGCATTCTTTTGCGTTGCACATTTCTGGTTAAGGTACTAGAATAGGTCTTAAGTAGAGTTTGAGAGCAAATTCCTGCGCCATAAATTCTGTTTCATAACTCAGTCTAAGACCTTTTGTGCCTCAGATTGGACACGGAATAAAGAGGAAAGCATCCGTCTTCAGGCCACGAGTGGCCTACCGGGACCGCCGCGTCATCCTCAGGGTAGGATGCGGATAGGAGGGGCATGGGGTCAGCACACCGCTCTCCCGGTCGTTATGATGGTATTCTTGACCGAAGCCGCTACTATTCGGTCGAGTAGCTCCTCAATTGGCATCACGAGGCTGAGTGCACCCCGAAAAATGGCAACAGAGCATGGCGGCTGGATGGTCACCCATCCAAGTGCCGGCCATACCCAACAGCGCTTAACTTCGGTGATCTCACGGGAACCGGTGTATCCACTGCAGCAAGGCCGTTGCCAAATAAAGAGGAAACAGACAGAGAAAGATGTGGAGGAGCGGCGATGCCCTCAGTGACGGAAGAGTGAAACACTAGGAGCAAAGCAAGGGCCTCCTTGTCCGCTGGTCCCGTTTCTCAGTACACTGCGAAGTGGCACAGCTTCAACACCAATCGGTGAAGATAGTACAGTCCACGATTTACGTGTGTGTGTGTGTGTGTGTGTGTGTGTGTGTGTGTGTGTGTGTGTGTGTTTGTGTGTGTGTGTTGGGGCTTAAGGGCACTCAACGTCGAGGTCATCAGCGCCCTGACACACATTAAAAGAAACGAATGTGGACAAACTTAGTTAAATAGAAGCATTCAAGCAAAGAAAGCGGGAAAAAATGAAAAATGCTGTATAAGAAAATAAAACGCAAGGAAAACGAGAAAGGAGCGTCAAGGATGCCACGGGAAATTGTCACTAGCTGGCCACTTACGTAAAATACGGGCGAGCCAATCACCCTGTGAACAAATTAAAACCCTCTACCTAAAATCTTGATAAAACGTTGGACAAGTCACAGAAGTTCAAAACTTTAACCATATTCGTTTGAGTTTTACCTAAAAGAAATGGCACATCCGCCAGCAAGTCAGCCGCGGCCCGCTGGTCAGAACATAAAACGCAATCCAATAAAACGTGGCGGACAGTGACCTGACGCCACGAGCACCACACATTGGAGGGTCCTCTCGCCAGAGCAGGAAGCCATGCGTCATAGGACTGTGGCCTATCCGAAGCCGAGTGAGGAGGACCTCGTCCCGTCTACGGGGTTGGAAGAAAGTACACCACACACGCGTTGTGGGGTTGTGGGCTTAACTAAACGGAGCTTATTGCCAGTCATTTCCAGCCACTCGTCCTCCAACCGACGCATCACTCGTGAGCTCAACAGCGAGGTGAGTGCGTGCAGGGGGATGCCACACTGAAATACTTGCGGATCGAGACACGCCTCCTTGGCTGCGAGAACTGCCCTTTCGTTCCCAGCAATGCCGACGTGCCCTGGAACCCAGCAGAAAGCCACCTCCTTCCCCAGTCGTTTTAGTTGGAGGAGACCATCCTGAATGGTCTGGACTATTTTATCTGCCTGATACAAACGCTGCAGTGAGTGAAGGGCACTTAGTGAATCGGAATAGACAAGAAATTTAGGACGGGAAAAGCGTCTCGTCTGCTCTAGTGGCCGCAAGATTGCAGACAATTCTGCATCAAAGACAGTAAACGCTTGAGGCAGTCGGACCTTGAGGACACGATCCGGAAAAGCAACAGAGCACCCACGGAATCCTCCAGTTTCGACCCATCCGTCGTAGTGCCCAGATAAAATGCCAGAATATATTGCATTAAAAACGGTGGCAGGAGTGCAATCTCTCTTGTACCGCACCAAATCTAAAATCACTCTGGGCCTCTCAAGTAACCAGGGTGGCAGGCGGTTAAAACTCTGGATTTGGGGCCGTACAGGCTCCACACTGAGGGACTCCAGCACACGTTGCACACGGATCCCAAACGGCATCGTGGCTCGGGAACAGTGGGAAAAAAGACGGTCCAGAGGCGGATGAGCAACAATATGGTGAGCGGGTGAGGTTGGAACTGCAAGAAACTTACACACCTGGCGCACCAGGAGGAGCTGCCGCCGGATGGTAAGTGGCAGTTCTCCGTTCTCAGCACAGAGGCTGGGTATGGGACTGGTCCGATAAGCACCCGTGGCCAGTCGAATCCCCACATGGTGGACTGCGTCAAGGATCCGCAAATAAGAGGCCTCGCTAACCCATACACTGTGCACTTGTAGTCCAGCCACGAACGCACGAGAGCCCGATAACATTGGAGGAGACGCATCCTGTCCGCTCCCCAAGACCTGTGACTGAGGCACTTGAAGATGTTCAGTGCCTTCAGGGTTCTGGCTTTCAGGTCTCGCAGGTGTGGCAACCATGACAATCTGGAGTCAAAAATGAGGCTCAGAAACCGTACTGTCTCTCTAAACTGTAGGATAGTGTCCCCCATATGCAAGGTAGACAAATTTAAAGGACAGCGAGAACGATTAAAATGAACACACACACACTTATCGGCAGAAAACTGAAAACTCTTCTTTGCAGCCCTCTCCTCTAACTGCTGCAGTGTCAGTTGCAACTGACGGCTCACCGTTACAACACTGGAGGAGGAACAGAAAACAGCAAAGTCGTCCACAAATAAGGAACACTGTACTGCTTACCGTAGATACTATACTGTTGATGGCTATGGAAAAGAGGGTAACATTTAAAACACTGCCCTGGAGGACACCATTCTCCTGCTCAGATCGATCAGACAGTGTGTCACCAACTCAGGTCCGAAAAAACCCCTGAGACAGGAAAGACCGAATGAAAATGGGCAGGTGGCCACGAAAGCCACCTCGCAGTTGATGCAGTTGTGCGAGAATACAGTGTCTCCAAGTAGAATCGCATGCCTTTCTGATATCAAAGAACATGCCGATACAGTGATGCTGACGGAGGAAAGCCTACTGAATAGCCGCCTCTAGAAGGGTCAGGTTGTCGACCATGGACCGAAATTTTCGGAATCCACACAGAGCGGCTAAGGAGTTGCTCGATCTCTAACAGCCAGACCACACGACGGCTAACCATCCGTTCGAGGGTCTTTCCTACACAGCTCGTCAAGGCGATACTCTGATAACTACTGGGACATGTGAGGTCTGAAATCTGGTTTCGCAGGACGGAGCGGACCAGGTTGTGGAAAGGGCCAAGGTCAATTACTGTTAGTTATACAAGAACACATACACCTTTTTTGCTCAAACCAATGCACAGTTTTCTCCTTAAAACAACGAAGATCAATTCACGGCTGAGGGCCCAAGTAACTTCACCAGAATAAGTTTGAATAATTGGTTTTAAAACACCAGGATTTAGAGTAACGGCTGCAGGCCTTACTTAAGTAAAATTACAATATCTTCCGGCTAAAGGCCATATTAAGGAATATTAAAGACAACCATAAGATAAATACTTACAGAACACGGCTGAAGGCCATTCCAAGAATTCAAAATAATTAAAGAGAAATCTTATAGACAAGCATATTAAAGCCACATATTCTGAAACAAATGCGGCTGAGGGCCTAAATACAGACCAACAAGAAGTTTAAATGAAACACAGCTGAAGGCCTAATCTTAAGTTGTAGGAGGTTTGGCTGAAGGCCATATACTAAACGTAAAACAGACAATATTAATACACGGCTGAAGGCCTGGCACAGTACCTGCCACCAAATAAAATGACAATCATGAACATCAAAGTGGTGCTCAGATGCGTTCCAAGGGTCGGCCTGGGGAGGAAACTCTAGCCACAGTTTAGGTGATACAGTCAGCCAAGTGTAGCACTAAACCATCGGGTTGCAGTACCACCTAAGGACGGCTGACGAACCAACCAACGCCTAATCAATTCCCTTCCACCTTACCAGCAGCACGACAACCAAAGGTACCAGCGAAGACGAGGATCTCAGCAGGGTTATGTCTTAATAATTGGCGTATAACCACAGTCAAGGCAGAATAAACACTCGAAGAGAAAAAGAGAGCAACACTAAGCTGTCGAACTACACGCCTTGCAGGACAGCATCAACAAGGCTAGGAAAACACACTGCCACAAAACTAAGCTACGACCAGGGCGGGTAACTGGAACATTAACGGCCACAAGGTAGAACATACCGCTGGTGCACGTCACTAATAAATTATAATCATTTCAAAGGTTAAACACCATACAGGGAGACGGCTGCGAAATTCTGCCGACTCCAACACACCATCGTGTTGCTGCTTGAGGGGACAGCCCAGGATGCAACAACCAGCAGTTAATGAAGAGACGTCACAACGGTTCACCTTTCATGACAGGTTCACCGATTACTCAACTCCAGTATGCAGGTGCGGTGGGTGACGAACTTAGCAGTTCTCACAACTAGTGCCACAATTCCGACCGCGCGTGCATGCCGCCAGCGGCCCCGGCCTGATCACACGCCACAGAGACTTCCTCGCTGCTCCGCCGCAACCGATCAACTCCCCACACCCAGAAACGGTCAAAAGATCAAATACACGTCAGCCGATGAGACGACCGACCGAACGACCAACCAACGGTCGTTCCCGCTCCAGTCATCTTCAGTCGGGCAGTCCACGTGTATCGCCAGCGGTCGGCAAGTACTGGCTGTCTGCAGCTCACTGGGGCTCCGTGCCCGACGCTCCTTCGTCCCCGACCGTTGCTCCATCCCCGACTGCTGCTCCGTGCCCGACTGAGCTCCCAACACACCATGAGCCGGAAATACTAGCAGTCGCTTCAAAGATAATACGACAGTGTTCTTATCGATAAGCTCTCCTGCTGCCACTCATGGGCAGGTAAGACAGGAACTTGGTGATAAAACATTCGGGGAGGATTTCCTTTGACACTGCTGGTAGATGTCGAAGCATGCAGTACTGGGTGTTGTCGTGACCAGAAGCAGTGTCAGAAGTTTCAGTCAGTGCCGATTCGAGCTCCCACATGCAGAAAGGGGAGTTGTAGGCCTCACAACTGTTCGGCCCAAAGTCCAATGTTTCCCTCTCGACAGTCACACGGTAGCGACGAAACGCTGGATCCTGGCTTGCATTGGCAGTAGTTTGCGCAAAATGCTCGGCCAATGTCTGAGCAATGTTTCTAGGTGTTGTTTTTAGGCACCCCTGGTTCAGCACTTCAGCTGTCGGTAAAAGGCTGTGTTTACCAGAAATCCTCTGGATGGCTTGCCATACTTTTGAGGAACAAGTGGAACGATTGATGAAGGTCAGGAACTCATTCCATGAGTGTTGGTGGCCACAAGGCAGAAAATACCGCTGCTTCCACTTCACTTACAATAATAATACTAAATTCAATGATGAATAACAAATAAAGATTGATGGCAGCAATATTTCACTGCCTCGAAGCACTTCACTCATTGCTGCCAGGTTCAGTGGCCCTGGGAGCAACAACCCGCCAAACAAAGGCGAGATCTCAGAATAGTTGAGGTTGCATTAGCAGTTAACTCTTCACTCAACGAAGTCGTCGCTCTCGCAGCTACCCCTCCTCGATCCGCCAGTGGCAGCACGCCGCCAGCAGCCCCGGCTTGCCCCCGCGCTGCGCAGACCTGCTCACTGCTGCGCCCCCAACCGATCTGATGTCCGTTCGTCACCTCCTCACCAAATCCAGTACGCAGACAGCATTAAAATAACTGCTCATTCAAAACCACAAGATACACACCAATACGGGAAAACAGTCCCACCAACAACTCACAATACTAAAACCAGTCACTGTGAAACAACACGGACGAATTGTAAGTCGGGACAAACATAGAGAAGGCAGAAGCGGTCGGAAGACCAAATGCACGTCGTCTACTGCGACGACCGACCGAACGACCAACCAAAGGTCGTCCCCACTCAAGTCACGCACGGGAAAAATACCAGTATAAATCGTCGACTGACAACTTATTGCTATGAGGGCACTTCGACAAGCGGGCACGCACACACGCACACAGTTGAAAATTGCGCTACTCGAATATCACGGTCCATTCAACTAAAACTCGCTGACTCCGGTCCTTGACGTGGCCGTGCACTCTCGCGACCACATCCTTCCGTCGGACAGTGCATGCATGTCGCCAGCGGTCGGGCGAGTACTGGCTCTCCAGACCTCACTGCTGCTCCGTCCCACCTCAACTCGCTCAACACACAACGACCCGTAAATACTAGAGGCCGCTCCAAAGATGGCACCACAATACGCGCTACCGATAACCGCTGGTGTTGTTACTCATGCACAGACAAGGCGAGCAAACGTAGTGGCGCCATTGAACACACTAAGAAACTCGGAGGCAAAACCAAATGCGGCTGTTATATAGGGCGCTAGCGTGAACGGTGCTGCTTCCACCCGCTCTTTCCGCCTCCATGATTTCTACCTCACCATTTATGGCCGTCCTGTCCACCTCACTCCTACCCTCAAATACCTTGGCCTCACACTCGACCGCCATCTCACCTCCACTTCCCATCTCCTTACCATCCAAAACAAAACTCACAATCGCCTTCGCCTCCTGAAACTCCTGTCCGGCTGGACGTGGGGTCTGCATTCTTCCACCATCCTTTACATCTACAAATCCTTGATCCACCCAATCCTCTGTTATGCCAGCGCAGCTTGGATATCCGCCCCTCCCCAGTTCTATAAGGCCTTCTAAATCCTCGAACGCCATGCGCTCCGCCTCGCCTTCCGCATCCGCCTTCCGTCCCCCACGCGCATCCTCTACGACCTCATCCCCTTCCCCCATCTTCTCCTTTTCCTTGAACACATCTGCACACTATATATTGTCCGCCGCCTTGATCTCCCTCACCCCCTGGTGTCTCCCTTCCTTTCCACCCCCCCACCAGTTGCCTCGCCTTTACCGTTGTGTCCCACCCTCTCTCCATCTCCACACCCTCCATCTCCTTTCCCACCGCAACTTCCACCATCTCCCCCTCCCAGATGATGATTTTCGCCCTGACATCTACCCTTTCTACCAACTCTAACCCCATCTTCCTGCCTCCTCCTCAGGGCTCCCTCTCTTCCCCCTCCCTCCTCCTGAGCGGCTTCCCCCTCCTACTCCCCCTCCCTCTCTTGTGCCCCCTTTCAGTGTCTCTGCACTCCTTCCTGCCCTGTCTTCCCTCTTCATCTCCCGCCCCACGTGTCTCCTGCCTCTTCCTGTACCTGCTGACGCCCCTCCTCTCTTCATCCTGCCGCTTCCCCTGCTGCCCCTTGCTCTCCCCTCCTTTTCCATCCTCTCTGACCTTTCCCTCGGCAGGTCCCACCTGGCAGTTTTATTCTTCGTCATGTGTGCTCCAAGAGGGTTTTAAGTGTGTTGTTCTAGAGTGTTTTTAATACTGTGGCCGACTTTTAACCTGTGCATGTCCATTCAGTGTCTTCTCTATCTTTTAAGATTCGCCAACTGTGCTTTTTAACTTTCTGGTGACTTTTTTAACTGTCCCCCATGAACGTCTCCATGTCAGTCTATTTTTACATCCATTTTCTCCCATTTCTCTGTTTTACGTTCCCCTTTTTTATCGCCTTATGTATGTAACATTTTATTCTTATTTTAGTTGTCATGTCACTCGGCTGAAGAGCGGCGGATTGTGCCGCTGACAGCCCTCCCCTGCCCACATGGGGCAGGGGAATGAAATCACAATAAAGAAAAAAAAACGGTGCTGCTTTGTAGTTGTCAGGCTTCAAGTGCATGTGAAGCTCCAAAACTTTGTGAATCGCGGAGTTATCAGAGAGAATGTTGAAGGACGGGGGGAGTGTGTTTGAAGATGGAATGGGAGTGTTGAGGTGCGAGTAGGAGGCTGCAGCAGGGCAGGTGCAGGTGAGATGCGGCGCGTGGGCCGCGCGCTGCAGCTGGCCGGCGGTGCACGCGGCGACGCCACGCCAGATGGCGCTGAGCGCGCGCGGCGGCGGCGGCGGCGGAGGCGGCGCGGCGGAGGCTCGGCCGCAGTGCTCCTCCGTCCTCCGGCGGACCAAGACGTCACCTGCCCGCACGCACGCCGCCGCCACGCCGACGAGAACGCGCAGACGCCGTAAGTACGACCGCCACCTGGCCGCAGGCTCACTCCGCTGTCGAGCACGACGCTGTCCTAACGATCACAGCCGCGCCGCTCCTGCGTCCTCTCGTTCGTCGCCGTGGCCGCTCACCTCAAGTGATTGTAAATATGTTCTGTGACGTGGTGATGGAAACGCCGAGCTATTACAGAAGGCTTCTCGAATATTCTTCTTGGTAGCTACACCGTCCTTTTCACGAGCTAAGCACAAGCTGTTGTGGATCTCTTCAAGTCTCGTTTAACTCAGCATTGGATCTGACAAGTGGATTATGGAAAGTGAATATGCATTCCGTTCAGCGCTCTGTCAGAGCAGAGACTGTAGTTCTGCCTCCAGTGGATGCTGCGAAATGTGATGGTTACGCTTTCCTCTTTGTCGATCCGTGTGATCAGGTGTCTGAGAAGTAGTATCTTTGGACAGATATTTAACAAGATTTGTCTATAGTCTCTAGTGAACCATCCTCCTGGAAATCTTTTTTCTTAAAGAAGATCTAGGGATAGTATAAACTATATGTTGACATCAGAAATGAAATTCCAGCTACATTGACTAATGCAATCACTGTTGTTACTGCGAAATATTACATCCAATGTAGTTAACTCTAACGGTGAATTTATTCGTAAAAGTGACATAGCAATCCATTAAATTTTGGTCCATGTGGAGAACTTTCTCCCGACAAGAGAAATCTCGTATTGAATGATGAATGCAATTTTTACTTACCAAAGCGAATATTAGACCTTTTTGTCAGTCGTGTGTGTCTTGTCAGTTTTGTGTGTGTGTGTGTGTGTGTATTTTTTGAGAAGTGAGGATGGTGAAATGGAGGAGATAACGAACTGAAAGAGGGGAGGGAGAAATTGTGCTCTAGTGCCGCGTCAAACTCAAATAAAAAAGCCCAGACCGATTCACGAAGTCCCAGCCGAAGAACCTCCTCAGACTCGTTTGGCACCTGTAAACACGCATCAGTTTCGTTGCAAGCCGTTCATGGCAGAGTCTCCAGTGCCAAAAGTTACAGCTCGAATGTCAACGAAACGAAGTAACAGCACTGGAGAACAGCTCTCAAGGTTACTAGAAACAGAGAGCTCCAACGTTGTCAGGTAAGAGTGAACGAAAGAAAGGGCGAAGCTATTAAGAAATCTGACAGCACTGACTCAAGAAAACCTCTTAAGATATACAATATATCAAGATGTCTGAAGCCGAATGGTGATTTGAATTAGGCTCCTGCGAGATAGCTCAGTTGGTGAAGTCTCGTTTCCAAAATACTTCTAAACCACTTAAGGACATCACATACAAGGAAGATCATAAATAATGCTTCAACATGCACTGTTAGGAATTTATTAAATGTTGTATCATTAATTGTTGCGGGGTTCATTTTTTTGGCTTACCAAAATTTGCACAGTGATTTGGTGCAGCTGAACATGCTTTTGTTGTCTGTTTCTGTCACCTGAGAAGCTCAATGTATTAAAAAGAACTGCAGTCTTGCGTAAAACGTACATGTGAAACACTCGAACTGTTGTCTTCCCGAACTACTTTAACCATAGGCCTTCACAAACATTTTTATCTTGAGTAAAACTGTGTAACATCAGGCATATCATACTTGGTGAACAAAAAAAACAAAAGGAAAAGAGTAATTGCATTTAGTATAGTGGAATAACCCAGTCTGTATCGGGAATGAAGTACAAAAGTCATTGACATCTGATCTAGAAGTTCAATACGAAAAGAAACCTGAATAGCGACAGAATGCAAAGCAGTTCATTGACAGGTTTTGTGTAATAGATAAAGCTCCAGAGTGCCAAAAAATACGCATAGATTTTTCTGAATCGTCTTCTGAATTATGATACATGTTCACAATGGATTAATACTTCTGTTTTTGTACTGTGATTTCGAGTTCAGTGAATCATTTTCGTGCTTTTGTAACAGCCTCTGTCTTAAGACATGCATAACGTTGGCTCCTCCATCTGATCTTTAGTATTCTTCGCACTGCAAGAGGAAATAAAATTCCTCTATATACAAGCGTCTCACGCAACGTGGACATATCATAAATGATTCCAGACATCGATACGAAGTTTTTAGCAAATGTTCGCGAGTCAAGGGGTGAATGACCTCCAACTCGATTTCATGCACTAAGATACTGAACGAAATATTTTTAATGGAAATGGGAATTATTTGTAGTGTCATTCGTGAAATGTTTTAAGTATAGGCTCTAGTAACATAACGCTTGATATCATATGCCGTGAAACATTTGCAAAATTAGACAGGGAGTGTAATAAGTGTGAGGATAATTGTTTCAACAACTTTGCCATATAAACATTGTCTTATAGGTCGAAATCCGAACTTTTCCAGCTGTCTTGGCCTTCTTATTTGGAAATATTTTACTGCAATGAAGGAAATATATCACCACACTAATTGAGCGAGGTGATAAGAAGACTGGGCTCGTATTCGGCAAGTCGGCAGTTCGTGTGCCCGTCCGATTATCTACGTTAGGTTTCCTGCAATGTGAGTGTTCTGTCTCTAATGACATCATCGTCGACGGGACATGAAATCATCAACTCGGGCTTCTGGAAAGCCTTTAAAGAGTACACAGTTCCAATAAGGACACCTGCACTCTAAGGTTGCTTTGAATATCACAGTGCTTTGCTAGGTGGTACACTCTTGCCTTCCTCTGATTCGGAGCAGATTTACACTGCCGGTTACAGGGGACCTACAATGTAATGTGGACGAGTCACGCTGCTACTCGTCTTTTTTTTGCGTTAACAAAGCATTGCCAGAGACAGGGGGAAGGGATAGAATAAATCCTAGGACAGACTGGGCATCAGACACCGGATCCTTGAACTTGAAGACCTAGTGTTGTGCCTGATTGACCAGACTACAAATCGCACACTAGAAGATCACTCTTTTTCGATCGGTGAACATCGGCTGATTTCGGATTCTACGAAATGTTTACATTCGTTGCCAGCATTGTCCAACGTAGCAATAAGCGGCCATTGTGAAAACAGTGTTGACTCCTGTGCGGTTATGTGTGGTGGTTACTATTATTATTACTCAGAAAAATGAGCGAATAGGCTGTACTTAGTTCCTCAAGCGGCTAGCCAACTACTTTCGTGTCAGTTCTGTGATACATAAAATCATCGCGTGTTCTTTCCTATTACAAGCTGTAAGCTGGCTGCCCTGGGAGGAGGAGACGGAGCTTGTACCAGCAGCCAATTAGGCTTTCGCTCCCAGCATCCTCCACGGAAACGCCACCTTGCCGTGTGATATTAGTGCAGTATCTGGTGAAGTACACCGAGGTGGCAAAAGCCATGGGATACCTCCTAATATCGTATCGATCCTCCTTTTGCCCAGCGTAGAGCATCAGTTCGACGTGGCATGGAATCAAAAAGTCGTTGGAAGAGCCCATGTTGCCTGTAAAGCCGTTCGTAATCGCGAACGTGTTCCCGGTGCAGGATTTTGTGCGCTAACTGACCTGTCGATTATGTCCCATAAATGGCCGATGGGATTCGTGTCAGTCCATCTGGCTGACCAAATCATTTCCTCGAATTGTCCACAACGTACAGATAATCGCGGACAATTGTGGCACGGTGATATGGTGCTCTATCGTCCATCAAAGTTCCATCGTTGTTAGGGAATACGAAGTCCATGAAAGGCTGCAAATGGTCAGCAGGTGGCCGAACATAAGCATTTCCAGTTAATGATCGGTTCATAAGGACCAGAGGGCCCAGTCTATTCCATGTAAACACAGCCCACACCATTTCGGAGCCATGACCAACTTGCACAGTGCCTTGTTGACAACTTGCATCCATAGTTTCGTGGCTTCTGCGCCACACTCGGACTCTACCATTAGCTCTTACCAACTCATATGACGGGGCCACGGTTATCCAATCGTCAAAGGCCCAACCAGGCGCTACAGGCGATGTCGTGCTTTCGGCAAAGGCAGTTCTCGTCCGTCATCTGCTGCCATAGCCGATTAACGCCCAATTTCGCCGCACTGTCCTAACGAAAATGTTCGCCGTACGTCGCACATTGATTTCTGCGCTTATTTCACGCTGTGTTGCTTGTCAGTTAGCGTTGACAACTCTATGCAAGCGCCGCTACTCTCGCTCGTTAAGTGTCCGAGGTGAGAGGTAATGCCTGAAATCTGGTATTCTCGGCACACTCTTGAGACTGTGGATCCCGATATTCTGAATTTCGCAACTATTTCCGGAATGGAATGTCCCATGCGTCAACTAGAATTTTGGGTAAGTCTAATTCCCATTGTGCTGCCATAAGCACGTAGGAGACCTTTTCCCACGAATCACATGAGTGCAAATCACAGCCCCGCCAATGCACTGGTCTTTTATACCTTGTGTACGCGATACTGATGGCATCTGTATAGATACATATCGCCATCCCACGGCTTCTGTTACCTCAGTGTAAAAGTGTTGAAAAAATGTTCAAATGTTTGTGAAATCTTATGGGACTTAACTGCTAAAGTCATCAGTCCCTAAGCTTACACACTACTTAACCTAAATTATCCTAAGGACAAACACAGACACCCATGCCCGAAGGAGGACTCGAACCTCCGCCGGGACCAGCCGCACAGTCCATGACTGCAGCGTCTTAGACCGCTCGGCTAATACCGCGCGGCAAAAGCGTTGAGACGTCCCCTTAGAAAAATTTATGAATGACTGTGCTGATAGGCCTCTTACATTATTTGATTTGCAAACAGCTGAGCAGAACTGAACGTACTCAGACATTTCTCTCTTTACTTATTCTGATCAACACTAAACTAACACACAATATTTTTAGCGCAACGCAATCTGACTTTCAATAATCAAAAAATGGCTCTGAGCACTATGGAACTGAGCACTTAGGTCATCAGTCCCCTAGAACGTAGAACTACTTAAACCTAACTAACCTAAGGACATCAGACACATCCATGCCCGAGGCAGCATTCGAACCTGCGACCGTAGCGGTCGCGCGGTTCCAGACTGAAGCGCCTAGAACCGCTCGGCCACACCGGCTGGCTTTTCAATAATCTCTATAAAAGAATGGCCCTGACTAACAGTAACCTATACCTTTCATGAATCACTTACCTCACAAAAATCTTCGTTACTCGAACTACTGCAATACAGCGAGCGCCAATACTGCCAGCTAAATAAAAGATTCTAACTACTGAAGGCACTAACTACTGATAGGCATACTTAGCAAATGAAAGATTTTGATAGAGAACAAACAATGTATTTACCTTAATAGTGTTCAAAAGTCATTATATATATATATATATATATATATATATATATATATATATATATATATATATATATCAGTTCATGACATCCAGTCTTACAATTTTACTGTCTCTGATAGACACACGTCCAGATCATCCGCTCTCAAAACTCCGCCATCTCACTCCTCACATCTACCACTGCTGGCGGCTCGCCTCCAACTGCGCAACGCTACGCGCTGTTAACATCCAGCTGCCCAACACTACAATCGCGAATATTCCAACAATGCCAACCAGCCACAGACTGCACACTGCACAGCCAGTGATTTTCATACAGAGCGCTAGGTGACGTTACCAACATAGAAACCTAAACAGTCTACTTACAGTGTACTATAGTTGACCATCTGGCAAATCACTGTTATCACAGTGAACTCAACATTCCCTTTCTGACGAACGTTGCGTCAGGAGAGCATCTTGCGGCATTCTTTCGATCTCTTCAGCATGCGTGTGTACGTGTGTGTGTGTGTGTGTGTGTGTGTGTGTGTGTGTGTGTATGTGTGTGTGTGTGTGTTCGGCCGTGTTTCAAAAATGGTTCAAATGGCTCTGATCACTATGGGACTTAACATCTGAGGTCATCAGTCCCCCAGAACTTAGAACTACTTAAACCTAACCAACCTAAGGACATCAGACACATCCATGCCCGAAGCAGGATTCGAACCTGCGACCGTAGTGGTTGCGCGGTTCCAGACTAAAGCGCCTAGAACCGGTCGGCCACAGCGGCAGGCTCGCCCGTGTTTCATTTCCTCGACAAGTGAGTTCGAAGTTGCTCCCCCAGCCTAATTCTCTTGACACGGTCTTGAGTTGCTGGGGTTAATTCCCAGACCAGGAGACACGGTGTTGTGATCCGCTGGAGGGTAGCGCAGCTCTCGACGGCCGCCTTTTGGAGCGCAGTGTGGCATACCTCGGCTTGGCCAGCCGGGGTGGCGTGAGTTCCCCCTCCAGCGCCAGCTGCGGCCGGTCTGGCCGGCTGCTGGAGAACAGGGACCCACCGAGCGCTCCGTCAGTTCTCCGGCCGCCGGCCTACGGTGCGCGCACCGCGTGTGTGTCTGTCTGTGTCGTTCGCCACAGCTTACTAGTGGTGCCTGTATTCACCCAAGACTCCTGCGACAGCTCGTCATCCGTAAGTATGCCACCGCCTCTCCAAAGACGACCGCCCGTGCATCGTCTTTTGTTTGACACATCGCTTGTTTCGTAATAACAGCCTTTACATGTTCACACCTTACCTCAAGCGACTTCTAATCAAATTACGTGCCTGTGGACTACCGTCTCACTTGTGCAACTGGATTCGTGATTTCTTGTCAGAAAGGTCGTTGTTCGTAGTTACTGACGGAATGTCATCGAGTAAAATAGAAATAATATCGGGCGTTCCCCAAGGAGGTGTTACAGGTCCTCTGATGTTC
Source organism: Schistocerca piceifrons (assembly GCF_021461385.2). Lineage (NCBI taxonomy): Eukaryota > Metazoa > Arthropoda > Insecta > Orthoptera > Acrididae > Schistocerca > Schistocerca piceifrons. The sequence continues at coordinate 1,066,497,994 of NC_060138.1, forward strand.
CTGATCTACATAAAACGATTTAGGAGACAATCTGATTGTAACAATAGCTTGTTTGCAGATGATGCTGTGATTTACCACCTTATAAAGTCATCAGATGATCAAAACAAATTTCAAAACGGTATGTGTATGGTGCGAAAAGTGGCAATTGACCCTAAATAATAAGTGTGAAGTCATCGATATAACATCTTCAACTTTTTTAGTCCTGTCTTCCTCAGTTGCGTGTAATATTACGGTATATTGATAATTTTTACTTATCGACCGTCTGAGTACCAAAAGGAATCTGCGAAATTTCGGTTACACGATAAATCACACAAATCCATAGGCTCTAAATTCAGCTAAATACATACGCATTACAGTTACGAGTAAATTACGTTGGAGCGATCACATAGATAAAGTTGTGGGTTAAGCAAACCAAAGATAACGGTTTATTGTCAGAACACTGAGAAAATCCAACAGGTCTTCTAAAGAAACTACCTACAGCACGCTTTTACGCGCTCTTTTGGGGGATTGCTGTGCGGTGTGGGACCCCCATCAGATAGGATCGATACAGGACATCGAAAAAGTTCAAAGGACAGGTCGTTGAATATTATCGCGAAACAGGGGAGAGAGAGCCACATATATGATATATGTATTGGGTTGGCAGTCATTAATACAGAGGCATATTTCGTTGCGGCAGGATCATATGAAATTGCAGTCACGAACTTTGTCCTCAGAGTGTGAAAATATGTTGGCGCCCACCTGCATAGGGACGAATGTTCATCATAAATAAGAGAAATCAAAGAGCGACCAGAAATATTTAAATGTTTGTTTTGCCCGCGCGCTGTTCGAGATGGAACGGAAGAAAAAAATGGGTCTGAGCACTATGGGACTTAACGTCTGAGGTCATCAGTCCCCTCCAACTTAGAACTACTTAAACCTAACTAACCTAAGGACATCACACACATCCATGCCCGAGGCAGGATTCGAACCTGAGACCGTAGCGATCGCTCAGTTCCAGACTGTAGCGCCTAGAACCGCTCGGCCACTCGGGCCGGCGGAACGGAAGAGAAATAGCTTGAAGGTGGTTCGATGAACCTCTGCCAGGCACTTATTTGAGAATTGCAGAGTAATCATGTAAATGAACGCGTAGATGCATGCATGCGATGCATGATTGCAACAGTGTACCGCCCTTGAGGTCTGCAGAGTGAACCAGGACTCCAACGAAATGTTTTCAGAGACTGTTCAGAGATATTTTCTGAGTATTTTGGTATGAGGTCCGGTGGTCGTTAGTGGCTCGCCACAGCACAGTAAGAGGCTAAAATCTAGATCGGGGCCAGCGCTCGTCACGTCAGTGTTCTGTACGTTGTCAACTTGTCAGTTTCGCTTACCCTGTTTGGTGATATTTTCACGTATCAGCGAGAGACTCTATTTCTAGCGCCGAAATTGAAATTCAGGTTCGAACTTATTTTAATACTTTAACCCTTGAAGTGTACACTCTGATCCTGCAATTTTTTGTTTGTTACTGTGCGTGCGCCACTGCACATTAACAACCCACTGCCACCATTGTAAATTCAGCATTGAGTGAGGCCTGTTAGATGATGGGCGTTCAAAGTTAATTAATTTAACAGAAATTGATTTTGAAGAGTCATTGTGACCCTGGAGTACACATTCTGTAACTGTTCTATCGTTGAGTGCGAAGTTCATTTATGTGAAAATGGCTCGGAGGAATGACATTTTACTAACGGAAGATACGATACGGGAATCATTGTTTGCAAGAACTCAACCGCGAAAGTGACGTAAGTTACCTCTGTGATGAAAGTCGTTCTAAAGCTGATGTTCCTCGAGCAATTAAGTTAACTCTTCCGAATACGATCGCTGTTTTTTCTGAATACATAATACATTTCATACCTATATTAAAGTAAGAGTGTAACAATATTCCTTCCCCACTTGCTCCGAAATACGTCGTCCGCCAGCTGCTCATAGTGGTTGCATATAACGAGCAGCTGACACGCCCCCTTTCGTTCTCTTCAATCTTTTCATTTCCTCATGTCGATTGCCGGCAATATTGCTGCAGGGACATCTAAGTACCTCACTGGCCCCGATCTAGACTTTTAACCATTAGCGCAACTATGATTTATTCCTTCGCAACAGTGACATAGCCTATAACATGTAGTCACATAAACTCACGTGAAATATGCAGAAGAACGCAAGTGAAACACAGTTGCCGCCGGTATGGAAACAACTCAACATAAGAGTCTTGCTGCTCTTCCGTTACATTCAGTGACCCCACACATGAGATGCGTAACAGTTAACTGCTCTGTATCACTGTTAGCTTACAACTAACACTATCAGATAAACAAATCCGAGACAGAACCGACCGCCACCGAAGCTTGCGGGCGAAGGGTGAAGTGGGGCATTGCTGTTCTCAGCAGTAAGTACAATGAGTGAATGGAACAAGTTTGTTTCCAAACAAATCACACATTTCGCACTGTCGGTATTTGGAGCTTTGTGCAGATATTTTCAGTGTAGTACCTATACCAGTATAAATGGGGCAGTAAATCAAACGAAATGCAACTGCAGTGTAACGGCCATTGGAGACAACGGGTCCCTTATGCCAAAACGCTCAGAAAATAACCCGGAACAGCCTCCGGTCTTTTATCGACGGAATCCGCGGTCTCCGAGTATAATCTCGCGCCAGAATGAAACAACGGAAATATATTACTTCCGGCCAATACAGAAACAAATGGTGCCATTCGGAATCGGAAATCTATTTCAGGTTCGCCCTTTTCTCAATTTTATACCGCTCAACAAGGATTGCAACCATAAATCGTTAGTGCCATTCGACGGCATATCAATTCTACATTGACTTTCAACCTTTCACGGCATAAGCTGCTCCTACATCGCTTCATTGGCGAATTGCAACAATCTAGTATCGAACACGTCTTGCTTGTTAAATTGAAACACTAGAGCTGTCTGTTTGTTACCACTCAACGCGCGATATTGTAAGCGGTTAGCAGGCATTATTGGTCATTAACATCTATAACGTTGCTGTAGTATTGCAATATTTACGAGAGTACCCAAAATAAGGTACATATCACTCTGAAGCTGACGTGTTGATCCAAGTGCTTCACATTGCTTCGGCTAGTTCTCTGATTACAACCAAGTTCGCCTTCTAAATTTATAAGTGGTTTTCACTGTGATGTCGAAGGAGGGATGCTGAAATTAAAAAAAAGTGATGAACAGCCCAGAATAGTGCCTACCATGCTCGTAATAGATTGCTTGCAACAAACTACGTAGAGTTAAGTAAATATCAACAATTTCAGCGTGGTACTTGCATTTGAAGTCGCTGAATTTTGATGGTATTATATAAAAACATCTTATTAGTCAATCACATAATCTCCTATTTTAGAAATTCCGTATTTAGTGATGGTAGTAGAGTTATTCTTGTTGAATACTTAACAAATGAATAAAAAGCCTAAAAAGTTTGATAGAAGTGTTTCCATATTTTTGCCTGCACTCCCGTTGTGTTACCTCAGTCCGAGCGGTGACTCATTGGCATGATTAAAGGTGAAAGTCGTAAAACAGAAGTGGAAGGATTTTCCCAAAGGTTAGCTGTGGAACTGGATATTACTACTCAGCGACTATTCTGACGAGTTGTGATTGACGATTGGACTCCTTGCAGCAGACGAGTAGAACGGGTATGCGTGTTTGATGTAAACACGGTTATTCTTGTTACGAAGGTGCAAATGAGATTAAGACAGTGTGCTGTCCCCGTCATTGGAGCTCGCATTTAAAATACGGGTCACCACAAAAAGTTCTTCCACCATGAGATACTGCAAAGATATTTGCGATTTGTCACATAACGTTGCAGCACATTCTCCTAATCGGAAGGATAACGCCACTCCGTCTAATCGTTTTGCATGGCACGACGTACGCACTGTATTGGATCCCTTCAGCTCAAACGCCACCGCATCACTACACTTGTTTTAAACTATGAACAAAGAATGTGACATTATGGAAGCGCTGTATGAAGATTTATTTGAAATGTGCTCTGAAGAACCGTAGCCTTGAGATGCAGATTGTTCTCTTTAGAAAGAGATTTAATGTTTTCTGGACAGATTGTAGTGAAAAGCACGGTGACTACTGCCGTGTTGCGTTCTCCATGAGCGACAAGCATATTGCGTAGTGACGATTACTGGAATACGAGGCGTGTTTTTTAAGTAAGTACCGTTTTGAAATTAAAAAAGACGTGCAAAGATATCTCAATAATTTTATTTTTACATGAAAGCCTGCACCGTAATTTACTTTTCTACATAATTTCCGTCAATATTGAGGCACTTGTCATAACGTTGTACCAGTTTTTGAATACCCTCCTCATAGAAGTCTGCTGCTTGACTTGTTAACCACTGTTTTGACTTCGTCATCGTCTTGAAGACGCTGACCGCCCAGCTGTTTCTTCAAGTGCAGGAACAGATGCTAGTCACCGGGCGCAAGATTTCTGGGGGCTGTACGGAGGATGATCTAGAGTTTCCCATCGAAAAGATGTGATGAGATCTTTGGTCTGACACGCCAAATGCGGACGGGCATTGTCTTGCAGCAAAACGATGCCCTTGCTCAACTTCCATGGACTGTTGCTTTGATTCTGGTGTGACGTAGGCCACCGATGTTTCATCGCCTGTAAGAATTTGGCTTAAGAATTCATCACCGTCGTTGTGGTACCGCTCAAGGAAAGTCAATGCACTTCTAAACGCTTGGTTTTGTGCACATCAGTCAGCATTTTCGGTACCCAACGTGCGCACAATTTTCGGTAATTCAAGTGCTCGGTGACAATGCCATACAAAACACTACGAGAAACATTAGGAAAGTCATTCCGCAAGCCGGCCGGAGTGGCCGTGCGGTTCTAAGCGCTTCAGTTTGGAACCGCGTGACCGCTACGGTCGCAGGTTCGAATCCTGCCTCGGGCATGGATGTGTGTGATGTTCTTAGTTTAGTTAGGTTTAAGTAGTTCTAAGTTATAGGGGACTGATGACCACAGAAGTTAAGTCCCATAGTGCTCAGAGCCATTCATTCCGCAAGGAGTAAATCGTAAAGCGTGTGTTTTCTCTCACCTTATTGTCCACTTCCTGCACGAAACTTTCATTAACTACCGTAGAAAGCCCACTCCGTTGTTCATCATGCACATTTGTGCGGCCATCTTTAAATGCTCTCACCCCTTTTCTTACCATTCCATCATTCATAATGTTTTCGCCTGCGATGAATATCGATCGCTTTTAGGCCTTTAGCACTAAGAAATCTAATAACAGCCCGTATTTCACAGTCGACGGGACTCAAGATTATCGGAGGCATCTTAAACACTCAGTACACAACGTAAACAAGGAAGAATCAGACTGTAATGGCGTCCGTGCATAGATTAAGATACGGGCTTTCATGTAAAAATAAAATTATTGAGATATCTTAGCACGTCTTTTTTTAGTTTCAAAACGATACTTACTTAAAAAACACGCCTCGTATATTACTGAGAGAAGTGGCGTCGTCGATGAGGCTCTGGACTTGCATTCGGGAAACGTGAGGTTTAACGCCACGTCTGGCCGTCCATATTTAGATTTTCGTGCTCTCATTAAATCACGGCCGATTTCACTCCCCGTCTTTGACAGATCCGAGCTCTTCTCAAGTCTACAGTAACCTCTTTTTTTCCCACTGGAAGGGCTGTGACTGAAAGAGACCCTTGTGTCACGAAATTAATAAGCGCCGAGGGCGAATCTTTCTATGGTCTCTAACAGATAAAATGCAGCAGAGAAGGGCTCAGTTTTAGCCGTAATTACTGCTAGTCTCTTTAGCAATTCACAGGCTGCGTTTGTGCGTTTTGTACGAGAGGAAAGGGAGCGTGTTGGAGGGGGGGTTCAAGGGCAGGGGAATGTGGCGCAGCAGGGGAGCGGCCATGTGGGTAGTTCAGTGATGTGTGAGGCGGAGGGTGCGAAGCGCAAGTTCTGCGCCGTGTCAGGAGCAGGAAAAGTTATTGCAGCCGGGCCGTAAATAAAATCCTCGGCGCTCCTGTGTAATCGTGCGGGATACCGGGCCGGCGGAAAGAATTCTCGGCGCATTTCTGTCAAAACGATGGTAAATCGTTTTTTACGTTTACTCTCAAAATGTTCCTGCAACTTTACATTTTAGTTGGTTCACGTTCCAGTAATATGTCCTACAGTCTCCAGCAGTTACTTTCGATAGTATTCAGTTTTACTGAGATTAAACGTGTGTACTGGAATATAAATATTGTATTGTTTCTGTCACCTAACAGATCAAAACCATCTACTGGATCAATGTTTCAAAGCAGATCTCTACCTTTTGCAGGCAATGCTTTCAGCGACGGAGTTAAAAGTGAAAGACCTTGGCTGTTGCTTACGTGTGTTTACCGTACTGAAACTCACACGGTTGACCAGTTTCGGCCTCACAGACTACTTTCATGTGTTGTCGGTGCCATTATGTATTAATATTATCCAATTATTTAACACAGGACATAGCAGTTCTGAGAGTGAGCACACAATGTGCAAGCGTCAAACCTAAAAACAGAATGTGTGCTTAATGGAGTAATGTCGACATCGACCATGCTGCTTCGTTTCAAGTCACTGCATGAGCTCGCTTTCGTCGTTAAAAACCGGCTGTCAGTTCTGGCAGCCCGGAAAACAGACAGCGGACAGAAGTGACAGCTGGTTTTTATCAACGAAAGCGAGCACGTACGCCGAGGTAACAAAAATCACAGAGTACCTCCTAATATCGTGTCGGACCTTCTTTTGCCCGGCTTGGTAGAGTAACTCGACGTGGGATGGACTGAACATGTCGCTGAAAGTCTCTTGCAAAAAAATATTGAGCCATTATTGTCTCTGTAGCCGTCCAAAACTGCGAAAGTGTCGCCGCTGCATAATTTTGTGCACGAACTGACTTCTCAGTTTTGTCCCATAAGTGTTCGATGCCCCTTAAGTGTTCATATCGAGCGATGTGAGTGGCTAAATCATTCGCTTGACTTGTCCAGATGTTCGTCAAATTCATCGCAAACAGTTGTGGCCCGGTGACATGTTTCAGAACATGACATCCATGAATGGCTACAAATGGCTTCTAGGTAACCGAAAATAACCATTTACAGTCAATGATCGGTTCAGTTGGACCACGTAAACACAACCCACACCGTCACATTCTTATATAGTCAAAACCGGTTTCGGCCATACAATGACCATGTTTAGATTCTATAACAATACAAAAGAAAATGTATATTAAAACCTAAAAATAAGTGCAATATTTAACCAGGCTTATTAGTAATCTCTTAGGCTTTTGAAAAATAAAGACTATCTTATAGATGACGCGCGCATCTAGCGCAAAGAGGGGGAACAAAATCTGACAAATTTTTATATGTACATAAGACCGGTGTTTTATATTTTACAGCTAGTTTTACAACGCATGAATCTGTGTTCAGTGTATGCCGCCTTTAGGTATGAACTATATGTGTTTCGCATAAATTCGGTTAGATTACTATTAAACCTGGTTAAATATTGCACTTATTTTTAGGTTCTAATATAAATTTTCTTTTCTATTGTTATAGAATCTGAAGATGGTCATTGTATGGCTGAAACCGGTTATGACTGTGTCAAAAGAATGTGATTGCGTCTATAAATAAACAAAAAAATTTACAAAATAATCAATCACTCACTCCGTTGACAAAACGTCGTTTCTTCCGAAAACAACCCACACCGTTATGAAAAAAAATTGTAAATTTTTCGTAAGATCTTACAGGACCAAACTGTTAAGACCATCGGTACCTAGGCTTACATACTACTTAATCCAACTTCACCTAACTTACGCTATGGACAACACACACACCCATGCCCGAGGGAGGATTCGAACCTCCGACGGGGGGGGGGGGGGGGGGGGGGGGGGGAGCTGCACGGACCATAGTCCATTAACGCCAGACTTTGCCCCATGATCCTGACGGATACGTTCGTCATACGTCCCACATTTCTGCGGTTATTTCACCCACTGCAGCTTGTGTGTTAGCTCTGACAACTGTACACAAACGCAGCTGCTCTCTGTCGTTAAGTGAAGTCCTTTGGCGACTTCGTTGTGCATGGGGAGAGGTAGCGCTTGACATTTGGTATTCACTGCACATTCTTGAGAGTGCGGATCCTGAAATACTGAATTCCATAACGATTTCCGGGATAGAATGTCCCATCCGTCTAGCTCCAGCTATCATTCCGCCTTGAAAGAATGTGAATTCCCATTGTGCAGCCATAATCACGTGGGAAACATTTTCACATGAATGACCTGAGTACAAATGACAGCTCCGTCAATTCACTGCCCTTTTATATCTCGTGAACAAAATACTACTGCCATCTGTATATGTCCTCTGCTAAATACCACGGTAATGTTGTGACGTGCTGGTGTCTACTGCACTTGAAAATGGCCAGTTAGTCCGAATTTGTTCAATTGTGGGAGTTTCACTAAAGCAAATAAGTGTAAGCAACAACTGGGGTGGAAACTTTACAGTGACCTTCAGAGACTATGAGGATGTGGAATTCCACCTGAAGAAAATAATCGAGTCAACATCGTCCTGTCTCATGGCCTGGTTCGAAGCATGAAATACGGGGAGAGTTGTAGAGCAATGCCGCGAACAGTAAATGTCTGGTTTTGAGTACCGATCCGGCACACCGATTGAATTTGTTAGACTTTTTTTTTTTACTTTTTCCTTCAATGTAGTTACGTGTCGACGTCTGTGTCAATCCTGTGCTTCGAGGTGATCACTCGAATTTTTGTTTCTGTTTCATGCACAGTTTTTTGACGACTGACACACTCTTCATCTTCAGGTGCACCATAGGACGACGGGGTTTTTCTTCGTAATTTTGTGAGCGAAATGGAAACAGAGATTCGGCTGAACGCCAGGAAGTACACCATTAATCAGTAACGACGACAAAACGAGAGCGACCACGTGCTGTCTAGGTTATTACAAGCCAGTCGCTCACCTCAACGAATATGCGAGAGATAACTGTTCGCGGCTCTGGCGTCGCACTAGGATTCATAACGTACTGCTTCAAATGGTTCAAATGGCTCTGAGTACTATGGACTTGAGGTCATCAGTCCCCTGGAACTTAGAACTACTTAAACCTAACTAACCTAAGGACATCACACACATCCATGCCCGAGGCAGGATTCGAACCTGTGACCGTAGCGGTCGCACGGTTCCAGACTGTAGCGCCTAGAACCGCTCGGTCACCCCGGCCGGCCATAACATACTGAAACAGAAAATTTATACACAATTTAGGTAACAGGGACAACTGTCGAATTCGATTCCTTCCGGATGCATGTACACTCCGCCACCGCCCTTGAACCATATTCTTAGGGTAAAAAATTGCATAATTTACCAACACGGGAAGGAAAAGTACAGTTTTATATTATCTGTCAATACTAAATTTTCTGCACACGTCGAAATGCAACAGTTGTCTAGTACGCAATGCCTTGACATAACTTACGGTGATATCGGCAAAAAGTGTCTCAATAATTACAAATCATCTTTCTTGATGAAAGAAGAGCTCTCACTTCAACAGAAGTCGGAAATTATTCAGAAGGCAGAGACAGCAGACGTAAGAACGGTTCACCTTCCTAACCAAAAAATTAAATGAAAATAGTTTAGGAAAAGAAATGCTTAACACGTGTGTTCAGTTACAGTATTCGAATCGTCATTAGAGACACAATATATCGCTCTGACTTTTACATAAGTAATTTTGATCTTGAACAAAATAATATTTAAAGGCTACAATGCTACTGATATTATCTCGCTTTCGTTGCAGAAACCAAACATTGTGGTTCTTTTGATTTTTGTGAATCTAGCCTGCGCTAGGTTGGATTTATTCGTGCCACATAATTTTTGCGTGGTGTCGTGTTTCCCATCCGAGCATGAATCCTGTGAAGTTTGTTTTGTGTGTTTTCTGTTTAAAGTGTTCGTGTATTGTGTTTGTGGAATAAATTCAAGACGAGCGCGTGGATCCGTTCAGGTGAGTGGATCTGGTGAGAGAGTTAACATAAGCTACCTGGCTTCCCTTGTGTAAACAAATCGACAGATATGATGACTGTGCTAATGTTATTCAAGTATTATCGATTTATAAATGCCGGTCGGTGTGGCCGAGCGGTTCTAGGCGCTTCAGTCAGAAACTGCGCTGCTACTACAGCAGGTTCGAATCCTGCCTCGGTCATGGATGTGTGTGATGTCCATAGGTTAGTTAGGTTTAAGTAGTTCTAAGTCTAGGGGACTGATGACCTCAGATGTTAAGTCCGTTAGTGCTTGGAGCCGTTTTTTGATTTATTATGGATAACAAGAGATTAAATAAGTTCACTGTTTTATATTCTGTATCGTGCCGTTTTCAAAAAGGAGCTATTTCTACTCTGCGAATGAAAAGTTGGAATAATCGTTTGACTATGTTAGCACCGGAGAAACGGGAAAGTTCGGATCTCACGTCTGTGCTCCGTTGGTGCTATCTAGAGATGTGTTTGCGTCATCCCAATAATGGGAAACAGCCACCCGGAAAGGCGCTAAGTAGCCCTGCACGAGCGCCGTAGCTCTGATGACGGAGTAACGACCTACTGGACGTAGCGTGATCTCTGCTAAGCGCGGTGACATAACGCCCCCTGGTGCCTTAACGGACGCTTTGGCCAGTCGTTGTTGCAACGCTATGAGTCTACAGAGAGGTGCTGAAAATGAAGAAAAACATAGAGGCACGTAACGCGTGAATATAGTCATTATTTTCACGAGCCTGGTAGTTAACCACTTTCTCCAACGGAGGCCGTGATGTTGACATGTGCTGAGTTGTGCTGCAAAAAAATGTAGAAACAGCAGTGGATGTATGACTTGTTAGACTGGAGGTAATGTTGATGAACAGTTTTTTCTGTTTGCCATTGCGGTAGTTTGTTCTCGAAACAGACGCACTGAGACTGGTTTGCATTTGACGTCACCGGCCCGTGGATAACGCGTCAGACATTTAGCTGTATCAGACAGATGGCTAGACGGGAGCTTGAGCGTATTTCGTTTCTATTGAGTGGACGTTTATTGAAATGAAAATAATGAAGATGATGGAATTTGTTGCAGATAAATAGCCTATTTCTCTTGAACGCCACCAAAGGACCTGTCTTAATCAAATGCCAGATCATCCTACGCACTCGCATCATAAGTCACTGTAGAAAACGTAAGACTGACTTGCTTAACTGCAAGGTGTTGTTCCAGAGCTTGACGTAGTCTCACCTACTGCCCTTTATTGTCCAATTCCACTCACGTACATTTTTCCACCAGTACTGAAAGCGGACACCAGTGGGTCGTTCGCCACAATATTAACACGGCACCTCCGTCTACCTCTACTATACATGTTTTGACCACTGTGTTAAGATTTCTGTTTCGTTCCACTCACGTATAGTATGTTTGTTTACCTCTATGCGAGTTGTTATCAGTTGCCTTTAACATTCGCATTGCGAAGGAAAACTATAAGTATAAAAAGGTTTTTGGATTTTCCTAGTAGGTTTTTGGTCGATATCAGGCACCTTATTCCAATTCGTCAATTTTGCAGTGAGCCCATCCCTCGAGTTAACTAAGAGCCTGTTCTTGTGGGTCCTCTACACTTTATACCCTCTGTAAGTCGAAGATAATCTGGATGTTACGAGTATACAGGGTGTAAGAAAAATGTGCGGCACAAATTGCAGGACACATTCGTCACATCTAGATGAAGGAAACGCTTTGTTTCCACGTCACAATTCATTTTCTCCAACGAGTTTCAACGAGATTAGACTATAAAATTTCACAATCGCCATGTCGGACGGACCTCAGTCCCTACGCAACTGTTGAAGAAAGTCATCAACAAAGATTTTCAGTGTTTGGGCCAGCATTTTTGGTGACTGGTAGGGCCTTACTTTCTTCCAACCAGGCTCAGTGGACAACGTTATAATTTCGTAGAGAATACTCTACCTGATCTGTTAGCAGACAAATCTTTAGCTGTGCGACAAAACATGTACTTCATGCACGATGGAGCACCTCCTCATTTTACTTTTCATGTCCGTCGGCTTCTAAATACCGGATTCGGTGAGAGATGGATCGGTAGAGATGGACCAGTTGCCTGGCCTCTACGCTCTCCAGACCTAAACCCACTGGACTCTTTATTCGTTTTGCATGTTAAAGTAATTGTGTACCTAACCCTTTACGAGATGTCCAGAGTCTCCATACCCGTATTATGGAAGGCTGCGAAACCGTACGCAATGCTCCAGAAATACTTCAGAGCCCCAGAGATTCACTACAACGGCATATTGATGCATGTACCAATGCCCACAAGGGGCATATTGAACATCTGTGAGAAAGAGTTGCATGTTGTATACTGGTGCGTTCTGTTCTTGTGTGTTTCCCATGAGTAATGAAGTGGAGAAAATGAGTTGCAACACCCATGTTCATGTAACATAACTCCTTCGTCTACATATGAGGAATGTGTTCTTCAATTTGTGCCGCACATTTTCATTACAACCCGTATATACTCGAACATTGTTGTAGTTTAGGCATTACAGGTGCTGTACAAACATCTGTTTTGAGCACAAATCGCAATTTAAAAAAATGATTCAAAGGGCTCTGAGCACTATGAGACTTAACATCTGAGATCATCAGTCCCCTAGAACTTAGAACTACTTAAACCTGGCTAACCTAAGGACATCACACACATCCATGCCCGAGGCAGGATTCGAACCTGCGACCGTAGCGGTCGCGCGGTGCCAGACTGTAGCGCCTAGAACCGCTCGGCCACTCCGGCCGGCATCGCAATTTCATTCCACTAGTGAATGTAATAGTGAATGAAACTCTATCATAATCTGCTGCTGAATGTATGAGATATCGCTCCCAGATATTCGTATGGCACGACTTCATTTGTGATTTAGAGTCATGTGGACAGGGATTAACGACGGAGACGAAAACGAAGCAATACTTGATCAATAGAACAGAAAACAAACGGATCCAAATAGCCACCCGTTCATCCAGTTTAGAATTCTTTTACCAGTGCAACGGTCTACTCTATTTACTGTCATTATGGAATATTATTTTCGTAGGAACTGTCCATTATAATTATCCGGGCTGTTATGCCGTGGTCGGTTGATGAATTCTGTGGTGATTCCCAACGTTTCGTCTCCGACTGCGGGAGACATCTTCAAGGGGGTCCGTAGCTTGATGGAAGGTCCAACACACCCACTGGCTCGCTAGTGACTGCCGCTAAATTCCGTGTCCGCGCGCCCCCGCGCCGCGGCGTGACGTCACGTGTTTTGAAAACATCAATGCAATTGGCCGCTGTCCGTCGCCGTCGATCGCCGTTGCCATCACCCAGTAGTGGACGAGTGGTACACATCTTCTTTAACACCGGCATCCATATACCGTTTAATTTGACGCCCTCCTCCTTTTGGTTGATTCTGTGGGAATCACCACAGAATTCATCAACCGACCACGGCATAACAGCCCGGATAATTATAATGGACGTGATATTTCCGGCCGTGAAAGTTTACATTTTAGTATTTCATGGGAACTGTAGTTTACTACGATGTGACAGTAAGAAATAGAGGAAACGTGGATAAGAACTAGCAGTTCATAAATTGTAAAACCTTGTAGTCCACGACGAAAGAGGGTGAATTAAAATCTAACGGAACTTCATAATGCTGTGCAGACCACTTTGAAGTGCATGGCAGAGGGGATTTAACATGGTGCCACATGTTGGGATTTATTCCCTTTCTAGCCGCGTAAGGTGCGCGGGAAGAATGCGAGCTTAAACGCTACTGTGCTTGCTGTAATTAATTTTGCTATTACAGTCCATAGGAGAGCGATACGCTGGTGGCCGAAGAATACCTGTGGATTCTTCCCTCAATATTGGTTCTCAAAGTTTTGTTAGTAGGCCTGCGTGGGATAATTCGCATCTGTCTTCAAAAGTCAGCCAAAATCAGGTTTTTTGTAATATTGCCTTGCTCTGTCTCGTAAGGCAAAAAAATCTGGGACTATCGATGCCGCTCTTTTTTGTGTACGTTAAACATCCTCTGTAAATCGTACAGGGCGTCGACAAAAATATGGAAACACCAAAAGCACACAACTTTACCATGCCTAATACGGTGTAGGGCACTAGGTGGCATCCAAAGCAGCTTTCACTCGTTGCGGAATGAATAAGTACTCGTCCTGTATTATTTTCAGGGGAACTGTAGATCAGTCTTCCTACAAAATAGTGGCAATTTCAGGTAACAATGGCGGAGGTGGAGAGCGATAATACTCCCTTACTTCAGAGTATATTGAGATCTGGCGACTGGTAACTGAAGGAAACTTCACAAGCCAAGATCGCCCCCAGACTGCCCATGTCAAGAATATATCTCGAGACTGTGATAGTCATGGGAGGCGAGACAATTCATACCCGTGCTCACAAACCAGTGCTGGAGGATGCAAGCTGCGTGAACAGGCGTCTTGTTTCTTGGAACACGGCATCGCCATTGGGGAATAAACGTTGTATCATGGGATGGACCTGATGACCCAAAATAGTCACATAATCTTCGGCAGCAGTGCGACCTCCCAGAATGAGCATGTTACCCATGGAATACTGCCCACATCATTCCTGAACCCCCGTCATATTTCACTCTTGGGACGGAAAACAGGCCAGAAGTTGGAAAGAGTGTGAAACAAGACTATCTGTCCAAATGACTTTTTTCCATCGGTCCACAGTCTACGTCTTATGGCTTTGGCATCACTTTCCCTGTTATGGACATTTGCATCACTGATGTATGATTTTAGAACTGCAGCGAGCCCTGCAGTTGCCAGTTTGTGGAGTTCCCGTCGTGTTGTTTTGCTGCTGACAGGTGTGCGAGAACAACATTCAGTTCTGCAGTGACATATGCAGCTGACGTCCTCTTATTTTTTGTCGCAGTCCTGTTGAATTACTGTCTGTCGCGATCACTCAACACGCACTTCCGTCCGTATTGTGACTTGACGCTTTCTCTGTGTGTGGTATAAATATTCGATACGGTACCTCTAGAAACACCATACACTTCGGCTCAGTTGATTACGATAGCACCCACCACACGACCACAAACAATTTTCTCGCGTGTGAATACACTTAGTTCGGACATAATCCACTCGAAATTACAAAGAACACTGTTCCGGCCACGACCGATACGCGCAACGTATTGAGGGCAGTGCTAAGGTGCCGTTCATAGTCAAACACATCAACGCAGCCTGCAAGCTTGACTATGATTCATTCAGCATAAGAACAAACCTGATGTAAACAAACGTAATGATTGGTCAGAAGCCGCAGCATACGTACACTCGTGTTGTTACGATCTTGGAAGTAGATCCTACTTATGTTTTAGATATCTTACTACTAAGTTATGTTAAATAGAACTTTAAGATATTCAAATGCATTAACAGCCATCAACGTTTTTCTTAATCTCGTTTTAGCTACGTACTTTTTATTTCAAAATTCTTGTACACTACTCTTAATTTTTTTCATCAATTTACGAAGATAATCGGCTTCGAAGTATTCTCACTGTTGTATATAATCCAGTTCACAAGTATGCATTGAAGGTGTAGTGCAGTCGGTAGCACGATGGACTGCGAAACCAATGTGGTTGTTCGTGCTGTGGTTCAAAACCACGTGGCGTCATTTTCTTTCTCTCGTTCAATTTGAAATACCTACATCTCGTAATTATAAAACTAATACCATTATTTATGAATAATGCACGGCCTGTTGTTTCTAATTACGTATTGGACGCGAAATTCCTGTTTCCATTTCCAATACAAATTCTTAATTATCGATGTTTAATGAAAGACTATTCATAAAAGTTGTTGAAATTGAGAAATCATAACAATTTAATTTTTAAAGCAAAAATGAAAAACCAAATCCTCTTTGTTTGGACTATGTCCTTCGTTTTATACCACAGACGTAGATACGTATAGTAGAAACATGAAAAACAATCATTTTCACAGCATCGAACACATCGTAGGAACGCCGCATTTTGACATTTGCTACTGTACCGTTACAATATGAACCCAACAGATCTGGAGCCAGGCTGCATGATCTGGCCCGAGAAGTAACAAGACTGTTAAGCTGCGAGACGTACTGGAACTGCTTTTTCACAAGTCACTGCCGAACGCTGGCGGGATATAGAACGGTCGTCAGAACAGAAGAAGTGAGAATGCTGTGTCTGGTTGGCTTTGTGGGTTCTGTTGATGACAGGCTTGTTAACAGCGTAGCAGGTGACACTTTCTCTGTTTCAGATAAGGAAGGAGCTAAGAGATTACCAGTCGACTGACTGTAAGTAATACCTTCAGTGGCTTCAGTACTTAACTATACGGTAAAATCCTTCAATAATCTCTTACGTTACACACAGCTTATACAGAAAAATTACCCTGTGGTTATGTCAGGAATTTTCATCATTCTTGTTTTTAATTACAATAGCACGTTAGCTAAAAACGATGACGTGTTGCGGTTTTCGTCTAGTCTTCTAAGGAGCTTATTGAGGGAGATTTGCAGTGTGTTATTTCATTTTGCTTAAAAATTAAATGACATTCGCTGCTGTATTGCTCCTCTGCTCGTCTCTTTTTACGTGTGAACTGCAGCTGGTCACGCCACTGCAGGCTAACGCCGCTTTCACACTATACGGTTTTGACCGTACGGCAAAAAGCCGTACGAGTTTTAGCCGTGCCTGTGTTGCTTTCACATTACACGGCTTTTTGACGTGACCAGTTGTTGGTGTCTATTCAGTTTGCTTAATGTGTGTATCAAGATGAACCGTAAACGAGTTGTTGCTTTGTGGTTGCTTCATCGTCGCCGCAAAAGAAAAGGTCGTCTTTTGTGGGTACACCCCATTAACCAGAGAAGAGACGAAGTGGGTTTATTTTATACACTCTTTGAAGATTTGAGGAACGACGGAAATAAATTCTTTAACTATTTCCGAATGTCTATTACCTCGTTTGACGAATTACATAGAAAACTAAAGGATGTGTTACAACGACAAAACACACAATTCCGCAATTGCATCCAACCTGTTCAAATGCTGGCTATCACGTTAAGGTAATTTAATACATAAAAACTAGTTCTGTTTATTTACTTATTTATTTGTGTTTTACATTTTTATTACGCTCAGATTATGAAGTAGAAAAGTCAATATCAATATCAGCAGTTGAAACCAAAGAGTTTGTAGCAGGACTGACTGTACTGTCACTTTGTGGCGACAGGCTCTCTGCAAAAACGTTGTAGAACTGCGTTGTTGATGGTGGGCCTTCATGGCTACTTGTGGAAGGCGAAGGGTATGGTGGTGGCACTTTATTAATTCGTTGATAAGAACTGCGACCTTGAGAAGTCTGTAATGGTTGTTCGAGAAAAGTAGTTGGGTTTGGTGCAGCTGGAGGAGGACGAATCTGATGCGTATGGTAAGAGGATATTGGAGCAGCATTTTCCATAGGTGAATAAGAATAAGCTTGAAATCTATTATTATAGGGCATGGGAGGTGTGTAATGGGTAAATGGAGGAGGTTGAGCTGTCAATATATTTCTCCTTTCATATATATTTTCTATAACTTTGAGGACTCCCATCTGAAACTGAAGATAATCCTGTTCATCAAATTTTTCCAGATGAGGCTTCAGACTAAGTAAAAATGACATTTTGCTGCAAGGTTTGTCTTCTTCCAGAGCTCGTAATATTTTCATTTCGATTGCATCAGGTTTTCTATGTTTTCTGTTTGTATGGCACTCGCTTTTGGATGTTTGTTGTGTGGGTGCTGTATCAAATGGCCCAGAAACATTCTCAGTATTTTCGACGGAGCCCTGCGTTTCTATATCTTCTTCCAGTCTGGCGGTGCGTTCCGATTGAAAACTGTCCTCCGTCTCTCGAGCATCATACAGCTTTTTTAGAAACTGCAGCTGATCAGAATATACATACTTTTTCATTTTCTTTGCTGCTGAGCCACTTTTTTTCGCAGCTTGAATTTTTATGTTTGACTTCACAAAGGAGTCTCGTAGATTGGTCCACCTCCGTATTACTTCTATACCTACATCAAAAGAAAACAAAACTGTATGAAAACATTTTAATTTTGTATAGAAAAAAGCAAAACTGTAACAAAAAATGTCCACTGCAAACTAAATGTCACTGATTTTTTTTCGTTTTGTTCAGGTATCTGGCAAGCGGTTGTTCCTTCACTGACTTACATTTCCAGTACAGAATTGGGATTTCTACAGCAAGTAAAGTGGTTAATGATGTATGCACAGCAATTTGGTCATCACTGCGGGAAGAATGTATACAAAGACCGACCAAAGAGGTATGGGAATCAATAGCGGCTGGATTTGAACGTACTGCTAATTTCCCCCACTGCTTAGGAGCGGTGGATGGAAAACATATCCGTCTTACTGCCCCATTTAATAGCGGATCAATGTACTTCAATTACAAAGAATACTTTTCTGTGGTTCTGATGGCTGTAGCGGATTCCAACTACAGGTTCATTTATGTCGACGTAGGAAGTTATGGCAAAGACTGTGACTCTTCAGTGTTCAGACGGTCCAGTTTATGGAAGTCAATAGAAAGTAATTCCCTGGAATTTCCAGACGTCCAATGTCTGCCTGGTACGGAAGGTCCAAAAGTACCCTACTTCTTCGTGGGAGACGCAGCATTTGGCCTACACACGCATTTGCTCCGGCCTTTTGGGGGAACAAACTTGACAGTTGAGAAACGTGTATTTAATTACCGTTTGTGCAGAGCAAGGAGGTATGTGGAATGTGCTTTTGGCATCCTCACCAATAAGTGGCGGTTGTTTCACCGACCTTTAAATGTTCATCCAGATTTTGCAGTAAAAATGGTTAAAGCTTGCATTGTTTTACACAATTTTGTACGTCAGAGAGATGGATTTATAATTGAAGACACCACATCCTTCACTGGTTTGGAAGACTTAGCCCAAGATGCCAACATAAGAGGAGGACTGACAGCCAACGCCATAAGGAACACTCTTTGTAAATATTTTATGACAAATGCTGGAAGCGTGTCATGGCAGATGTCAAAGATATAAATTAACAAGCCTTTTCCTTTTTGTAGATTGTTTGTGAAAGCCTGCGACTGTATAGTAAATAGTTTTCTTTATAAATAAATTACTGCTACCACTCACGTTTTTAATCGTTTTGTTTATATTTTGTACGACGCGTTTCGGGAAATAATTCCGATCTTCAAGTGCGTTTTTTTCTCTAAGTTTTCATTATGTGTAGTGTTTTTTTATTTGTGAGGTCTTGTGCGTGTTTCTCTTATAAATTACAGTAAAGAAAACAGAATGCAAGACCTGACACATAAAAAGACACCACACATGATGAAAACTTAGAGAAAAACGCACTTAAGGATGGGAATTATTTCCCGAAACGCGTCGTGCAAAATATAAACAAAACAAAAAAAACGTGACTGGTAGCAGTAATTTACTTATAAACAAACGATTTACTTTTAGAATAAAATTTATAACGTTAAATAAAAACTGTTTAAAACGTATTAAATGTAATATTAATATATTAAATAAATACTTACCAAACGCATTTTTATCTTTGTCTTCCATCTCATCAAAATCTTGCTTCAGTGCTACGCAAACTTCCCGCCAAGCATTCTTTGTAGCAATACGATCTCTATACGCATCTAGAGTTTTGTCCCACAGAACAGGTCTTACTTCCACCAAGGTTATCAAAAGTTCAGTATCAATTTCATCCATTCTTCTACACTTTTCAGTAAACAAGAATAAACACAAATGAATAAAACGACACTACAACGAACTAGTCGACGCCGTACGGCTCAAAACCGTCCAGTGTGAAAGCATGCACTTAGTCACGTAGGCCACTGTTGTCGAACTTGCCGTACGGCGACCGTCTGTTGTAGTGGCAAGACACGGCTGCAGCACGGCACGGCAGCGGCATTTTGCCGTCGCCGTATAATGTGAAAGGCGCCATACATTTCTTCACACCTACAGCCGTACGGCTTTTTGCCGTACGGTCAAAACCGTATAGTGTGAAAGCGGCGTAACTGTACCAGCTCAACGGCCAGTGCTGTCCAAGTTAAATGCGCCGGTAAAGCTGTTGTCCCGTATTATCGCTAAGTCGATGTGCAAGTAAAGCAGAACACAAAACGTACCCTTATTATCGTACTTGACAGTACTTGAGAAGGCTTGGCTGCAGTCTCACGTGAAACGGAAATCCAGTGAGGTTCCAGCAAACGCGCAAGAATACATTATGCAATGTCTTTATCAGGTATAGTCTTACGGTGAACGGGTTATAGTATCTGCGTTTACATTCAAGCACGTACACTACTGGCCATTAAAATTGCTACACCACGAAGATGACATGCTACAGACGCGGAATTTAACCAACAGGAAGAAGACGCTGTGATGTGCAAATGATTAGCTTTTCAAAGCATTCACACAAGGTTGGCGCCAGTGGCGACACCTACAACGTGCTGACATGAGCAAAGTTTCCAACCGATTTCTCATACACAAACAGCAGTTGACCGGCATTGCCTGGTGAAACGTTGTGATGCCTTGTGTAAGGAGAAGAAATGCACCATCACATTTCCGACTTTGATAAAGGTCGGATTGTAGCCTATCGCGATTGCGGTTAATCGTATCGCAAAATTGCTGCTCGCGTTGGTCGAGATCCAATGACTGTTAGCAGAATATGGAATCGCTGGGTTCAGGAGGGTAATACGGAACGCCGTGCTGGATCCCAAAGGCCTTTTATCACTAGCAGTCGAGATACTAGCAGTCGAGATGACAGGCATCTTATTCGCATGGTTGTATCGGAGCGTGCAGCCACGTCTCGATCCCTGAGTCAACAGATGGGGACGTTTGCAAGACAGCAACCATCTGCACGAACAGTTCGACGACGTTCGCAGCAGCGTGGACTATCAGCTCAGAGACCATGGCTGCGGTTACCCTTGACGCTGCATCACAGACAGGAGCGCCTGCGATGGTGTACTCAACGAAGAACCCAGGTGCACGAATGGCAAAACGTAATTTTTTTTAGGATGAATCCAGTTTCTGTTTACAGCATCATGATGGTCGCATCCGTGTTTGGCGACATCGCGATGAACGCACATTGGAAGCGTGTATTCGTCATCGCCATACTGGCGTATCACCCGGCGTGATGGTATGGGGTGCCATTGGTTACACGTCTCGGTCACCTGTTGTTCGCATTGACGGCACTTTGAACAGTGGACGTTACATTTTAGCTGTGTTACAACCCGTGGCTCTACCCTTCATTCGATCCCTGCGAAACCCTACATTTCAGCAGGAAAATGCACGACCGCATGTTGCAGGTCCTGCACGGGCCTTTCAGGATACAGAAAATGTTCGACTGCTGCCCTGGCCAGTACATTCTGCAGATCTCTCACCAACTGAAAACGTCTGGTCAACTACTACTGATGAACTGTGGTAACGTGTTGAAGCAGCATGGGCAGCTGTACCTGTACACGCCATTCAAGGTCTGTTTGACTCAATGCCCAGGCGTATCAAGGCCGTTATTACGGCCAGAGGTGGGTGTTCTGGGTACTGATTTCTCAGGATATATCCGCCCAAATTGCGTGAAAATGTAATCACATATCAGTTCTAATATAGTATATTTGTCCAATGAATACCCGTTTATCATTTGTATTTCTTCTTGGTGTAGCAGTTTTAAGGGCCAGTAGTGTATTTCCTGCTGTGTTTCCACGTTTTTTGTCCGACCCCCATATTTGATACGGGTCCCATACTTCCGCAATATTCTAAGATCGAACGCAGACGTAATTTGTAAGTGTCCTTTGTAAACTGAATTTTCCCACTATTACGCAAATGAATTGAAACCTGTCAACTGTCCTAATGGCCCGTTTTGGAATGTCGTAAAATAGGAAGAAATTACTGTAGCTCCACGCGAGTGTCCCATTTTCACAGACGAATGCCCATTTCTCTTCAGATTGCTCAATCTGAAAGTACTTATGCGTAACAGTTTTTGGATATAAGGACGTACCATCTTGTTAAGTGTAGGGTAATAGAATTCCGCAGCTTCTGCGACGTATTGAGGGAGCAGAGTCTCCACTAGGAAACTTGCATAATGAAAGTGTGTGGGTTTCGGTTTGTGCCTGGCACGAGACGACAAGAGAAGCGGTTCGTGGAACTGCAGACTGTTGGAAGTGGTATTTCCCGTCGGGCGGTCTGCGGAGGAGCCTTGGCCCGGTTGGACTCGGGCGGTCGCGGCGTGGGAGGTCACCCCGGCGCTGTTTCACGGTTCGCCTCCTCTGCAGCCGATACTGACCACCAGACGGCGGCAGCCCGCCCGATACCGCCGTATTTTTAGTGCCCGAGCCGCGAATCTGCGTCTGGCAGCTGCATTTCACGACCTTCGTCTAGCGATTAGGATTTATTTTGTTTCTGCTAAATGTCACTGGCTCTGAAGCGGCTAAAGAGACTGTTCCGCTGTTCTGGTACTCATGACGCTTCACGGAGACTGACTATTCGCGTTCGCATCTGAGGTTCTTGGATTTTTTGGTTTTAAAAATATTGTGTGGCATTAACGTTGTTTCTAACTCAGTAGCCGAGGTCAGTAATCCACGCTAGTACGGCGGCAAAAATTGCGATGGGCAATAAGGGTTGCATTAAGATTAAAGAACATGCGGGGTGGTTTCGCCTTTGTAAAGAGTTCAATTTCTCCACTGCCCCTTTATAGGCTGATTCCATGTACGAGGGTAAAGTGGTTCAAATGGCTCTGAGCACTATGGGACTCAACTTCTGAGATCATTAGTCCCCTAGAACTTAGAACTAGTTAAACCTAACTAAGGACATCACACATACCCATGCCCGTGGCAGGATTCGAACCTGCGACCGTAGCGGTCTCGCGGTTCCAAACTGCAGCGCCTAGAACCGCACGGCCACTTCGGCCGGCTACGAGGGTAATCCCAAAAATAAGGTCTCCTATTTTTTTTTTTTTTTTTTTGTAATTACATAGACATGTTTATTTCTACAATAGTTTACATTCGTTTACAGCTTGAACATTTAGCTATTTTTCGACATAATCACCATTTCTGTCGATGCGGCCGGCCGGCGTGGCTGAGCGGTTCTAGGTGCTTCAGTCTGGAACCGCGCGACCGCTACGGTCGCAGGTTCGAGTCCTGCCTCGGGCATGGATGTGTGTGATGTCCTTAGGTTAGTTAGATTTAAGCAGTTCTAAGTTCTAGGGGACTGATGACCACAGATGTTAAGTCCCGTAGTGCTCAGAGCCATTTGAACCATTTTGTCGATGCATTTTTGTAGACGCTGTGGCAGTTTTTGTATGCCCATGTCATACCATCTCTCCGCCATGCTGTTCAGAAAGTTATGAACGTCTTCTTTCACCTCGTCGTCGCAGCTGAATCGCTTTCCGGCCAAATGTTCCTTTAACCTAGGTAACAGTGGGCGCCAAGTCAGGACTATATGATGGGTGTGTGATTATGTTCCACTGAAACTGTTGCAGGAGACCAACGGTTTGACAAGAGATGTGTGGGCGAGCGTTGTTGGAGAATGTGTATGCTTTTGCTCAACATTCCTCTTCTCCGGTTCTGAACTGCCCGTTTTTTCAGACTCTCACAGTACCTTTCAGCATCAATTGTGGTCCCAGCGATTCAGCTCCGACGGCTAGGTGAAAGAAGAGGTTCATAACTTTCTAAACAGCATGACGGCGAGCTGGTATGACATGGACATACAAAAACTGCCACAGCGCCTACAAAAATGCATCGACAGTAATGGTGATTATGTCGAAATATAGCTAAATGTTCGAGCTGTAAACTGATGTAAACCATTGCAGAAATGTACAGGTCTATGTACTTATAAAAAATAGGAGACCTTACTTTTGGGGTTATCCTCGTACTTCTGCTTGTTTTTCTTGGCCTTTTCATCAGTTTATAAGGAAAACTTAAAGTACTGTCAAACACAATATTTAAAGCGTGTATCATAAATAGTAGCGAAAACTAATATGGGTGAAAGTATACAATATACTGGAAATAAACTTTCCAGTAAACATGGATCCGCAAGCGAGATGGCTGCGAATGTGTGGTTACGAGGCGGCGCTGGCTTCAGTATGAAGTATTGGCTTAGACTAATTTTTTTTTGAAGTGTCAATGTTATAATTAAATTCCAGTCCAACTGGGCTCAGATTTGACGTAAAACGACAAGCTGATCATGAGTCGCTACATGAACGACGGTTCCCATTGGATGTGTGGTTAGGGTTGCGAGATGATCGTCTCTTTGGACCTTCTGTGATTGATGAGAATGTTCCCCTTGCGCGATGCTGGGGAATGTGGTGTGTGCGTGATGCGGCACCATCACATCTTGCTGTTTTTATAAGACATCATGCAGGGAGATTCCGTGATGCTGTTACATATTTCCAGGAATGGAAATGGAAATGCCGTGTGGCTAGGGCCTCCCCTCGGGTAGACCGTTCCCCTGGTGCAAGTATTCCGAGTTGCCGCCACTTGGGCGACTTGCGTGTCGATGGGGATGAAATGATGATGATCGTCAACACAACACTCAGTCCCTGAGCGGAGAACACTCCGACCCAGCCGGGAATCGATACTGGGCCATTATGTATGACATTCCGTCGCGCTGACCACTCAGTTACCAGGGGCGGACACTTCCAGGAATGATGGAGATGGATAAATGTATCAGATATGGGTAAACAATCCTATTCCGGAAACGACCGTATCGAAGATCGAAAATCGTTCTGATACCTCAGGAGTGGATTACATGCACCGATACTGTTGTTGCTAACATTTTATATAGGGCAGGCAACATTCACAGGTGATATTGTATGAACGGAAACTCTAGTAAACATGGGCTCTAAAATGTATACCTTAAGAGCTACGAGAATTTGTCCATCTTCGATACCGTAACACACGTCTCGTCTACTGCAAGCTCTTTGGTTTCCATATTTTTGGTGCTGGTGGTATCGACCAAACCAAGAAGAAAACATGGGCTCTAAAATGTATACCTTAAGAGCTACGAGAATTTGTCCATCTTCGATACCGTAACACACGTCTCGTCTACTGCAAGCTCTTTGGTTTCCATATTTTTGGTGCTGGCGGTATCGACCAAACCAAGAAGAAAAGCGCAGTAGGCAAGGACTCTAAAATGCATACTTTCAGAGGTATGAGTACTTGTTCAATGGGAGAGGTGTGTTCCACATTAGCGAAAATGAACAATTGCTGATAGCTATTAAGGCAGGGCTTCACAACATACGTGCTCGCGGAGCAAGCTGTGAGCAGCAAGGCTCGAGCACGGAGCAGCGCGAGCACGCTACCCCCACTACCGGACCAGAGCGGAGAGTGGAGAAAGTGACGTGGGGCACATAACAGCTGCCGCCAGTCAATGTAAATCCGCGGCTACCTGCAGGGATATCACTCACGAATTATTACTGCGACAAATGAAAAAAATAAAGGAGAATGTACACATGCCACATAATTTAGCCACATAATTTAGCTTAGTGTATGCCTCTACATTCGCATTAATTTGTGAACTGTTACACAATAAAAGGTGTCAATGAAGTGTGGGATTCTCGGTTATCTTGCACTTTTTGCCCTTTACAATTGTGTCTATGTTCGGAGTAATTGTTCTTGTGCATTTTAGAAGCAGCGTGCAGTTTAAATTTCGATCAGACAATGTGTTTCTCAGGCGCGTCTTGTTACATTTCATTGCAGAGAACAGTTGTTCACAAACATACGTGGAACCGAACATTGATATTATTGCAGCCGCCAGTTTGTGCAAACGAGGAAATCTATCCTGAGGGAAGTGTCTGTAGAATTCCAAAATGTTTTTCTTGTTCTGAAATTTGTCTCTGTATTCTCTGTCACACTGCAGGTCAATAATTTCTTGCTGCAGCTCGGGACGAATCTCTTAAATATTCGCTGACTATGGAGAGAACAGATCAAAATCACTGTCTAGTGCTGCCAGATCTTGAAAGCGCTGATCAACTAAACTATGTGAATAACGTTCACAGTCTTTGTGAACATCTTGCATGGATGATAATTTAGGAAAATGAGCTAGGTTTCCTGTTTCCAGTTGACTCACCCAAAGTGTCAATTTCATTTTAAAAGCTCCTATTCGATCTATGAAATGAGTAATTAGCAGATCTTTACCTTGTAGTAAAATGTTCAAAGCATTCAGATGGCTAGTTAAATCTGCTAAGAACGCGAGATCGCATTCAAACGTGCGCGCGCATTTCCCTCCCTTCCCTCCCTCCCTACTCCGCGACCTTGCACCTGCTCGGCCGGCCGGTGTGGCCGTGCGGTTCTAAGCGCTTCAGTTTGGAACCGCGTGACCGCTGCGGTCGCAGGTTCGAATCCTGCCTCGGGCATGGATGTGTGTGATGTCCTTAGGTTAGTTAGGTTTAAGTAGTTCTAAGTTCTAGGGGACTGATGACCACAGAAGTTAAGTCCCATAGTGCTCAGAGCCATTTTGCACCTGCTCGCGAGCACGTGCCTGAGCAGACGCGAGTACTCGCGCTCAAAACCGGCCAGTTGTTAAGCCCTGTATTAAGGTGTGCATTATAGAGTCCATCTTTACTGGAGCATCTCTGAAACTTGCCGCCCTACAATCTTAGCAATAACAGTATCAGTACAGGCATTCCACTGTCAGAGGTATTAGAACGATTTTTGCTTATATCTTTCAACCCTGTCGTTTCCCCATCATCGTCGCGCGGGATTAGCTGAGCGGTCTACGGCGCTGCAGTCATGGACTGTGCGGCTAGTCCCGGCGGAGGTTCGAGTCCTCCCTCGGGCATGGGTGTGTGTTTGTCCTTAGGATAATTCAGGTTAAGTAGTTTGAGCTTCGGGACTGATGACCTTAGCAGTTAAGTCCCATAAGATTTCACACATATTTGAACGTTTTTTCCCCCAATCATCCTTGACAGTTTGTAACATCATCATGTATAGTGCGCCACTATGGTTCCGGGTGGAAAAGTGGAGCAGGGCCTGTATCTCTGCTCCCGACCTAACCTGACGTCAGTCCTCTGGATTATTCTGTCAGGACTCATTTCAGGACAGTGAAACCAATTAGGTGTTGACGCAAGTGAAAAGTTGATATTTCGTATAAATGTCAGTTCCGCTCTGAAGTCAGTTCCGCAAACGATTCCTTCGCAGACATGTGTTTACTGAATCTTTTTGCTTCTATTATCGTGTGTTTTCAGTGGTGTCAACTTTAGATATTAGATATTAATTATGATACCTCATTTATTTACTGGTGGCGCTCTTTCTCAGTTTTGAAATTTGTACTGTTAGTCCTTCTTGGGGCTTAAACAGTGCTGATGGATTCATGTGTGCAGCGATCGCTGATATCATTTAACATTCTTTCAAGAGGTTGCCGTAGTTAGTATCCGCAGTTCATATTTTGAAACATCACAGGTCGCGTAACAGCAAGAAGTCAGTACATGTGCAAGACAGGTACAGAATATTTACAGAAACAAAACAGAACATTTCTTGGGAACGAAGTTGCTTCAGCATACACAGAGGAGAAATTACAACTAACATAAGACAAACCTGCTAAAGCAACATTATATAAGTAGAGAAAATCATAATATGGCCTCTTTTTACAAAATGGTGTTGAAGATACTGAATTTTCCTCGGTAGTCTGATGCCAGTAGTTTAGTAAAATGTGACCTATGATCTGTCAATTTGTACTTGTTGCTTTCGAATACTAACCCGCATAAATGGGTTTGTATGTTTGTGGTAAGCAAACTTTTAGTCGCTTACTCTTTGCGCTCCAGAATGTCATTCTTTGCAGTATCAGAGAATAATTCAACAACCCACTGTAATTTAAGTAAATGGGCGGTATACACATAGACTACAATTAATGTAGTTACTGTGCCATTAGCCAGTACGAGACGGTGTTTGATGGCTAGCAACTTGTTACGATCAGCTGGTAGCAGCTGATGATTCTGAATGTCGCAGTGGAGGTCGTTTGCATCATGGGCAGTGACCACTGTTTGCTGACCGACTCAAGAGTCTCACATACTCTCTGCCTGTAGAACTGAAGTCCTACCAGGACCCACCTACATAGCCAAGGAAACTATCGTATGCTTGTAGGGTGTCCCTCGACTCGAAAGGCAGTCGCTTTAGATTCAGTATACCATTGGTGGAAGAAATTTTCGCCATTAATATTAACCAGCTACAAGAGAAGAGATAGTGTCGTTCCTGAGCACTAGACTTCGCACCAATATCCTTGGTTAAATAACAAACCTCTCAGCTCCGTCTCACAAAGTGAGGGTATGTGGTGCTTCCCGTGAAATTGGAATGTTAACCTCAGCAGCCGTCTTGGTGATGTTTAACGGCAGTAGGCGAGTACCGACGCCGCGTTTCGTACTTTACCTTAGCAGCCATAGCAGTCAACTGCACTGACACGGCAATAAACTCTGCACGGACACTACATAATAACCCTTGTTCCACGTACTCGCCAGGGACCCAACACTTGCAATTCGGATGTCAGTGAGCTCGGAGAAAGAATATATTTCCAATTACGGAGTGCACTTACCTCTCGGATACTTTTCTGTGGAGTGCTCGAAGGTGGTTAATTGGTACCAATATATGGCGCCTAAAAGGCCTTTACAACTTCACATACACACAGAATTATATTGAGACGACTGGAATGTAGTGAGCGTGCCACCTTGTTGCAAAATATTTCAAATTTTATTTCTTTATTGTTGTAGTACCAAATTCCGACACTAGAAACGACAGAAATGTGGAAATCATGTGGTTAAGGTGCCATCTTGTATCAAAAGTGGCATCTCAGTTTTGTTCTAGCTGGTTGTAGCATTCGTCTAACAAATTCCCAAGTCGCCCACGATTATCTGGGGCTGTCAGAGAGCGAGTGAGAGAGAGTTTAGTTTACAGTCCCAGAAAATTGAGTTTCTCAGTCTGGTGTCTGGAGAGTATTACGAAAAAGCTTGTACCTGAAGCCATACAGACTGACATTGTTACACGCCCCCACAGACGCAGATAAGGCGGCACGTAACGCTTTTTGTGCAGAAATGTTACGTCGGATTGAGGGAGATGACACGTTGCTTACTCACAAGGCTTTTAGCAACGAATCAAAGTTCCATATCAGGTACAGTGATAATGAATGTATGAGATGGAAATTGCAGTCTCTTTGTACGACATGATGTTTCTGCTACCTGTATTAGCCTTCTCAATAAAATTCTATGTTTAAGTAAAGTACTTTACGATTCATCCTATATTATTCATTTTCTGTCCTATTCCATTCGGTTAGTTAGCGGGGTAGAAATGACTGTCTGTATGCCCCTGGCAGCCTGGAACCGCGCGACCGCTACGGTCGCGGGTTCGAATCCTGCCTCGGGCATGGATGTGTGTGATGTCTTCAGGTTAGTTAGGTTTAAGTAGTTCTAAGTTCTGGGGGACTGATGACCTAAGATGTTAAGTCCCATAGTGCTCAGAGCCATTTGACCCATTTTGTATGCCCCTGTATACGCCCCAATCCTTTTTTTTCTAATTTTCACTATCCCTACGCGTGGTATACCGCTCTTGGAGCATAATGGTTCTTCCAGATATTCCCATCTAAGCACTCCTAGCATTTCTGTTCAGAGTTTTGCATGAGCTGTATCGGCCTGTTATGAAACTAGCAGCACGCCTCTTGAATTCGTTCTATGTCTGTTGCAGTGAATGCTTGATACCGGCTTCTACCACTGGAGTGAGTCGGTCACATTAGCGTGTACGAGGTTCCCTTTACAGATGGATTGCAGTTTCGCAGAATCCTTCTAAAAAATCTGTCTTTCTTTCGTCTTCCTCATTACTGATTTTACGTTACCGTTCCATTTCAGATCGCTTCTTAGTATTGCCCGTAATACTTTTCAATATGCTCACCGCTAATCTTGTAGTGGAGTACTATTGGGTGCTTTATGTTTGTTATGGACCTTACTTTACATTTATCCACGTTTAAGGAGAGCTGCCATTAATTGCGGACAGTGGAAATTTTGTCCAGGTCTTTCTTCAGTAATAATTGGTTCCTATGACTAAAAGGTACATGTGAGTGGACAGTATCTGTGAATTATTCTTGGGCAGTCCGCCCCGATAGCTGAGTGGTCAGCGTGACGGATTGCCGTACTACGGGCCCGGGTTCAATTCCCGGGTGGATCGGAGATTTTCTCCGTTCAGGGGCTGGGTGTTGTGCTGCCTTCATCATCATTTCATCCCCAACCGGCGCGCAGGTCGCCCAATGCGGCGTCGAATGTAATAAGATCTGCACCAAGGCGGCCGGACCTGCCCCGCAAGGTGCCTCCCGGCCAATGACGCCAAACGCTCATTTCCATTTCTTGGGCAATAACAGAAAAGACTGTGTGGAATAGAGAAAGTAACTACCGTCCAGTACTTGAATTACCACGGCGAGGCATCAGCTCACAGCGAGTAAGCTCTGCTTTCTTCACGCATTCAACAACTATACCCGTTATTTCTGCTTCACATGGCTTGTCAGTAAAGTAACAATAATAAACAGATAATGAATGCTTAAATGGTTCGCGTAATATAAATTAGTAAAGCGCTATTGTTTCGTTGAATGCTGCAAGCTTTGTACCAGTTCTCAAAGGTAATATAAAATTAAAGTTCACCAAAATGAGTTATCACGCTTTGTTTCGTAGTGGTCTGACATAATTCACTTGCATTCCAAAATCTTCGACCTTCATCTGATTCAGGGCTAGACTATTGTATGACTACACGGTTGCAGAACAGTCACTGGAAGCAATCACATCCATAAAATATCTAGAAGCATGGATGTGGAGCGATTTAAAGTGGAACAACCAAATAAAACTAATCATAGGTAAGGCAGATGTCAGACTGGTTCATTGGAAGAATTCTTGGTTAGCTTACAAAACCTCGTTCGATTAATACTTCAGTATTGCTCGTCAGTATGAGGAAGAATCGATAGACTAGAGAAGATCCAAATAAGAACAGCGCGATTCGATACAGGTTCACTTAGTAAGCACAAAAGGTCACCGTGATGTTCAGCCATCTCCAGTGACGGACCACTGCAACAGAGGCGTTTTGCATCACGGCGTGGTTTACTGAAGTTCTGAGAGCGCACGTTCCTAGAAGAGACAACCAATTTATTGTTCCGCCAGACGTATATTTCGCGAAAAGGTGAAGGTAAAATCAGAGAGAGTCGAGGTCACACGGAGGCTTCCCAGCAATCGTTCTTCCTGCGAAACATTCGCGACTGGAACAGGAACACGTCGAAGTGAGAGTAGTATACAAAATACCCTCCGCTACACATCGTAAAGTACCTTGCGGAGCATACTTGTAGATACAGATAGAGGAGAGCACAATAAAAACTATATCTACCACAACTGCTATATGCCGGCCGAAATGGCCGCGCGGTTCTGGCGCTGCAGTCTGGAACCGCGAGACCGCTACGGTCGCAGGTTCGAATCCTGCCTCGGGCATGGATGTGTGTGCTGTCCTTAGGTTAGTTAGGTTTAACTAGTTCTAAGTTCTAGGGGACTAATGACCTCAGCAGTTGAGTCCCATAGTGCTCAGAGCCAACTGCTATATCACATCATGTTACAAGATATGATGGAGATTAAGTGATATTATCTTTAAGTTATCTGGTGGAAGCCGACGTCGGGGAAGATCAGTTTGGATTCCGTAGAAATGTTGGAACACGTGAGGCAGTACTGACACTACGACTAATCTTAGAAGAAAGATTAAGGAAAGGCAAACCTACGTTTCTAGCATTTGTAGACTTAGAGAACGCTTTGGACAATGTTGACTGGAATACTCTCTTTCAAATTCTGAAGGTGGCAGGGGTAAAATACAGGGAGCGAAAGTCTATTATCAATTTGTACAGAAACCAGATGGCAGTTACAAAAGTCGAGGGGCATGGAAGGGAAGCAGTGGTTGGGAAGGGAGTGAGACAGGGTTGTAGCTTATCCCCAATGTTATTCGATCTGTATATTGAGCAAGCAGTAAAGGAAACAAAAAATTCGGAGTAGGAATTAAAATCCATGGAGAAGAAATAAAAACTTTGAGGTTTGGCGATGATATTGTAATTCTGTCAGAGACAGCAAAGGACTTGGGGAGCAGCTGAACGGAATTGGCAGTATCTTGAAAGGAGCATATAAGATGAACATCAACAGAAGCAAAACGAGGTTAATGGAATGTAGTCGAATTAAGTCGGGTGATGCTGCGGGAATTAGATTAGGAAATGAAACACTTAAAGTAGTAAAGGAGTTTTGCTATTTGGGGAGCAAAATAACTGATGATGGTCGAAGTAGAGAGGATATAAAATATAGACTGGCAATGGCAAGGAATGCGTTTCTGAAGAAGAGAAATTTGCTAATATCGAGCTTAGATTTAAGTGTCAGGAAGTCATTTCTGAAAGTATTTGTATGGAGTGTAGCTATGTATGGAAGTGAAACGTGGACGATAAATAGTTTAGACAAGAAGAGAATAGAAGCTTTCGAAATATGGTGCTACAGAAGAATGCTGAAGATTAGATGGCTAGATCAAATAACTAACGAGGAGGTATTGAATAGAATTGGAGAGAAGAGAAATTTGTGGCGCAACTTGACTAGAAGAAAGGATAGGTTGGTAGGGCACATTCTGAGGCATCAAGGGATCACCAATTTAGTACTGGAGGGCAGGATGGAGGGTAAAAATCGTAGAGGGAGACCAAGAGATGAATACACTAAGCAGATTCAGAAGGATGTAGGTTGCAGTAGGTACTGGGAGATGAAGAAGCTTGCACAGGATAGAGTTGCATGGAGAGCTGCATCAAACCAGTCTCTGGACTGAAGACCACAACAACAACATCTTTAAGTTTGCTCGTAACTATAGTTGGCCAGCATAAAAAAATTATGGAATGAGTAATACAGTCCCTTTCTTTAAAAAAAATGATGCACAGCACCTGATGGGTCGGAAACCATTGACGTGCTGTACATGTATAGACAAAGACGTGTTCTCAATGCCAGCACAGACCCCCCCGTTCCACGCCAGGGATCTCAAAAATGGTTCAAATGGGTCTGAGCACTATGGGACTTAACATCTGAGGTCATCAGTCCCCTAGAACTTAGAACTACTTATACCTAACTAACCTAAGGACATCACACACATCCATGCCCGGGATCAGGATTCGAACCTGCGACCGTAGTGGTCGCGCGGTTCCAGACCGTAGCGCCTAGAACCGCTCGGCCACTCCGGCCGACGCCAGGGAACTCTACTACCACCAAGGAGTACATATCTGATGATGATGTCTGTAACAGATCGAAACCAGTGAGTCACAAATCAAAAGTAGCTACTTATACGCGATCGCTACTGTGTTGGCTGAATAAATTATAAATTTAGATTTCTGTTTCCTGGAACAATGTTCTAAAAAATTTTAAATACAATTTCAGAAAGATTGGATGATTTATTCAAGAGGAAGAGCTTCACAAACTGAGCAAATCAATAATTCCTTGGTCCACCTCAGGCGCTTACGCAAGCAGTTATAGCTTGGCATAGACCGACAGAATTGTTGGAGATATATCGCGCCAAATTCTGTGGGACATTATATCGTCTTAATCGCGAGCTACTTAGAGAGCCCTGTCTTGCTGCAAACATTGTCATGGGGAGAGATCCAGTGACTTTTCTGGCCAAGATAGAGTGTGGAAAGCTCGAAGACAAGTAGTAGGAGGGCAGGTATTATTTTGCTGAAAAGTAAGCCCGAGATGGCTTGACTTGAAGGGCAACAATACGGGGCGTTGAACATCGTCGACGTACCACTGTCCTGCGAGGGTGTCGCGGTTGAGGACCAAAGAGATCCGACTATGAAGAGAAATTGAACCCCAGACCATCATTCCTGGTTGTCGCGACGTAAGGCGGGCAACAGTCAAAGTTGGTATTGCACCGCTGTCCGGCGCGTCTGCAGACAAGCCTTCACTGGTCATCGGGGCTCAGTTCGAAGCGGAATTGATCACTAAAGACAATTCTAGTGCTGTCAATGAGATTCCAGGCCGAAGACGTATCTGGAGACATCACATCCTCCGAGTTCCGTCCCATTCGGATAATTCTACAGTGAAATTACCAAATATGCAGCAACCAGTCGCAAAACCATGTTTTATTTATTCACTTTGGCAAATCGATTGCAACTGATTAACAGCCATCATCGGTGCTTTCAGCCAGTATGTGCCTTGAGTAGTAATACGTCTTAGCAGAGGTCAAACATAAGGAATAGTGACGGAATGCTTCATTTTGGCATATTCCGAAAAAAGACATATACTGACTGTATCATAAACTATAATTCAGCCCACCCAAATCAACATAAAATGGCGTTTTTCAGATTTGCATTTAATCGTGTTTTCAGCACCCCACTTTCTGAAGAGGATCGTAAAACTGAGTTAGATATTACTTTTTACAGAGCAAAATCTAATGATCGTCCGCCACCTTTTGTTCAAAAATTTTATGAAAAATTTGCCAATAAATATAAAGACATGTGAGCAAATGAAGTAATTGTAGGGAAAAGTGAAACAATGAAATATATTTCTTTACCATACTGTGGGATAGTTGGTCTTAAAGTTGCAGCTGTTTTTAGGAAACTCAAGGTTAAGATTGCTTTTTCAACTACGAATAATTTGGGACAAATTTTCGATCATGGCGTAGATAAAGTAAAAGTTTCACACCAGTCGGGGGTTTACAAAATACTTTGTCCAAGCTTTAAAGCATGTTACGTAGGTCAGACTGGACGAAAAATTGAAACTAGATTTGCTGAACATTTCGCGGCTGAATTTTGCAGCCCATATTATAAACAGTGGACATGAACCTCCTCGAATTGAGAGCGGAAAAGGGAAATTATCTTGATTTGCTAGAGGATATGGAGATCTTTTGTCATCATAGATCTCAATGAGTAGGTGACGGTGAGGGGACTTCATTTTTGGGAGCTCTTCGACGAGCATTTGCTTGATCGGAACGGAAATGACAGGACAAGGAAAGACGAGAGGGGGGTGAAGGAGGGAAGAAAAAAAAATGGTTCAAATGGCTCTGAGCACTGTGGGACTTAACTTCTGAGGTCATCAGTCCCCTAGAACTTATGAATGTATGAGATGGACATCACACACATCCATGCCCGAGGCAGGATTCGAACCTGCGACCGTAGTGGTCGCGCGGTTCCAGATCGTAGCGCCTAGAACCGCTCGGCCACTTCGGCCGGCAAGAGGTGGGAAGAGTGAAGGGGGGGGGGAGATAAATAGATTGGTGATAAGAATGATGTTAAATGGTTCAAATGGCTCTGAGCACTGTGGGACTTAACTTCTGAGGTCATCAGTCCCCTAGAACTTATGAATGTATGAGATGGACATCACCCACACCCATGCCCGAGGCAGGATTCGAACCTGCGACCGTAGCGGTCGCATGGTTCCGGACTGAATCGTCTAGAACCGCATGGCCACACCGGCCGGCGAATGATGTTATTGTGACTTTTTTTTTACATCTGATTAAGACAGTATTACTACTCAAGGCACACATTGGTTGAAAGCACCGATGTTGGCTGTTAATCAGTTGAAATCGATTTGCAAAGGAGAATAAATAAAACATGATTTTGCGACTGGTTTACGGTCGCTGCGCGACTTGGGAACCACATGGAGCCCACCATTCATAAACTCTACAGCGGTTCACAGTTTTTTTTTATTTCCATTTTAGAGTGTACATTCAAGTTTGATCGTCACCTGAGTTGCACAGTATCTAGACCATTAACATTCCTCGACTGTGTAGCCGAATCACGATGGCGTCGGCAGGAGCTAGGTTTTTTTGTATTTTTCGTTTACAAAACCGGAGGGAGTGGATAGAGCGACAAAGGTGGGGGCGTGCGGCAGTCCCCTGCGAATAACTTTGGGGCTTTAATTAATTTCGTTTCAGCGTCCCCTCCCCGGCTCGCCTACGGGCCAACAATTAGCGCCGCTTGTCTGTGAGGGTGGCAGCAGCGGTGGCGGCCGGCGCTCCGCAGCCTGCATCTCCCATCTGCGCCGAGGTGCTCCCCTGCACGTCCGCTAGGGAGGACATCGATCCGGGGCCAACGACGAGGGGCGCGATAAAGACTGCACCAGCGGCCAAGATGCTGTATGGCAGCGCAGCTTGCGTGCTGCCTAATGTGCCTTTATGGCTAATAGTGCCTCTTCGGTGCCCCAACCCCCTCGTTAATGTGCCACTAGCGATGAAAGTGTCAGTGAGGTTTCTGTATGAATCAGCATTTCCTCAGAGGAACGAGGCTAATTATTAAACGTAATCCAGCAAAAACAAGTCAAGTGCATGAAATGATTATGTCACACTTGTTAATGGATTGCAAAAAACGAGGGTAATGGAATTTGTCGAATTAGATCAGGTGATGCTGGTAGAATTAAATTAGTGAAAAGTTTGATTGACGTTAGCTGCATTTGGGCACTGAAATGTGTCAGTTGAAACTGGTGAAAATTTGGGGCTCGAACCCATATTTCCCACTTTACGCGAGCGGGAGCCTTAACCGCGTCGGCCATCCGTGCACGCTTCCTTTTCAATCCAAATTCCCAGCCTATTACACATTACTCAAGTA
Organism: Schistocerca piceifrons; assembly: GCF_021461385.2. Classification (NCBI taxonomy): domain Eukaryota; kingdom Metazoa; phylum Arthropoda; class Insecta; order Orthoptera; family Acrididae; genus Schistocerca; species Schistocerca piceifrons. The sequence goes on from NC_060138.1 coordinate 1,066,534,564, forward strand.
GCGCCACTTATGCAGGAATCCATTACCACTGGCGGATCCTCATTTCCATAAGTGTAGATTATCACCGAAAGAAAGGATAATACGTAGTATAAAAATTAGATTAGGCATCAGGAAATAAGACACACAAAAAGTGGCTGACGAGTATAGCTATCTGTGAAGCAAAATAACACACGACGGCCAAATTGGAGAGCATGTAATTTGCAAAAAGGGCATTCTCGCCCAATGAAAGTCTACTTATGTCGAACACAGGCTTTAATGTGAGGAAGAAATTTCTGAGAATGTGCGTTTTGAGCACGGCACTGTGTGGTAGTGAAACATGAACAGTGGGGAAACCGAGACACAAGAGAATCGAAGCTCTTGAGGTGTGGCACTACAGAAGAATGTTGAAAGTTAGGAGGTTTGATAAGGTAAGGAATGAGGAGGTTCTCCGCTGAAACGGCGAGGAAAGGACTATATGGGAAACACGGAAAAGAAAGGAAAAGATGAAAGGACTCCTGTTAAGACACCAGGGAATAACTTTTCCCGTGGCACTACAGGGAGTAGTGGAGGATAAAAACTGTAGGGGAAGACAAAGATTGGAATACATCCAGCAAATAATTGAGGACGTAGGTTGCAAGTGCTACTCTGACATGACAAGGTTGGCACAAGAGAGGAATTCGTGGTGGGCAGCGTCAAATCAATCAGGAGGAGGAGGATATTAGTGTTTAACGTCCCGTCGACAACGAGGTCATTAGAGACGGAGCGCAAGCTCGTGTTAGGGAAGGATAGGGAAGGAAATCGGCCGTGCCCTTTCAAAGGAACCATCCCGGCATTTGCCTGAAGCGATTTAGGGAAATCACGGAAAACCTAAATCAGGATGGCCGGAGACGGGATTGAACCGTCGTCCTCCCGAATGCGAGTCCAGTGTGCTAACCACTGCGCCACCTCGCTCGGTAAATCAATCAGAAGACTGACGACTCAAAATGCAGACTGACAATGGCAATAAAAGTGTTTGGCAGTGAACATGGGCAATAGACAGTGCAGGAAAGAAGAGGACAGAGGCTTTTGAAATGCAGTCCTACGGAAGCATATTTAAGAATAGATGGATAATTCGAATAACTAATGACGAGATACTGAATCGAATGGAGAAAAAAATATAAATAAATATGCGGCGTAACTTGAGTAAAAGAAGAGATAGGTTGATACAACACATTCTTAGGCAGTAACGAATCATCCAGTTCGACAATGGATGGAGTTGTTGGCGGCAAAACTTGTAGGAGACCAAGACTCGAATACAATATGCAGGCTCAAGTGGAAATAGTTGCAGATGAAGAGGTTTGCACGGAACTAACGTGGAGAGCTACATCAAGCCAGTCTTTAGACTGAAGACCACAGAACATCAGCTGCGTATTGATCTCTGAATTCACTGTAACCTGAAAGACCACTTACAACAATAAGAGCCTCTAAAAGTGATGTCATGAAATGTACCAGGGGCTGGATGTGTGCCTGGCGAATCTCTTTCCGCATTGTTGTTTGCAAAGTAGGACACGAGGTACTGGCAGAGGTAAAGCTGTGAGGACGGGGCGTGAGTGGTGCTTGGGTAGCTCAGATGGTAGAGCGCTTGCCTGCGAAAGGCAAAGTTTCCGAGTTCGAGTCTCGGTCCGGCACACAATTTTAATCTGCCAGGTAGTTTCAGTGTCAACATTATTAGAGGACAGGAAGAAGCAAGTTTCCAGTCACCCATACCCAAACGTGAGTCACAAATGTGCCTGCCAAGGAGGGAGAAGTACCCTAGGCTCTTCTAAACAGTCTTGCGCGCCGGCCGGGAATTCTCTTGCTGAAATATGAGAGCTGAAATTGCCTTACTATAGGCCAGTACATTTGTCTCAAAAAATCGTCCCTAATATTGTGATTGCTATTCAAATTTCTCTCGATACGTAGAAGTCGAGATCGCAAGTTACATGCAACAGTGACCCAAACCACCACATTTTACAGTTGTCCGCTAAGTTCAAATTGCTCTGAGCACTATGGGACTTAACATCTATGGTCATCAGTCCCCTAGAACTTGGAACTACTTTAACCTAACTAACCTAAGGACATCACACAACACCCAGTCATCACGAGGCAGAGAAAATCCCTGACCCCGCCGGGAATCGAACCCGGGAACCCGGGCGCGGGAAGCGAGAACGCTACCGCACGACCACGAGCTGCGGACTGTCCGCTAAGTCTCAACAATGCAGGCACCTACGTCTCGATCTCACCTGCAACGTTCAGAGCGTGTGGATGTCACCAATATTGCATAGGCTGAAGCGGGAAGCGAAGAGAGCCAGTGACTGCGTTTAGGCGGCCGTTTCGTTGTGAGACGCTAGTGATTTTTGGGCGGTATAAGTCCGTTGATTGTTATGAACTCATGACTTACCGGTCCTAGTCGTAGAAGGCGATGCCGCGCCGAGACACAAAGCTCTACGTCCATGCAGTGCTTCACCTTTAACAAAATGAAGAAACCGCAACAGTTCTTGAACCAGTAATATTTTATTATTTTAGGCCGTTTTCGGAATAATATAATTCTATCTTCTAGCATAAAAATATTTTAGCCACTTATGGCATACTTTCCGCTTGAGTCTCTTTCAATGTTTTGTCTGTTTGGACCAGTTTTTCTTTTAACTTTAATTTTATTAACTGGTCTTTTTTTTTTAAAGTGACACACCTTTGTGTTTTATATCTAGATCTACTGGTTCTCTTCTTCCTTAGCGTTTAGAGTATCCATACACTGTTATTTGGTTTTCACGCTCGCGGTTTTAAACCTGCCGCATACCGTAGCCGCACGCAGCAACTTTCTTTGTGTCACTCTGGCGCACGCTGACACTGCTCTCTCCCCTCGCCTGTTTACGGTTTTCCTGCTAGTACGACCAGACGAGCAAGACAGTGGTTGCTGTCGCTTTCCTATGTAAGTGTCATTCACATATACTGTGTTCCATTTACTCTTTTTAATATCTATTTTTTGTTTCTTGTTTCTGTAGATAGAGGTTTTTAGTGGATATTTTCGCTTGGTAGCTTCTTAGATTCTCTATCTTTTTAAAGCGGGACGTGGAACTTTTGTTGCCGGCCTCCGTAGCCGAGCGGTTCTAGACGCTTCAGTCTGGAACCGCGCGACCGCTGCGGTCGCAGGTTCGAATCCTGCCTCGGGAATGGATGTCTTTAGGTTAGTTAGGTTTAAGTAGTTCTAAGTTCTAGGGGACTGATGACCTCAAATGTTAAGTCCCATAGTGCTCAGAGCCATTTGAACTTTTGTTCAAAAGATGATATTGCTTACTACAGAACCTCCCCATCGCACCCCCCTCACATTTAGTTATAAGTTGGCACAGTGGATAGGCCTTGAAAAACTGAACACAGATCAATCGAGAAAACAGGAAGAAGTTGTGTGGAACTATGAAAAAAGTAAGCAAAATATACAAACTGAGTACTCCATGTGCAAGATATACAACATCAAGGACATTGTGAGCTTAGGAGCGCCGTGGTCCTGTGGTTAGCGTGAGCAGGTGCCGACCAAGAGGTCCTTGGTTCAAGTCTTCCCTCGAGTGAAAAAGTTTATTTTCGCAAAGTTATGATCTGTCCGTTCGTTCATTGTCGTCTCTGTTCACTGTAATAAGTTTAGTGTCTGTGTTTTGCGACCACACCACAAAACCCTGCGATTAGTAGACGAAAGGACGTTCCTCTCCAATGGCAACCGAAAACATTTGATCGCAAGGTCATAGGTCAACCGATTCCTCCTCAGGAAAACACGTCTGATATATTCTATACGACACTGGTGACGGCATGTGCGTCACATGACAGGAATATGTTGTCGACCCACACTTGGCGAATGGGTAAAAAGATTCTTCTACCTTGCCCGATTTAGGTTTTCTTGTGGATGTGATAATCACTCCCAAAAAAGTGATGAAAACATAAGAGTTTCTGACATAAACTGCAACAAATGAATGCAACAGTTTCACAGTCGCACAGTTTTCCCTGTGCTCTGTCAAAACATATGTTTTTAAAGTTTTCAAATTTTTCCGTGTGTAGACCGTCAAATTCTGCATATGTCCAAGCAAATCTGAACATGTCCTGCAATTTTGGAGAGCGAATTTGATCATGTGTGAACTTTGATAATTGTCTGAAAATAAAAAATTTCACTCGATGGAAGACTCCAAGGACCTCTTGTTCCGCAGCTGCTCACGCTAACCACGAGACCACGGCATTCCCATGCTCGTACTTATCTTGATGTTGCCTATGTTGCACTTGGGCTACTCAGTTTGCATATTTTGCTTATTTTTTTCATAGTTCCACACAACTTCTTCCTGTTTTCTCGATTGATCTGTGTTCAGTTTTTCAAGGCCTATCTACTGTGCCAACTTATAACTAAATCTGAGGGGGGTGCGATGGGGAGGATCCCTTGTTAGAAGACTACCTTACTTCGCCTACGTTTTATGTGAGTATTGTACGGTCATCAGTTTCGTGTTAAATTTTCATTTTTGATTAGGGCTTATTATAACATATTGTTTCCATCGCTACAGTGCATGCCACAAGATAGAATTTTATTATTCTGAAACCGGTCGTAAACAATAAAATATTGTTGGTTCAACAACTGTTGAGGTTTCATCATTTTGTGAAAATGGACTGAACAGTGGCGGTTGCCCTGCGTAAAGAACTCAGTGCTCCAACGTTGCCCGCATCTCGTGGTCGTGCGGTAGCGTTCTCACTTCCCACGCCCGGGTTCCCGGGTTCGATTCCTGGCGGGGTCAGGGATTTTCTCTGCCTCGTGATGGCTGGGTGTTGTGTGATGTTCTTAGGTTAGTTAGGTTTAAGTAGTTCTAAGTTCTAGGGGACTGATGACCATAGATGTTAAGTCCCATTGTGCTCAGAGCCATTTTTGAGCTCCAACGTTGGACCAATGCTGTGGAAGGAGCTGTAGTGTCTGTTACAGTCATGGGAAGAAGATGGAAGTGATACCTCGCTATGGCCATATTGCGTCGTTCAGTACTGACACGATGCCGGGTACGAACCTCCTGCTCATTGGATCCATACATATGTTGCGAACATAGCTGTTGTAAAAGTACCAGCCTAATTCTCACGATATGGCAGATCCGTTTTCCAGAGATGGATCATTCTGCCCCTCTCTAATTCACTTTCGATAATGGCGCCCTCTGAAGGTTATGAGCCCAACTGCACTAGCTTTCACAGGTCACTTCGCTTCACAGCTGAGAATATTGAGGGCTATTCTCAGCTTGGTGTTACACTGACACTTTCTTCCACGTAAGAGAGGACGCTGGGGGCATTGTCCATCATCGTCTAACTCTTAATCACTTACTGGTGGTTCACTGTTGCACACCTCCTTTGACATCGGATTCATTGGTGCATCCTTCTCTGTGCATTGCAGTTTACGTAAACGTCAGTGCACCCCGTATTTGGTTGAAGCCTATTTTTCCTTGTAGGAGTTTGCTAACGCACGCAAGAGTACTAGTACTAAACCCGGAGGAAATCGGTTCGATCCGTCATAGCAGAAAAGTTTTTCATCACTAGTAACTAGACTGAAAGGGAAGGATAGAAGACGGCATATAGTCACAGATCATCATGCAGTTTGGCAATGTTTCTTCGAATCTCAGACTTATCTGCACTGTCTCATGGAGTGAGGGAATGTGACACTATTGCTAGTGATCTACACACACACACACACACACACACACACACACACTTCACACTTCACACTCTGTAGTGAGATAAAAAGGGGTGAAGACCTGCGAAGGCTGCTGACTGAAATATGGTCTCTCTGACAAATGTTAGATATCATTCTTTGGACAGCATAGGGATGAAAATGAACACCTCACATTTCATGGAATCGGACTCCTGATTCAATGCTATACATCTTTGTGGCCTTGAGACAGTCGCTTAGGACGTTGATGGTGTCGTCCGTAGTATAATGCTTTGTGCTCGGTATAGCATTTTCTCTTGTTGACTGGGTGAGAGACAGCATTTCAGTTTGCATTGTGGTGGGTCGCTACTCGAACACAGAACTTTGCCGTTGAGGGGATGTGTTCCATCATTTAAATCATCCAATCACCCTCTTGCATTTTTTTCTGGTTGTAACCCTCCGTCTTATTCCAGGCGTCAAGTCGGGAAACGAGCCGTGATAGTATGGCTAAGTCGGTGCAACATTTCCTGCAATAACTACAGGTTAAGAGACAACCAAGACCAAATCTCATCGCTATACCACTGAAAGCACGTAGATAAAATACATTTCTTACGCTGTCTCAAATGTCCTTCTGTTTTTCGCTCATATAGCAAAGTATTAAAGCGACATTCTTCGTAGACCCATCTTTCTGGTGGAATATTGCATCCTCATGCATACCGAATAAGAATCATTATATTTACTCTTCCTTAATGTCAGTCAGCATGTCCTAAATATGGCATTAAGAAACCCAGCTCTTCGGTGTATTGAGTCTTCAGTCATCAGACTACATTATCGGATACTTCCTTATAATCATCAACATCAACCTTACTCCACTTATTTAATGTCTGAATCAGTTCAGCCTGACAATTCCTGCTTCGTCATCGTTTAAAAGCACTCGATTAACATGCCACGACCTCCAGCTGCTATTACCTGTATATAAATCATGACTCCGCCGTTTATTTGGTGATGGAACACCTCAGGGGCCTGTCTGGACTCCATTATAGAGTTCCCACCGACTGTGGGCCAAGTTGTGTGTGGATGGAGCAGGAAACGCGCTCGACTTCTTCGCGTCACAGGCAAGTACCTCAAATAATGGACTACAGCGGAAACTAACTGCGAACTGCTTGTTACCCCCTGCAGGATTAAAAAAAAAATTGTTAAATCTTAAATACGTTAGCCATAGTGAAAACAAAGTTCTGGATGTCACCAAGACCCATCCTAGAGACACACAAACTGATATGAGAGACCAAACAACATATCACTAGACAAAGAAACAAGAGCGTAGAGAGACTGAAAATCGCCTCAATGAAAACCAACAAAAGATTCAGCTAGCAGAGATCGTGCAAGAAACAGCTCACCCCGTCCGTCCATGAAATCCGGAGCGCCATAGACGTGGTTGATAGTGATGTCACCGCCAGACACCACACTAGCTAGGTGGCAGCTTTAAATCGGCCGCGGTCCATTAGTACATGTCGGACCCGCGTGTCGCCACTGTCAGTGATCGCAGACCGAGCGCCACCACACGGCAGGTCTCGAGAGACTTACTAGCACTCGCCCCAGTTGTACGGACGACTTAGCTAGCGATGCAACACTGACGAAGCCTCGTTTATTTGCAGAGAAGATAGTTAGAATCGCCTTCAGCTAAGTCAATGGCTACGACCTAGCAAGGCGCCATAGCAATTGATAGTTATCGTATGAAGCATGTCTCATCAAGAACGATGTATACAAATGATGGATTAAAGTTACGTATTCCAGAAGCTACGTACTTTTCTTTATAGCATTCATTACGTATCCTGTTTCAGACCTCACGCCATCCTGCGTTGAGCTTATAGCGTGCATTTCGGCCTTCTCTAGCTATATAACAGATAGCGTGTTCCGAAAGTCATTCTATACAGTTCCGCAATGTCGTTCACTTATCAAAATACAGCTTACGACTTGTGACTAGATTCGCGATTTCCCGAAAGACAGAACTCGGTACGTTACTCTTAATGGGAAGAAATCGACATATGTAGAGGTAATTTCTGGAATATCCCAACGGAGTGTTTAGGGCCGTTACTATTTACAACATAACATGCAAATGATCATGCGGTTAACATCAGAAGCTGTGCGAGGCTTTTGCGAACGATATTGTTGTGTGTGGCAGGGTTGTAGTGCCTGAAGAATGTAGCGAAATGAAAAACGTCTGCAGGATGTAGGTGCAGGCAGCTTCCTCAAATAATGGACTACTTGACGCTCGCAAATAAGCTAAAATACTGCGGGAAAATAAACGAAGAGATCCATTACTATTCAAGTACAAAAATAATGTTCAAATGTGTGTGAAATCTTATGGGACTTAGCTGCTAAGGTCATCAGTTCCTAAGCTTACACACTACTTAACCTAAATTATCCTAAGGACAAACACACACACACCCATGCCCGAGGGAGGACTCGAACCTCCGCCGGGACCAGCCGCACAGTCCATGACTGCATATTCAAGTACACTATTGGTGGATAACAACGTAAAAGTCCTGGAAGCCATCGTCCGCAACGTCCTTAAGTGGAACAACCATATAAAGTTAATAGTAGGAAAAGCAGAAACCAGGCTGAGATTCATTGGAAGAACTTTAAGAAAACGTAATTCATCCACGAAAGAAGTGCATTAGAAAATACTACTTTGACTGCCTCTTAAGTGTTGCTCATCAGTTTGAGAGGACCCTTAACAAGTAGGATTAACAGAAGAGAGAGATAGAGAGAAGATCGAAGTGCGGCACGTTTCGTCACGAGATCGGTTAGCGTGAGAGTGGTAGAGTGTAGTGGTAGTCTCACTACAAGAGAGACGTTTTGTATGACTGAAAAGGTTACTGTTGAAATTCCTGGAACGTAAGTTCGAAGATGTGTTGAGAGACATTTGTCTTCCTCCCACATACGTATCGCCATACGATCACGACAAAAAAATTCGAAAAATCATAGGTAATTCGGAAGTTTATCGATATCGTTCTGCTCACGCATCATTCGTGAGTGTAATAGAGAAGGTGGAAGATGATGCACCATACATCGGAAGATAGCTTCCGGAGTGTAGATGTAGATGAGTGTCAGTTTACCCTCTGAGCATCATCGCAAGCGATAAAGCACGGGTGTAGTTACTAGAAAAAACAAAGTTAAAAAACCAGCCATTGTCTCTCTTAAGCGACGATGAAAGGAATAATGCGATGACGCAGTTCTTAATATCATGCATGTTGCGACTGAAGTAGTTATTAATGAGAGTACTTCGAGTTACAGGCGTAAGTATAGACGTAACTAATACTAAACTTCCAGAACGTGCCACAAAGTATCGTATGCAACTCCATAATGAACAAACGTTTCTCTAATCCGTTGTCATATTCCTGCGTAGTACCGGTACTGCGCTTGAATCTTTTACGCCGTACTAACTAGGATATTGTCTAAATTCGCGATGTCAAAGAGAAATCTAAGGGGATCCAATCACAAGTTGGTCTTCACGTTTCGTCAGACCGCAAGGATTTTGAAGACCTTGTGTTAGAGTAGTTGTGGTTGAAATTTACTTACGATTAGTAACAAAATTCTAACAAAAATTCATCGTTGCAGACCAGAGTAATTTGATATTCACACAGACTATTACTATGTGTTACATTACTGCTATCATTATCGCAACCCTTCTTATTCCTCACCCCATTACCTATATCCAAACAGCACTACTTTTGCCAGTATGCTTCTCCCCCGATTAATTCTCCTATTAACAGCTACTACTTTCCTCTACAAGTACTCTGAATTTTCTACATTCAGATTTGTTCATTGCTAGTGGATACAGCCAGAATTAACACTAGAAGTTACGACGCTTGGTGAGCTTTCCAGTAAGTAAAATTTCAACAGTACGTGTTCGGTCTCCTCGGTTTCGTGGGAAACAAGACACACGCGCCCTGTTTTCCTGACGCAATTCCCGCGGCCCGGAGTTGCTTTGCGTAACACCCTCCCAGCTTGAACGACAGCGAAAGTTCTGTGGAATCAACGATATTTTGAGAGTAAGTCACCACGCAAGGTACGGATCAATTTGCGCAGGGAATACAATTTCATTATATTCCATGGGGACGAGTAATTGAAACTACGATTTTGTGTTACAGTCTCTGTAACACCGTAAATAGCTTTTCTTGCAGCGGTTTCCGAGTGAACCTTGAAGGCTGCTGGCACGAAGGTCTCAGATTCAGTGCCTGATAACTGTACACCTTGCTGTGCTAGGAAATGGAACGCGATTTGCTTTAGTTTCTAGATCCCATCGCAAAAGTACGTGAGTTAATAAGCAACAGTAACGAAACACAAGTCGGCAAGCGGCACCCGCCTGTGATAAAGACGACATTTATTACTGTTTACTGCGAGCAGCCTACGACTGGGTTGTCGTGAACGTAGTTCACGAGCTTCAGATGCTAGCATACAGCGAATTTATCCGATATAAATATCCTGGATAGATACTTTTCCATTAAAAGCTTTAGTGCCAAAGAGAGATTCGTTCTGGGTATTTCGCAATCCATGTAATGGTCACTTTCAGCTCATTGTAAATAAAAATATCTACTTACTCAAAGGAAAATAGCAGAGTGACGATAACCAGAAGGTGTTTGAGTCTGTTCCGCGCTGTCGCTTAGTTGGATCACGCTTTCCCGAGTTCGATTCCCGGCTGGGTTGGCGATTTTCTCTGCCCCGAGGCCTGGGTGTTTGTGTTGTCCTCACCATTTCATCATCATCATTCGTGACAGTGGCTAGATTGGACCGTGTAAAAATTGAGACTTTGTGCGGGCGCTGATGACCGCGCCGTTGAGCGCGCAGAAGCCAAACATCATCACAAACCAAAAGGGTCGCTTAATGAAAAAAATATCAGCGTACGAAATATGAGAACAGAGTTTGGCTAGACTGATGATTTCATAGGAAATAAAACATAGCGCATCATTCTTAACGGAGTGAACGTACAGACAACTTCGAGTGTACCCCAAGGGAGTGTTATAGGACCATTACTTTTCACAATGTTCATAAATGACCCAGCGGATATCGTCGGAAACTCGTGCCGTCGGCTTGGTGCACGGATTGAAAGTTGAGTAGTATATAAACTAATGTTACGTATAAAAAAGGAGGAAATTTCATTTCCTGTATAATTTCACGAGTGCTGAACGAACACTACATGGGAGTATCCATGAAATATCGGAGAGTATGCCTATGAAAAGATTTAACTTGGAACGACCATATAAAATTAACAGTGGTTTCAGCCAAATGCCACGCTGTGAGTCGTTGGAAGAATCTTCAAAGAGTTTATTTAGCCCGCCCATGAAAGAATAGCTTACGTAACCCTACGACTTACCTTAGAGGAAAGCTTAAGGAAAGGCAAACCTACGTTTCTATCATTTGTAGACTTAGAGAAAGCTTTCCACAATGTTGAATGGAATACTCTCTTTCAAATTCTGAAGGTGGCAGGGGTAAAATACAGGGAGCGAAAGGCTATTTACAATTTGTACAGAAAGCAGATGGCAGTTAATAAGAGTCGAGGGACATGAAAGGGAAGCAGTGGTTGGGAAGGAAGTGAGACAGGGTTGTAGCCTGTCCCCGATGCTATTCAATCTATATAATGAGCAAGCAGTAAAGGAAACGAAAGAAAAGTTCGGAGTAGGTATTAAAATCCTTGGAGAAGAAATAAAAACTCTGAGGTTCGCCGATGACATTGTAGTTCTGACAGAGACAGCAAAGGACTAATCTTCAGCATTCTTCTGTAGCACCACATTTCGAAAGCTTCTATTCTCTTCTTGTCTAAACTATTTATCGTACATGTTTCACTTCCATACATAGCTACACTCCATACAAATATACTCAGAAACAACTTCCTGACACTTAATTCAATACTCGATGTTAACAAATTTCTTTTTCAGAAACGCTTTCCTTGCCATTGCCAGTCTACATTTTATATCCTCTCTACTTCGACCATCATCAGTTGTTTTGCTCCCCGAATAGCAAAACTCCTTTACTACTTTAAGTGCCTCATTTCCTAATCTAATTCCCTCAGCATCACCCGACTTAATTCGACTACATTCCATTATCCTCGTTTTGCTTTTGTTGATGTTCACCTTATACCCTCCTTTCAAGACACTGTCCATTCCGTTCAACTGCTCTTCCAAGTCCTTTGCTGTCTCTGACAGAATTACAATGTCATCGGCGAACCTCAAAGTTTTTATTTCTTCTCTATGGATTTTAATACCTACTCCGAATTTTTCTTTTATTTCCTTTATTGCTTGCTCAGTATACAGATTGAATAACATCGGGGATAGGCTACAACCCTGTCTCACTCCCTTCCCAACCACTGCTTCCCTTTCATACCCCTCGACTTTTGTAACTGCCATCTGGTTTCTGTACAAATTGTAAATAGCCTTTCGCTCCCTGTATTTTACCCCTGCCACCTTCAGAATTTGAAAGAGAGTATTCCAATCAACGTTGTCAAAAGCTTTCTCTAAGTCTACAAATGCTAGAAACGTAGGTTTGCATTTCCTTAATCATTCTTTTAAGATAAGTCGTAGGGTCAGCATTGCCTCTCGTGTTCCAACCGAGGTCGGCTTCTATCAGTTTTTCCATTCGTCTGTAAAGAATTCGCGTTAGTATTTTGCAACCGTGACTTATTAAACTGATAGTTCGGCAATTTTCACATCTGTCAACACCTGGCTTCTTTGGGATTGGAATTATTATATTCTTCTTGAAGTCTGAGGGTATTCCGCTTGTCTCATACATCTTGCTCACCAAATGGTAGAGTTTTGTCAGGACTGGCTCTCCCAAGGCTGACAGCAGTTCTAATGGAATGTTGTCTTAGGTTAGTTAGGTGTAAGTAGTTCTAAGTTCTACGGGACTGATGATCTCCGATGTTAAGTCCCATAGTTCTCAGAGCCATTTGAACCATTTTGAACAGTGAGATCACTGCAGGCTCTGGTAGCAGCAGAGACCGAGCTTCCAGGTCTGGCACGGGCCACGATGCCGGCCGCCGGCCGGAGGCAATTTGGCTCAATTGCTGCGCAGCGGTCGGTGCGCAATCTGTTCATTAGGAGGAGGCGGTGCTGCGCGCGAACCGCACCTCTTCCGCCGCCGCCGCCGCCGCCGCCGCCGCCGCCGCCGCCGCCTCCTGGAGTCCGACCTGCCTCAACCGCGACTGTGTTGTGGCCGGCTGTCCAGACCGCCAGACGCCGCCGTCACGCCGCATCCTGGCAGTCTGCCACCGCATCCGCTACCGTGGCGCCTCGAGCGGCCGAGCCAAGTACTTGCCGTGACATGCATTTCCCCGTCAACAAGTCGACGGACGTCTCTCAGCTCTCTTTAAAGATGCGATTACACGGGCCATATTTTATGGCAATGTGTGGACGCAATAGCGTTGCTGTGAACATTGCTGCAATACGGGGGCAATACACGTCAGTGATGAGATATTAGTGGGCAATGTTGAAGATGGAGCAGCTTCCTGCGTATGATATGTCTGTTGGCCATTAATGATGCAGAGTATTTCATACGGCCAGGCCATAGCTAGCCCCGCGGTCTTCAATGAAGTCTCCTTCGGAAAACGGTTTCACATCGACAGCACTCTTACGAGAAATACAGAGTGTACATGAAGTCCGGTTACACTTCCAATTATTTATTGCAAAAGAACGAAACATTGTACATATGTCATTTTGAAGAGAAACCCTGGAAGTTTTTTTCATGTATACCGCCGCAGCGTGGTTTGGTAATTTGCCGATAGTCAGCGCTAGTCGCAAACACAGCGAGTTCAGGTGCGGCGCGAGCTTTTTGTGTGTTGGAGTTCATGAAATAGCCTCCCCGATCACCAGATCTCAATCCGTGTAACTTTTTTCTGTGGGGACATACTAAAGATCTGATGTATGTACCGCCTCTACCACGTCATGTAGCAGGGCTCCGGAAGCGAATATGGGAAGCGACTGCCACAGTCGACGATGCCATGTTGGGACGGGTATGGCAAGAATTCGATTACCGTATTGACGTCTGCCGGGTCACTCGTGGTTCGCATATCGAATGCTTGTAAAAAAAAAGCAATATGTATAACATCTTCAAAATGTTTAGGTCTTGTGCAACAAATAATTGAAAGTGTTCCCGGACTTTATGCACACCCTGTACTGTATTTTTTTTTTTTTTTTTTTTTTTTTTTTTATGTCCATCCTCGTTATCGATAGTCTGCGTGACTTTGGCCATTCACTTACGTAACACAATAAAACACCTGCAGCCGTCGTTTTTATGTTATTATCTTGCAACCAGTTTCGGTGACGCAATAGTTGATTCACAGAGCACGGTGATTTTCTGAATGATCTGTATCGTACAAATTATGAGACATACTTTTATCAAATCACTAAAGTTAAGTCGCAGTTGCTGTTTAACGACAATGGTTTTACTAGAGGCGTTCAATAAGTAATTGAACTTATTTTTTTTTTCATATATGAAGATAGATGGATAGAGCGTCTGCCATGTAAGCAGGAGATCCCGGGTTCGAGTCCCGGTCGGGGCACACATTTTCAGCTGTCCCCATCGAGGTATATCAACAACACCTGTCGGCAGCTGAGGGTTTCAACTAATTATCATGTTTTCCGTTAATTACCGTTGAAAAAATGCGAAACTTGCACTGAGACATAATGGAATACTTGTGCTTCGGCCGCGCTGGGTAGCCGCGCGGTCTCAGGCGTCTTGTCACGGTCCGCGCGGCTCCCTCCGTCGGAGATTCGAGTCCTCCCTCGGGCATTAGCGTAAATTATTTTAAGCGAGGTTAAGTAGTGTGTAAGCGTAGGGACCTGTGTGACCTCAGCAATTTGGTCCCATAAGGCCTTACCACAAATTTCCAAATTTTTTACTTGTGCTTCGCCGCTATAGTGTTATGCAGTTCCCAAATGTGGCGGCGCTATGCGTAGCATTCAGAATGACGGCGTACGTAGCCTTCTTGCATTTCAAGGAGAGAGTTGTCACTGAGTTTCTTTTGGCGAAAAACCACAGCATCGCCGACATTCAGAGGCGATTGCTTAATGTCTGTGGGGACATGGCAGCGAAGTAAAGCACTCCGAGACGTTGGGCAGGCGTCTGTCATCAATGCAGGGAAGTGGCGCAAACCTGTCCGGTCTCCTGCCTGCCGACCGTTCGCATAAGCCGTGACTCCTGCAGTGTTGGAACGTGCGGACACTCTCATTCGAGTTGACAGACGGATCACCACTAAACACCTCGCTGCACAACTGGACGTCTCTGTTGGCAGTGCTGACACACTCATCAACCATTTGGGATACTCGAAGGTGTCTGCCCCCTGGGTTCCTCGCCGCCTAACAGAACAACATAAAGCGCAACGGAGGACCATCTGTGTGGAATTGTTTACGATACTAATCGTTACAATTTTTGTCGAATACCGTCACTGGCGATGAAACAAGGGTTCATCATTTCGAACCGGAAACAAAACGACACCGCATGGACTGGGCCACACCACCTCTTCTCCGAATAAAA
This sequence comes from Schistocerca piceifrons, assembly GCF_021461385.2. Classification (NCBI taxonomy): domain Eukaryota; kingdom Metazoa; phylum Arthropoda; class Insecta; order Orthoptera; family Acrididae; genus Schistocerca; species Schistocerca piceifrons. Next base: position 1,066,549,742 of record NC_060138.1, read on the forward strand.
AATTGAAAGCTGTTCCCTCAGCCGATAAACTCATGGCAACGGTCTTTTGGGACTCTGAACGGGTTATTCTGTATAATGGCCTCCTTCATGGTTCGACGATCAACTCCTAAGTGTAATGTGCTACCGTCAGTAAATTGAAGAAACGATTTTAATTTGTTTGTCGCCACAAAAATGCAAACGTAGTTCTGCTTCTCCATGACAATGAATGGCTCCACAGAAGTCTGCGAGAGGAGCTCACAAAATTTCATTGGATTGTTCTTCCTCATCCACCTTACAGCCCGGATCTCACACCTTCCGGCAGCCATCTATTTGGCTCAATGAAGGATGTACTGCGTGGGAGGTAGTATGTAGCTGATCGGGAGGTTAGGAATGAAGTAAGACATAAGCTCCGATGTCGAACAGTAGAGTTGTATCGCGAAGGCATACAGGTCCTCCCAGAAAGGTGGCGTAAGGCCGTCACACTGAACGGAGATTATGTTGAAAAATAAGCTTTTGCAGCCAAAAGAGTGGGACATAACACATGTATTGGAACCCTGAATAAAACCTACTTGTTTAAAAAAAATTTTGTTGCATTACTTATTGAAAGCCCCTTCGTTTTTCATCTATTTTCTCTGTTGCCATCATGTTACAAGTTACCAACAGGCGTCTTTAAAGTGTGTGGTAACTTAATTCGTTTGACTGCAATAACCTCGTTGACTGTCTGACTGTAATATCCTCGTTTACTGTCTGACGGCTTTGCTTGTAGGTCTAGAATTGTTTTAGCCGGCCGCGGTGGCAGTGCGGTTCTGGCGCTGCAGTCCGGAACCACGCGACTGCTACGGTCGCAGGTTCGAATCCTGCCTCGGGCATGGGTGTGTGTGATGTCCTTAGGTTAGTTAGGTTTAAGTAGTTCTAAGTTCTAGGGGACTTATGACCTAAGATGTTGAGTCCCATAGTGCTCAGAGCCATTTGAACCATTTTTAGAATTGTTTTGCGCTCGCCATTCACACTTTTGTCTTATGTCTCCTAGTGATTTACGGCATAATGCTTCTGTAAATTGTATTTACTTATGTAATTTAGTATTTTGTGGCATAGTAAGCATTTCGCAAAATCATACCAAGTTCCAAAAGATACAGAATTTCCTATGCAACATTACAAACACTTGACATTGCATATATGTTAGAACATTTGATTTTACCGTTTGGGCATCCACATTACACAGCCTAGTTACATAAAAGAAATAATTTAATTTTTGTAAGAGTTATTAGTATCTTCTAAAAAGCTGTTAGTAGTTCCTTTAATGCAGGATCATACGCGACGGGTTTCGCAATGATTTAATCGCATCCTCAGGTGTATACATATAACCAATTTAACCTTGGGTCATTAAAGATACACGGTTTCCCAACGTTCGGATAGCGTTAGAACCGCTTAAATTGCATGGTTGCAAAATGAAACATCCGAATTTCCAACCCGTTACAATTTTAGATGCTTATTTTGTAACCATCCAGTTTTAGCGGTCTGACAATTCATGTAACATAATGCATCGTGTCAAGTAAAGTAACGTGATATATTATGCCATGTCGTGTGATATTACACGTCTTATCATGCCACAGAACATGTCGTTTGTCATGTCGTGCAATATGGTACAACGTGTCATTAACGTTTAGGATGCATGCATTCCCACTCTGGGATACTTATTGTTATAGATGCACCCCCAATCTCGGATATTTTAGATGCATCCTACTCTCTAGAGACACCTAAATTTGTATCCGTTCGTTCGTACACCCCTTACCATACACAGAACAGGGAGTGGGTCTAAGACAGCACACTGCGCTGGGGAAGCGGGGTTAGATCGTAAGGAAGCGGGAATATGCAAGCTGTTTTGATTTAAATGTCTTTGAAGCTGTCAGAAAAGCCGAAAAGCTAGTGTCCTTCTTACATACCTAACTCCGCCCAAGACATATACCTCCTATTTTGTGCTACGATATACTTCTACTCCACCATAATTTTGACATTAGACCGCCGTAAGTTGGCAACCGATGTAGATTTTTGTTGACTCGAGCGACGACAAGGGATAAATCTTTTACAACCATGAATCGAGTGTATTTTTCTACTTTATTACGAAATTCGAACCGACTCGCACAAGTTTGAAAGAAACAAGTGGCGCGCATAATAAATACTCACAAAAAACTTGGTTTCTGCACGTAAAATCCGAAGGAAACTAGATTCTTGAAAGCGAGTTTTCAATTTTATCGCGAGAATACTTTTTATCTGATTGACTATAAACCGTTTCGGTGCATTCAGTTTGTGTAAGAATGTATTTTACGTGCTACGCTTAGATCAACTTTAAGCCACCGTATGTCGTCAAAGGATGAACATTATTGGATAAAAAAAATCGTTTTAACTTTACCCATTTATCTACCCTCGTGCGAAGTTTAAACCGATTGGTGCAAGTTTGAAGTATTAAGTGCCCTGTTCAGAAACCTCCCAGAAAAACGTGTTCTTGGCACGTATAAAACCGAACGAAGGAAGATTTTTTCACGTGAATGAAACCTATCTTAGACCGAGGTCCCAAACACAGGTGGACCAAGTTTGAATCACCAGTCTCGCGGAGTAATTTATGGGCGACTATTTTTGCACGTGCAATCCGAACGAGGGTGACTGTTTTTGCACATAAAATCCGAATTTTGCACATAAAATGGTGCCATTTGCTGATCATTAGTTTCAGCCCAATTAAAATATTTTTTAAGAGTAATTAATCGATTCGCACAATTTACCCCTTCGTCCTTCAAACAATGTTTGATATACTGGCTGTAGTAAGACAGATGTTCGAATGGCTGTAGAAATGGCCGCTGGTCCGGGCTAAACCAAAAACTTTCATCCAATGTCCCCAGCGCAAATAGGAACCGAGCTCCAAGATCTCCTTAACCGCAATTCTGGGCACAGCCTTTTCAAATCTTTTTGTTGCACCGCTTCCGTCCTATAACGGTATGTTCTCGTACAGGGCTTCGCGAAAATAACAATGCCTTTCTTCTGAGGTTTTTCTGGTAGCGGAGTGGACATTTCAATTTTATTTCAACTTCCCTGTACATCTTAGTTACATTTTCGTGTGGGCTACACCGACTCGAATACTGTCTTTGTACCGACTTGAAAATTCATTTAGAGATTCAGTGCACTTTGCCAGAACCGTTCCAACAAATTATCTTCCAAGCCTGTGCAGCATACAGCTCTTCACAACAAGCAGTTACTGCGAAAAAGTTATACCAAAAGCTGGGTATTACGGAAAAAGAAATATTTTTGTCGTAGTCATCAAAACGATAGACGTGCGAAAGTCACTGGAATGCCTATAGTAGCAGATGCTTCTTCGCTCTCCTACTATTCTCAGTCCCTGTACGTGACGATACTATACTAAAATGTAGTATCTACATGTTGCTTGGCAGCTGTAGTCTTTTTATTAACGTTATTGTCCCAGCCACATATCTAGCTCTTGACATATCATTGTATCACACGTTCGTCAGTGGGATAAGGGGCGACAGTGCACAGTTTCTAACCATTTCGTTTTCGTAGACTGATAGTGGGTGAAAGGTAGCTATCGATCACTTACAGTAGAATCTTTATTATTTTTCTTGACAGCTGCTGGCAGTTTCGTGGTTGAGTTCCTATATCCAAACTGCCATGTTTATTGCCACAAGACTCCATCCTGAGGCACAATAATGAGAGGAATCAATGTACAGTACATACGGAGGGGTCCAAAAAAATGCATTCACGGTTTAAAAGTCCATAACTTGCAAACTAACTGTCGGAATTGTCTGTATGATTTTTGGAGGAAGTGTAGCTTAAAGTCCAACTTAAAGATATCACTGTAGGTGTTCGAAATGGTCACCATTAATATCCACACACAAACGATGCCGACGAACTACTGACTGCAACGTGTTCAGCTGGATTATTTGCACATGAATGTGAGATGGATTCTCGAAGTTCATCCAATGTCCGTGGCTTTTGTCGATAAACGACGTCCTTTAGTGTTCCCCGCAGGTAAAAGTCCAGAGGAGCTTGGTCTGGGGAACGCGGTGGATACTCCACAGCACCTCTACGGCCTATCCATCTTCCTGGTAGATTTTCGTCCAGATACGCCCTAACACGAGTTTGGTAGTGGGCTGGGGCACCATCTTGTTGAAAGTAAACTCTCCTGTCTCCATACAAGTCTCGGATAGCAGGTAAAAATGGATGTCTGAAGCTTCTGAAGGTACACCTCACCGGTAACTGTGCCGTCAAGGAAGAATGGCCCAATCAAGACCTGGTAAGACAACCCACACCACACATTTACTCCTGGCAAATTCACGGCTTAGTCTACATGGACGTTCGGAGTTTTGGTGGCCCAGTAGATGCAATTGTGTCGATTTACTGTACCATTGAGTTTGAACTGTGCCTCATCAGACTACACAATCATCTCTGCAAACTCTTCTCCGTTGCGCACCATGTTAGTAAAGCAATCGCAGTACTCCATTCTACGATCTGGGTCGTTCTCGTTCATTGCGTGTAGCAATCGTGGGATTCACTTCCACTTTGCTGCCTCCAAAATTCGCCGAACACTTGAACGACTCACTCCAGTTTCACGGGCACACTGTCTCACAGACCCTGTTGGTAACGCACGACGGGAATTAGCTGGACTTGCTACTGTTACAGGTCGTCCGGATCGTTGTTTGTGTACATCTTTAACACAGCCGTCGGCTTCAAATTTGTCTCGAATGCGACGAATCGTTAAACGTGTCGGTGGCTCTGTTTGATACTCATTTCGCCATTGCCGGTGAACCTCATTAATGTTTTCGTACTTAAAATACCACTTCAAAACTGACTTCCTTCCATCGAAAGTAAGCCTTGCGCCAGCCAGGTTTACTCGAGTAACTAGGTGCAACTAAGAACAAAACACTGACTATCTGGCCACTGTCATCTGACGAAACAAAACAACGCAATACAACGCTAGTGTGGCGTTTGCCGGAACTACAAACTATTACACTACCAAAGATGAGACAACTCCGTCAATTAGTTTGCCAGTTATGGACGTTTAAATAGTGGATACATTTTTTTGGACCCCTCTGTTATAATTAGAACGCGAAGAAACTGATCATCCATTTATCCATTAACGAGTACGAGTACGTCAACTCATTTCCGCTCAATCAACGATAATGTGTACAGTCTACAACTTCTTTTTTTTATACATGAAGTCTTAAGAACGTTGTGAATAACTCCTTTTATTTATGAAACCTTAAGTTATGCTTTGAGTAGCTCTTTTTTTATATATTCCGGCCGGGGTGGCCGAGCGGTTCTAGGCGCTACAGCCTGGAACCGCGCGACCGCTACAGTCGCGGGTTCGAATCCTGCCCCGGGCATGGATGTGTATGATGTCCTTAGGTTGGTTAGGTTTAAGTAGTTATAATTTCTAGGGGACTGATGATCTCAGAAGTTAAGTCCCATAGTGCTCAGAGCCATTTGAACCATTTTCTTTTTAAATATATGAAACCTTAAGATACGTGTGAATAACTGTAATTTGCGAATAATTTACATCACGCGTACGCACATCCTACGTGGTAATCTCGATTGACTATATTCGCCTTTCAGTTGTATATTCGTAGCCGCTTGCCGAGAACCGTAGTCAACAATATCTTTCACTGCCATCTGGCTTGCTGCTTCTCCACACATCCTGCCCAGGCCGATTTCGCCTGGTAAGCCCATACTCTGAACTGCAAGCACTGCACTCAAGAAGACACTTGGAAACTCCGTCCGTGCCGCAGCTGGGAACCCCAGCTGTGCATACCGCGCGCGGTGCTTTGGTCGTTTCTGGGAAGGCCTCTTGATGCTCTACATTTCTGTGTCTCGAGGAAGGCCCAGCCGGTCCACGTACCATCTGGCAGAAGCGCTTCAGGCTCTTCCTCGCCCTGACCTAGGTCCGTGTGTGTGTTTCCCACGCCTCGTGCCTCCTAATTTATTCGTGGGCACACTCACAAGTTGTAAATTTCAGTGCAGTCTTTTTTCTATAAATCTCTGTCTGAGCGAGGTAGCACATTGGTTTAGACAAATTTTCAGCAAGTACCTGGCAGCGTTAAATAAGTTTCCGAAATAAAGTGGCTTGAATTCACTCGATGGAGTGTTGTTTAGTCTCGATGTTCACCTGCGGAACCCGTATCTCATCAGGCGTAACCCTGTTTGTTTGCGGTGGCCTTCGTTCCGAAGATTGGTTTGATGCAGCTCCCCACGTTATTCTGTGCAAGCCTCTTCATCTGTAAGTAACTATCACAACCTACGTCCTTTTGAACTTGCTTAAACTGTCTCGGTTAATATATTCAAACATACATAATCATGTTAATAAAGGCAATAAATTCCTTAAACGAGACTGTCACGATTACGATTTTTTTTATTAAAATAGCGTCTTTATCTCCAACATATTTTTATTTCTTACACATATTTGTTAGTTACCACCAATACTAAAACGTAAAACAAATGAAATATAGTTCAGTATTAGTTACAATAAAACGATTAACTTTTGTTTCACGAGTTCAAAGTTTTGTATCTGATGATATCAGTAATCTGAGCATGTTGCAAAAAGCAAAAATACATTGAGTCGTTTAGACGGTATTCCAAAAATTTCACAATATATCAACGACTGAGTTCCATATTTCGAGAAGCAGATTGGCCCATTTCGTTTCAGATCCATCTCCTAGTGGTCTCGCATCCACTTATGAAGTCCTTCAGCTGCCTCATCCGGCAACCATTTTTATACTTCCATTCAGGCGTTTGTTTTGCGACCACTCATTGAGTGAGTGGTCCGTTAGTTGTGGAAACAGACCGAACTGGCTCAGTGACATCCGGGAGGAGCAGGAATCAAACCCCGTCTCGCTATCCGTATTCAGGATTACCATGCCTTCCCTCTATATTTCGAAGCAGTCGTCATCAAACTGCGGCCCTAATCAAGTATCGGTGCGCCCCGCGGTTCTCGGCCGTATTTTATAATAGTGTGCATCTAACAACTAACAGCCGAATTCAAAAGCGGAATGGTGTGAGCTGTGGAGTGAAATGGAATCCCTGATGCGTCTGGATACGACACTGACAGGTGAAACGTACGTAAGCATCCTGTCTGATCATGTGAATCCATGCATTCCGACGGACTTGGGCAGTTCCAGCAGGACAATGCGACACCCCAAACGTCCAGAATTGCTACAGAGTGGCTCCAGGAACACACTTCTGAATTTGAACACTTCCGCTGGCCACAAAACTCCCGAGACATGAACATTGTTGAGCATATCAGGAATGCTTCGCAATGTGCTTTTCAGAAGAGATCTCCAGCCACGTGTACTCGTACGGATTTATAGACAGCCGTGCAGGATTCATGGTGTCAATTCCCTCCAGCAGTGCTTCAGACATTAGTCGAGGTCATTCCACGTCGTGTTGCGGCACTTCTGCGTGCTCGCGGGGGCCCTACACGATGTTAGGCAGGTGTACCAGTTTCTTTGGTTCTTCCGTGTAAAATGTTCTTTGGTGTGGGGAATCCACATTTGTTCCGATGAATGTCGGGATGGTTCCTTAGACAAAGGCTCGACCATTTTCTTCCGAGATCCGTAACTAAACTGTGAACGAGCAGTTAATTTATTTCTGGGTGTGTGATGGCGTCGTGATACATATTGGAAACATACCTTTTGTCTGTTGCTGCAGGTAGTTTTCATCAGATGGAATCGCCGAACGATGCTGCCCACAACAGTACACGAGACGTTGATTTTCATTGTGTGCCGTGGCACTGCAGCTCACTCAGAAGAAACATATTGAACCTGACTCCAGTAGTTGTGGCGTATGCGACTCCAGTAGTTGTGGCGTTTGCCTGTTGTTAATCACGTTCGGTCGCCGTGACGCATGACCTCGTCACAGGCGCGCATGGCGGGATGCGCGTAGACCGGAACAGGGGCCGTGGTGGGTCGAGTGCTGACCCTTCGCCTTTCACTTCGTGACCAGACCGGCCCGGCATGGCTCGGCCCAGTCCAGCTCAGCTGCAATCCAACACTGTGCAGACGCCGTGCAACTGCGAGAAAGAACACCGGCCGCGGAGTTAAAACCGTGAACACAGCCGTTTGGAACGACAGCTCCTGGTAACCTGCATCTCGGTTGAGGACGTCGAGGCGTTGAGATCCTTCGCTGCTGTTCCAAGGAGCAGTCAGATGAAAACCGAACACCTACGACAACGGGACCGTGGAACGGCCCCACTCAAAAGTAATCACCACACTCGTTAAGACATTGAACCCATTGGGAGAGGAGGCGTAGTCGGACGCTAAGGGATCTACAGCCGCACCTACACTTGCAGTTCCTCGTCCGAGTGAAACCAACGTCGAGACATGTCTTTCTTCAGCATGCCGAAGATATGAAAATGACACAGTAAAAGATCCGGGGTATACAGAGGATGTTGCAGTGTTTCCTACCCATATCGCTGAAGCCTTCATCCGATTGGCAGTGTGGGGCCGACATTAGGATGCTTCCAATCGACAGCATTCATGGGGGTTTTGACTGTATGGTGTCTCGCAGTTTCTGTGTGTGTCTTCATAGCACTGCTTACTGCTTGTAGTTCGACGCGCGAGGTACTCGACGAGCAGAGGGCCACTACAGTTGAAGAAGGAGGTCACATGAGTTTGCCGGAACTTGTTTGAACAGTCTTAGATTTCTTTGGCGCGGGAGATGCGGGATATTTCCACTGTTGGCTTTGCCTTTGGCCTCCGGGCTGTCGGAGTGCTGTGCGACGGAATCGTCCTGTTGCATGATAACGCCCGCCTCCACACTGCCAGTCTGACGAAGGCTACGCTTCAGTGATTTGGTTGGGAAACACTGTAAGATCCTCCGTACAGCCCGGATCTTTCACCGTGTAATCTTCATGACACCCTGAAGAAATACGTGCTTGGGCGTTGCCTTCAGTCGGTCGGGGACGTGCAAGAATGGGTGCGGTTGTGGATCCGTCAGCGGCCGACCACGTTCTACGAAACAGGACTTGACTGTCTCGTCTTCCAGTGGGATAAATGTGTTAACCCGTGCGGCGATTAGTTTCGAATGGAACCATTCCTTGGCCGTTGTGGCGGGTATTCGGCTTTCGTTTCACTGCCCCCCCATACAAAGAAATACACCGGAAAATGTTACACATGGAAGCAGGAGTCCAATATTTACCAAACTTAATGAAGATGTTAGTTGCACAACAAGTATTAAATGACGTCCAATATTTACCAAACTTAATGAGGATGTTAGTTACACAACGAGTATTAAATGACATCACTTTCCTTGTATTCGGAGTTCACACACATCAACAGCATCAGTAAGTGATGTGCCCAGCACAGGCACGAATTCACTCTTGTGTTTGTTGTGGCATGGAAGCAAACTGCCTCCGAATGTCATCTTGACTGATCTCTTTCCACGCCTAGAACATCTGTTGTATCAGTTTGCAAAGACTGCTGCCTGGGAGCTGCTGTGAATGTATATGTCTCCAAAACACATCCCAAAAATTCTCTATGGGTGACAAATCGGGGAACCTGGCAGACCAGTCAAGGATACCTACATCCCTCAAAGCGTTTGTAATGTGAACTGCAATTTTGGGTTTTGGTATTATCCTCCTGGAAATACCGGTTACTACCCTGATCATAAATGATAATAGGTTTTACCATTCTTAACACGTAATGGTGATCAGTCTTCCATACATTACCAGATCAGTTCTCTTGTCACGTTATGTAGCTCCCTGAAAGATAATATCAAAAGTTGGAAAGTTATGGATGCCGACGATCGCTGCTATCTGTCACCTTTCACCAGGCCGTCTATGGTCACTTTGGTGTGATCTGACCACCCCAAACAGAATCGAGACTTACCGTAAAGTTCCTGTCTGTGGTGTCGTGTCGGTGGTACGTCGAATGACAACTCGAGATTTCAACACAGCTTGCTGTGTTGACACTTTGCCTCAGGGTGGCTTTCAGCTGTTGTCACCCGTCTATTCGTAAGGACCACTCAAACAGTCCTACAATCTTATCGTGCAGTAATCGCTCTGGAAGTCGCGTGCCTAGTCTTCTTACTACACTGACTCCCTGAGTTCATCTCGTCACTAATCGTTCTACAGTGATTGCACTCCAATTGTTCCTCAAACCAGTGATTTATACCTTTTTAAAGTCTGGAATATGGCGATAAGATTCACGTCCACGAGTTCCAGACATACTGCGTTGTGAAGTGTTCCAGTAACGTTAGCTACACCAAACAGCCATCATGAACTCGCACCAATCTTCATCTACAGGAATGGCTTCCTCCTGTACTGAAAACAAACTCGCATAAAAATGCTAGTCCAAACAGCATATCCAGCAGGCAAGGATATACTGGAATATCAGTTTCGAAGCGTTCTATTAAGGTCCTCTGCCTTTTTGTGTTGCTTCTCTACAATGTATTCTCTTATGTCCATTTTAATTCTAGTATTTTTCATGTCTTGTGAATTTCGGTTAATTGTATCGGTATGGATTCGTAGCTGTTTAATAAGCTGAAGAACATCTGCTTCGTTAGTCTCTTACTATCTAGTCGGTAAGTGTATCCATAAAACTGCAGACTCCTTTTCTTCATTACATCAGTTGCTTCTCAATTTTCAAATAGAGTTCTCTGTTTGATCTAAATTTGTATTCAGTATTACTGTTACTTCCAGGTTGCAGCTACTTTCCTTTGGCACTATCCAGTGAGTCAGTAATAAATGTCAGTCATCTGCAAAAGCTATACATCTATGACGCTTTTATTCGGGTTTCCTAGCAGCCGAACACCATTAGTATTAATGGATTTTCTCCTTCTGTCAGTACCTTTTCTAATGCGCAACTGAAAAGCGAGGTGCCACCCCTGGTTTCATTTCAGAAGGTTTTGACAGTTACCCCATAAATTTTACTTTCGATGTCGTGTTTGTTAAAGTTGCTTTAGGTTTTTTTTTTTTTTTTTTTTTTTTTTTATTTTTTTTTTTTTTTTTTTTTTTTATTGTCGAGTCCGAATTCCTTTACGTATAACGTTCATAAGTGCATTTCTGTCAGTTGAGTCATATGCTTTTTTTAAATTTACAAAAGTTATCATGATTTCAAGTTTCTGATTTTCCTCATTTCTAGTTTATTGTGAATTATTTTTACGCTTCTTCCAGACTTCCTCTGCTTTGTTCCATTAGTTGTTGAACTTTATCTGTACACCATATCATCGGAGAGGCTTATATGATTTAGGTAAATTAAACATATTAATATGAAACTTTCTGTCAGATTAAAATTTTGTGCCAGATTGGGACTGCCATGGCAACTGCCCGAGGGTCGAGACCCGGAGCGACACACAATTTCAATCTGACGGCAAGTTTCAAATCCGCGCACATTCCGCTGCATAGCGAAAATTCACTCTGGAATCTACTAATACATATTCCTAATTTTTTTCAGTTTAGAAGTCGGAAAATTTCATTTAGGATGCCGAGAATAATAGTTTTGTCTTATGGAACCCAGTAAGCAGTTCTGAATGTCCTACTATTCTGGGGAAGTTTGATGAAAGCTGTATGTAACACTGCTGCAAGCGTTCATTGGAAGCGACATTGCTTTTTTCTTAACCCATTACTGGTCATTGTTCCTTTTTTGGGATGCGTATTTTTTACTTATTTCTACGTAAGAAAGGGAGCTTTTAGCCTTTATTTTTGCACTTGTAGGTTCAACTAACTGCTATAATGCCTGTAAATGTAAAATAAATAATTTTTTCCTAAGTATTTCCCGTCAGGAAAATTATAAACTTGCCGTTTTTTTGTTCTCGCACTTGGCAGCACTGTATGTCGCTGGTAGTTCCTGGACGACAATGAGCTGTGACTTAGTTGTCTGGGCGTGTTTGTTATGAACATATGGATGTCCATGTAAGATTACGTATACTTCAGATTTTTTTAAGTAAGTGCAATATCGATATATTTTATGCGTCCCAATAATGGGACAATGGCATGTCACACTATCATTTATTGTTGATGTGCCCTAATCTTGTATACACATATACAGAGAAGAATTGCATTTTACGTTCTTTATATCTGCTTTTTTCATGTTCTATTCGAATTTTAAGATTCCAACAGGATAAAAACATGCCGCGTGGACTTACACTTGAAGAAATTCTAGCAGAACTAGCGAACCATCATGAGAGTGACGATGAAGATGATGACGTAGAATTGGCGATTATTCCACGCGATGCAGATGTAATAACAGATGAAGAAGACATTGCTGAAAATGTATTGAACAGTGAGTCTATTGTACAAGCTGTAGCCGGTACTTTAGAGAGAAGCCCTCACTTTTGGATGTCCGACAGAGAATAGTGATGCTTTACCTATAAAAGAAAACAGGATCAGTACCGAAACGCAGAGGACCACAAGGAAGCAAATTGATGGGAGGACGGGTGGGCACAGATGTACGACTCGATCCAGGAAATCATTTCATTGTGCCATGTAAAACACAGAAGAGAGTAAAACACAGAAGAGATGTGCTTACTGCAAAGAAAAAACAACAAAAATTTGTGATAGGTGCAATGTTGGTGTACACGACAAGTGTTTTGCTTCATTTCATACTGAATAGACATTCAATAATATTAAAACATTCTTTGTATATTGTTTGTGTTGTTTCTTACAATATTACGCATATAGAATAAGGTTGTGAATTTGGATAGCGCATTTGGCCAATGTCCCAAAAATGGGACGGTCCGTAGTTTTTGTTCTAATAAACTGAAAATTTTCAAAACAACTTTTTATTCAATTAATCACTCAATGTAACGTATTTATTTATAAAAGTTTGCATAAAATGATCCGATAGAGTTTTGGCCAGTAATGGGTTAATGGTTGTTGGTACAGATTTTGTTGAAACTGGGCCGAAAGCTTGCTCTACATATTTAGGTATCCCAGGCAACGTGGTAATTCGTAATCATCGCCCCATTAAATAATTCAGTTGCTGACTTGCAAATTGTCTTTTGCTTGATTAAAATTCATTGGTTGTCGTATGTAGTTCGTTATTATGATTTTACTGAATACCTAATTCATATTTTCATTTTGAAGTGCTTGCTTCTATGCAGCGCACGCAAATCGAATGTGAAGGGAGTTGAAGGACAGAACGGGGAGCGAGAATCCAAATTTTATGGTACCAGGTACTCTCTGCTATATACCGTGTGATAGCTTCCGAACTAATTGTAACTATAAAAGTTGTGTGAGCAGCGGTTCTATTTTCCTCATAATGGCTGAGGCTGTTTACATAATCACCACAGAACGTAAAATGGAAAATCTGGACATGCGCCGAAACGAAGATTAGAATTTAATGTTCCGTGACGAGTTCATTACAGACAGAGCAAAGGCACTGATTCGGGAAGGAAATCGGTCCTGCCCTTCATAAATTCGTCTTAAGCGATTTAAGGAAATCACGGAAAATCTAAATTAGACGATTTGTTGCCCCCCAATACTAGCGCAGTGTCTTAACCACTGGCGCGCGGGATTAGCCGAGCGGTCTGAGGCGCTGCAGTCATGGACTGTGCGGCTGGTCCCAGCGGAGGTTCGAGTCCTCCGTCGGGCATGGGTGTGTGTGTTCGTCCTTAGGATAATTTAGGTTAAGTAGTGTGTAAGCTTAGGGACTGATGACCTTAACAGTTAAGTCCCATAAGATTTCACACATTTTTTTTTGTCTTAACCACTGCACCATTCGATCAGCGATGTGCGCCGATATACTTACACAAATTATTCTTCATGATGATAATGCTGATCAAAGAGCACGGAAATCCTGTGCACCAAGTCGTTACGGAGTAGAGCGACTTCCCCAGACTGTGGTGAAATCTCGGGCTATCAGTATAGCCCGCTGTCAACACGGAACGATTCGTCATACTGCTTACGCTTACATAGCCGATACCCCGAACAGACTTCATCCCGTCAGACAGCGTAGAAAAAAATCCGACTAATTCTAGGACAAATAAGTAAATTCACTTGTACCAGGACTAGAGAAAATATTAATAAGCAGTTGTTTGTAAGCAGCTTGTTCTGTCATCCTGTCTCTTCAAAATATTTAGTCAGTAATCAATAGATTCCCCATCCGTGTAACATCTGTCACTGTAATAACCGACCAACGTTGTTGCAAATGATGTTGCATTCAAGCAACAGTACCGTTACAAGTGAGTGAAACCACGACAAAACTTCATCAGGCTGTCTGGATGGTTTTAACCCAGCCATTTCTAGTGATTTTATTTCTTATTTTATGAGGAACACGAATCTAGCATCCTACACTCTGACTAAAACTAATCATTATTTGACGTTTGATGACATGGTGCTACAGCGTTGTCACAGCGTGTGTCAGCTACGACACGGTAAAGCAACATGTACACGAGAAAATTTCTTGTCTCTGTCGACTATTCGTGGCAAGCGAATCTAATGCAGAGCAGCTAGTGTACTATTATTGTACTGGGATTTGTCTGTCACAAGTATTCGTTTTCATTCGCACGTCGGCGCCAAAATTGCGTATGTTTTGAGTACATCTATACGTACATGCGTTCTCCGTAAGCCATCGTACCGAGGGGTGTCGTGTACCGCAACTAGAAATTTCCTGTCTTTTTCCACTCGCAAATAGAGGGGAAAAAATGAGTGTCTATGTATGTGCCTCCGTGTGAGCCCTAATTCCTCGTATCTTCGCGGTCCTTACGCGAAATGTATGTTGGCGGTAGGCACTCAACTTCGACACCTTACCGTAAACCTCAAGGTCATCAGCAAACAACCGCAGATTGTTGCCCACCCTGTCCACCAAACCATTTATATGTATAGAGAACAATAGCGGTCCAGTCGTATCACACTGCCCCTTTCCCCCGCGAGACACTTCTGACGATACCCTCGTCTGTGACGGCTGTTGTGCAGTTTGGAGCCTGAATGGTGCAAGTGATGTTATGATGGACCGTCTTTAGAAAATGTCGAAATATGTAGTAACAGAATGTAGGAACAAATAATGATACCGGAGTTTATTGATGACCGAAGAAAAAGTTTTCGAGGATGTTCTTAACAAAGAAACAGTACTGAGAACTAGAATGAGTAGGTAAATGTCTTGTCCAGGCATTTCAAAACATTAACATTTATTTGCTTGAGAAAATACATACATCTAAACAAATGAGGCAATATTTAGAAGGCAGTTGAAGGTTCCTTTTATGTGGTTCAAATGACTCTAAGCACTGTGGGACTTAACATCTGAGGTCGTCAGTCTCCTACTCATAACAAAAAATGGTTCAAATGGCTCTGAGCACTATGGGACTTAACTTCTGAGGTCATCAGTCCCCTAGAACTTAGAATTACTTAAACCTAACTAACCTAAGGACATTACACACATCCATGCCCGAGGCAGGATTCGAACCTGCGACCGTAGCGGTAGCGCAGTCCCGGAGTAGCGCCTAGAACCGCTCGGCCACTCCAGCCGGCCAGTCTTCTAGTCATAGAACTACTTAAACCTAACTAACCTAAGAACATCACACACATCCATGCCCGAGGCAGGATTCGAACCTGCGACCGTAACAGCAGCGCGGTTCCGGACTGAAGCGCCTAGAACCCCTCGGCCACAACGGCCGGCCTTCCTTTTACACTTTATCCGTTGTTTCTAACTGGCAAGTAAATAAAAAACTATTTTTCTACTTCAGTAGAGCTGCCTTTTGCACAGCTGAAATAGCTATGGTGAGATAAACGTGGCAGCCTAAGGAGGATAGCAAATAGGAAAAACAAGTTCTATTCCACGAAGACAAAGCAAACAATAAAAGATTAAGAAGACACATGGGCACATGAATGAGAGGTGTGAGAATTGGTTGACTTCTTGTATTAGTAGTCGACGCGTCCGTCTCCTGTTGATTCTGCCCTTGAACAGTCTTCAGCTTACTCAACATTTTAGAACTCTACACTCCGTGCAATAAGTTGATTGTCGACGTCACTGATACACTCGCCGTGACTGACGGTTGATTCAGACACTCGCACGTTACGTACACCCACTAGTAGTAGCCTCTCGTGTAAAATAGGACTAAGACTCGGACAGCGGGTAGCGGTCCGCCCCCGGTAGCTGAGTGGTCAGCGCGACAGAATGTCAGTCCTAAGGGCCCGGGTTCGATTCCTGGCTGGGTCTGAGATTTTCTCCGGGTGTTGTGTTGTGCTAGTCATCACCACGTCATCCCCCTCGACGCGCAAGTCGCCGAAGTGACGTCAAATCGAAAGACTTGCACCCGGTGAACGCTCTACCCGACGGGAGACCATAGTCACACGACATTCATTCATTCAGCAGGTAGCGGACTGCCGACACGGGGAGAACATGGTTTATGTGCGCTGCCATCGGTGGTGTGCGAATGTGCGTAATAACGGATTTCTCGTGTATGGCGACTATTCGCTCGATACAAGTTCACTGAAGTTTTGTTACGGCGCATTCCATCAGCAAACAGTTCGCGTGTGACGGTGCAAGCTCTGATTGAGGAACCAGTTGCCAAGACGAGAAATTTCAGCTAGCAATTAATTCCGAGCAGACTACAGTCGCCGCACTAGCCTCATCATTGCCCGCAGTATTGGTGACGTAGGTGCCCATATCCCCCGAAAAGAACCCTGCAACAGCCCTGCAGTATGAATCTCGCCAAAACTACTGTGGAGCGTGGCTTTTAGCGACTCGGTTCTCGGTGTGTCGGCCGGTGCTGCAGGGACGGCAGACCGTTAGACAGCTCCACTGCGGCATACTGTATCTCTCGTTACCGCCAAGGTCGCGCCAGCGCCGCGGCTGTCACGCCGTCAGAGCCGCGCACGCTCGAGGTGTCCCAGCCCAGTCCAGTTCCCGCCTTTCAAAGCAAATCACCGCTCCCATAAGCGGTCACCCTGCGTTGTAGGACAATGCGCGACCTAGCCCGAAGAGGAGGAGGTCAACGTCCTTACCTTCAGCGGCACCACCAGGAAGGCTAACAACTAAAGAAATTGTATTTATTAAGCGTATACGATGCACTGAGGTGACAAAACTCATGAGCCACCTACTAATATCGTGTCGGGCCTCACTTTAGTCCGGCGTAGTGCAGCAACTCGACGTCGCATGGACTCAACAACTCGTTGGAAGTACCCTGCAGAAATACTGAGCCATCTTGCCTCCATAAGTTTCCACAATTGCGAAAGGTTTGCCGTTGCGGGATTTTGAGTACGAACTGAGCTCTCCATTATGTGCCGTAGTTTGTGATGGGTGCCCAAATCGTAACAATTCCACCATAAAATTTCTGCTCATTCTTACCTGCTGGTCTGTTCTCAGATCATGCCAATAATTTTGGAATCCATCCAACCTATCTAAATTACACTTATTCTCATCACTGAAGATAACTTTATCCATTCTGACATCCATGACATATGTTTTCCAGCAAACTCCAATCTAGCCTGTTTATGTTTACTTGTTAGAGCAGGTTTCTGCGGTCGTTTCTTGAATGCAAGATGTTTTTTACGTGACAAAATTTGTCGCATACGTCTAGCAGTTACTGGCAACCGTAAATAAGCAACAAATTGAGAAGAATAACGGGTTGTGGCCCGTGCTTAGCGCAAAACTTACCGTTTCGATGTATCAGATAATTTTCTACTCTCCCCATGTTTTACGTTCTGTTCATATCGTGCATTATTCTAACGAAAATGTCAATCACTGTACTTGAACGGTTCAACTTCTTATCAGTTTGACTATTAGAGAGGCTCATTTCCTTGTACGCACCGTTTTATGATTTTTCGTGATATGAGAACTGTTTTCCGCATGGCTTTGTCACAGTCGTGGTTTATGTACATGACACGCACTGTCTCTAATGATGTCTGAAGTAGAGGCACGTACGCACGCACACACGAAAACCTCACATAGCCGACTGTCTTTTTAAGGACTTCACCTTCTGCCTTTTGAATCCTTGATGTCTTGTTATATACTGTACTAGTGGCGTCATATGCGATATCGTTTGACTGCATTTCTCGGTATATTGGATCTCATACTATTGCATATACACTGTAGACAACTATTCCAGCCGGCAGTATTAAGAGGACTGTACACGGAAGTAAATGGTGAAGCTTTCAGCACCAAATTTTTAACCTGTCGAGGAGTTTTCAGTTCGTGGAGTTTGGAGTGGTCTGTTGCAGTCAATCATTTATATCTGACCCTCCTTTCTCCACTGCGGGGCCGTCAGTACCGTGTTTTATTATATTTGTTAGGCTGTATTTAAAATCTGTGCGCAGTTAGTGTACTATGCTACAAATGCCGTCAGCTACAGAGTTTCAACAAATTTACATACACAAGCCACTGTAGTGCACGAGGGAGGTATTCGCAAAAGCACGCTCATTTGATCTTTTTGTAAACAGAGTTGTAGGAAAATACCTGACTGAAGAAACGTGCGAGTTCATAATTCTTTCTCATTTGCACGAAGACATTTGCTGTCTGTATGTAGATCTCTGAGTTCGTCCCGTCTTCTGCTCCAGGGTTGAAGTGTTTTGACACAAACGTTGGAGTCGTACTCGAAAATGGATCTCACGAATTGCTGTTTTGCTGTCTCTGTGCGCTTTTCCACACTTCTCACAAAAAACTGAAAATATACATCTTACGTTTGTGAAACTGACAGATTATTGCTGTTTGTCGAGATGGCGCTCTAGTCTCAATTTTAGTGTTTCGCTGTTGTATTGTGCAGTTGCTTTTTCTACTCTGTTTCAATTTCTCTTCTATATTAACATTACTGTATACTCCGCTACAGAGTTACACCTGAATCTCGTTTCTTGACAGTGGCGGTTGCTTCTAAGAACAATTTATAAAGATGATGAAGTTGTTCAAGCTTCTAGGTATTGTTACTATAACCGTTGCTGGGGTCGAATTCTTATGATTCTTATGAATCAGTGAGAGACCATATGTGGCAAACGGTGTTGGATTATCTGACGTCCGAGCGAAATAGCGAAGTCGGACAATATTTCCGTACATCAAGAAGCCACGCTCACAGCCGACTTATTGTTTGGAATTTCTTTACTGGATGATGGTGGATAAGACATCAGGGAGGCGTGTACTCATTTCATGCCGACGGTTGCAGCGGCGCTGTCGCCACGATCTCAAATATTTGTGTGTCTCCTACGATTGCTCAAGACGCGGCAAGGGAATAGAGCAGCAACGGAATATTCCGGAGCGCCATGACCAAACAGTAAACAGACTGCATAGTAAAGGGAAACTAACCGCACTCAGAGACTGTTCATTCCTGTCGCAACCTAAACAACGATGCAAAATTGACTTGTGAAGATCATCAGGACCACCTGACAAGGGTTGTTGGGTACAACATTGGAGCCTTCTTAGACTATATTTGTCGAAAACCGTGTTGCACTGTCGCCAGCTGGTCTGAAAACCATTACTTGTGGTGACAAAAGTCATGGGATAGCGATATGCATCTATACAGATGGCGGTGGCATCGTGTACACAAGGTATAAAAGGACAGTGCATCGCTGGAGCTGTCATTTGCATTCAGGTGATTCATGAGAAAATGTTTCCGATAGGATTATGGCCACACTTTTTTGAACGCGAAATGCTAGTTGGAGCTAAATGCATGGAGCATTCCATTTCGGAAATCGTTAGGGAATACCAAATTTCAGGTATTACCTCTCACCACGAACAACGCAGCGGCTGAAGGCTTTCACTTAAGGACCAAGAGCAGCGGCGTTTGCGCAAAGTTGTCAGTGCCGACAGACAAGCAACACTGCATGGGATAAGCGCAGAAATCAGTGTGGGACGTAAGACGAATGTATCCGTTTGGACAGTGCGGCGGAATCAGACGTTGGCCGTGCGGTTAAAGGCGCTGCAGTCTGGAACCGCAAGACCGCTACGATCGCAGATTCGAATCCTGCCTCGGGCATGGATGTTTGTGATGTCCTTCGGTTAGTTAGGTTTAACTAGTTCTAAGTTCTAGGGGACTAATGACCTCAGCCGTTGAGTCCCATAGTGCTCAGAGCTATTTGAACCATTTGAATCAGACGTTAATGGTCTATGGCAGCAGATAACCGATACGAGTTTCTTTGGTAACAGCACAAAATCGCCTGCAGTGTCTCTCATAGACCGAGACCTCATCGTTGGACTCTTAGAAGAATGGACGACTGGAAAACCGTGGTCTGGTCAGATGAGTCCCGATTTCAGTTGCTAAGAGCTGATGGCATAGGGCTGTTGATAAGATATCGATATATCGGTATTATTCAAAAGATCACGATATATATCGACGACATTGGTTTTACATACATGTCGATATGTAGATATCGAAATGGCAATACTCAGTGCAGGTATTTTTATTTTACATTACATTTTTGGGCAGTCTCGTAAACATTTGAAATTGTTCTTTTGAAATAGTAGAACATAATTTTACTTTCACTGTGTCAACTTACTACTTTTTGAGCTTTCATCAAGTCCAGTCCTTCTCTTTGGCTGTGGAATGCAGTTACCCACCAGACACCTTTTATTGCGCTACTTACATGCAATTACCATAGTTAGCAAAGTCGTTATCGCCAAGCCGCCAAGCGTGTGCGTGCTTGGCTTTCCTTTCAGTTCTTCCTCTAAGGGGGATAAGCAGGTTGCTAACTTGTTGACGTACAGAATCTCTAATAATAAATCAATACTTAAATATACAGCTCTAAAACCGGCAGTTATTTACAGTGTGCATCCGATACCTCATAGGCCAGACCGTCGATATTCTTTCGTCGAAATATCGATATACCGAAACATTTTTACAATATATCCAGGGTCGATAATGATATTTTTTAAATATCGATGTATCAGATCTCCGACATTTTTAAAGATATCAACAGTCCTACTGGCACAGACCCCAAGAAGGTATGGACCTAAGTGGTCAACAAGGCAGTGTGCAATCCGCTGGTGGCTCCATAATTGTGTGGGCCTCTAGTCCAACTGAACCGATCATTGACTGGCCTACATGTTCGACCTACTTACTCCCAAACAACGATGGAATTTTTATAGGCGAAAACCTTTTCACCGGGTCTCAGTTGTTCGCGTTTGGTTTTAAGAACATTTTGGACAATTCGAGCGAGTGATTTGGCTATCCTGGTCATCGGACATGAATTTCGTCGTACATTTATGGGACATAATCGAGGGGCCAGTCCGTGCACACTTACGCAATTATATATGCAGGGGACCCCAACGACTTGTTGAGTCCATGCCACGTCGAGTTGCTGCCGTATGTAGGAGAAAAGAAGGTCCGACACGATATTAAGAGGTATCCCATAACTTTTGTCACCTCAGTGTGCATGATGTTACACACGGCTCTAAATTCATCGAATTTAAACATTGTCAATTCATCGAATCTAAACATTATCCAGAGATCTGATGTGTCAATAATGCAATCACCCCCTGAAGGCCTTTAAACTATTGGAATATCAGTGAAGGTCGTTTGAACAACCGCTGACCAAAATTTGATTTTAGCCCTACTGTGTTTAATTGTGGTAAAATAACGGAAGTTACAACAGTGAAGAAAACAACGCTAGTTCATAATCGAACTACGACCAGAGAGTTCCACTCAAATAAATTAGTACGCGCAGGGGTTCATATCGCCGCATCTTATGGGTCTGTAGGGTATCATTTCCTTGTCGCATGTAGTGCTGTGCCAACAGAAACTGAGTCATCGGAGCAAACGCTGCAGAAGAATTTTGGAAATTTGTGGTAAGGTCTTATGGGACCAAACTGCTGAGATCATCGGTTTCTAAGCTTACGCACTACTTAATCTCACTGAAACTAACTTATGCTAAGGGCAACACACACACACACACACACACACACACACACACACACACACACACACATACATACATACATACATACATACACACACCCATGCCCGAGGGAGGACTCGAACCTCCGATGGGGGGAGCCACGCGGACCGTAACAAGGCGCCTGAAACCGCGCGGCGCTGCAGAAGAGCAAATGCTTCGCTTCTCTAGCGACTAGTTCCTTTTCTGCAGGTTTTTAAGTTGCGTGAATTTAAAGAAAGGAACCGGAATGAAGTCTTGGTTCAATAATTGATTTTCATCCGCCACGAAGATATTTGTTGGCTTGTATGGATGACTAGCCATGTGGAATACAAAGGACGAATTTGAAAATTTTAGCTGCACGACTGTGCTCGGTAAATCTGTCAGTGTTGTTTTCGATCTCTAATAATAAACTACTGTGTGTCTCAGTTTTATGGATAACTGGACATTCCGCGTCTCGCATTAGTTATAGCGGCAGATATAACTGCGTATTATGATCTTATGTTGGAATCAACATTAAATAACGTAAACACTGATTGTGTGAACCTCAACTCGCTCTTCTGACCATGAAATACAGAGGGCAATAGGTCCCGCCCAGGTTGACACAGTGTTACATGTCCCCCACATGGCTTTCGATACAGTTTCGCACTGTCCCACAGAGTGAGAAAAATAAGAATTTGTGGAGTTCAGGACGCATGTGGGATGTAATTGTAAGATGTAAAAGACACTGCGGGAATACCCCCAAGTGTGAAGTGTATTTCCAAAGAAGAGCAGTGCATTTCGTTATAGATTCAATTAGTAAGCTCTAAAGCGTCATGGAAACCATCAACAAGCCCCAGTGACACTGGCTCCAAGAGAGGTTTTCTGCATCCACTGTGTGGTTTACTACTTAATTTCCGTGAGTGTACAGTACATTCCTAGAAGATTATGTAAATTGAAGGGGTACAGGGGAGAAAGGAAAGGGAAATGAACTATTGACGTCAGCTGCAACGTGACTTTATGCAGAATCAGCTGCGACGAGTGAAAATGTGTGCCGGACCGGCATTCGAATCCGGGATCTCCTGTTTGCTAGGCAGTTCGTTAATGACGCGTCATGTGGGCAGATGGTCCAGGCAGTTGCGATAAACACTGTGTCCGGATGTAACGCAACTGCCTACGAAGCAGGAGATCCCGTTTCGAGAACCGATCCGGCGAACATTTTCGCATAAAACCCCGGTACAGCTGACATCAACAGTTCCTTCTCTTTCCTTTCCTCTCTCCCCCGTCCACGTTCAGTTTACGTAATTTGTATCATAGCTGCAGATTCCGCGTGCTTTCGGACATAACACATTCATATGGTTCCTCGAAGAATCAGCCAGTATGTTGCTTCCTCGTAAGGATATCTGGCAAAAAGACCATGAAGGTAAAACTGATTCGGGCCCTCAGGAGGGCTTGCCAAGAATCGTTGTTCCCGCGAAACATTCGCGACTGGAACAGGAAAGGAGGGATGTGACAGCAGAACACAAAGTACCCTCCGCCACACACCGTAATGCGGCTTTCGGAGTACAGCTGTAGCTGTAGTTCTGAGAGACAACGTCAGAGGTTTCGTGAAACTGTTCGCCGCGTATGCTGTCGTCTGTAGAGAAATCGCAAGCCAGAGAATAGTAGCGTGGATCGATGCTTGGCGTGGAGCTTGAAAGTAAGTAAATGTAACGTGTTGCTCCTAAATCGAGGGAACCACCCATTATTGTTCGATGGTACCATTACGATAAATTAGTGTAACCAGTATCAACAGTAAAATGCAAGCGAGCGTCCATTTGGAGACACCTACTAACAGTCGTAGGAAAATTAGATGCTAGGTAGAGAATCATTTTAAGAATCGTAGGGAAATGTAACTTATTCATGAAAAGAGCAGCTTGAAAATTCCTTGTTGACGACTGAATGTCAGTATCTTACCATGTAGGTTTAATAGGGAAGATGCTGTTATCACGGGCTTGTGTAGTATGCACGAGAGGCGAGAGTGTCGCGAAATGCTAATCAAACCACCCGGGAAGGCGGGCATCGCGAGGGCTTTACTGTTAATATTCAGAGAGTGTACGTTCCAAGAAGTCAGGCAACATATTACTTCCTCCCACAGGCCTTCCTCGTAATGGCCGTGACGGAGAAATCAGAAGCCTCCAACGCAGTGTTACTGGGCAGTTGTTCTCGCGTACTGTTCGCGAATTGACAGAGGAAAAAGATAGACACACTGCTGCGCGAAGTACACTGCTGGCCACCGTAAATGCAACACCAAGAAAGACAAGAGGTAGCACAACAAAATTTATTTTGTAGATAACATGTTGACCAAGTATCAAATGATTACGTTTACAGACGTCTGTGACATGTGGTTCCTGCCAGGATCAGTAGCCAGAGTAGCCGCCATTGTTGGAGATCACCGCTGCCACACGTCTCGGCATTGAGTCAAAGAGACGTTGGATGTGTTCCTGGGGTACAGCAGCCCAAACAGCTTCCACACGTTACCAAAGATCATCTGGTGTGGCAGCTGGGGGTGTAATCTGGGTCACTCGTTGAGCAACCATGGACCACATATTTTCTATCGGCGAAAGATCCGGAGAGCGAGCCGGCCAGGGAAGCAATTCAATCTGGTTATTGACGAAGAACCTTTGGACAATGCGTGCCACGTGTGGTCGCGCATTATCCTGTTGAAATATGGCTGTGGCCGAGCCCTGAATGTAAGGAAGGACAACTGGCTCCAGCACCTCGGATATGTAGCGCCGGCTATTTAAAGTACCGGCAATGCGTACTAGAGGCGTCCGAGAGTAATATCCAATACCGCCCCATACCATAATACCCGGTGCAAGACCAGTGTGGCGGTGCATAATGCAGCTGTCCAGCATCCTCTCTCCACGGTGTCTCCACACTCGAATCCGACCATTGTGGTGCTGCAGACAGAAGCGTGCCTCGTCAGTAAAGACAACGTCATTCCATTCTGCCGACCACATCCGTCTGTCATCACACCATTGGCGACGGAGACGTCTGTGGTTCTGCGTCAATGGTAGACGAAGCAATGGACGTCTTGCGGACAGACCACTCTGCTGTAAACGGCGTCGAATGGTACGCGCAGACACTGGATGATGCGTTACAGACGCAATGTGCTATGCTATGGTTCGGGATGTCACTGAGCGATCCGTCACTGTCATGCGCACAATTAGCCTATCAGCACGTACAGCGGTGCACCGAGGTGAATGCGATCGACCACGTCGGTCCGTCGTACCCTCCTGCATCCAACGGTCACATATCCGCATTACAGTTGTTTGGATTCGTCCAACACGACTAGCGATTTCTCTGTATGATAATCCACAATCTCGGTAAGCCACTATCCTTCCTCTGTCGAACTCGGATACTTGATCAAACGATGTTCGCTGTTGTCTACGAGGCATAACTGATCGTCTTGTGAAACAACCACAAGGTAAACACACGTGCCGAACGTACACTCGTCGAAATCGCCAAGCCTTAAATGGCACTATGAGGTGGCGCCACAGGCGCGCGTGATGTGCGTCTGCGCTAAAATTCTAATCAGTTGCATATCTCATCGCTGCAAACCCATGGTGTAAATTTCACTTGATTCGGATGCTTCCTTCAGGGTGTTGCATTTACGGTGGCCAGCAGTGTACACCCTTGCCACGCACCGTATGTGGGTTGCAGATTATAGATCTAGATGTAGAAATCTTGAGTGGTGAGGTTATCAGTAGACTGTAAAGAGTTAATGGAATTATATCAGTTCAGTGTTATTTAGTTTGCACTTACGAGGAGCAGTCACAAAATTTTAATTATGACCTCCAAAACGTCAAGTTGTGACTGTGAAATCTGATGCTATCGTGGTCTACACATTCTCCGTTCAATGCGAGACATTTTTCTGAACGATGATTGACTTGTCAGAGACCATGGTTGCAGAATTTTGCAAATGGCTGTTCAGGAAACGTTCTGCCTACACAATCATCTCGTCGTCGTTTTGGAAATTTCTACAACTTACGAGCAGTTCTCACTGAGCCGATACGATGTGCATTACGACATGTTGCAGTTCGCGCGTGATAATGATGGACTGTGCGGCACCCGTGTTCCTGCAGGAGCAATACGGCAAGCAACAAGACATAGCAGGCGGCAATACCTTTGGGTGAGGTGTGTCGCTGCCAGTCTTAGAGAACTTAGAGGTACACTGACTGAGAAAAATCTCAACACGAAAAACTAATTATTGTAGAGTAACGAAATTCCGAGAATACGTTGTCTAGGTAACATGTTAAAGTGATTAACATTGCAAGATCACAGATTAATATAAACGCGAGATAAGCCATTGCAAATGTGAATTGGTGGTATATTAATAACCGGCGTAACAGCCAGAATGTTGAATGCAAGCGTACAAACGTGCATACATTGTGTTTTACAGGTGCCAGACGTCAGTTTGTGGGATAGAGTTCTATGCCTGGTCCACTTGGACGCTCAATACAGGGACAGTGACTGCTATTTGTGTATAACGCTGGATTTGTCGTTCCATATGTGCTCGACTGGAGACGGGTCTGCTGATCGAGCAGGCCGAGGT
The DNA here is from genome assembly GCF_021461385.2 of Schistocerca piceifrons. NCBI lineage: Eukaryota > Metazoa > Arthropoda > Insecta > Orthoptera > Acrididae > Schistocerca > Schistocerca piceifrons. The sequence goes on from NC_060138.1 coordinate 1,066,576,087, forward strand.
TCAAATGCCTCTGAGCACTATGGGCCTTAACATCTCAGGTCATCAGTCCCCTAGACTTAAAACTACTTAAACCTAAGTAACGTAAGGACATCACACACATCCATTCCCGAGGCAGGATTCGAACCTGCGACAGTAGCGGTCGCGCGGTTCCACACTGAAGCGCATAGGACCCCTCGGCCACAACGGCCGGTTTGAGCAGGCCAAGGAAACGTCTCAACATTCTGTAGACCATGTTGGGGTTAAGTCCCATAATGCTCAGAGCCATTTTTTTTAACCATGCTGGGCACAATAGAAACCTCTGACCCACATACCGTCGTTGCAAGGATTGCAAAGCTTCAGCAGGATAACACCCCCTGGAATATTCTCCATGAATGACAGAACAACAAGACGCATCACCAGACTGGCGAACAAGTTTTCAATCAGGTTCCGTGGGATAACCATAAGAACGTTGCTTCTGTCATACAATATCGCACCCCAGACCATAATTCCAGGTGCAGGTCCATTGTGTCTAGCATGCAGACAGGTTGGATGCAGGGCCTCAACTGGTCAGATTCTAACCAACACACGGCTATCATTGGCAACGAGGCAGTAATAGTGTTCGTTGGACGACACAACGGACCTTCACCCTGCTCTTCAAGGGGCTCTTGCTTGACAACACTGATGCCACAAATGGCGGTGGTTTGGGGTCAGTGGAATGCACGCTACAGGCTGTTCTTCAACTAACCTATTTGTAAGAGTTCCTTGTATAAAAATGGTCGCAACTGCTGCTCAGATTGCTGCAGCAGATGCCTTACGCTCAACGCTATGGTCTTCGCTCTTTGTAATGCCACTTGGTTGTCCAGAGACGGATCTTCTTGCGACCGTACATTGCCGTGAGCAGTGCTACCAGTGATCATGGAAATGGAAATGAGCGTTTGGCGTCATTGGCCGAGAGTCCCCTTGTGGGGCAGGTCCGGCTGCCTTAGTGCAGGTCTTTTTACTTTCGACGCCACACCCGGCGACTTGCGCGCTGGATGGGGGTGAAATGATGATACAGACAACACAACGCCCAGTCCCTCAGCGGAGAAAATCTCCGACCCAGCCGGGAATCGAAACCGGGCCCATAGAACGGCAATCCGTCACGCTGACCACTGAGCTATCGGGGCGAACACCAGCGATGATGTACAGTGGCTATATTTCTGCCAAGCCCTGCTATTTCACAGAAGGAACATGCAGCTTCTCGTAGCCCTATTACATGACCTCATTCAAACTCAGTGAGGTGTTGATAATGGCGCTTTTGTTGCCTTAAAGGCATTCTTGACTAACATCAACTCACCATGTCCAGTCTCAAAGGTAAATAACGCTCACGACCGTGTCAGCGTTTATTTAAAGCAAACCTGATTTGCATCCATCCTCATAGGCTAGTGGCGCCACTAGCGCCACTCTTATGCGACTGGGGCGAAATCTGAATAGACATCATCCTTCAGTTGTAAAAGCATGGCTACCAACTTTCGTTTATGTCGCACAACATCTTCTTGGTGTTGCGTTTCTTTTTCTCGAAGAGCAGCCTTGATGAAGTAAAGTACACTACTGGCCATTAAAATTGCTACACCAAAGAGAAATGGAGATGATAAACGGGTATTCATTGGAGAAATATATTATACTAGAAATGACATGTGATTACATTTTCACGCAATTTGGGTGCAATGATCCCGAGAAATCAGTACCCAGAACAACCACCTCTGGCCGAATAACGGCCTCGATACGCCTGGGCATTGAGCCAAACAGAGCTTGGATGGCGTGTACCGTTACAGCTGCCCATGCAGCTTCAACACGATACCACAGTTCATCAAGAGTAGTGACTGGTGTATTGTGACGAGCCAGTTGCTCGGCCACCATTGACCAGACGTTTTCAGTTGGTGAGAGATCTGGAGAATGTGCTGGCCAGAGCAGCAGTCGAACATTTTCTCTATCCAGAAAGGCCCGTACAGGACCTACTATATGCGGTCGTGCATTATCCTGCTGAAATGTAAGGTTTCGCAGGGATCGTATGAAGGATAGAGCCACGGGTCGTAACCCATCTGAAATGTAACGTCCACTGTTCAAAGTGCCGTCAATGCGCACAAGAGGTGACCGAGACGTGTAACCAATGGCACCCCATACCATCACGCCAGGTGATACGCCAGTATGGCGACGACGAACACACGCTTCCAATGTGCGTTCACCGCGATGTCGCCAGACACGGATGCGACCATCATTATGCTGTAAACAGAATCTGGATTCAGCCGAAAAAATGACGTTTTGCCATTCGTGCACCCAGGTTCGTCATTTAGTACACCATCGCAGGCGCTCCAGTCTGTGATGCAGTGTCAAGGGTAACCGCAGCCATGGTCTCCGAGCTGATAGTCCATGCTGCTGCAAACGTCGTCGAGCTGTTGGTGGAGATGGTTGTTGTCTTGCAAACGTCCCCATCTGTTGACTCAGGGATCGAGACGTGGCTGCACGATCCGTTACACCCATGCGGATAAAATGGCTCTGATCACTATGCGACCCAACTTCTGAGGCCATCAGTCGCCTAGAACTTAGAACTAATTAAACCCAACTAACCTAAGGACATCACACACATCCATGCCCGAGGCAGGACTCGAACCCGCAACCGCAGCGGTCTCTCGGCTCCAGACTGCAGCGCCCAGAACCGCACGGCCACTCCGGCCGGCCCCATGCGGATAAGATGCCTGTCGTCTCGACTGCTAGTTATACGAGGCCGTTGGGATCCAGCACGGCGTTCCGTATTACCCTCCTGAACGCACTGATTCCATATTCTGCCAACAGTCATTGGATCTCGACCAACGCGAGCAGAAATGTCGCGATACTATAAAGCGCAATCGCGATAGGCTACAATGCGACCCTTATCTAAGTCGGAAACGTGATGGTACGACCTTCTCCTCCATACACGAGGCATCACAACAACGTTTCACCAGGCAACGCCGGTCAACTGCTGTTTGCGCATGAGAAATCGGTTGGAAATTTTCCTCATGCCAGCACGTTGTAGGTGTCGCCACCGGTGCCAACCTTGTGTGAATGCTCTGAAAAGCTAATCATTTGCATGTCACAGCACCTTCTTACTGTCGGTTAAATTTCGCGTCTTTAGCACGCCATCTTCGTGGTGTAGCAATTTTAATGGGCAGTAGTGTAGGTAAGCACGAGTGCGTACACCTACCTGCAAAAAAAGAAGAAATAATTATGCAGCCTAATTTTTTTGGATTTGATGATTAACACTGAGTATCCGCCGTGCTGTATTCGGGTCCGCTCACCTGCGCGCTACAATATGCCGACCCACGTAGTGGCAGGTGCGGCATACGTGGACGGCCTTTTGTCGAGTCCCAGATGTGGCCGGCCGGGCTAGTTCCGAGGGTCCGGGAGACGTGTCGGCTCGTCAGAATAAAAACCCTGCGGCTGGGACATTCCCGGCGGCGGTGTGTTGGTGCTGGTGCTGGTGCTGGTGGTGGTGGTGGTGACGCGGCAGTCTGGGGACACGCCCACGGCGACACGCACCAGCGGGCAGCGCCCGGCCAAACCGCGGCCCGGCCTCGCGTCCACTGATCGCCGCCACACTGCTTTTTAGTCACGCCTTTCCCTTGCTACTAGAGTCCATCCCTCTCCCGGCAAATATACAGAGGGGTCTAAAAAATTTATCCACTGTTTAAAAGACCATAACTGGCAAACTGACGGAGTTGTCTCATCTTTGGTAGTATAATAGTTTGTAGTTCCGGCAATCGCCACACAAGCGCTGTATTGCGATGTTTTGTTTTTTCAGATGACAGTCGCCAGATAGTCAGTGCTTTGTTCTTAGTCGCACCTAGTTACTCGAGTAAACAAGGCTGGCGCAAGGCTTACATTCGATGAAAGGAAATCAGTTTTGAAGTGGTATTTCAAGTACGAAAACATTAATGAGGTTCAACGGCAATGGCGAAATGAGTATCAAACAGAGCCACCGACACGTTTAACGATTCGTCGCATTCGAGACAAATTTGAAGCCGAAGGCTGTGTTAAAGATGTACGCAAACAACGATCTCGACGACCTGTAACAGCAACAAGTCCAGTTAACTCCCGTCGTGTTCACTGGATCACCACAGAAGTCTGTCAGACAGTGTGCCCGTGAAACTGGGGTGAGTCGCGAATTTTGAAGACAGCAAAGTGGAAGTGCTACATCCCACAATTGCTACACGCAATGAATGAGGACGACCCAGATCGTAGACTGGAGTACTACGAGTGGGTTACTAACATGGTGCGCAACGGTGAAGAGCTTGCAGAGATGATTGTGTAGTCCGATGAGGCACAGTTAGGACTCAATGGTACAGTAAATCGCCACAATTGCATCTACTTGGCCGCTGAAAATCCGAACGTCCCTGTAGACAAAGCCATGAATTTGCCAGGAGTAAATGTGTGGTGTGGGTTGTCTTACCCGGGCTTGATTGGACCATTCTTCTTTGAAGGCACAATTACCGGTCAGGTGTACCTTCTGAAGCTCCAGACATCCATTTTACCTGCTATCCGAGACTTGTATGGAGACAGGAGAGTTTACTTTGAACAAGATGGTGCCCCAGCCCACTACCAAAATCGTGTTAGGGCGTATCTGGACGAAAATGTACCAGGAAGATGGATAGGCCGTAGAGGTGCTGTGGAGTATCCACCGCGTTCCCCAGACCAAGCTCTTCTGGACTTTTACCTGCGGGGAACACTAAAGGACGTCGTATATCGAAAAAAGCCACGGACATTGGATGAACTTCGAGAATCCATCTCACATTCATGTGCAAATAATCCAGCTGAACACGTTGCAGTCAGTAGTAGTTCGTGCTGCAGTTCGGCAGCATCGTTTGTGTGTGGATGTTAATGGTGACAATTTCGAACACGTACAGTGATATCTTTAAGTTGGAATTTAAGCTACACTTGCACCAAGAATGAGACACCTCCGTCAATTAGTCTGCAAGTTATGGACTTTTAAACAGTGGATACATTTTTTTTGGACCCCTCCGTATTCTATGTCTGGCTCTGACAGGCGGATGGACCATTGGCGAGCACCGACAACACTGTGCATCGCAAAACGCTATACGTAATTTATCGTATCTATGAGAAAACAGACAGTCTCTAGCAGGTCACTGTAACATCATGCCATATGTATGAGGCACATCTCAACACAAACAGATTCATAACAAGAACTTTCTATGGAATACACTTTCTATCCACACAGAAACAGGATGTTCGTAATTAGCTCCAGTTTCAAAACACTGTAGAAAGATAACCAACAATGCTCAGAACGACGTCAGGTGTTATTGACTGACAGGGAAACGCATGATACGAAAAAAAGCGGAAATTGGACCGATAGAGGGTGCTGTACGCGTCAGAATATGCACACCACCAGACGCGCGGCACACGGCGGTTTCTCAATTTGCGACCGAGACGCCTAACAAGACTGTCTGCGTGTTGCTGGTAAAGCTCTTTTACTAGAACGGTAGACGTGCGCCAGTAGCCACGCAGAAGTTCCGGACGCTCAATGCTGAACACAAAGGCGATGATCCGATGTCTGCTAAGGGCCTGGACAAAATGATTACAGAATTGAAAAAGACAGGTTCTTTTGAAGTACAATACTACCCATTAAAATTGCTACACCAAGAAGAAATGCAAATGATAAACGGGTATTCATTGGACAAATATATTATACTAGAACTGACACGTGATTACTTTTTCACGAAATTTGGGTGCATAGATCCCGAGAAATCAGTACCCAGAACAACCACCTCTGGCCGTAATAACGGCCTTGATACGCCTGGGCATCGAGTCAAACAGAACTTGGATGGCGTGTACAGGTACAGCTGCCCATGCATCTTCAACACGATACCACAGTTCATCAAGAGTAGTGACTGGCGTGTTGTGATGAACCAGATGCTCGGCCACCATTGACCAAACGTTTTCAGTTGGTGAGAGATCTGTAGAATGTGCTGGCCAGGGCAGCAGTCGAACATTTTCTGTATCCAGAAAGGCCCGTACAGGACCCGCAATATGCGGTCGTGCATTATCCTGCTGAAATGTAGGGTTTCGCAGGGATCGAATGAAGGGTGGAGCCACGGGTCGTAACACATCTGAAATGTGATGTCCACTGTTCAAAGTGCCGTCAATGCGAACAAGAGGTGACTGAGACGTGTAACCAATGGCACCCCATACCATCACGCCGGGTGATACGCCAGTATGGAGATGACGAATACACGCTTCCAATGTGCGTTCACCGCGATGTCGCCAAACACGAATGCGACCATCATGATGCTGTAAACAGAACCTGGATTCATCCGAAAAAATGACGTTTTGCCATTCGTGCACCCAGGTTTGTCGTTGAGTACACCATCGCGGGCGCTCCTGTCCGTGATGCAGCGTCAAGGGTAACCACAGCCATGGTCTCCGGGCTGATAGTCCATGCTGCTCCAAACGTCGTCGAACTGTTCGTGCAGATGGTTGTTGTCTTGCAAACGTTCCCATCTGTTGATTCAGGGATCGAGACGTGGCTGCACGATCCGTTACACCCATGCGAATAAGATGCCTGTCATCTCGAACGCTAGTGATGCGAGGCCGTTGGGATCCAGCACGGCGTTCCGTATTACGTTCCTAAACCCATCGATTCCATATTCTGCTAACAGTCATTGGACCTCGATCAACGGGAGCAGCAATGTCGCGATACGATAAACCGCAATCGCGATAGGCTACAATCCGACCTTTATCAAAGTCGGAAACGTGATGGTATGCATTTCTCTTCCTTACACGAGGCATCACAACGACGTTTCACTTGCAACGTCGGTCAACTGCTGTTTGTGTATGAGAAATCGGTTGGAAACTTTCCTCATGTCAGCACGTTGGAGGTGTCGCCACCGGCGCCAGCTTTGTGTGAATGCTCTGAAAAGCTAATCATTTGCATATCACAGCATCTTCTTCCTGTCGGTTAAATTTCATGTCTGTAGCACGTCATCTTCGTGGTGTAGCAATTTTAATGTCCAGTAGTGTACTCTGGAGCAGAAGGAGGAAAGCAGTTGATCCGATATCTGTCATAGATGTGGCAGCAGCATTGCGGGAGGGGCCGAGCAGTGGTGTGAAAATACGCAGTGTACGGTGAACTGCCCGAACAATGGACATTCCTGAGAGCACGGTGCATAAAATCATACGAAGCATCCTTCATTGTTATCGCCCATGTTGAGCAGTTGCTTCCTGCTGACAAGCAAGCAAGACGGACGTTTGCTCTGGAATTTCTCGTTCGCATGGAAGTGGACAATGAATGACCACGGAACATTCTGTGGACAGACGAAGCCCATTTCAAAGGACAAGTCAGTATGCAGAATTGCATAATAGGGGCGACGGAATATCGACGCGCACATCAACCGGCTGACTGGAATACTCTCTTTCAAATTCTAAAGGTGGCAGGGGTAAAATACAGGGAGCGAAAGGCTATTTACAATTTGTACAGAAACCAGATGGCAGTTATAAGAGTCGAGGGATATTAAAGGGAAGCAGTGGCTTGGAAGGGAGTGAGACAGGGTTGTAGCCTAACCCCGATGTTATTCAATCTGTATATTGAGCAAGCAGTAAAGGAAACAAAAGAAAAATTTGGAGTAGGTATTAAAATCCATGGAGGAGAAATAAAAACTTTAAGGTTCGCCGATGACATTGTAATTCTGTCAGAGACAGCAAAGGACTTGGAAGAGCAGTTGAACGGAATGGACAGTGTCTTGAGCATATAAGATGAACATCAACAAAAGCAAAACGAGGATAGTGGAATGTAGTCGAATTAAATCGGGTGATGCTGAAGGAATTAGACTAGGAAATTAGACACTTAAAGTAGTAAAGGAGTTTTGCTATTTGGGGAGAAAAATAACTGATGATGGTCGAAGTAGAGAGGATATAAAATGCAGACTGCCAATGGCAAGGAAAGCGTTTCTGAAGAAGAGAAATTTGTTAACATCGAGTATTGAATTAAGTGTCAGGAAGGCGTTTCTGAAAGTATTTGTATGAAGTGTAGCCATGTAGGGAAGTGAAACATGGACAATAAATAGTTTGGATAAGAAGACAATAGAAGCTTCCGAAATGTGGTGCTATAGAAGAATGCTGAAGATTAGATGGGTAGAACACATAACTGATGAGGAGGTATTGAATAGAATTGGGGAGAAGAGTTTGTGACACAACTTGACTAGAAGAAGGGATCGGTTGGCAGGACGTGTTCTGAGGCATCAAGGGATCACCAATTTAGTATTGGAGGGCAGCGTGGAGGGTGAAAACCGTAGAGGGAGACCAAGAGATGAATACACTAAGCAGATTCAGAAGGATGTTGGCTGAAGTACGTACTGGGAGATGAAGCAGCTTGCGCAGGATGGAGTAGTATGGATTGCTGCATCAAACCAGTCTCAGGACTGAAGACAACAACAACAATAACATCAACCGGTACCACTTCCTTCTGCACAGGTGAATGTGTGGTGCGGGTTGACGGTATTGTTTATCGTACGGCCGTATTTTTTCGTGAAGATGGGTCTTGCGGGACCGGGACGTGTACCGTCACAGGTAAACGCTACGAGAGTTCTTTAGCGCACCAACGTCGTTCCAGCTCTTCAACAGCGTGAATGTGCTAGTAGGATCAGTTACATGCAAGACGGCGCTCCTCTGCACATTGCACAGCCCGTGAAGCGGCTGCTGCAGAAGCATTTTGGTAATGTTGGAATTAGCAGCCGTCATTTCCACATCACCTGATCCTAATCCGTATGACCTCTGACTTTGGGGTTATGTGAAAGATGCTGTGCTCCATTTACTAACGTAGCTGAATTGAAGGCACGCATCGCCCAACGCATTCTGAACGTGATCCCCTCGACACTCCGATCTGTTGTGGAAATGATGTTTCTCGATTTCAACTTGTAGCAGAAAATGGTGGACAGCATACTGAACATGTCTTGCGCCAGTCTCACGACAACTAGAAACCGATGTCATTGTGCTTTCTACGCGATTTTTGGCCCCAGGTCAATTAAAAACCGATGTAATTTTTCTTTTTGATGCGGTTTTCCCCCTCAGGGCACTTAAAAACCAATTTTTCCCATCCGATGCGGTGCGACATTGCCACAGCGGATGGGCTTACCTAACAAGGAGTGCGACAACGACTGACTGCCTAACTTTTTCTGTCATGCAAAGTACGGATGGTGTACTGTGCACCTCAAAACATAGCCCTCTTACCGCGATTCATCTGTCATTTGTAGCTGATCCCATTTGCGTTAACGCAAATTTTCGTCAAATTTTTTTCCCGTGACGTTTCTCCCTGCGACAATAGTATGAGCTATGGTTCTCTTTCTACGGCGTTTTGAAACTCGATTATTAATAATGGACATCCTGTACACACACACACACACACACACACACACACACACACACACAACAGCTGAACGTCAACGAAAAGTTTTGTGAGGGGTAATCGATAGTGAGGCCACGAAGTTTTCCTTTCCTCCTTTGTTTTAGAATTAATAATCGTAGCTGTAAGAAAAGAAATTAGTGAGTGGCATGAGTCGCTTATGGATAATGTTTAAAATGTATCGAGTAAGGCACATTTTATCTGTATTCTATGCCTAGAAATGCGACATTTTTGTATTGTGGAAAAAAATTTCATTTGCATCAACGTGTAGACATACATGTGACACGCCTAAACATTTCGTATTGCTTTTGTGTGTACACATGGTGAGAAAGCTACACGCAAATGATTTCTGACGTTTTTCTACGTTTTCTTTTAAGCAGATGAATCAAAAGAGCTGTAAATAGACATAAAAAGGGACATAATTGCCATCTACAAACAAACCCTAATTCTTTTGCAATTAATATTTGCATGATTTGTTTTTCAGTTACTCTATGAATTTCATTGGCAGCCACATTAATGTATTTAGGAGGAACAGGAAAAGCTTAAAACCATAAATGCATGCAGAAGTCGATACCTTTGCAATTATACGTGAGACTTTCTTATCACGAAATCTCGCTGAAAGACATACACGTATTGTCTACTCATTTCCTTAGAACAAGAGCAAACAAAAACATTTCCTCTTACGAAGGAAGTAACGTGGTCATACCATTGTTTTTACCTTGAGACATTACAGGTTGGCAGCCTTGCCGTGTACGCTTCGCGCAGCAAGTATCAAAAATATTTTTGTAACTTTGCAACGTAGTTCTCGCAAAACAATGTTTCTTTTGTGAGTTGTATTTACATGAAACAGCTAGATTTCAAATATTTATAGTAATAAATATTCGTTTGATACTTTCTCGCAGTTACATATAGTGATACGTCCCTCGCTTACTACGTTATTCCCGTTGACCGCTTGTGGACGTACCGTCTTCGCGCCTAGCCGATATGCTGCAGCGGAGAATAATCATACTATACAATGTTTATTTCTAGTTGGTAGTGCGAAGACTGCACGCATTGTACACTGAAAGGAACGTAACCCTGCCTTCATTTTAAGCATGAATGTACTTCCATGAACGTATCATGTGCTGCATGTAAACAAGTTGTAATTGGGTTGGGATGTAGCGTGTACTGCACTCACTTAGCGTGAGAATCTAAGAAGGAGACAGGCAAGCAATCAGTGAGAAAGAAGTAGTATTAATCTTGGGTCGATGACAGAGGAGGATAAAGTCCTAGCACAGGGCTTCCCAACGTGTGGTCCGCGGACCCCGTAGGGGTCCGCCAGCTCTTTCTAGGGGATCCGCGGCCACCCTTCGCCAAATCGTGTAAATTAATGAGGAAAATTATTGAATAAAAATGTGAAAATCAAATTCGTCACTTTTTTTTCGTACTTTAACTTCAGGTCGTATTCCCAAGCAGCCTTTGCGGTTCCTAAGTGAGAAGGCATACACAGTTTAGTGCCGGAGGATGCGGCTTCTCTGATCGACTGTTTCGCAACACGGGGGTCGTTTATGCGCCGGCTCACGGCGGTAGATGCGCTGAAACCTTTTACGCATGCGCGGAGCGAGCTTTGTCGACCAATCACAGCGCTCGCTGGTACGTATGCGGCCCCAGGCATCATTAAATGTTAATCTTGCTTTTTCAGTGCACTACCTATTTCATGAGTCAATTTTTGACCTTCAAGTTTTTTTCATTCATCTGTAAACCAAAGACTATTGGTACTTCGGGGGGCGGGGAGGGAGTTGGAGAGAGGGTCATGGGGAACATGGAACTTGCATTAAGAAGCTTTCATTTCCAATGGGTTTCGCTCTGATATTTGAAGTTACTGTGCTCTTGACTGACTAGGGGTCCGCCATGAATTTTTGACTGAAGAAGGGGTCCACCAGCTGAAAAGGTTGGGAAGCATTGCCCTAGCAAATTTCTGTTCTGAAAACAATTATCATAGCTTGCAGTCAAGTCTAAAATTTGTCATGTTTATTCACACATTTAGGCAGTCATTCACTTTACGAGATTCCGCTGGACACGGGTAGTAATGCATTACACCGGACGCAAATGCATTACTGTCTAGCATAGTACGGACGTAGTTCTGTATCCCGCAGGGCCATAAAGATTAGGGAAAGGGGAAGGGCGACAGTGTCACACCAGGGGAGTGGCCGCGAACGGCGGGGTGCTCCGCATTGTTATTCAGATGCCGGTGTCGCTTTGAGGGTGCTGCGAGCGGGGGGAGAGCTTAGGATGGAGCAGATGGACGAAATATGGCTCACCTTACGCTACACAATGTTGCCGACGCCCAAGAGGAATTCCAGCAATAGCATATAGAGAGAAAAGACAAATCTGATGTTTGATGAGAGCCAATCAAACTGTGGTTAACTATGTAAATGAGAAAGAGAGAATACTAGCACTTGATTTAGAACACCTTATGATGTACCAGCGAATACTGATCTTTAAGTTCATTCAAACGCAGTTTCAAGAACGCGTATATTAAGCTCCTGTGCTGGGTGATAAGTTCAGTGTTACCGCCTCTTGTGGAAAAGACAGTCGGGGAGTCACACGTCTCATCAGCAACGAATTCTTGGAGAAACTGTGTGTGAACAAGCTAGTGGTAGATTAGCCAGGAAATAGCCTACCACATTACGAAAAGCAGTTTAAAAAAAAAAAAAACTGACTTGTGTCAAGGGTAAATCGTAACCAGAAACACGTCTGCAACAGTTAGGGTTGGTCTGTTTGACTTCATGTGAAGTAACTTTTAACCTCAAATTGGAGGAGACGCCATTTGGACATCTGGAAGCTTCGGCTGAAAGATCTTGAAAATTGTTAACAGATTTTCTGTTATTCGACATCGACTGTAGCGGCATGTGAAACATATTGTAAGAATATTATTGAAACTTGCTGACAGATTAAAACTGTGTGCCCGACCGAGACTTGAACTCGGGACCTTTGCCTTTCAGAGGCAAGTGCTCTACCATCTGAGCTACCCAAGCACGACTTACGATCCGTCCTCACATCTTCACTTCTGCCAGTACCTCGTCTCCTACCTTCCAGATTTCACATAAGCTCTTCTGCGAACCTTGCAGAACTAGCCCTCCTGAAAGACAGGCTAAGCCATGTCTCTGCAATATCCTTTCTTCCAGGAGTGCTAGTTCTGCAAGGTTCGCAGAAGAGCTTCTGTGACGTTTGGGAGGCATGAGACAAAGTATTCGCAGAATTGAAGCTGTGAGGACGGGTCGTCAGTCGTGCTTGGGTAGCTCAGACGGTACAGCACTTGCCCGCGAAAGGCAAAGGTCCCGAGTTCGAGTCTCGGTCCGGCACACAGTTTTAATCTTTGAGGAAGTTTCATATCAGCGCACACTCCGCTGCAGAGTGCAAATCTCATTCAACAATATTATTAACTTGGTCAACGGTATGTCACGAAAATATGTTCAGTGGAAAGGTTAATCAGTGTGGTGAAAATAGCGTCCGACGGCTGATTATTTTCATGGTGTAGATGGGTGGAGTATTGCCATGGCCATTTACTTACAGAGTTGTTAATCGTGTGACTACGTAAATCCGCAACACGAAAAAAAAAACTATGGAACGTGTCAATTACCAAAAAGTCTGTCTGCAGTTTTCGTTAGCAGAAGATCGTAAAAACGTTACGTAATCATTGCGCCTTCCAGCATGTTGGCAGAAGTTTTTAGAAGAGCTATGCGAACGCGTATTACATTTCTCAAGTTTGAGGATGTTAGTTGTTTGACGCATAAGCAACGACAGCTTTCAAAGTAAATGGGGCAGTCTTAATACAGCGCAAGTTACAACGCAACCATGACCTTCCAATTGAAAACTATTCGTCGGATTTCGCAGCGCGACTCTCGGCGGCAAAACAGATAAATGAGGAACAGCAGTGACACAAGAGTTGTGTAACTCACATTTTCAATAAATTAAGGTTACTTTTGCCTGCATGAAACATACATCTTGTATCTGCTTCCTAAAAATCATTCTTTACTACAAAACAAGATATTTTGATGTATTTTTAGTCTACACTGACAGCTGCTGAAGCTTTTCATCTCTACTTGATATAATAAGTCTTCAAAAAAATGGTTCAAATGGCTCTGAGCACTATGGGACTCAACTGCTGTGGTCATAAGTCCCCTAGAACTTAGAACTACAAACCTAACTAACCTAAGGACAGCACACAACACCCAGCCATCACGAGGCAGAGAAAATCCCTGACCTCGCCGGGAATCGAACCCGGGAACCCGGGCGTGGGAAGCGAGAACGCTACCGCACGGCCACGAGATGCGGGCAAGTCTTCTTTAATGCTTCCATTACATAAGTTACTTAATAACTTCAGGATGCCTTAACCTCTATCCAATTAACGTGTCCCGTCTTCTGCTACGTTATTCCAAACTGTTCTTTCTTCGCCTCTTTCTTCTAGTGGACTTTCATTATGTGCTACATCTGTTCACTTTAATTTTAACATTCTTCAGCAGCCACTATGTTTCAGATGTTTACAGCATCGTTGTCTCCAGTAAAAAAATTGTTGTTTTCAGTCCTTTATTACCACCGGATTTCAATTAAGATCTGTTTGCCTTCCTTCGGCCATCTTGCCTGATGTCGATTCCAAATAACATAATTTTTCCCGTTTTAACAGTTCGATGTTTAGAGAGTTTCCGTTTCTGCTACTATTCGTAACTTTCGTCTGTTTTTTTTTTTTTATCTGAACACCTGGTAGGCAGCTCGTCCGTATGATTCTACATTTCTTGTGGAAAATTCGCACATTTGTGTAAGTTGCCTGAAATGGACGACGATAGCGTAAGCACTTCACCAGTACCTACTTGACAAAATGCACAAAGACAACTTTCAGTGAAGCTTCGGTACATTTTATTGCTTTCATATAAGGCTTACATCTTAAATAACAAGGCTGCATGGATCTGGAAGGTATCAAGGGCCGCGAGGGATTAGCCGAGCGGTCTCAGGCGCTGCAGTCATGGAATGTACGACTGGTCCCGGCGGAGGTTCTAGTCCTCCCTCGCCGGCCGCGGTGGTCTAGCGGTTCTAGGCGCTCAGTGGAGCCGCGCGACTGCTACGGTCGCAGGTTCGAATCCTGCCTCGGGCATGGATGCGTGTGATGTCCTTAGGTTAGTTAGGTTTAAGTAGTTCTAAGTTCTAGGGGACTGATGACCACAGATGTTAAGTCCCATAGTGCTCAGAGCCATTTGAACTAGTCCTCCCTCGGGCATGGCTGTGTGTGTTTGTCCTTAGGATAATTTAGGTTTAAGTAGTGTGTAAGCTTAGGGACTGATGACCTTAGCAGTTAAGTCCCATAAGATTTCACACACATTTGAACATTTTTTTTTTTGTATCAAGACGCCGAACAAAGATAGATGCTCACTGCATGTGACGGAACGGAACGTCAAAACATTCCACAATGCATTTCAAAATGGAGGCTTTCCCACAGAACCTCAACGAAGCCGACCGTCAATGTCACCGATTTATGGGAAGGAAGTTTTAACGTTGTTGTTTGAGTGGGAGAGCGGTATCGTTTGCTAACACTGCAAGTTAATCGTTTCCTCGCCGCGCACTCTCATGTTACAATGGTGGGTTTTGCGCTTCTGTCTTCTTAATCTTTTATTTTATTGTTTGCTTCTACCGGTCACATTTTGCGGCGGTTCCCTGAGAACATGAATATTTTTCATATTAATTTCCTTGCACAAGAAGAGGGCGAATATGTGAAAGCGAAAACTGATTTAGCGCTCACAATGTATGGACAAAGAAAAAGACAAAAAGCTACACTGTCCACAAATAAGAACAGTAATTGTTGAAAAAGTTTTCCTTTTTTTGCTGTGAAAAAACAACTCTATTAAAGGTGAGAAACCATTTTTAACATTGTATGGTACCTAAGGAAGAAGAAAATAATGGATAAGGTAAAAAGGCTCTGTGCAGTGTCTTGTAAATATTCTTTGATGTGTTTGTGTGTGTATACAATGTCTAACAGATATAACTGCGATATTTGTACTGGTGACTGAGGATGGTGTACTGAACAACATTACACCAGTATTTACGTCATTTATAGACTAATCATTATAGCTGTTACAAGGCGTAAGTTTTTAGGCTGAGTAGTACCTCCAAGTAAATGTGGCAAGAGCAAGCCATAATGCTTATTTTTGCCTGGTTAGCTGATTACGTTTTGAAGTATGGATGCGTAGACGCAAAATGGTTAGTCTATAGTGACAGGTGTAGGTCACTTGGTGGTACAGTTATGACCGTGCAGAAAACATCAGATAGTACATCATGTAACGTGTCTGCCAGAAGACTGTTCGACGAAGAGAAGAAACAACCGGCATACTGATGTGTGTTCATATTAAGGCACCACATATAAAAATATCTGCACCTATACCAGTTACACCCTGCGTTTTCCCGAGAAAACAAATTTTGATGTTCGAGAGGCTTCCCTCATTCGCATGGGAACTGAACATTTCGGGAGACCGCGATGCAATAAGAGAAGAGACGTGTTCTCATAGGCTCGTGTTCCGTGCTTTAATTAATGAGTGGATGCCGCCCACTTTCTTACAATGGAAACAGATTATGAAACAGGCAACCGGTTTAAACTCTCGCACATTTTTCCGCAAGAGCAACTTCGTGGGAATCACACACTAAGTAGAATAACTTCGAGTGTCATGAGAAAAAAGGTTGTCCTTCGAGTTTTTCTTTCGTTTGTTCTCACAACCTCACAAGAAAACGCTGTTCTTTGCAGTTATTGGTGTTGCTGATCAACAGTCATACACAAATTTTTAAATGAACACACCAGCATTTGACGGTATTGTTGTTTATTTAATTACGATCTAGGTTTCGGCCTTTTATACCAATTTCAATGGTACACTTTGTCATTAATTTCCTGCAGTCTATGTTAATGACATAAACTCAATCACTTGCAAATGGCATAAAAGGCCGATACCTACGTCGTAATTAAATAAACAACAATACAGTCAAATGTCTGTGTGTTTATTTAAAAAAGCTGTTCTTTGCATCTGTCCTGTGCGTAACGTTTCACTATTGTCAACCATCAAACATACTTACAAAATATCCAGTTAATGTGACCTCAGAGAGACAGTGTGTTTCGTGAGAAAAAGAATATCCATAACATGCAGGACCACCCTCTGCTGGAATATATTACGTATATTCTATACGTATCGGGCTGTGATTGGATGCATAACATTAGAAAAATTTCAGTTATGTAAGAAAGTGAAGATAAGCGTCACCATACTTGTTCCTCGCTTCATGACATCGAACAGTCTCGTTGGCATGCCTCCTGTCAGTGTCATGTTTGTCGGGATACTTACAAGGACAATGAATCTACACTGACGGAAAAAAATCTCAGCACCAAGAAGGAATTGTGTGACATAAACGAAAGTTGACAGGCGTGTTTCTACATCTGGAAGATGATTGTCTATCCAAATTTCGCGCCAGTCGCATAAGAGTGACGCTAGTGGCGACACTATGAGGATGCAAATAAGATTTTCTTTACATAACCACTGTAACGGTCGGGAGCATTAATTCCCTTTGAGATTGGACGTGGTAAATTGATGTTAGTCAAGAATGCCTTCAAGTCGACAAAAACGTCATTATCAGCAACTCACTGATTTTGAACGAGGTCATGGAATAGTGATGCGAGAAGCTGGATGTTCCTTCTGCGATACTGCAGAAAGACTTGACAGGAATGTATCCATTGTACACGATTGCTGGCAGCGGTGGTCACGAGAATGCATAATCGCAAGAAGACCGGGCTCCAGACCCTCGTGGTCAGTATATATTTGACGCAACGTACAGCTTCTCCAGCAGCAGTTTGATCGGTAGTTGGCACCACAGTGACACACAGAACTGTTACAAACCGGTTAGAGTGCATTACACTGACCCCAAACTGCCGCCATTGCCATTTCAGTGTTGTCAAGCGAGAGCTCTTCGGAGGGCAGGGTGGAGGTCTGTTGCGTTTTCTGATGAAGGCTGGTTCTGCCTCGGTGCCAGTGATGGTCGTATGTTGGTTAGAAGGAGGTCAGTTGAGGGCCTGCAACCAGCATGTCTGCGTGCTAAACACCCTGGACCCCTACACCTGGAGTCATGGACCTGGGTGCGATTTCGAATGACAACAGTTGTGGCTAGTTGCTGTCCTAACACCATCAACATTTGTCTTCAAACAACAGCCACGGTCTCCATCATGTCATCATATGACAAAATTGCAGTAGTGGTTATCCCACGCACCGTGACTGCAAGTTTATACGTCACTCTGGTGATTCTAACTACTATGCTGCCATTCGAGAACAGCGTTTCAGGGTGTGTTCTCTAAAAGGAAACGCTCACCCGCTTTTGTAACCCAACATGCTCTACAGAGTGTCGATATGTTGCCTTGGCCTTCTGCCGGCCGCGGTCGTCTAGCGGTTCTAGGCGCTCAGACCGGAGCCGGGCGACTGCTACGGTCGCAGGTTCGAATCCTGCCTCGGGCATGGATGTGTGTGATGTCCTTAGGTTAGTTAGGTTTAAGTAGTTCTAAGTTCTAGGGGACTGATGACCATAGATGTTAAGTCCCATAGTGCTCAGAGCCATTTGAGCCAACCTTGGCCTTCTCGATCACCAGATATGTCTCCAATTGCGCACACATGGGACATCATAGGATGACAACTCCAGCATCTGACCGACCTTATGCAACAGGCATGGAACTCCAGCCCACAAACTTGTACATCCGGCACCTGTACAACCCAATGCATTCACGTTGAAACGTCCCCTTAGAAAAATTATGAATTACTGTGCTGGTAAACTTCTACGTTATTTGATACAAAGACAGCTGAGTAAAACTCAACATACTCAGACAGTTCTCTCTTTACTTATTCTGATCATCACTAAACTAACACACAATATTTTTATAACGCAATGCAGTCTGACTTTCAATAATCCCTACAAAAGAATGGCCCTGACTAACAATAACCTATACCTTTCATGAATCACTTACCTCACAAAAATCTTCGTTACTAGAACTACTGCAATACAGCGAGCGCCAATACTGCCAGCTAAATAAAAGATTCTAACTACTGAAGGCACTAACTACTGATAGGCATAGTTAGCAAATGAAAGATTTTGATAGAGAACAAACAATGTATTTACCTTATTAATGTTCAAAAGTCATCATATATATATATATATATATGATTCCAGTCTTACAAATTTCCTCTTTCTGACGGACACACGTCCAGATCGTCCGGTGTCAATACTCTGGCATCTCTGTCCCCACATCCACCACTGCTGGCGGCTCACCTCCAACTGCGCCACGCTACGCGCTGTTCACATCCAACTACCCAACACTACACAAGCGAATATTCCAACAATGAGTCCAACCAGCCACAGACTGCTGACAGCACAGTCAGTGATTTTCATACAGACCAACATAGCATACTAACATAAAACATAACATACATAAAACATAACAGATAATAATTGTCTGAAAAAAAAATTAAACTTTTCAGTCGAGGGAAGACATGAACCAAGGACCTCTCTTTCCGCAGCTTCTCACGCTAACCACGGGACCACGGCGCTCCTGAGCTTACACTCTCCTTGATGTTGCGTATGGACTACTCAGCTTCTATATTTTGCTTATTTTTTTCATAGTTCCACACAACTTCTTCCTGTTTTCTCGATTGATCCGTGTTCAAGACCTATCCGCCAACTTATAACTAAATCTGAGAGGGGTGTGATGGGGAGGTTCCCTTGTGAGCACTATGGGACTTAACATCTGAGGTCATCAGTCCCCTAGAACTTAGAACTACTTAAACCTAACTAACTCAAGGACATCACACACATCCATGCCCGAGGCAGGATTCGAACCTGCGACCGTAGCGGTCCCGCGGTTCCAGACTGAAGCGCCTAGACCCGCTCGGTCACACCGGTCGGCTATGACAATACTGACCTACCAGATGTACACGAGCGATTTATCATCACATGCTCGCAGCGTCATTTCAAAGCAGCACAAGTGAAACAACGGAACAACGCTCATCCCATCAGTAGAGCTACGAGCTCACAGAGCAGATGCGGCAAATGTATATGATGGCCGGTTGCCGCTGCAACACTGCTGGGAGAATTGGGCAGTGCGCTCACTTTCACAACCCTAGCAACAGCTGCCATCAACATAACACGCACGGAGGGGGGGATGTATAATTTTTTACCAAAGAGATGAAGAAATACACTGAAATGTGGCCTACACTATGAAGAGTTCAAAATAGTTATATACGCCTTCTGCTCAAAAACAGAAGAAATAATAGTAAATCAAGGCACAAGACACTCTTTAACATCTATATTTAGGATCTCTTAACAAAATCATGGGATACTTCCTACTATTGTGTTCGACCACCTTTTGCCGGGATACTTCCTACTATTGTGTTCGACCACCTTTTGCCCGGAATAGTGCAGCAACTCGACGTGGCATGGGCTCAAGTCGCTGGAAGTCCGCTGTAGAAATATTGAGCCATGCTGCCCCTATAGCCGTCCACAGTTGCGAAAGTATTGCAGGTGCAGGATGTTGTGCACGAACTAACGTTTAATTATCCGGCAGGTGTGGCCGAGTGGTTCTAGGCGCTACAGTCTGGAACCGCGCGACCGCTACGGTCGCAGTTTACAATCCTGCATCGGGCATGGATGTGTGTGATGTCCTTAGGTTAGTTAGGTGTAAGTAGTTCTAAGTTCTAGGGGACTGATGACCGCAGATGTTAAGTCCCATAGTGCTCAGAGCCATTTGAACCATATGTCCCACAAATGTCCGGTGGGATTCATGTCTGGCCATGGGGATGGGCAAATCATTCGCTCGAACTATTCAGAATGTTTTTCAAACCAATCATGAGCAGTTGTGGCTCGGTGGCAGGACGTCGTTGTTTGGGAACATGAAGTCCATGAAAGGTTGCAAATGGTCTCCAGTGTATACACAGCCACCACCATACTGGAGCCATCACCAGCTTGCACGGTGCTTTCTTGACAACTTGGGTCCATGGCTCTGTGGGAACCGCGCCACAGTCTAACCCTACCATCTGCTCTTACCAACTGAAATTCGGACTCACGTGACCAGCCTATCGTTTTCCAGTCGTCTAGGGTCCAGCCGATATGGTCACGTTGCAGGCGATGTCGTGGTGTTAGCAAAGGGACTCGCGTCGGTCGTCTGGTACCACACGCCAGATTTCGTCGCACAGTTCCAATGGATAGGTTCGTCGTACATTCCACATTGGTTTCTGCGGTTATATCACGTAGTGTTACATGTCTGTTAGCACTGACAACTCTACGCAAACGCCACTGCCCTCGACCGTTAAGCGAAGGCCGTCTAACAATATCACCATTTACAAAGTAGGTTAGAAATCAGATTAATAATGTTGCTCACGCAGCATATGTTCGCTTTATCGGGCAACAAGAAAGTTATTGACTGTGGATGGTATCGTCAGAATGGAAATAATGAAGTCACTGTAAACAAGTCATTAATTTTGGCACTTATCTTGAATGGATTCCCAGGTAGATTTCGCCGAAGTTGTTATGGCTCATCTTGTTGATTCTAGGTTGATTCCACTTTGACTGCTAGAAGGTCCAGATCTGCATTTTAGCAATATTTGAAGACCTAACAAATGCGTTTTTCAGGAAATTCTTAATGATCAAACAATCCCAGATCAGAACAATGGTATGGTAGAAATAATTTTTGACTTGGTGTTCACGATCCACATTTTTATTAAACTTCTTGTAAATTCACATGTACTTCTTCTTAATTGTCACATCATCAAGAAAACAGTTTTGTATCAATCTTCATATATTTAATTTCCACTTTAACCAAACACAAGACTTGACTGTTCTTTTACAAAGCGAAATAACAACTTCTGCAAAGTGAAACAAAGTCTGCTCTGTGTGCATTCGCGCCAAAACGGGTACTAGTAAATCAAAGATTATGACAATCTCACAGAAATGAATACACACTGGAACCATATCACTGTAATATATCGATACATCGGAGTACCTATACATTAATAAAACCAAATGTGAATATTGTCCCAAAAATATGTGTGTTACTTCGCAGAAAAGTAGTACGATATTACTGGTATCGAGAACTGGGGATAGAGTGCCGTAATGGTCACGTAAATAAAGAACCATTACAGCCGTCGGTCACTGCGTTGTGCGTAATGAGAGGTACTTTCTGAAATTCAGTATTCTCGGCACACTTTTGAAGCTGTGGATCTCGGAATATTGAATTCTCTAACGATTTCCGAAACTGACTGTCCCATGCGTCTATCTCTAACCACCACTCCACGTTCATAGTTCGTTAATTCCCGTGGTTCAGCCATAATCACCTCGGAAACCTTTTCACACGAATCACTTGGACACAAGTGATTGCTCCGCCAATGCACTGCCATATTATAGCTAGTGCTTGCGATACTACCGCCATCTGTAGATGCGCTTATCGCTATCTCATGACTCACAAGGGGAGGCCACGACGTTTAGAACGCGGATTTACTGCAAACTTCGTACACGTAGTACTCCATTAGGACAATAAAAGTGTAAGCTACAGCAGTAGCGCGTACTTCTCAAGCGTTATTGAGTCTGGAACCGCGTGACCGCTACGGTTGCAGGTTCGAATCCTGCCTCGGGCATGGATGTGTGTGATGTCCTTAGGTTAGTTAGGTTTAAGTAGCTCTAAGTTCTAGAGGACTGATGACCACAGATGTTGAGTCCCATAGTGCTGCTCAGAGCCATTTGAACCATCGGACGTCCGCCACGAACAAATTCAGCGAACAATATAGAACAAAATGAGATAAAAAAAAAGAAAAAAGTGGTTAGAGTCCAAGCCCCATAAAAGCTGGGTCGCTGGATCGAGTGACGCTCGTCGTTTTTTTTTTTTTTTTTTTTTTTTTTTAATTTCTAACAATGTCATTTTCTTTGCTATTTATATTACAGTTGTTGTAATGGGAAAATACGTGTAATTGGATGAGCTTTTATTAAATTTACAAAGTTATTTTGGTAGTCTACAAATATTTATTATCACAAATAATGTAATATTCATAACTACCGACTAGTAAACGGCCAAACGCATAAAGTGATACTGAAAATGTATGCTTGTCCGTGATTTGAGAAATCCCTTATACCTGGAAGGAGCCCGAAACGACTTGTTACCTCCAAGTTTTGACCGACACAGACGGCTTTCGAAAGATGTACAATTAATCGTCGCTTTCGACATTACGATTACTAGTTGCGGGATGGTATTTTTCGTAAAAACATGAAAAACAGAGTTAAACGGCACCAGCTGCATTGAATAAATGCTATGTTTCCGCACACGCAAGGTGTTTTGAGGTTTTCCGTGGAAAAACAAACCTCGTTAACCTTTTCAAAAACCTCTCTTTCAGCCGATAATTTGGAAGCAAACCATGCATAACGCAGCATTTCCTTAAATATCGGCGCTGATCATTGGTCATGTAGTATCGAGTGTATTTTAATAGCGTCTTCACGAGAAGCAATTTCTCGCTCTATTTAGATTAAATACAAACAATTTTGAAGACACGGACAATCTTATGTTTTCAGTATAACTTTGTGCGTTTGGTCGTTTACTAGTCGTTACGTATGAATATTACATTATTTATGATGATAAAAATTTGTAGACTGCCAATTAACATTGTAAATTTAATAAAAGCTCATCCGATTACACGTACTTTTCCCATTACATCAATTGTAATATAAATAGTAAAGAAAATGACTGTGTTGGAAATTTAGCGACCCAGCTTTTAAGGGACTTCAACGCAATTTTTTTTTTTTTTTTTTTTTTTCTCATTTTGTTCGTTGTATCTGCTCGGGGCGGACGTCGTAAGACATCCGTTTTAAGTTTGTTGTTGATCCATTAACTTCAGTTTTTTTTATTACAGAGGGCAGCTAACCCTCTGACCGAAGATGCTGAGCTACCGTGCCGGCATCACTCGGCTGCTGGTGCTTCCTCGTAAAAATGACCAGGCACAGGTGTATATATTTGACGACATTGGACGGTCGAAATTATCTTGCGATTTTCTCAATAGCGCTTCAGAAGTACACGCTATTGCTTACACATTTTGTTGTTCTAATGGAGTACTACCAGTGTACGAAGTTTGCAGTAAAGCCGCGCTCCAAACGTCGTGGCCTTCCCTTGTCAGTGTATATTAAACCGTCTGGCACAACTGCTACAAATGACATCTGAAGGGATACGCAGCTACGAGCAGGGAGCTGTGTTTCTGGGAGACGTGCGCGAGAGCGCAACAACCCTGTCGTGACGCAAGAGCGGACAGCTGCTGCCGCGTTTTGCACGCGATGACCGTGTCATTATTCCGGCAGAAGAAGCTGCTGTTTGCCGAGGATTTGGTCTTTTTGGGCGGCGCTCGTCCTTTGTCCGCAGCTGCGGTCCTTTCTCCGGGCCCCGTGCGTGCCAGCTGCGTCCCTTTGTGGCCGGCTTTCGCGTGGCTTGGCGTGGCGTGGCTGGGGCCTCAGACAATCCGGCGCGGAGCGGCCGCGGGCCCATTCAGGCCGTGGGCCGCTGAATGCGGCCGCGTGCCGTCTCCTTCAGCTGTCATTACGACTCGGACAAAGTGTCACCGAGGCGTTCGCGACGCGCTGTCGTTGCTTTTGCCGGCTAAAGTGGTGAATGTGGCACGCACGTGGATACGTGTGTGTCGTGTATACAGAGCGCCCCAAACCTTTAAGGTCAATATACAGGGTGGCGCACGAAATGTGTTACCATTTTGTGTTTGAATATAAACTTTATTGTCAATACAATCTGAAAGGAACATATACTACAATGGAGTGCCGTCCATGGAGATTTGTTCTAACTCAGCACATGCTCAATATGTCCACCATTTCGTTTCCTAACTTCCTTCAAACGAACACTGAAGTTAGTGATTACCCTACGCCACATGTCTTCCGTAATTTCACTGCAAGCTTGAAGAATAAGTCTTCTGAGGTTCATTAAATCACGTGGACGTTTCGGGAAAATTTTTTTCCTTTAGGTACCCCCAAAGAAAAAAGTCACTTGGATTGAGGTCTGGACTATTGGGGGGGGGGGGGGGGGGCAATTTTGTCCGTCATTGAAGCGACCTGGAAACCTGAGTGAAATGATCCGCATGTCGAAATGCTCGTGTAAAAACTCCAACACAGTGTTTGCAGGATGTAGCCCTGCTGCATCTTGCATGAACCACTGCGTGTTGAAGGGCAAGGCAGTAGCAAGAAGCCGTGGAATGAAGCTGCTGCGAAGCATTCTCAAATAGCGCTCGCTGTTCACAGTTTCTTCAAAGAAAAAGGGTCCAATAAGTCTGTGACTGGAAATTGCCGCCCACTCTGTAATCCTCAGATGGCCGAGCGGTTCTAGGTGCTACAGCCTGGAACCGCGCAACAGCTACGGTCGCAGGTTCGAATCCTGCCTCGGGCATGGATGTGTGTGATGTCCTTAGGTTAGTTAGGTTTAAGTAGTTCTAAGTTCTAGGGGACTGATGACCTCAGACGTTAAGTCCCATAGTGCTCAGAGCCATTTTTTTGTAATCCTCGGAGCATAATGTTGTCGTTCATGAAGCACTTGTGTGTTTTCAGTGGCCCAAAAGCGTACATTTTGTTTGTTAACCACACCGTCTAAAATCTAAATGAAAATGCGCCTCGTCTGAAAACCAAACGTTGTTGAGAGTTTCTTCCCTATCCTCCGCCCACTGAGCAAACAGTAGTCTCTGCTGCTTGTGTTCCTCAGTGAGCTTCTCTGCACAGGTCATCTTGTATGGGTACATATGGAGGTCACTTTTAAGAATGCGTTGAACGGAGCGTCTGGATATTCCCAGTTGCACTGCTGCCTTTCTACACGATTTCCCCGGGACTTCTCTGTACAGCAACTCGTACCGCTTCAGTATTCTCCGGCGAACAAACAGGCTTAGGCCGAGGTCGCTTCGCTTCCAATACTGTTCCTTCCTGTACAAATTTATCGTACAACCTGTAGATGGTCTTCTTGCAAGGGACCCATCGTGTGTTACACTGTTGTCGAAAACGCCTCTGAGTCACAACAAGGCTTTTCGTTTCATGAAACAGTAACACAATTGCCGATTGTTGCTGTGTTGTCAGTCTTCCATTGTCGGCCATTGCTGCTTACTAGTCTCCTAGCGGCAGTATCGTGAATTACACACATTTCGTAACTCATTTGTTTTTCCAAGCTCTGCTGGTACTGCTGTAGAGATCACAGCGGGATATCTAAAGTGCATCGTAAATTGTGAAAGAAACAATTGGTAAAACATTTCGTGCGCCACCCTGTAATACAGACGGTAGAGCAATGTAAATAGAGTATTTTGAGGTCGGAGGTGAATGTTTCACGCGAACTGATGCCTTGAACAATCAATGCATCTCTAGGTAAATTCTTACGTTTCGCATTAAAGAACTATCTGACGCATTACGCATTGAAATTGGTGGGTGTTACAATAGAAAACAGTACACAATCGACTATGTTGATAGAGCAACAGGCTACACTGCTCAAGAACTGGATTTGGTGCAGGCAGGAACCCTTCCCTCACGGTAAAACAGAGCTGTGTATTCTGATGAAATCAGCGATGAAATTATAACTCTTCATACGATTATTTGATTATTATCTGTGTTCTTTCAGATTACATTGTGTTTAAAAAACGCGAAACGCGTACAGCGGTCTTCCTCCTTCTTCTTGCTGGAGGCTCGCTACTCAGTCATGTGTTAAACGAGCCCTGTATTTTAGCGTCAAATAATAATTAATTTTACCTTAAATATGTTTGTATTTAGTAATACTGAGTCTATTCGTGTTCTTTTCTAATGATTCATTTCTCTGTATATTTTTCAGCCTTTCCAATTCGTTGGAAGTGATCGGTTTGGTGACGCAACGATCGTCCGCCGTAAACCCGCTATCGTGTATACATTTCCCGAAATCAGTGATTTCAGTCCGCCAGAGCAGTTCGACGTAACTCTCAAAAATTCTCGATGAAGTTGACTTTGTCGTTTTCCGAATCTCTTTGACATCCTTGTTCCGGCATAACGACAAGCGCCGGTACGACGCTGAATAACGGAGCAGCAGAGAGGGCTGTGAGACGACGCCAGCCAACAGTACGCTCTCTAGGACGACACCAAAACACGAGCGGCATCTATACGAAGAGACTATAAGCGCCGCTCCGCCTAGCGGCGGGGAATGTAAGACGAGCGAGCCATCATACCTACGATACAGCAGTGACTTATGAACTGGATTGTTTTGCTTGCATTGAAATTGTATACACCAAGGACATTGATTATTTGCGTGTCGAAAATTGCTTGCGACACATCTTTGTTAATATGCAAAGTTAAGTATTGGTTCAAATGGCTCTGAGCACTATGGGACTTAACATCGGAAGTCATCAGTCCCCTAGAACTTAGAACTACTTAAACCTACCTAACCTAAGGACATCACAAACATCCATGCCCGAGGCAGGATTCGATCCTCCGACCGTAGTAGCGGTCGCGCGGTTTCCAGACGGAAGCACCTAAAACCGCTCGGCTACAGCGGACGGCTGAGAGCTGCATCAAACTGGTCTTCAGACAGAATACCAAGCTGTCTATAACAAAATATAACATAGTTCCTGCGGTCATTCTAAAATATTCTTTAAATATTAGTGTGTGATCTATAATAAACACTGAGGTGCAAAAGTAATGGAACAGCGATGTGCACATATACAGATGGCGGTATTGTCGCGTACACAAGGTACAAAAGGGTAGTGCATTGACAGATCTGTCATTTCTAATCAGATGATTTATGTGAAAAGGTTTTCGATGTGATTATGGTCACACGATGGGGTTTTTGAACGCCGAGTGGTAGTTGGAGCTAGAAGTACGGTATATTCCATTTCGGATATCATTAGGGAATTCAGTATTTCGAGATATACGAGGGCTATTCGGAAAGTAAGGAACGATAGGTAGCGAAATGGAAACCACAGTGAAAATCAAAACTGAATTATTTGCAACAGTTAGCTACAACTTCCAGCTACTTATCTCTGCAATAGCCGATCCGACTTAGACGTTTGTCGTAGCGTTGTACCAACTTTCCAATACCCTCTTTATAGAAGGCAGCCGCCAGTGCTTTTCGCCAATTCTCTGCGCTTTCCTACAGCTCGTTGTCTGTGCCAAAACGTTGTCTTCATAGCCAGCGGTTCATGTAAGCAGAGATGAAACTCAGAGAGAGACAATTACGGGCTGTATTGTGGGTAACCAAACATTTCCAATTGTAAACGATGCAGGAGCGCCTTCATTGCCCCTGCAGAATGCGGCTGAGAATTGTGTTGAAGAAGAAACCCAACGACAGTTATGTAATGTTGGCTGCATAGCTTCCGGCGAAATTTCTCACCAAGCCCTCGTACTTAGCGGGAGACACTATTGTTCTAGGTATCTTTATGTGCTCCCTGTGTGCTCAGAATTAAAAAGAACGACGTAACGCAATCAACGGGCATACTAGAGACGCTGCCCAAAACACCTGTGCAAAACTTCATCTGATTTTCACTGTGGTTTCCATTTCACGACCGATCGTTCCTTACTTTCCGAATAACCCTCGTACAGTGTCAAGAGTGTGCCGAGAATACCAAATTACAGGCATTACCTCTCACCACGGACAACGCAGTGACTTACGGCCTTCACATAACGACCGAGAGCAGCGGCGTTTGCATAGCGTTGTCAGTGCTCGTTAACGGGCTATGGCAGCAGATAACAGATGCGAGTGCCTTTGCTAACAGCACGATGTAGTCTGCATCGCTCCTCTTGCCCTCGTGACCATATCGGTTGGACCCTAGACGTCTGGAAAACCGTGGCCTGGTCAGATGAGTTCCGATTTCAGTTGGTAAGAGCTGATGGTAGGATTCGAGTGTGGCGCAGACCCCACGAAGCCATGGACCCAACTTGTCAACGAGGCACTGTGCAACTGCTGGCGCCTTCATAATAGCGTGGGCTGTGTTTGCATGGAATGGAATGGGTCGTCTGGTCCAAGTGGACCGATCATTGACTAAAAATGGTTATGTCTGGTTACTTGGAGACCGTTTGCAGCTAGTAATGGATATCACGTTCCCATGACAATGTGCCATGTCACCGGTCCACAACTGTTTTCGAGTGGTTTGAAGAACATTCTGGACAGTTAAAGAGATTTATTTGGCCACCCAGATTGCCGGAAATGAAACCCGTCGATAATTTATTGGATATAATATAGAGTTCAGTTCGTATACAAAATACTGCACCGGCAACACTTTCTCAGCTACAGATGACTATAGAGGTAGCATGGGTCAATATGGCAGCAGACTCTTCCAACGACGTCGAGTTCCTGCACTACGCTGGGCAAAACGAGGTCCGACACGATATCTACATCTGCATCTACAACAATACTCCGCAAGCCACCTGACGGTATGTGGCGGAGGGTACCTTGAGTACCTCTATCGGTTCTCCCTTCCATTCCAGTCTCGTATTGTTCGAGGAAAGAAAGATTGTCGGTATGCCTCTATGTGGGCTCTAATCTCTCTGATTTTATCCTCATGGTCTCTCTGCGATATATACGTAGAGGGAGCAATATAATGCTTGACTCCTCGGTGAAAGTATGTTCTCGAAACTTCATCAAAAGCCCGTACCGAGCTACTGTGCGTCTCTCTTGCAAGGTCTTCCACTGGAGTTTATCTATCATCTCCCTAACGCTTCGCCATTACTAAATGATCCTGTAACGAAGAGCTCTGCTCTCCGTTGGATCTTCTTTATCTCTTCTGTCAACCCTATCTGGTACGGATCCCACACTGGTGAGCAGTATTCAAGCAGTGGGCGAACAAGTGTACTGTAACCTACTTCCTTTGTTTCCGGACTGCAGTTTCTTAGGATTCATCCAATGAATCTCAGTGTGGCATCTGTTTTACCGTCGATTAGTTTTATATGGTCATTCCATTTTCAATCACTCCTAGTGCCTACTCCCAGATAATTTATGGAATTAACTGCTTCCAGTTGCTGAACTGCTATATTGTTGCTAAATGATAAAGGATCTTTCTTTCTGTGTATTCGTAGCACATTACACTTGTCTACATTGAGATTCAATTGCCACTCCCTGCACCATGCGTCAATTCGCTGCAGATCCTCCTGCATTTCAGTACAATTTTCCATTGTTACAACCTCTCGATATACCACAGCATCATCCGCAAAAAGCCTCAGTGAACTTCCGATGTTATCCACAATGTCATTTATGTATATTGTGAATAGCAACGGTCCTACGACAGTCCCCTGCGGCACACCTGAAATCACTCTTACTTCGGAAGATTTCTCTCCATTGAGAATGACATGCTGCGTTCTGTTATCTAGGAACTCTTCAATCCAATCACACAATTGGTCTGATAGTCCATATGCTCTTACTTTGTTCATTAAACGACTGTTGGGAACTGTATCAAACACCTTGCGGAAGTCAAGAAACACGACATCTACCGCCGCGGTGGCCGTGCAGTTCCGGCGCTGCAGTCCGGAACCGCGGGACTGCTACGGTCGCAGGTTCGAATCCTGCCTCGGGCATGGGTGTGTGTGATGTCCTTAGGTTAGTTAGGTTTAAGTAGTTCTAAGTTCTAGGGGACTTATGACCTAAGATGTTGAGTCCCATAGTGCTCAGAGCCATTTGAACCATTTGAACGACATCTACCTGGGAACCCGTGTCTATGGCCCTCTGAGTCTCGTAGACGAATAGCGCGAGCTGGGTTTCACACGATCATCTTTTTCGAAACCCATGCCGATTCCTACAGAGTAGATTTCTAGTCTCCAGATAAGTCATTATACTCGAACATAATACGTGTTCCAAAATTCTACAACTGATCGACGTTGGAGATATAGGTCTATAGTTCTGCATATGTGTTCGACGTTGACCTGTGCCCTTTTCCAATCTTTTGGAACGCTACGCTCTTCTAGAGACCTACTGTACACCGCTGCAAGAAGGGGGTCAAGTTCCTTCGCGTACCTGTGTAAAATCGAACTGTTATCCCATCAGATCCAGCGGCTTTTCCTCTTTTGAGCGATTTTAATTGTTTTTCTATCTCTCTGTCATCTATTTCGATATCTAACATTTTGTCATCTGTACGACAATCTAGAGAAAGAACTACAGTGCAGTCTTCCTCTATGAAACAGCTTTGGAAAAAGACATTTAGTATTTCGGCCTTTAGTCTGTCATCCTCTGACATATTACGAGGTATCCAATGACTTTCGTCACTTCAGTGTAATTATTAAAATGAAGTCTGTAATTTACACACCAGTGGTTGCGGGGATTATGAAAAGCACATTAGTTTTTCGGGTAGCGCATAAATTCACACGGTACCTCAGAACCTCAGAGTGTGTACAGGACGCCTGCGAGGCAGCTCATATAGATGTTGCTACCGCTTCGTGCTCCCCTATGGAGCGACCCCAAGCTCTCTCTTGTCGCCGGCGTCCCCAACTAGTTTGCCGTCCCATATTAACAAAGCTTGTTGCGGAGGGCCCTCTGTAAGCCTACACGCTCCAGCTAACTCTTGAATGTCCCTTAACGGCGCAACAGTGGAACGCGTACCCCGGTAGGGTACTGGTCAATAGCAGGGGCTGTGAGGGCTGTTCTCCTCTCATTACCTTCATTCATTTTTGATTTGGATTACAGCCGTTTCATTTCAGAGTACCGAGACGCAAGTCGTTACGTACAAAGTTGTAGAACAGCAAGTAAAAGGGATCATTTTTTATTGGTAATTTGAGGTCTGGAAAAATGGCCTTGTCACGTGGAGCTAATTTTAGACTGTTGAACGTACCTAACTGGTCATAAAATTGAAATCATTTTCGTAACTAATACTTTTTGCTGATTAAGTTTCGTTTGGGGTGTGTAAAGTTACGTAACTTGGGTTACAGGTTAGAAGACGGAATTGATGTCATTATGAGCTTTAATGTATTTGCAGGTGATCTGTTGCGTCACCTCAAAAAATGGTTCAAATGGCTCTGAGCACTATGGGACTTAACATGTGAGGTCATCAGTCCCCTAGAACTTAGAACTACTTAAACCTATCTAACCTAAGGACATCACACACATCCATGCCCGAGGCAGGATTCGAACCTGCGGCCGTAGCGGTTGCGAGGTTCCAGACTGAAGCGCCTAGAACCGCTTGGCCACCCCGGCCGGCTGCGTCACCTCTGTCACATTTTATTTATTTATTAAGTGTGGTTCCTGTTACTGGTTTGATTCATACTCTGATGCAGTCGCTTGTTGTGTGTTTAGTTACCCGGCCGACACGGCTGCGTGATGAGTTCCTACGCTAGGAAAAGTATTGTAAATGTAAGACATGTGACGATGCAACGACATACGCAGTAGAAGTTGAAAATACCGATTCAGTTGTAAATTACTTTATTTTCACACGACCGGTTTCGGACTGTTATAAGCCCATCCCCAGGTGTCGTAGCTGTGCTGTGGCCCCCGAGCGCTGCGTTTACCAGGCGCGGTGTGCTGCCTATGAGCGCAGAACAGGGAGTCGCTCTTAAGAGTGAGAAGGTCCCAGTTGTCAGACACGTTCATTGGATAAGGCCGTACTGGTTGCAATAATGCGGTAGGTAGCAATTGCTTGGTAATATTCTTGTTCTTATTGCTACCAACTGCATTATTGCAACCAGTACGGCCTTATCTAATGAACGTGTCTGACAACTGGGGACATTCTCACTCGTAAGGGCGACTTCCTGTCCTGCGCTCAGAGGCATACCTCACCTAGTACACGCGGTGCTCGGGGACCACAGCACAGCTACGACACCTGAGGATGGGCTTATAACAGTCCGAAACCGGTTTCGATAGGTGGAGTAAGACCCCCGCTCCCCCCATTTCCCCCTCCCCCCTTTGGGTTCTCACTGTGTCCAATGAAATGCCTACTTACTACCAAAGCCAGTTAGTTGTACCTCGAGATTCCTTACGTCAGTTCGGTTTTAGCAAGATGCGGCATATGGAAGCGGTAATGTGAGCTCAAATTTTGCCCACAACCTTTCGTCGGAAGTGCCGCTAAAGCGTTGGTTTGCGCAGCTGCAAAGGTGCAGGCAGCGCCGCTTGCGGAACGCCTAGCGGAAATCACGAGCGCTGTGAATGCAACGGACCTCCGCGCCCTTCAGCTCTTAACGACTTTTCCATGAAGTGAAGCGCCTTACAGTTAACCTGAAGCGGTTGACATTCGCCCCAGTGGCTATACCGCTGCAGCCCATTTTCACACTGCTCTGTTCTCTGAATCAATTGGGGTGGGGGGGGGGGGGGAGAGAGGGGGGAGGAGAAGTTCGAATGCGTCTTGATTATACATCGAAAGCGTTATGCGTAATGCTGTCTTTTGTTATTAACGATACGCTGTTGTTGTTTCTCTTTAGTAATTAATTTTTCGTCAGTAATGAATTGGTTTGAGAACATTTGATAGTGCTGGTATTTGGGCACTGCGACATCCTTCGGCTTTTTCACGACGGACACCAACACGGAAGTGCGTGAGTGGAACAAGTGCGCAGTTCAGACGTCATTGTTCACTGTGTCTGACGAAGGCAACAAGGTCGCCCGAGAAATATTGTACCCATCGAAGACAATAACCCGGCCATACGACTGACAATTATCCTCTGAACATACAGTCATGGAAAAAGTGATCATACAATTTTTTTTAATCTTATGCGACTTAACTGCTAAGGTCATCACATCAGTCCTTATGCTTACCCACTACTTAAACTAAATTATCCTAAGGACAAACACACACACCCATGCCCGAGGGAGGACTCGAACCTCCGCCGGGATCAGCCGCACAGTCCATGACCGCAACGCCCCAGACCGCTCGGCTAATCCCGCGCGGCGTACAACTTTGTTCATACAGAATAACTTTATTTATGAGAACTAAAGATCCAAACCAGAGATGCTGTTTGGTAAACTAGCAGTATGGGAATTTCCTTCCTAATCTGCACGTATAAAATGATTAACTGAATTAGCCTTCTGCAAAAAGTAACAGAGTGCTGAAAAACGTATTCATACACTACTAGAAATGTAAACATAGAAACGACTAACGAACCGCGTACAGCACGGAACGCCTTCAGTGACAAGCTGCATTTCGTGCATGTTGGTTCTGACACACGGTGAACGCATTTCAACAACAAAATAGGGTCCAAAGGGAAGGAAACAAGTGTAGAGGAAAGGCAAATAGGTATCTCCCAATTCTAAAAAGGAAAATCATTTTCAAAAATAGCTGATGTTATTAGAAGAAGCCAGGCAGCTGGGCAGACTGTAATATCGCAATCTTCAGAAAGAAGTACCCTCATTAA
This sequence comes from Schistocerca piceifrons, assembly GCF_021461385.2. Classification (NCBI taxonomy): domain Eukaryota; kingdom Metazoa; phylum Arthropoda; class Insecta; order Orthoptera; family Acrididae; genus Schistocerca; species Schistocerca piceifrons. The sequence goes on from NC_060138.1 coordinate 1,066,609,826, forward strand.
TAGCGAAAAGGAACGAATTATTTTAATAAAGGTGGTCAAAAAAGATCGTACATTGACAGCTTCTGCATTGTTTGCTCTTGTTAATGATCACTTCGCGAAGAAAATCACTCCAAGGGCTGTCCCCTACATATAAAGTAACGCAGGTTGTGGAGCTGCGGTACCTAGATGAAAACCGTACATTAGCAAGAAAACTGGGACTTTTGCTGGAGAGGAAGTTAGAAGAACATAAGTTTCTGGGACAGGATACTGTTCACACATGATTGTAAATTTAAAATAATTGTAAATTATGGCAGAATTTTACTGTGGAGACGACCAAATACTGAGCTGGATCCCAAACACATTCAGCCTAGAGTAAGCACGGTGGTGGAGAAATTATGGTGTGAGGATGTGTGGCTACATCAAGTGTTGGATAGATTTCAATATTTAAATATCCTAAAGGTAAATTACAAAAAAGAGTTTAGGCACAAATTACTACTTCCAGTAAGACAATGATCCTAAGGATACAGTGGAAATTGTTCGTCAGTGGTTGTTGCACTACACGCCCCATGTCGTCAAGTATCCAGCACAAGAGCGCAGACCTTAATCCAACTGAACACGTTTGGAGTACGCTTGAAAGAATGGTCAGAAACAATGAAATACGAAGTAAAACTGCTCTGAAACAGTGGCTACAATAAGAATGGCAAAATATATTACCTCAGGGACCACCAAAAAGCTGGTCCATTCCACCCCAACATATAGGTGGGACGGCTACAATGTATTACAATAATCATTACATTTATGTACATTGTAATTTTCTTTGTATGTATGAGTACTTCTTTCCCTGCGATGTGAAGCCAGCTGACATAGAATTTTTATTTAGTTTTTGCAGAAGGCTAATTTAGTTAATCCTTTTTAAGTATAAATTGTGAAGAAAACCTCAGGATGTGATCTTCAGTTCTAATAAAAAGATTTATTCTGAAGATTTATTTCTATGACTGTATATTCCGCCTCGGCAGCAGCCCAGCGACAAGCGGATCTTGATCAGCCTCGGTGACTTACTGTTTTCTGTGTGATCTGTAGAGGGAGGCGGTTCTCCAGTGAACTCAGGAATATTTGACGTTACATCTCTGAACCGAAATCATTCACTCAGCTAAATCTGCTTCTCGATACCGATATCGCAGTCATTCATCAGTTCCAAATCATTTCGTGAGTCCACGTAGTTATGCAAATCGGGAAGAGTTCATTTGCTGTTGGCTGCCATAGCGCGCAACTGCTGCCGCACTCAGGCGGTCACATTCAAAACATTAAGTCGCCGGCGCTGATCAAGAGTATGTGACCGCCAGATTTACCACCGAGGCAGATAATTGGAAGAACATAAATCTGCATGTGTACTCTGAAAGCCACCTTAATGATGTGCGGCAGCTGGTCCCCTACTTTGTGTACCTCTGGAGAATAAAACATGCCTTACGCGTATGGCTTTACCACTGAGTTGGAGCACAATATTTTGTCAGGTAAGCATGTTCCTATTGTCAAGGTAAGCCGAAGAACCTACAGCTGATGGAAAATGAAGATAAAAAGGAAATAAATAAACAAATACAGTAGTGTGTCTCATGTTCAGTATGTCTTCGGTATGTGTGTAGATGGTGAGGAACCTGAAAGACTGTATAATGTCCTACTGCCACTACTATCAATTCTGGGGTCATCTCAGTGCCACGTCAGCCTGAAGAGTTTGCAGAACGCTTCGTGGAGTACATAGCCTTATACCTTCCGCATTGAGATCACGTGATTCCTTTCTGTAAAATGCGCCAGGAGCCACATGTCATGTTCTACAACTACGACAAAATGTAGACGACAGAATGATAAATGAAAACCATTGAAAATAGCGCGAAGTGCTGAAATATGATTTGAGTCTTGCAAAAGGCCTTAGTTCTCTACAATTTTTCTTTCCATGTACGGAGAGTATCAAGATATATAGCATCCAGTGTTGTTGCTATTGTCTTCAGTCCAGTCTCTGGACTGATTTGGCAACTCTCCATGTTAATCTATCCTGTGCAAACCTCGTCATTTTTGCGTAACTGTCACAAGAGACATCCATTTGCGACTACTTATTGTATTCAAGCCTGGATTTCCCTCTACAATTTTGACTCCCCACACTTCCTTCTTTTACTAAATTGACAACTCATCGATGCCTCCCCAGGATGTGACCTATCAGCTGGTCCCTTCTTTTAGTCAAGTTATGCCATAAATTTCTTTTTGTTAAAAATAAAACTCATCCAGCTGTACTTAAGATTTCATATTTATTTGGCTACTAGTTTAGACGTTGCATCAACGCCATTTTCAGGCCCATACACTTTGAAGATATGAAATGTGTGTGGCTAAGTACTAGAAGTCCGCGGTGAGACCAATTCGTGCTCCACATGGAAGGCGGGCTCCATGTGGAGCACGTTTTGGTCTCATCGTGGACTTCTAGTTTTTTTTTATATCATCATAGCGTACGGGCCTGAAGATGGCGTTGACGCACCGTCGAAACTAGTAGCCAAATAAATATGAAATCTTAAGTACAGCTGGAGGAGTTTCATTTTTAATAAAAATTATACCTGCTGATGTCCCATCATCATCCAATTTATATGTGGATGTACGAAGATAAATTTCTGTGTTCCCCAGTTCGACTCAGTACCTCCTTATTTGTTATTCGACCTAACCATCTAATCTTCAATATTCTTCAATAGCACATTTCAAAAGCTTTTATTCTCTTCCTGTCTGAACTACTTATCATCCGTGTTTCGCCTCCATACAAGACTACACTCCAGACAAATATCTTTAGCAAAGACGTCCTAACACTTAAATTGCCAACAGTTGTCAACTTATTCCTCTTTTACAAAAACGATTTTCTTGCTGTTAGCGGTCTGCATTTTATAGCCTCTCTACTTCGGCCGTCATCTGTTATTGCACTTCCCAAATAACAAAACTCACCTACTACTTTTCTCGTCTCATAACCTAATTCTCTCAGCTATGTCTGATTTATTCCGGTTACACTCATTCTTATAATGTTTTCAAGAAACCGTCAATTCCGTTCAACTGTTCGTCCAAATCCTTTGCTGTCCCTGACAGAATCACAGTGTCATGGGCAAACAATGTTTCTATTTCTTTTCCATGAACTTTAATTCCTTTTTAAAAATTTCTCCATGGTTTCCGTTATTGAATGCTCAGTGTACATACTGAGTAACTTCGGTTATATGGCTACAGTGTTGCCTTACAGTATCCATAAGGTGATTATTGGTACTCAATTAAGGATCCTCTACCAATTGTACAGTTATGACTATGTACCACTACCTCTGGCGAAAAAAATCATAACTGTAAGTTTTAATACATGGTACGATTGAAGTTACGTAAAACAAATGTTGTATTCACATATTTAAAATGCGTAGAAAAGGGGGAAATAAAGTTTTAAGAAGTATAAATTTCAAAAAATACCGCTCGGGAAGGTTAGAGTAATGGAACTCCTTTTTTCACAAATCAAGCACTCATATATTGCCTCAAGACAGTGATTAACATCACGGCTGTGATGTGGGATCTGAGTGTGGCACGGTCAAGTAGGGGGTGCCCCAGGGATCAGTGTTGTGGCCACTCATGTTCCTTATTTATATAAATGATATGTCCTCTAGTATTACAGGTAACTCTAAAATATTTCTGTTTACTGATGACACTAGCTTGGTAGTAAAGAATGTTGTGTGCAAAATTGGCTCGGTATGAAATAGTGCAGTATATGACCTCAGTTCATGGCTTGTAGAAAATAAACTAACGTTAAATCACAGTAATACTCAGTTTTTACAGTTTCCAACACACAATTCAACAAAACCTGCCGTTTTAATTTCATAGAATGGGCATATGATTAGTGAAACTGAACAGTTGAAATTTCTAGGTGTTCAGATAGATAGTAAGCTGCCGTGGAAAGTCCACGTTCAGGATCTTTTTCAAAGACTTAATACTGCCATTTTCACTATGCGAACGGTATCAGAAGTGAGTGATACTTCGACACGAAAATTAATCTACTTTGCTTATTTTCATTCGCTTGTGTCGTGTGGTATTATATTTTGGGGTAACTCTTCCCATTCTACAAGGATATTTTTGGTTCAGAAACGGGCGGTCGGGCAATAAGTGGTATGAGTTCACGAACCTCTTCGACTTCTGTTCAAGAGTTCGGGTATTTTGGCATTGGCCTCTCAATATGTATATTCCTTATTGTCGTTTCTTGTTACCAACATTAGTTTATTCCCAAGAATAAGAAGCTTTCGCTCGGTTAATACTGGGCAGAAATCAAACCTGCAATTGGATCGGACTTCCTTAACTCTTGTGCAAAAAGGTGTGCAGTATACTGCTGCATCCATAAGCTGCCACTCGAATTCAAAAACATTAGCAGTAATCCACTCGCTTTCAAATCTAAACTGAAGAGTTTCCTCATGGGTCACTCCTTCTATTCTGTCGAATAGTTCCTTGAAAAATCAAGCTGATTTTTATTGTATTGCTGATAGCGTTTACTTAAACTTATGGACTGACTTTTTTCAGGTTCATTAACATTTACTTTTATCTCTTATTACTTTTATGTTGTAATTTCATGTACTGACACGTTCCATGACCTTGGAGATTTGCTCCTCAATTAGGTCCTACTGAACTTGACGTGTAAATAAATAAATAAATAAATAAATAAATTATCAGTTCTCCTTGTTTCCTTTCTCTTTTTGTCTTCGTTAAATCTCTTCCTTCTTCGGCTGTGTTCTGTTTCCTTTGCTCCGTCTGTATTTTCCCTGTTTTCTTCCTTTCTTTTAGTTCAGATTTCATAGCCGTGGCGAATCTGCATTCTAGCTCGTACGAGCCGGTTCTCAGTGTTACGGGTGGTGAGGGCAGACTTGCACCAGGAAAGCGAAACCGAGAGTGAGTGTGTCCTGGCGCGGTCGCCAGGCGGGGTGGGCGGTGTTGGCGGCTGTGGCCGCGTGTGGACCGGTCCGCCTCCGCAGAGCGCTGCACACCGCGCCACGCGGGTCTGCTGCCAGCACCGCGCAGGTAGCACGGTAGCCTATTAACTGTGTCAACAGGCGGCCGGCGCGGTAAATTGTCAATAATTGCAGCCTCTCCCCTCGCTGGGAACGGCCGGCCTTCCGCAGCTGCCGCCAACTGTCGCTTCCACACCTGCCTCACTGTCCGAGCAGGCACTGCGCGTGGACCAGGTAGCTGACGGCGAAGGCAGAGCACCTCACAACAGCATCAGTCTCTGTGTGTCGATGCCCATGATTTCATTGCCCCTAGTAGTGTACTCCTCTAAAATTGTTACGCAAACTGTACGCCAGGGTCACAGTGACCCTCAATTATCGCCTGGTGAAATTGATTGAATATTGAATATTTTATAACGGAACTGGACTCTGTTTATTAAATGAATTTCAGTTCACCTTTGTTATGTGTTTCTTCAATCAATATTCGTATTAATACATCCTAAATTCTACATCTACATCCATACTCCACAAGCCACCTGACGGTATGTGGCGGAGGGTACCTTGAGTACCTCTATCGGTTCTCCCTTCCATTCCAGTCTCGTATTGTTCGAGGAAAGAAAGATTGTCGGTATGCCTCTATGTGGGCTCTAATCTCTCTGATTTTATCCTCATGGTCTCTTCGCGAGATATACGTAGGAGGGAGCAATATACTGCTTGATTCCTCGGTGAAGGTATGTTCTCGAAACTTCAACACTAAGACTAAATAAAAACTTTCATTGAAGCTTATCAGTGATTAAACTTGAAAGTTATCAGGATCTATAAACTTTATTTGCTGTTTAACTAGATACACATGCCTTTCATTTAATAAAATGTACGTATTTCACAAACATTTCGAAGTGTATATTTGAATATAGTAACTGTTCTCGAAAGAGGAGATACCGTTGATGACCGTGCAGCTTCTCTAGAATAAATGATAATTAATTGAAACCCTCAGCTGCCGACAGGTGTTGTTGATATACCTCGATGGGGACAGCTGAAAATGTGTACCCTGACCGGGACTCGAACCCGGGATCTCCTGCTAACATGGCAGACACTCTTATCCATCTGAGCCACCGACGACACAGATAAATAGCGCGACTGCAGGGACTGTCCACAATCTACATACGTAATGTACCTAATAGATATTTGCCTATCCACTCATTATTCGCGCACACTAAGATGACTATTCCCGTCAGAGATAGGGCAAACCTGAGCGCATTCGCACAGACGAATATATGTGGGTCTCTCGGGAAGTGTGTAAGGGATAAGTCCCTGCAGTCGCGCTATTCATCTGAGTCCTCGGTGGCTCAAACGGATGAAGCGTCTGCCATGTGAGCAGGAGATCCTGGGTTTGAATCCCGGTCAGGGTGCACATTTTCAGCTGTCTTCATCGAGGTATATCAACAACACCTGTCGGCAGCTGAGGGTTTCAATTAAGTATCATTTATCTTGAAGTGTTCTCAATCATTCATAAATCGGTTATCATTATATCCACGCTCTTGGAATACGGACGACAACGTTACAGGCAACTGGAAGGCTTCTTCTGTTAGGGACAGCTGTGTTCCAACAGTGACCATTCTTGCAGTGGACATCTGTATTTTCTTTTGAAATTCGGCAGGCTGATCACGCAGAATCATTCACATCGCGATACTCATTTACGTTGCTTTCCCGACTGAATTCTTCTAACAGTGCTTCCCGTGTAACATATGCACTTCATACTCGGCGACAGAATAATTACACGACTCATACTCCAAACATACTGACACTTCAAAGATATTTCTGCAAAGTTAATGAAACTACAGTCTCTCACCATATCGAACGTCCTTCCTCTATTAGGTCTTACTCAGTGCTGAATTTACATTGATGGCTGCGGGCTATGTATGTGCAGTGACGCATGCACAGTAACAAAAGGTTGACCCTGGTGTACACTTTTAGGGTTAATGTTCCGCACATCATTAGAACAACAGTAACTTAATGCTATACTAGTACTACTGCATGTCCCCCACACTAACTGTATTCGGCAGAGCAGTTTTAGTACACCATTCGGAATGTGATAGACATTGCGGATTTTCATTAATTGTTGGACGTTACGGCGCATTTTCTTTACACATTTAGAACCACATTTTTGGTCCAGTGATCGCTTCCAATTTCATCCCTTTATTTGTAAAACTGTACTTTTTACAATACTTAGTTTTCCATTGTTAGGCAATATTTTGTGTAGTTTTGAGACTTAATTTCCTATATTTATTTCTGTTGTTGTTTGACATAGCTGAACATGAAAAAGACTGACATGCGAGAGAAGTTGAATAGAAACAGTTTTGCAAGAATAATGATTCAATTTGAATAGAAACAGCCTTGCAGGAATAATGATTCAATTGCAGAATATTTTTTTGTCAGGTAGTCATGTATGGGGAAAAGTATGAACTAGCTACAGCTGACTTTGTAACTACTTTTTACAAACTATAAGCTGCGAAATATGCGCCGAAACGGCACTTAAGCCTACTCCATTTTGCCACGATCAGAGAAAGCAGAGCCAGCACAGTGGACATGAAACTATATACAATAGGAAATAATAAGTAAAATTAACGTTTAAAGAAAGCGCAAATATATGAGCCAAAATTCCTTCATCAGGAATTAATTCAAAACACCAACTGGAAAAAATATGCTTCAAAAGTAAGTTTCGGATATACATCAACTGTTCTGCAGTGTATCGAAAGCTACAGAGAACGCTCCGAAAATAAATAAATAAAAAAGGAAACACGTTTGAAATTGCGTAGCGGAAGAAGACAATTGGTTTTAGCGACTAAGGAACCTACGGCAGAAATAAAAAATGAAATGTTTATGAACTTTCATGTTCGTCGAAGTGGCCGCAACGTTTTTGAGTAAGAAACTGCGTGAACTGGACATAAAACGAAGTCCTCCTACGCACGAGACTGCATTTTTTACTGCTTAAACGGAAGATATTTTCGCATTTGGCATTAATCCAGAAGAAATATCTGCTATTATCAATTTATTGCTGTGACACAACTACAATATTCGTTCTCAAAGACACCTTCAATACCTTGTCGTAGGTAATTAAATTGTGAAACATAATAAACGCCCTTTTTTAAATGAATTAAAATTTTGTTTCAGAACAGCATGCGGATAACTCTCTGAGGTGATCAGTCGTAGGAGTGGAGAAACGAAAAAAACGTCGGTTCTTTGATGTTCGTATTTTCCTGAGTGGAGAGCGTTTTGGATACATGTCCCTGAATAGCGCACTTCGTGTCTATAGAGCTCTCTCCACTCTGCTAAACAAAGTTCCTCCGAAGAGAAAAGAACTTCAGCTGCCCTTTAACGTAGAGCACAGCTGCTTTCACCCTCTCGTACAATAAACGTGGAAGTACATTTGAAAAACAAGCGGAAATTGCAACAGCTTAATCCGCCGAAAGAGTCGCGTTGCTTTGGAACTGCAGCAGGCGGGCGGAAGGCAATCTGCTCTGTAGGTAACTGACAACTGAGGATGACTCGTGCGGGCGACGTAACGGTGGTCCGCGCTGAAAGCCGCGCTCTCTCGGTCAGCGCACAGCGATCGCCGGATTTCCCGCACCGGCCGTTCGCAGAAGCACACGCGGTCGCCGGCCAACTCCAGGTTTAACTGCGGACGTGGGCGAGCCGCGGCTCATTGTGCCCCCTTCATTTGTCTCGCCGGCTATTGTACTGCAGCACGAGCCATAGCTCACCTAGAGCAAGAGAGAGGGAGGTACCAAAGAGCCTCTATTGAAAGGCACGCGTGATCAGATCTCATTAGTACGTACTGAAGCTGTCGTAGTAACCATTTAATAAACAAGTGCGGGCTGTCCAATGAACAAATAGACACCATCTTTGTCCTGCCTGCCTCAAGCAATGTATTTCGTCGGCTCATTGTTTCGCCTGTCGTATATTTTGGGCTACAAGCGGTGTGCTGCGTTAATTATAGGCTTGTACCTAATCTCACAGAGTTGGCATTTCTGCATATAGTGCATTGATCCAATCCTTTTCCACAGCTTTGCAATTACTAAGAGCTAATTACAGCCTGTGGCGTCCGTGTCAAGAGAAAGGTGCCCATGGATAAGACACGATCTATACTCCCTCTCAATACCTGTACATTGATGGACTGGTGCCTGGTAATTGCTTATTTCTTACATGAATCTTCTGTATTCCTTTATTTTCTAGCTTTCTTCTTCCTCACAACCTGAAGAAAGTTGCTGTGAATATCAAAGCTAGACTTTAATGAACGCTTAGTTTTGGTTAGCGTGTCTTCTCTTCCGCTGCTGTTGAATTTTGTGGATGACCTTAATTCGCTGTGATTTCGACTCTTTAGCTCGATAACTTTGTCCTGGAACTCTTCCACTGGTCCGTGTTTGCATAGAGAAACAACAATACCGGAATTGAGTCCGCCTTGATGCTTCGACTGTTTATCTCGATAACTTTATCCTGGAACTCTTCCATTTGGTACGCGTTTGCATAGAAAAACAACAATATCGGAATTGAGTCCGCCTTGATGCAAAACTCCTTGTTATTTGTTTACTTATTAATTTCCCAAACTAGTTTCGGCGGCAAATATCACTATCATCAGTGGTTTTTTTTATATCTTATGTTATGGTATGTCTTTAAGAATTATTGTCGCTGTTTGCGGCATACGCTTTGTGCTTTTTTTCTGTTGCCGTTTTTTCTCACCGTACATCTTGTCATCTGCAAGTTCGTTGGACGGCATGTAGCTGATTCTGTACACGAAAAACAAAACTTTCGCACTTTGTTTATGATCTTGAAACAAAACTTTCGCACTTTGTTTATAATCTTGATCATAAACAAATGCGAAAATTTTGTTTTTCTCTGTTTTCAGAGAGGAATCATCGAATTTTCTTCAGCCTTTTGCTAACCGACTTTAGCTTATAAGCGCCCTATTAAGTCCTACACATAGATCCATTTCACTCTCATATGTGAAAGAAGTTAACATTAGGATATCAAATCAAACACCTTTCAGCCGTCTAAGTTCCAAACTGTTATTTTATTACGCCACCAGTTTCAGTGATTTACTACGTCATCTTCAGGCTCCCTGACCGTCGCGCACGTATCTCGGTTGAGGTCAAAATACGGGCTAGCATTCAAACACTGGTATCTGTAGATTTCTGCTTAATACAGTGATCACTTCAGCCATCATCTCCAGATTCAACCATCATCTCCAGATGATGGTTGAAGTGATTGCAGTGTCAAGCAGAAATCTACAGAGACCAGTGTTTGAATGCTGGCCCCTATTCTGACCGGAACCGATGCTGAAATCTTCCTACACGTCGGTCAGGGGACTTGAAGATGACGTAGTAAATCGTCGAAACTGGTACCCAAATAAAATAAGTCTGGATACTAGACGGCTGAAAAGTGTTTGATTCGACATTCTGTGCCGTTCAGCCGAGTCCCGCAATTTTGTGTCTGTGTGCGTGTGTGTGTGTGCGTGCGTGTGTGTAGAAGACGAACGGTGACTCTTGAATTTACAGCCAATATTCTTACCTTATGGGCACTCCTCAAAATAACCGTCAATGGACGGTAGGTGACGGAAGTCATTAATTGCTTCTGATCCTTTAAATTTGCTCAAATGTTACTATGTCTGATACGGGGAAGCAATATTTTAGGGTGGCATGTCGTCATCATACAAGTGACACAGATGAAATAGCGCTGACATACAGTGAAGTCATCGGATAGCGATATGTACGTGTGCAGATGGCGGTAGTACAGCGTGCACAAGGCATACAATGGCATTGAATTGGCGGAGCTGTCATTTGTACTCAGGTGTTTCACGTGAAAAAGTTTCCGACGGATAGCCGCATTACGGGAATTAACAGACTTTGAAGCGTAATGGTAGTTTAAGCTAGAGGCATGGGACATTCCATTTCGGAAGTTATTAGAGAATTTGATATTCCGAGATCCATAGTGTCAAGGGTGTACCTGGAATAACAAATTTCAGGTAATACTTCTCATCACGGACAACGCAGTGGCGGCAGCCTTCACTTAACGACCGAGAGCAGTGTCGTTCGCGTGGAGTTGTCGGCGCTAACAGACGAGCAACACTGTTTGGAGTAACCGCAGATATCAATGTGGGGTGTAAGAAGCATGTATCCGTTAGGACAATGAGGCGAAATTAGGCGTTAATGGGGAATGGCAGCAGATGACCGATGGCGAATGCCTTTTCTAACAGCTCGACACTGCCTGCATTGTCTCTCCTGGGCTCATGACTGTATCGGTTAGACCCTAGACGACTGGAAAACCATGCCCCGATTTCAGTGGGTAAGAGCTGGTGGTAAGAGTCGAGGATGGCGCAGGCCACACGAAGCCATGGCTGCAAATGTTCTCCAAGTATCCGAACGTAACCATGTCCAGTCAATGATAGGTGCAGATGGACCTGATGACACAGTTCATTCCTTGTAAACACAGCCCACACTGTTATGGAGCCACCACCAGCTTGCTCAGCGCCTTCTTGACAACTTGAGTGCATGGCTTCGTGGGGTCAGCGCCACACGCGAACATAATCATCAGCTCTTACCGTTTTCCAGTCGTCTGGGATCGAACCCATATAGTAAGAAGCCCTGTAGACCCGCTGCAGGCGATGTCGTGCTGTTAGCAAAGGCACTCATATCGGTCGCCTGCTACCATAGCCCATTACCGTCCGATTTCGCCACACTGTCCTAACGGATACGTTCGTCGAACGTCCCGCAGTGGTTTCTGCGGATATTTTACGCAGTGTTGCTTGTCTGTTAGCACTGACAAATCTCAAGCAAACACCGCTGCTCTCCGTCGTTCAGTGAAGGCTGCCGGCCACTGCGTTTACCGTGGTTAGAGGTAATGCGTGAATTTTGGTATTCTCGGCACATTCATGAGAGCATGGATCTCGGAATATTGAATTCCCTAACGATTTCTAAAATGGAATGTCACATGCGTCTAACTCCAACTACCCCACATTCAAAGTCTGTTAATTCCCGTTGTGCCGCAAAAATCACGTCGAACACTTTATCACATGAATCGTCTGTGTAGATATGATAGCTCCGCCAATGCAATGCCTTTTTGTACCTTGTGTACGCGATACTACCGATATGTGTATATGTGCATTTCGCTATGCCATGAGTTCTGTCACCTCAATGTAATGTTTTGGTCCATCATTGTATGAGAGTATCACGATTGCGGTAAACGGATGCAGGGCATGCTACGAAAATGCTACCTTGCACTGTGAGCCGTGCGTGGCTCATGTTCCCGCGATCATGTATTTTACACCCTGTTATTTTATGTTTACCGGGGACGTAGAATCGACGGAGAGGCTCCGTCCCCGCCGCAGCCGCAGTGGTCCGCAACCCCACGACGACTACCGCAGTCCACTTCACCCCTCCGTCGCCCCACACCGAACCCAGGGTTATTGTGCGGTTCGGCCCCCGGGGACCCCCCAGGGAACGCGTCACACCAGACGACTGTAACCCCTATGTTTGCGTGGTAGAGTAATGGTGGTGTACACGTACGTGGAGAACTTGTTTGCGCAGCAATAGCCGACATAGTGTAGCTGAGGCGGAATAAGGGGACCCAGCCCGCATTTGCCGAGGCAGATGAAAAACCGCCTAAAAACCATCCACAGACTGGCCGGCTCACCGGACCTCGACACAAATCCTCCGGGCGGATTCGTGCCGGGGACCGGCGCTCCTTCCCGCCCGGAAAGCCGTGAAGTAGACCGCACGGCCAACCGGGCGGGCTGATTTCAACGTACTTTCACCTCACTACGTTAATTTAAGTTACTACTGTCACTGAGTTGCTGCTTTGCCTGACCGTGACCTGCGCTAGCAGTGCGTATCGATATATCCCCTCTCCTAGTACCTTTGCTCGACTGCTATTACTTCCCGGTCGTTGTCCGTCGTTAGTGAAGTCGGGCGAGTTGCCAGTCAGTTTGAACGCGTCTGCAGCCCACTCCGGACCTTGCATGGGGGCTTAATTAAATATGTTTGAAAATACTTTTTAATTTTTCGTTCGTAGCTGTATGTCCGATTACGCTGTGTCTCGTAAACGGTTGGCCCTGACTAGTATTAGTACGCAATCTGACTGCATAGAACAACAACAAAGAATGAAAGAAAATTTTCGTTAACACAATTAATTAATTAAGTCCCCAGCAACTGTAAAACCTACGAAACCAAAGCACAAGTACAACTGTTCTGTATGTGGAAGTATGACTCAACGCACATCTGGCACGGTTCTTCCTCAACAAGACAAGAATTTTTAAATACCAATTATACTGACGTGATAAAAAAAAATTAGAAATACTATAATTGCGCAGGAAAATCAGAATTACACTCTAATACAAGAACACACGCCAGATGCTTTGTTGACTGAACCTGTAATGACGCATTATTCAGGACACTGAAATAATGAGAGAGAAAAGAAAAATTTTTTTTTACCTTCATTTACATTGATGAAAAGCACTAATCATTACAATATATCACCATACCGAGTCGCTACTACCACATCTCAACAAGAACTGAGTACTGCCACATCTCGACAAGCACTCCTTACTAGCACATCTCAACAAGCACAGACTACTACGAGTTCTCCCCAAGCACTGACTACTACAAGTTCTGCCCAAGCACTGCCAGTGGAGGCGGCTGAATAATACTCTTTGGCGCAATCTCTGGCGCCGTGGCTCAGTGTAGCCACCTTTCAACCTGCCAGATGGGGAGTTGCAATGCGGCTGTAGTGGAGCAGCAGTGATGTCTGCGTCGACATGGCTCGCCCGACCATTGCCGGCACGCATCACTTGAGCTGTGCCACGGTCTTGGTGGATCGTCGGTCGGTCGTCCTACTGGACGACGCGTTTTGGCTCGCCGATCGTTCATGAGTCGGCTGTGTGTGTATGATTTGACTCCCGATTTGTCTTCGTGCGTGCTTAGTTACTGTTGAGTATCGTTCAGGTCTTCGTGCAAGTGTTTGTCAGGTTGTGTGTATAGTTGCCGCTATTTCCAGTGACGACTATTTTAGATGTTGTAGGCATCCTGCGGCTAGTCAGTCGATTGCTGCGGACCAGGGAAGTTATCTCCGCGCGGTGCAGTCGGCTGGGTCCGCTGGCGGTCCCTGCGCAGTGTCGGAGCGTGTGTGGAGCTGTCCGATCGCTAAGCGACCTTTCCTCACCTGTTGTCGCTGTCCAACATGGTGTGTAGTTTTGACAGCTAATACATCTTTCTTTGTGGATAATCACGTTCGTAACCTTTTGTATTTGAGTTCTCATGTACTGGTTGGTGGCAAGCAAGTCGCTGTGTAGGTCAGTCCGTGGCTCTCTCCTGGTTGGGTTCCGACGGATCAAGTGTAGCTGGTCTCACCACCTGTCTCACCTAAGTGAACGAGGGCAGGCGGATCTCCCTGGAGGCTTCTGAGTGCCGTTTTCTTTATTGTCCTTCTCCCCGGTGTTTAATTGTCTGTTTAAACCATAGATAATGATTTAAAAATTCTTGTTTTTACTGGACTTTATGTATTTATGAGTTTTGGAAAATTAATTGTGGGCCTTAAGCTGCTTAAAACCTTATTCTTGCCGGCTGTTGTGGCCGTGCGGTTCTAGGCGCTTCAGTCTGGAACCGCGCTGCAGCTACGGTCGCAGGTTCGAATCGTGCCTCGAGCATGGATGTGTGTGATGTTCTTAGGTTAGTTAGGTTTAAGTAGTTTTAAATCTAGGGGACTGATGACCCCAGATGTTAAGGCCCATAGTGCTTAGTGCCATTTGAACCATTTTTGAACCTTATTCTTGAAATTATCCTTTAAGCAAAAACATTGCGGCCTTCTGCCTTAAAAGATTATGGTAATATATTTCAAAATTTTCAAATTTAATTATGGCCCTCAGCCGCTTGTATAGCACTTTGCATATGTTTGTTCTATCTACTTTTGCGTTGAGGCTTTCCAGCCTAGCAGTGATACCATATATATTTTAATTATTTAATTTGCTGTTTTAACTGAATTTTTTTATTTTGTTGACTTTTAAGATTTTTTGTTTGGAGGCCCTCAGCCGTGAAATAATTGCCTTTTTGAAACTCGTAGTTCTGAAGATTCGGCTATGTGTTGTTTCTACATCTACATCCGTACTGCGCAAGCCACCTGACAGTGTGTGGCGGAGGGTACCTTGAGTACCTCTATCGGTTCTCCCTTCTATTCCAGTCTCGTATTGTTCGTGGAAAGAAGGATTGTCGGTATGCCTCTGTGTGGGCTCTAATCTCTCTGATTTTATCCTCATGGTCTCTTCGCGAAATATACGTAGGAGGGAGCAATATATTGCTTGACTCCTCGGTGAAGGTATGTTCTCGAAACTTCAACAAAAGCCCGTATCGAGCTACTGAGCGTCTCTCCTGCAGAGTCTTCCACTGGAGTTTATCTATCACCTCCGTAACGCTTTCGCGATCACTAAATGATCCTGTAACGAAGCGTGCTGCTCTCCGTTGGATCTTCTCTATCTCTTCTATCAACCCTATCTGGTACGGCCCCACACTGCTGAGCAGTATTCAAGCAGTGGGCGAACAAGTGTACTGTAACCTACTTCCTTTGTTTTCGGATTGCATTTCCTTAGGATTCTTCCAATGAATCTCAGTCTGGCATCTGCTTTACCGACGATCAACTTTATATGATCATTCCATTATAAATCACTCCTAATACGTACTCCTAGATAATATATGGAATTAGCTGCTTCCAGTTGCTGACCTGCTGTGTTGTAGCTAAATGATAAAGGATCTTTCTTTCTATGTATTTGCAGCACATTACACTTGTCTACATTGAGATTCAATTGCCATTCCCTGCACCGTGCGTCAATTCGCTGCAGATCCTCCTGCATTTCAGTACAATTTTCCATTGTTACAACCTCTCAATATACCACAACATCATCCACAAAAAGCCTCAGTGAACTTCCGATGTCATCCACAAGGTCATTTAGTATATTGTGAATAGCAACGGTCCTATGACACTCCCCTGCAGCACACCTGAAATCACTCTTACTTCGGAAGACTTCTCTCCATTGAGAATGACATGCTGCGCTTTGGTTTAAAGCTGTTATTAAATTTCAGTAAATTACAATTTTGAGTAAACCTTCCCGACACCTTATTTGGCCCTTTCCACAATCCGAATCATCTGTTCTGCCCTGCGGGTTTAGCGGGCGTGTCACACTGGCCTCAGTCCGGATAATTTTTCGTCTCCCGCCGAAGGAGGTTTGGCACGCGTCGGGCGGCGCGCGCCGATGAGCAATTGTAGCGGCCGACCATTACGTAGGGCGTTGGCGCGGAAGCTGCACTGCTATCTTTACCACACCGACACCAACTCGCTCTTGGCTCCCTGCTCAGAGCCACCGGTTCGACAGGCGGCCGCCCGCGATCTTCCCTTGCCACGGGAAGCCGCTGATCGCTATTAAGGCCCGTGAAATGGGATAGTAATTGCCCGAATTAAGCATATTCGCGTGCGTTACGGGACTCCTTGTCCGGCGGCTACGTATATCGGATGGAGGAGAAGGAGTTCACTGAGGAAGGGGATAATAAAAAGTGGGTGGGTGGAGTGTATTGTGTCCGCGGTAACGGGTGTCTGCCGGACGCCGTGGAACGCCGGCGGCGGCTGCTGAGTCACTCCACCTCATGGCGCCGGAGTCTCACGGAATGGGGGCGAGGCGCTACCCACACAGGCAGAGAACCGTGCGCCAGCACACCGCTGCGCAAACCACTCCACGGGCCAAGTTGTTGCGTTCGCTTTTCCGTTCACGCTCACATTTCCACGTGAATGCAAGGTGCTTCCGTGATCATGATACGACACTGTGGCGACTGCTCAGGAAAATCGAGAGTTTTCAGAAAAGTTGAATTTTCTGAATAAGGCCAGGGAAGTCTCAGAGAATTACACTACTGGCCATTAAAGTTGTTACACCACGAAGATGACGTGGTACAGACGCGAAATTTAACCGACAGGAAGAAGATGCTGTGATATGCAAATGATTACCTTTTCAGAGCATTCACACACGGTTGGCGCCGGTGGCGACACCTACAACGTGCTGACATGAGTAAAGTTTCCAACCGATTTCTCATACACAAACAGCAGCTGACCGGCGTTCCCTGGTGAAACGTTGTTGTGATGCCTCGTGTAAGGAGGAGAAATGCGTACCATCACGTTTCCGACTTTGATAAAGGTCGGATTGTAGCCTATCGCGGTTGCGATTTACCGTATCGCGACATTGCTGCTCGCGTTGGTCGAGATCCAATGACTGTTAGTAGGATATGGAATCGGTGGGTTCAGGAGGATAATACGGAACGCCGTGCTGGATCCCAACTGCCTCGTATCGCTAGCAGTCGAGATGACAGGCATCTTATGCTCATGGATGTAACGGATGGTGCAGCCACGTCTCGATCCCTGAGTCAACAGATGGGGACGTTTCAAAACAACAACCATCTGCACGAACAGTTCGACGACGTTTGCAGCAGCATGGACTATCAGCACGGAGACCATGGCTGCGGTTACCCTTGACGCTGCATCACAGACAGGAGCGTCTGCGATGGTGTACTCAACGACGATTCTGGGTGCACGAATGGCAAAACGTCATTTTTTCGAATGAATGCAGGTTATGTTTTCAGCATCATGATGGTCGCATCTGTGTTTGGCGACATCGCGGTGAACGCACATTGGAAGCGTGTATTCGTCGTCGCCATACTGCCGTATCACCCGGCGTGATGGTATGGGGTGCAATTGGTTACAGGTCTCGGGCACCTCTTGTTCGCATTGACGGCACTTTGAAAAGTGGACGTTACATTTTAGATATGTTATACGACCCGTGGATGTACCCTTCATTCGATCCCTGCGAAACCCTACATTTCAGCAGGATAATGCACGACCGCGTGTTACAGGTCCTGTACGGTCTTTTCTGGATACAGAAAATGTTCGACTGCTGCCCTGGCCAGCACATTCTCCAGATCTCTCACCAACTGAAAACGTCTGGTCAATGGTGGCCGGGCAACTGGCTCGTCACAATACGCCAGTCACTACTCTTGATGAACTGTGGTATGGTGTTGACGATGCATGGGCAGCTGTACCTTTACACGCCATCCAAGCTCTGTTTGACTCAATGCCCAGGCGTATCAGGGCCGTTATTAAGGACAGAGGTGGTTGTTGTGGGTACTGATTTCTCAGGATCTATGCACCCAAATTGCTTGAAAATGTAATCACATGTCAGTTGTTGTATAATATATTTGTCCAATGAATACCCGTTTATCATCTGCATTTCTTCTTGGTGTAGCAATTTTAATGGCCAGTAGTGTGTGAATTAGATTTGAGAGACTCTAGAGCGAATTGAGCTGTTCATTGACGGAAACAAAATTCCAGAACTATTTTGGTACCAATCACTACGGAATTCTGTTTTGAAAACAAGTGATTGTGAAATCGCATAATGAAATGTCGAAAATGGCATTGAATTGTTGGGCATATATGAAATACGTTTTCTTCTATATGTATTCGACCAGAGCTGTCACGTATTCTTTTTTACGTTATTTTAGTTTTCCGATGCTAGTCAGCCATGGTGTTTAACGTCTCATTGACGGTAGCATTCGAACCTAAATCTGCACCTTTTAAGCATGTAATTACATATTTCGCGAGAGCATCCATCTTACTGACACGGAAAAGCGAAGGTGCGTTTTCGGCAGATCTGGGATGTGTAATCGTGAGAGTGATGTGCACGGGAAAGAGACACCGTCTCTGTTGTGCCGCGACGCATTCATTTTTACGTCGCTTGAGTGCTGCGGCGTTTACCGTAATGAGTTCTGGCTCGGCAGGGTGCCGGCAGCAATGAGCGTACAACTTCCCAGCGCTCTTTTCATGTCGGCCGTGCAACACCGCCGAGCGGCGCCAACCGGAAATTGACACACACACACACACACACGCACACACACACACACACACACACACACACACACACACAAATCCGCATGAGTGAGGGTGGCAAACATGGAAAACATTTCGCAATTCCAGCTTGTGTGAAGAGAGCAGGAAGTATGAGAAATGGCACATGCAGTAAGGAAAGGAAATTTAGAGCGTCCCCATCAACAACTCCGCTAAATTTTATATCATGCTATGATATCCTCTTAATGTAGTTCAGTTGTTTGCTAACATGCACTGACGTTACAGTGCAATCATTCTCAATGGCCATATACTTAAATACTCGAAAATGGAAGTATTCAAAATCTGCGTTTTTAGGAGACATATTTCCTTGCTCCTAACGTTTGCTAGTGGTTCTATATATCAGTTCCTCGACAATTATTTAATACGACTAGCGCTACAATTTAATGGGTAGACTATACTACAAGTACGAGTATGTTTCAGAGGTGTTTACCATCCAACAAAAATGGTTCAAATGGCTCTGAACGCTATGGGATTTAACTTCTGAGGTCAGCAGTCCCCTAGAACTTAGAACTACTTAAACCTAACTAACCTAAGGACATCACACGCATCCATGCCCGAGGCAGGATTCGAACCTGCGACCGTAGCGGTGGCGCGGTTCCAGACTGTAGCGCCTAGAACCGCTGGGCCCAACAAGACGCAAACTGATTTCTAGTCGACATAGCCTCACAGATGATAACATTTCATTCCGAACTTATTTGTTGAATCAATTTATTCTGAAGGCCCAATTTTCACTTACAGGAGCTTAGTTTCGTATTATGGTAAGTTCCTCTCACCACAAACGAATGAGGTTTAAAGGAATTTATCTCATTTAATAGACGATTAGTATTCTGGATGAACGCAATTTACCGTAGATGTTCTTACACTTATGGTTACAATCATGTTTCTCTCTTCAAAGTAATATCCGGGCTTTTGTAGAATAGTGGAAATCTTCTAGCGAAATAGTTTTATTTGTACAGTATGATTCCGTGATGACATTACAAAATTTCAGGGATAATGGAGAAGGATAAACGTATCGGTATGAGGTAAGAGACCGTGGTCTGGAAACGATCAGAGTCGAAAGTTATGAGTGAAAACTGTTCTGATACCTCTGACCCGTAGGGTGGGCAACTTTCAGAGGTGGTAGCATATACCAAAACAAGGAATAAAGTCTAATAAACATGGGATCTAAAATGCTTACCTTAAGAGCAATGAGCACTTGTTCATCTTCACTACTATGAAACACATCCCGTCTACTGAACAATTGACCACACCTCTATAGCCCATGTTTACTAGACTTATTTTATTTTTCCTTTGTCCATACTAACTCCGACAAAAATATGGAAACTAAAGAGGTTGCAGTAGAAGACACGTGTTTCACGGTATCGAAGATGAACAAGTGTTCACAACTTTTAAGGTGTATATTTTAAAACCTATGTTTATTAGACATATTTTCCTTGTTTTTGTCAATACTACCACTCCGAGACTTTCCTATCCTAAAATTTTAGAAACAGCAGTACCAGAACATGTATTCCACGGTCAGACGTATCACAACGATTTTCGCTTATGACTTTTGACTCTGTCATTTCTGGACAGGGATTTCTAACCTCAAATTAATACATTTCCCTTCTCCATCATCCCTGAAAGTTTGTAATATCATCACGGAATCACCTTGTACATAATCTTCCAGTACAGTGTCTTCAGAGGAAACGTGAGTTTTATATTTATGTACTGAATTCATCAAAAATACTGAAAGGCAAGCAAACGTAGTACGTTACAGTAGCTCATACAGTCGTTGAACTCTTCTCTCGGAACAGTGATGAACGCACATAACCGGTCTTTCTTTTGTGAAGCAAATAGTTGTACTAAAGCTTTTGAGCCACTTTTGCAACAGAAATTCTGGATACCAATCAGACGGTGATCCACTAGTCAATTTGCAGAACATGAAAGAGGCAGGACACGTAAAGGGAAAAAAATAATAATTGAAACTAAATAAAATTGTTTTAACAAAGCGAACAGAAAACTCCAATACCAGAAAGAGTTCAGGAACCTAGTTATGAGCCCAGTTGCTCCACGACGTTCATCAATGTGACAAATACGATGTGTCCAACCCTCAACCACGCAGGCAGTAAGAGGCTATTAAAGAGGCAGTAAACCTTTAGCCACATGCAGTCTTATCAGAAACTGCATAGTACATTATCCGTTTGCCTCTTTGTAGCAGACCGCAGTTATGACCACTTACCCCACGGCGTGTAGATTATTCCCTCTCTTCATAACACAATGTGAAAACATTCAAGGCTCACGAAAGGAATCTACGTATCTGAGAGAAACAATTTTTAAAAAATTGAGAAATTTCACGATTATCGCATCGAGCTGCTGATAAAATTCTTTATTTAATAACTAATTTCGGTGGACAGATCAACATCAGGTTCTTAAAATCATTACAACGTCATATTAGGCGCATGTAACACCACTGACGTCAATAATAAAATACTGAATTATTCACTGTTGCCACATGGTAATTAAATTGCATTGTCAATGTAAGAACTGTGCTAGGCAGTGCACTCTTTCATTTTACATCAGCAGTCGGCGTTAAGGCTGTGGTGGGATTCATAGCGTTAACGCCGATTTCTGATGTAACACGAAAGAGTGCACTGCCTACATCAGTAATGTAATTTATATTAAGCCTTGGCAATAGAGATACATTCGTGCTTAATTATTGACGTCAGTGATATATATGGTTATATTCACTGCTGAGTCTTCGAAGGATATATTGATATACTATGGCAGGGCTTGTCTCCTTTCCTCAGCGGAATGTATTTCGTTTGTATCTCTCTCTCGAGCAGCAACAAAGGCATTATCAAGCCTAAAGTCTCCCTCACCCTCTCCCTCCAAATCAGATTGACGGGTCACCATGAAAAATGTCGCAACCCTTATTCCGTGAGACACTGTGGTTTGAGAGCTACCCTAAGTCAGTGGTACACATTCTTGTGACTTATCATAAAGGACAACTACTCTCTTCTTCCTGTGCATGACTAGTGATGGAACTTTCTTGTATCATCAGAAATGGAAGTGGATACTGTAACAAATCTCTATGTTTCGCTGTGTCAGCTATAGAACTATTGTGCTTAAAATAGAACTTACGTCCTTGTAATCAGTTAATATATTCTTGCGACTTTTGATCATTTTACATATTTTTTTGTTAAAGGAAATACAATAAGTCTTCTTCTTGCTACCTTCCTTGTTCCGACCGTCATGCTGTAAGGTCATGTATATTTTACGCTTTCTAATTTAACGTGAAATAATTATCTGTTTGATCTTAAATATGTTTTTATTCATTAGTACTGTGAAGATCCTTTTTATTAACAATTTCTAAAGCTTTTATTTACGTTTCAATTTGCTAAGTACGTTTTAAGTGACGGGTTTCGTGAAGCAACAATCTCTCGTCATCATCGCGCCACTTTTATAAGTCGAGTGAGCAATCAAATGTACTTTCCGAAGGCCGATTATTAATGTTATTATCATGTAAATAACTTTGTTCCATTGAAATTGAATATTGACATGGCCTTGTGACAGGAAAATTTACTACTCTCCAGTAACGACTTCTGCACCTGATGTCACCTGTTAACTCTCAGAATAATCGATGCAATTGGAGAACTTGCAGTTAACTATCTTTCTCATGACTTTAGTGTTATATTGCTGTCGGTGACGTGAAGCCCCCCTATTTCGTAACCTTTTCGTTATAATTCTGAAATATTTAACCAATCTAGACGAGTCGAAACAGGAATTAGCATTACATCTTCTGATCGAGCAGCAACGCAGTAGTGTGCATTAGCTACATCAACGATCGAAAAGGATCGTGCTTTGCTCTCAGATATTAACTGGTACTAGTTCCTTTCGATAAACAGATTTAGTTAAGCTGTCCACCTCAGATATTGCCTGAAGCTTTTTAAGATGTGCACATTGCAATACTGCAGAGGATGTGTACCTGTCTCCGTCGACAGTTCGATGCAGTCGGGTGCAGGTAGAGCTTGTGATTAGTCGGCCGCTGTGACCGAGCGGTTCTAGGCGCTTCAGTCTGGAACCGCGCGACCACTACGGTCGCAGGTTCGAATCCTGCCTCGGGCATGGATGTGTGTGATGTCCTTAGGTTAGTTAGGGTTAAGTATTCCTAAGTTCTAGGGGACTGATGACTTCAGAGCCATTTGAACCATTTGAACTTGTGATGCAAATATCGCTGCGTCGGTTTTCATCGGTCTTGCAAAACTTCATTACCGTGCTGAGAGACGAAAGGTAGTGTTTTCCCAGAAGTTACGTTTCAGCAGAACTGAGCTCGACTAGATGTTAGACTACTACAAGGACCTCTGTTTATTTGCCTTATGTAAATTTCCCATTGAAAATGTCTGCAGTATAGATGATTGACGACCTAATTGTCACATTCCTCCAGCAACCACGTTTGACGGCGAGTAGACATGAGTACTAACCAGGAAGCCGAGAATTCCCTAGGAATGTATGCAGGCCTTGATTGATTCCACGCCACAACGGTGCGAAAGAATGAAACTTAGGGTTTAACATCCTGTCGACGACAAGGTCATTAGTCTTAGAGCGCAAACTGAGATTAGCGAAGGACGAAGAAGAATATCAGTCGCCTCAGAAACCAACCCATCATTTGCCGTTAGCAATTTTGAGAAACAACGAAAAGTATAGCCGCGTGGGATTAGCCGAGCGGTTTAAGACGCTGCAGTCATGGACTGTGAGGCTGGTTCCGGCGGAGGTTCGAGTCCACCCTCGGGCATGGGTGTGTGTGTTTGTCCTTAGGATAATTTAGGTTAAGTAGTGTGTAGGCTTAGGGACTGATGACCTTAGCAGTCCCCTAGGATTTCACACACATTTGAACGAAAAATATAAATGTGAATGACTACATGGGGACTTGAACCACCACGGCTCCAGCTCGTTCGTGTTATATATAGCGGCTCAGAATGCAGCATATAGGGCTTCACCCCATTCTAAACTCTCGGAGGAAGGTGTGATATACGCTTTCTGATCGAAAGTATGTGGACGCCCTTATGTAATATGGAACTGACCACCAGGCCTCACGAAGGGCGAACTCCCTACTATAAAAAAAGGCAGTAAAGAAGCAATGACAGCTGAATGGGTCGGTTAAGAGAGCTCAGTGTCTTCAAATGTGGACAAGTTATTGGATGTCGCCTGAGTAACAAATCCATTAGGGACATTTCAGTCCTTAGAAGCTACACAAATCGACTGTCGATAACGTAACTGTGAAATGGAAACGCGAAGAAATAACTGTAGCTAAAGCAAGACCAGCCAGACCTCATGAAGTGACGGGCAGACACCACTGAGCATTGCGGAGGGTGCTGGAAAAAATTGCATGAAATCAGCGGAAGGAATCAGTTATGTGTTCCAGAGTGCTACCACAAGTCCAGCTAGCACAATGACTGCGTAGGGATTTAAAACGACTGGGGTACAGTGGTGGAGCAGCTCCTTATAAACCACACATTTCTGTAGTCAGTACTAATGACGGTTGAGGGGTCTAAAGATAGAAACCAACGGACAGTGAACGACTCGGATCGAGTGATATGGAGTGATGAATCACGCCGTTGCAGGTTCGAATCCTGCCTCGGGCATGCATGTGTGTTATATCCTTAGGTTAGTTAGGTTTAATTAGTTGTAAGTTCTAGGGGACTGATGACCTCAGAAGTTAAGTCCCATAGTGCTCAGAGCCATTTGAACAAAGCGATGTTGTTCCGACATGGAGGAGATACAGAGAGACAGGAACTGTCGATGACATACCTCGCTCAGGCCGCCCAAGGGCTACTACTGCAGTGGATGACCGCTACCTACGAATTATGGCTCGGAGGAACCCTGAGAGCAACGTCACCATGTTGAATGATGCTTTTCCTGCAGCCACAGGGCGTCGTGTTACGACTCACACTGTGCGCAATAGTCTGCATGACGCCCAACTTTACTCCCGATCATGAATCACGCTGTACCCTGTGGCAGTCCGACGGAAAGATTTGGATTTGGCGAATGGCTGGAGAATGTTATCTGCCATCAAGTGTATGCCAACACTGAAGTTCAGAGGAAGTGGTGTTACTGCACTCAAGAAAGCGCCAATTGTGGAAGGATACGAACACATTTTAGTGTATTGTGTACTGTGTACAAAAGAGGAGCAGTTTGGATACGATTATCCTTTGTTTCAGCATGGCACTGCACCCTGTCATAAAGCAACTTACACTACTGGCCATTAAAATTGCTACACCAAGAAGAAATGCAGATGATGAACAGGTATTCATTGGGCAAATATATTACACTAGGACTGACATGAGAATCCATTTTCACGCAATTTGGGTGCATAGATTCTGAGAAATCAGTACCCAGAACAACCACCTCTGGCCGTAATAACGGCCATGATACGCCTGGGCATTGAGTCAAACAGAGCTGCCCATGCAGATTCAACATGATACCACAGTTCATCACGAGTAGTGACTGGCATATTGTGACGAGCCAGTTGCTCGGCCACCATTGACCAGACGTTTTCAATTGGTGAGAGATCTGGATAATGTTCTGGCCAGGGCAGCAGTCGGAACATTTTCCGTATCCAGAAAGGCCCGTACAGGACCTGCAACATGCGGTCGTGCATTATCCTGCTGAAATGTAGGGTTTCGCAGGGATCGAATGAAGGGTAGAGCCACGGGTCGTAACACATCTGAAATGTAACGTCCAATGTTCAAAGTGCCGCCAGTGCGAACAAGAGGTGACCGAGACGTGTAATCAATGGCACCCCATACCATTACGGCAGGTGATACGCCGGTACTGCGATGAGGAATACACGCTTCCAATGTGCGTTCACCGCCGTGCGGTTAAAGGCGCTGCAGTCTGGAACCGCGAGACCGCTACGGTCATGGATGTTTGTGATGTCCTTAGGTTAGTTAGGTTTAACTAGTTCTAAGTTCTAGGGGACTAATGACCTCAGCAGTTGAGTCCCATAGTGCTCAGAGCCATTTTTTTGTGCGTTCACCGCGATGTCGCCAAACACCGATGCGACCATCATGATGCTGTAAACACAAATTGGATTCATCCGAAAAAATGACGTTTTGCCATTCGTGCACCCAGGTTCGTCGTTGAGTACACCATCGCAGGCGCTCCTGTCTGTGATGCAGCGTCAAGGGTAACTGCAGCCATGGTCTCCGAGCGGATAGTCCATGCTGCTGCAAACATCGTCGAACTGTTCGTGCAGATGGTTGTTGTCTTGCAAACGTCCCGATCTGTTGACTCAGGGATCGAGACGTGGCTGCACGATCCGTTACAGCCATGCGGATAAATTGCCTATCATCTCGACCGCTACTGATACGAGGCCGTTGGGATCTAGCACTTTCACCAGGCAACGCCGGTCAACTGCTGTTTGTGTATGAGAAATCGGTTGGAAACTTTCCTCATGTCAGCACGTTGTAGGTGCCGCCACCTGCGCCAACCTTGTGTGAATGCTCTGAAAAGCTAATCACTTGCATATCACAGCATCTTCTTCCTGTCGGTTAAATTTCGCGTCAGTAGCACGTCATTTTCGTTGTGTAGCAATTTTAATGGCCAGTAGTGTAATATGGGAGGCAATTACATTACTGAAATGGACTAGCCTGCCCAGAGTCCAGGGATGAGTTGGAACTTAAACTTTGCCCAAGACCGCAGTGTCCAACATAACTGGATTAGGTCCACCCTGACCCATTGGTGCACCTTTGGGATGACTTACGAGCAGAGTGTTTATTTGGCCCAGGAGTCATCGTCCAACATCACTACCTTCTCTGGTTTGTGCACCTGAGGAAGAACGGGCTCCCATTCTTCCGCAGGCATTCAGTTGCCTCATTGAAAGCGTAGCAGAAGAATTGAAGCCGTCATCAAGACGAACAGTGGATACACCCCATATTAATGTCCCTTAATGAGTGTCCGGATACTTTTGATCACATAGTGTATGTGCTGCGTGAGCGACAGCTGCACACAGGAATTCCTTTGTCAGTCGCATTTGTCAATCAGTGCACGGCGGTGCTGAGTTGCAGCGGACTGTCGAACGTCCTCCGTCCTCGGGGCCCACGCGGAGGCAGCGTCTGCTGGACACCTGGAATGGCCGGCGCCGGAGCCAGCTTACACTCTCGGCTGGCCCTTTCGTCTCGCTGCCCCAGCCTTGCCGCCCCATTGACAGGCGTGACCGCTTAGGCGGCTCGCATTTAATTACGGCGGGTCACGCCGCCGCCGGACGGTAAGTCGGCGGAACGGCGCAGCGACGTCTCCCGTCTGCAGGCGCCGGCGCGCCCTTGAGGGCTCACACCTGCCCTTGGGCGCCTCCCACGCAGCCTGATTCACCGCGCAGGGACCGCCCACCGCGGACTCCGCCGCGCTTCTTTCTGCTCTGTAGCTAGTCCACGTATCGGCTAGCCACATCTCTAAACCGCATCTTCAGTTTCGGATAAGATCTCCTACCATCGTAGGATGATAAGAAGAAAAGCCTTAATTCAAACAGACTACTTTAGCGAAGCTCTGTTGGTCATGTTCAGAGAGGTCATTCGCTAGACAACTCTTCTTGAAAGTTAGAGCTTTGATTTCGGATGCTAGTCCGGTATACAGTACGAGGGGACTTAAGAAAGGTAATTTTCAACTTACTATGGCAGGCTAAGTACACTACTGACCATTGAAATTGCTACACCACGAAGATGACGTGCTACAGACGCGAATTTTAACCGACAGGAAGAAGATGCTGTCATATGCAAATGATCAGCTTTTTAGAGCATTCACACAAGGTTGGCGCCGGTGGCGACACCTACAACGTTCTGACATGAGCAAAGTTTCCAACCGATTTCTCATACACAAACAGCAGTAGACCTGCGTTGCCTGGTGAAACGTAGTTGTGATGCCTCGTGTAAGAAGGAGAAATGCGTACCATCACGTTTCCGACTTTGATAAAGGTCGGATTGTAGCCTATCGCGATTGCGGTTTATCGTATCGTGACATTGCTGCTCGCGTTTGTCGAGATCCAATGACTGTTAGCAGAATATGGAATCGGTGGGTTCGGGAGGGTAATAAGAAACGCCGTGCTGGATCCCAACGGCCTCGTATCACTAGCAATCGAAATGACATGAATCTTACCCGCATGGTTGTAACGGATCGCGCAGCCACGTCTTGATCCCTGAGTCAACAGATGGGGACGTTTCAAGACAACCATCTGCACGAACAGTTCGACGACGTTTGCAGCAGCATGGTCTAACAGCTCGGAGAAGATGGCTGCGGTTACGCTTAACGCTGCATCACATACAGGAGCGCCTGCGGTGGTGTACTCAACGACGAACCTGGGTACACGAATGGCAAAACATCATTTTTTTGGATGAATGCAGCATCATGACGGTCGCATCCTTGTTTGGCGACATTGCGGTGAACACACATTGGAAGCGTGTATTCGTCATCGCCATACTGTCGTATCACTCGGCGTGATGGTATGGGGTGCCATTGGTTACGCGTCTCGGTCACCTCTTGTTCGCATTGACGGCACTTTGAATAGTGGACGTTACATTTCAGATGTGTTACTACCCGTGGCTCTACCCTTCATTCGATCGCTGCGAAACCCTACATTTCAGCAGGATAATGCACTACTGCATGTTGCAGGTCCTGTACGGGCCTTTCTGGATACAGAAAATGTTCCACTGCTGCTCTGCCCTTTCTCCAGATCCCCCACCAATAGAAAACGTCTGGTCAATGGTGGTCGAGCAACTGGCTCGTCACAATACGCCAGTCACTACTCTTGATGAACTGTGGTATCATGTTGAAGAAGCATGGGCAGCTGTCTGTACCTGTACACGCCATCCAAGCTCTGTTTGACTCAATGCCCGGGCGTATCAAGGCCGTTATTACGGCCAGAGGTGGTTGTTCTGGGTACTGATTTCTCAGGATCCATGCACCCAAATTGCGTGAAAATGTAATCACATGTTAGTTCTAATATAATATATTTGTCCAATGAATACCCGTTTATCATCTGAATTTCTTCTTGGTGTAGCAATTTTAATGTCCAGTAGTGTAACTTTTGTTAACTACTATGTGGCACAGATACATACACCATTTTCCAACACAGTCACCAAGTATCTTAAACAACGGTCAGAACGTTCTATGTATCCTTGAGTTCCTCGACTCTAGAAGTATACTCGTCGGTCACGAGGCCATTCGAGAATCGCTGTGTGAATGTCTTGGTTCAAATGGCTCTGAGCACTATGGGACTTAACATCTGAGGTCATCAGTCCCCTAGGACTTAGAACTACTTAAACCTAACTAACCTAAGGACATCACACACATCTATGCCCGAGACAGGATTCGAACCTGCGACCGTAGCGGTCGCGCGGTTCCAGACTGAAGCGCCTAGAGCTACTCGGCTACATCGACCGGCTGTGGATGTCTTCATCGTCGGAAAATCTGCGATTGTTGCGGGTCAGCTCTTCGATTGTGTGGTCATTGTGTGCGATCGACGTCGATAACAGCCGTCTTATTTACGCTCATCCATGTACAATGAGGAGACAAAAGTCATGGGATAGCGATATGCACATATACAGATGGCTGTGGTAGTGCGTACACAAGGAATAAAAGAGCAGTGCATTTGCATAGCTGTCATTTGTACTCTGCAGACTCATGTGAAAAGGCTTCCGACGAGATTACGGTCGTGCGACGGGAATTAACAGACTTTGAATGTGGAATTCTATTTGGAGCCAGGTGTGTGGGACAATCCATTTCGGAAAAAGTTAGGTAATTCAGTATTCCCAGATCCACAGTTTTAAAAGTGTGCCGAGAGTGCTAAATTGCAGACATTACCGTTCACCACCGTCAACGCAGTGGCCGACGGCCTTCACTTTACGACCGAGAGCAGAGCGTTTGCATAGAGTTGTCAGTGCTAACAGACAAGCAACACTGCGTGTAATAATCGCAGAAATCGAAGTGGAACGTACTACGAATTTATCCGTTAGGACAGAGCGGCGAAATTTGACGTTAATGGTCTATGGCAGCAGACGACCGACGCGAGTGCCTGTGCTAACAGCAAGGCATCGCATGCAGCCCTTCCGCTGGGAACCGACCATGACGGTTGGACCCCAGACTACTGGAAAACCATGGCCTGGTCAGATGAGTTGAAATTTCACTTAGTAAGAGTTAATGGTAGGATTCAAGCGTGGCGCAGACCCCTCGAAGTCATGGGATCAACACGTCAACAAGCCACTGTGCAAGTTGGCGGAGGCTCCATAATGGCGTGGGCTGTGTTTATATGGTGTGCACTGGATCCTCCGGTCCAACTGAACCGACCATTGACATATTCGGCTTCTTGGAGACTGAAGAACGATGGAATTTTTATGGAAGACAATGCGCCGTTTGATCGGGCCAGAATTGTTCGCAACTGGTTTCAAGAACATTCTGGACAATTTATGGCACACTACTTCTGCAGGGGACTTCCAACGAGTTGCTGCTGGACAAAAGAAGATCCGACACGATATTCTGAGATAACGCATGAGTTTTGTTACCTTAATGTATACGTATGTCGACCGTTGTCAAACTGTTGGCTCCTTTTCACTACGGTTGGACGCGACATTGCTTTTTGTCCATATACTACCAGAATTTCACGGTGAATCTGTGTGCAATTAAGTCGTTTTTCCTTCAAAAATCATAGTGTTCCGCGTACTTCAGTTTTAGGTTACGTTTTTAGTTGCCACGTTCTACTGCCTGTTATCCGTGCGGCTGAAGAACTGTCTCTGCAGGGAATCCAGAACACGTACTCTCTTCTGAAAATTCACCGCTCTTGTTGCGAAATGATCATAGCGTGGCATCACACGTATAACTTACTTTTTGAAGTCGAGTAGTACATTTCACCATGTTGCCTTTAACGCAAACATTTTGTCTTTTCGTAAAACTCGTACCAGACGTATTTCTGTTTTTATAAGGTTCTTTAGGTTTCATAGTGTAGACAGGTAGCTTAATGATAGACTACCAGTCCAAATGTTCAAGCTTCAATCCATATTCGGCTTTTTCATTATGTCTTCTTTTAACTCTGGAAATCATCTGTTAATGCGGAAAATATCACAGTCGCACCACCTTTCGGAGCCCACATTAAACAATAAGCACGCGCACCAAAAAAATAAGTTATTGATTGGCGACTCCAAGGAGTGATCGCTTCTCAGTTTTAGTTATTGATAAGTTGATACCAGTGTCTAATTTGTACAGCACTGAAGATGATCACCATGTGATCGAAAATCAATTCTGCTATCAATAAAACATCAATATTACGGCCAAAGCTGACTTCCCTTTTAATTTTAAAAAAATAAGTCACCCCTGGAAACATGACGCTAATACCGTACAACACTATCTCTAGTCTATGGCCTCAATTTGGCGAGGAAGAGAGTCCACAAATGTCTGTAGGTATGTCAAATCCAGCTGAAGCCACTCTTTCATGATTGGACCCCACATAGCTACCAAATTGAGGGGATATTTATTTCTACGTTTCATCTGCTGTTCCAAGTAATCCTCGATATTTCCTACTGGATTAAGATCTCGGAAGACGGGAGTGTCCACAGTATACTCACTACAAAGGTGTGGAAGATAGGCAAACATTTGGTCTCCGACAATGTTGACATGAACGTCATGGTTCACGTTCACGGTAAACTGTATGAGTAGGCTTAAGTCATGGTACGAAAAACACACCAGAAGCATCACAGCCTGCGCCTCTTTTATTCTGTGCGCTCTTCGCCTCGTACCATTTGGAAAGAGGCAAAATCACTGCTTGTCGGATCACATTGTGCGTCTCATATCAGCTGCTATTCAGTTTCTATATATCTGGCCCATTGAAGACGTGGCAGTCTTAAGCGTCGCTGTAAACAATGGCCTTTTGCGAGGTACCCGACTCTAAACATACGCTGCTTGCATTTCCCTTTGCCGTGTTTGCTCGGAAACCGGTTGACATGAACCTGCATTCATTGAGAGAAGCGATTCCTGTCGGATTTGAAACTGATCGGGCAACTTCATTCACAGTGTGGAGACGGGCACTTCCAAACACGATAGTTCATTTCTCTCATTGTGGTATGTCTCCAAGTCATCCACATTACTGTACTTCTTCCGTACATCTAACTGGCACTACTTCACTGCCATGAGGTACATCAGCGGTGAAGAGATACATACCTGCCTGGTATCAATCCAACACTATCTACTGCATCCCAAACGGACCAGTATGCTCTTTTAAGTGGATGATAACGTTGTGACTGGTCAGATTAGTTCCCCCTATAGCTTGCTGCGTATAGCATTTCAGAGGTAAGAGGGCAAGACCGTGCCTAGAGTAGCACTGTTGTGCTCAAACCATCCTTCGGTTTGATCGGCGCTTTACTTTGTATAGGTTTCATGTTCGCCTCACCACAGCTCGACTACTGAAGTAGTCGTCTTCCTTAAACGTCACCAAAACTGATCTGGATTGTACGCCCAGTCTGGACGTCGTCCGATCTCACATACCTGAAGACGAAGGCGTATCCTGGCTGGATAACACGTAGGCGTTCGATCTCATCGAAATACAATAGTAAACCATTGTGGATGAAGTTCTCTTAAGACTTCCATTTTCTTATGCTGTGCTATGCCTGATTAGTATCATTCATTGAATCTGCGCCATTGTATTTATAGAAACGGGTTTTTTAACTTTTACTCTTTGGTCTAGTTCTCTTCTCTCCAGGCTTTTAATAGTATATGCCAATACTATACCACATTGTGGACGTGCCTCACACGTCTTTGTGTTGCCTCGAGACATGCTACACAGATAACAGTGTAAGAAAGATCCCGACAAATCGTGGTTAGTAACACTTACTATAAATCATATTTGTTAAATCTAATTTCGTGGGACGAGCTGAATTACAGGAGTCATCCAGTTTCTGAGCTGAAGTACACGGGAGAGTATTTTGAAATTTGTCCAACCTAGCGGAGCCCCCATTCTCCACTAACCATGTTAGCCGCTGAGGCAGTAAGCTGCCCTCAGCAGACTTACGTAAACTATATTCGATCGATTTGCCTCGAACGTCCTTAGAGGCGGATGTTTCTTGCAATACGCGCTGTAGTCTGGGACGTCGGGAAAATGGGCGCCCAGCCAGCTTTTTTTAATCCAGAGCGTCACTTCCAATTTCATACGAACATGTTAACAGGGAGGGGCGTGTTTTCTCGTTTGGAAATACTTACTTCAGTATGGGATTAACGTCTAATTACGTTACACACAGGAGAATATTCATGTGGAGGAACGTGAGTTTTTGTTCTGGACTTCCTTGTATTAAATGCGACAGAGGAAAGTGGGTATATATGTGTGTACATATTTGTATCTTGTATTTTGTTACTTTTCTGCGTTGCGCTTAATTATTTTAGTTTTTACCCGTTTCCAGAGGTTATATCAGACATTGCTGATGCAATACGGGATTCCTAGAGTTTACTTTTAAGTTTTGTTGAAGAGAAGCTGTAGCCACAGATTAACCTCACAAATGCCTTTGACACAGTTAATCACACCATCTAACTGCAAAATATTTATTCCATAACTAGTTTAGACGTTATCTCAAAGACCGAGATCTTCGAATAAATGATATCAAACCTTCAGGAGTTGCCAGTACAGCACTTTCATCTAAACAAACCGTAAAGTGTGGGATTCCACAAGGATCAGTCTTAGGCCTCTAATTACTCTTGCTTTATATTAAATGACCTTCCCTTAAACTGACCTACCAATAGAACCTTTCTCTTTGCTGGTGACAACACGTTTCCCATATCTGCCACAAAAGAACCACTCCACACTTCAGTGAATCGAAGCACAGCCTAAATAAAATTAGATATGTTGCTCATGTTGTTCATACTTACTCTTGCTTAGTTTGCTAGGTCAGATTCCAAAAATTTATGTGTGTTGTAAAAGTAGTACTTTATTATGAGCGATCTTAAGAGTTATGCTAAAATCCTTTAGCTCCTTGATGTTCATTATTAATGTTTCTAGATTTTTATACTATTTTATTCCCTTATACGTAATACCTTTGCTGTACAGCCTTGCGGAGCGTGAAACTAACCTAAGTGGGCTCTTTGATCTGGTGTCATTTTTTCTGATCCACTGTCATTGGGCTGATCAACTTGATGAAAGTGTAGGAACACAATTTAAGAGCGTAAAATAATCTGGCTCTAAAGTGCCTCTACAAACAGACCCTTATTTGTCTTTTTTCGTTTTTATGAATGTTTATATTAAACAACAGCCATCAGAAGGTTGGGCCCCTCAACATATACGATATGTTCCAACTTGCTGGCTTCTGTTCGCATGTTATTCAGCTTTCCCACATTCCTGGGTACAGGATACAGCGACAGGTGGTGCACTGTTCGCTGCCACTTTCTCTGCCTTGATCGATACCCAGTGCCGCTTGCCTTCTCTTAATGAACCGCAGTTCGCTACACGAAATTACCCGACAAAACATGCGCAAAACTGTAAATTTGCATGACCAGTACAATGACAGATTTGGTAAAGACAAAATTAATGCAGCATCATGACTAATTCCCGCAATCAAGCGCCAGTGACTTCGGGTATTATATTCCACATTTTGAAGAGAGGGTAGGTAATCCAATCAATCGTATAAGATTTTCAGGAGCTCTTCCAATAACATGGAGAAAGTTTGAATTCCAATAGGTTGCTGGCAGTAGCATCTGAAGAAAAGAGTACCTAAAAAGACGAGTAATCTAAAATATATACGAAATCTAGTCAGAATAATAAAACAGGTACATAAAATAATGACATGGACTTAATGAAAATTTTCAGTCTGGGCTGCAGATATTCGGCTCTATTTTCCAGATTTTGTGTCGAAACGAGAGTAAAAGATATGAGAGAAAATTTCAGAAGGGATTGAAAGGCGTTATGGGACTTGTGCAAAAGGTAAGACAGCAAACAAGACAACCATTCTGTACGAAACTGCAAAGTGTTAGAAGGATGCCGAAGTAAATTAAAAAACATTCTACCACGGAATTTCTGTTTAGTATAAATAGACTTCAGACGAATGTGTGGAAGAGCCGTAGAAAGGAGAATAGCGACATGGTAATATCAAAAATTTGCAGTAACAGCGAACCAGTTCACCTGTTTAAGAAGCGAAATTGCATAAGAGACAGAACGAAATGTGTCATAAGAAACAGATTGTCACTGGAAATGTTATAAAAAGACTGATATTAAGTACTGACATCGAATGGATGGCGTTTCCGAAAATGTAGGTCTGTAACACTATATTTTGCAACCATAAAATGAGGACCGTGAGAAAACTGGAAGCTAGAAAGAAATTAAAGGAATTTTAAATGTGAGAGTCTCCAGAAGGATGTAAAGAAAGTAGTCGGGTAAGGTATGTAATGAAGTTCTAGAAAGAATGTGAGGATAAGTTTGTGTAAAGAAGTTTTATATGAAGAAGGAGCATGTTATAAGGCATCCAGCAAAGAGCAGAAAAGATGAAACAACGAGGGTGGAGCATGTTATAGACTTTCAGAAATGAAGAGGTTAGTACAGTCGGATAAAGCTGTGGATGACGTAAACCAGTCGGTGACTGACGGCGTAGTTAAAAAGATAAGTAATTGTCGTACTCATTTGAATTCCTCATGGACAAGATTCGAGAATTGTCTTCACTAGGTGCCCAATGGAAAATGACTATGAAGCTTGAAATTGACTGTATCATTCATGCAACACACCTGGGACACTGGACAGTAGCACTCGTCTGGCCGGCGCCCGGCCTACGTGCAAGTCCGCACGAGAACACGAGGGACCGGCTAACAGCCATGGCGGACCAGCCACTATTACGCCGTCTGCTGCGGGCCACTCGGGCTGAATTACCATAACGACGCGCCGGCGACGGAAGGGGTCGTAAAGAGAGAACACCGCTCTCATCTCTCGCTGTTGTTTACAGCCTTCATCGCCTGCGCATCATCATCAGAGCGTGTTTTGGTTTTCACGTGATCGCTGATTCGGAAATCCATATTGGTTGCTATGGAGACTTTTTTTCTGAAGCAGATCATTACGTTTCGCGTGACTGCTGCTTAGGATATCCATGATGGTTCTTACAGAAATGGTTATTTGGTTCGAAGCAAGTCTTGTGTTCTATGTAGATGTAAGACATAGGAGGATCGTTATTGCTCTCCTCTTTGTAAGTGGGTGTGACAAGAATTTTTTTCCAGTCTATGGACAGTTAGCTACTCAAGGCTATATTAATAAGTTACTAGTAAAGCTCCGGTTCTTCAAAGAATCGAACCCACGCGTATAAAACAGCTTCGAATTTCCAATTACCTTCCAGATGAGTTAATGTGTTAAATATGTGACTTTAAAACGCAAATGAGAAAAAGTTCAGGAAAGGGGTGACATCACGTTTAAAGTTTGTGGAAAGTCGCTAAATGCTCTCATTCTCAAACACTGGATGAGTATATTCTGGGTAATTTGCGTTTTAAGCGAAAGATAGTTTTTCAAGCACCTCAAAGTTTATGACTTTTATCCCCTGAAGCATGCGTCGTACAATGATATAACTTTGCAAGTGCATCCTATGGTATATGTGGTGACTGTCTGGAAAATGTGTCGCGAATGGAGTTAGTAGCAAAGAAGAAATAAATTATAAGGTCACACATGATGCAGTAGTTTTACTGCATGAACAGTGAAAATAAGGTATTTGTGTGTGGAGTAAGAAGATTCGCAAAGGTTTGAAATATTGTGTGAAGTTTGTTGTCAGTCACCAAGCGCTCTTATTCCCAAATAATGGGTGAAAATAGCCTGGGTATTTGCACTTGGTGAATTACGTTGACTCAAGACATTTAGCTTCACAGTTTATAGCTGTAATATTTACCTTGTTGTGTTGAATCCTTCACCTAAGATTACACCTCTTAATGAGCAGATTGTCAACATTTAAAATTTTTAAATTCGGTCACTATTTATATGAAATATTGAAAATTTGCTGAAAAAACCGCTACTGCTGCTGTAAATCCCTTACTAAAGGCACGACCGGTTTCGTAATTTAAATTTCATCACCAGTTGCAAATATTATAGCGGTCAAGCCACAGGCCACAAGTCAAGTTCGGTTGTGGCAGTCGCTGCTTTCCGTCACGGCGCGGTTTCAGCTGAGGTTCCAGTTCCACTGCAGAGTTTTAGCCTATGACTACCGCTTATTTCGAAATTTCCCAAATTTGAAAAAAAAGGTTTGGATTGGACTGTAAAAGTGGCTTGACCACTATAATTGTTGCACGTGATGATTTAGTTCAAATTACGAAACCGGTCGTGCCTTTAGTAAGAGTTTGGCTGTGGTTGCCAGTCCAGTAAATTGCTATGTTAAAATTTTGCTATCCCTGGAAGCAGTTTGGTAGGCGGGTTTCGTGCCCCGCGATAGTTTTTTATTGATATAGATGGTTGAATAGAGGTGATCCTTTTGTAGAGGCCGGCCGGGGTGGTCGAGCGGTCTTAGGCGCTTCAGTCCGGAACCACGCGACCGCTACGGTCGCAGGTTCGAATCCTGCCTCGGGCATGGATGTGTGTGATGTCCTTAGGTTAGTTAGGTTTAAGTAGTTCTAGGTTCTAGGGGACTGATGACTTCAGAAGTTAAGTCCCATAGTGCTCAGAGCCATTTGAACCTTTTGTAGATAGCGTATAGTTGTTGACAACAGCTTCGTACAATTCTGACGCTTATGAGTCTTAGGAGTTTCAGCCACTTTTAAAGACATCGACATCATCATCATCGTTATCATTATCGTCATCACCGCCCATTTGACACTTACTGTTGGATAAAGGCTCCTCCAAACTGCGCCAAACGTATTCTGACGTGTGCGTTTTCAAGCCTACCAGATTTCCTGTATGAAGATTTTCTTTTCGCTTTTGAAATTGTACCGCGCTAGAGGTAAATATCCATGGATAACTATTTGAAACGAACACCAACAAGCAGAAAAAATTTCACTTGCTTCAGCGACTTGCGATTGACTTCGCATATAGATAAATTCAATATTCACCGTGAACTGTAACTCCACCGAGTAAATTTCGGAAGTTGCTCAGGGTTGTATTTTCTGAGTATTTTG
This sequence comes from Schistocerca piceifrons, assembly GCF_021461385.2. Lineage (NCBI taxonomy): Eukaryota > Metazoa > Arthropoda > Insecta > Orthoptera > Acrididae > Schistocerca > Schistocerca piceifrons. Next base: position 1,066,647,844 of record NC_060138.1, read on the forward strand.
GTACAAGTCATTAGTGGTCTGCGGTAGGTCGTTACAGAGCAATAGCATTTTGTTTTCTTTCTTACCCCATTTATCTCTGTATCTACTGCACTGAATAAGCAGTAACGCCAACTTTAGTCATCACCTTCAAGCTTTCATTCTGCACTGTTCGCTTCCGTCTCGGATTCTTTTTTGTCTCCAGCAATGTTAGCTATACGTAATTAATGATATGGATAAGTTCACTGATGCGGAGTCATCTCATAGGCATCACATGTACGAATTCATAGAATGAAGTGGAAGAGCGGCGCAGCGGCGGCAATCACGTCACAGCACATTCGCATCTGAGGAGTGTTACATTACTTTGTAGTTGGTATCGTACGTTTCGCTGAGTTCAATTACAGGTTTTTTTTTTCCTGTTGTGAAGGTATTTTCATGGAAACAAAGGTAACTGGGGTAACAGATGGAATAAATCATAATTAAATTATTAGTTGGGCAACGGCCTTGTCGCAGTGGATACAGATCACCGAAGTTAAGCGCTGTCAGTCGTGGGCGGCACCTGGATGGGTGACCATCCGGGCTGCCATGCTCTGTTGCCCTATTTCGGGGTGCACTCAGCCACGTGATGCCAATTGACAAGCTACTAGACCGAACAGTAGCGGTGCCGGTCAAAGAAAACCACCGTAACGACCGGGAGAACGGTGTGCTGACATAAAGCCCCTTCTATCCGCATCCTCAGCTGAGGATGACACGGCGGTCGGATGGTCCCGATGGGCCACTTGTCGCCTGATGACGGAGTGCTAAATTATTAGTTCATCTACATTTACATGATTACTCAGCAATTCACAATTGAGTGCCTGGCAGACGGTTCATCGAACCACCTTTAAGCTACTTCTCTCCCGTTCCACTATCCAACAGTGCGCGGGAAAAATGAGCACTTAAATCTCTCCGTGCGACTCTGATTTCTCTTATTTTATTATGATGGTATGTAGATGGGCGCCAGAAAAATATTTTCACACTCTGAAGACAAAGTTAGTGATTGAAATGTTCATGAGAAGATCCTACCGCAGCAAAAAACGAGCTACGAGTACCTTAAAACAAATTTTAAAAAAACTTCTGAAATGCTGTCGGTGGATTTCCGGTTCACCCTGCATCCGTAAAAACAGGAAGATAAATAGTCTCTTCATTTTTTCTGTTTTCCGTTCGCCTTAGTTGCTTTAAATTCGTGGGGGTATGTACCGTCCATGCAACTAATTGAAGGCAGTTTGTTTATTGCCATACGCGTTTCGCTTCTTTTATTTGAGAAGCATCATCAGTGGCCTGTAATACATGTTTCCTTTTATACATACAATAAACTTATTCTGTGGTAGGTATTATAAGGTGCTATATTACATTTTATCTTGTTTTTCTCTTTTTTTTAGGTTAGAATCAACTTTTGTAGCAAGAATTTCGTAATGTGAACATATCGTTCGGTGTTAACTTACGATTACTTTTCTGTTAACTCATGCGTGTGCTCCTGTGGACGTATTCGTTAGTTCGTTAGTTTCCATGCTCCAGCTGCCCGATTTCTGCCGTTTTTTCACCCACATTTGTCACATCGCATAAATCACTTGCACTTTCCACTTTGTGATCAACGTATGTGTGTTTACAGTGCGTAGTGTTGCTAACTGTTGTGTGTTTGTCTGTCTTTTGTTTGTGTTGTGGTTTGATATTTTTCATTTGTTATGTGTGTGTGTGTGTGTGTGTGTGTGTGTGTGTGTGTGTCTGTAATTCTCTCTTGACAGGACGTTTTTTATTTATTTATTTGTTTTTGATATTTGTGTGATAGACACGTCCACGAATAAATATTCTGATGTGTGAGAGTAAGACCGTAGGCGTACGTAGTGAGGTTAGTAGTCCTTATCAGGATAATTCTTCCAACTAAGCTACGAAACATTTAAAGCTAACGCAAGATGTATGCATCTTGTGATGTGTGCATCGTGGCCGACACCTATGAGGCCAGGAGTGAATCTATGTTCGACGAGAAGCAATACTGTAGTAATTCGAATATTCCGATTTATATTAACTTTAGATTTTGACAGACTGGTGAAAGTTCAGCCTTGGAAACAGTGAACTAATGCTCGGACAGAGTACGCTGAAGTTTCTTGCCATCAGTACTTTCCTCCAGCCGCACCTGCAGTGTTTCGTCCCCAATGATGTCTGTTTAGGCTACGACTGATCCATAACGCACAAAGAAAAAGATGTTACGGGTCAGTAAGACGATTTATGTCATCCACGATTGGTTTCAATTGTCACGACACCAGCATGTATTCTGCTTCTTGACTTCGTACGTTTCAAAATGCTTAATGTAGAGACTGAAACTGTGATGACGAAGAAAAATGTTTTGTGCGTTAGAGGTACTTGTACGTCTGCTCTCCGTTGTACAAATTGTCCAGGGTGAAGGTTACGAATCAGTACGAACCAGAACTACATCCCAACGCCAGTCGTGGATGTAAATGGAAGTCTGCGATCTAAATATCGGGAACACAAGAGCAGCGGATATGTGGTGTTACGCTGTTGCTCTCTGGTAAACGCAGACGCACATCCGGTGAGTTAACACAAGATCAGCACATAGCTTTACCACTGTTTTGCGGAACAGCATGCACTAAACTGGAAGAATTTCATACCGGCAAGGTATTAAAATCGTTTTGTGGCTGCTTGAGAAGAGATGCTGAGTCGTGTGAAGGGTGGTCATTGCCTCAGAGTCCCAGTTATTTATAATATTCTGCGTAAGTGTGTTTGTAGTTACTTGCGGAAATGTGTCACAACTGTTTGCCATCGCTGTACTGGACACCAGCGCCAGATCAACTACAGAACCCTACATAAGTCAGCAGTGGCCGAACACAGCCATACGAACAAGCATAAATTCTTGTTTGAGCAGGAATGGATTGTAGCCAGAACTTACAATTAGTGAGAAGCAACCATTGAAGAGGTTTAGAATAGGTGCAGTCATCTTCAATAGAACGGGTAACACAAACAGTATAAACAGCAGGTCGACTTGTCTAGCGGAGCGGTAATAAATTACATACACAAGCCTTCCTTGTGAATCAGTCTGTCTGCTAGTGGAAACCGTATTAAAATCCTTACAGTAGGGATTAGAGTCAGATAAAAGTGGAAAAACGTGGCGGAAGACTTCAATTCAGTAACTTGCTAGTGTAAATATTTCGTCGATTCCGACTCCTGTTTGGCATTCACTGTTTTTCTTGATGAAGGCTCTGATGCATATTGTCGACAGCTAGGAATTTTTTCACAAATTTAATGCGAAAAGCTCTTACAGAATAGCTATAACGATAAACATCTAATCGTTGAGAGTTATTGGCAACATGGGAGGAATACGATCTTGTGCTCCACTGAGCATGGTGCTGCCACAAGAGGGGTCGGTTATGCCAACGGACTTCTAAAACCGGTGGAGTTTCCGGTGCTGTGCTGTGCTTCTGGAGCTTGGAGTGGCAGCGTTGAGCTACTCGTAATTACAGCTATACAAATTACTTGGGCACATAGATCCACTATTCCCCCTCTCCAAACACTGCTAATCTGCTCTTTAGACCAAATGACTCATGGGAAGAGGACACAAATGGAAGCGCTTTTATCCATCAACAGACTCTGACAGATAATAAATGTACCTTTATTCCTCTCAAAAATATTTCATCTGTTCAACTATAGAAATATACTGAAAGTATGTTCATCAATGCTACAGCTTACGTTACACTCATCATAACAGTGAGAAATTCAGAACTGAAAGAGAAGCTGGATAAATAAATTCGATACCAACAAAACTTTTCTCAGTAGCCCCTAGAGGATGTCTTCAGGTCTGTAAACAGCGAATAATAGGAACTAATACACCTGACGGTAACATCCCTGAATTATCTCCGTTTTGTGCAGATAAGCTTTAGTGACTAATGGAAGAACATAAGAGAATTTGATAGTAGGGCTGACAACCAATTACAAAACCAATTAATAAAAATGCATCGAAAAGAAGGTTGTACCAACTAACAACGGGGTCACAGACAGCCAGCTGGCCGGCCGTGGTGGCCTAGCGGTTCTATGCGCTACAGTCTTGAACCGCGCGACCGCTACGGTCGCAGGTTCGAATCATGCCTCGGGCATGAACGTGTGTGATGTCCTTAGGTTAGTTAGGTTTAAGTAGTTCTAAGTTCTAGGGGACTGATGACGTCAGAAGTTAAGTCCCATAGTGCTCAGAGCCATTTGAACCATTTTTGAACAGCCAGTTGGTGAGTTTGTTGTGCCCGCAGATCCAACAAGTTCAATAAACACACTAGAACACATCAAACACTATAGAGTGATTAAAACATAAGTGTATTTACGTATTTATAATGTATACAATAGTGTGTACACGTAACTTTGTATCTGATAGTCTCTTTGCAATCTGTGTCTCAGTTCCATTAGTACTGGTTATCAGTATTCACTAGCGGTTGGAGAAGCAATCTTGTCGTGCTAGGTTCGTGAGCTTTCACTGCATTGTCGTCCGTACGGTCGGAGTGATCTGAGAGTAGTCTCATTATAATCTAAAGATAATCTGAAGGGGAGCTTTTTCTTTATTGTTATTTCATCCCCCTCGCCCCATATGGGCGGGGAGAGGGGCTGGGGTTGGGCTGTCTGAGATACAATTCTGCGCTCTTCAGCCAAGCGAGTTAAAATTGTAATGAGAAATAGAAATAAAATTTGGCTGTTTTCTATTTTAAATAAAAAATCAAAGGTAGACAGTTAAAAAACGAAAATAATTACATTTTAATAATATTTCGCAGGAAGGTGAAATTCTGCTGATAAAAACACTAAAGCTTAAAATCTGAAGGACTTGCACTAGGATCAGAAGTATTACCGGAGGAGGGAGTATGTTCCAAAGGATTGAGCGGTGTGGGTAGAAAGATAGGGATCTGTTGGGGCCGAAAACTGCGGAAGGTAGGAGTGCAGGTGGTTAGTGGGAAATACAGTCCGTGGGAAAGACAAAAGGTGAGGAGTAGTGTGTTGTGTTGATAGGGCAGTGGTTACAAGGGGAAAGGAATAGGGTTGCATAGTTAAAGTTGGTGAGACGGACAAATATCGGGGTAGATCAAAATGTCTGAGGGAGGGAGTTGGTTGCACTGGGATAGGATATGGGGTGTGTCTACGTGTAGGAACGGAGGGATGTGTTTGTGAAGGCGCGGCAACGTACCAGGGTTGAAGATCGGAAGGGAGACAATGGGGTGGTTCGAATCTAGTTTGCGGACAGTGAAGGAGATGCGGCGGCTTAGAAAGACGTGCGGACCAATCCCAATTGCAGGCAGTGAAGTGATGCGAATTCGGCGTCCCCTGGTGACGTCTGTAGCGCCACCTGGCGGTGTGTGGGGAACCCTCTATATCAACGGCTGGTTTCTTCCGCGGAGATACAGGCGGCGCGAGAATCACTGTGTGCAATGGACGTAGACCCTTCGATACCGCACAGTTCTTGTGTAATGCTTCCTCGCGAAAGGACTATGAACGTAAAATTGGAGGGTACACTGAGGCTTACGAAGAAGCGGTCCTGACATGAACCATTAGCGAATGTAACGGGAAAGGGAGGAAATGACAGTGTTAGACAAAGTACCACATGCCACCCATCAATGGTGGCTTGTGGAGTAGAGTCCTGGGGTTTGAGGCAATATGCAGGGTGTTTTCCCGAAGATCGTGCAAAAATTTAACAGGACACACATTACTGTGTACTTTTTTATTTACGTTAGTTACAGTTAACTGCCCCCCCCCACCCCCCCCACCATGAACCATGGACCTTGCCGTTGGTGGGGAGGCTTGCGTGCCTCAGCGATACAGATAGCCGTACCGTAGGTGCAACCACAACGGAGGGGTATCTGTTGAGAGGCCAGACAAACGTGTGGTTCCTGAAGAGGGGAAGCAGCCTTTTCAGTAGTTGCAAGGGCAACAGTCTGGATGATTGACTGATCTGGCCTTGTAACAATAACCAAAACGGCCTTGCTGTGCTGGTACTGCGAACGGCTGAAAGCAAGGGGAAACTACAGCCGTAATTTTTCCCGAGGTCATGCAGCTTTACTGTATGATTACATGATGATGGCGTCCTCTTGGGTAAAATATTCCGGAGGTAAAATAGTCCCCCATTCGGATCTCCGGGCGGGGACTACTCAAGAGGATGTCGTTATCAGGAGAAAGAAAACTGGCGTTCTACGGATCGGAGCGTGGAATGTCAGATCCCTTAATCGGGCAGGTAGGTTAGAAAATTTAAAAAGGGAAATGGATAGGTTGAAGTTAGATATAGTGGGAATTAGTGAAGTTCGGTGGTCACGTGAATACAGGGTTATAAACACAAAATCAAATAGGGGTAATGCAGGAGTAGGTTTAATAATGAATAGGAAAATAGGAATGCGGGTAAGCTACTACAAACAGCATAGTGAACGCATTATTGTAGCCAAGATAGATACGAAGCCCACACCTACTACAGTAGTACAAGTTTATATGCCAACTAGCTCTGCAGATGACGAAGAAATTGAAGAAATGTACGATGAAATAAAAGAAATTATTCAGATTGTGAAGGGAGACGAAAATTTAATAGTCATGGGTGACTGGAATTCGAGTGTAGGAAAAGGGAGAGAAGGAAACATAGTAGGTGAATATGGATTGGGGGACAGAAATGAAAGAGGAAGCCGCCTGGTAGAATTTTGCACAGAGCACAACATAATCATAACTAACACTTGGTTTAAGAATCATGAAAGAAGGTTGTATACATGGAAGAACCCTGGAGATACTAAAAGGTATCAGATAGATTATATAATGGTAAGACAGAGATTTAGGAACCAGGTTTTAAATTGTAAGACATTTCCAGGGGGAGATGTGGACTCTGACCACAATCTATTGGTTATGACCTGTAGATTAAAACTGAAGAAACTGCAAAAAGGTGGGAATTTAAGGAGATGGGACCTGGATAAACTAAAAGAACCAGAGGTTGTACAGAGATTCAGGGAGAGCATAAGGGAGCAATTGACAGGAATGGGGGAAATAAATACAGTAGAAGAAGAATGGGTAGCTTTGAGGGATGAAGTAGTGAAGGCAGCAGAGGATCAAGTAGGTAAAAAGACGAGGGCTAGTAGAAATCCTTGGGTAACAGAAGAAATACTGAATTTAATTGATGAAAGGAGAAAATATAAAAATGCAGTAAGTGAAACAGGCAAAAAGGAATACAAACGTCTCAAAAATGAGATCGACAGGAAGTGCAAAATGGCTAAGCAGGCATGGCTAGAGGACAAATGTAAGGATGTAGAGGCCTATCTCACTAGGGGTAAGATAGATACCGCCTACAGGAAAATTAAAGAGACCTTTGGAGATAAGAGAACGACTTGTATGAATATCAAGAGCTCAGATGGAAACCCAGTTCTAAGCAAAGAAAGGAAAGCAGAAAGGTGGAAGGAGTATATAGAGGGTCTATACAAGGGCGATGTACTTGAGGACAATATTATGGAAATGGAAGAGGATGTAGATGAAGATGAAATGGGAGATATGATACTGCGTGAAGAGTTTGACAGAGCACTGAAAGACCTGAGTCGAAACAAGGCCCCCGGAGTAGACAATATTCCATTGGAACTACTGACGGCCGTGGGAGAGCCAGTCCTGACAAAACTCTACCATCTGGTGAGCAAGATGTATGAAACAGGCGAAATATCCTCAGACTTCAAGAAGAATATAATAATTCCAATCCCAAAGAAAGCAGGTGTTGACAGATGTGAAAATTACCGAACTATCAGCTTAATAAGTCACAGATGCAAAATACTAACACGAATTCTTTACAGACGAATGGAAAATCTAGTAGAAGCCAACCTCGGGGAAGATCAGTTTGGATTCCGTAGAAACACTGGAACACGTGAGGCAATACTGACCTTACGACTTATCTTAGAAGAAAGATTAAGGAAAGGCAAACCCACGTTTCTAGCATTTGTAGAGTTAGAGAAAGCTTTTGACAATGTTGACTGGAATACTCTCTTTCAAATTCTAAAGGTGGCAGGGGCAAAATACAGGGAGCGAAAGGCTATTTACAATTTCTACAGAAACCAGATGGCAGTTCTAAGAGTCGAGGGACATGAAAGGGAAGCAGTGGTTGGGAAGGGAGTAAGACAGGGTTGTAGCCTCTCCCCGATGTTGTTCAATCTGTATATTGAGCAAGCAGTAAAGGAAACAAAAGAAAAATTTGGAGTAGGTATTAAAATTCATGGAGAAGAAATAAAAACTTTGAGGTTCGCCGATGACATTGTAATTCTGTGGAGGGTAAAAATCATAGAGGGAGACCAAGAGATGAATACACTAAGCAGATTCAGAAGGATGTAGGTTGCAGTAGGTACTGGGAGATGAAAAAGCTTGCACAGGATAGAGTAGCATGGAGAGCTGCATCAAACCAGTCTCAGGACTGAAGACCACAACAACAACAACAACAGTTAACTGCAAATGTCATCATTGACACAATGAACGTGCCATTACAAAATGTGCTGAAACTACCGGCCATCAGCCTCAAAGCAAGCAAGACATCGGCGAACGAGATTCTGACGCAGCCTGACAAATATCTCTGGTGTGTTTCGAATCACATCACAGGCAGCAACAATTCTGGCAGCTAATTCCATCTCTGTATCCACTAGGTTCACATACACGAGTGAGTTTAGATATCCCGATAGGAAATAACCTAGGTGGCCATGGAATAGGACCTCCCTTTCCAATCCAGTGACCAGGAAATATCGCACTGAAATAAAAACTCGTCGCGACGGATGATACCCGTTAGGAAATCGTTCTCTTTATAGCCTTTGAGCAGAGAGAGCATTCCAATGTACTTCCCCACACACAAGGTGCATGCTAGTGAGTTGGCCGAGCTGTTCTAGGCGCTTCAGTCCGGAACCGCACTGCTGCTACGGTCGCAGGTTCGAATCCTGCCTCGAGCACGGATGTGTGTGATGTCCTTAGGTTAGTTAGGTTTAAGTAGTTCTAAGTCTACGGGACTGATGACCTCAGATATTAGGGCCCATAATCCTTAGAGCCATTTCAACCATTTTTTAGTGAGTTCTTCGAAACTGTACCGGTACTGTACCACCGTATTGTACTGTACATCTCTAAGGAGCACTGAGTAATGATGGGTCTGTCGTTGATTCATAGCACGTTTTCTCATGGGACAATGTAAATACGATACACGTTATGGACAAATGAGGTAAACAAAGGTTTGTTGGTAGTTCCTGAGATCAGGAATAATCGCGATAGCTTCATCGAGCTCAGATGGCAGTGTGGAATTTTCGGCAAGTGGTGGCTCAGGGTTAGGAAAAGCTGAATGCATTAATCAAAATAACATCAGGAAACCGAATCACATGACTCATAACGAAAAGATTGCGGAATGTACTGCAAAAACAAAAGTAAACAAAACCTAATCGTGAGTTCCTAGTAATCAGGCTCGTCCTCCTTATTTCCTTGCTGGAAGTAATGTACATGTAAATGAACAGCACAGTACGTGTAAACGTATATGACTAAGGACATCACACACATCCATGCCCGGGGCAAGATTCGAACCTGTGACCGTAGCGGTCGCGGTCGAGCGGTTCCAGACTGAGACGCTCGGCCACAGCGGCCAGTTGCTGGTTTTAAATAATATGGAAAACAGTAATGGTAGACAAAGCGACAAGTTTACTTCTGTATGTCCTTAAACTAGCTTCTCCGACCCTAGTTTCCTTACCTTAAATTGTTCTGTGGAGCATTCTCTATGTCATGTTTACAGAAACACTTTTAGTACGCAGTTTCATCTTATGAAATGATGTCCAAACACTGATAATGGGGAATGCAAATTTTATTTGACTCTGCAGATGGAGAGTGTTGGCCCGAGTGCTATGTCCGTCAGCGACGCGGGATAGCGGGGTCGTTGACCGCCCGCTCCGGTCTTGCAGAGTCCGCGCGGCGCCTGCAGGAAGACCGCTGCCGCTGCTACCGCCTCGTGGCCTGGCTCCGCCAGGAAATTGGATTCTATATTTAGGGAAGCGAGGCGAGCCGGTGCGGCGTTTAAGAGCCCCTTGCGGCGGCGGCGGCGCTCGCCCTTCTGAGGGCCCGTCCTCGCAGCGGGAACAGGGCGGAAGGGCGGCCGGTATTAATAGTGCAGCGAGAGCGAGGCGCTGCACCTGCCCGCAACCACCGGCTGGCCGGTCGCTAGGGCTATTGTAGCCGCCCGGAGAACACCTGGGTTCGGGCCGCCTGGTGCTGGCTGGCTTCCTCCTTTTGCTCCTCTCCGGTGTGACGGTTCATCGTCCAGCCGCTAGTATCGGGATAAAGGCTGTTCTCTATAGACACTGATCCAAGGTCCAATTCTAGGGGCGGGGGGGGGGGGGGGGGGCGAGGGGAAGGTATCACGCTCTCTTACTGGCTCTACCCCGGCCCGTCCTCCTACAGAAAAAACTACCCGTCAACGTATCTTTTGCCAAGGCGCAGGTGCCTATGATCTTTAATAACAACAATAACGACAATCAGTACAAAGCAGTGCAGAGGCTGTGACTATACACTACTTTTGAAATAAAAACTACATAGCTAAAGCTGATGGCTGATAATACATTTGAATATCTGTAAGTTTCATTTAACATAACTTAGTAATAATATATCTAATACATAAGCAGGACCTACGACCTAGAGCGCAACACCAGTATACATGTGCTACAGCTTCTGACCAACCATCGCGTTTGTGTTCGTTAAATTACGTTGATGCTTGTAATGGGTATAGTAGCTCTCTGCTGTGGTCACGTCTCAGCTGAGTGCTGAATCCGCCATATTGCTTTTTGGTGCACTTACCGTATGTTTTATTTATTTATTTAGCATCCAATAGACCACACATGTGATATAGGATTTGTCATTTGATTACACGTAACACATAACAACACATACACATAATAAATGGACAAACATATACAAACAACAAAACAAATTACATAATGGTTCAAATGGCTCTGAGCACTATGGGACTTAACTACTGTGGTCATCAGTCCCCTAGAACTTAGAACTACTTAAATCTAACTAACCTAAGGACATCACACACATCCATGCCCGAGGCAGGATTCGAACCTGCGACCGTAGCAGTCGCGCGGTTCTGGACTGCGCGCCTAGAACCGCTAGACCACCGCGGCCGGCCAAATTACATACACACAGTACATAACTAGTGTACAAGAACTTATTACACAAAAACAAAAGTATGTGCTCATGATAAACAATTATAGATCATGAACTACGCGTTATACACCAAACGTATTACGGATATGTAACAGATTTTTCGTAAGTACCATAATTACGAAGGAAGCATAATTAAATTAGTTTACATTTAAAAAAAAATAAGTACAAGTTTCAATACACAGTCTGAGACAGGTATTCATTTACAGTGCAGTAGCATTTTTCCATCAAGTATTTTTTTACTTCAAGCTTGAAATTATTTTTGCCTTTCAATTCTTTAATTTGAGATGGAAGTGCATTTAAAAGCTTTATTCCTAAGTGGCTAACATGTTTCTGACTTCTAGTTTTTGCTACATAGGGAATGTGGAAGTCTTTACAATGCCTTGTATTGTGATCATGGTAGCTTGAGTTGGTTTGGAGATCGCAGTTATTTTTACTGATCCTTTCCAGGCATTTAAAAATATATATCGATGGTATTGTCAGTATCTTTAGTTGTCTGAATAAAGGTCTACAGTGAGTTTGTGGTGGGCTGTGTGTCATTATACGAATAGCTCTTTTTTGCATAATAAAAATGTCATTTAGTCTTTTCCCCAAAAACGTATGCCATAGCTTGAGTTTTTTCTGTTTGTAGTTGTTTCTTTATCAATAAGTCTTAGTCGCAAAACTTAATTAAAAATTAATAATTAAATGGTAACCGCTTTCGATTTTATTCAAAAATCATCTTCGGGCCATGTGTCATCAGATGCTGAACAGAGACGACGGATGGAGCATTCGGAAGTGTCAGAGGATTCACTAGTGAGAATCTGTTGGTCCATCATGAGTAGGGGACATCGGCTGGTTAAATAATAGTCAATGTCAATGAAATTCACCAACAGCCTTGTAACTTAAGATTTTATTTTGAAAGCTACCAGTTTTAGCATTTCAAATGGTTCAAATGGCTCTGAGCACTACGCGACTTAACTTCTGAGGTCATCAGTCGCCTAGAACTTAGAACTAATTAAACCTAACTAACCTAAGGACATCACATACATCCATGCCCGAGGCAGGATTCGAACCTGCGACCGTAGCGGTCGTGCGGTTCCAGACTGAAGCGCCTTTAACCGCGCGGCCACTCCGGCCGGCCTTTAGCATTTCACTGAGCCATCTTCAGGCCCCATATACATCGTTCCAAATATATGAGAATGTCACACGGTTATCGTGAATTCAGTCGTTAAACTAGTGCTTAATTCGAAGACTTGATAGCAACTGTCTTAAGCTGCATGGCTGTTGACGAATTTCATTGACACTGACAATCACTACCGGCCGCTGTGGCCGAGCGGTTCTAGGCGCTTCACTCCGGAACCACGCGGCTGCTACGGTCGCAGGTTCAAATCCTGCCTCAGGCATGGGCGTGTGTGATGTCCTTAGGTTAGTTACGTTTAATTAGTTGTAAGTCTAGGGGCTGCTGACCTCAGATGTTAAGTCCCATTGTGCTTAGAGCCATTTGAACCATTGTTGACAATCAGTAGTGGGCAGTTGAGCAGGTACTAGGGCTGTCCTCCAAAACGCACCAACGTTCCAGCCGTCATCTCTGTTCAGCATCTGATGAGACACCAAAATCAAAACCAGTTACCATTTTGATGTGTAATTACTGATATTTATTGCGATCATGACTGATTAGTATTTCAATTAGCTATCAGTTCGGTGGTATTTTCCAATAATGTTTCCAAAATTTATCAACAATGAAATTATTAGATGTTTAATTATAATAATAATTTGTTTAGATTTTACTAACATTTTAGTCTCGTCAGTCCTGAACTTAGATTTTATGAATAGGGAATTTTTATTGGTGGTCAATGTTCTGAAACAAAATAAGATAAAAATACTGCGTCTAAAAATTGTTGTGGTACACCAGAGTTTTAGAAAATGTTTAAAGTGAATACTATTTGTGTTACAAAATAACTGAAATACGTTGAGCACTCAGAAATATCAGTATTAAACACGCAAAAATTATGAAAACGATACAACGGGAATTTAGAGGTGTACGTCATTGCCGAATGTAGCCTGCATCTACATCTACATCACTAGCCTGTAATTCACAGTTAAGTGCGTGGCAGGGTTCCACTCTCGAAAAACGCGCGGGAGAAACGAACAGTTACATACTTCCATGCAGCTCTGATTTCTCTTATTTTGTTAATTGATCTTCTCCCTGTGTCAGTTGGTGTCAATATTTTCGCATCGGGAGGGAAAGGGGGGGGGGGGGTTGGAGAGGGAAATTTCTTGACAAGATATCACCGCAACGAAAATCGTCTTTGTTTTAATGACTGCCACCCATTTCACATGTTATATCCGTGGCACTCCCTGCCCTGTTTCGTGATGATTCTTAAAGAGCTGCCCTTCTTTGAACCTTTTCCATGTCAAAATGGCTCTGAGCACTATGGGACTTAACTGCTGTGGTCTTCAGTCCCCTAGAACGTACAACTACTTAAACCTAACTAACCTAAGGACATCACACACATCCATGCCCGAGGCAGGATTGTAAACTGCGACCGTAGCGGTCGCGCGGTTCCAGACTGTAGCGCCTAGAACCGCTCGGCCACACCTGCCGGCCTTTTCCATGTCCTCCGTCAGTCCTATTCGGCAAGGATCCCACATTGCACAACAATATTTAAGGAAGGACGGGCAAGCGTGGTGCACCCAGTCTCTTTAGACTGTAAATGACATCTTCATCTACAAACCATCTAAGATGTCTCCTCAGATTGTCTCCTTAATCATTTACATAGTTTAGAAACAGCTGTCCTAGTGCTACACTGGAAAAACTACATCGCTATAGTGTCGTTATGAAATAAACAATCACATATCCGACAGATTAGCTTATTAGCTATTGCAGCACGTTCTAAACAGATTCTAGTTCAAAACGACTCGAAACAAACAGTAACCACCTTTATTTCTCGAATATATACTGACACTGCGATAAACAGCTTTCTTCAAGCAGATGATGCCACCTACTGAGAACATGCAGAAACAAAAACAAGTATGTGGTGTAAAGTATTCACTATAATCAGACACAACGAGTTTAGCTCATTCTGTTAGCAAGAACAAAAAATACATTTTGGATGTAGCATGTATGCTATGTAAGGAGTGAGTATTGCAGAATACATAATTTGAAAAGTATTCATCAGAAAAAAAGTATGTGTCATGCAATCGTTTTAAGAACTGTAGTAACAACAAAGTCTGAGAACTTTAACAATGTCATATTTCTCGCGATGTAAAATCGACGTGTACACTCAGGAACATTAGCATTTTACACCTCACTACGAGTGTAAACACATGTGTCCATGCTAGTGTTATGTGAGCGTGTGAATACGGTAAACGCTGTTCCTTTCAGTCGTTTAAGCCTGTATTAGGGAATTTCAGACAGCGTTAGTTTTTGTTACTGGAGTGTCCTTCCCTTCCTGTCATGTCTCACAAATCATTCCGCTTGTAATCTTATAGAATTCCTTGTCATTTCCGAAATCCACCGTTTTCTTATAACTTGATTAATGTCCGAAAGCTGGCTGAAAAATTGGAGATTGGTATATGTAAAAATATGAGTGTTTTGAATTACTATTGTTTCGGGAGAGGAGCACGGCACCCCTCCCCCATCCCCCTTTGGATCCTCGCTTGGTTCTCTCGTACTTTAGGTGCTAAAGAATCAAATCCTCACTTCTATTTTAAATTTACATCCCTGCTGTGACATTAAAAGCGGAAAACAGAAAATGAAGTCTAGAAGATATTCAGACGTTATTTCCACGAAGGATGGAGATCTCACAGAGAAAAGATAAAAGGGAAACAACGAAAAGATGTAGGTGATTATACTCTGAGCAGCGTATAATGATAGTATTGATCAGTGTCCTATGTGTGTTAGCTGGAATGATTCGGTGGCTTACTTCGAAAGTTCGCTTGAGATCGTTCACGGATGATGCTACTGTATTTAGGAATAGCAGAACGCCAGAAAACAAGTGAAATCCACGAAGACATAAGAGAATCGGTTTGGTGCTGGAATTGATCCTTACCTTAAAATCGCATTGGTTGTAAATAGGCGAAAAGATCCATTAAGGATTGACGGTATATCAATGGAAACAGTTGGATTAGCAACCAAAAAAATCTGGGAGTGTGCTTGCGAAGCCGCTTAAATTAGAACGACTATTTGGGAAAGCAGATGCCAAACTGAAAAACATTGAAAGACTCCCAAGGACATCTAATTCGCCAACAAAAGAGATAGCGTTCAAAACTTTCTTTTGATCGATTCTTATCGGTCTGGGAGCATTACTAGGTCGGATTAATAGAGGAGACAGAAAAAAAAAGACTCAAAGAAGAGCGATGTGTTTGGACACGGTTTCGTATAGTAAACGTGGGGAGATGTTCATTAAATGCCAGTGGGGGATAGTGCAAGATAAGCGTTGTGTGGGTCATGGAAGTTCTCTCTAAAATTCCAAGACAGTTCGTTCCTCAAGAGTCATCCAAGGTACCACTTCCTCCCACATACATCTCGCAAAATTGCGACAGAAAAAAATACCACTGAAAGTACCGCCACCACTCACTGTCTTCGGCGTATGGAATTCCCCAATTCGTTTTGAGCGTGTCAACCCGTTCCTCATTTTCTGCAAAGCGTCTGCTGTAGGAAAACGCTTTTATTCCGGGACTAGGGCAAGTGAATTTAAGTAGTGATTCGTTACATGACGGTCGACTTTTCTCACCCGATCTTACGAAAATTAAGAAAAAATAAACATAAGTAAAATACGATGCAGGCGTTCCACGAGAACAACGTCACCTTTCCTGTTTAAATTTCCTGAGTAGTTTCGTTAAATTTTCGTGCGGGCTTTACTGATCTGTTACGGTCATTGTAGCGCGTCTCACAATTTGTGTGAGTTGTTTTTAGGCCTAACTGACAAGGCTTCTAAAGTCTCTACAGATTAAAACTCTATAATTAGTCGCCCAGCTCACACCAAGAAAATCAAGGTCGTACTCAAACAACTCTTAAGACTGATGGCTGCTTTACTTTTATATGACCTTCAGTTGACGTCAAACACGTAGAAGGGTATGTTATTTCGATGTGCACCATTCAATACGACGTCCACCCATGTCACAACGCTACAATAATTGGGAGAAACCGGTTGTGCACATCTTCGCGTGAGTCGACAGTGAAGCTCCACCTATCAACCCAGGCTTGTTATAAAATATTTGTTGTTCAATTCGGCATCTATTTTTGAAGTAAATGATTTTTCGGGAACTCGTTTACAGGCTTTCGATCTCGTCCAGAGTAAACAATCTGGTACGGACGCAGTGTGTCGGCGGCACCGTTTGACGCCAGTGCCCGACATTCGCCCTCGGCAGGCGCACGCGATGTCGTGACCTTGACCGAAAGCACGCCAGCAGTGAGTGGTTGATTAATTATACGGCGCTACGAGGCAGCGCTTTTATACGTCCCCAGCCGTGTTCTGTAGGTCGCGGAGCTCGCGTGGGGGAACTTTCTTGCGTCCTTTCTTTCTAGACTATCGCACTACTTCTGACATACATGAAGTTTTAAGGGCAGCACAAGTGGCATTCATAATCACTTCACTCGCATTTACATTTGTATTTGAAAAACAGACGTTGTGAATCATACGAGTCTGAAGGACAAAGGGAAACTGTTCCCCTGGAAAACGTCTAATAGGTACAAATGAGCCTGTGATACGAGGTGCGGCATTAAAGTTATAAGACTGATGTGAAAAAAAAAGGTGCTTACCGTTTTAGTCGAGTTCAATGTTGTCTCCTTCAAAGTAGTTCCATTCTGATTGCACACACTTTTTCCAGCGCTTCTGCCATTGATGGTAGCATTTCTGGAACTCGTCTTCTGTAATATCCTCCAAGAACCTCGTCACAGCTTTTTGGACACCTTGTGTTGTTTGAAAATGGTGTCCCTTGACCGCCGTTTTGACTCTTGGAAATAGAAAAGAAGTCGCACGGAGCGCTATCTGGTGGACAAGGTGGCTGTGGTAGTACTGAAATTTGTTTTGAGATTAAAAATTGCTGTACTGGATGGCGCATTATCGTGATGCAGAATCCAATTACCAGCAATGTTGGCATGGACACGCGAAGAACTCTTTTATGAAGTATTTCTAAAATTTCTTTGTAGTAATATTGGTTAACTGTCTGTCCAGGAGGCACCCACTCTTTATGAGCAATTCCCTTGGAAATAAAGAAGCACACAAGCATGCATTTCACTTTTGACTGCGAGCTGTTTTTGGCCCGGGTTTTGCCCCTGGATCGTACTGAAAAAAATCAACTTTCATCACCAGTGATAACACGGCTCAACAATTCTGGATTGATTTCCGTTTACTCTAACAGATCGGCTGCCACATTTTTCCGTGTTTCTCGCTGTAGTGGTGTGAGATTTCTGGGGACCATTTTTCCACAAATCTTTCTCATACCAAGATCTTCAGTTATTATTAGACGAACCGTTTCTCGAAAGATGTTCAGTTCTTCTGCAATCATTTTCATGGATAATCTTCGATCAGATCGTACGAGTTCACGCACCCTGGCCAAGTTGACATCCGTCTGTGAGGTTGATAGTCTTCATCTTCAACATTCGTTCTGCCTTCACTAAACATTTTACGCTAACGAAAAACTTGAGCTCTTGACATAACCTCCTCTCCAAAAGCCTTCTGAAGCTTACCGTAAGTTTTCGTCGCGTTTTCATCCAATTTAACGCAAAAAGAAATGGCATACCGTTGCGCAATATTATGCAATTCCATTTGCGTGACGAGAGATACAAACACATGTTAACTTTTTACAGCACAACTGACGACTGAGCAGTTGCATCGATGTCCCGCTTGGACTAGAAGCAGTTTATAGACCAAGCTCCAAGATATTGTGCCTAAGCAAGTCTGCAGGGTTGCCACATCTTGCAAAGAAAATCAGTCTCATTACTTTATTATCACACCTCGTTTACCATCCTTAATATAGAATTAGATTATAGTATCAGAATTAAGAAACTAGTAGTGTTGAAGTTCATTAATTCATAGCCAGTGTTCTTGTCAAATTTTGAATGGCAATATTCTGAGAAGTTAAATAATTGGAAAAACATCAGCATTTATTTTGTAGAGAACACATACACGTACAAGTGGCGTTCAACAAGTAATGCAACACATTTTTTCCTAGGCCAGTTTCGGTTGAAAAAATGAGGAATTTGTTGTGGAACATGGTGGAATACTCCTGCTTCGGCCTGTACAGTTTCAGGCGTCTAACAGAGGTGTGATCCAACCAGAATTCTGTCACTGCGTTTCTGTTCGCGGAAAACTGGAGCGTCGCAGATATTCATAGGCGCTTGCAGAATGTCTGCGGACGTCTGGCATTGAACAAGAGCACGGCGAGTAGTTGGTGAGGCGTGTGTCACCATCGCAAACAAGTAGCGCAAACCTGTCAGATCTCCCGCATGCCGGCTGGCCACGCACAGCTGTGACTCCAGCCGTGTTGGAACGTGCAGACACTCTCATTCGGATCACAGTCAGACACCTCACTGGACTCTGAAGGCGTTATTCTGTTTGCAAGTCCTCCCTCATGGTGTAACGAGCAACTCTGATGTGTTTGTGCTACCCTCAGGACATTGAAGAAACGACTTGAGGGTGTACGTTGCCAGAAATGCAAACGAACTTCTCCTTCTCCATGACAACGCAACGCCTCACACGAGTCTGCACACCCCAGAGGAGCTCAGAGAACTTCATTGAACTGTTCTTCCTCAGTCCGAATCTCGCACCTTTCGACTTCTAGTTTGGTCCAGTGCAGGGTACATGCCGCGTGAAGCAGTACGTGAATGACAGGGAGGTTATTGATGCAGAAAGACGTTCGCTCCGCCGTCGACCAGCAGAGTGGTACAGTGTGAGCATACAGATCCTCCCAGTAAGGTGGCGTAAGGAGATTATGTTGAAAAATAAGGTTTTGTAGCCAAAAGAATAGTGAATAAAATGATGTATTGGAATCCTGAATAAAAAACCAACCTACTTTAAGAAAACCCAAGTAGCGTTACTTATTGGACGCCCCCTGTACAAAAAATTCAGATAATGTTCAGAAGCCAATACACAGTCTTATCCATTGTGTGTGTGTGTGTGTGTGTGTGTGTGTGTGTGTGTGTGTGTGTGTGTGTGTGTGCGCGCGCTCGTGCGTGCGTGTATTACCTCTTCTTCTAACTGCTGCGGGAGAACTCGCAACACCTCTGGCTAAATGCAGACGTGAGAGTGTGGTTGGTTTTAACAGCTTGACGGTTCACGTGAAAGCTGCTGCTGGACATGTACAATGTTGGCACACATCGCCAGATTTCTAGTTGTCCACGTTGCGTCTTATGAAGTTGAGCCCCTCTAGCAGGAGATAACACACGGCCGTAGTTCCGTTTATGATTTGACTCTGTGAAACTGTCGTAGGAATATGCAAGACTACTTTCCAGTAATGGGTACGAATTTTTCTGTAATGGACGCCATGGGGGTATTCCACGAATGTACTGCTTGCCGCAATACTTTTCACTCCACTATCACC
Source organism: Schistocerca piceifrons (assembly GCF_021461385.2). Lineage (NCBI taxonomy): Eukaryota > Metazoa > Arthropoda > Insecta > Orthoptera > Acrididae > Schistocerca > Schistocerca piceifrons. The sequence continues at coordinate 1,066,667,560 of NC_060138.1, forward strand.
CTTACCACCTACTACACTCATCCAAATGTTGTCTCTGAGCATAAATAATTGCCTCTTTTTACTCTGTAGTAGGAATGCATACTGCAAACTTACCGAAATGGGCATAATGTTGAATCAGGAAGTATTAAAATTAACTACCCTGAGCATTAAACGGACTGCTACTCACGCGACGACACACGGCCATTCTCGGCTACGACCATCACCTAAGTTGTTAATAGTAAAGCAGTTAATGTTTACTAACACTTCTTCATTGATAGATACTGTGAGCAGTGTACTCGCTACGGTTCATACTGCAGAATTCGAGTGACTTCTCACTGACGATAGCTCTCGGCGGTAGACGCCTCCCAAGTCTTTGTCAAGCGGCAGTGGAGTCTCTGTGTATACTTCTGGGCTGTCAGAGGATACGAAAAGCAACGCCACCATTTAAAGTCCATTCTACGATCAGCCATTGAGGCTTGGAGACGCTAACTCTATGTGAGTAGCCACGCCTTAGCTCGTGATCACAATATGCTACGTAACTGAGCGATTTAGGGCATGTTAGTTAAATGTTCTATGGATCATTTGAGCGATTCTTTTATCGAAATGATATGGAACGAGTCAGTTTACAAGATAAGTATTCATGTTTACTGTTAACGTTAATGAACACATTATTTTTTAGCCCGATGCATGCCACTAAATTTCAGAACTAAGGTTTTTTGCACGGGCTACCAGATTTTAAAAGGAAATTCGTCCAAGGAATAGAAGGAGTTGTCGAGGAGACTTGATTTTAGGATGGATTTCAAATTTGTTTTGTTACCTGTCAGACATTTTATGAACTTCTTTCTGAGCCACTGACAGCTTTAATAACGGGCAATAAAGTTCATTTTTTCCGTTAGTGTTGTAAGTATGAATGTCACTGTTCGTCCTAACTTCTGATGCATTATTTCTGACGAATATGATTAGCGAATCTACGTATTGTGACGATGCAGTTCAAATGCCCGATTCCATGAAGAGATACCTACATGACTACTGCAGGTGAACATCACACATTATTCTTAGTGCTTGCTTTTGTGCAATCAATACTTCCATTGTAAATGATGAATTGGCCCAGAAAATTATTCCATAAGACATTATTGAGCGTAAATATGCAAAAGATATCAAGAGTAGAATTCATTTGTTTCTAAGGCTAGGAATTATACGAACAGCGAAAGTAGCTGAACTTCATTGTTTAGGAAGCTCAGTAATATGCTTCTTCCAATAACAGTTTTCATTAACATACACACCCAAAAATTTGGCGCGTTTCACCCTATGTAATAATTCCTTGAAAAACGTCACTAACAAACTGTTCTGTTGGTTTCTGTGTAGAGGATTTATTAAAAAAGTAGTGTCGTTTGCAAAAAGTACGAATTCTGCTGGTTGAATGTTAAGTGACAGGTCATTCACATGTACAAGAAATTTGAGTGGACCCAAAATTGAGCCCTGTGGGACTCCCTTTGTGATTACTCCCCAATCACTAAAATTGCCTACCTTTCCAACAGTGTTTCAATTATGTTACACAATATTACAGTTTGTACCGCACCAATTAGCCATAACTGCTACAATTATCAAGAGACCTGATTTTTATTACCGTTAGTAAATGGTCATTTAATATAAATGTGCTTATTAATTAATGTGCTTAATAATTCAGAGGTTTATGTGAGGCGGTTGCCACATTACCGTACTGTCAACTGTAAACAAATATTTCCTTAAAGGAAGTTATTCATCTTCGTAGGCTGTTATTTTATTTTCAGATAAACACTTTATTTCATTATTTAGAAATTAGCAAATTCGTCTCTTTTGACATTATGACGCTACGTCACAATAAAAACTATTATACTTACAATATGTTACATTCACGGGTGCCCATACGATGGCTTGTAAGGGAAAGGGGTAGAAGCTAGACCTGGGGGTACGGTATATTTTTAATTCTCGTACGTCAAACCAAATCGTGACAAAAGATGCTGGCGGCGCTTTAATGGGAAACGTTGAAAGTAACGAATTCGACTCTGTTTGAAGTAAGTGGCGCAATAGTTCTACTGTTCCCATGGTATATTACGCTTAGGGCTACAAAAATAAAATAAGAGTCAGGTATACAGTTCTTCTTCCCTTCACCCCATTCAAGAGTAGAATTGAACAAGCAGTGGAAGCAAGTACTGTGCTATACTCTGTACAGTATACTCACAGGCTGAATAGCAACTTTTTTCGAGACTACCCGAAGGAGGTTTCGAAAAGAGATCTTTCGAACAGAAGTCGTTGAGACGCGAGAGGTAGTGCAGAGAGGTGATACCACATGGCGTGGTGAAATATACGTACACAGCAGGCAACGCTAGACGAATGGGTCGCGTGATCTTCAGTAATTACGTATGCCGTTTAATGGGTCGTAAAGATCAGCGGCACGGCAGTTATATGGTTATTACGCCACGTGGAAGAACTCTAACGATGTGCGACCTACTTATTTAATGGGAAATTATATCTCCAATTCCGCAAGATTCCACTACTAGATATTTTTTCCGCCTCTCAGAAAGAAATGCGCACTTTGCCATGGAATGTACGCGCCCTGTAAATGAGCCTCCGAAAATATTAAAAGTGCGTGATTAGTTATCCTTCTACAAATTGTAGAGGGGAGTATTATACATTAGAACACTTCTACTTCTAGCCAGCCCTGTAATAGAAGTGGAATGTACTTTCTTATTCCGTTTTGAAGTGATAGCATTCACTTCAGGCGCGCTGCCGTCTTTTTCTTAAATTACAAGAATTAATCTGGAAGCGTAAGGTTTTCACAAATGTAAAAAACTATTCCAAGGTACAACATGGTACTAGTTTTCGGACTAAAGACGACAACATCACCAACTACATGAAAAACAAATGAACAAACACAAACACTGAAATACTGTGCTGAATGCATAACACATGTAACTACAGGTCTATTTCTAAAGTGAGGTGCAGTGCAAATAACGCAAATGTAGCGTAAGAAGAACTGCTTCCAAAAAGTGCAAGAAACTGCCAAGTGTAAATGTACAACGAAGTTTCTTTCGACCTTAGCCTCTGCGAAAAACGAAGAAAAAGACAGTGTTTTGCACAATATGTGACAAATAGGCATAAATACCATAAGTAGATCACACGCCAGCAACAACACGCGATTGTAGGTTCGCTTTGATACGTAACACCTTTTTGTTGTTGTTTTTATGCAAACACGGATCAATCGAAGAGTTCCGAGCGAAAATGGTTGTTACACACCAACTTTACAAAGAAATAAAGTTTTTAACCTATGACAACCAAAAATGTAGAAACGAATGTAACAATATGCCAGACTGACCACATAAGGTGCTTTGTAAATAAAAGCTAAGCGCATCTGGTGTAAAGTTCTCTTTAATTAACTGCAGTAACTTTAAGAAGGAGAAACCAAAAATAATTGACAATCTGCTCATAACGGGTTTAGGTTGAAAATATTACATTAGTTTAACATGTAACGTTTCATTTTAGAAATTCTCTGTTTCTAGATGCCATTTTCCTTGTCGACAATAAACAGTTTGGAATGTAGTTAAATACCGTTGTGACCCTTTACATACATAACGCCTACGTTTATGAAATACCGCTGTTCTTTGTTGTAGGACCTTTGCATTATTATTGTGTGTTCTACGACCTTCATTAGAATTCTAGGCGGCAAGTTAACGTATGTGAAGACGCTTAAAAAAATGTGTGCTTTATTGGCGCATGTGTGTTGTTCAAGTTCAGGATCTTATAAAATTGTCGTTATGCCATTCACCCATTTGAATAATTCTCGTAAATTTGCCAAACTGTGCTCAGTGATGGCTGATAGCTATGAAGTGTGCATCATGGTGAATCTGGAACAGTGGCCGAGATTATGTCGTTACTTTGTCTTTGACAAACTCGCACGGAAATTTTAGTACTGTGAAGACAGCTAGCCTAATATCTCAAGGGCAGGCACCTGATTAACATGTAATAAAATCGTGACAGCAGACAACAGCCGTCATAGTGATTGGTCGTGTGCCAGGGAGCAGGCGATGCCTTGCTGCGCAGTACTTCCTTCACCCAAATGACCCAATTACGAGGAAAAATATGCGACCGATATAAACAGGCACATCAAAATTCATTACGCCATCTCATTTCGGGGCAATTACCCGTGGACGAAATTGGCGTACGGGCCAAGGCAGCTGCCAATCTCAGCACACGGCAAGGTCTGCCCAGACGTACACGGGGTGGGGGGGGGGGGGGGGGGGGATTGCAGATCGCTATCGGAGGCGAGGTGTATGCTTCATCAGCAGTCATTTGCCTGGGAAGATTGATGCAGTTTATTGCTATTAGACAACGATTCCCCTCACATTACGCATCTGTATACCTGTTGCCATTACCCCAGCTTTAGTGATCAGTTGATACTTAGATAGATGGCACCAGTGATCGCATCTCGTTACTGAAATATGTAGTCCCAATGCATCACATCGTGTGCTCGACATAATAGCAAATATGTAATAAAACCTTAGGCAAAGTTCCACACTACCTTACTAGATACCTAGTAAAAAAAAATCAGTTCATACGGAAACTTCTAACAGATAGTGACGCGTCAGACTTCCTAGCGAATAGGTGATGCTCCAGAGTTTCCAAGTACTTAAGCAGACAAGACACTGCAGTATGGGTTTATACTGTATATTTGCGATTGTTGTGGCGGGTCGTATCAAACCATCGAGAAGATCGACGGAAAAGAAAAAATGTTCAAATGTGTGTGAAATCTTATGGGACTTAACTGCTAAGGTTATCAGTCCCAAAACTTACACACTACTTAACCTAAATTATCCTAAGCACAAACACACACACCCATGCCCGAGGGAGGACTCGAACCTCAGCCGGGACCAGCCGCACAGTCTATGACTGCAGCGACTTAGACCGCTCGGCTTACGGAAAAGAGCTTGATTCGATAATATTCTTATTTTCAGGTTGATCCAAAAAAAGAAAAGATCTTTTTCTCAAAAGTGTTCGGTGGTATATTTAAATTAGCGTTCGTAGACGAAATCGAGCGAATGCAGTAGTACGATAAACTGAGAGTAAGAATGAATTTGCCTAAAACTGCAATTAAATGACCGTCAGTTTTATGTTAATATCATTTCGAGGCTTGTAAGTTCATCTTCAGATGTACCTGATGAATATACACCAAATATAACAGCCGTATGTTTATCTTACACCTTGTTTTGCTGTCGAAAATTGTCCGTAAGTGACGCGCAGTGTCAAACCAGAGACCCACAACACCACTAACGAAGCGACCGAGAACACCACTGCAGAGTGTAGTATGGTTTGGCTGTGTAGGTTGCTCCAGAACAATTGGTGACAGAAGGTTATGGCCCCAAGATAAACACACCACACATCTATTTTATGTATATGCATCAGACACATGAGCCTAGAAGCATCGAAATACACCATATTAAAATAAAACTGAAGATCAATGATTTGGAGTCTGCCGCGCGGGATTAGCCGAGCGGTCTTAGGCGCTGCAGTCAAGGACTAAATGGCTCTGAGCACTATGGGACTCAACTGCTGAGGTCATTAGTCCCCTAGAACTTAGAACTAGTTAAACCTAACTAACCTAAGGACATCACAAACATCCATGCCCGAGGCAGGATTCGAACCTGCGACCGTAGCGGTCTCGCGTTTCAAGACTGCAGCGCCTAGAACCTCACGGCCAGCAGTCAAGGACTGTGCGGCTGGTCCCGGCGGAGGTTCGAGTCCTCCCTCGGGCATGGGTGTGTGTGTTTTTTCCATAGGATAATTTAGGTTAAGTAGTGTGTAAGCTTAGGGACTGATGACCTTAGCAGTTAAGTCCCATAAGATTTCACACTCATTTGAACATTTGGAGCTGAGTCGGACTGAGCAGCAGGAAGGGATGAACACACTGGCCTACACAAGTAGAACAACACAGCGTTATCAGATCGCTCGCCGTGTTGTCTGTCTCATTGCTTTTCGCATACACCTCGTATCGTCCACCTAAGTTTTGTAACCTTTGGCTGAAGACCGAGACTCGAACTCGGGACCTTAGCCTTTCGCAGGAGAGCTTCTGTAAAGTTTGGAAGGTAGGAGACGAGGTACTGGCAGAAGTAAAGCTGTGAGGACGGGGCCTGAGTCGTGCTTGGGTAGCTCAGTTGGTAGAGCACTTGCCCGCGAAAAGCAAAGGTCCCGACTTCGAGTCTCGGTGCGGCACACAGTTTTAATCTACCAGGAAGTTTCATATCAGCGCACACTCCGCTGCAGAGTGAAAATCTCATTCTGCAAAGTGTATTATTTCAGAATAGATAACAAAACGACATTCTCCGTTGTGTTTTTCAGGTTTCCGACTCAGTACGACCGACCTGGAAGTGACGAAAGGAAGTGGGTAGCAGCCGCGGCAGGGACCCGCTGAACACGAGGTAAGTTCCGTTACGGAGAGCTGAAAGCGCGCCGGCCACCGGAAATTGCGGGGCGCGCCATTCTGTGGGACGGGCCGTGGGCAGTCGGCTGTGGGCGTGGCGCTGCGCTGCGCCGCATGGCGCGCTGTTCGGAACAGCCGGCCGGCCGGCGGCCACCCACTCGCCTGGGATTAACGGCGCCCGCGCATTAAGCCGCGATAACCTGTGGCCCATCACGGAAACTTACCGCGACCGCTGTTCCTGGATGGGCGGCCGTCACGCACCGGGACGACGTTCAGTCGGGGGGGACTGCGCCGTACAACTTGTACTGACTGCAGAGTGTGCCTGGAAAGGAAAGGCACACGTATAACGTGTCTGGAAGGGACATCTATTTGTCACAGTTGGCGACACTGCAGTTTCCTCTGTTATCTGCGGGACAAGGCACAATTTATCAGACCTCAACTGCAGAACAGGAGAGTGAGTACAGAATGGTCGCGTCGACTGCAAATTCTGCCGAGTGTAAAGTTGGTACCGCGGTTCATTTTCTGTGCTTGAAACAGAAAATTAATCACCACTCTGATTCCACGAAGCAAGTCCAAAAAGTAAATTGTATTTAGGAAAAAAAAGAAGCATTTTCACAAGTTGCTACATAGTCGTGGATTAAAACAGTGATCCAGGAAATGCAGAATGAGTCCTTTTTTGTTTTGTTTTACGCCAACGACCACGAAATGTTTGGTCTTTAGACTAACGGTTTCGGTCAGTAATGACGACCTTCAAATCTGCTGTGAAACAAGGGAAATGAAATAGTACTAGTGACTAGATTACGTCTTAGGACAATAAAATGTGCCACAACGAAAAATGATTACTTTCACAGATATGAAAACTTGCACCTGAAATATGAAGAGCCATACCTGTTTCATAAAATCTCACAATATAATAAAGCCACAGTGTCATCGTCACAAAATAAACACAAAATCAGAGCAGCATCGACATACATATTTACATTACTTGACATTACAACTGCTACACCACGAAGATGGCGTGCTACAGATGCGAAATTTAACCGACAGGAAGAAGATGCTGTGATATGCAAATGATTAACATTTCAGAGCATTCACACAAGGTTGGCACCGGTGGCAACAAAAAATTGTTCAAATGGGTCTAAGCACTATGGGACTTAACATCGGAGTTCATCAGTCCCCTAGACGTAGAAACTACTTAAACCTAACTAACCTAAGGACATCACACACATCCATGCCCGAGGCAGGGTTCGAACCTGCGACCGTAGCAGCAGCACGGTTCCGGACTGAAGCGCCCAGAACCGCTGGGGCCACAACGGCCGGCCCGGTGGCAACACTGACAACGTGCTGACATGAGGAAACTTTCCAACCGATTTCTCATACACAAACAGCAGTTGACCGGGGTTGCCTGGTGAAACGTTGTTGCGATGCCTCGTGTAAAGAGAAGAAATGCGTACCATCACGTTTCCGACTTTGATAAAAGTCAGATTGTAGCCTATCGCGATTGCGGTTTATCGTATCGCGACATTACTGCTCGCGTTGTTCGAGATCGAATGACTGTTAGCAGAAGATGGAATCGGTGGGTTCAGGAGGGTAATACGGAACGCCGTGCTGGATCCCAACGGCCTCGTATCACTAGCAGTCGAGATGACAGGCATCTTATCCGTATGGCTGTAACAGATCGTGCAGCCACGTCTCGATCCCTGAATCAACAGATGGGGACGTTTGCAAGACAACAGCAATCTGCACGAACAGTTCGACGACGTTTGCAGCAGCATGGATTATCAGCTCGGAGGCCATGGCTGCGGTTACCCTTGACGCTGCATCACAGGCAGAAGGGCCTGCGATGGTGTACTCAACGACGATTCTGGGTGCACGAATCGCAAAACGTCATTTTTGCGGATGAATCCAGGTTCTGTTTACAGCATCATGATGGTCGCATCCGTGTTTGGCGACATCGCGGTGAACGCACACTGGAAGCGCTTATTCATCATCGCCGTACTGGCGTATCACCCGGCGTGATGGTATGGGGTGCAATTGGTTACACGTCTCGGTCACGTCTTGTTCTCATTGACGGCTCTTTGAACAGTGGACGTTACATTTCAGATGTGTTACGACCCGAGGCTCTACCCTTCATTCGATCGCTGCGAAACCCTACATTTCAGCAGGATAATGCACGACCGCATGTTGCAGGTCCTGTACGGGCCATTCTGGATACAGAAAATGTTCGACTGCTGCCCTGGCCAGCACATTCTCCAGATCTCTCACCAATTGAAAACGTCTGGTCAATGGTGGCCGAGCAACTGGCTCGTCACAATACGCCAGTCATACTCTTGATGATCTGTGGTATCGTGTTGAAGCTGCATGGGCAGCTGTACCTGTACACGCCATCCAAGCTCTGTTTGACTCAATGCCCAGGCGTATCAAGGCCGTTGTTACGACCACAGGTGGTTGTTCTGGGTACTGATTTCTCAGGTTCTATGCACCCAAATTGCGTGAAAATGTAATCACATGTCAGTTGTAGTATAATATATTTGTCCGATGAATACCCCTTTATCATCTACATTTCTTCTTGGTGTAGCAATTTTAATGGCCAGTAGTGTAGAATACGATGTAAGCTAGGCCGCAGTCATACTGTCCCTATCACTACTGTTCATAATTAACTGCAGTATAGTAGGCACAGCACTTATGAACATTAGCGATAGAGATACTGTTCATAAAAAACTGCAGTACAATATGCACAGCAGTTATGAACAGTAGCGATAGAGACAGTATGACTCTGCCAGAACTGTTACCGTTTTGTAAATATGTGCGACGATGCTATAGATTTTGTGTTTATTTTGTGACGATGCCTCTATGGCTTTCTTATATTAGGACATGTTATAAAACAGGTATATCTCGTCATATATTTAGCGCATGTTTCCATATTCATTAAAGTAATAATTTTTCGTTATGGTATATTTATTAACCTAAGACGTATCTGTTGATTTATTCTATTTCATTTCCCGTGTTTCCCTGCAGATTTGAAGATGGTCGTTGCTGACCGAAACCGGTAGTCTAAGGACCAAAAGTTTTGTTATCATTAGCGGAAATATAAAAATTTCATAAAAACATTTATTTCAAACCAAAATTTATTTTTACAACAAAGAGCATTTCTAAATTATTTTTATACATAGTTACCACGATTATTTATTCATTTGCCACAAGCCGGCCGCTGTGGCCGAGCGGTTATAGGCGCTTCAGTGTGGAACCGCGCGACCGCTACGGTCGCAGGTTCGAATCCTGCCTCGGGCATGGATGTGTGTGATGTCCTTAGGTTAGTTAGGTTTAAGTAGTTCTAAGTTCTAGGGGACTGATGACCCCAGATGTTAAGTTCCAAAGTGCTCAGAGCCATTGGAACCATTTTTTGAACATTTGCCACAGTGGGTATCCAACGTTTCTCTGTCTTCTTCATAGAAAGTTGCCGCCATTGAGAACAGCCACTGCAGAACATTAGTTTCTGCGTCGTTTTCTGCTTATTGTATCCTTTCCCATAGGTGAGACCGTCAATGTGGTACGACACTGTGAAACATTGAGACAACTCCTGCGCGCAATTGGAAACAAAAGGCGTGGAATGCTCAGTCAAGGCATCGTGTTGCTTCATGACAAAGCACGTCTCCATTCTGCTGGTGTCATTCAAAACCTTATTCATGAGTTCGGTTGGAAGCCAGTTCGATCAACAGCCGTCCAGCCCCGTTCTCCCATCTCCGGACTACCACTTGTTTTTGAAATGGAAGCGTAATTTTGGAGGAAAGCGCTTTGACAAGAAATACGACGCAAAAAAACGGTTTCTAGCAGTGTCTGACGTAACTGGCGGCATCTTTCTATGAACGTGGCATTCAAAAGTTAGCTTTCCGCTGTGACATATGCTTGAACTATAACGGCAACTATCTAGAAAACTAGTTTAAGAAATGTTCTTGCTTGTAAAAATAAATGTTGGCGTGAAAAAATGTTTTTATGAGTATTTTTCAAAAACGGTACTTACTTTCCAAACGTGCCTCGTATTTACACTGACTAGGTAGTGAAAGAAGGCATCGTGAGCAAGTCATAAGAACCTAAGATGATAACGTGAAAAGTTCTCTAACTGGTACAGAGATAGCTGTAAAAACAGTGAAATATCGCTTTGTTGTTTTGTAGAATAACATGCGCGAAGGGTCGATTTGATCTGCCTAATAGTTACGTTCGCACAGTTTTTTTAAAGTAGCTGTGTGGTCTGTACAGCGTACAGACAACAGCATACAGCTCTTTGTTCCATTATGTTGTCCGGCTGCATTCTTGTGACTGTATGTGTCAAAATGTCTTGGATTCGTCGCCAATTTCGTCAGTTAATCCATCAACACTGCCGTCAATGTTATTAAACAAAGGGCGATAATTCTGTCATTAAAAATCAGACCGTAGCCAGAGATGTACAGTCATTTCGCTAGTAGTCATTTACATTGCTAGCGCCTATGTCTGAGCATCCTGGAATATTTTCAACTGCTTCGGTACCAAATTCAGCAGCAAAGTTTGTCGACAATTCTCCATTATTCGTTCCCTGTAGCTCGTGTACAAAACCACCTTTCTCCTTGACGTCATTTTACTCTCACAACGAAGATGGACTATACAGCAGTGGTTAACTGACACTTTCCCAAGGACTGTGTATGGCGGTTGCCTAGGTTTAAATTTAATGATTTTAGTAGTAAATTGTTGCCGCTCTTACGTCTAGCGTATCAAATATTATACAGTTGCTGTACTATACAAGAAACCTGGATAAGAACGAGTAGGACTTGAGCATCGAGGGTTCCATACAAACCTAATTATTGCGAATAATTTTAAACCAAGGGCAACAACACAGAACTTTCAAGCAGTAAAATCCACATATTGAAATGGATAAAACTGACGTACATATAGCTGAACGAAAGCTCGTTAACCCACTATGGCTGTATTTATTGAAATCTTTGTAGACTCGCACTACAAGTTATGCACCATTTTTAATTGCATTTTCTGGTTCACCTCTGTATAAAAATTACCAATAATATAATAGCAGTGAACCGCTGGTCGTTGAGCTCAATTCCCGCAGTACGGAACTGAACCGCTGGTCAGTCTGCTCAATTCCCACGGTACAGAACTGAACTGTTGCTCAGTCAGCTCAATTCTCACTGCACAGAACTGAACCGCTGGTCAGTCTGCTCTATTCTTGCGGCACAGAACTAAACCACTGGTCAGTCTGCTCAATTCTCACAGTACAGAACTGAACCGCTGGTCAAGCGGCTCAGTTCTCACGGCACAGAACTGAAACACTGGTCAGTCTGCTCAATTCTCGTAGCTGATACATGACACCGTGGCCACATGATTGGCCGCCAGTTTAACATGGTCTGCACATTGATATTATGAGACATGTGTTGCAACCATTTTCATCAATTAAAGGAGGTGTAATCAACTCCCGCCACAGCGCCGGCAGTTAGTAAGTTCAGTTCTGTATGTCTATGCTGGTCACAACGTCATTATTATTCCAAGTCTCGGATAGCACGTTATCTGTTATAGTTACCATCTTACATTAAAAATTTTGTTATAGGGCCATTCACGTGATCTGGATGAAACATTTACAGGCTACAACAGTAATGCTCTTGTTTACAAACGGTTTCGGCACATTCGATATTCAACAGTTGGTTTTCATATTAGTTTAACTAATTTTTGGACATATAAGCCCTATGTTTCTACCTCAGCGTAAGTCAGTTTTATCACTTTTGTAGAGATTCCTGTCACATGCAAAAGGTGGTCAAGCATGTTTTAATTTTCGCAATTGCGGAGGATATTGCAGCTCACTGTTACACCTTATGAACCATAAACTATAATAGCTACATGTAACAGCAATGTAAGTTAAGTCCACAGTGCGCCAATATATGTTCAAAATCAATATGCAGAAGCAGCCCCTTACAGAGGCTCATAATGAAACTACTTTATCTTTAATGTTAAGCATATTGGTTGTCTGGTTAATCCGCATCCAGTTTTTTATATGAGTCAAACCACAAAAAATTTATTCTGACTATGTATTAACGAATTTGCAGTTATAATATTATTGGTAATTTTTGTACAGACATTGCAGCTATAGTGAATTAACGAGCTTTCATTCAGCTACAAGTTCATCATTTTACCCATTTTAACATATAGATTTTCTTTATTGAAAGTTCTGTAAACTATGTATAAACTTAATTGTACGTGTAGATAGTTCATACATCCCGGTAATCGACAATATCGACAATTTTTATCGGTTATCAATATGGATATTGGCAAGATATCGGTTCCGGGAATTCTAAGACGTTCGAGAAAGACCGAAAAAATACTTTTTCTTGTAGTATAATTACAAATTAACAATTTTCTGATCTTTTGCTTTGCTCGTCCTGTGAAACCCTGCTTCTTGCCTAATTTCATGATTTTAAGCCAACAGGAAGTACCCTATAGTCCTTTATGGGTGAGTTTGTGAGTATCATAATATATAACATAAATGACCGTATCTTTTGGTTGCATTGACTCAGAAGCTTAAACTTTAAACATCTCCAAGGGACAATTTATCCTAGTGTGTGATATAAATTTCAACTTTCTTCCACTCGCTCCTGAGAAAAAGGAGTATTTAACAGACAAACGGGCAGACAGACAGTTTGTTAACAAATGACAAAATAAATTAACAATTTCCGGATATTTTGCTTTTCTTGTAAAGTGTAATCTTGTTTCTTGCCAAATTTCATGATTCTAAGCCAATGAAAAGTTCGGTGTAGGGTTTGATGAGTGAGTTTACGAGTATCAAAATATGTGACATAAATGACGTATCTCTAGATTGCGTTGACTTTGAAGCTTCAGTTTTTTGCTTTGCCCAGGCACCGTTGATGTTGGTGTGTGACATAAATTTCAGCTTGATTCGTCTACCCATTATGGAGAAGACAGGTTTTTAACATTCGGATAGACAAATAGATAAACACCAAAGTGGTCGTGTAAGAGTTCCGTTTTTACCATTTGATGTATGGAACCCTAAAAGAGGTCCGAATGAACCGGGGATCCGAATTAATTCCAGTTTTTTCAATCAGGCTGCTGAGTTTCTGTCCCATATGTCTGATTTCCGTTTTCTGACTGCAGCCCGTTTAAGCCGGAAGTCTGGACATAAAATGAAAAGATTTCCGCGGAAAATGTGTGGACTGGTCTTGCAGTTCTCAGGAAGTGACACGGCATTACTTATCTGACGCGAATGTGTGTTCTGCTTTTGTGCAGTCGGGAACGCACGTTCCAGAAAAAAACACGTGTGTATGAGAAGAGAGCCGCCAGCTGAACAAACGGCAGCGAACCTGGCCCAACCAGGCAGGAGCTTTCCGGTGCGTGCGGCAGCTGCCTCAAGTTAGTAACTGTTACGCCCACCATTCAGCACCTTCCTGGAGACCATATACTTGACTCGTACAGCGTTCTCCCACTCTCCCCCTCCTACGAGCTTCCAGCGCCCTCTCAAAAGGAAGCCGCTCGCAGTATGCCCGGTTGAGCTCCATTCGGCGAGTTGCGGAAGAAAGGAGCAGATGTCCTCGCCGCCTTCTTTTGTGGTAAGTGTTTTGCCTCCTCAGCGCCGTGGCTTCCCGCATCTGGCGTCCAGCGTAAACACAACGAGAAGGGCGGGAAGCAGCGAGGAAGAGGAGCAGACACGTGAGGAAACTGCTAAACCGCACCGGAGTCGTGTGCGGAGGCCGCTTTGGCAGCGCGCTAAACGACTTCCCAGGGAGACCGGTGAAACGCTTTATTGCTTAACTACCACAAATTTTCGGCAATTCCGAGCTCGGGAAGTTGTCACGCCAAGTCACCACTGTTAACGGCCTTGGGGAACGGATCCTCTTCCCGTGACCCAGAAACAATTGACCTATTTTACCTTGACGAACTGCGCATGAGCAGCGCTAAGTTTCACTTGCCGAGTAGCAAAACACAATATAAAGAACATATTCGAGTGAAGAATAGTAGCCGGCCGCTGTGGCCGAGCGGTTATAGGCGCTTCAGTCCGGAACCACGGGGCTACTACGGTCACAGGTTCGAATCCTGCCTCGGGCATGGATGTGTGTGATGTCCTTAGGTTAGTTACGTTTAAGTAGTTCTAAGTCTAGTGGAAAGATGACCTCAGATGTTAAGTCCCATAGTACTTAGAGTCATTTTTGAAGAATAGTATTGGGTTAAATGCACTTAGTACTCGAACGACATTTATTTGTGGTTTTCCCTCAAACTTCCCAGAATGATTTACACATCCTTCGATTAGGTTAAACTAATTTTGACCATATAAACCTAGGTAGAATTTTCGCTGCGATCAGTTATATGCCGACAGCATGGAATTTGCATGATTTAACGTTTACGTGACAGTGGACTAGATTCGCAATCCGAATTCTTTGAATAGCAAGTACAAATCCTATAGTCTTCGCTTTGATATGCCGACTCAGTCGTTTAACAACAACAGGACAAATTCCTGCAAAATGGGATCTGCCCAGTAGTCCCTAATGTTATTCACTTCATTCTTGTTGTAGAATATAATATTGTATACAACTTGAGTGTTCTCTACCCTGCTGCAACTAAAATATCGACAATATTTTTGCGCCTGGACAGATCTTGAAGAGCTTTGTAACAATGTAACAGCTGAAAAGAAGAGAGAAATATATTACTCAGTTTCTGTTGGTAACTGTTAAGGACCTCTTCATCACATTTGTCTTTCGACTACACACTAAATGAAATCAAATATACTCTAGAATCTGGAGCAAACATCAACGTGGTTCACGATTCTCGTTGAAGAGGACAAATAATGATGCCTGTGTCAAATTTCGGAATAGATATAAAAGTGCACGGGTAACAAATGTTTGTTCAAATGGTTCAAACGGTTTAAATGGCTCTAAGCACTATGGGACGTAACATCTGAGGTCATCAGTCCCCTAGACTTAGAACTACTTAAACCTAACCAACCTAAGGACATCACAGATATCCATGCCCGAGGCATGATTCGACCCTGCGACCGTAGCAGCAGCGCGGTTCCGGGCTGAAGCGCCTAGAACCACTCGGCCACAGCGGCTGGCTAGCAAATGTTTGTGCTTAAGTCCTTTCACATTTATTTAATTGCAGTTTGAATTTTTGTACTTTAATAATTGACAGGCATAATACTGAAGTAATTAAGCATTACATATTGAAATTAGAGTTGTCTGCGAAACACATACATATTCTACACACACACACACACACACACACACACACACACACACACCTCATTTCGCTATTTCATCATGCGTATTAGGTGACACAAAGCAAAAAGTTTAATAACTTTTGTTGATCGAATTTTGGTGCACTTTTACAGTTGTAAGTCTGTTTGCATCATTTAAATGTATATTACGTAATAAAACATTTTTTCCTGATTAAAACAATGTTTGTATTTAAAGCTGGCAAGAACCAGTGCTGATTTTCTGATTTTTGCATTCGACAGCCCTTCTGCCAATAAGTGAAGAAACTGTGAAGGATTATCGGATCGACTCGCCAGCCTACTTAGCACAGAGTATAGTTTAAACCGAAAGGGTTTAAAGAAAGCTATAATAGGAATGAGAAAGAGAGTGGTAACTTTATAAACATTACAACTGATATACCGTCAAAAGAAGAAATGAAAAGTCATCCTGTCTTAGAAGCAAAAATAAAGCACACGGCTGAACCATGGAAGATGTCAAAATATAGTCTTCGACTTAAGATCTCCACTGGTCTCAACTGCCGGCCGTGGTGGCCAAGCGGTTAAAGGCGCTACAGTCTGGAACCGCGCGACCGCTACGGTCGCAGGTTCGAATCCTGCCTCGGGCATGGATGTGTGTGATGTCCTTAGGTTAGTTAGGTTTAAGTAGTTCTGTTCTAGGGGACTGATGACCTTAGAAGTTAAGTCCCATAGTGCTCAGAGCAATTTTTTTGGTCTCAACTGTTCACATAAGATGGAGGATAAAGTTTGTGAAACTTTACTTATGGAGCGCACGCCATTATACATGATATGTCAACCGCTGAGAAACGCAAAGAAGAAGAATATGAATGTAATATGTACAGAGGTATGTGACCTGATTAAGTGCGAAATGAAGAGCTGCTACAATGAATCTACCAGGAAAGAATGACCAGGTCAGTGGGACACGTACTAAAACATCCAGTTAGCACACTGATAGGGGAGGAGACAAAAATCATAAAATGTAAAATTCAGTACTAAGGATGCTGCGTGTCGTAACTATGTAGATATCTACATAAATAGTCCGTAAGCCACGCAGCCGTAGAGGAAGACAGAGATTGGAATGCGTGCAGCAAATAATTGAGGACGTAGGTTGCAAGTGCTGCTCTGAGACGAAGGGGTTTCTTCTCTTATCTCGTTCTCGAGATCAATACGCGAATTACACCTTGGTGGCAGTATGCTGGTCGCTCAGCCATCTTCAAATTCAGATTGAGCCATGCTGTCTCTATAGCCGTACATAATTGCAAAAGTATAGTCGGCGCATGATTTTGTGTACGAATTGACATCTTGGTTATATCACACAGGTGTTCCATGAGATTCACGTCGGGCGGTCTGGGTGGCCAATCATTCGCTCAAATTGTGCAGTGCGTCCTTCAAATAAGTCGCGCGGTGAAGTGGCGCGCTGTTCGCCGGAAAAATTGCATCGTTGTTTAGGAATATGAAGTCCATGAATGGCAGCAAATTGTCTCCAAAAAGCCGAACGTAACCATTCCCAGTTAATGATCCGTCCAGTTCACCCAGAGGGCCCAGTCCATTCCATGTAAACACAGCCCACACTATTACAGAGCCACCATTAGCTTGCACAGTGCCTGTTGACTTCTTGGGTCCATGGCTTTGTGAGGTCTGCGAGACACTAAAACCCTACCATCAGCTCTTACCAACTAAAATCGGGACTCATCTGACAACGCCACCGTTTTCCAATCGCCTAAGGTCCAACCGATATGGTCACACGAGCCGAGGAGAGGCGCTGCAGCTGCGTGCTGTTAGCAAAGGCAACCGCGTTGGTCGTCTGTTGCCGTGGACCATGAACACCATATTTTGCCACACTGCAGAAAAGGATACGCTCGTCATACGTCCCATGTTTATTTCTGCGGTTATTTCATGCAGTGTTACTTGTCTGTTAGTGCTGGCAACTCTAGGCAAAGTCCTCTACTGTCTGTCGTTAACTGAAGGCCGTCGGCCAATGCGTTGTCCGTAGTGAGAAGTAATGCCTGAAATTTGTTATTCTCGGCCCTCTCTTGGGATTGTGGATCTCGGAATATTGAATTCTCTGACGATGTCCGAAGTGGAACGTCCCGTACCCCTTGCTCCATCTACCATTGCACGTTCAAAGTCTATTAATTCCCGTCGTGCGGCCAAAATCGCGTCAGAAACGGTTTCACATGAATCACCTGAGTACAACTGACAGCTTCGTCAAAGCAATGCCCTTTTATTCGTTGTATACGCGATACTACTGCCATCTCATAGTGTATGTACTCCGCAAGCCACGTACTGTGGCATAGTGTACTCTGTACCACTATTAAACATTTCTATTCCTGTTCCACTTGCAAATAGAGTGAGGGAACACCGACTGTGTGTATGCCTCCGTATCTTGGTTCTCCTTGGCGGCAGTAGATTGATTTTGCAACCAGCTTCAAATGCCGTTTCTCTAAATTTTCTCAGTAGTTTTCCCCGAAAAGAACGTCGCCTTCCCTTCAAAGATTCCCATTTGAGTTCCCGAAACATCTCGACAATACTTGTCTATTGTTCGAGCCTACCGGTAACAAATCTAGCAGTTCGCCATTAAACTGCTTCGATGTCTTTCTTTTGTTCGACATGGTGCGGATCCCAAACACTGGAGCTGCACTCAAGAATAGGTCGCACCAGTTTCCTACCCGAGTTATCCAGCAAGGTAATGGGAACCTCCAGTTTAAATGGTTCAAATGGCTCTGAGCACTATGGGACTTAACATCTATGGTCATCAGTCCCCTAGAACTTAGAACTACTTAAACCTAACCAACCTAAGGACATCACACACGTCCATGCCCGAGGCAGGATTCGATCCTGCGACCGTAGCAGTCGCGCGGCTCCAGACTGAGCGTCTAGAACCGCTAGACCACCGCGGCCGGCACCTCCAGTTTAACCCATTCGGTTACGAATTATTTTTTTCCTGAAAAAATTTATGGCTTTGCTATCCAGTTCTTCGAATTAAATGATGATTTTTCAGATGTATAAAATATTCCTAGGTCCCCCCCCCCCCCCCATCCCGGGCGGACATTGTGTTCAAGTGGGTGTAGTATAAGTCAAAATGTCAAAGTATTTTATATGATTTTATTTCACCGAAGTACATAAATTACACAAATGAAGCATTTGCATAACCATTTGGTCCGCACACTACTAACAATAACGGCTGAGAAAAAAAAAGAAAATAAAAAACGGAATGGACCAACGGGAGAATAGCATACCGCCGGATGAACACCCCTGATCTTTAGCTTTTCACGAATAAGTTTGCGAGTCTCAAAACTGTGACATATATAGCCGTATCTTTTGATGGCATTGGCTTAGAAGCTTAAATTTTTCACACTTCCAAGGGGTCGCAGACCTTAATGGGTGACATAAATTTCAAGCTGATATCTGTATCCGTTCCTGAGAAAAAGGGGCCCCAACAGTCGGGCAGACAGACGGACAACAATATGATCCTATCACGATTCTGCTTTTACCGACTGAGGTACAGAACCCTAAAAGGCACAAAATTGAGGAGGTACGAACGACAGCTATTAACCCCCGTAAAGAAGTAACGAGTTTTGTGAGTTGCTCTTGTTTCGAAATGGATTATTAGTCTTAACGATACAGATGACTTTTCTGTTTGCGTAATGGAAAGACATATGCATCCTGCCCGACGAGTAGTCACACGTAAGAGTAACGCACATGCTGTGTGTTGTCACAGCAGTAAGCCATGTGCAAGACAACGCGAGCAAGGTTGCACGCGAAGCGGAAGAAGGAACGTTCTTGGAAGAAAAACAGAAGCAGCTATTACGCCAATGTGTGCCAGGTGGTTCACATCGCTGTAGTCGCAGGCGACTGTGGGTAAGAGAAACGCGGGAGAAAACGCTACAGGCTCGTTGTTGAGAAATTATAAACGGAATTACAGGAGACTTCTGGGTAAGTCATGATTAGTACCAGTGCAAGTTCGATGTCGATACGTCTAAAATGAATTATAACCGATGCTTCTGTATAGGGAAGACAAGACATCCATATCTTTGAGATGAAGTTGTATACCAGCTGATTACTGGTAGTTGATAATACCGTTTCTCTGTGCCTTAAAAGTGAAAGATTCTGTCAGGCTTTCCTGTTCCGATGTACATGTTGCCAAGGTTGTTGCAACTACGCTGGGAAGCCCTTAGATATCTTCCACAATGTCCCATGTCTTCCCGTGCGATGTCTGCATATTTGGAGCCATGTAGAAAGGCATTCGTAACCATCTGTTTGATTCAGCAGAAGAGATATACGCCCGGGTGCCATCAAAGTTTCGTAGGCAGCCGTAAACGTTTTTCCATGAAGGCAGTGGCCGTCATGTCTCACAGTGAGATAATTTTATTAACAGCTATGCGATTACTTTTGAAGTAATGAACAGTTTACTCACTTTTTTCCATCTGTCTCGTTTTCATTTGCCTGCTGCTTAATCACTCATCAAAAAAAGTTTTGCATCACTTCGGTTCCGAGATTTCCGGAACCTGTACAGAAAATTGGAATCGGGATCAACATAAACATAATTTCCGCCCTTTTTATTGCTCATGAAACCACACATTGCATATTGTACCACTGTACAGCGAGACCTTCAGAGGGGGTGGTCCAGACTGCTGTACACATCGGTACCTGTAATACCCATTAGCACATCCTTCGTTCGCAGGAGAGCTTCTGTAAAGTTTGGAAGGTAGGAGACGAGGTACTGGCAGAAGTAAAGCTGTGGGGACGGGGCGAGAGTCGTACTTGGATAGCTCAGTTTGTAGAGCGCTTGCCCGCGAAAGGCAAAGGTCCCGAGTTTACAATCTTAATCTGCCAGGAAGTTTCATGTCCTTATGGAATCCTCTCTAAATTCTCCTAATGCTTTGCGTGGATTTTTTCCTTCACTTTGAAGGTTTGATTGCATTTTCTTCGTTTTGTGAGTCTGAAACTTTAACCATGCTCGGTGTCTTTCAAAAATGGTTCAAATGGCTCTGAGCACTATGGCACTTAACATCTGAGGTCATTAGTCCCCTAGAACTTAGAACTACTTAAACCTAACTAACCTAAGGACATCACACACATCCATGCCCGAGGCAGGATTCGAACCTGCGACCGTAGCGGTCGCGCGGTTCCAGACTGAAGCGCCTAGAACCGCTCGGCCACCAACGGCCGGCTCGGTGTCTTTCTTCATGGTATTTGTCACATGCCTGTTTTCGTCGTGGATTCAAGGGAGCTAGATTCTCGGCATGTTTGTTGAGACCTGGTGCCAGTTTTTCTATATTATCTGTTGCTTTAATGGTTTGCGCTATTTGTTGGTATTTGTCCTTTTTAATTAGCTGGTATATGTCGTATCTCTTTCTTGTTTTATTAGTTTTTTCATTTGTTTCCTTCAATGAAGTGCATTTGATTTTAATTTTATCTAAGTAGTGGTCTGAATTCATGTCTACTCTCATCTCAGTACTCTAGCACTATATACTTCCTTATCAAAATTTTTGTCTCTTCGGATATGACCTAGCTGCCACTTTCTCCAGTCTGGTGTTTCCATGTTCCAAGTTTTTTTGGGTTCCTCATGAAGTATGTTGATTGAGATTTAAGGTTGTGTTCTCTGCAGAGTTGTACATGTCTTTGACTTTTCTTGATTGTAAAGTTATGTGAACTCCATTTTCCAATTACATCTTTACAGTTCGTTTCTTTTCCCAGCTGGGCGTCGAAGCCTCCCAAAAATATTTTTAAATTTCTTTTATTTATTCTGTTAACAGTTTTTCGAGAAGGTCCCAAAATTTACCTACCTCTTCTTTGTTTTTGTTAAATTTTTCTTTTCATTTGTAGGGGCGTGAGTATTTACAATTGTGTAGGTTTTGTTCATTGTTTTAAAAGCCAAAGAAGCAATTATTGGTGATATTGCATGAAAATGAGTTACTGAATCTTTTATTTTTATGTTCACTGTTCCAGATTGGGGACATTGCTTCATAACCCTTTTTCCTGCTGTCCCATTATAAATTCTATATCCTTATGATTTGAGTGGCTTTCCGTTTGTGTTTTTCGTTTCTTGGAGCCCCACTGTTAAATTTTTTAGTTTACTTAATTCATCTGTGCCAGTACCGGTTCCCATCAGATTACTGAAGTTAACCGCTGTCGGGTTGGGCTAGCACTTAGATGGACGACCATCCGCTCTGCCGAGCGCTGTTGGCAAGTGGGGTGCACACAGCCCTTGTGAGGCAAACTAAGGAGCCACTTGATTGAGAAGTAGCGGCTCCGGTCTCGGTAACTGACATATGGCCGGGAGAGCGGTGTGCTGACCACGTGGCCCTCCATATCCCCATCCAGTGACGCCTGTGGGCTGAGAATGACACGGCGGGCGGTCGGTGCCGTTGGGCCGTCATGGCCTATTCGGGAGGAGTTAAGTTTAATTTTAATTCATGTGTGAAATTCTTGAGTTTTCTTAAGTAGAGAGTTTCTGTTGTTCGTTGCTATACAATCTATTTGCTTCTGTTGAATCTTCTTTTTGCCTGTCAGTATGCAACTGAGTCATTGCAAATGCTCGGGTTTGTTGCTGTCTTCTAGATGGATACCCACCAAATCTGATGTAGGTTTTGCCTGCCTTCTTGGCCCTGACGGTGATATTTTTATCCTAAAAGACCTTTCCATATTTGAGTGTCAAGGGTAATTAACCTTAGCTGGGGCTAGTTCCGATTTACAACTACGGTTGTTAACCGAAGAGGGTATGTTTGGTCCGCGAGAGCTGTTGTTTTTCTCTTAAGTGCGCCCGTAAACTGGTTAAGACCCCCCTGTCCACCACCAGGGTGGCGCCACGTAGGAGTATCACCTCTCCTACTACGACAGAGTAATAGGTTTGTGTTAAACCGTTTTATTGGCTCTGGTTTTTTCTGTTATTCAGCCATCTCCAAAATATTGCACATTAGTTTAGTCACACAACGGCATTATCACACAGGCACGAGATAAATTCGAATCGCAAGTTTGTCACTAAAAATGGAAAAAAATGGAAATACTATCGATGACAGTGCTGCAAAAGCAGGTTTACTAAATACAGCCTTCAGAACTTCCTTCACCGAAGAAGACGAAGTAAATGTTCCAGAATTCGAACCAAGAACAGTAACTCAGAAGTAAATATCCTTGGTGTAGCGAAGCAGCTTAAAACAGTTAAGAAAGGCAAAGCTTCTGGTGTAGATTGTATACCAGTCTGGTTCCTTTCAAGGTGTGCTGAGGCAGTAGCTGCAAATTTAACAATCATATACAACCCCTCGCTCGACGAAAGATCCGTACCCAAATACTGGAAAATTGAACAGGTCACACCAAACTTCAAGAAAGGCAGTAGGAGTAATCCAGTAAATTACAGGCCCATATCATGAACGTCGATATGCGGCGGGATTATGGAACATATATTTTGTTCGAACACCATGAATCACCTCGAAGAGAACACTCTATTGACACATACTGAACACGGATTTAGGAAACATCGTTCTTCTGAAACACATCTAGCTCTTTACTCACAGGAAGTATTGAGTGCTATCGACAAGGGATTTCAAATAGTTTCCGTACTGCCAGATGTGTCAGGCAGGTCACGATTCGTGATAACTAACGGAAAGGCATCGAGTAAAACAGAAGTGATTTCTGGAGTTCCCTAAGGTAGTGTTATGGGGCCCCTGCTGTTCCTTATTAATATAAACGATTTAGGAGACAATCTGAGCAGCCGTCTTAGGTTGTTTGCAGATGATGCTGTCGTTTATCGTCTGGTAAAATCATCAGAAGATCAAAACAAATTGCAAAACGATTTAGAAAAGATATATTTATGGTGCCAAAATTGGCAGTTGACAAATAATGAAAAGTGTGAGGTCATCCACATGAATGCTAAAAGGGATCTGTTAAACTTCGGTTACACGGTAAATCAATCAAATCTAAATGCCGTGAATTCAATTAAATACCGAGCCATTACAATTACGAACAACTTAAATTGAAAGGAACGTAAAGAAAATGTTGTGGGGAAGGCGAACCAAGACTGCGTTTTCTTGGCAGAACACTTAGACAATGCAACAGATCTGCTTAAGAGACAGCCTACACTACGCTTGTCCGTCCTCTTTTGGAGTACTGCTGCGCGGTCTAGGACGCTTACCAGACAAGATTAACGGAGTACATCGAAAAGAGTTTAAAAAATGGCAGCGCGTTTGTATTATCGAGAAATAGGGAAGAGAGACTTCACTGAAACAAGGGCGTTTCTGGTTGCGGCGGGATCTTTTCACGAAATTTCAATCATCAACTTTCTCCTCCGAATGAGAAAATATTTTGTTGACGCCTATCAGCATAGGGAGAAACGAACATCATAATAAAATAAGGGAAATCAGAGCTCGCACGGAAAGATATTGAAGTTCGCTTTTTCAGCTCGCTGTTCAAGAGTGGAATAATAGAGAATTAGTGTGGAGTTGGTTCGATAAACCCTCTACCAGGCATTTCGTTATGACATTCACGAATTGAACAGTGACCCGAAAGTAGAATAAATTTTCTTTACTTCATGTCTATGGTCACAAATTTTTATGTCATCAGACTACCGGTTTCGGTCTATAATGACCATCTTCAGATGGTCTTATGAAAACATGAGCCACTATGGCTCCATATATTAGGACATGTTTTTATAAAACATATCTGAAGATGGTCGCTATAGACCGAAACCGGTAGTCTGATGAGATAATAATTTGTGACCATAGAAGTGAAGTAAAGGAAATTTGCTTAAGTGTGAGTTGCAAAAGTAGCCTTGTACATGTAGATGTAGAAGTAAAGGATGGTTCCGTGATGCGGTCCTTTAAAAAACTGAATCTGTGCAGATTTGTTTAGAGAGAAAATATGTGGCAAAGAAGTCTTCAAGACCTTGTCCTACTCGTGACTGCCCATGTTGTTCCCGCCTGCCAGTCTGTTCGTTATCCCGCAAGCCACAATGGCGCTTTACCCAAACAAATGGTTCAAATGGCTCTGAGCACTATGGGACTTAACGGCTGAGGTCATCAGTCCCCTACAAGTTAGAACTACTTAAACCTAACTAACCTAAGGACAACACACACATCCATGCCCGAGGCAGGATTCGAACCTGGGACCGTAACGGTCGCGCGGTTCCAGACTGAAGCGCCTAGAACCGCTCGGCCACACCGGCCGGCGTACCCAAACAAATCCAATTTCCATGTTGTTCTGTTGTGAAGTGCCCTCTTTTGCATTATCTCGAACGCTACAGAATTGCCTGCAATAGGATCACATTCAGAATGTGATAAATCTATCGCCTAGGGAACACAATTGAGAAGCGAGTAAGCGGCAGGAGCTGCTAACGTCGGTATGTTTGCTGACAATCTACTGGCCAGCTACGCAAGAGCGGCTGCAGCACGTGCGCAGCGTACAAGCGCTCCCCTGGTCTGGAATACGAGGGGGAATACACGACTGAGATAGGTGGCATGTTTCCGCAAATCTGCTGCAGCGCACACACAGGACGGGATGTTGAGCAGCCATTGTGTACGCACCCGCCAAGTGTAGGAACGCACAGAAAACAGATGTGTATCCGGAGAGGAGCGCACGGCACGCCGGCGGAATGCAGCTGCCTGCCATAGGCGGCCGCGCCGCCGTTATCGAGGAATCCGCCCGTGCGGGTCTGGTTAAAAATACACGGCGCTCTCTGTTCTATTAAGTAACGGCACAAAACGAAGAGCCCCCAGCGTCTCTCGTGGCACGTGGGAAGCGGGGACACCCGCAGCCTCTACTCCAGTGGTGCTGTAACGTATGTTTTCCTGGGCGCGCCTTGGGGGCTGATCTTCCTGTCCGCTATTGTGGGCGCAAGAGCCAGTTTCCGGTTGGAGAGAAGGCACTTTCTTTTTCGACCAGTACATCATAGATCGGTCTGTTCCTAGTCCTCCTAGGTGGGTTATGAACGGAGCCGGTTAGGCTAAGAGCTACGAAATTTACCGTGACGACAGGTGGTAGTTCCAGAATGAGATCTTCACTCTGCAGCGGTGTGTGCTTTTACATGAAACTTACTGGCAGATGAAAACTGTGTACCGGACCGAGACTGGAAATGGGGACCTTTGCATTTCGCGGGCAAGAGATCTACTGACTGAGCACGTCCTGTGTGACCAAGCACGACTCAAGCCACATCCTCACAGCTCTAGATCCGCCAGTACTTCATCTGCTGTGAGGACGGGTAGTGAGTCGTTCTTGGGTAGCGCAGTCGGTAGAGCACTGCGAAAGGCAAAGGTCTGGAGTCGAGTCTCGCTCCGGCACACAGTTTTAATCTGCCAGGAAGTTTAAAATCAGCGCACACTCCGCTGTACAGAGAAGATTTCATTCTGTAACATCTGCCAGGCTATGGCTAAGCCGCTTCTCCGCAATATCTTTTCTTCCACGAGTGTTAGTCTTGCAAGTTTTGGAGGAGAGTTTCTGTGAAGTTTGGATTCTACGAGAGGGGGTACAGGCGCTGTGAGAACGGGTCCTGATTCGTCGTTAAGTAGCTCAGTTGGTACAGCACTTACTAGCAAAAGGGAAAGGTCCCGAGTTCGAGTCTTGGTCCAGCACACAGTTTTAATCAGCCAGGAGGTTTCATACGTGATAGTTAACTACACTCATGCTCATAAACTAAGGATAATTGCAGAATGTGGTGCCACACAACTTGGCACTACACAAAACTGGCGCTAATAGCATAGGCACATAGGGAACACACACGACCCAGATCTGTAAGTCCACGGTATTGGTGATACGTTGAGAAAACCGTCCCGAAACACATGTGCTACAAAACGCCAGTTTCCTGCGCATGTACCCCGACAACAATACGGGATATGATCTCCATGCACACGTACACAGGCCGCACAACGGGTTGGCATACTCTGGATTAGGTGGTCGAGCAGCTGCTGGGGTATGGCCTCCCATTCTTGCACCAGTGCCTGTCGGAGCTCCTGATGTGTCCTAGGGGTTTGAAGACGTGCAACGATACGTCGACCGAGAGCATCCCAGACGTGCTAGATGGGGTTATGTCTGGAGAACAGGCAGGCCACTCCATTCGTCTGATATCTTCTGTTTCATGATACTCCTTCACGATGGCAGCTCGATGGGGCCGTGCGTTATCATCCATCAGGAGGAAGGTAGGACGCACTGCACCCCTGAAAAAGTGGACATACTAGTGCAAAATGACGTCCCGGTACACTTGACCTGTTACAGTTCCTCTGTCAAAGATATGTAGGCTTGTACGAGCAACAATCACAATCCCACCCCACACCATGAAACCACGACCACCATACAGGTCCCTTTAAAGGACATTAAGGGGTTGGTGTCTGGTTCCTGATTCACGTAAGATGAAAACCCGGTGAGAATCACTATTCAGACTATACCTGGACTCGTCCGTGAACGTAACCTGGGACCACTGTTCCAATGACCATGTACTATGTTCTTGACACCAGGCTTTACGGGCTCCCCTGTGACCAGAGGTCAGTGGAATGCACCTTGCAGGTCTCCGGGCGAATCAACCATGTCTGTTCAGTCGTCTGTAGACTGTGTGTCTGAAGACAATTGTTCTAGTGGCTTCGGTAAGCTCCCGAGAAAGGCTACCCGGCCGTCTGCGGCCACTGATGGTGAGCTATCGGTCTTCTTGAGGTGTTGTACACTGTGAACGTCCTGTGCTGTAGCGCATGAATACGTTTCCTGTCTACTGGAATCGTTACCATAATCTTGAGATCACACTATGTGGCACACGGAGGGCCTGTGCTACGACCTGCTGTGTGTGACCAGCCTCCAGGCGCCGTAGTATTCTACCCCTCATAACGTCATCAATATGTGTTCTTTGAGTCTGGAACCGCGCGACCGCTACGGTCGCAGGTTCGAATCCTGCCTCGGGCATGGATGTGTGTGATGTCCTTAGGTTAGTTAGGTTTAAGTAGTTCTAAGTTCTAGGGGACTGATGACCTTAGAAGTTAAGTCCCATAGTGCTCAGAGCCATTTGAACCTATTTTTTTTTTTTTTTTTTTTTTTTTTTTTTTTTTTTTTTTTTTTGAGTCACTTTCAACACACAGTCACCATTAGCACGTCTGAAAACGTCTGCACACTTACTCGCTGCACCGTACTCTGACATGCACCAACACACCTCTGAATGTGTGGACTGCTGCCATCGCCACCGTGCGACGACCGCAGGTCAAATGCACAGCATGGCCGTACCCCGAGGTGATTTAAACCCGCAAACCGCCCACCAGAGCGGTTTTTCGCCATGTATCAGCATTATCCCTAATTTATGAGCATGGGTGTACGTTGCTAAAGGTCAGTTCGCTGTCAGGTGTTGTGGACCGACAGATGGATACACAAGATTGGAGAACAGATTTGCTGGTGATTGTCATTGAAAGACGTAACAGATGCCCAATTTCATTCCATCTAAACGTCTCACACACTAGAAAATCTTTGCTACCTGCTTAAGCAGTACGCATTTGGTGTGCTCCATGCAGCCCCAACGTAGTTTACGATATACTCGTGTCCCGCTGTCTACGCAAATCAGCGTGTATGGACAATACACTGCCGGAAGAAAAATTAGTACACACTTTCAGAGATTTACAATTCACTCAATATCTGTTATTGCAACAGTGCATATGGAGTACATGAAACCGTTATATTTACATATCAATAGTACAAGCGCTTCGGAGAGACCAGTGTAACCTCCCCGCAGAGTTGTTTTTTTTTTTTTTTTTTTTTTTTTTTTTTTTTTTTTTTTTTTTTTTTTTTTTTTTTTTTTTTTTTTGTAGGACAATAATTAAATGTAAATGGGCATCGTGCTAAACGTAACCTCCCAGCAGAAATAAAAGAAAAGTCTATGATAATGAAAACGAGCCAAATGTTTGGTCCCCACAAAAATTATAGAATAATAATGACCCAAATGTAAACTCGACACAAAAATTGAGAAATGAACATTAATCATTAAACCCACAATAATAGGGCAGCATCGCTGACCTTAGGCCCTGTGCAATAATTAATCTGATAAATTGATTCTGGGAGGAAAAGCATAGGAAATATTGTTCCAATTGGAATGATTCTTTTCTTTAAAACGATTGCTTTGAAAACAAAATTATTATTGGGGCATTTCTTGAACAAATTAATTACAATTAACATACATTACATTATCAGATGTGCGCAATGCTGCTTCATTACCTTATTTAACAATATACCTCGTCCCGAACCTTGACCAGAGATGTAAAGGGAGCACGCTGCCGACCCATGCCGACGCCCGCTCAGTACTACCGTCCACTCGCTACTATAGTCGGCTGACTACTGCAGTCGGCTGACTACTTCCTCTCGCGACTGCCCACTCCACACAACATCCTACTCGCAACTGAGCTCTCGCGCAGTCAAGCGCAGACTAGACACGATAAATAACTCTCTGGTCAGAGATTCTGTCATGCCTCGCCATCGCTGGTACTGAATACATACGCGTTTCAACAGGTATCGCCCCATGCTGAAAGAACCATTAAAAATAAAGCATGTGGTGTAACCTTCATGGACGGTAATGCAAGCGCTGCCTGTGACGTGCAATCGATGGTACAGATGGTGAATACTGTCCTGGGATAGATTATGCCACCACCGTTCAATCTGTTTACATAGTTTTGTAAGAGTTGTTAGTTGACGAGTCGCACGAATCACTTCTTGTCCCATCTTATCCCACACGTGCTCGGTTGGAGACAAGTCTGGAGACGTGCTGGGCAGGAAGGTTGCTGCACATCTTGCAGAGCACGTTGAGTTTCACTGGCAATGTGTGGGGGTGCATTACCCTGCTGGAACAACAAATTACCTCCCTGTTGCACAAAAGACAAGAGAAGGGTCTGACAGCATTCTGCACGTACCGAGCGCTGGTTAGCGTCCTCTCCAGAGACAATGGTGAACGAGCGTTGTAGCTTACCGGACCCCAGACCATTAGGCCTGGGCGGGGCCAGTTCGTCTCGGATGAATACGAGACAGAGCTCACCAGGCCTGTCATGCGCGAAAATGACTATCACTGGCAGAATCTACTTTCATCATGGCGCGATATTCCATCTTCCAAGCAATCCTCTGACGGCATCAGTCGAGCCGGCCAATGCATCTCGACGCAGTTGCGTGAGTGAAAGTCGGGCTAGAGGTGTGCGTGTCCGAAGTCCCACTGCTAATAAACTGTTCGCAACAGTTCGTGTTGACATGTCTGAGCTCACAAGCCCTCTTATCCGTGCTGTGGTAGCCGTA
Source organism: Schistocerca piceifrons (assembly GCF_021461385.2). NCBI lineage: Eukaryota > Metazoa > Arthropoda > Insecta > Orthoptera > Acrididae > Schistocerca > Schistocerca piceifrons. Next base: position 1,066,697,478 of record NC_060138.1, read on the forward strand.
AGACCTGCCACTGCTGCCCTTTAACAGTATGACGATTCTGGAGGGCGTCTGTGCTGTGTGGACGTCCAGAACCTCATCCACAGGTGGGAGAATGTTCACGCGACCACTGATATCACATCGTTGCACAGCTGACACGTCGCGTCCAGCTTCCGTAGCAACTCTCCGAAAGGGCCATCCCGCTACTCGGAAGGCGACAACTCGCTCAGTTGGCTGTGGGAAACACGAGTGCGTCTCCGTGCCATGGTTGCCTGCTTGCTTCACATTTGCACCACTCTGAGCCTTCTCGTTGTGAGCATTCCCTATTAAACGGCAGACATAGATGCCGCTCTGATAGCTATGCCAGTACGCTATCTGTTGGCGCACGACGTTGAACATTATCAGTACACCTACTATACCCCTGGTGGTATATGTCGTCACTGGATCAAAATCGACAATGTCTTTCCAGGTGTACTAACTTTTTTTTTCCTGGCAGCGTAAATACAAATTTATTTGATACAGCTTTAAGACCAGTACATCTACATCTACACCCGTATGGTGCATGGCAGAGGGAATCATGTACCACTACTCTCCTTTTTTCTGGCAATCCAACAGACGCCGTCTGACCACTGGTGTGGATGTTACTGGGAGATACGGAATCCAGTTGATTTTTGCTTCGCTACACTGGACTTTGTTGGTTGCACGTGCTGGCGTAACATGCTTAATGAGTTGTATTGTGTCTGTTTGAAGACTTTTTTATCTTTGTCATTGTGATTTGTACGTTGATGGAGAATACGCTTGGGGCTTGAAAATGATGCATTTTCGCATCGAAACTAGAAGTATATTTGGAATAAACGACGTTGGATTACAGTACAGCTGTTGGTGTCAATTCAAGTGGCACTTGTCTTTATGAGCTGTATCCGTGATGTACTCCAGTGGCCAAATGATCCCCGAATCTGTCCCACATGAGAGACGTCAACTCTATTTCAGTGGCGCTATCGAGGATATCGAGAACCAGTTGCAACAGTTGTGGGCCAATTAGCGTCAGAAGACGATACAAAGACTTCATGACACACTTCCCGGCCGAATCTGTGCATGCATCCAAAGAGGTTGCAACGTCTTGCTGATAAACGTGCTCATTCTACCAAGTTATTCGTAAATATGGCTCAGTACTGTCATATCTGTAATGACATCAAGTACCCTCTCAATCCGTGAAGTTTCACTTCGTCGTCTCCTCACTTCTATGTGCTTCATTTGTTTTGTGAGGCTGTGTATGTTGGGATGGATTGATTGATTGATTGGTACATATCTGACTGCCGATGACACTAGCTTGATAGTAATGGATGTTGTGTGTAACATCGGATCCGTTTCAAATTGTTCAGTTCATCACATACGTTCATGGCTTGTAGAAAATAAACTAACACTAAATAACAGTGAGGCTCTATTTTTACAATTTCTAAAAACAATTCAACAAAACCCGACGTTTTAATTTCACAGAATGGGCACAGAAACTAGTGGAGCTACTGCAGCTACATCTTTATCTTGAGGACATGACCAGAAAGTTGACGAACACAGTACTGTGACCACCGCATACCGTAGCAATGCTGACGGTGGGCCATCCACAACATGTTCAACGGACCTCGTCTGGACTCAAGACCTGCTTTGTGACGAAAGCTCCGAGATTGAAACAGTTCAAATTTCTAGTGTTCAAATAGTAAGCTGTCTTGGAAAGCCCACGTTCAGGATCTTTTTCAAAGACTTAAATGCTGCCATTTTTACTGTGCGAATGATATCTGAAGTAAGTGATTGTTAAAAATGAAAATTAGTGTACTTCGCATATTCTCATTCTCTTATGTCGAATGGCATTATATTTTGGGGTAGCTCCTCCCATTCTAAAAGGATATTTTTGGCTCAGAAACGGGCAGTTCGGGCAACAAATGGTGTAAGTTCGCGAACCTCTTGTCTTTGTATTTTAACATTGGCCTCTCAGTATCTATAGTCTTTACTGTCGTTTCTTGTTAACAATATCAGCTTATTCCCAAGAAATAGCCGCTTTCACTCAGTTAACACTAGGCAGAAATCCAATCTGAATTTGGATCGCCCTTCCTTAACTCTTATGCAGAAAGGTGTGCAGTATACTGCTGCATCCATTTTCAATGAGGACTACAAGAATTAAAAAATCTTAGCAGTAATCCACGCGCTTTCAAATCGAAACTGAAGGGTTTCCTCATGAGTCACTCCTTCTATTCTGTTGAGGAGTTACTTAAAAAATTAAGCTGATTCTTATGTTATATTGTTCATCAGGTTTATTTAAAATTTTGCCTTGATTTTTTTGGGTTCATAAACATTTTATTTTCTCTGTTATTACCTTTATGTTGTAATTTCAGATACTGACACGTTCCATGACCTTGGAGATTTGCTCCTCAACTTGGTCCTACGGAACTAAAGGTGTAAATAAAATAAATAAATCACATGATTTGCATTTAAGAAAGATAGTACATTACCATCGTGTCTAATGGGTGTTGTGTTCATTGTAAATGAAGTGTCTTCAAGAAGCGATTTGGGCTTTATAAGATGTGCATCTATCTCTCCGTTCACGAATCAAAACATCGTATGGTTTGGAAATTAGACTGTTATGTCGAACAGAGTACAGTATTAGCTAATTTGCACAAACAGGAAATAGAACGTAAACTTCAGGTACTTTCTGTGTTGTGCGTGCGGTCCTGTGCTGGTGCATTAAAGCGATCACCTCCTCGGTTCAGAGAATGCTGTGTTTACATTGCTCACTCTAGGCGGAGGGGTTCGCCTGATGGATGTTGAGCCGAAAGCGTTTAAACGGAGATGTTTGTCTCCTGAGCTCATGTTTTTAGTCGAATCTGAGACCCCTTCGGGCTTGTTTAGAGTGCTCTTTGAGGATGAAAGCACTCGTAAATGGAAGCCAGGTTAGGGACGTTGTGTTTGTGGAGCTTCACATGTGTAGTGCTGTTTTAAGTGACAACGGAGATTGATGTAACACCGAAGAAATTCTTTAGAGATATTAACAAATTTCATAGATGTGTTTTAGACCATAACCTGGGCGTCTGCTGAAACTGTTCATGAACCAGTACGATATGAAATACAAAATTAGCATTAGTTTACTCGTGTTGAGCCGAAAGGGGCGATCTGTAGTGATTACTTAGGAGAAGAAGACCTTCTCAGTTGAGACCGGTCTAAAAAATTTTATTGTACATATCCGGTGTCGGTAAAACATTTTCAGATCTGTATTGAAATTACAAGAAGTGCTACAAACTGTTATACAGATAATGCGACATTAACCAACAGAAGAAACGTATGACAACATAGCTTCGTAATGGTTATTACAAACATCTTGTGCCACCTACACACAAAATCTTTCCTTTGAACTTCCAGATACATTAAACATGAAATGAGCAATGCGTTGTCACGTCAAAATTAAAACTGCTATGTACATCACAATTCGCCAAAGCATCGTTCCCACAATGTAACACGTCATGCTTACCATAGCGCCACAAGACTGACTATCAGTGTCCAAAGCGTGAGACGAACTGATCACAAGCACAGTAGGTGTCGGTGTAGTACATAGATTCTATCAGTAAAAGTCAAATACGTAATTTAAAAACAACCATGATCCCAAATATACATATTTGAGAAATTTTGAATTGTTTATAAAATACTTTTGACGATTTCTTCATGACAGAATACAGCTAAGAAACCCCATATACCATATTTTACGATACTAGGATTATATTATTACAAAACTGCAAGTACCTTTTTCGACAGCATCGAATAGTAAGCGACAGACATAGTTACAAAAGAAAAATAATTCCTTTTATTTTTTTGAAAAAAGGTATGATAAGAAATGGAAGTTAGACTGTACGCTAAAGAATTTTTTGTAAATTATTAAAATCAAAGTACAGCTGTGTTCAGCCATGTATATGAAGCTGGCGCAACAGTCTGAAAATTATATCATTATAGTGCAACGCATCATATTTAGTGCACCAAAAAAAGTTAGGCCAGGGTCATTAACAGTACGTGGGATACTAACGGAAACCCGTCAAAAATAAGTACAGCATGCATCTTTGATTGAGTACATTTACGTCTGTAACCAAAGACTACTGGGCATGAGAAACCAAAAGGCAGTCCTGACTCACAAACCTACGAAAGCTCATTCATTGCTGTATTAATCGTGCAACTGAATACCATCCTTTGTCTGAAGAATAGACGGCCATAGCTTTACTAGATATCTACCTATGAACGTACACTTCGGACTATGTAGTGGTGAAAATGTCGTATAACTGTTGATGTATTTCATACGTTGACATCTAGCGGAACTTTGGCCGTCTACTCTTCAGATAGAAGATGGTATTTAGTTCCCACAAAGTGGAAATTTTTCAGATCCTAACCGTTAATACTGCACGAATTATTGGACAGTGGTTTGGCATACACTTTGATTTAGGTTATTATGAGTATGATGGTCTACTTTATACCGCTTAAATAGAGGATAATCGCAGACATACAGGGTGATTCAAAAAGAATACCACAACTTTAGGAATTTAAAACTCTGCAACGACAAAAGGCAGAGCTAAGCACTATCTGTCGGCGAATTAAGGGAGCTATAAAGTTTCATTTAGTTGTACATTTGTTCGCTTGAGGCGCTGCTGACTAGGCGTCAGCGTCAGTTGATGCTAAGATGGCGACCGCTCAACAGAAAGCTTTTTGTGTTATTGAGTACGGCAGAAGTGAATCGACGACAGTTGTTCAGCGTGCATTTCGAACGAAGTATGGTGGTAAACCTCCTGATAGGTGGTGTATTAAACGTTGGTATAAACAGTTTACAGAGAATGGGTGTTTGTGCAAAGGGAAAAGTTCTGGACGGCCGAGAACGAGTGATGAAAATGTAGCACGCATCCAGCAAGCATTTGTTCGCAGCCCAGGAAAATCGACTCGCAGAGCTAGCAGAGAGCTGCAAATTCCACAATCAACTGTATGGAGAGTCCTACGAAAAAGGTTAGTTATGAAACCTGAGCGTCAACTACCCGAGGCAATGGATCGGCCACCAGGCAGCCCGTGACAGAGCACTTCATCACTGGCCTCCAAGAAGCCCTGATCTTACGCCCTGCGATTTTTTCTTATGGGGGTATGTTAAGGATATGGTGTTTCGGCCACCTCTCCCAGCCACCATTGCTGATTTGAAACGAGAAATAGCAGCAGCTATCCAAACTGTTACGCCTGATATGCTACAGAGAGTGTGGAACGAGTTGGAGTATCGGGTTGATATTGCTCGTGTGTCTGGAGGGGGGCATATTGAACATCTCTGAACTTGTTTTTGAGTGAAAAAAACCTTTTTAAATACTCTTTGTAATGATGTATAACAGAAGGTTATATTATGTTTCTTTCATTAAATACACATTTTTAAAGTTGTGGTATTCTTTTTGAATCACCCTGTATGATAGGTTGTCAGACGTCTTTGATTCCATTTGTCTGTGTTATTGTGCAACACCTATTGTGCTTGCGGTCAGTTCGTCTCAAGCATTAGCTACTGGCAGTCTTGTGGCGCCCTTGTGGGCATGACGTATGTTATTACGTATGATATAGAAACGATGTTTCGGCGAGTTGTGATGCACATAATAATTTTAGTTTTGAGGTGCCATTGCATCGCTCATTTCATGTTTTATGTACCTGTAAATTCAATGGAAAGATTTTGTGCGCAGGTGGCAAAGATGTTTGTAATAACGTTCATGAGGGTACGTTGTCATCCGTTTCTTCTATTGGTTAATGTTGCATTATTTGTATAACGGTTTGTAGCACTTCTGGTAATTTCATTACAGATCTGAAGATGTTTAGCAACATGAAATCCTGGTAGTATGGGGCCAGGTACCCTGGGAAGGCATTATACAATTTTTCTGAGGAAAAATAAGAATTCATTTTCGCCAGTTTCATAGCTGCTGCCAAAGTGATAAAGTATTTGCTAGATCGCAAGATGACTGATTCACTGATGGTGAAGGCATTCCAAAGAAAGTAGTCCAAAACATTTATGGTATCCGAACAAACCGTTTGTTTAAAAAATGGAGAAAAGATAAAGATGCGTATATATATGCGGAACTTTGGCCGTCTACTCTTCAGATAGAAGATGGTATTTAGTTCCTACAAAGTGGAAATTTTTCAGATCCTAACCGTTAATACTGCACGAATTATATATATATATATATATATATAACGAAGGCAATCATGCTGATTGATGTCCCCCTGACGGCTAAAGAACATTTGCTTGAAACATTTTGTAATTTTCATCTGGACAAACAGTTATTTAGGGTAAAATGTTTGAAGCAAATTTTCTTTAGCTGTCAGGAGGACGTCTATCAGCATGACTGCCTTCGTTGTAGCTTTGTTTTTTTACAAAGATATGAACAGCGGTATGACTTTTTTAAATGACACCCTGTATTTTTTATTCGATAATTCATTTCCGAAAAACAAACCTATTTCGCAACATTCTTTGGGCTCTTAAAACAATGTATGTACATGAAATGCGGGATTCATGAGGGTAATGCATCAAAAGGATAGTATTAAAGGAACCATTGTGGTACTAATTATGCTATTACCGGGATAATATTTGAAGATATGTGAACTATGCAATTTTTGGACACTATTTCAAGTTATTCCTCAAGCCCTCCATGTCAATAAACCCTTTAATTTCCTGATGCTACTCGCCGACGTGTAATCACAAGCAATCATTGTTACTGCACCATATTTGACACAACTTACACATCGTTGCGTATCGGAGAGCCAACGGTTTACTCGTAATATCAAAGGCAGTTATTGGAGTCGCACCAAGCCTGATGACACATTGCATTTGAAATCGCTTTAAACATGGTTTGAAATGCAGGATTTGGTTACCTGTTCTGTCGTTAGATCAATCACTAACTGTTACATCAGTATTAACTAATGAACTGATAATGCTACGTCGTTCACAGAAGCAACTCGTGTCCTTTACGCTGGAAAAGTAAAAATTTCTCGACGTAACGGAGGAACACTACGTCTTTAGTTAAAAAAGAATGAACATGTTTATCAACGTAATCAGCTTTTATGTCAGTGTACTAGTAGTGCTACAGGGTAAACTGCGCCACGCAGCGTATGATGGTTTGGGGGGTATCTATGTAGATGTAGAACGTTTCCCAGCGACCAGATTATAAATTTGAAGGGCGACTCGGAAAGATTCACAAAACTCTACCCTGCTTCCGATGGATGTTCTCCGTCATCAGTATTATACTGATGAAAGAATACTTTCATTTTTCTTTGAAATCTATATCATTTCTCACGTTTCTTTTTATCCATGTGGCTGTAATGACTTGCGTAGTGTTTTCCAATTATATTTTTACCAGTCACAAGATAGTAAAGAATAAGCTACCGCTTTGCATCCCCGTAGCCTCCTCAACAGAAAAAAAATCCAACTTAGCAACCTATATCGAAATCTACAGCACACTCCTAGACATTTAAAATACTATGTTGTAATTATATTTTGTCAAACTAATAACTAGTACTGTGCACCATGAAACTGTATTTCGTTTGCTAGGAAATCGTACCAAAGGCGTTAATCATGAAGACTATTGTGATTCTTCCAGAGGCAGGGCGATGTTGTTAGCTCTAAAACATGTTCCTAGTGTTGCATTCATTTTTTTTCGCACAGATCCCTGAAAAAGCGGTCACGAACTCGATCCTTTTCTGCACGAACGAACCTCTTCTTTTGCTTTTGTTGGTGTCCCGTATAAAATTTCGCAGGGCTCTGTTACCCCCCCACAGGAGCTTTCACTAGCCTGAGGTTATTACAGAAGCTTGATTTTTTGGGTTTTATTTGGAGACCTCTCATTTTTGTTCTTAGCTATGACGAAGTCTGGTATTACATCAGTTTTTTAACTTGAAGTGACTTTTTTTTTTAAGAAAATGGGTTAGGTATGCTTATAAATTTAGTTCTGTCAATGAATTTATTTTCTGCGTAAGATATACGCTTCATAGTTATTCGATCAGTAAAAACTGCTGTGGTATTTACAGGGTGTTTCAAAAATGACCGGTATATTTGAAACTGCAATAAAAACTAAACGAGCAGCGATAGAAATACACGGTTTGTTGCAATATGCTTGGGACAACAGTACATTTTCAGGCGGACAAACTTTCGAAATTACAGTAGTTACAATTTTCAACAACAGATGGCGCTGCAAGTGATGTGAAAGATATAGAAGACAACGCAGTCTGTGGGTGCGCCATTCTGTACGTCGTCTTTCTGCTGTAAGCGTGTGCTGTTCACAACGTGCAAGTGTGCTGTAGACAACATGGTTTATTCCTTAGAACAGAGGATTTTTCTGGTGTTGGAATTCCACCGCCTAGTGCACAGTGTTGTTGCAACAAGACGAAGTTTTCAACGGAGGTTTAATGTAACCAAAGGACCGAAAAGCGATACAATAAAGGATCTGTTTGAGAAATTTCAACGGACTGGGAACGTGACGGATGAACGTGCTGGAAAGGTAGGGCGACCGCGTACGGCAACCACAGAGGGCAACGCGCAGCTAGTGCAGCAGGTGATCCAACAGCGGCCTCGGGTTTCCGTTCGCCGTGTTGCAGCTGCGGTCCAAATGACGCCAACGTCCACGTATCGTCTCATGCGCCAGAGTTTACACCTCTATCCATACAAAATTCAAACGCGGCAACCCCTCAGCGCCGCTACCATTGCTGCACGAGAGACATTCGCTAACGATATAGTGCACAGGATTGATGACGGCGATATGCATGTGGGCAGCATTTGGTTTACTGACGAAGCTTATTTTTACCTGGACGGCTTCGTCAATAAACAGAACTGGCGCATCTGGGGAACCGAAAAGCCCCATGTTGCAGTCCCATCGTCCCTGCATCCTCAAAAAGTACTGGTCTGGGCCGCCATTTCTTCCAAAGGAATCATTGGCCCATTTTTCAGATCCGAAACGATTACTGCATCACGCTATCTGGACATTCTTCGTGAATTTGTGGCGGTACAAACTGCCTTAGACGACACTGCGAACATCTCGTGGTTTATGCAAGATGGTGCCCGGCCACATCGCACGGCCGACGTCTTTAATTTCCTGAATGAATATTTCGATGATCGTGTGATTGCTTTGGGCTATCAGAAACATACAGGAGGCGGCGTGGATTGGCCTCCCTATTCGCCAGACATGAACCCCTGTGACTTCTTTCTGTGGGGACACTTGAAAGACCAGGTGTACCGCCAGAATCCAGAAACAATTGAACAGCTGAAGCAGTACATCTCATCTGCATGTGAAGCCATACCGCCAGACACGTTGTCAAAGGTTTCGGGTAATTTCATTCAGAGACTACGCCATATTATTGCTACGCATGGTGGATATGTGGAAAATATCGTACTATAGAGTTTCCCAGACCGCAGCGCCATCTGTTGTTGGAAATTGTAACTACTGTAATTTCGAAAGTTTGTCTGCCTGAAAATGTACTGTTGTCCCAAGCATATTGCAACAAACGGTGTATTTATATCGCTGCTCGTTTAGTTTTTATTGCCGTTTCAAATATACCGGTCATTTTTGAAACACCCTGTATTTGCTATAGGGCCCACTGGCAGACGCCTTTGTATATTGCTCAGCCGGCCTTATATTTCAATCTTCCATTCCATACAACATTTTCTGTGATATTAACTGGCACGAAACCTCTGAAATTTGCTACCATGTAGTTTTTCGAAGACACGTGAGAGTTCATTTCGAAGGGATATGGGTTATAGTTTCTGCTCCTTAACCAGGAGTGTTGTTCATGGCAGCCTATCACAGACATCTGTCTTGTGTTCTCAGTGGGCATCAATATGGAGGAGCATGCTAAGCTGTGGCCCGGGCTGAACACTTGGTCGTGTCGCATTACTTAGCGCTGCGTAATAAGGAGGAAAATTGCCGAAGATATTTCGCGGCGCGTCTGAGACGTGGCTGTTATCAGCTGTTGGTGTCGTTGATCCTGGCGCACTATTTATGGGTCATTCGATTGGCCTGCAGCTCGTATCGCTTGACCTTTCTAAACAGGAATATCGACCAATCGCGCCGGCGACCTCATCATTCCACAGCCGGGCACCGTGAAGCAACAAGCCAGGCTCTGTCCCACGCTTCACGTGACACGCCTGGAATCTTTGAGTCATCTCTGAAGTCTCTGGCACAAACTGCTGTGCTAGTTAACACAGGAAATACATTTCCTACATCAATCTTCGTTCATTTTGGATGTTTTGTGAATAAAGCCTTCTAGACAGCTTAATATAGTACTTCAGACTGCAGCCAAGGAAGTGAACAGTAACTTTCGGAGATAATTCACTACACGGGATGAAAAGGGGAAGCTATAAATATCGTTCAAATCAGAAATAATCTATATCGTATTAGTCAGTCACAACTTTACGTAATACATTCATGAAATACATATAGATGCATGATGTTTCATTGTAAGGTACAAAACTATCTGTTTGCTTTCTGCCTGAGAGACGTTAGCTATAAGAGAACAGGAATTATCACGAATCTTAAGTGCTACACTGAAGTGAAAAGATTGGCACAAGAGAAGAATTCGTGGCGGACCGCATCAAAACAACCAGAGGAGTCGTAAGGAAAAAGAGTAAAATAAACCATTGCTCTTATGTTAAAATTTTGCACGATGTTTAAAAATTTTTGCTAATACATAATTTCAATTGATTTGGGATTGCATAAACACTGAAATCACTGTGAACTTTCACTCTTTCGCCTTCAGCAAAGATAAACTTAATCTTGGGAAGATAGCCACGTCACAGTATAAAAAGGAGTGGTACGGCTTGATTGGCTGGGGTTACCTCGAGGGAGATATTTTTGGGTCAAATTGCAACTGGTGATCGTAGGTCCACAACCGATTATACTGAGATAGCTGAATAATTGTCGGAAGTACGTATCTAGTTACGAACATACACCGCATTGTTCAAGATCACCCAGTAGGACCTACCTGCTGCCTCTCCATTTGACTGGTCCACGTTACCTGGTGTTCCTGCGAGATGTGTGCAACAGCGCTTGGAGACTGGACTCCTTGTTGTCCGCGAAAGAGTGTGGTTTCGACATGACGGTGAACCATCCCACTTCGATGTTAATGTCCGCGAGAATCATTGAAATGGAAGGGGAGAGCTTGCGATATGAGCAGAGCGACCGCCGGATCTCACACCTCTGGACTTTTTTCCTCTAGGGTTAAGACAAAACGTTGGCGTATGAAACCCCCGTAGAAACGGATGAAGATCTGCTTGCTAGAGTCCAAGCAGCCTGTCTCCTGGTACAACGGACACCAAGGATCCTTGAGAAAGTGTGGCTTACTTTCATGCACCGTTGCCGTGCATACATTCAGACTGGCGGTCGTCACTCTGAACAGTTACTATAAACTACGTTGTTGCTATGCGGTGTAGTGTATGTCCATAACCTAATAAAAATGCTTATATGGATATGGTGTCTGTTCTTTCGGACATGTCCGAAAGAACAAGCACCATTGATGACCTGCAGCCGTCTAGAACGTAATTAGAATTATATTAATACCTTTCAGCTGCTGACGGACTTTGAGATATATATATATATATATACCAACGGGGACAGGTGAAAATGTGTGCCCCGACTGGGACTCGAACCTGGGATCTCCTGCTTACATGGCAGATTCTCTATCCATCTGAGCCACCGAGGGCTCAGAGGATAGTGCGACAGCAGGGACTATCTCGCGCACGCCTCCCGCGAGTCTCTCATTCTCACCTTGTATGTCCACACACTACACTCGTAGTGCCCCACTCCAACACACTCATTACTCGTGGAAGACATTCTTACCAAGTCTCATTAGAGTTCGGGGAATAGGTGTGCATCCGCACAGAAGAAGAAGGTCATGGCCGGTATTGCCCTCGCTCTATTTGCCAATGGGGAGAAAATTAAATCACTAGTAGTGTTGTAGATGCTGTCGAGTATGGGAAGGTATCGTCGTTGAGTGACTGTAGGTGGACACAAGATGACTTAGACAAAATTTCTAGTCCGTGTGATGAATGACAACCAGCTTTCAATGTACAAAAATGTAAGTTAATGCACATGAGTTTAAATAACCAGGCGTAACGTTGTTCAAAATGGCTCTGAGCACTATGGGACTCAACTGCTGAGGTCATTAGTCCCCTAGAACTTAGAACTAGTTAAACCTAACTAACCTAAGGACATCACAAACATCCATGCCCGAGGCAGGATTCGAACCTGCGACCGTAGCGGTCTTGCGGTTCCAGACTGCAGCGCCTTTAACCGCACAGGCGTAACGTTGTAAGCAGTATGAAGTGGAATGAGCATATAAGGATTGTACTAGGGAAGGTGAATGGTCGACATTGATTTATTGGGCGAATTTTAGGAGAGTGTGGTTTATCTGTAAAGGAGACAGCATATAGGACAGTAGTGTGATCCATTGCCGAGTACTGTTCGAGCGTTTGGGATCCGCAACATGTTGGCTGCCTGCTAGATTTACTACCAGTATGTTTGAACTACACGCAAGTATTACGAAGATACAGTCGTTTTCCCTCGCTCTATTTACCAATTGGGAGGAAAGGAAATCACTAGTAGTGTTGCAGAGTACCCTTTAAGCACCATACGGTGGCCTGAGGAGTGCGTATGTAGATGCAGATGTAACTAGTAGTATCGCCTTTAAACCATTAATTTCGTCTGTTCCTTGATGAGCTTCTTGTATCCGGTCAAGGACGGCGTTCTCCAAGATACCAGTGCTTCATATCACAGAGCCGGCAAGTCCACGATAGTTTCGAAAAGCATACTAAATTATTTCAGTAGATGATGTTGGGGCTGTTGTCGATAGTCATGAATGTTCCACCTCTAGCAGTACTCAGTTTGCAGTAACCAAGCGGCTATCGAGACTATCATATGTACATAGACGTACTGTAACGTGCTGCAGACGTCTTTAGGTAATTTCCTCATGTCTTCTGAGTCTTCTTTGCGTGCACATGCAAAAATAGATGAGCTATTGCAGATTCTCAGATTTTAATTCATAATGCAGTGTTCTCCAAACGCACCAACGGCGAAACTTTTCTAGTGAGATCGTCAGTATTTGTGCAACCTTTTCATTCAAGGCATTTGAAGCTGCTGGCAAGAAGCGACTGTGACGTGGTAGGTGATCGAGGGGTAACTTCCAGAAATAACTTTTCACTCTGTAACGGAGTGTACTCTGAAACAGAAGCAAAGCTGTGAGCTGGCGGCAGTAAAGCTGTCAGGACATCTCGTAGCTCATGCTTCAGTAGGTCAGTCGGTAGAGCATTTGCCGGGGAAAGGCAAACGTCCAGGGTCCGCCACACAGTTTTAACCTTCTAGGAAGTTTCAAGGGGTACCCAGTAGCTTAACCGGAGACTGGAAAGATTTCCTCAAAAAAATTCGCATCATTTTCGCTCCTGACTTTGGGAGCATTGCCTGACAGCGAAGCCGCTAGTTTGAGGTACTCGGTGCATTTCGCATCTGCTGAATCAAGGTTCAGGCCGCTGTGAGGGCCAAGGTCTGCCGTGACGACAGCTGCAAGCGGACAACCAGCAGCGCCAGAGCCGGTGTCCCAACGGCAAGGTCGACGGCTGGTTACCTCACGAGGGCGCCGACCAGCTGATGACGCAAATTCGTTCGGCGCCCGCGACCTCTGCACATCCATGTCGACAGTCTGCCTGTGCCGTAGTTTATGAAGTACTTTTTCGCGATCTCAGCAACGCCACCGGCGAGTTTGATCTCTAGTGAAAAAGTGAAGTAAGATTAAGACACAACGTCCTGTCAACAACGAGGTAATTAGGGACGAAGCACGAGCTCTAATTAAACAAGGATACAGCAAGATATCACGTGTAGTCTTTCTCAGGGAGCTACCTCGGTATTCACTTTTTGTGATTTAGGAGAACAACAGAAAATAAATGTGAATGACGTGAAATAATCTCATCCCAGCTTCTCTCCAGTGAGATACCAGTAATGTAATTACTGCGTCGCCTTGTTTGATGGAATAAACAGATTTCTAGTGACAACAGAGTACGGAATGTCAGTTATTCCTGACACCTTAGTGTTATTAGTCTGTCTGATTGACAACCTATCATGACTGACAACCTGTCATTAAAGAGAGTATGGTATTTAAGCCTTCACAAGAACGTGGAAGTGGGTCAGTCTGCTGTTGAAAATTAGGGGGAATTATGAAACCTATGATACGGTACATAGATCTGAAACTGAAAGCAAGGTTTTTTTTCATTTGTACATACAGAGGTTTGCGATTATATTGTTTTACAAGAAATATATGTTCCGTCTCGATCGAAATTTTTTTATTTTAATTAAGTTGGTAAATGACTCGTTTCAGTAACTCCATCACTGAAATAGAAACGATACTACATAACGAGCAGATATATTCGAATTGAAGCAGACAATGTATTTCCTGACCTACTAAACATTACATACAAAATCATGTTATAAAAATAATTTTATGGTACTGCTTATGATAGGCCTATGTTTTTATTTGTCTCAAGTATTTTTAGTGATCACTATCGCTATGGTTTTATTAAAATATTTGTGCAATCAAGACAGTACATTTAACAGTTGCCAGTTTTTTCATTCTGCTAAGGAAGTCTATCATTTCACAGCTGGCTACCCTTTCGGTAGCAATGTTAGCTGTTCTCAAGTTTGTGATGAGACGAATTTCAGATTAACGACAATTCACCATCATTAGATTTCTCCGCGAATAATTAAACAGTTATAAGACTGTTCCATATGTAGTGGTTTAACAGTGCAACATCTCTGTAACGGGAAACGAAAATGAAGAAACTCCTCAAAATTCCACTTCCAATCTGATTAATGTCGTCTGCACCAGTGTGCTGGATAAAAATAAGAAAGAGGTGAAACAAAGTTCCTCTTTATCTCGCCGTGTCACTTACAGATTATTGGGAGTGATTTACAAGTTACTCGTGTAGAAAAGTAGGCTGCTTCCTGGTCACCGCTGCTGATGTGCTTTCGACCTCATCATCATAAAAGTAGCTTGTTCGAATAGGGTACTGGAGCAAATTATGATCACCAGATACTGATAAGGAAGAGAGATGGCGTCCATGATCAATAGATCAAGCGCGGTTGATAGATTATAAATTTTTTCGCAATGCTTGATGAGGAGAGGGTATAAGCCACTACTGATGGTGATCCGTCGTTGGATTGGGAAAAATTTAAATCCGCCGTACTCTAACTGATCTACGAGAAGAGTAGATTACCTCTCAAGCCGATCACTATCACAAATGCAAATACTACGTACTACACGCTTCTAAGCTGCAAGACCTCACCTCGCTAAGGAAGATCTAGTATGCATTAGTAGATAGCACTGACCTCAAGGTCTTCCAGACCACAGTGCTAAGGTTTCTTTCTTCTCCCTACTTCATTCAAATGAGAGCTGCAAGTCAACAGGAAAAGGTTCTTCATTGTTGTTTCTGACATCAAAGCACAAACCACGACATGTTACTTAAGGTCTTATCATAACTTGCAAAATGCGGGGGTCAAACCTCAGTAAAATGAACTCTGATGTATGAATTTCGGCTGTCAGTGAGAGGAACTACTGTGTCTACCAGAAAGCGTCTAATATCGAAGCACAAACCGTACCTACTAATAGTTCTTAACAGTTTTTCCCTAAAAGCTTTCTGAAACAGCCAAACGGATCGAATCTACCACAGAAAAATGTTTTAGTGAACAGACTATAAAATAAACGGGAAAGATGCATTTCTACAACTACATAATTGATAGTTACGAAGTTTCTGCCCGATTTTTAAGTGCTGCTGTGTACGAGTGTATCTATGTAAATAAAAATTTAAACGTTCTTTGGTTCAGAGTAGTAAATATCCGAAACTTCTTCACAGATTGCTTTGAAATTTTGACACTAGAATATGCGCGTGTTTTTATATACCTACTGGAGCGCCATACATATATACATATATGGCGCCCGTGTAGTAGGTATGGCCGGCCACTGTGTCCGAGCGGTTCTAGGCGCTTCAGTCTGGAACCGCGTGACCGCTACGGTCGCAGGTTCGAACCCTGCCTCGGGCATGGATGTGTTTGATATCCTTAGGTTAGTTAGGTTTAAGTAGTTCTAAGTTCTAGGGGACTGATGACCTCAGAAGTTGTCTCATAGTGCTCAGAGCCATTTCAACCATTTGTAGTAGGCATATAAAAACACGCCCATATTCGAATGCAACGTTGAGTCAGAATTTAAATAGGTGAAGAACTTTGGAAGATTTAAGATTTTTAACAAACGAAGATTTACATGTATACAAATAAAAATGTAAATGTTCGTTTGTTCAAAATCTTAACTCTCCGGAAGTTCTTCACCGACTGCATCGATATTTTGGCCGAACGTTACATTCCTTTACGCGCGTTTGATACACGTTCCTCAATATATACAATATAAATATGTAATATAAAGGAGAAACGTTATTACCAAAAATCTCGGTAAGTTATTGACCGACTTACTTCAAATTTTTACACAATACTCTAATGAACAATCGGACGGACGTAGACTACGTATTGTTCATATATATAACACATAAATATATAAAATACATAACAATAAAAGGTTGTTAGCAAACAAGAGAGTTGTATTTACGGCTTTTCGGCTTATGATTACAACACTGCTACAGAATCTGAATGTACAATAACAGAAAACAAGACTCAACGCATAGTGGTTGGGGGCAATTAGAGATGGAGGGAAGAGTAGAAAGAAACTGTCCTAGAAAGCGGAAAGGAGGAGATGGGCAGAAAGAGGGAGCTGGAGGAGATGGAGAGAGAGAAAGGGAGGAGGAGAAGATGGACAGAGAACCAATTTCTAAACGTCTTCCACAGTGTTGCCCGTAATTGATGTTCTAGAGCTTCCAGGGTGGTTGTCCAGTGCCTTCTCGACCCTCTCTGAAACGTTTATACCACTCATAAACTCTTGTCTTACTCACAGCAGATTCGCCGAAAGTCACAGCCAACATTTCAATCAAAATGTAATGCAAATTCTTCGATCCATGTTCTCGAAAGTAAAAATTCACCGGGCATCGAAAAGCTCTTTCGACTGTCCACATTAAACTAAATACTCAAAATACCTGAAAATGCAAATATATCTCAGGAACATGTGTACCAATAGGATAAAAAAACTAGAAATTCGGACACATAAAGCCCGCGAAATTAAAAAATTCCGGTTACTTTTTGATCACTCCTCGTATGTAGCTGTCGACTGATGATGATGATGAGGTCCCACACTCCGAGGAGCGTAGGGAATGATGCGGGAGACCCTCACTGCCGACTAGCAAGGTCGTAGCGGAGGTGGTTTGCCATTGCCTTCCTCCAATAGAGAACAGTTGGCATAATAGATCAGTAACGTGAATTGAAATTAATTGGAACGAGGAACTAACTACAGTGATTCATATTTGCCGTGGTTTCGAAGACATACCCTTAGGTTAATATCTGGATGGCTCCTGTAAGAAAAGCACGCCTTGTGGTTCGCCGAAGAGGTTAGTGCAAATATTTGTCGGTCGTGTTGGTGGAGGCGATGCGCCCCCGCGCCGCCCGGCCGTGCTCACCTGGCCGCCGTTACCCCGGCAACCTTTGTAACCGAATCTCTCCGGAAGCCCGGCGGGCCTCACAGAGTGGCACGCCCCTGGCCGCAGCCGTTTCTGGGGCTCGAGTTCAGCCTGCGAGGCAGCGGCGCTGGGAGACCGGTGCGAGAGCGGGCAGTGTTCTCAGCTGCAGGCCCTGGAGTGCTGTAGCGGTCTCCTTATGTATGCAAGAATCCCGTCTGTAGCAGCACCATGTGTCCTACATCACACCATCTTAATCAGTCTGCAACGAATTTATCTAGCCTCGTTGTTTCCCCCTTGTACATTCATGTTCAGACAAAACAGAACACCTTGAACGACTGGAGGTTGGACATTCCTGTTCACAGGACATGAACATTAGTGTGTCTTGCAGAAACGATTACCATTTCAGTCACCTCGGTCCAGCATGGGTCCTGCTGCCCAATAGGCACAGCGTCAGCCATGGTCCCAGATAACTTATTCCATATGTGATGGCAGTGACGCGTATAAGGTGTGAATGACATCCTGTGGTATAGCCATCCATGCTGCATTCACCTGGTTCCAAAGTTCGTCTGTGGTGGCTGGCTTTGGGCCACAGCGCTGCACCCGTCGTTCACCATATCACATACATTTTCGATTGGCGGAAGATCGGGTGATCTGGCGGGTCAGGGCAAAAGGCTGATGTCCTGTGACAGCAAGAAAGCCCGTGTTCGTGCAGCAACATGTGGTCGTGCATTGTTGTTGTTGTTGTTGTTGTGGTCTTCAGTCCTGAGACTGGTTTGATGCAGCTCTCCATGCTACTCTATCCTGTGCAAGCTTCTTCATCTCCCAGTACCTACTGCAACCTACATCCTTCTGAATCTGCTTAGTGTATTGATCTCTTGGTCTCCAGCACCACATTTCGAAAGCTTCTATTCTCTTCTTGTCCAAACTGGTTATCGTCCCATGTTTCACTTCCATACATGGCTACACTCCATACAAATACTTTCAGAAACGACTTCCTGACACTTACATCTATACTCGATGTTAACAAATTTCTCTTCTTCAGAAACGATTTCCTTGCCATTGCCAGTCTACATTTTATATCCTCTCTACTTCGACCATCATCAGTTATTTTACTCCCTAAATAGCAAAACTCCTTTACTACTTTAAGTGTCTCATTTCCTAATCTAATCCCCTCAGCATCACCCGATTTAATTTGACTACATTCCATTATCCTCATTTTGCTTTTGTTGATGGGTCGTGCATTGTCTTGCTAAAAATGGTGTCTGGGGTGTTGTGCAGAAAGGGTATGGCTACGGGTTGCAGGATGCCATACACGTAGGTCACACTAGTCACAGTGTCCTGGGCATGCACCAACTGTGATTTGTGGTTGCACCCAATAGCACCCCGCACCATACGGCTTTGAGTTGGCGCTGTATGTCTGGTGCGAATGCAGTCACTGTCGTGCTGCTTCCCCCTGTCAGCAGCGAACCAAACTGCGGCCATCATTTCCAAACAAACAGAACCTGGATTCGTTCGAAAACACTATCTAATGCCATTCATATCCTTAGTGACGTCATCCCATACACCGTTGCCGTCTTATGTTTCTGCAGATTCGTCAGTGGTAGGCGGAGAGGTGGATGACGCGCACACATGCCGTAATAAAAGGCGACAGATTGTCACCCCTGATACGTTCCGCAGTTGCGCTAGAGCCGAGGAGGATGCAGGTTGTCCTGCAATGCCATACGAATGAGGTGCCGATCTTCTCGGGGTGGTGCGACCTGGCCTATCTCGTCGTGTTCCACGACCTTCTGTGGATCATTCGGCATACGCCCGTTACACTGCCGAAACATTTCGTGTCACACGAGCAGCAATTTCCCGGATGGATCCATCACATTCTCTCAAGCCAATAACGCGTCCTTTTTGAAACTCACTGGTTTGATGGTACGATTCGCGCGTATGTCCGCGAGGCATCCAGCATATCTGTTCAAGTCACACTGATCCATTACCTTCGGTTTATAGCGACAAGAGAGACGCAGGCAGATTTTGGCGGTAGGTGGTGTTCCGCCGCGATAACGATGTCGTCATTGAACCCGCGGGCCGACATGGTTCAAATGCTGATCCTGTCTGCTGAACATACTAATGAACACGTCCTGTGAATATGAATTCTATATATAGCCGTCCAAGGTGGTTTTTTTTAAACATCAGTGTACATCTTTTTATTATTATCCTTATTTTCACAACGTGTGATTTAATTTTCTGGGGCTGAGGTTCAAGTAACATTGCTTCCACTTCCCACAGAAACACTAATAATATTCAAACGATTTTATAGCGCGATTCCAACAGTACTACTTCCTGTATATCAATATTTTTCATCATCTCGGAGTCAACATGTTGATCTGAATTTAACTACGGCGGCCGAATGCCCTTCCTATCCATACCCTTCCCCCCTGTGACGGAAATGCGTAGCTCTGACCTATCTGTGTCTACTATTGTACCATGTAAAAGGGTAATGACGTTAGTTCATTGTTTGCGAATCGTGTAACTGAGGCGCGACGTGGGTACCAGCCCGGCCTATTCACCTAGTCCGACTTGCGAAACCGTGTAAATACTACACCCAGACAGGTCGCTACACCAGCTCTCGTCGTTAATATGCCGGGCGGACCGGATCCGGGACCGGCGCGCCTCCCCAGATCCCAGAAGTGGCGTGCTAACACTGTTATTATCGGGACGACCTACCCTTATGGGTGTTTATGGCTGTGTTTAGCCAGGTTCCTGTACTTAAGTTTTGCGTCACGTGGACTAGGTACGTCAATTACGAGGCAAGACTTTCGTTTTGCCTGCCTTCTTACGTGGTACAATTCTATCGATTGAGTATTCGTTGG
This sequence comes from Schistocerca piceifrons, assembly GCF_021461385.2. Lineage (NCBI taxonomy): Eukaryota > Metazoa > Arthropoda > Insecta > Orthoptera > Acrididae > Schistocerca > Schistocerca piceifrons. The sequence goes on from NC_060138.1 coordinate 1,066,717,938, forward strand.
TCATTTTGCATAACGTTACATCCAGTTGTTACTACTGTGTGTGTGAACGTCGTTCTTTAAGTGCTCTGCCTATCTGCTAGAGAAGCTACAGGGTGTTTCAAAAATGACCGGTATATTTGAAACGGCAATAAAAACTTAACGAGCAGCGATAGAAATACACCGTTTGTTGCAATATGCTTGGGACAACAGTACATTTTCAGGCGGAGAAACTTTCGAAATTACAGTAGTTACAATTTTCAACAACAGATGGCGCTGCAAGTGATGTGAAAGATATAGAAGACAACGCAGTCTGTGGGTGCGCCATTCTGTACGTCGTCTTTCTGCTGTAAGCGTGTGCTGTTCACAACGTGCAAGTGTGCTGTAGACAACATGGTTTATTCCTTAGAACAGAGGATTTTTCTGGTGTTTGAATTCCACCGCCTAGAACACAGTGTTGTTGCAACAAGACGAAGTTTTCAACGGAGGTTTAATGTAACCAAAGGACCAAAAAGCGATACAATGAAGGATCTGTTTGAAAAATTTCAACGGACTGGGAACGTGACGGATGAACGTGCTGGAAAGGTAGGGCGACCGCGTACGGCAACCACAGAGGGCAAGACGCAGCTAGTGCAGCAGGTGATCCAACAGCGGCCTCGGGTTTCCGTTCGCCGTGTTGCAGCTGCGGTCCAAATGACGCCAACGTCCACGTATCGTCTCATGCGCCAGAGTTTACACCTCTATCCATACAAAATTCAAACGCGGCAACCCCTCAGCGCCGCTACCATTGCTGCACGAGAGACATTCGCTAACGATATAGTGCACAAGATTGATGACGGCGATATGCATGTGGGCAGCATTTGGTTTACTGACGAAGCTTATTTTTACCTGGACGGCTTCGTCAATAAATAGAACTGGCGCATATGGGGAACCGAAAAGCCCCATGTTGCAGTCCCATCGTCCCTGCATCCTCAAAAAGTACTGGTCTGGGCCGCCATTTCTTCCAAAGGAATCATTGGCCCATTTTTCAGATCCGAAACGATTACTGCATCACGCTATCTGGACATTCTTCGTGAATTTGTGGCGGTACAAACAGCCTTAGACGACACTGCGAACACCTCGTGGTTTATGCAAGATGGTGCCCGGCCACATCGCACGGCCGACGTCTTTAATTTCCTGAATGAATATTTCGATGATCGTGTGATTGCTTTGGGTATCCGAAACATACAGGAGGCGGCGTGGATTGGCCTCCCTATTCGCCAGACATGAACCCCTGTGACTTCTTTCTGTGGGGACACTTGAAAGACCAGGTGTACCGCCAGAATTCAGAAACAATTGAACAACTGAAGCAGTACATCTCATCTGCATGTGAAGCCATTCCGACAGACACGTTGTCAAAGGTTTCGGGTAATTTCATTCAGAGACTACGTCATATTATTGCTACGCATGGTGGATATGTGGAAAATATCGTACTATAGAGTTTCCCAGACCGCAGCGCCACCTGTTGTTGAAAATTGTAACTACTGTAATTTCGAAAGTTTGTCTGCCTGAAAATGTACTGTTGTGCCAAGCATATTGCAACAAACGGTGTATTTCTATCGCTGCTCGTTTAGTTTTTATTGCCGTTTCAAATATACCGGTCATTTTTGAAACACCCTGTATGAAGAGTCCTTTCCTGTTTCTTCATATGTTCCATGATGACGATGACAATAATGATAATTGTTACGATCATGAGAATCTCAATTAGATACATCTATCTGTAAAGCGTTGCACTTACCAACGCCCAGATGACGGTGGCGACGCATCGTACTATGGACGCCACAGGAAATCGAAATCATTCTGGATTCACCATTATCCATTACCACTCAACCGCTGTCTACATCAGCTGATACTGAAAAAACAGGCATGAGCAGTAACGTGAATAGCTCGGAATCCAGAGCGCAGAGTTTTTCGAGCAGGGTTTTTTTTGTTCTCTTTGGCCTTATAAAAAATCTCATGTCATCAAAATTCCATCACAGTAACCATCCACCTTTTTAAAAGAAAGGGAAAAAACAAGCAGGAAAGACCTGACTTTAGCACCGTGAGTAAATGAGAACTTCATGCACAAGGATACAGCAGACTGTCACCTACTTACTAGTAATCTTGATCTTTTGAAAGCTTGTGAGAACTTAATCTGTCACTTCTGTCTGATGTAATCCTTCATAAGACATGGCACGCTGCAATAAATCCCTACGCGCTTTTATTCTTGAAAAATATACGATAGTGGTGTTTGTCACTGTCAACGTGACACTGTAGGAATTACAGTTTTGATCCAATAGCATTCAAATGTATGCCAGTAGTGTGGAAATGTTAGTTGAAAATCTTTTTTCTTTCACTTACAAAATGACGCATAAAGCAATGGGGTTTGCGCATTTTGTCACTGTCTGTGGTTCTTCAGTTTTTCATCGGGTATTATAACAAAATTATTTAAACGCAAAACTTCAGTCTGGGGAAAGTACTTTGAATCTTACAATACGAGAACAGGAGGTTGAGAGATAAAGTATTACGTATTCTTGATATTTACGTAATTAAGGATAGTTTATCTCCTCAGCTGCCGAAGGACAGGAAAACGTGGTTTTATCTCATGAGTAACATATTGTCAGGAGAGCTGTGATACAAACTTAATAAGAATGGAAGGAACTTGTTTTTTCACTGGTTTCACTGTTCACCTGTATACATGCATCATATGTTCACCTGTATACATGCATCATAAGCTAGTAAATAGTTCATGGCGGAGGCTACTACCCAATATCAGTATCAACAATTTTCTGTTCCATTCGCGTACTGAGCGAGAGAAAAATCATTTGTCTCTTTGCCTCGATATGTGCCTTAATCTCGTGTCATTCTCTTGATCCCTACGCGTTATCTGTAATTCAGATAGCGGAATTTTCTGTCTTCCCCAAATATTTGTTCTGTGGATTTACCAAACAGGGTTTCACGAAAACAGTGTCGCATCTTTTCCACGTAATTCTGCTAAAGTTCTCTGAGCATTTTGACTGAGCGAGGTGGCGCAGTGGTTAGACACTGGACTCGCATTCGGGAGGACGACGGTTCAATCCCGCGTCCGGTTATCCTGATTTAGGTTTTCCGTGATTTCCCTAAATCACTCCAGGCAAATGCCGGGATGGTTCCTTTGAAAGGGCACGGCCGACTTAGTTCCCCATCTTTCCCTAATCCGATGAGACCGATGACCACGCTGTCTGGTCTCCTTCCCCAAACAACCAACCAACCATCTGAGCATTTTGGTTATACTTTAGTACAATTGATGACATTGTCATTTCCCGTTTTGTCCTTAGCGCGCCATAATTCAGTTGAGTTATACTGAGGCGCCGTTTCTTTCTCAAAGTGAGATCAGATTACTCATATCGATTATATAAATCGACAAGTGTAAGGATGTTTTTGGTTCGTTTCATGCACATGAGAGGAATAATTACGGCATTAGTACTTGGGATATTTGGAATACTCCACATTTTAACTTCACTGTTTTATTGGGCCACTGGGCAAGCTGTCATCGTATAACATTCGAAGTTCTGCTGGTACACAAGTGGCTCGTTTGCTGTGGTCTGGGTTTGTATCCCAGACCCAGATATTGAGGCGCTTTGGTGAATATTCGGGCTGTGAAGCGTAAGGTAGGTGACATGGCCGTAGTGCGCCGACTGGCGGTTGGCGCTTTAAGTCCTGCGCTACGCAGAGAGTGAGGAGAAACCAAGGCGTGCTGAAAGAGGGCTGGCGAACCGACAAGAAGGGCGGCGTACTGCACTAGCTGTCAGCACGGCTAGTGTACAACGGAATTCGGTGGTTGCCCACGATGATATAAGGAAACGGGCCTAGATATTTAAAGGTGATCAACGATAATTTCAGGCCTCGTAGCACTGATCGGAGAAGCTGGTTCTTCGAGGAACTGGCTGATAGCCCAGATGCTGCCACCAGTAAACTGCAGAGTCAATGGTATTTTGGATTGAGGAGGGAGGCGAGCTAGAATATTCTGTGCAGTTGTGTAAAGCCACTGTGCCATGGTGGCGTAGAGACTAGCGCATCTGCCTAGTGAGTGGAAGACTCAGGTTCGAATCCGGTTCTTGTACAAATTTTCATTCGTCCCTTCAGTCTGCATGTATACAAACTGCTTAGTGGCTATTTCCCCGACTGGCTGTGGAGTTCAAAACTTTCTGGTTGTGCGTACAACATAATTTTTATGCTTCTATTTAACCTCGTGTTTGATTTTCCTATCAACCGTTGCAGTACATTCCAAAATATTGCCGGAGCAGCTCCTCAGTGCCTCAACCGACTGTGGACAACACGCCGCTGGATATTCGGCGGCTCCGGCCGCGGTGGTCTCGCGGTTCTAGGCGCGCAGTCCGGAACCGTGCGACTGCTACGGTCGCAGGTTCGAATCCTGTCTCGGGCATGGGTGTGTGTGATGTCCTTAGGTTAGTTAGGTTTAAGTAGTTCTAAGTTCTAGGGGACTGATAACCACAGCAGTTGAGTCCTATAGTGCTCAGAGCCATTTTTTTTGTTCGGCGGCTGTAGTTCTTGCGAGTCCGTGAATGGAGCTCTACCTTCAAGTCGGATACGGTATTGCCCTCTATGAGGCACCATGTGTAACTCAGAGCCAGTATTAACTTTTGTTGTTGCACACCTCGGGTAGTGCGAAGAATGAAAATAAGAAAAACACTGTCGAAGCTTAAACTTCCTGGCAGATTAAAACTGTGTGCCGGACCGATACTCGAACTCGGGACCTATGCCTTTCGGGGTCAAGTGCTCTACCAACTAACATACGCAAGCACGACTCACGTCCCGTCCTCACAGCTTTACTTCTGCCAGTGTGAGGAGGACGGGGCGTGAGTCGTGCTTGCGTAGGTTAGTTAGTAGAGCACTTGACCCCGAAAGGCATAGGTCCCGAGTTCGAGTCTCGGTCCGGTACACAGTTTTAATCTGCCAGGAAGTTTCATATCAGCGCACACTCCGGTGCAGAGTGAAAATCTCATTCTGGAACCTTCGAAGCTGATCGTTTACTCGCCTTTATTTAACGTGAAAATGTTTTAACAAGAACTGTGAATTTTAAAAAGGTACAACGATGTTCACTATGGGAGAAGGATTGAATGGTCATCGGTAACTGCGGGGTAAAACCCCAAAAGGTCGACGAATAAAAAATGGCTCTGAGCACTATGGGACTTAACATCTGAGGTCATCAGTCCCCTAGAACTAACCTAAGGACATCACATACATCCATGCCCGAGGCAGGATTCGAACCTGCGACCGTAGCAGTCACGCGGTTCCGGGCTGAAGCGCCTAGAACCGCTTGCCACCACCGCCGGCGATCGACTAATAATCCTGCCTCATAGAGTCTTCATGAGCATGCTGCCCAATGTGGTAACTAACGTTGTTCTTATGAAACCTCTCCACAAACCAGCGATTGACGGACGTCTGTTACCGCAAGGAATAAAAGTAAATATGAGAATTATATATAATAACATATTTCCGGAGCCGAACGTCTAAATCACTCTCGTGCAAATGGTTCTCTACCTTGACCGCTGGTTCAAATCTCGGTGGCAGAAGAAATTTTCAGCAGAGGAGTTCAGTCAGAAAGGCGAGTAGCGATTATGGTGTACACTTCCGCACCGCCATATTGTGTGTTCACATCCGGGGATGCATCCTAAATCTCTCTCTTTGAACTTACTGAGTGGAGGTATTTATTACTGGCATTAATCCATCCGTCAGATGGGAACTCAGATTTAGGTTTCCCACGGCATTCTTAAATTGGGCAGATTCGGATCTGGTTCCTTTAACTAGGACACAGCGAATTTCACCCCCTTTTTTGCAACACAAATTGGTGTTATCTCCCAAAGAACCCCATGTGAATTTCCTCCATCACATAATACTGCCCCATCGGCCTGTGTCCGTAGCGCGGTGCATGTTTGGGGCTTGGATGGTGGCGTAACTGGACACACGACCGCCGCTGTGATGTAAGAAGCAAAGTGATTCATCCAAACAGGCGAAATGTTTGCATTGACCTACGGCCATGCTCGATGATCCTGTGCCAACTACAGTCATAACTGATGACGTCGGATGAGTCTGGAAACATGTAGTGCTTGTCAGTTCTCTCTCTCTCTCTCTCTCTCTCTCTCTCTCTCTCTCTCTCTCTGTGTATTCCTTTGGTCGGTTCCGACTCCGACTCTAGGTGACCCCGTGAACCAAAGCACGCAAATTTCTTTTGTCTTGCACTTTCTCCCGTAGCCTTTCCAGGTTGGAAACATTACTACTCTGATGCCATCAATCCATCTCCTCCACTGACGTCCTCTTCTCTTACTGCCTTCGATCTTCTACATCTACATCTATACTCCGCAAGTCACCTGACGGTGTGTGGCGGAGGGTACCTTGAGTACCTCTATCGGTTCTCCCTTCTGTTCAAGTCTCGTATTGTTCGTGGAAAGAAAGATTGTCGGTATGCCTCTGTGTGGGCTCTAATCTCTCTGGTTTTACCCTTATGGTCTCCTCGCGAGATATGCGTAGGAGGGAGCAATATACTGCTTGGCTCCTCGGTGAAGGAATGTTCTCGAAACTTCAACGAAAGCCCGTACCGAGCTAATGAGCGTCTGTCCTGCAGAGTCTTCCACTGGAGTTTATCATCTCCGTAACGTTTTCGCGATTACTAAATGATCCTGTAACAAAGCGCACTGCTCTCCGTTGGATCTTCTATATCACTTCTATCAACCCTATCTGGTACGGATCCCACACTGGTGAGCAGTATTCAAGCAGTGGGCGAACAAGTGTACTGTAACTTACTTCCTTTGTTTTCGAACTGCATTTCCTTAGGATTCTTCCAATGAATCTCAGTCTGGCGTCTGCTTTACCGACGATCAACTTTATATGATCATTCCATTTTAAATCACTCCTAATGCCTACTCCCAGATAATTTATGGAATTAACTGCTTCCAGTTGCTGACCTACTATATTGTAGTTAAATGATAAATGATTTTTCTTTCTACGTATTCGCAGCGCATTACACTTGTCTACATTGAGATTCAATCGCCGTTCCCTGCACCATGGGTCAATTCGTTGCAGATCCTCCTGCATTTCAGTACAATTTTCCATTTTACAACCTCTCGATATACTTCAGCATCATCCGCAAATAGCCTCAGTGACTTCCGATGTTATTCACATGGTCATTTATATATATATTGTGAATAGCAATAGTCCTACGACACTCCCCTGCGGCACACCTAAAATCACTCTTACTTCGGAAGACTTCTCTCCATTGAGAATGGCATGCTGCGTTCTGTTATCTATGAACTCTTCAATCCAATCACACAATTGGTGTGATAGTCCATACGCTCTTACCTTGTTCATTTAACGATTGTGGGGAACTGTATCAAACGCCTTGCGGAGGTCAAGAAACACGCTATCTACCTGGGAACCCGTGTGTATGGCCCTCTTCCCAGCATTATACCTTTTTTCCGATGAAACATGTGTCCAAAGTAGGTCAGCTTTCGTCTTAGTATCAAACCTTTCAGGGAGCACTCTGGTTTTATTTGCTCTAATACAAATGACCTATTCGTTCTCTTTGCAGTCCTGGGACTCTAATAAGTTCTCTCCAACACCTTAATTAAAAGGAGTCTATTCTTCGCCGTTCCGCCTTTCTAATGGTCCAGGTCTCACATCCATACATTACAAGTGGAAAGACCACAGCCGTTACAGTACGGATCTTTGTTCATAAAGTTATATCTCTACTCCTTAAAACCTTGTCAATGTTTGACGTTGCATTTCTACCAAGCAGCAAGCGTCTCCTGATTTCGTGGCTGCAGTCACCATCAGCAGAAATCTGGGAACTGAAGTAATTGAACGTAGACACTACCATCTTTGTTTCTCCTATATGGCATGAAGTGATAGGTGTAGTTGCCGTAATTTTCATTTTCTTAACATATAGCCTAAGACCAGCTTTTTCACTTTTTTCTTTCACCTTCAGCAAGAGAGACTTTAACTCTTCCCCACTTCCTGCCAATAGTATAGTAAAATCTGCATATCTATGGTTGTTTCCATTTATCCCAGCTACTTTAATTCCGGTTTCTTCTTCATCTAGCCCGACATTCGTCATAATGTGCTCTTCACACAAATTGGATACGTAAGGTGATAATATGCAGCCTTCCCGTACCCCTTTCTAAATCTTGATCCATTTAGCTGTTCCACACACAATCGGCACCTATACTGCTATACAGAGTGGGTAAGCCTCCAGCCACAATGTCGGAGAGGCGTGGCGCGTCAAACACTTTGTGGTTTCACTGCCCTTCCCCCACTTTCCGTTGTTGCTCATAACAACAGCGCGCCAATAATCCGCCAGCTTCGCCATTTCCAATATTCTGATTCCCAGATGGCGGGCCATTCCTTTTGTCAAGGTCGCCTGTGTCCATGTATCTCCCCATTTGCGCTTATCATCGCGAGAATGTTCTCCCATTCGTCTTTGCTCCTCTTATATGCTGTTCCTACCGCGTTACATGCCTCAACCCCACCGGGCGTCATTCAATTTCGCCACGAGTAGGAGTCATAATGTTTGGCTCAGGCGTGTAGGCTATGAACACTTGACCACTCGACAGATCGGAGGTAGGCTATGGCAAGCCATCTCCTGAACGTAGCTCCGGATAGCACTGCGGGTTCCTCGCTTTTTGACCAGTGTATATTGACTTCGATAGACGTCACGATTGGATCTGGGGTATTTGGTGTCAGCTTCCGCTGTTAGGCTTTCCCGACGTGGGTTCTTTGTGTGCCGTTGTCCCCGTTTGTGATGCAGCCCCACGCCTCCCGTTAGGAGATCTCGCGGTCCCTGAGGAGTGCTCGCTGAGTGCCGTTGGTGGCAGATGCCTGGCCGCGAGTGACGGCTGCGCGGCATGTGTGGGCCCGCGCCGCTGCACGTGTGCCGTAAGGGGAAAAACAAACGGCTGCGGCGAACTCTTCAGGACGCCGACCTGCGTAAAGGGACGAAGTGGCTTCCGCACTTCCCAACAGTATCGTGTTCGACGCAGACTGTCACTTTCAGACGTCAACGGGCTGTTGCTCCATCATTTCCCTTGCCATACTTAACCATCGTTGACATGTGTTTGCGATATTTACACAAAATATGTCTAGAAAGAGTAAATATATCGCGGTGTCATTTTGGGTCATTTTACATCGGACAAAGGAATTTTTTGACGTACGCAAGTAATTTTTTACATTTATAACTGTGAATTATGACTTCGACAATTCTGTAATGGCATTTGACTATCGCCTAAGGCACAGACTGGTCAGAAAAGTAATTTATATGACCGGTGCATTAAAAGAATAAAACTGACAGCCTACTGTGGTTAAAATGGTTCCATCATTTAGATGATATTTAACAGTTGTTCATTGAGGGTTTCACAAACTCGCTCATTTGTTTTCCTATGTGAATACGCTAGTTAGTTAGTTGGTTGCGTGTTCCATTGATCAATCGAACAGTACGTTAGCCGTTATGATGTGGAACGTGTCAAATGCACAAGAAATGCACATATGAAACAAGACTTTCAGTAGAAATTTCTTGTATTGTTCTTCATATATATATATATATATATGTGTGTGTGTGTGTGTGTGTGTGTGTGTGTGTGTGTGTGTGTGTGTGACTGGATATCAACCACCCAACTTGTGCTTCAGAAGATCGGATGGAACTCTAGAAACCAATACCAAAAACAGTTGTGACATTCTGGCAAAGTACTTTGAAAGACTCCTCAACACGGACCCTCCTATGGAAGAAATGACGACAGAAACGAACACGTACAATCCAGATAGTGAACCTCCAACTCTAGAAGAAGTCAAAGAAATAAGTCACTCAAGAATCGTAGAGCACCAGGAGAAGACGGCATCATCGCGGAAATCTGGAAGTTACAAGACCCAGATCTCACCAAAGACATCCACAGTATCTTGGAAGATATCTGGAAGACCATGAAAATTCCTGACGACTGGAATACTGCCCTGATACACTCACTACACAAAAAAGGTGACAAGACTGACCAGAACACTACAGAGGAATATCCCTACTACCGGTCACACACAAGATCCTCTTTAAAGCTTTACTAAACAGACTAGAATGCCAGACCGACACTTGATTGGGGAATACCAAGCAGGCTTCCGTAAAGGGCGGTCTTGTACGGAACAAATTTGGAACCTGAAAATGATTTTACAACACAAACAGAACCTGATCATTACCTTTGTCGACTTCAAAAAGGCGTATGACTCTATCGACCGGAAAACTCTCTTCAAAATTCTAGCAGAATACAAAGTAGACCACAAAACACGGGCTATCATAGAGCAAACTTTGACCAACACGACCTCCAAAGTAAAGTTCTGTGGGGAACTATCAGAACCCTTTGAAATTCGCACAGGTGTCCGACAAGGCGATGGCCTCTCACCTCTCCTTTTCGATCGAGTGTTAGATTAGGTAACAAAAGAATGGGAAACATCACAACAGGTGATAACATTAGGAAAGCTACAGATTAAATGCCTGGCTTTTGCAGACGATTTGGCGATTGTCACGAAAGGTATAAACGAAACAAAAGACGCTATTGAAAAACTACACGACATCGCTTACAAAGCTGGAGTACAGATCTCTTACGAAAAGACGCAGTTTATGAGCACAAAGAAACTCTCATCTCTGAACACAAAGTACGGCACGATTTACAAAGCGGCAAACTTCAAATACCTCGGTGAAACACTACAAATGAGTGGACATAACAGAGACTCAAACGAAGAAAGAAAAACTAAACTATACAAGGCACACAAAGTAGTGTGGAATCATTACAACAAGAAGTCTATCTCACAAAAAGCTAAATTACGCCACTACGACACGGTGGTGCTCCCCGAGGCACTATATGCAGCAGAGACCACACTAATCCTAGGGCGTACACATATCAGACAACTAGAAAAAGTAGAACGGAAAATACTTAGGAAATATTTGGCGTAACTAACAACAATGGAATATGGATCAAGAAACCTACAGAGGAACTATACAAACATACGGAGATAATCACAGAAAAGATTAGAAAACGCAGACTACAATTCTATGGACACCTATACAGAATCCCATCACACAGATTGACCAAACAAATCTTTGACTGGGTAACCACTAGAAACAACAAATGGGTGGCAGAGGTAAAAAACGACTTGAGCCAATTCAACATAACAGCAGACACAATAAACGACAAAATAAAATTCAGAAACATCATTAAGAAAAGTAAACTACATGCGATACACCGTGACAGACGAACAGGCGTAAAATGGACCGAATAACGCGAGCAAGATCACAGCCGGAAGATGAAAGAAATATGGGCAACCAAAAGGCAATCAAGATGAAGCCGAAGACACAAAGCCGACAAGAAGCATGGACAGAGGACCGGAAACAGAAACACAGTGAGCGAATGAGGGAAGTTTGGGCAGAAAGGAAGGCAGCAAATGGAACTGGCCATGTAGTTAAGTCCAACTGCGCTCTTTAAGGGCAAAACACCAATATATATATATATATATATATATATATATATATATATATATATATATATATATAGAGTTAAAGACTAATATTCTATTATTTACCCCATTCCCTTAAATGGTTCAAAATGGGTGTACTATATTTATAGATTTATTTATTCCTATTCAAGAATTCATTTATGGTATAGAAGGAGTTGTCAAGGAGATGTAGTTGTTGTGGTGGTCTTCAGTCCTGAGACTGGTTTGATGCAGTTCTCCATGTTCGTCTATCCTGTGAAGGCTTCTTCATCTCCCAGTACCTACTGCAGCCTACATCCTTCTGAATCTGTTTAGTGTATTCATCTCTTGGTCTCCCTCAACGATTTTTACCCTCTACGCTGCACTCCAGTACTAAATTGATGCCTCAGAACATGTCCTACCAACCGATCCCTTTTTCTAGTCAAGTTGTGCCACAAACTCCTCTTCTCCCCAGTTCTATTCAGTACCTCCGCATTAGTTATGTGATCTACCCATCTAATCTGCAGCATTCTTCTGTAGCACCACATTTCGAAAGCTTCAATTCTCTTCTTGTCTAAACTAATTATCGTCCATGTTTCACTTCCATACATGGCTACACTCCGTACAAATACTTTCAGAAACGAGTTCCTGACACTTAATTCAATACTCGATGTTTACAAATATCTCTTCTTCAGAAACGCTTTCCTTGCCATTGCCAGTCTACATTTTATATCCTCTCTACTTCGACCATCATCAGTTATTTTGCTCCCCAAATAGCAAAACTCCTTTACTACTTTAAGTGTCTTATTTCCTAATCTAATTCCCTCAGCATCACCCGACGTAATTCGACTACATTCCATTATCCTCGTTTTGCTTTTGTTGATGTTCATTTTATACCCTCCTTTCAAGACATTATCCATTCCGTTCAACTGCTCTTGCAAGTCCTTTGCTGTCTCTGACAGAATTACAATGTCATCGGCGAACCTCAAAGTTTTTATTTTTTCTCCATGGATTTTAATACCTACTCCGAACTTATCTTTTGTTTTCTTTACTCCTTGCTCAATATACAGATTGAATAGCATCGGGGCTAGGCTACAACCCTGTCTCATTCCCTTCCCAACCACTGCTTCCCTTTCATGCCCCTTGACTCTTATAACTGCCATCTGGTTTCTGTACAGATTGTAAATAGCCTTTCGCTCCCTGTATTTTACCCCTGCCACATTCAGAATTTGAAAGAGAGTTTTCGAGTCAACATTGTCAAAAGCTTTCTCTAAGTCTACAAATGCTAGAAACGTAGGTTTGCGTTTCCTTAATCTTTCTTCTAAGATACGTCGTAGGGTCATATAATTTCAAATTATTTTTGAAGCTACTACTGCGGTCTGTCAGACATTTGTCGAAAACTTTTATAGCAGCGAATTTTACCCCTTTCTGTGCCAAAGATAGGTTGAGTAAAGGATAGTGTAATTCTTTCTTTTTTCTGTTATTATAATCATGAATGTCACTGTTGTTTTTAAACTGGTCCAATTTGTTGGGAACAAATTTGATTAGTGAGTAAATGTACTGTGAGGCTGTATGTAAACCGAAACGCAGAACTCAGGCGAGCGTTGTGGCAGACTGGAAGCGTGCGGCCCACCTGTACTGCGTAGCGACCAGCGACAGACTTGTCTGAGTTGATCCCTCCGCCTTGGGGCAGGCTTAAGACCGCGCCTGTTCCCTCGCCTTCCGCCCCTCCGCCACACGTGCGCACCATTAAGCCCGCTACGCTTAATTAGGCGACCGTCTTGCCTCTCCTCTCCCATGGTTACGCGAAACGTGCCTGGTCCTCCGGTACGGAAGGCAGCACTTAAACAGCGGTACCAGTGAGCGGCCGACGAATTTCATGAGCCCCATGAAGATTTGGCAAAACACAGGTCTCTTTGTGTCCCAGTCATGGTACACTTCACATTCACCTTTTTTAGTATTGTAGTTGTACTGCGCTCAGCTACGCGCTTCTTTTCATACCTGTGACTAAGGCCGGTATTACACTATCAAATTTCTTTGTCAAAGATTTGATCAAAGATGTGATCCAATATTCCGTCCAATATATTTGACAAAGATCTTTGACGTAGCGCTAGAAGGGGTATTACACTGTCATCAAATTTTTCGTCAAAGTTCAAGATGGCTGACAACAACTTGTTATAACCGCAGCAGTTCTACGTACTCCAATTGCATTGTGTGCACATGCGGAAAAGAAGTGGGGGGAAAAAATGGAACCATACATACGAGGTTGACAGTCTTAAAAGTCCTGGGATTACAACTTGATAATAAATTCGGTTGGGAGGAACACACCACAGAACTGCAGAAAGGCCTTAACAAATCTGTATTTGCAATTCGAGTGTTAGCAGACATAGGCAACATAAAAATGAAAAAGCTTGCATACTTTCATTCCATCATGTCATATGGGATAATATTTTGGGGTAAATCTTGAAGTCAAACAAAAGTTCTCAAGGTCCAAAAGCGTGTAATACGTATTATTTGTGGAGTAAATTCACGGACCTCCTGCAGAAACCTCTTCAAAGAACTGGGTATACTAACTACTGCCTCTCAGTATATTTACTTCTTAATGAAATTTGTCGTAAATAATATATCTCTTTTTCCAACAAACAACTCAGTTTATACATACAATACCAGGAACAAAAATGATCTACACAAGGACTTAAAAGCACTTACTTTAGTTCAAAAAGGGGTCCACTACTCAGGAACACTCATCTTCAATAATTTGCCAGGAAACATAAAAAATTTAGTTAGAAATAAAGATCAGTTTAAAAGGAGCCTGAAAGAATTACTACTGGCCAACTCCTTCTACTCCATTGGCGAAATTTTTAATAGAAACAAATGATGTATTTATTCATACTGTTAGTATTGTTATTTCAGCTTAAAAAAAATCGACATGTTCCATATCCACGAGGATCTCCTCAGCACGGATCTATGGAACGAAAAACTAATCTAATCTGCGTGAAGCCGTGGGTTTTACGACGACACGATAAAAGCGTTCAACAAAACTTGTTACGTGAGCTTACAGTGGAAGACGTCAAGTCGTACATCAATTACTTAAGAATGGATGAGCATACATTTCTGTATGTGCTCAATGAAGTGTATCCTCATATCACAAAGCACAATATTCACTTAAGAACTGCTACATCTTCAGAAGACAGGCTCACTATAATACTCTGATTCCTCGCTACAGGAGAGGGTTATGTTAGGATAGGTTAGGTTAGGTCATGTTAGGTCTCCAATCTTCTTAATCTATTTTTGTATTCAGGGTGCCTCACGTTGTAAAGCGCCTCATCAGCTTCAGACATCTCTATTAATTTTGTGGTTGTCGGCACACACCAATTGTATTTACCGGCAATGGTTATAAAAACACCACAGACGACAGAACGCTGCAGCGATGCTAGCGCTCCATGTGGTAACATGTCACATTGCAGTGAACAGAAGACAAGCGGTTTCTTTGATCAAATATACAGCGAGGCCCTAGATTTGATCAAATATTGGACGACATTTGACAAAGTCCCTATTACACTATCAAATATCTTTGACAAAGATATTGGACAAAGAAATTTGATAGTGTAATACCGGCCTAAGCAAAGTGTCGGACTGCTAATTCACATGTACAGGGTTCAATAATCCTTGTTCGGTGTAGCGTGTCACTTGTCGCTTCTTATATCTCCGAGAACTTTTTTCTTGTGAAAAATCCCAACAACGATAACTGTAGTTTTCGGTGATGACAGCACAGATCTGTCGAAACCGGTAATCAATAAAAACATACAAAAAGCGATCTTCGCGTACCTGATTTCTAAGAATAGTATTTGAGGCGTTGCGGGCTGCATAAAACACATATGTAGGGGAAGCTGAATGAACCTCTATAGCTGGTCGTAGGTTTTGTTCCAAAAATTAAAAGCATAGAGACAGAAGTGGTGACACTTTCTGCAGGACCTGACCATCATTTTGCAGGACAATGCTCAAGCACGTACAGTGCAAGCTGTTACTGATTTGTTTGACTGATGGGGCTGCTAAGTGCTATAACACCTGACTTAAGCCCTCGTAAGTTCAACTCGATTTCTAAGCTCAAGGAAACACTTCACGGCATTCGCTTCAGAACTGCTACAAATTCGGCGGGTAATAGACTGCGCCGCTATAACTGTCAACACAACTGGCACTGTTAAGAGTACCTACGACTTCCACATCGCTGGCAACGGGTTATACACAATGCTGGTGACTCCTTTGAAGATCAGTAAAACTTTGAAACACGTAAACCTACTAGTTTCGAAGTAGTTACTTCTTTCTATTTGCTTTGAAGGAATGTACTCACAAGTATTGCCGAAGGAAAACTCAACCAACTACAAATACTCTCAATATAGCTTTATTTTATTGCCAAGACCTGTTCAATGGTACCATGCTGACCTTCAGAACGCTGTATTTGTTGCAGTATAATGTATGATTCGTGAGAAGGATGCAGCGTAAAATATCTGCGTAGCTAGAAGCTAAGGCGACAAAAGTTATGGGGTACCGAATAACGTCGTCTGGGACCTCCTGTCGCCCGATGTAGTGGAGCAACTCGCCGTGACAGGGATTCAACAAGTAATTGCAAGTCCCCTCAGAAATATTGAGTGATGCTACCTCTGTAGCCGTCCATAATTGCGATAGTGTTGCCAGTGCAGGATTTTGCGCACCAACTGGCCTTGCAATTATGCCCATAAACGGTCGATGGGTTCACGTCGGGCGACGCGGGTGGCCAAATCATTCACTCGAACTGTCCAGAATGTTTTTCAAAGCAATCGCGAACAGTTGTGGCTTCGTGAAATGTTTGGGAACATGAATTCCGGGAATGGCTACAAACGGTTTTCTATTAACCGAAAAAGACCATTTCCAGTTAATGATCGCTTCACTTGGACCAGAGAACTTGTTCCATGTAAACACAGCCCACACCATTATGGAGAGGCGCCGCAGGCGAAGTCGTGCTGTTGGCAAAGGCACTCACATAGGTCGTCTGTTGCCACAGCACATTAACGCCATATTTCGCCACACTGTCTTAACGGATACGTACATTGTACGTGCCACATTGACTTTTGCGGGTATTCCACGCACTGTTGCGTGTCTCTTGGCAACGAGAACTCTACGCAAACGTTAGTGCACTCGGTCGTTAAGTGAAGGTCGTCGGCCACTGCGTTGTACGTGGTGAAAGATAATACCTGAAATTTAGTATTCCCGGCTCATTTTTAATACTGTGGATCTCAGAATATTGAATTCCCAGCGATATCATAAATGGAATGTCGCATGCGTTTACCTCCAACAACTATTCTGCGTTCAAAGTATTAATTTCCGTCGTGCGGCCATAATCACGTCGGAAATGTTTTCACATGAATCACCTACGTGACATCTTCGCCAGTGCACTGGCCTTTTATACCTTGTCTACGCGATACTACTGCGATCTGCATATGTGTATCTGTATCGCTATCCTATGACTTTTGTCTCCAAAGTGTGTGTGACTTCAGTAATGCAGAAAAATATGATAATGGGCTGCAGTCGGTAACAGTCCTGGACTGAAAAACAGCCACGGGTTCAAAGTCATGTGTATAAAATAACTTTTACTGTCATAGCATTCGTCGTATGGTAATTGCTACATTCCGGGGTTTTTGGTAAATGTTTACCGATCACCTGCTTAGTAGCTTGATGACCCACCTTTGGAAACCAACAGGACAACGATTCAGCGTGGCATGAGTTCCACAAGTCCTTGGTAGGTTTCCGGAGGAATGGGGGCACCAAATGTATACGCACAGATCACACGCCATGTTCGTAAATTGTGAACCAATGGTATGCGAACTGGAAGCTGGCGACTAATAACTATCCGTATGTGTTCAACCGGATTCATATCAGGAGAATTTAGCGGTAAAGACGTCAGCGTAGTCCATTATCATGCACCTCACACCATGAAGCACCATTGTGGCCCTGCCGCACGGACAGCTATCCTGCTGGAAAATTCGATCGTCATGGAGAAGTTATCAAGCACGAAGGGATGCAGGTAGTCCACAAAAACGATGGCGTAGTCCGCAGTCCCAGGAAGCCCAGCCGAAAGTTTGACAGAGCGTAATAGTGACCTCACCGCCATGCGTCCGTGGCGCTGTTCGTATACTACTGGCCATTAAAATTGCTACACCAAGAAGAAATGCAGATGATAAACGGGTATTCATTGGACAAATATATTATACTAGAACTGACATGTGATTATATTTTCACGCAAATTCGGTGCATAGATCCTGAGAAATCAGTACCCACAACAACCACCTCTGGCCCTAATAACGGCCTTGATACGCCTGGGCATTGAGTCACACAGAGCTTGGATGGCGTGTACAGGTACATCTGCGCATGCAGCTTCAACGCGATACCACAGTTCATCAAGAGTAGTGACTGGCGTATTGTGACGAGCCAGTTTCTCGGCCACCATTGACCAGACGTTTTCAATTGGTGAGAGATCTGGAGAATGTGCTGGCCAGGGCAGCAGTCGAACATTTTCTGTATCCAAAAAGGCAACTTGCGGTCGTCCATTATCCTGCTGAAATGTAGGGTTTCGCAGAGATCGAATAAAGGGCAGAGCCACGGGTCGTAACACACCTGAAATGTAATGTCCACTGTTCAAAGTGCCGTCAATGCGAACAGGAGGTGACCGAGACGCGTAACCAATGACACCCCATACTATCACGCCCGGTGATACGGCAGTATGGCGATGACGAATACACGCTTCCAATGTTCGTTCACCGCGATGTCGCCAAACACGTATGCGACCATCATGATGCTGTAAACAGAACCTGGATTCATCAGAAAAAATGACGTTTTGCCATTCGTGCACCCAGGTTCGTCGTTCAGTACACCATCGCAGGCGCTCCTGCCTGTGATGCAGCGTCAAGGGTAAACGCAGCCATGGTCTCCGAGCTGATAGTCCATGCTGCTGCAAACGTCGTCGAACTGTTCGTGGAGATGGTTGTTGTCTTGCAAACGTCCCCATCTGTTGATTCAGGGATCGAGACGTGGCTGCACGATCCGTTACAGCCATGCGGATAAGATGCCTGTCATTTCGACTGCTAGTGATACGATGCCGTCGGGATCCAGCACGGCGTTCCGTTTTACCCTCCTGAACCCACCGATTCCATATTCTGCTAACAGTCATTGGATCTCGACCAACGCGAGCAGCAATGTCGCGATACGATAAACCGCAATCGCGATAGGCTACGATCCGACCTTTATCAAAGTCGAAACGTGATGGTATGCATTTCTCCTCCTTACACGAGGCATCACAACAACATTTCACCAGGTATCGCCGGTTAACTGCGGTTTGTGTATGAGAAATCGGTTGGAAACTTTGCTCATGTCAGCACGTTGTAGGTGTCGCCACCGGCGCCAACCTTGTGTAAATGCCCTGAAAAGCTAATCATTTGTATATCACAGCATCTTCTTCCTGTCGGTTAAATTTCGCGTCTGTAGCAGGTTATCTTCGTGGTGTAGCAATTTTAATTTCCAGTAGTGTATTTTGAGCAGCAGTACGTCTGGATGATGGCGTATCTGCACCCGACTCGACCAGATGTTGCAAGAAACGTTATTCACCCGACCAAGTGAAACATTTCAATTGCTGATCAAACACAGGTAGTCATGTATCCTGTTTTACAGAGCACACAAGCCTCGGCGTTGTGTAACATTGTCGCCTACTTGTGGTTTCTGCGTCCTTCAGACCTTTTTCATAGATGCTCACGGTAGTAGATCGCGAACAGCCGGCGAGATCATCCGCTTCCGAGATTTGCGTTTCCAGGCCCCCGATCATAACCATCTGCCTTCTGTGGAAGTCGTTTATGCCAGTGGAATTACCCATTTGTGGCCGTATCGTTGCCAGAACGATTTCGCATTCGTGTGGGTGTTTCACGATTCATATTACACACTTATAGAGGTTGTACAGGGGACATAGATCAAGTTTTTCGCAGGAACCCACGACCGGAACCGTCATCGAACGGTGACACATAAAGTCAGAGTTATAGGCGCCGGTGCCGGCCGCGGTGGTCTCGCGGTTCTAGGCGCTCAGTCAGGAACCGCGCGACTGCTACGGTCGCAGGTTCGAATCCTGCCTCGGGCATGGATGTGTGTGATGTCCTTCGGTTAGTTAGGTTTAAGTTCTAGGGGACTGATGACCTCAGATGTTAAGTCCCATAGTGCTCAGAGCCATTTGAACCATTTTTTGAACCATAGGCGCCGGCGCCTGTAAACGTATTTATATAAAGGATAAGTCCATGATGGTGTTACAAACTTTCTTTCCTGCGCCGGAAACGAACTAGTTGGAATTTATAAGTGAAAACCGTTTTGATACCTCTGACAGTGGAATAATACATTTACTGGTACCGATGTTTCTGTGAATGAAGGTCGACTTTCAGAGATCGTAGTAAGGACCAAACCAAAAGGAATTTCTAGTAAAAATGGGCTCTAAAATGCATACGTGACGAGCTATGAGCACTTGTTCATCTTAGCTACTATAAAACAAATCTCTTCTACAGAACAAGTGTTCATAGCTCTTGAGGTATGCATTTTAGAGCCCATGTTTACTACACATTTTTTCTTGTTATGGTCCATACACTTCTGAAAGTTATCTATCCTACATTCTCAGCAAAAGCAGTACCAGAACATGTATTATTCCACTGTCAGAGGCAACAAAATGGTTTTCGCTTACAACTTTAGACTCCTTCGTTTCCGGTAGTAGGACACTTACCTCAAATGGATACCTTTAACGTTCTCCATCATCCTAGAAAGTTTGTAACATCATCACAGAATCACCCTTTATACAGTGTGGTCCATTGATAGTGACCGGGCCAATTATCTCACGAAATAAGCATCAAGCGAAAAAACTACAAAGAACGAAACTCGTCTAGCAGCATGAAGGGGGAAACCATATGGCGCTATGGTTGTCCGCCTAGATGGCGCTGCCATAGGTCAAACGGATATCAACTGCGTTTTTTTTTTTAAATAGGAACCCCCATTTTTATTACATATTCGTGTAGTACGTAAAGAAATATGAATGTTTTAGTTGGACCACTTTTTTCGATTTGTGATAGATGGCGCTGTAATAGTCACAAACTTATAAGAACGTGGTATCACGTAACATTCCGCCAGTGCGGACGGTATTTGCTTCGTGATACATTACCCGTGTTAAAATGGACCGTTAACCAATTGCGGAAAATGTCGATATCGTGTTGATGTATGGCTATTGCGATCAAAATGCCCAACGGACGTGTGCTACGTATGCCGACCGGTATCCTGGACGACATCATCCAAGTGTCCGGACCGTTCGCCGGATAGTTACGTTATTTAAGGAAACAGAAAGTGTTCAGCCACATGTGAAACGTCGACCACGACCTGCAACAAACGATGATGCCCAAGTAGGTGTTTTAGCTGCTGTTGCGGCTAATCCGCACCATCAGTAGCAGACAAATTGAGCGAGAATCGGGAATCTCAAAAACGTCGGTGTTGAGAATGCTACATCGACATCGATTGCACCCGTACCATATTTCTATGCACCAGGAATTGCATGGCGACGACTTTGAACGTCGTGTACAGTTCTGCCACTGGGCACAAGAGAAATTACGGGACGATGACAGATTTTTTGTATGCGTTCTATTTAGCGACGAAGCGTCATTCACCAACAGCGGTAACGTAAACCTGCGTAATATGCACTATTGGGCAACGGAAAATCCACGACGGCTGCGACAACTGGAACATCAGCGACCTTGGCGGGTTAATGTATGGTGCAGCATTATGGGAGGAAGGATAATTGGCCCCCATTGTATCGATGGCGATCTAAATGGTGCAATATATGCTGATTTCCTACGTTATGTTCTACCGATGTTACTACAAGATGTTTCACTGCAAGACAGAATGGCGATGTACCTCCAACATGATGAATGTCCGGCACATAACATTACGGAAGGCGAACTACTCGCTATTGAGAGGAATATCGTTCTTTGTAGTTTTTTCGTTTGACGCTTATTTCGTGAGATATTTGGTACGGTCACGATCAATGGACCACCCTGTATATATACATTTACAGGCGCCAGCGCCTATAACTTTGACGCTCTGTAGTATTGTTGGATGACTTTTCCGGGCATGGGTTCATATGTAAAACTTGCTCTTCGGTGTGAACTCTACAACCTGTAGAAGTGTGTAACATGAACTGTGAAACATCCTGTATATTTTCCTCGCCACATACCGTGGCTGCAACGCCATCAGACTACATTCAGTTTGGCGGTGGGTAGTGGTCATAAACTTTTAGCAAATGAATTTACGAGGTAGTCTTAATTTCTAATAATACTTCCATTGTTCACAGCGTTCGCCTTTACATTACGCAAGTTAAGATCAAAATTATGATTTTTGTATGTGTCGACACACATGCGTATAGTTATATAGTGTAATAGTTGATTCTTTTACACGCTACAGCGTCTATTAATATGGAGCTATCACACTTGAGCAACAGGTTTATCATGTCACCCGAGTGTACCCTTATGTTTGTCGCTCGTCATCGCTACATGGAGTCCGTGTCTTCTAAAGCAGTTACGCAACGTCTCTGCTGCAGTGGGCATATAGAGAGACAGACAGGCAATCAAACACACCAGCACAGGATGACGTAGGTACACGTGTGTCCCCGCTGGCGCAACTGTAATGGGACGTCCTCATACGTCAGTCTCCTGTGTCTCGACAACGAATACCTACGTTCGTCGTGAATGTAGATTACACGTTCTTACCGAAAATCGCTGTGTAACGTGCCGTTGCGGGTAACTGCCCGGGGGTGTGCATTTACACTCATGAGCGAAAGCAGTACTGCATTCTGCTCCAATCTGCAGGCACGTCGGCTCGTAAATTCGTAAATTTGCAATACGAACCGAGAGATCTTGCTGACTTTTAAGCATGAAACAGGAATCAAAATATCTGGAAAGTCTTCAGACCGACCCGTCTGAGGGCGAACGGAACCGAGCTGACCCCATTGTTTCTTCACGCTAAGAACCAGAGGTCCAGCAGAAGCTTAATCTGGCAGATAGCTGATGGGAGAACTAGGTCGTGTTTAATCTCCGAAAGTAAAACAACTGAGAACGCAGCTTTAGAAAAAGAGTCAGGTTTTAGCTGAGGCGTCATAGTAGCAAACACAAGGAATCCCTTGAGAGCGAAGTCTTAGGTTCAATCTTTAGTAACGCTCATTTGAAAGTGTCGTATTAATAGTTATGACGGGTATTAACAGTTATGACGGGAAAAATAGTAGCTGCTAATGACACACTTTGTGCATCAGGAGGGCGACAGAAAATGAGTGTCCGGGAGGTGCAGAGATCAACCTTCTATGGGATGTATGTATTACATAAAAGGTCATCGTCGATATACAAGAAATCTTCAAAACAAACTATTAACTTACGCTGTGAACACCGAATGAAAAATAGTGATCCCGAAGGTTTGCACCAACAAGACCGAAGCCGAACTCCTTGGGAGTTACGAACGGTCCAGCACTTTCAGCTAGGTATCCACTCTTAAAGAATGCACATAGAATCGTGTTGGTGTAATGGCATGATGAGAACTGATGGATTGTGATGGCATGCAATCGAATGCGAAACAGTCTGTCGTGGAGTGTATCGTGAAACAAGCTATCTTTAAGGTATAGCTGCAGATAGTGCGATAATATGTTTTATAGGCACCGGAAAAACAAACATCCAGATGAAAAATTTGTCCCTTGGTACACTTTTCAAGTGGGAGAGCTCTAAGGGAGAACGATTTTTATACGCAAACCGGGAATCAAGTAAAAACAAATTATTCTGACCAGCTACTGGCCAAAGGCAGTGCTCATACCATAGTTATAGATCTCTTATGCCCATTTTCTCACTCTTCCTTGTTGTGACATAACTGTTGCCTGCAGCCCTTTCAAGATCGCACAGTCGTAAGAATCGTAGGGGGCGGAGCACCACCAGCTTCTTGCAGCACAATAAATTACTTTCCAGATATCCAGATAATTTACCATCTAGATTCACATTCACGTACAGGACTGGAAATCACTATAAAGTGAGGATTCCTACCAAAGTAATAGTACAGTGTCTTACCATACTGTATCGAATTTATAGTGAAAGTAGTAGATACATATAAGACATGAACAGTCATGAAGTAATTATACAGTTCCTTTCATAACACGAGTTAAAAAATAAGGCGTTCATTTCCTCGATGGAAATTGCTGTTGTTTTACTACATCGTTAGAACTTTGTCCTACGTCCGTTCTTCCTAATTACCTCAAAAATTCTCTTAGGCATTGATTTTGTTGGGGTTTATAGTTCTTGCAGTGAAATTGTAGCCCATTGGTCTCATATCGTAATCTTCAGCTTACATACGGCCTCAAATTACCTTCCATTGCGATAAACATGTCTTGCAAGTATTCCCCGAAGGTTTTATGCAGGGATCATATCCAGGCCAGGCGCAGGCCAGGGTAAGACACCGATGTCTTTATCTTCAAACCACTTTTTGGTTGTGGCAGAAATATACACAGATGAATTATCTTGTTGAAACATTGCACTTTCATTCGCTAGGTCCTCATACATTGTAAACAATTCCGTGTCTAGCATCTCGGTGTACATGTCAGAGTTCATTCTAGTGTTCAGCCAAGCAATGAGTGTTTTACCTGTAGCGCAGAAAGCTGCTTACGTCCTAACGCTTCCACCACCAAAATTTCTGCTCGTTCTTACCTTCTGCTCTGTTTTCAAATCATGCAAATAATACTGCAGTCCATCTGGCGCATCTAAATTAAACATTTTCTCATCACCGAAGATCACTTTATCCCATTCTGAAGTCCATGACTTACGTTTTCTAGAGAACTGCAATAAAGTTTGTTTACATTTGGATGTTGGTTCAGGCTTCTGCGGTCGTTTCTCGAATGCAAGATGATTGTCATTTGACAAAATTTGTGTATACGTCTGGCACTTACTGACAGCTGTAAGTCAGCAACATGTTGAGAAGTACAACGTTTTGTGGCCGTTGCATTGCGCAAACGGGAGCGTTTCGATGCCTCAAATAATTTTTTACCTAGCCCATATATTCCGTTCTGTCCATATCGTGCACCTAATCTAACGAAATTATCAATCATGATAACTGTTTTCCGCGTGGCATTATCAAAATCGTGGTTTTTGTACATAACGCGCTCTCTCACTAATGGTGCCTGTTTCCTATCTACAGTAAAGGCACGTAGTTGCGCCGTCTACGACATGAATCATTGATATCGTGTTATATTGACTTAAAATGCGAAGATTGACTAAAATTTACAGACGCGCGAAATTTGGCACGGACTTCAATGCGAGATGCCTTTAATAGGTTCCACAACGAAACATTGTCCCGAAATTTGGTAGAAAATCCGAAGAAATTTTGGTCGTATGTAAAGTACACAAGCGGCAAGACGCAGTCAATACCTTCGCTTTGAGGTGCCGATGGCACTGTTACCGACGACTGTGCCGCTAAAGCGGAGTTATTGAACGCAGTCTTCCAAAATTCCTTCACCAGGGAAGACGAATGGAATATTCCAGAATTTGAAAACACGAACAGCTGCTAGCATGAGTTTCTTAGAAGTAGATACCTTAGGGGTTGCGAAGCAACTCAAATCGCTTGATACGGGCAAGTCTTCAGGTCCAGATTGTATACCGATTAGGTTCCTTTCAGATTACGCTGATACAATAGCTCCCTACTTAGCAGTCATATACAACCGCTCTCTCACCGATAGATCTGTACCTACAGATTGTAAAATTGCGCAGGTTGCACCAGTGTTTAAGAAGGGTAGTATGAGTAATCCATCGAACTACAGACCTATATCATTGACGTCGGTTTGCAGTAGGGTTTTGGAGCATATACTGTATTCAAACATTATGAATCACCTCGAAGGGAACGATCTATTGATACGTAATCAGCATGGTTTCAGAAAACATCGTTCTTGTGCAACGCAGCTAGCTCTTTATTCGCACGAAGCAGTATATTGCTCCCTCCTACGTATATCTCGCGAAGAGACCATGAGGATAAAACCAGAGAGATTAGAGCCCACACAGAGGCATACCGACAGTCCTTCTTTCCACGAACAATACGAGACTGGAATAGAAGGGAGAACCGATAGAGGTACTGAAGGTACCCTCCGCCACACACCGTCAGGTGGCTTGCGGAGTATGGACGTAGATGTAGATGTAGAAGTAATGGCCGCTATCGACAGGGGATCTCAAGTTGATTCCGTATTTCTAGATTTCCGGAAAGCTTTTGACACCGTTCCTCACAAGCGACTTCTAATCAAGCTGCGGGCCTATGGGGTATCGTCTCAGTTGTGCGACCGGATTCGTGATTTCCTGTCAGGAAGGTCGCAGTTCGTAGTAATAGACGGGAAATCATCGAGTAAAACTGAAGTGATATCAGGCGTTCCCCAGGGAAGCGTCCTGGGACCTCTGCTGTTCCTGATCTATAGAAATGACCCGGGTGACAATCTGAGTAGTTCTCTTAGGTTGTTCGCAGGTGATGCTGTAATTTACCGTCTAGTAAGGTCATCCGAAGACCATTATCGGTTGCAAAGCGATTTAGAAAAGATTGCTGTATGGTGTGGCAGGTGGCAGTTGACGCTAAATAACGAAAAGTGTGAGGTGATCCACAAGAGTTCCAAAAGAAATCCGTTGGAATTCGATTACTCGATAAATAGTACAAGTCTCAAGGCTGTCAATTCAACTAAGTACCATGGTGTTAAAATTACGAACAACTTCAGTTGGAAAGACCACATAGATAATATTGTGGGGAAGGCGACCCAAAGGTTGCGTTTCATTGGCAGGACACTTAGAAGATGCAACAAGTCCACTAAAGAGACAGCTTACACTACACTCGTTCGTCCTCTGTTAGAATATTGCTACGCGGTGTGGGATCCTTACCAGGTCGGATTGACGGAGGACATCGAAAGGGTGCAAAAAAGGGCAGCTCGTTTTGTATTATCACGTAATAGGGGAGAGAGTGTGGCAGATATGATACGCGAGTTGGGGTGGAAGTCATTAAAGCAAAGACGTTTTTCGTCGCGGCGAAATCTATTTACGAAATTTCAGTCACCAACTTTCTCTTCCGAATGCGAAAATATTTTGTTGAGCCCAACCTACATAGATAGGAATGATCATCAAAATAAAATAAGAGAAATCAGAGCTCGAACAGAAAGGTTTAGGTGTTCGTTTTTCCCGCGCGTTGTTCGGGAGTGGAATGGCAGGGAGATAGTATGATTGTGGTTCGATGAACCCTCTGCCAAGCACTTAAATGTGAATTGCAGAGTAATCATGTAGATGTAGATACTTCATTGCATTTCTTAGCATACCGGATCTCATACTATTGCATACATACTATACACAACTATTCCAGCCGACAATATTTATTTTCGTACAAATATCCATGCCTTTATACTGATTTTCGCTTCTGTAGATGTAGATGCAGACTCATGAGAACTTACACACTAACTGTGGTGTGGTGCGTATTGAAGCAACACAGCTTGTTTGACAGCCGTGCGACCTGCAAGACGGCGTCCAGAGACGGGGCAGCAGAGTCGCCAACTACTCCCCTCTGCACTTCGCTCGCGGTTGCATGATTACGGCGCGGCAAGGGGAACCTCAGCTCTGCTCCTGATGCGGGCTGTTTTGTTCTGTTCGCATTGCCGGCCCCTCTCGCGACCCCTGGCTGGCCGCGCCACGCCGCGCCGGAAGTTAATTGAGGGAATTCCCCCCTCCCCCCACTCGCACCCCCTCCGACCCTTCGCCAGCCGTGCGTCCCAACACCCTGTGCACTGATGCGAAAGTACCGCCGGTGCCCATCAGGACTCCGCAATCGAAAATTTATCGTCCAATCTGTCTTCCGTCGGGTGGGGGGGGTGGGGGTGGGGGTAGTTTCAACTGACTACGACTGCTGAAGTCGCGGGGTGCAGTAATCACACTCTGCGTCACTTCAGGCCGGTGCAGTGGGACAGCTCTCCTCAGATCGTAATGGTCTTAGGGTGCATGTGAATGTTATCTGGACGTAAAGGAGTATATGTTTTCGTTAGCAAAGGTTTACGCGAGAACAGACACAAAGGTGAGCCGCAGGGGAGTGTCGTAGGACCGTTGCTATTCACAATATACATAAACGACATTGTGGATAACATCGGAAGTTCACTGAGACTTTTTGTGGATGATGCTGTGGTATATCGAGAGGTTGTAACAATGGAAAATTGTACTGAAATGCAGGAGGATCTGCAGCGAATTGACGCATGGTGCAGGGAATGGCAATTGAATTTCAATGTAGACAAATGTTATGTGCTGCGAATACATAGAAAGAAAGATCCTTTATCATTTAGCTACAATATTGCAGGTCAGCAACTGAAAGCAGTTAATTCCATAAATTATCTGGGAGTAGGCATTAGGAGTGATTTAAAATGGAATGATCATATAAAGTTGATCGTCGGTAAAGCAGATGCCAGACTGAGATTCATTGGAAGAATCCTAAGGAAATGCAATCCGAATACAAAGAAAGTAGGTTACAGTACACTTGTTCGCCCACTGCTTGAATACTGCTCAGGAGTGTGGGATCCGTACCAGATAGGGTTGATAGAAGAGATAGAGAAGATCCAACGGAGAGCAGCGCGCTTCGTTACAGAATCATTTAGTAATCGCGAAAGCGTTACGGAGATAATAGATAAACTCCAGTGGAAGACTCTGCAGGAGAGACGCTCAGTAGCTCGGTACGGGCTTTTGTTGAAGTTTCGAGAACATACCTTCACCGAGGAACCAAGCGGTATATTGCTTCCTCCTACGTATATCTCGCGAAGAGACCATGAGGATAAAATCAGAGAAATTAGAGCCCACACAGAGGCATACCGACAATCTTTCTTTCCACGGACAATATGAGACTGGAATAGAAGGGTAGAGGTACTCAAGGTACCCTCCGCCACACACCGTCAGGTGGCTTGCGGTGTACCGATGTAGACGTAGATGTAGAGAAGCAAATTCGTGATGAATATGCTTTGTCAAACTTCCGTAGCTCTGCTCCTGCCTGATGCCCATGCGGATGCTCCAGGTTCGATTGCCAGTATAAAATGAAAGAGTGGCATGAATATGGTGTCTGAGAGGTCGGTTCACTCAGCCAAGGACGGGTTTTCTTTCTGCGCACAGAATGGTACCTTCCTTCGCTGTGTGTGAGACTCGTGTCTGTAATGGAAGAGATTAAGGGGGTCGCTGGGCATAACGTCCCAATCCGATGGACAGATCACCATCAGCTATGTCTCAAGTCCTCGCTTTATGAGACGCAGCAAAGAGGTTTGAAATTTAATCCAGGACATAGGTGCAAAGTCTGATGATAAGAATGGCGGGAGAGTGCAGGGTTGTGGCAACCCTGCACTCTCCCGCCATTCCCCCAAAACCTCCTCCGCCCAATTCTAGGCACATATGACTAGGATTCGAACCGTCTGTCTCCGAGTCGAGCGCCCCCGCAAACGGATGTGTTAGCGATCACGGTTACGGAGATGGTTTCTGTTGTTGGCGCAGTCAGCTGAGTGAAAAAGATTACGAAAGAAATTTTGAGCACATCGAGAAAGATGAATGTTGTACACAAAGGTAGCTGGCACAGGAAGACGAAAGAATAGTATTGAGGAAGATACAAGATGTGGGGAAGAATGGTGAGATGACCGCAATTATGGAATGAGGAAAGAGAATTGGAGAAATGGAATTCGGAAGAAAACTGTTAGAAGAGGAGGCAGGAGGCAGAGTTCGAGTGGAAAGAGGATGAAAGACAAAAATAATTGTGCAGTCTCAATGGCGGTATTGCAATAAAGATAGATTTGCGAAACGAACAAGCGCGATAGTTTGACTAACGAAAGCCTTACACGAAAATTATGAACATGATTTATAGATAGAAGGCCAGAGCAAGAAGGTTGAAAAATAGTATGTAAAATACAGGTTGTATCAAAAAGAATCATCCGATTTGGCACGTCTATATTTCTAAAAGTAATAAACATGACCAATGAATTTTGTTTTTTGATGAACGGGAAACACAAAAAGCTCTTTTTCATACATTTTCGTAGGTGTTCAATATGCTCCTTGAGATGAGATGTAAGGCATATGTCAATGCGGTATTCAAATTGTTCTCACAACTGCATCGAGCATGTCTTGAGTTACAGCTTACAGAGCTGCTGTTACGCGATGTCTCCCTTCATTCATTGTTGATGGTAACGGAGGCACGCAAACAGTCTTTCATAAACACCCACAAGAAGTAATCACATACAGCAAGGTCCAGTGACCTTGGAGGCAAGTAATGTAAGGCTGTATCATTTGGTCCAGTGCGACCGATCCATCGTTCAGTAATCCTTTGATTTAAAAATTCCCATACTTCCTGATGCCAGTGTGGCGGGGACCATGTAAAAGTTTATAGTTTGCTCTTTCCAACAGTACGTTGTTCACGCACATATTTCAAATAACGTAATAGCTAAGATTTTTTTTAAATCGGATGATTCTTTTTGATACACCTCGTATTTTGTGTGAAATCATACGTGTGATTTCGTGAGACATAGCGGAGCTACGTAGTTTACATTTGCAAGATTTATGTTTAACAATGTAAATTAATATGTGCCCATTCGTTATTTGTATTATTATTTATGGACTTACTACTGACGTTCCAAATTGTAAAACTAAATTGTTGCGAAGTTCTGTGAAACTTCCTAGCAGATTAAAACTGTGTACCGGACCAAGATACGAACTCGGGACCTTTGCCGTACGCGGGCAAGGTCCCCAGTTCGGGTCTCGGTCCGGCACACAGTTTTAATCTGCCAGGAAGTTTCGTATCAGCGCACACTCCGCTGCAGAATGAAATTCTCATTCAGGAAGTTCTGCGAAGTTTAAATAGTTTGTTCTATTCGAGTGATTAAAATTTTTTCGTATCCAGCTGCAGGTATATTGTGGGTTCCCTGTATGGCTTAATGCGCGCGGTGTCATGTTTGTGACGATGATGAGAGGGTGAAACACAGTGCGACACACAGCAACTCCTCTTGCAGAAAGCAGAGCTTAGCGTCGCAATTCGACGAACGGATCACGATCGACGATGGTGCCTTTGAAAAGGACAGCGGCAGAGGTCGTCATTTATAAGATGTTCAATCTAAATTTTAATTCCTTTGATTTTCTATTCCATCCGGCTTTCCTTCTTTTACTGTGGCGGAAGATTTTTAATATGTCAAATGATGACGTGTATCGTACAAATTCTACCAGTTAACGTTCAACCATCGATTACATTGGGGTAACTTTTTTTAAAAGGACTAGGTCACACCAAGCAAGACAGTTACAGGGTTATTACAAATGATTGAAGCGTTTTCATACATTCACTGTAGCTCCATTCATTGACGTATGGTCACGACACACTACAGATACGTAGAAAAACTCATAAAGTTTTGTTCGGCTGAAGCCGCACTTCAGGTTTCTGCCGCCAGAGCGCTCGAGAGCGCAGTGAGACAAAATGGTGACAGGAGCCGAGAAAGTGTATGTCGTGCTTGAAATGCACTCACATCAGTCAGTCATAACAGTGCAACGACACTTCAGGACGAAGTTCAACAAAGATCCACAAACTGCTAACTCCATTCGGCGATGGTATGCGCAGTTTAAAGCTTCTGGATGCCTCTGTAAGGGGA
Organism: Schistocerca piceifrons; assembly: GCF_021461385.2. Classification (NCBI taxonomy): domain Eukaryota; kingdom Metazoa; phylum Arthropoda; class Insecta; order Orthoptera; family Acrididae; genus Schistocerca; species Schistocerca piceifrons. The sequence continues at coordinate 1,066,749,163 of NC_060138.1, forward strand.
AATCAACGGGTCGGCCTGCAGTGAGCGAAGAAACGGTTGAACGAGTGCGGGCAAGTTTCATGCGTAGCCCGCGGAAGTCGACGAATAAAGCAAGCAGGGAGCTAAACGTACCACAGCCGACGGTTTGGAAAATCTTACGGAAAAGGCTAAAGCAGAAGCATTTCTTAAACAGGAGATTGGAAAACCGATGGATTGGTCGTGGTGGAGATCATGATCAACAAGTCATGTCATGGCCTCCACGCTCTCCCGACTTAACCCCATGCGATTTCTTTCTGTGGGGTTATGGGAAAGATTCAGTGTTTAAACCTCCTATACCAAGAAACGTGCCAGAACTGCGAGCTCGCATCAACGATGCTTTCGAACTCCTTGATGGGGACATGCTGCGCCGAGTGTGGGAGGAACTTGATTATCGGCTTGATGTCTGCCGAATCACTAAAGGGGCACATATCGAACATTTGTGAATGCCTAAAAAAACTTTTTGAGTTTTTGTATGTGTGTGCAAAGCATTGTGAAAATATCTCAAATAATAAAGTTATTGTAGAGCTGTGAAATCGCTTCAATCATTTGTAATAACCCTGTACAGTTTTTCCCATCGAAGAATGGAAGAAAATACCTGCTTCAATTTACAGCAACAAAATGGAAGGTCTTTTTAGATGAACAGAGATTGCGAAAGTGTCAAAATTCCGTACTCAACAACAACAGCAGAGCCAGATAAACAACCTCTACATGGTTCAAAAATGGTTCAAATGGCTCTGAGCACTATGGGACTCAACATCTTAGGTCATAAGTCCTCTAGAACTTAGAACTACTTAAACCTAACTAACCTGAGGACATCACACACACCCACGCCCGAGGCAGGATTCGAACCTGCGACCGTAGCAGTCCCGCGGATCCGGACTGCAGCGCCAGAACCGCACGGCCACCGCGGCCGGCTCTATATGGCTCGTGTCATCAATGACAGTATAATGTACTTAACAGTATCACTTCTCAAAACAGTGCAGCATTTCTGAAAAGGCTGCAAAATTACCATTTCGCATTTTTTCCTTCAGCGCGTTGAAAGAGCACTCCAGAGTCGCGATGCCAGCGAGAGTCTATGTGAAGGTCTCGTTTGTGTCAAATTAGCTGCAAGCCCTTAAGGTGATCTTCTGGGAGAACTGTTCGCGTGACTGAAAAATGTGGGAAGAATACGTCGTGTAAACAGCCTACCAGTCGGTGGGGAGAGATCTTCCGGTAAGTCAGGAGAGTTGCGTAACGAGTTCGCGTAACTTAGCATAATCAGTAAGATAATTACTAACAACCAGTGTGCGATTCTTGTGCTTCTTGATGGCTGCTTCCCATGTTTATTATCTTTTAGGTGGCGTATAGCAATTAGAATTAAACGGTTCGATTCCACTGTTGTAACAAGAATTCTTGCAGTACGCAGATATCTTCCAGCAACGGAATCGAAATGCTACCATAGAAATGCTTTGCAAAACTGTGAATGCAATCGATTCTGAAGGAGAGCTGTAATCGCGATGATCAATTACTTTCCATTTATGTGTTGACTGACTGAGGTGAGAATATAGCGATGCCTTTCGTGAATCTCATCTTCAGAACTGTCCGTAGATTTGCCTCTTGTGAAGTACGAATCTTTCAGCCATATTATGTAACCTTCAGCTACAATTAGTATGTGCACGTTTCTGTTTGGGTGTGCAGTTTGTTAACTCAGTCAAGGGTTCTTATCCTAATAGATTTTTCTCTCGTCGTAGTACTGCAATCGTAAGAAGAATAAAAACATAATAAGGAAGGATGACTTGGAGTGCTTAAATTTCCTCCTGGTGACAAGTAAGAGTTCAGTTAGAGAAGTAAATTTTACAGTACACTGAGGTTACGAAAGTCGAATGATGGCGATATGGACATACACAGGAGGCGGCAGTACCACGTACACAGGTCAGTGCATTGGCGGAGCTGTCATTTGCACTAAGATGATTCATGTGAAACCGACTGATTATGGCCGCACGGTGGTAATTAACAGACTTTGAACGCGGAACGGTAGATGGAACTAGAAGCATGGGGCTTCCCATTTGGGAAATGCTTAGGGAATTCAGAATTCCAAGATCGACAGTGTCAAGAGTGTGCCGAGAATACCAAATTACAGGCATTAAATCTCACCACGGACAACGCAGTGGTCGACGGGATTCACTTAATCGAGAACAGCGACGTTTGCGTAGAGTTGTCCGTGCTAACAGACAAGTAGCAATGTGAGTAATAAAGGCCGAAATCAATGTCGCACGAAAGGCGAACGATCCGGTAGGACAGTGCGGCGAAATTTGGCGTTAATGGGCTATGGCAGCAGCAGACCGACGCGAGTGCATTTGCTAGCAGCGCATCGCCTGCAGTGCCCCTCTTGGGCTCGTGATCATATCGGTTGGACGCTAGATGACTGCAAAAACCGTGGCCTGGTGAGATGAGTCCCAATTTCAGTTGGTAAGAGCTGATGGTAGGGTTCAAGTATGGCGCAGACCTCGCGAAGCCATGTGTCCAATTTGTCAGCAAGGCACTGTGCAGGCTGGCTGTGGCTGTTTTTACATAGAACATTAGCTGGAAGTGGTTGTATTCGGCTACTTCAAGACCATTTACAGCCTTTCATGGACTTCATGTTCCCAAACAAAGATGGAACTTGTATGGATCCAATGCGCAATGTCAGTGGGTCACAATTGTCAGCTTCTGGTCTGAAGAACATTCTGGACAATTCAAGCTAATAATTCGGCCACTCAGATCGCCCGACATGAATCCCATCGAACATTTATGGGACATAATCCAACGTCAGTACATGTACAAAACCTTCGCAAATACTGACGGCTATAGAGATAGCACTGCTCAATTTTTTGCAGGGGACTTCCAACGACTTGTTGAGTCCTTTCCATGTCGAGTTGTTGCGCTATGCCGAGCAGAAGGAGGTCCGAGACGATATTAAGAGGTATCCGATGACTTTCGTCACCTCAGAGCATTCTGTCATGTAGTTGGGAATGCCAATGAAGTGCCCACATTAACGGAAACCAATCACATTGTTACGGTGGGTAAGGCAAGTGGCAGATTTGGCTTCAATGCTGATACATTGGGAAGTTACTGTGCTGAAACTACCAGGCAGATTAAAACCGTGTGCCGGAACGACACTCTAGGCTGTATATATGAAGATGGTATCTGTTCTTTCGGACATGTAAGCATGCCATGTAAGCAGTAGATCCCTGGTTCGAGTCCCGGTCGGGGCACACATTTCCAGTTGTCCCCGTTGATGTATATCAACGTCTGTCGACAGCTTAGGGTCTTCATTTAATTATCATTTGACTCTAGGCTGGAATCTTATCTTTGGCAGCCGATGAAGACATTACAGTGTCTCGCTAGTAATTAGCTCCTACTTTCCAAACTTCACAGCTCCCCTTCATAACTTGCTGGACTAGCACAGCTGGAAGAACGAGTATTGTGGAGGAATGGTTGAGCCTCAGCCTAAGGGTTTCTCAATACTGTTTCTCTACGAAATATCAGTATTCCGAATAAAATACTGTTGTCAACTATGCTGGAATGCTCGAGTATGTGGGATCATTGTCAGATTGACTACAGAGGTTGTCAATGCTGAAATATATTGTCCGTTGGTTAGACCGTTTTCGTCAGTGACGGCCGCGTCAATATGTAGTATTAGCGATCTTCTCCTCAGGTCCTCAGGTATCCTACTAGATCCTCTAGTAGCAGACTAGTGTAGATGAACGCTGCTACTACATACTGACGCAGCCAACGGCTAGGGAATAAATACTGGGTACTGTGAATAACACAAGTGACGCAAACGGCCTAGCGAAAGGACAACACATTTCAGCATTATGCATTTTCAACTTTTTGTTTATATAGTACTAGCAAACCTTTTTTATTTCGTGAAGAGTGTATTATAAATCATTGCATCTAAGATTTGTAATAAACTCTTCGTGTTATTTCAGCATTGACTGTTAATCAGTGTAGCCAAATTTAATGTGCTCACTGTGTCAACAATATTATAATCACTTTGTCAGATCGTTGTAACAGGGAACAATCGAAATATAGAACGAGCTGATTCGAGGCATACAAATGAAACAATAGACAAATTGGCTGTCATGTCAAGGAGAGTGTTTGTTGCCTACAGATTAAATTTCTTGAATGAAGCAGTTCGTGCCTTTTGGCACCATGTCATGCAGCTGCAAAATATTCATGGAAAAAAATCATCAGTGTAGAAGGAGGGTTTAGAGCGATTATTTCCAGATTTATTCGGCTCGCAGGAAAGAGTCAAAAAAATGTGGAAGAAGTAGTATAACTTCTAGCGAAACCTCCTTAGTAAATTCCAAGAACTAATTTCAGTAAATATTGCTTACGTCCTCTCCCTGCTTCTCCTGTACAGATAAATAAAGTAAAATTATGGTAGCAATAGCTTACACAAAGACGACTTCTTGAATAGGACGGTAAAAACGACGCTACTCGAAATGCAAAAATTATTCCGGCTCGTATTCGACATTTCCATTCAATACAAGCACGTAAAGAAATAGGTCATCAGCTGAAAATTTTTAATTAAGAAAACATTCGCCCAAAGCAAGAAAGGAAAAGCATTTTGGGTTCATTTACATTTCTGTCACTGAGACAGTATAACACAAACAACGTATCCAGAACATGAACTAGGTTGTGGGTGGGGTATACAACTCTTGCTAGTTTGGCGGTGAATGGCGAAATAGTTACGAGGTTCCACCGCAAATAGTTCTAGGTACACCTGCAAGTAGTCAAGAATCGTTACATGCTCTAACTTTCCCCAAGCTGATACTGAACTGACAGGAAAGAATATAAGTTTGATTTGCGAAATTGTTTTTCCTTCAGTCTGGGAGAAGGAGAGGTGTGGTAGGGGGAGTTACTCTCTCCTGCCCTGACTGAGTACACTCTTGGTACAAACACCTTTCTTCACATTTCAAGTGTCTGTTCGTTTTCTAGCGTGCGAGGGCGCCATATTACCAGGTAACTCAGTCAGACTGCGAACAGCTGTACGGAATTTGTTATTGCTGTGCGTCAGTGATGGGAAGCGACTTAGCGACAACGGTTTCGCTGTTCTCGGTTACAAACAAAAGGACTCGAGGCTTACGCCGGTAGGCCAAGAGGAAGGGCCGTGCGCACGCGACGTATAAACGGCGTCCAGGCAGCCGCACGTTGACGTAAGAGGCGTGGGAGTGTTTTCGCGTTATCGGCGTCAATGCTCGCCAGATGACACCGAACAAGACGGTGTCTGTTGGGCAGCGCGTGAGAAGCGGTCCTGGCCCTGGCTTCCTGTAGTCAGTGTCCCGCTCTCTCCACACACACACACACACACACACACACACACACACACACTTGCCCTCGTGCTGTACACATCTGTCAACACTGTCAATTCTGGCGTATGTCGATGTTTCAATTATGACCGGTTCAAACTGGATGCAGGCAGCCGCTCATCTGACTTGCAATCTCGAAATGTGATTGACATGCTTTTCGTAATTACAATGTTGTCGTACGTCTGCACCTGCTTGTAAGTTTCATAAACTTCCATACGGTTTGTGCCGGAGGATGGGTGACGTGTCAGTATTACTTCGTGTTCCTTCTCCGTTACCTCAGATTACACTGCTTGGTAGCATCCGGAAGACACGGGTCGGAAGCCAGTTTAACTTCCTTCATGTACACACAATCGACGGGTAAGTAAATGATTAAAGAGCTGAAATTCTCTGTGACACGTAGGACGGCCAGCAAAGTACGTTAGTGATTTCGTGTTTAGGCGCTTCAGTCCGGAACCGCGCGACTGCTACGGTCGCACGTTCGAATCCTGCTTCGGGCATGGATGTGTGTGATGTCCTTAGGTTAGGTGGGTTTGAGTAGTTCTAAGTTCTAGGGGACTGATGACCTCCGATGTTAAGTCCCATAGTGCTCAGAGCCATTTGAACCATTTTTGATTTCGTGTTAAATTTTCTTACCAGGTCTGGTAGGATATACAAGGGGCCTGAAAAGACACACGTTTTGAGTGATCACTGTGAAGGAAGTGTCCGTATGAGACAGAATTATCAGCACCTGACAGAGTTAGAAGAGGGCCTTATTGTGGATCTTCATTTATTCGACTGGTCGAATCGTGCAATGTGCAGATTTGTGGAGCATTCGGAGGTGGCAGTCACCCAATATTGGACTACATGGGAACGTGAGGGCAGACAAAACTACTCATGGTTCCAGTCGTCCACTTCTGACCAACCCAAGGGAGGGACACCATACTGTGCATCAAGACCTTCATCTGCGCCAGTCGTAGCAAGTAATGGACTCCGTACAACATTATGTGTCATCCTGCATCATTAGTCAGAGATTATCACCAGCCAGGCTAGGGAATTATCGTCTAACGTGTAAGTTGCCGTCAACACCACAACACAAACGGCTGCATATGGAGTGGTATCATGACAGCAGATGAATGGCGTCTCATTCTACTCAGTGATGAATTACGTTTCTGCACAACCCGGCATGAACATTGCAGGCGAGTAAGGCAGCGACCTGGGGAGAGGTAGTATTCTTCCAATGCTTTGGAGAGATACAGAAGTGATAGTCCTTGCGTCATGGTTTAGGGAGCCTCGAGTATGATTCCAGGTTATGGTTGGTGGTGATTACGGCACAACGATGCGTTACAGACATCGTGCGTCCTCATGTGTTACCTTTCGTGCGATAGTATTGTGGGACCATTCTTCAACAGGACAATGCTTCTCTAGGTACCCCTTGTCCAGCAAGTTCCTCAATTCTGTCCCCGATGGAAAATGTGCGGAACAGCCTGACGTCAAATCTTCCGCAGTGCATATCCTGGCTATCAGACACCAGCTACAACAGTTCGGGCCATGTTGCCTAGCCGCGCGGGGTTAGCCGAGCGGTCTGGGGCGCTGCAGTCATGGACTGTGCGGCTGATCCCGGCTGAGGTTCGAGTCCTCCCTCGGGCATGGGTGTTTGTGTTTGTCCGTAGGACAATTTAGATTTAGTAGTGTGTAAGCTTAGGGACTGATAACCTTACCAGTTAAGTCCCATAAGATTTCACACACATTTGAACATTTTTTTCCTTGTTTTTTGCCATGTTGCCTAAGGAGACGATGCAGCAGCTTTATGACACCCTTCCCAAACGAATGGATGCATGCGTCCAGGCTAAATATGACTCGAATTAGTGGTCACAAAAATAACACCATGTACGCTGCCAGCACGTGAAGTTTCATTTCCTTCCCTCCTTCCCTTATTTGTGCTTCACTTTTTGTCAGGCATTATGCTTGCTGGGAAGACAGCTGGGGAAGGTGGACAATTCGAAAGATTCTATATAGAATATGGAACTCAACGTTCCCTTTTTTAACAAGAGATTCACCATTGATTGTAGTAGCAAAATAGCGTCGTAAATCAAGAGGTGGCTGATTTTAAGGAAGTGCACCAGCTTGTAGAACTTAGTTATGGGCTTACACGGCAAAGGTAAATTTGTTGTATATGTGTAGAACACGGTTGGTGGTCGTGTGTGATGGCATTTTGAAGACAGGAGAATCTTTTCTGTAGGACTTAATACACGTTATGAAAGCAGTGTTGATGTGACACTCAACCTGCTGAATTGCCTTTACGAAATACAAAAATGGTTCAAATGTCTCTGAGCACTATGGGACTTAACATCTGAGGTCATCAGTCCCCTACACTTACAACTACTTAAACCTAACTAACCTAAGGACATCACACACATCCATGCCCGAGGCAGGATTCGAACCTGCGACCGTAGCGGTCGCGCGGTTCCAGACTGAAGCGCCTAGAACCACTCGGCCACACCGGCCGGCTACGAAATACAGATGGATGATTTATAGAGTAGTATTTCTGATTTTTCCGACTGAGGTGGCACCTTGAACACTAAACTCATATTTCGGAGCGCTGGAGTACTTTACTCCTCCTGGCAACTCGAATTTGTGTTTTCCGTAATTTCTGTACATCCGTCACTCAAATTTTCAGATACACCCTCCAATTCCTCCTCCGTACGTTTAAAATGCGAGCTGGTTGACCATTTCCAATGATCTCGACGTCGATGGGATGGTAATTCTACTTTTCTGCTCAACTACTGACGTTTATTGAGTCATATTATCTTAGTGCTAACATTAACTCATTAGTTCTTGCAATGAAATTTATTTGCCTTGAAGGAGAGTATATTATGCATAATTTGTTGTTCTTATATCGCTGCCGGAATTAAGAAGACGTAATTCTTCTGAATGAAGATTTGAGCTAATCACGAAGGATTCCCATAGACGCTCACGACACTAAAAATAAGCATGACGCTATAATACCAATAAAGTATAGAAATAATATTATATCTTCGTTCAGCAAAACAAGTAAAAAAATGCTCTGTTGCAGGTGAAAATGTATTATCACGCATCACATCTCAATCGAACACTAACTGTGACCAATTATTTTCGCAAGAACATTTATTTCATTTTAATGGAATCAACTGTGGGTTCTCTGTGAAACATTGTAAATTAACTAAACAAACAAGGCAAAAAACAGTCGTTGTTTAGTTAACATTTATTTCAGTCGTCAAGACGTTTCAACGGATCCATAAAAAGTTAGACTACGTAAAACAACATCAGACCAAGTACATTTAATGTTAGGTTTTTTTGCTGTCACAGAACTTTAGAGCAAGCAGTACAACGTTTAAGAGGTACACCTGAATGTCGATAAAATACTAATGTAATCAATGAAAGTACAGTCAGCAGTATCTAAACAACAGACAAATTTAAGAATTTTCAAGTGAGCATCTTGTGAGCAATGAATTATTTACGTGTTGTACAATCTAAACGCACCTATCTTGAATCGCTCAACGTTTTTCTCATCTTCACAGTTGTTACTGTTCCTGCAGAATTTGACAAATTTAATTTTTTTTTTTCGTGCACCGTTTTTACTCCACACATAAGTGAAAAAACAGCTTCCAGCGTTAGACCTCTACTGAAAATTCTATCTCTAATATTATAAAGGACTGACTTTCCCTTCTCGTTATTCTTTTTCTCTTTCTCTCTCTCTCTCTCTCTTTCTTTCTTTCTCTCTAGCGGAAAGCCACCTGCTGAGAAAACGTACACCTGTGAGAGAACACCTGTGATGGATCTGTGACTGTCTTGAATTCCTGCAGGTGTCAGTAGTATGTGAAGATGTTGACACATGTGGTAGAAACTGATATGCTGCCGTTTCGTTTGTGGTACCATGCCCTACTTTTTCTTTCTTTTTTTTTCAATCAAGGTATCGGTCGACGTTTCCTTGTCTCTACAACGTTGGCTTTTACCTTTTTTCCTAATTGTTATTTCATCCCCCTCGTTTTCTACTATCCGGCGAATTCTGCTAGTGGTACAAATTACACTCGCTTTCTAGCCAAATGATTTATGATTTATATGGAATATGATAGTAGCTCCTAGAGAATCTTGCTCTAGAGGCGTGAAATGTAATAGTGGAATAGAGAGTAAGATTTTGCAAATTAGGAATTTTAAGAGTGGAGTAGCTTTGTATTTATCAAGAAATAGATTTTACTGATGAATTATTCGGGAGATTTATGGGATGGTTTAGTTTATGTCATATACTTAGCGGCAGCCTATGGAGAAAGAACGAGATTAACTGTGAGGAGTGGGTTCTTTGCGTGGAAAGAAAACCGAGTATCCTGTTGAAAATGGTAAGAGTTGAATTTGCTGGCACTGACTCAGTGGTATGTCATGATTAATAACTATGGGAAGGGGGGGGGGGGACGATGTGATTATTGAAATAAAGTTTGTGGGATTTATGAGATTTAGGAAGATGTTCGGTGTTATGAGGAGGGTGGAGAATTTCATGAGTCGTTAGAGGAACGGTGTGGGTGAAGATAAGGGAATGTTAGATGCGAGACGGAGTGCACACGTTCAAGGATTTGGAGGGGCTAATAGACTCTGGGTTGAGCGGGTATCCAGGCGATACTGGCGTACCAGAGGATGGATCGAATCAAAGATTTGTAGGTGTGGAGAATGGCGGACAAATGGCAATCCCCATATTCGGCCAGTCAGTAGCTTTAGCATTTGTGGTATATTCTGGATTTTCTATTGGACGGGTGTTACTTGGTGGTATATTTTACTGTACAATCGAGGGTTAGTTTGAGAGAGTTTATTTTGTCACTCAATAGGAGATAGTCATAAATTGTTAGGTAAAAGACAAGGAGATGGAAGATGGGAATGGTTTGTTCTATAATTATTGCCATAGTTCTGGAAGGAGCCATTCGTTCTTGAGTAGCCATTGGTTGCACCAGGTGATGAACTATCTTCTAGCATTAAAACTGCAACACCATTCAACGTGACAAATTGGCGTGAAGTGAACTAAGTGCTTGGAGGAGTAAATGTCTACGACTCACTGGAGGTGCGGGTAAAAGCCATCTTCAGCCATCCACATTTCTATACAAGGAAAGAATACGCTTCAAGTTTCCTACTCAGAAATCTCATTTCAGTGTTGGTTGTTAGTGAGAGGGTCGTGTTATGAAGCGTATAAGAAGGAGAAACATCTAACAGCACGGGCCGGTGGTCTAGTGGTTCAGGCGCTCAGTCCGGAACCGCGGGACTGCTACGGTCGCAGGTTCGAATGCTGCCTCGGGCATGGACGTGTGTGATGTCCTTAGGTTAGTTAGGTTTAAGTACTAAGTTCTAGGGGACTGATGACCACAGATGTTAAGTCCCATAGTGCTCAGAGCCATTTGAACCATTTTTTTTCTAACAGCACGTTTCGGAGTTCGACAACTGCAAGATCGAGGCCTAATGCCCTAATGAGACAGTGGTTTATCATTCCGTAGTATTGCTGCTCGCGTTGCTTGGGAACCCACGACTGTTATATGAATATGGAATCGATGGATTTAGGAGTGCCATACTCAACGCCTTTCAAGATCTCAACGGTACGACACGACTAGCGCCCGAAAGGACAGACATTGTTCGCTCGATTGCTAGCACTGCTAGTCACAGCACGAGTCTTCAGTCATGAAATAGGCTTGTTTGCAGCAAGAGAAATGTCCACATGGACAGTGCGACAGCGTCTGGAGCATTATGGACTGTGAGCACGGCAACCATTGTTGTGGCTTCTATTGATGCGGCAGCAGAGAGATGCGCACCTGCAGTGGCGCGCCCAACAACAGCACTGGGCACAGGAATGCCACCCAGTCGTCTTTCCTGACGAGTCTTGATTCTGCTTACAACATCACGATGGACGTATCCGTGTGTGAAGGCTCTGAGAGAAAGAACACTGCCAGATTGCGTTGGTCGTACTAGCACAATACAGCGTGATGATGTGGGGTGCGATCACTTTTGCTTCGCACAGCCAGTAATTTAGCCAACAGCTGTTGTATTTCCGACGAGTTAGGGTGGATTGATTCACCGTATCTCCGAGATCTCCGTGACAATTTCTTTCAATAAGATAACGCATGATTGCCTGTTGCTCGTGCAGCTCTGATCTAAGGCGATACAGAGGGTGTTCTACCGTTGCCTTGGCCGGCACGTATTCCAGATCTACCACCTATCACAAACATTTAGTCATGGTTACCTAGTGACAGGTGCGCCAACAGTGGCCAGCCACTAAGACTGATGAACTCTGGCACAGATTGAAACAGCTTGGAATGCTTCCAAACCCAGCCATGCTAGAGCCTTTGTTGATCTCAGAGGGGGCATGTCTATCACATTTCACACGTAGCCCCAAATCACTTGCAAATTTAACCGTGTTGCTATTACGAGAGCGTGCTGAAAAGTGATGCCTCCGAATTTTTTTGTTCTGTTCCCAATGTCCGTTGAGGTATTGGATGTCATGCATATTCTTCGACCGACTTTCCCGCTTCTCTGACAAGATACAACCCTCTGCCGGTAGAGGGCTCCGAGTTGTAGCGTGTAATACTGCGGAGTGTAATGTAACTGTGTCATTGCGTGAGAAACAAGGTCTTGTAATCGAGTTTCAAACAGCAGAAAACGTGCCTTTTATTGAAATCTTTTTAAATTTTTTTTTTTCATCAGTCATCTGAGGTCTGATGCTGCTCACCACGAATTCCTCTCCTGTGCCAACCTTTTCATCTCAGACTAGCAGTTGCAACCTACGTCCTCAATTATTTTCAAACTGTGCTTCCTCTACAGTTTTTACCCTCTGAAGCTTCCTCTAGTATCATGGAAGTTATTCCCTGATACCTTAACAGATGTTGTATCATCCTGTCCCTTCTCCTTGTCAGTGTTTTCCATATATATTCCTTTTGCTCGCCAATTCTATGGAGAACCACCTCATTCCTTGCCTTATCAGTCCAACTAATCTTCAACATTCTTGTGTAGCACCACACCTCAAATGCTACTGTTCTTTTCCGTTCTGGTTTTCCCACAGACCATGTTTCACTACCATACAGTACTGTGCTCCAGACGTACATCCTAGAAATTTCATCCTCAAATTAAGATCTATGATTGATAGTAGCAGATTTTTTCTTGACCAGGAATGACCTTTGTGCCAGTGAAAACAATGGTTCAAATGGCTCTGAGCACTATGCGACTTAACTTCTGAGGTCATCAGTCGCCTAGAACTTAGAACTAATTAAACCTAACTAACCTAAGGACATCACACACATCCATGCCCAAGGCAGGATTCGAACCTGCGACCGGAGCGGTCGCTCGATTCCAGACTGTAGCGCGTAGAACCGCACGGCCACTCCGGCCGGTTTCTGCCAGTGCTAGACTGCTTTTGATGTCCTCCTTGCTCCGTGCGTCATTGGTTATTTTGCTGCCTAGGTAGCAGAATTCCTTCACCTACTTCCTGACCAACAGTCCTGATGTTAAATTTCTCGCTGTTCTCATTTCTGCTACTTCTCATTACTTTCGTCTTTCTTCGATTTACTCTCAATTCATATTTTGTATTTATGACGTTGTTCATTCCGTTCAACAGATCCTGTAATTCTTCTTCACTTTCACTGAGAATATCAATGTCATCAGCAAATCTTATGATTGATATTCTTTCACAATCTGAATCCCTTTCTTGAACCATTCTTTTATTTCCGTAATTGTTTCTTGGATGTGCAGATCCACATAAGAATGAAAGCTGTGTGCGGTTATGATTGTATGGACATCAGTAATGTGCGGCGTTCGATTGTCAGTGCTTGTAACGAAGGAAACGGTGGTGTCAGCCTCAGTGTATGTGACAGCACTCTGAGTAGGCGAATGCGTACGGCTACCGACGAGACGTATCGGAATCGGATTGATGAACTAATCACAAAAATCGTTGCATAAGACAGTTAAGTGAGCCACATCACGAAAACGTGTACAAGCCATCACTGGAAGACTGCAACACACAAAACTGTGACATGAATCAGAGCAGACTAGACATGTGTCAGCAATTTCTTTTGCTTTTTGAACGTGATGGTGGTGGCTCCCTCAACAAACATGTGACAGGTGGTGAAAGCTTGGTTCTCCATTTTGACCCAGAAAACAATAGAGCATCCATGGAGTTCCGCCTCAAAGAATCACCGATGCCAAAAAAGTTCAAGTCCATACCATCAGCAGGGAAAGTCATGCTAACACTGTTCTGGGATGTTAAAGGTATGGTACATTTTGAACTCGTGCCTAAAGGCGCCCGCATAAACACTGAAAGGTATTCAGAGACAGTCAGGAAACTGAAAACACGAGCTCGAGAGTTCATCCACACATGGTCCACCGTCTTCTTCAGCATTACAGTACAGACCACAACGAGAGCTGTGACACCTGCAACAATCAGACACCTTGAGTTCACTGTAACGTATCATCCTGCTTACAGTTCCGACTTCGCCCCACCCGATTTTCGTCTGTTTCCAAAAGTTAAACAGCACCTTCGAGAACCTCACTTTGATAGTGATTCACATAAAAAAATTCGTAGGCTTTACGTTTCAGCATGCGTTTTAATGGCCAGTTAAGATGGCCAGGTAGGCTCGGCAGATGTACCATAAAGGGTAGTGAGATACACGGAAGGCGATGAAAGCGTTGCTTCGCTCTCGCTTTGATTCGCCGGACTGGAAACCGGCGAGCAGACATTTCCGCGTGCTCGCTAGACACTGCCGTGAAAGGCAGGGCTAGTGCGTTCTTCGGAAGCTGCGCTCGCCGTAGCGGTGTAGGACGGGATGGTGGCCGGTGTAGTGCCCGGCGGGGCAGCGGTCCGCGATCTCTGGGGGGAAGGGAGCAACTGCCTTCAAAGTGCCGCCGGCTACGAGCGACGAGCTGAGGCGAGGGGAATTTAATCCTGGGGGACGATATGGATTTTCTCGGCAGATGGGCTCTTGGCGCGGCCTGGGCTGCACGTAACGACTCTGCAGGAGTCAACCAGGAAATAACTGACAGGCCGCTGGAGGCGACGGCGTCGCCTTAGGGGAGCGCGTGAGACAGAATTTCACCATGTAATTTGTCTCTAAGACAGTCATCACTCTTGAGTAATATGTGTAAACTGCTGTCTTAACTCATTCTGTAGTAATAAGGGGGTCCTACACAGTCGGAAATTGAAAGTATTAACTCCATGAACACTTTGAGCGCCACCAAACTATACAGCGTGTTCAAAGAGGAACGTCAGTATTCAGTGGTATGACAGGAACGATCATTCGAAACAAAAAAGTGCAGCAAACACGAGCTCTAAAATGCATATCTTAAGAGATATTAGCACTTCATCCTCGATACTGTGGAACTAATCTCTTCTGCTGCAAGCTCTTTGCTTTCCATATTTTGGGAGGAGATAGTATGGACCAAAACAAGAAAACATTTTCTAGTAAACATGGATCCTAAAATGCATAACCTAAGGGCTACAAGCACTTGTTCAGTAGAAGAGCTGTGTTTCACGTAGTGAACGTGAACAAATGCTCTTAGCTCTTTAATTAATCACTATAGAGCCCACGTTTCCTGACATTTTTTTTCTTGTTTTGGTCCCTACTATAAGCTCGAAAAATATCAGAAGCAAAGAGCTCGCAGCAGAAGAGATTTGTTTCAAATGGTTCAAATGGCTCTGAGCACTATGGGATTCAACTGCTGAGGTCATTAGTCCCCTAGAACTTAGAACTAGTTAAACCTAACTAACCTAAGGACATCACAAACATCCATGCCCGAGGCAGGATTCGAACCTGCGACCGTAGCGGTCTTGCGGTTCCAGACTTCAGCGCCTTTAACCGCACGGCCACTTCGGCCGGCTTTGTTTCACAGCATCAAAAATGATGAAGTACTCATAGATCTTAAGGTATGCACTTTAGAGCCCACAGTTTCTTCCGTATTCCTGAATATTGACCATTCCTCCTGGGATATGCTGTATAGTACAGAGTGGCCATGATGTACCGCTTTCATTTCCAAAAATCGCAACTAATAAATAAATTTCATCGCGGGTTTGTTGTAAGACGTTTAGCAAATCTCAGAGTTTCTTTCCTTCGTGCTTTCTTTCAAATTTTACGTGGAGTGAATCGAAGTGGCCGTTGTCCAGCAGAAGACGCAACGTGCTATCTGGTTTGCAGAATCCAAATCTTTGACTACGGTTCTGCAGAATTATCAACTCCAGGTTGAGGAGGGTGCCATCGTCACAAACAAGCATAGTAAGATGTTTCAAAAACTTAAAAGAGATGCGCACTTTGAAAAACTTTCTCCGGAGTGGACCCCCTCCCTCCCCCCCCCC
This sequence comes from Schistocerca piceifrons, assembly GCF_021461385.2. Taxonomy (NCBI): domain Eukaryota; kingdom Metazoa; phylum Arthropoda; class Insecta; order Orthoptera; family Acrididae; genus Schistocerca; species Schistocerca piceifrons. Next base: position 1,066,764,838 of record NC_060138.1, read on the forward strand.
CCCCCCCCAAAAAGATAAAAAGAACTTTAAGAACTTTTAATCGTTTTACAAAAAACACAATGCTCTGTAATATTTTCCAACTTATGTTTTTTGAAACGATAACGGGACATTGAGGACACCCTGTATTTCCGCGCTTATGTGAGCTTATTTGCAGTACAGAAAAAGCCATTCCTACACATGGACAGTGGCATGAACACGTGATGGCTATTGGCAGTGTCTAACGTTGCATGAACGTATTAGGTAGAGATCGCAACACGGCAAACCCGAATGCGGGCAGAGTTTGCAGGCAGAGTGTCATCATGAATCGTCAAAAGCAGATTACTGCGTAGATGTCTCGGGTTCCCACGCGTAGTTTACGCCGACACCATACCACAAACAACAGAGACTTGCATTGTGTAGAGATAGTAAACTGGGACATCGAGTGGCATGCTGTGGAGTTCAGAGATGAGTCACGCTTCTATTTGTGGCAACCGGATCAACACCAACGTGTCTGTAGGTGCCCTGGTGAAAGGTCACAGACAGCATCGAATCTAAAGACTCATCGAATTCGGGGAATTATGGTGCGGGGAGCTATTGGATACGACAACAGACTGATGTGGTTATTACTGAAGGAAAGCTGAATGCTTGCCAATATGTGGCGAGAACGGAAGCTAACCTAACCTAACCTAACCTATCCTATCCTATCCTATCCTATCCTATCCTATCCTATCCTAACCTAACCTAACCTAACCCTCTCGCTGTCAGGTCCCCTGATTTGTCACCCATAGAGCATGTTTGCGATGCGATGAGGAGACATACGCTTTCATACCAGATTCCAGCCAGTAATCGTCATAAACTGGCACAGAATGTGTTTCAGGCATGATAAGAAATTTCTCAAGATAACGTTTGGAGGCTGTTTATTTCCATGCCATAACGAATAAAGAAGAGTCATTACACATCATACCGATGTTAATGTAGGGCATCTGTTCTGAATGGAAGATTAGTTTAATGATGAAATACCTTTTGCGTGATGAACATCCCTGACAAGTTTTATAAACAACGTGCTTGTACTTCATGGTGTGACACTTTCCATTTCCGTCATTATAATTCAATTCATTTACTCGAATGGAGCGTATTCACACGGGAATTAATACCTATTCACTGAGGTGACAGAAGTCATGGGATAGCGATGTGCACGTATAAGATGGCGGTAATGTCGTGCTCACAAAATATGAAAGAGCAATGCATTGGCAGATCTCTCGTTGTACTGAGGTGATGCACGTGAAAAAGTGTCCGACGTGACTATGGCCGCACGACAGGAATTCACAGACTTTGAGCGCGGAATGGCAGTTAGAACTAGACTTATGGACATCCCATTTCGGACATGCATTGGGAATTCAACACTCGGAGATCCACAGTTTCAAGAGTGTGCCGAGAATACCGAATTTCAAGCATTATCTCTAACCACGGGCAACGCAGTGGCCGACGGCCTTCACTCAACGACCGAGAGCAGCGGCGTTTGGATAGAGTTGTTAGTGCTAGCAGATGAAAAACACTTCGTGAAATAACCGCAAAAATCAATGTGGGACGTACTACGAACGTATCCTTTGGAACAATGCGGCGGAATTAGGCATTAATGGGCTATGGCAGCAGACAACGGAAGAGTGTGCCTTTGCTAACAGCACGGCATCGCCTGCAGCGCTTCTCCTGGACACGTGACTACAGGTTCCTGACGCAATACATAGATCTGAAGATGATCCCAGGGGATCGACACTAGTTATACTGTAAAAAATGTGCAACTAAGACTGAAAAGTAAGCGATATAAATGAAAAAAATGAAACTTAAGATTTTTTTAGAAAATCATATTCTGAAGTTTTCGAGCAATTGCTTGATAACGTCTCTCAAGAGTCGATTCGTCAATGGACATGCATCATCTTTTAAATCGCTGGGAAAATTTATTCTCTTACAACATTGTAAAATGTTACAAAAAAGGTATTTCACGGAGTCAGAGATAGATAAGCAATTAAGACATGTTTTTATAATTTTTGAAGAGAAAATGCAGGCAATATACTTAGGGAAAGTTATGGAGTTCTTAAAAAATACTGTTGGATAAAACGAGTAATTCCTGAGTTTAGCGCTCTATTCGTTTGGTCATTAAACGATTCCTTGATAATCATGTTCAAACGAACGAAATTTTTCTCTTTTGTGTCGATTCAAAACTTATTTAAGATTAACAAAGTTGCATGTTTATTGTGACTTCTGCAATAAACTACATTTATATGATTTGTTGTACACATTTATTTCGCGACACTCGAAGCGAAGCTCACTTTTCTCATTGTACCAGTGATTTTTTGTACTGAATAGCCTTTAAATAAGCAATATTTTACGAGTTATTTTGAATTTTACTGTAGTTAGCCATAAAATCTTTTTTCTATGAATTTTTTTGTTCTGTTTACAATTTCGGGGAGAGGGCGAATGCTCGGAGGACCGTTGTTGGGACAACTACGCACTCCGATGAAGTTATATACAGCCGGGCCCTTGGCTGGGAGACCGTTCCGTAGTGGGAAAATGTGCTCGTGACTAAAGTATGAAAAATTTCGCTTTCAGTCCAATTAAAACTACTTCGACAATTGACGTCTGTCACCTACCGCTGCAGTGTTGCCACATCGACTGCCGGCTACCACTCGGTTATAGGCGACGCACAAACAGGGCGGGTCACTTCACAAAATGCTGTTAACGTGTAACGCGGAACCATGTTATAAGCGGCCGCAGCGATGAATGACGGAAATGAGAAATGCTCTGATTTTAAGTGACCAAAGACTGTACTGCGGCAGGACGACGCGCTTCGTAGCCCTGAATTGTAACTCAGGTCCTAACGTAACCACAACCTTGTAATACGCAATATATCCCACGAAACGGCGGTAGATCGCCTTGTTCACCTCAATTAAAACTAACCATTACCAGCAAATTCAAACTAGAAAAATTTCAGTAAAAAAAAAAAAAGCTGCAATTTCTCGCTATCGCTGATTTCCTGAAACTAAAAATGGTTCAAATGGCTCTGAACACTATGCGACTTAACTTCTGAGGTCATCAGTCGCCTAGAATTTACAACTAATTAAACCTAAGTAACCTCAGGACATCACACACATCCATGCCCGAGGCAGGATTCGAACCTGCGACCGCAGCGGTCACGCGGTTCCAGACTGAAGCGCCTTTAACCGCACGGCCACACCCGCCGGCTTTCCTGAAACTATTCTCACATTAACATCAGGGTAGTTGGCAGCTCTGGCGCAGACTGCACATGGAAAATTGAGCTCGTGAAGATAAGTAATTAATTCTATAACAACTTTCAATTAAGTTAATATTACACCGCAAGGAAAGTAGTGGGAGTCTTTTTCGTATTACCTATTGAAGGTGTCACTCGATTCAAAGTATTTCTCGAACAAAACAAAAACATAACCCAAGGGCCGGTTTCCGCGTACTTCAGACGTAGGTTTACGTACAAATTTAAGACGTTTGCATAAGTATTAAGTGAACAATTTAAGTTGTTTTTATTACACATTTAGTAGTGCCGTACCTATTCGGGGAATTAAAGGTTTTAAGTTTTATCTATTATTTCCTTTCAAAACGCGTGAAGTCCATACCGCGCATACGCAATCGTAGGCCTAATTTTTCGAGCATACAAGTTTTGAGTTTTAACGTTAGTTTAATTGCATTACGTTATTATATTAAAAGTATACACCTATATTAGTGTTCCACAAAGCTAGATTTGTAATAGGCTTGCCGCAGTGGGTACATTTGTTCCCGTTAGATCAGCGAAGTTAAGCGCTGTTGGGCGTGGCCGGCACTTGGATGGGTGACCCTCCAGGTCCTTATGTGCTGTTGTCATTTTTCGTGGTTGACTCAGCTTCGTGATGCCAATTATTCATGCTATTTATGTCTCATATCTTCGATGGCGTCTTCATTCTGTTTTAGTTTTCCAGGCTTGGTTAACTGTGACTGTTCGCACATTTGGAAAAAAAAAAAAAAAAAAAAAAAAAAAAAAAAAAAAAAAAAAAAAAACACGTAGGCAGGAGACCTGCTTTCAAATCCAAATAAATACACAAGAACAAAATAAGAACAAAATGAACAACAAATAAAATTTAATAAAGTATTGCACCCTTTCCTTTCTTCTTTTATTTTATTTTTTTTATACAAAGTTCAGAGGCATATTTAATTTTTGTTCGTTGGCGGAACCTGAAGTGGCGGCGAACGGCCGTCTTAGTTAGCTTCAGGATGAAAGTGGCGGTGGCACTAGCTTTGTTTTTGTTTTTAGGCCAGATAGGTTTTTGGGGGTAGTATGGGTGATAGGGGCCAACGCCTGAAGTGGAAGAGGTAAAAAAAAAAAAAAAAAAAAAAAAAAAAAATGTCTACAGCGTCGTGGCGCAGCGGTAAGTGCTCGGGTTCGTAATCTGAAGGTCGCCGGATCGAATCTCGCGCCATGCAATTTTTTTTATTGTTAGTTAAAAAAAAGATTAAAAAAAAGAAAAAAGAGAAAAAAATTGAAAAATAAAAAAATAAAAAAATTGAGGAGCTACTCGACCGAATAGTAGCGGCTCCGGTCACAGAAAACCATCATAACGACCGGGAGAGCGGTGTGCTGACCACACGCCCCTCCCACCTGCATCCTCAGCTGAGGATAACACGGCGGTCGGATAGTCCCGATGGGCCACTTGTGGCCTGAAGACGGAGTGCTAACATAACTTCAGTGACCCTTGTGACCTGTAGTTAATAGGACAGTACTGTCACTGCCTAGATAAATTTTGTAAAAATATCGTAAACAGCGACGAACAAGAAGTGTTTGAGATGCCGTAAGAAAGTTAGTTCTGGGGTTCTGTGCAGCCGTTGTGACAGATGGTTACATTGGGAGGAATGTAGTGGTTTGAGAATTAGGGAGTATTGCTGAGTATGTTGAAGGAATAGAAAAATAGCTGAACAGGCAGGGAAGATTAAGAGCCCTCAAGGATGAACAGGATAATGCTACGGAGGAACTGATGAGGTTAAGGGGGGAGAAGGGTGAAGAGAGGTGGGAAGTGGTAGCAAGGAACAGGGGCCATAAAAAGTGAACAGTATCTGATTGTTTTATCATTACACAAACAACAGATTATCCTTGCTACCTCAGTTAACTAAGAAAGAGGCTCAGGTACATGTAAGTGTAGTCAGCACTCAACAGACTTTCACCAGGAAACCAACTGTTTAAAAAAAAGTAGGAAGTCGGAGGAAAGTTCTGTTGCGAGGTAGTAGCCACGGAAGAGGTATGGACCGGGTTTGGCAGGAAAAATTAAGTGACAGGTACCAGTTCAAAAGTTTTTTCAAGTCCAGTGCATGTCTTAGCCAAGTGATAGAGAATGTAGGATCATTAGGATCATTGTGCAAGGGTTTTATAAAGCAGGATCATGTTTTGGTAGTGGGTGGAGTGGGAAACAGTACTGATGAGTATCAGAGGTACAATATTGAGTGTGACCTCGTAAAAAAAGCATCTGCAACGGACCACACAAATGTTGGCTTGGTTCCTGCTTTCATGCTGTATGATCGGCCTCAATTGAACAGTTCTGTCAGAAGGGTCAAAAACTGGCTCTGAGGACTATGGGACTTAACATCAGAAGGGTCAATATGGAGCTAGATCAGCTGCTTCTTTGTAAGGCATAGGTTTGGTTCCTAGAGCGAGAGAGAGAGAGAGAGAGAGAGAGGGCGGGTACGGAAACATATGGGAGTACCTCTTTTTTAGGCCAACGATCATTGCTCAGTGATTCAACATGAATGAAAGTAAGCTTAATGAGAGGCTTAGACAGGCAGGTGCTAGAGACGTTAAAATATCAGAAGAGTCTCATAGAAGTACAGTAAATAAAATGTCGTGTGACAAGGGCCTCCTGTTGGGTAGACCGTTCGCCGGGTGCATGTCTTTCGATTTGACGCCACTTCGGCGACGCGCGTCGATGGGGATGAAATCATGATGATTAGGACAACACAACACCCAGTCCCTGAGCCCTTAGGATTGACATTCTGTCGCGCTGACCACTCAGCTACCGGGGGCGGACATTAAAGTGCAGTGAAAAATAATAATAGGATGTCACAAGATTCTCTTAAAAGCACATTGATAAATAATGTTACTGTATTGCATTGGAATATCAAGGGATTAAAAACAAAATAGATGAGCTTCTTGTTTGTTTAGAAGATTTAGAAACTGAGGGTGGAATAGATGTACTATGCCTGTCTGAACATCATATACTCACAGATAGAGAAAAGGTAAAGGTAGGTGGATATAAGCTTTCAGCACATGTGAGTAGAGACACTATGGACAGAGGAAGAGTTACTCAAATGGTTCAAATGGCTCTGAGCACTATGGGACTTAACTTGTGAGGTCATCAGTCCCCTAGAACTTAGAACAACTTAAACCTAACTAACCTAAGGACATCACACACATCCATGCTTGAGGCAGGATTCGAACCTGCGACCGTAGCGGTTGCGCGGTCTAGACTGAAGGGCCTAGAACCGCTCGGCCAAATAGGCCGGCGGAGGAGTTGTCTTATATGTTCAAATCTGTCAGTGTGAAAAATTTAGTAACTAAAAAATTTTTTGTAGAGCAACGTATAGAAGCATGTGACTCTGAGCTTAAACTGAATAATGGTACTTTTATAATTGTTGCCGTGTTTAGGTTCGCATTGGGAAATTTTCAGGTATTTTGAAAAATTTGGATTCTGTGTTGTGCTATCTGTCAGACAGAGAAAAGCAAATTGTTTTTGGGGATTTCAATGTAGATTTTATGAAAGAGTCTGATATGATTCAAATGGCTATGAGCACTATGGGACTTACCTTCTAAGGTCATCAGTCCCCTAGAACTTACAACTACTTAAACCTAACTAACCTAAGAGCACCACACACATCCATGCCCGAGGCAGGATTCGAACCTGCGACCGTAGCAGTCGCGCAGTTCCGGATTGAGCGCCTAGAACCGCTAGACCACCGCGGCCGGCGAGAGAGTCTGATAGAAAGCTTTACCTTGAAGTATTACTTGGTTCTTTCAATTTGACATCAGTTATTAATTATCCTACTTGGGTGGTACAGGAAAGCAGTACATTGATAGATAATGTTTTTATAGACTAAGATAAATTTAATTAAATAAAAACTTTTTCTGTTAAGAATGGTCTGTCTGATCATGATGCACAGTTAGTTACAGTCGTGAAATAGCTCCATACAGTGATGCAAAACAGTCCTCCAAAATAGCGCAATCAGTTAACGATTTAACTACTCAGTATTTTACAGAAAGCTTGCAACAGCTAGACTGGGAGAAGGTGTACAGGGAACCTGATGTGCTCATTTAAAATTTAACCTATTTCATGATACCGTGGTGAGCATATTTGAAAGAGTTCCCCAAAGAAAACAGTGAAATACATTTGTAAGGAACCATCTAAAAATCCATGCTTTACTATAGGAATAAAAACAGCTTGTAAATAGAAAAGGGAAATTTATCTAATAGCTAGAAGGAGTAATGATCCAGAAACAGCAAACATTATAGAAACTACTGTATTGTATTAAGAGAAGTTATTAAAAAGTCCAGAAGTTAGAGTGCTATGTCTGAGAGTAGCACCTCTGATAATAAAATTAAAACAATTTAGAATATTGTTAAAAGAGAAACAGGGCAACTGAGAGCACAAGAAGACTGTATCAAACTCAATGAAAAATCTGTTAACAACAAGTCAGAAGTACAAAACAGCTGTAATAATCATTTTTTAGGTGTTGTAGAGAAAATAGGATCCAGCTATTCATTGGAAAATGCAAGGCTGTATATGGAAGAGGCAATACCTATTCAATTTGATAAAACTTAAATTGAACCCATCGCTTGCACTGAAGTTAGAAAAATAATAAATTCACTACAAAGTAAAAGCTCACATGGAATTGACGGCATTTCCAACAGAGTACAAAAGATTGTTTCCAACAGATATGCAGGATTCTCAGCCACATATGTAGTAGCTCACTGAAACAAGGCATTTTTCCAGATAGATTGAAATACGCTATTGTTAAACCATTGCATAAAAAAGGGGATAGATCTGATACTAAAAACTATCACCCAATCTCACTTCGGACAGTTTATCCAAAATTATTGAGAAAGTAATGTACTCAAGAGTAGCATAACATATTTGTAAAAAATGGAGCTCTAGCAAAATGTCAGTTTGGTTTTCAGAAAGGCTTTTCATCAGAAAATGCTGCAAATGCTTTCACTGATCAAATATTAAATGTTTTGAATAACCAAACATCACCCATTGGCATATTTTGTGGTCTCTGATAGGCTTTTGACTGTGTGAATCATGAAATTTTTCTAGATACGCTTAAGTATTGTGGTATGACTGGGACAGTTCACAAATGATTTGAATCATATTTAACCGGAAGAATGCAGAAGGTTGAAATTAACAGTACAGATAGTCTGCAAAAATCAGCGGAGTCTTCTAACTGGGGAGGTATCAAGAATGGTGTCCAACAGGATTTAATCTTCGGCTCCTTATTGTCCTTAACATATATTAATGACTTGCCACACTATATTCATCACCCAACAAACAAAAATCAGCTGAGGAAATTGTATATAATGTCTTCCGAAAAATTATTAAGTGTTTCTCTAAATTTTGAGGAAACATAGTATATACAGTTCTGTTGAGTAAATGCCATAACAGCATTGATGAATGCAGACTTTGTACAGAATTATGTTGCTAAGATCAAATATTTAAAATTTCTGAATGTGTGTGTTCATTGATGAGAAGCTCAATTGAAAGAAACACATTGATGATCTGCTGGAATCGTTTGGTTCTGCTACTTATGCTATTAAGGTTATTCGCAAATTTTGATGATAAACATACGAGTAAATTGACCTAATATGCCTGCTTTCACATGGCATCATATTTTGGGGTAATTCATCATTAAGAGAAAAAGTATTCATTGTACAAAAGCGTGTAATCAGAATAATAGCTGGAGGGCTTCACTATTCTGTGTTAACTCTGACTTTGGCACAGAAAAGGGTGAACTATGCTGCCACAAAAATCTTTGGTGTTTTGCCAGATAGCATTAAAAAGCCTGAGAGATAGCCAACCAACACTTAAAAACAGATTAAAAGAATTTCTGAATGGACAACTCCTTCTACTGAATAGACGAATTTTTAGATATGAATTAGTAACTGTAAAAAAAAAGATTTATAATGTTTAAAGAAAACTTATGTTAAACTGACACTTTCAACATAATTAGAAAATGTCATATGCATGATCTATGAAACAATTATTAATGTAATGTAATGTACCACGAACTGCCTCATTGCCAACATTTGAGCGGACCTCGTTGATACTAGGTTTTATTTCTATTGTTGTTGTTGTTGTTGTTGTGGTCTTCAGTCCTCAGACTGGTTTGATGCAGCTCTCCATGCTACTCAATCCTGCGCAAGCTTCTTCATCTCCCAGTACCTACTGCAGCCTACATCCTTCTGAATCTGCTTAGTGTATTCATGTCTTGGTCTCCCTCTACGATTTTTACCCTCCACGCTGCCCTCCAATACTAAATTGGTGATCCCTTGATGCCTCAGAACGTGTCCTACCAATCAATTCCTTCTTCTAGTCTAGTTGTGCCACATACTCCTCTTCTCCCCTATTCTATTCAATACCTCCTTATTAGTTATGTGATCCACCCATCTAACTTTCAGCATTCTTCTGTAGCACCACATTTCGAAAGCTTCTATTCTCTTCTTGTCCAAACTATTTATCGTCCATGTTTCACTTCTATACATAGCTACACTCCATACAACTACTTTCAGGAACGACTTCCTGACATTTAAATCTATACTCGATGTTAACAAATTTCTCTTCTTCAGAAACGCTTTCCTTGCCATTGCCAGTCTACATTTTATGTCCTCTCTACTTCGGCCATCATCAGTTATTTTGCTCCCCAAATACCAAAACTCCTTTACTATTTTAAGTGTCTTGTTTCCTAATCTAATTCTCTCAGCATCACCCGACGTAATTCGACTACATTCCATTATCCTCGTTTTGCTTTTGTTGATGTTAATCTTATTTCTATTATGTTTTTGTTTTCACTAAAAACCTGCTGTAACGAATATATAACAACGCTCTTGCGAGAAAAATAAATTGTATCAAAAATAAATATATAAAATACCCTATGGCTGAAAAGAGACGCCAGCATGCCGTCAAACAGCCCGCCCTCCTCCTTCAGAGGTGGTAATGAAAAGTGCCAAACGAAAAAAGGACGGCAGGAAGAAAAATAAGAGAAAATAAAAAGGGAAGTGCCCCGCTGATGAAAATGACGCAGCTACGTATCAGAAATTGAAACTATACATTTTAACCAATTAATTGATTAAAAGTGATAACCAGGCCGGCCGGTGTGGCCGTGCGGTTCTAGGCGCTTCAGTCTGGAACCGCGTGACTGCTACGGTCGCAGGTTCGAATCCTGCCTCGGGCATGGATGTTTGTGGTGTCCTTAGGTTAGTTAGGTTTAATTAGTTCTAAGTTCTAGGCTACTGATGACCTCAGAAGTTAAGTCGCATAGTGCTCAGAGCCATTTGAACCATTTTTGATAACCAGAGTATTTCGATTTGATTTACAAATTTAAAAAAATTGGTGCAGTTGACGAGATTGAAGCTACGACCTTCAATACATTAGGGGCTTTATGCGCTGACCACTGTGCCATGTCACTTGAGTGCCATTTGTTGTTATATTTATGACTCTGGTGACACAGTTGCAATGTTGCATTGCAGCCTTCAAAAATTAGGCTTCACACAGTGTCGTGAATTTTTTCATCATTACTAACTTTTGTACAAGAGCGTGTATACAATGTAAATGGCATATTACTATATACATAACTAGGTCTACTTTGCGTCTTCGGGTCGATACCACAATGCCTTGTTTTGTAGGCGATAACATCTCGGTCGGCGACAGATTCAAGTCCAGGAAGGGAAGCGTTTTCACAACGAACAATGGCTAGTGTAAACCGACCACTACCAGAATTTCCAGTAGCAACATCCAGCGTAAAATTAACCCTTCAGCCACGGGAGAATATAGGTTCATTTAATATAGTAATATGCCATTTCATTGTATACACGCTCTTGTAGAAAAGTTAGCAATGATGAAAAAATTCATGTCTGGATGAAAGGACTTGGTGTACTTGCTGAAAATGTTACTGTAACTGGAGATATTACATTGTATTATAATTATTAATAAAGAGTGTGTGTGTGTGTGTGTGTGTGTGTGTGTGTGTGTGTGTGTGAGTGCCCAGGATTCGGGATCAAAAGACATCAAGAAAGAAAGCCAGACTGACCAATTTTTGTGGCTATTTTGCAACGGCGAACGGTTTGAGTATGACATTGAGCGCTCAGACTGGTGGAAACCAGCTCCAACGCGTCAAGTGCCAACTACAAGTTATTTTAATCGGACAATAGTAGAGTGACGGTAGCAAAAAAATACGTATCGCAGTATCGTGGACAGATGTGAGTGGTGCGTACACGTACACGTGTACGTGCAGAGGCTGGCGGACATCGCGTGGACGGCAGGTGTGTCCGGCGTGTAACGCGAACTGGCTGCTACCGGCGGCTGACCGCAGCAGCGACAGCAACAGGTGGAAACCCGACACCCTGCCGGTGGCCGCCTGGCCGGTAAACGCGAGACAGCCAGCCAGCCAGCCCCGGCGACAGCTGTTAGCGAGCCGCGACACGCCACGCCGGCCGCTTCGCTCTTCCTGCATTCCCACGTCACGCCGTCGCCTCGGCACAACACGTGGCGTCCCACTCGCCACCTGCAGTCCCGACACTGTGACAAATGGTTCAAATGGCTCTGAGCACTATGGGACTCAACATCTGAGGTCATCAGTCCCCTAGAACTTAGAACTACTTAAACCTAACTAACCTAACGACATGACACAACACTCAGTCATCACGAGGCAGAGAAAATCCCTCACCCCGCCGGGAATCGAACCCGGGAACCTGGGCGTGGGCACACTGTGACATACCGAACACTCGACCTGACTGCTGTATGTCGCTTGGACAACAAAGCGTTTGGAAAAAGATGAGGGCCGTTCACGTTTTCAAAACGGCACTTAAGATTGTTATTCATAAAGTCTATATCGCTGAAAATATGTTGTGCAATTATATCCATCTTTTATAAATACGTTTTGTGAGTTGTCCGCAGAAGGAAAACTTCCTCAGTAGGAATAATTCAGATTTTGCAAATGCGATCTCCTGAAACTCAGATTGCCGTCTTCGTTCATAGAGCCAAGAAGGCGGAAGGTAACGGTGTCTCAGTTTGATACCGGATCCATTGACGTCCAAAAAGTGTTCAGTATAGTTCCTCATTGTCGTGTACTCAACAGAATTTGAGATTATGGAATATCGCTTCCACTTTGTGCCTCCTTAGCAGACAGTATTCAGCACGTTGTTCTTAAGGGGACGAAATCTTCAGATGTGAAAGTAAGTTCAAGATTAGCCCGCACGGTTAGCCGTACTGTCTAACGCACGGCTTTCCGAATTGGGAAGAACCGCCTGGTCCCCGGCACGGATCCTCCCGACGGACTTGGGTCGAGGTCCGGTGAGCCGGTCAGCCTGTGGATGGTTTTTAGGCGGCTTTTCATCTGCCTCGGCAAATGCGTGCTGGTTCCCCTTATTCCGCCTCAGCTACACTACGTCAGCGATTGCTGCACAAACAAGTTATCCACGTACGAGTACACCATCATTACTCTACCACGCAAACATGGAGGTTACACCCGTCTGGTGTGAGACGTTCCCTGTGACGGTGGGGGGGGGGGGGGAGTCCACCGGTGGCCGAACTGTTCAATAACCCTGAAAGAGTGGTTCGGTGTGAGGTGGTGGAGGGGTGAAGTCGACTGCGGTAGTCGTCGTGAGGATGTGGACCACTGCGTCTGCGGCGGGGACGGAGCCTCTCCGTCGTTTCTAGGCCCCTGGTTCACATACATTACAAGTTGTAGAGTACCGCAAGGAACCGTTGTGGAGCCATTACTGTTCTCAATAGACGTGATTTCCCAGGAGGAACGGTCAAAATTCCGCGATACGACAGGAACGTTTATATGCAACAAAACACTTCATATGGACATATGCCACCGGCCGATGTGGCCGAGCGGTTCAAGGCGCTTCAGTCTGGAACCGCGCGACCGCTACGGTCGCAGGTTCGAATCCTGCCTCGGGCATGGATGTGAGTGACGTCCTTAGATTAGTTAGGTTTGAGTAGTTCTAAGTTCTAGGGTACTGATGACCTCAGATGTTAAGTCCCATAGTGCTCAGAGCCATTTTTTTTTATTTTTATTTATTTTTTTTTTTTTTGGACATATGCCCTGTTCCGAATGGTTTCCGAGATAGCAAACATTTAATGTATTTCGTTATTTATTTTCTGTACTACTCAGCACAATGTTAGGGTTTACACAGGTATACATTTTCAACAGTTAGTAATCACTATAACACGTTTTATAAAGTACCAGTTGAAAACTAACACCTTCACCTTTAAGAATTATCCTACACATCACATTACAGCTTTAGAGCAGTTCACAATAACTGTTCACATATCCCACCATCAGCTTCAAAGTATTTCTGCACTCTTGCATGTGTTTTGCGTGTCTGAGTACCGCTGCACGGTCCCACATGAGGGCAGCAGCGTCCATGATGCGAAAGCAGTTCATCTCGCACATTCATCCTTCCTTTGCACACTTCAGACTTCATCCAAGCACAGAAACAAAACATAATGGTGTTAAGTCTAGCGATCTTGGTGACCACATAATTGTACTACCACGACCAACCAAGCGATTAGGGTCAGTGCGGTTGAGAATTTTGCTCACACGTCTGGAAAATGTAGAAGGGCTCCGTCATGCTGGAAGTACATTGCAGTCATAAGTAAAGAGGTGGAAGGCAACGAGGTAGTTGGGCTTGAATAAAAGGTCAAAGACGTTGGGTTGTTAAGAGACACTTATTAGCCTTACTAGCCCAAAAACAAATGTACATTAAATGTGTTGTATTTCGGAAACCATTCGGAGTACAACATATGTCAATAAGAAGTTTTTTGCTTTAAATGCGCGTTATTGTCATATCGCTGGATAGGTACTATTCCTCCTGGTACTCCCTGAATAGGAGTGTCATCTAGAAAGTAATGCCCCACTCCTTTTTTCCAACAGTTACTTATTTCACACAATGAATAATACACACTTGAAAGAATGATGTTTTATCTACAGTTCCATTTTTCCACGTCATCTCCTTCCAGTTCTATGGCCTTCCCTCTGCGGGACACAAGAGAATGTATGCCCTGTCGGTGCTAGTCCTCGGACTGGTCGCAAAGGCATTTCTTCACTGTGGGAAGCACCTCCTCGCCGTCCTCAAAATTGTTTTCCAGGTAATTTATCCTTTAATGGCCCAATCAAATGGTAGTCCGAAGGAGCTAGGCCAGAGCTTTGTGGTGGCTGGCGTATTACTGTCCAACCCTGTTTCGTGAGCAGAAGTCCTCAAATTTACGAGACCGAGCGTTATTGCGTTGAATCATAAGTTCCCCTGGGTTGCTATGGCGCCGATGTCCCTGGAACCTGTCAGGTGTGACTGCCGTGTATGGTCCCATCGCTCACTGCAAATCATGAAGCTTAGCCAAACCGCCTCACCCTCCGTCCCAGCGTCCAATTGCATTGCTGTCGACTGTGGATGTTCCGTAGACTTCACACAAACGTTTGTGAACGTTCCCCACAATCCCTTTCTCTACAGTGAGAAAATTTAGTGACGTACATCACTTACAGACGCCATTTCGAAAAACTGCTGCACCTGCGCTACCTGTAGGAGGAAACGGAAATTTGTGCGCGCATCTAAGAAACTTAACTCAAACCTACAGTTTTGCATTTGCAACATTGTTGTCGGCTGGGAATGTGTGGAATTACTCTGGCAGGGCCTCATGTGAGGTACAGGTGGGTAACGTCCGAAGTTCCGCAAGACTGTCCACGGATGACGTTGTCATATAGAAGGAAGTTGCATAGGTAGATAAGTGTGGGGAAGTGTAGGAAGACCTGCAGACTCTCATTGTAAACAAATGTAACGTATATATGTGGGAGCATGCACTGACTGACATGTGGGGGATCCAGGTTCAATATTTGATGCTTTCAGAGATTTTTTCCGTACAGGGAGAGCTGGAAAGGGCTGCTCTGAGCTTCGTGAGGCCAGCTGAGGAGTTACTTCAATTGGAAATAGTGGCACAAGGTCTGGAAAACTGGAAAAGGCTGTGTGTTGACCCCGTGCTCTACAGGACGTCAGGGCGGCCGCTCGGCATCGCGTGGTCATCTGGGCCTGATCGCCGAGTAACTTTATCTACTAAAACGGACGTAAAACTAGTGGTAAGAAAAGTGGATATAAGGCTAAATAACACTGGATAAATCCAAAGTGATGGATTTACCCTTGCTAGACAGTTTCGGAGTAGGTCTAATCAGTCGGGGATCATCATGAGGGAGAGCGGCGCGTTTCGCCACGAGTTCCCTTAGCTAACGCAGGAGCATCACGGAAATTTAAATCGTAATTGTATATTAGTTTAATGTGTCTAAAGATCGTTGCAAAAAAACCAACGTATTTCTGTAATATGCAACAACTTGATATCTGGTGAAATTTAAAAACGCATAGTAGGCAATAAATCTTTAACTTTTGTGATAGAACGAAATGAAATTAAAAAAAAAAGTGAAGAACAGTAAATGTGTTCGCTGCTTCGACGTGAACAAGAGATATAACCTCACATGGGGCTATCGTTTCAGTTGTATTTATATTCATAAACACCTGTCACCCCTTGTATGCTCCTCATAACTGATAAAAATGTTCTACATTCCCCGCCAAAAAAAATTTCCAAAACTAAACCACGTCGCGTGATTACTTTTTGGATGGCAAGACACGTCGTTCCACGTATTTGTGGATAGTTGATTTATGTCGTGTGAATCTGATACGCGTGTTACCACATGTAGGTAGGGACTTAAGAAAGTAAGTTATATATGTCGTCTCACATTAAGGCCACTGCAGAACAAGAGAGGCTCATTATCAGAAGGGAGTACAGGTTCCTGCTTTCCTGCAGACAGTTCCGCTACGGTGCGGATAACAGGTGCAGCGCAGCTTAAGAGAAAGGCGCAGCAACTGAGATATACTCCAAAGTCGTACGCCAGACAATATGATTCTTGTGGGAAAAAAATGTCTACTTTGCACATAGTTTCACGGTGGAAATCTGTTGGTATATGGACCAAATGTAGCCGTGGTGAAATCGTGACAATAATTTGAGGAAGGCGCACAGACATGGGTGCCGCTGATCGGGAAGAAAGGCCATCGACATCGTCCAAATGGTTCAAGTAGCTCTGAGCACTATGGGACTTAACATCTCAGGTCATCAGTCCTCTAGAACTTAGAACTACTTAAACCTAACTAACCTAAAGACATCACACACATCCATGCCCGAGGCAGGATTCGAACCTGCGACCGTAGCGGTCGCGTGGTTCCAGACTGAAGCGCCTAGAACCGCTCGACCACACCGTCCGGCGACATCGTCCACAGACGACAATGTTCAGGCAATATAAGAACTGATTCGCAGATTCTCCGACGATGAAGTCTTTCACACAGTGGTTGTCGAGTAGTTCCGTGACCAAAGAGCGGATTTCTAGCGTCGAGGAACTGAACGATGGGGGGAAAGCTGTTCACATAGACTTGGTGACTTTGATAAAAAATAGTGTTATTTATTTGTATCACTTCCAAGTAAAGTTCAGCATTCAATAAAAGGTTCTTGGACTACCATAATAATGTGTAGTTTCCTGTTTGAATTCCCCTCCTGTCAGAAAATGATAGTGATTGCACTGTATAGTGGTGAAAAGCAAGTTCGCTATGGAGGGCATGATGTGAGCATTAAGAATATATATGTAGAAAAATGTTCAAATGTGTGTGAAATCTTATGGGACTTAATGCAAAGGTCATCAGTCCCTAAGCTGACACACTACTTAACCTAAATTATCCTAAGGACAGACACACACGCCTATGCCCGAACCTCCGCCGGGACCAGCCGCACAGTCCAGGACTGCAGCGCCTTAGACCGCTCGGCTAATCCCGCGCGGCTAAGAATATCAGACAGGCTTCAACCATGATGCGCGTTCAGTCACATGCTATAGCGATGGCTTGTGTAACAATTTCGTGGGTACCTCAATAGTACTGTCTGCCCTTAGATGTCGCTCATCGAATGGGGTTTTTCATTTGTTTCTTTTCCGAAATTCTAAAGAAATATGTTACCTTTCACGGACAGCCTTCTTGATGAGGCCAGCTGCAGTCGTGCCGATAATTTTAACAGTCGGACTAGTAACGACTGGGCTTTTTGAGAAAGCTGCTGCGATAGCTCTTAGATTGTACGAGCAAAAGTTTTTCGTCAACATTTGGGCTGGAATGGTTGTCAAAGACTTTTTGCGTCTGCCAGAGGTCTTGATGGTAAGAGATTATCACCAGTTTCTGCACACCACACTTACAGAGGTGCAGGACGTTATACTGTTTACTGTATAAGATATTTCTATTCTTTAAATGGGGACGAGTCTTCAAGAGAACAGTCTAGAGTTGTCCCATGTAAGATGAGGAACGATGTGCGTTGGTCTGCACATGGAATGAAAAGTTTCATGCTACACCTCTCGTCAGCTTCGACTGTAGTGCGTCTGGACTCACGGCTGCCATTGTGTGAACTGGAGGCACTCAGCGCAAAGTGGCTGACCCCGCACTGTGCTGAGTCGTACCCGCGTCAGCCACTTGTTGCAGCTTCCTCTGCGTTTCGTGAAGACTGGAAACTGTCCACTCGTCACCGCATATTAGGTTTCACGTCCACCATGCGCGTGCCCGTGACCAGAGCGTCCACAACAAGCGGTGGACAAGAATTGGGAAAGGAATCGGCGCTGTTCTTCTAGGTGTAAGCAAAGTAAAACCAAGGTCTAACATATGCAGTCGCAACACTTACTGCTGTGAAAATTGTTACCGTTTGACAGCTTGTGCGACAGTAGTGCCCCAAGCGCCGAGAAAGCAGCCGTAAAATTAAAGATTGTTTTTAATTATTTTTCTCTGGTTAATTATCGAAACAGTCATCACATTCTTGTGTTCCAAGCATTAGTAAATTATCAAGGGACATGAATGATCATGAAATACATGTCAAAACAGCCGGATCTCTCTGATTCAGTGACATAAGCTACAACTTTACGGTAAAGTAATATTTTCGAAAATGTGTATAATTACAGCTTACTCCGCTGAGAACAACAGAATACACAAACGTATTTCATACTTGAGATGAACATTTCTTTCGTTGTCTTTTCTTGTTATGACAAGCACTTTCCTTCACACATAATAACTTTCTGGGAGCCTAATGTTTCGCTTAGTCATGCACATCATGTGACTTTCTAATACATAAACTTTTTGTAAATGCAGTTACTAGCAACAGTTGTGAAACTGGTTTCTTCTGTGTTGGGAAACAATTTTCCTGCTTTTGTTCTTTTAGTGTGACGTCTGTGTGGTTTTTCCTTCAGCTACAGTGTGGTTGTTTATCTGCTACGTTAAATAATATAGGTAACGCGTTCCATACGCGTTTCCTATGTTCCACATTCACTGATTTGACTGGAAGTGCAGTGAAGAAAACGTCAGGTTTTTGGGTAGATATACGACGCCTTTCTGGTGTTTACTAGCAGTTTTTTGTTCTTAACGAACACGACATTCTCCAGTAAATATCTGTAGGTTACATGAAAATCGTATAGAAACTGTTGTGTAATGCAGAGGTTCAAATCTTTCTTGGTTGTTAGGGAACCTATAAAAAAAAAAAAAAAAAAAAAAAAATGTGGTGTCTTCTTCTTGTTGTAGCAGCAATTTATTGCGCTACACACGCTCCCGTTTGTAAAAACGATACTACAAACCATTATACCTCCCGCCGGAGGTTCGAATTCTCCCTCGGTCATGGGTGTGTGTGTTGTTCTTAGCATAGTTTAGTTTAAGTTAGTTTAAATAGTGTGTAAGTCTAGGACCTAATCAGTTGACGTAATCAGTTTGGTCCATTAGGAATTCACACACATTTGGACATTTTGAAAGCAATATGAACAATTAGATTTGCTTTCGCTTTCACAAGATCTCGCCGAATTCAGTAGTACAACTTCCTGGCCGCATGGCGCACTGCAGTCGATGTAGCTAACAAAAGAGAGACGGAGTGTGACGACTGTGCGTTAGACTGTGGTAAAACTAAACCATTAGGTGCTCCTACAGAGATTTAATTTCCGCCATTCCCACACGAGTCCAGTGTCTGCACCACTGCGCCATAGCTCTTTGTGATACTATTCGATATCAGTTTACGGTTTTTCGCTTCATTGTATACATATTTCCATGGTTGACTATATGTAAAGCAGTTGTGGGGACAGATTGTACGCAGGAATAGCTAAATTCTGTTCATCAAAATATTAAAACTACAGCAATAAAATAACACTGGTTCAGAATAATTCTAATATTCACATTAAATTTGTAATGCACTGGATACATTTCATCACTTTGGTGGTAATTTAGTCTCCAAAGTACACATGAATAGAACACAAAAGCGATTTCGTAAGAAAAATAATCATCAGTGTGAAAGATGGACCAAACACCAAAGTGCGTTACTATTCCAAATGGTGATGCCATGCATTCCCTTCGTCCTTTCTATCAGAGACTTCTTACCATTTGTATGTCACGCCAAGATCCACATTATTTCACACAGGCACTATATAGTATGCTCGAATACATCATGTTACGGTATTTTGCTGATATCATGATCATAGCGTATTAAGGCAAGGATTATCTGAACATTTTGGGTCCACAGATCCATCACAAGGTGCAGATCACTGCTATAAAATCCCATTTCCATTTGGAAGTTGTATTTATCGGTTCCAAGCTTATGTAAGATTTTTTTTCACGGCAGTTTGGTGGTCTTGTCACCTTGTCGCTGCCAGCCATTGAATCCATAACATTGCAACTCATCACGCCATCTTCTTGTTGCTCTATTTAAGAGCAGCCATTCTGTTGTTAATTGACACCATCTGTCATGAGATCTCAAGGCATGCTCTGTCCTTCGCCATTTCAGGGCTTTATCTTGGGCCAGCATATCGTTTCCTTTTGTTTTGCATGTGGCCCTGTGGGTGTGAGTCCAGATCCGATGCCAGGTGTGAGCGTAAGGTTGACACGTATTCAAGATGTCACTTTTCAGAAATTATGGTATGTCTCGCTTCATAAGAAATCTCAACTTTCAATACTTTTTCTGTTTTTTTTCCTGATTGTTTCTGAATGATAGTACTTGTACTGGTACGCCGGCTGGTGTGGTCGAGCAGTTCTTGGCGCTTCAGTCTGGAACCGCGCGACCGCTACGGTAGCAGGTTCGAATCCTGCCTCGGGCATGGATTTGTGTGATGTCCTTAGGTTAGTTAGGTTTAAGTAGTTCTAAGTTCTAGGGGACTGATGACCTGAGATGTTACGTCCCATAGTGCGTAGAGCCATTTGAACTATTTGAACTTGTACAGTGCTCAGAGCCATTTGAACTTGTACTGGTACGTATAATGGTGTAGGTATGTATTCAAGTTGGGTGTTATTTACCTTCATCAGTGGATTTTTGCAGTTCGTTAGTAATGATCTTTTTTATAATAGACCAAATATATGTCATTTTTATGACTCATTTCTTTGAGATCCAAGGCTTTTTGTAGCTCGTCTGAACTATCTGTTAAGAGCACCATGTTTGCTAATCTGAGATGATTTAATTTCTTTTCTGCAAATGAGATGTCTTTATTCTCTTAGTCTAGTAATCTAAAGTTATGTTCTAAAGTTGCTATAAATTCATTGCGATTGGATTTCATTATTTGCCTTCTCTTTCACTGTTAAGTTACCTAACTTCTCCAGTTCAATATAATTTGTGCTGTTGTCGTGGACATAGGTTGTGTACCTTGTTGCGTTAAGGCTCCATATGGTTTTATAAAACGCTCCCGGATCTCTGATTAATGTACCTGATTAGAATTATAAATGAAAAGTTCTATTAAGTGTATTTTCTGCAGAATTAGTTTATATTTGGCTTACAAGCCCATCATCAGACTTAAACTGATTATCGTCGTCAAAGAAGGTAAAATATTCATGAACAACCTTAAAAAGATGTCACACGCCTTAGAGTGTGGTACGAACACAGAGCGTATGTCATCTTTGACAGTGAGTAGTGACGCAACTTTTAAATATAAAGAAACAAACCAGAAAACACTCATCTCGGAAAAATATGCCTATATAATAAATTAAATGAAATTAACAAACACAAAAATATAAAAAAACTGGGTTATTTCGGAAATCCGCCTTATGGAAATACACCTAATTTATTTTTATATTTACCCAGACATGTTTCGACACCAGTGTGTCACCTTTTGTGGGTTAACTTTTATTTCATATAAAGTACAATATCACATTTGTAATAATTTAACTACTGTTGGCCTAAGAAATACAATATTTGCATTTTGCTTCGTTTTGTTTGGTCACTCACCTTAAAATTACATCGATAATTGAACTGTATTATTAAACATCGATTTTAGTGCTCGTTTTCGTCGTTTTCTTTGACAGAATGTCATCTGAAAACTAGCCATGAAGAAAATTATCGCGTAATTGTGGTGAGCTGTTTCGAGGTTAGAGGTTATGTACGTTTCTGTACTTACATTTTCCGTCCTGTTTCGTGTCCCTGGTTGGTGTCTCAATGAGCTACTATTTAGTGCATTGATTTAACTCAGTTCTTCATAAATTTCCGCTCACTTCTTCACCTCACAAGCACTTACACAAAGTGTGGTGAAATGTGATCTGAGCAGACACTTCTCAGTGAAATGCGTCATGTTATTGTTGTTGCTCACTTGTTCATGTTTAGTCTTGTGTGTGTTATAGCGCTGATTTTTTAAATCGCAAACACGGAGGAACGAGAAGAGGAGCTTCAAACCTTAGTAAAATGAGTATAACAAAAATATCAGCAGAAGGCAAGAATAGCGAGGAATAGTTTGAAGAGGTTTTGCACCAAGAAACTATGGAAGAATCAGCTGATATCATGAATTTGACTGGCGTTATCATATTTGAATATAATCTCTCTTGAAAGAAAAAAACGTTTCAACCACCTGAAAGTAGAATCCTTATCTACGTGCAGTGATTAATAAAATATTCACATCCGAATGTGAAGCCTCTTTCAGCGTATGATGGATACCCCATCGATTAGACGTCAGTATATTAAGGAGCGCGCCCTGTAACAAGCAGAAGCAAACATTAACAGCGGAGCGTGGATGGTGGTCCCGCAGGCAATAAATTACCCGCCTGGAAGGAGCCGGGGGTGTTTCGAGGGCGCAGCGCAGCGCTGCGTAGGCCTGCCCACCTCCGGCGCTCCTTAGTAGAAGCACACCGGCTGACAGCCAGACGGATGAGGGCGCGCCTTTTGTGGTGGCTGCGGCCGAGGCGGCGGCAGCAGCTGAACTAGGTACGGCTGCGCAGCTGTCGCCGGCGGCTGCTGCGCCACCGACACGGCCCGTGTTGCGGCGTTGGTAGCGAACTAACACAACACAGCACGCACGCCCTCTGTTTCCCTGCAGAATCATCTGCCCGTTTGTGCGTCTACTTCTAACGGCGAAATTATATCGATTTTGCGGTGAAAACTCACGTACACTGGCGGAAAAAATTCGCAACATCAAGGAGTTGTGCGACATAAACGAAAGTTGGTAGGTATAATGGTCGCCTAGTCGTAGATATTGCTATAATTGCACTATTTCACTCCCATTTACGGAGCTTGTTAGCACTTGATGTTAGGTTGGCGCCATTAAAATGCATTGCGGTTATCGCTGCTGCTTACTGGATCGCTGCTGTGTCTCGATGCTAATGCTGGCTCTAAATCTGGTTGTCTAGGGGTAAAAAGATGAGGTCCCGTGTTTCTGATGTGCTTTTGATGATAAATAATGAGCGAAACCAACAAATATTTAAACTTCAAATATTTATTACTCTGGTGGCCGTCTTAATTCCACTGTCCACTGGCTCTAAATCTGGTTGTCTAGGGGTAAAAAGATGAGGCCCCGTGTTTCTGATGAGCTTTTGATGATAAATAATGAGCGAAACCAACAAATATTTAAACTTCAAATATTTATTACTCTGGTGGCCGTCTTAATTCCACTGTCCACCAAAGACAATGACACAACACAAAGTAGCACTTCTTTTACATGTTCTTCGCAATGTTTATCCACCTCGAACAATAACACACATACACTTTACCAAAGTGGCATTCAAACTCCGCTCCCGACCCTTCTTCCTGCTTGTATTTATAACCTTGTCAAAGAACTACTAGAAAGAGATATAGTTCATAAGTCACAAGTACATCTGTTATCGTAATTTGTGCAGAAAAGTTATAAATTTATATCGAGTGACATAATTTAACAGGTTATTAAAATGACAGATTTGTTGACAGAATAATTCTTTGTTACAAAAAGGCCGTTTTTTAGAAATTTGTCAATTGACTTCTCTAATTTGCATAAATAAGTAAATAACATGAATTATTAAGAACTACATTGGTTTTCGTCTAAAATAGGAGTGTTTACGTGACTACTGAGTGAAAACGGTCCTAGTGAACAAATAGGTTTCACGGGGTGATTTTTATTTAAGGAGATCCAAAATACGTAAGTTGGCTACTATTTTTCGTACGTCATATTAATTATTTAAGATGAACTTAGTGTTTTTACATGATGACATTTGCTGTATCAGTGATCAAGTGATATTAACTTTTGTGTGGGTCAGTTATTCAGTATAATTTAATGGGCTGACTGTTTATGGAGACATGTTATGCAATCATTGTTAACATGCACAATACCTTTCTATAATCATAAATACTCGCTAAACTGGTTGAATTTGGAGGGTATCGCGGACTTCGGTAAAGTAAAGCCTTTAATAGGTTCCGTTACATAGGGGAGTTTCTATATCTGGAACATGATGTCTATTCAGATTTCACACGAGTCGCTTAAGAGTGGCGATATTAGTGCTACTGTCCGCCCCGATAGCTGAGTGGTCAGCGCGGCGGTCTGTCAAACCAAAGGGGCCTGGGTTCGATTCCCGGCTGGGTCGGGGAGATTTTCTCCGCTCAGGGACTGGGCATTGTGTTGTCCTTATTATCATTTCATCATCATCATCAGTGGAAGGCAACGGGAAACCACCAGTGAAATCACTTCCCTAGACGCTCATGCGGTGGACCTCTCTGACGCAGCTTCCCCCAGGACAAGACCTGCCGTAAGGCAGAACACAACGTTTTTCATTAGTGCCACTGTGAGGACGCAAATCAGGTCTACTTTAAATACACATTGTAACGGTCGTGAGCGTTAGTTGCCTTTGAGATTGGACGTGGTGAGTCAATCATAAAATGGTTCAAATGGCTCTGAGCAGTATGAGACTTAACATCTGAGGTCATCAGTCCCCTAGACTTAGAACTACTTAAACCTAACTAACCTAAGGACATCACACGCATCCATGCCCGTGGCAGAATTCGAACCTGCGACCGTAGCAGCAGCGCGGTTCCGGACTTCATTAACGTCATTCCAGATAGCATTTTCCAACAGGATAATGGTTGCCCAAATACCGTTATTGTAGCACAACATGCTCTTCAGAGGGTCGACACGTTGCCATGGCCAGCTCTATCACTACATCTGTGTCCAGTCGAGCACCTATGGGACATCATCGGACGACAACTCTGGCGTCATCAACAACCAGCGTTAACCGTTCCTCTATTGACCGACAAAGAGCAGCACATCACAATGCATGCACGTTTTCATGCTTGCATTTAAGATTCTGAGCGGATACACCGATTATTATTGTACCAGCATTTACCTGGCGCTTACATTAACCCAGGACCTTGCATTGTTAATCATTTGGCCGAGCGGTTCTAGGCGCTTCAGTCCGGAACCGCGTGACTGCTACGGTCGCAGGTCGAATCCTGCCTTTGGCATGGATGTATGATGTCCTTAGGTTAGTTAGGTTTAAGTAACTCTAAGTTCTAGGGGACTGATGACCTCAGATGTTAAGTCCCTTAGTGATCAGAGCCTTTATTTTTTTTTTAATCACTTACACATGCTAACTTGACATATGTATTCCCGAAATTTCGTTACTGTGCATTAATTATTTTTTGGTGTTGCTATTTTTTCCCGTCAGTGTATTTTGTTTCGTGTTTGCTTTAGATGTATTTTTGGCCTGCGCTGAATGCTACCGCAATGCACCAGCGCTGCTCGTGGCTGCTGGAGTACTGGTTATTCTTCGAGCTATACAGTCCCGGTTAGTACATGCCGATGAAAGGGATCTCGTACTAGACCAATTTCGGACTGATCTATCGAATGGCCATGTAAAATTTGACTTTAAAAATCGTTTTGTTTGTAATGGCAAAGAAACCGACACTTACCACCGACACTACATGTCGCATGAAAGAGCCGGCCGGTGTGGCCGAGCGGTTCTAGTCGCTTCAGCCTGGATCCACGCGACCGCTATGGTCGCAGGTTCGCATCCTGCCTCGGGCATGGATGTGTGTGATGTCCTTATGTTAGTTAGGTTTAAGTAGCTCTAAGTTCTAGGGTACTGATGACCTCAGATGTTAAGTCCCATAGTGCTCAGAGCCATTTGAACCTTTTTTTTCGCATGAAAGAGGCGATGAGCACTATTTGTTTGCGCCGACTCCAGTTACACATTGGAAAAACGAAATTGCAAATATCTCTCTAAACATCAGACAAAATGTGCCTGACAGTTGTTCACATTCTTCTCAATGCACACATTGAGTAACTTAGTAGAGAGGTTACAATCCGTACTATCTTCTGAAGCACTGATTCTCTCTCAAGTCCTTCTACTCTTACACCTGCAATATGCTGTCTCCACAAATTGTAGATAGCCATTCGCTCCCAGCATTTTATCCCTGCTATATGCAGAGTTTTAAAACGTGTTTTCCAGCCAAAATTATGGAAGGCATTTCCTAAATCTACAGATGCTATAATCGTTCTACATTTCATCAGTCTAGCTTCTGATGTAAATCATAGGTTCAGTACTGTAGCCCATGTGCCAAAATTTCAACGGAGCCCAAACTGACATTCCCCAGGTCGGCTTGTACCATTTTTTCCATCCGTCTGTAAGTAATAAATGTCAGTAGTTGCCTGCTTCATGTATTTTACATACCAACACGTGGGACAATATTGTCATGGTTGACTGTCCCAAAGACCTCAGTAATTTTGCGGGAATGTAGTCTAGTCCCTGCGTCTTGTTTTCACATTGGTCCTTCAGTCTTCCGTCAAATTCTTCCTCGCAGAATTATATCTCCCATCTAATGTTCACCAACTCCCTCTTCCCTTTTTCCCCCACTCCCGGTCTGTTATTGGGATATTTGGCAGTAAAGGACGAAGTCTGACCTCACGAGCTGGAAATGAAAGATTAAAAATAAAAAGGTTCTTCAATTCCGTTTCTCTTGTAGAAGTAAGGAATACATTTTATGCTCACGTGTTTTATTTTTTGGAGAACAAAAATCGTCAAAATGAATTCCGCAGAGATTAATGGAAACTCAGCTCTCTATGTTCGTTTATGTGACCTCGGCGTCTTTGTTGATACGGTGTTCCCAGACTCCCGGAAAGCGTTCTATGAAGCTACGCACTGTTGCCAAGTGAAGAAAATACGATCATACCGATTATCGGTGCAGCTTTAGCAGACAGAACCCAACACGACGTTCTTAAATATCATTAACTATGAGGCTGTTCGCGGATGATGCTATGTATGGGAAAACTGCAACGCCTAAATGCTGAGCGAAATGTAGGAAGGCTTGAGGAAGATCAATGCTTGGTGCAAAGCGCAAAGCAAAGAGATGTAACATATTGTGCATGAATAGATAGAGATCCATTATTGTTCGACGAGAAACCGCTGGAAACAGTAACAGCCGTGAAATACCTAGGAGTAACTGTCTGAGTAATGTGAAGTGGGATGATCTCATAAAATTAATTGTAGGAAGAACAGATGCCAGACTGATTAATTGGAGGAATTCATTGGAAATAGAATTCATCTACGAAAGACATAACTTATAAAACAATTCATCTACGAAAGACATGGGTTATAACACACTCGTTCTACGGATTCTTGCTCGTTACTCTGACATCCTTATCAAGTAGATTACTAGAATCATTCAGCAAGAGCGAGAGCGTTGGAAAGATGCCCAAGAAACTCCGGTGGCAGACGCTACAGGAAAAGCGTTGTGCATCATGGAGAGGTTAACTGTTGAAATTCCTAAAACGTACGTTCCAGTGATAGTTACACAACATATCACTTCCTCCAACGTACATCTCCCGAAATGACCACAACGAGAAAAACAGGGAAATTATAGTTCATACGCAGATCGATTGCGCAGTTTATCCTCCGAAACACTCAGAATAGATTCAGCGATTGTAACATTACAATTAGCATCGGACAGTTCCTGAATTGTTATTGTCTTCGTAACCTGCCTGTTGGTCAGGGAATACTGTTCGCATCATCGGGGCAAGATGATCACCCGTAACAGTCGCATAATTCCTACTTGTTACCCGATCGTACAGGAAAAATGAGCCAAGACCACGGTGCTGGCTCGTGTTCCATAGTCTCACTGACATCAAGACGTATTTCACAGTAAGACGGTAACAGACAACACCATAGGCTCTCGAAACGTAAACACTTCCATTGGTCGAAAATGCTACTTGCGGATCTGTATTCAAATGGTTCAAATGGCTCTGAGCACTATGGGACTCAACTGCTGAGGTCATTAGTCCCCTAGAACTTAGAACTAGTTAAACCTAACTAACCTAAGGACATCACAAACATCCATGCCCGAGGCAGGATTCGAACCTGCGACCGTAGCGGTCTTGCGGTTCCAGACTGCAGCGCCTTTAACCGCACGGCGCGGATCTGTATTCATCTAAGATGTTATCAGCGAAGCAGTTGTATTCTTAGTGGCCACAATCCGTTTCAAAGCTCTTGTATTTCTACCAGCGAACTTCGATTTTTGGCCCTCGTTGTGCTTCGCAGATTTTGTTTTTTGTTTTTTTTTTTTTTAATATAGGTTGTCATAACATTCGACACAGCGCTTTTCCCGACGCCAGTAAGTGTGGCAGTTTTCGTTACTGAGGCTCCGAGAAGAGGGCCCCAACAATCATGCCTCGTTTGAAATCTGTGACGTCACTCATAATAAATTAATAACACCGCAGTATATTTTGCATCCGACTGCGATCACTGCTACTAATAGTCCGATGTGTGTACCACTACGTCGCAGCCTTCAACGCTGTAGAGGACGGAAGTATACTGCAACTACTGCAACTCTTCTTCAACTGCTGCTGTTCCAAAGTTGTTCATGTTATTTTGTCCAACTCTCTGTAACTAAATAAACTAGCAAGACACTCAAAAGATGTGGATGTGGCCAATCGCGCCTGGAATATCTTGGAATTAAGCTCGTAAATAAATATTTCAAATACTTACCGTTTTGAAATTCAATTCATTATAGTGCACTATGGCTCTTGAATATAAATCTGTTGATCCCTTCTGAAGATGAACAGTCTCAGTTCGAAAAAAACGGGTACAAGCACTATGGAACTTAAAATCTGAGGTCATCAGCCCCCTAGACATAGAACTACTTAATCCTAACTAACCTAAGTACATCAACACATCCATGCCCGAGGCAGGATTCGAACCTGCGACCGTAGCAGCAGCGGGGTTCCGGACTGAAGCGCCTAGAACCGCTCGGTCACAGCGGCTGGCAGTCTCAGTTCGAAACCAGCTTTGGGCGATGAGCTATCTCAGTTCGAAACCGGCCCCGTTGCCAACGCCGGTTTCGAACTGAGATAGCTCATCAATACTTATCCGAGCTAACCGTTTAATATTCAGCATTCTTCTGTAGCACTGTATTTCAAAAGCTTGCTGCATAGACATCTGCGCCACATACTTCTTGTCAAGGACTTGTAGAATCCATGCCAAGCAGTAACTGTTGTTTCGAAAGGTGGAAAAACGCGCTATTAAAGAGGTGGTCATAATGTCTTGGCTCACTGGTGTAAATAGTGCAATTAGCTGAGCATCAACTTCGGCCTAATTAAAATCTTTTGCAAAAAGGATTAATCGAATATCACAATTTGCCTGCTCGCCAGCTCCGATTCGTCTTTCAGTTCTTCATTAATATACTGTAAAATAGCTACAGTAAAAAGACAGATGTTCAAATGGCTATACAAATGGCTGCTGATCCGGGCCAAACCAAACCCATCTTACCCCATATTCCTAGCTCAAATAGGAACCGAGCAACAAGATTCTGTGTGCGACCTTTTCGGGTATATTTGTTACGGCATCTCCACGCTGTAACGATACAGAGGTAATTTGTTTTTACAAATGCTACCACAACATGTAATGTTCCCAAATGGTGTTTGACCACACATTGGATGTGCTAGGTATCTGCACATTTGATAATGGGACAGTGTAGCACAGTGTAGCCAGAAAAAGATTGCGTGAAGTGGAATAGTAAGATCAGCATAGTGTGGTATAAAGAGTTGTGTTAAACAACATAAAATTCCGGTAGCTTGTCCGTCAACCCCTGGAACCGATGTAAAGGATTATGAGGAACGTCTAGCATGTCGTGATTATGTCCGCCAACGTGTTCTCTGTATCTGTTAACTTGCTTTCTGTTTACCTTACATAAAGTTGATCAAATTGCTTCTCTCAAGGCGTCTAGCAACAAAATTCACTTTCTTCAGTCAGCCTATACATTTCCCATTTATCCTCTATAAGCTAAATACGAGTATGAGAATATTTCATTCATAAGCTCTGTGTCGCGGAAAAATGCATGTGAGTTTTATATTTGTTTCCAAGTGAATCCATTTTTGTACTCTCTAAATTATTGTGAAGTGCATAACAAATGGTAACTGTATTTGACCAGTGGCTCAAATGTTCTTCCGTTCACGGTAGAGCATGGGAAGAATCTTCGCATGCGCCCATGCCGGCACTAGTAAATTTAATCTTATCTACAGGACGACTGAGATGGAATGTGTAGAAGTCTGAAGGACGTTCCTGGCTTTTAGACGCAAAACCAAAAACAAAAATTCTGTGAGGAGATTTTCACAGGATCTTCGACTAGTAAAACTTGGTTGAGCTTCAACAAACTCTTGTGTTGAGAACTGCCGTACCCATGTTTATCGGCGTCATCCTGCGAATGTGTACCACTTCACATTTGCAACATGTTTGTAACCGTCAGGTGAAAACCGTATGACCATTCGCATTGGCTTTCCCGTATTCATTCGAAACTTCCTGTTGCCCAACAAGTTACTGGTCTGACACATTCGAGAGTATTTCGCCACGGGTTATGTAAGTGTTTTGCAACCAGTCTCTTGTGCCAAACGATCTTCACTTGCCTTATATCCTACCAGTGAACGAAAGCCATTCGTTTGACCTTTGTAGTCCACTTATTTCAAATTCAAGCGCATCGTTAGACGTAGTTAGGATACGATGTGGCGGATATCTTTTAATCAGAAGATGCAACCGTTTTGCATTTAATGATACAGCCAGTATCAGCACATCTGGACGACATCTTGTTATGTTCAGACTTGATATTTTTGTTTGTTAGTTTTGTAGAGTTAACCATTCGCTGTAGAAAACATGTTTATTGATAAGAAACAGACATTAAAAATACTGGTGTACATAACATGTCTACCATACGTCCCTGAGGCATATGGGAAATTTACCGTTCTGTCAACTGTTGACTGTCGTTGCAGGATTTATCGTCTATTACACCCGCGAGACAGTAGCTTGTCATGTCACAAACGCTACTTTGTATCGCTTACGACTGTATTTTGTGTGGTACGCGTTATAACTTGATAGTCTAGTGTAGGCTGCGACCATTATACACATATAGTTCTATATGACTGCACGAATGAGCAAAATTATACTTTGTATCTAATTGGGATTAATGAACGAGGTCCTCAATGGCTGACCTAAAATTGTATAAGTCCTGTGAAGCATTTGTTCCTTGGTCGTATTTCGTATTTGATATTACATGTCCGATTGCACACAACTAAATTAACGTTTCTAGCATTTGTAGACTTAGAGAAAGCGTTTGACAATGTTTACTGGAATACTCTCTTTCAAATTCGGAAGGTGGCAGGGGTAAAATACAGGGACCGAAAGGCTATTTACAGTTTGTACAGAAACCAGATGGCAGTTATAAGAGTCGAGGGACATGAAAGGGAAGCAGTGGTTGGGTAGGGAGAGAGACAGGCTCTGAGCACTATGGGACTCAACTGCTGTGGTCATAAGTCCCCTAGAACTTAGAACTACTTAAACCTAACTAACCTAAGGACATCACACACAATCATGCCCGAGGCAGGATTCGAACCTGCGACCCTAGCGGTCGTGCGGTTCCAGACTGTAGCGCCTTTAACCGCTCGGCCACTCCGTCCGGCTAGTGAGACAGGGTTGTAGCCTTTCCCCGACGTTATTCAATCTTTATATCGAGCAAGCAGTAAAGGAAACAAAAGAAAAATTTGGAGCAGGTATTAAAATCCATGGAGAAGTAATAAAAACTTCGAGGTTTGTCGATGACATTGTAATTCTGTCAGAGACAGCAAAGGACTTGGAAGAGCAGTTGAACGGAATGGATAGTGTCTTGAAAGGAGGATATAAGATGCACATCAACAAAAGCAAAGCGAGGAATATGGAATGTAGTCGAATTAAGTCGGGTGATGCTGAGGGAATTAGGTTAGGAAATGAGACACTTAAAGTGGTAAATGATTTTTGCTATTTGGGGAGCAAAATGACTGATGATGGTCGAAGTAGAGAGGATATAAAACGTAGACTGGCAATGGCAAGGAAAGCGTCTCTGAAGAAGAGAAATTTGTTAACATAGAGTGCAGATTTAAGTGTCAGGAAGTCGTTTCTGAAAGTATTTGTATGGAGTGTAGCCATGTATGGAAGTGAAACGTGGACGATAAATAGTTTGGACAAGAAGAGAATAGAAGCTTTCGAAATGTGGTGCTACAGAAGAATGCTGAAGATTAGATGGGTAGATCACATAACTAATGAGGAGGTATTGAATAGAATTGGGGAGAAGAGGAGTTTGTGGCACAACTTGACTAGAAGAAGGGATCGGTTGGTAGGACATGTTGTGAGGCATCAAGGGATCACCAATTTAGTATTGGAGGGCAGCATGGAGGGTAAAAATCGTAGAGGGAGACCAAGAGATGAATACACTAAGCAGATTCAAAAGGGTGTAGGTTGCAATAGGTACTGGGAGATGAAGAAGCTTGCACAGGATAGAGTAGCATGGAGAGCTGCATCAAACCAGTCTCAGGACTGAAGATCACAACAACAATAACAGGCTGCGACCATTATACACATATAGTTCTATATGACTGCACGAATGAGCAAAATTATACTTTGTATCTACTTGGGATTAATGAACGAGGTCCTCAATGATTGAACTATTATTGTATAAGTACTGTGAAGCATTTGTTCCTTGGTCGTATTTCGCATTTGATATACATGTCTTCTGGCACACAACTAACTTAACGGTTTGAAACCCGATAGCTCCTAGCAGTGTTTGCCTTGTAGTTAACGTTGCGTTCCTTCTCCCTTCTCTCAGTGAACTACTACCCCCCCCCCCCCCCTCCCACTTCCCCCCGCTCCAAGCCAGCTAACTGGATTAACTGGCTGACAGTTCAGAGGCCCGAAGTGGTATACGAATTTCAGTTGGCCCATACATATTGAATTACTGTTGTGTTCAAAGCACTCTCACGGTTGATGGTGACTTTATTTATTTTACACAAATTGTTTGAAGCTAATTTATCCCAGAAAGCAAATACGCGATGCTAGCTCTATTCAGAGATTTCTGTCGATTATGTGGTTATAGGGAGAGACGGGTAATACACAATATGTACAAGAACCAAGAGGGTATAATAAGAGTGGACGACCAAGAACGAAATGTTCGGATTCAAAAGGGTGTAAGACAGGGATGTAGTCTTTCTGCCCTACTGTTCAAACTGTACATCGAAGAAGCAATGATGGAAATGAAAAAAAGTTCAGGAGTCGAATTAAAACTCTAGGTGAAAGGATAGCGATGGTAAGGATCGCTGGTGACGTTGCTATTCTGAGTGAAAGTGATGAAGATTTACATGATCTGCTAAATGGAATGGATAGTCTAATGAGTACAGAGTGTGGATTGAGAGTAAATCTAGAAAGACGAAGATAATGAGAAGTAGTTGAAATGATAACAGCGAGAAACTTAACATCTGGATTGATGTTCACGAAGTAGATAGGTAGGAAAATAACCAATGACGGACGGAGCAAAGAGGACAGCAACAGCAAACTAGCAATGGCAAAAAGAGCATTCCTGACCAAGAGAAGTCTACTAATATCAAATATCGGCCTTAATTTGAGGAAGAAATTTCTGAGAATGTAAGTCTGGAGTGCAGCATGGTATGGTGGTGAAACATGGACTGCGGGAGAACCGGGACAGAAGCATTTGAGATGTGGTGCTACAGGCGAATGTTGAAAATTGGGTGGAGTGGTAAGGTAAGGAATGAGAAGGTTCTGCGCAGAATTGGAGAGGAAAGGAGTATGTGGCAAACGGGAGGAGAAGGGACTGAGTTATAGGACTTCTGTTAAGGCGTCAGTGACTGACTTCCATGGTACTAGAGGGAGCGGTAGAGAGCCAAAACGTTAGGATAAGACAGAGATTGGAAAATATCCAGCAGATAATTGAGGACGTAGGTACAAGCGGTACTATGAGATGAAGAGGTTGCCGCAGGAGAGAAATTCGTTGCGGGCCGCATCAAACCAGTCAGAAGACTGATGACTCAAAAAATAAATTAAAAAAGTGTGGTTCTGTCTTCCATTATTATTGTAGTAGAATTGCGAACCGCTTCTGCGCAGTACCTATTTCGCGGTAAGTTATAAAGGATGGACGCACCAAAGTTTCTTGGAAATTTGTTAAGAGTTCCCCATGGTTTAATTTAAATAGTGAGGCTGATGAATTTGTGTGATGTTAGATCAGGGTTGAGAAAAAGTCGGCTTAAAAAACTCAGGGGTTAAATTGAATTTCTGTGGGTTTTATCTGGTTTTTTAAATTTTTTGTTGTATTGACTATTAGATATGCCAACACTGCATCCTTTGAGAGAATCTTCTCCTCCTACGGGCTTGTTTGATCAAAATTAAGGAATAATTAAGGAGAGAAAATACCCAGAAATTGGTGAAGAAGATCTACAAATTTCTACATGCTTCCAAACAGGAGTAAACTGTACTTCACAGTCATTGTGATTCTATCTCAGGTTATAATTTTTTCCTGGAAGTGTAAATGTTATTTAGCTATGTTTCTTACATTGAAAGAAAAGTTAAAGCACGATATTAATCAAATAAATTCTTATGACACCAGTAAATATGATATTTTTTAAAAATTTATGTTAGACTAACTATGTAACATTTTGCATGTTAATTAAATTTTCATAATTACAGTTAGGTTTTACTGAGGTTTTGGTGGGCTTTTTTAAATGAGTTTTTCGTTTTTTAAACCGCGTGTTTTTTGGCTCATGTATGAGAGAAAAGTATTACTTCTAAGTTTCCGTTCCCAAAAAACTCTGTGCTTCAAACTCTGATGACTGCAGACTATAATGATTAGTGAGTTATAATATCAGATACAAGTGTGAAACAAAAGTAAGCTGATGTTTATGGTTCAAATGGTTCAAATGGCTCTGAGCACTATGGGACTTAACATCTATGGTCATCAGTCCCCTAGAACTTAAAACTACTTAAACCTAACTAACCTAAGGACATCACACAACACCCAGTCATCACGAGGCAGAGAAAATCCTTGACCCCGCCGGGAATTGAACCCGGGCGCGGGAAGCTGATGTTTATGCCCAATAGGTATGCAATTATGTTTCAGTTTTGGTTAATAAATTTCATCCTCAAGGCAAGTAGCATGCTTCAACCTCTGATGTTAAACGCCAAATGCACGCTATGGTGATTATGACATTTGAGGATCAAACACAGGGGCGAAATATAATTTCTGCTATGTGTACGTTTTAGCTTTTCTCATAAATTTCGTCCTCAAGACAAGTAGCGTGGTTTGGGCCCTGGTGTTGGATGCCAACTGCATACTACGGGGTCACAACCGGTACAACAGCCTCGCATTTGCTGACGTAGCATTAACGGGCCAACCAGTCGGGAGGCCAGGTGTCAGTATTGTGGGATACTGATGCAGTTCCCTGCTCCAGCACTCGGCTACCTGCTCCAGCCTGGATTCCATTGCCGATAAAGGGAGAGGTCGGGGCAGCTTATGAAAGGCACCGCGGGGCGCCCGGTGGTCCAGATGAAACTCACTGAATGGGGCGGTGGCCTTGACGTCGGCGGAAGGCTGACGTACGAGCCAGGGCTGGTGAGCCTCAGTGATGGGATTATCGTCATGTTGAGTGAAACCATGACTGCACCTTACCGGTCGTACAATGTCTCACACCGACAGCATGAGGCATTCTGAAAGGTATCCCCGGCGTTATTAATTGTGTATTCGCACAAGTCACGAGTGCGTATAAATATCCAGGTCGAAGCGCCGAGATCATTGTGCCAGTGATGTTATTGCTCATTCGTGCGAGTCGCGGAATGGAAGGCATTGGTGGTGGTCGAAAGTAACGGGCAGATGCACAACAAATAGCCGTAATTGCGAACAACTTAAGCCGGAACGATCGCACATATAATGTTGGGAGAAAGGCGAACCAAAAGCTGCGTTTTGTTGGTGGAACACTTAGATAATGAAATAAGTCCACTAAAGAGGCTGTTTACGCTACGCTTGTCTGTCCTCTTCTGGAGTATTGCTGCGCGAAATGGGTCGTTACCCGATAGTAATGACGAATTGCTTAGAAAAAGTTCAAAGAAGGACAGCAAGTTTTATGTTATCACGAAGTAAGGGAAAGTGGGATGGCAATAATTAAAACAAAAACTTTTTCGTTGCGGAAATATCTTTTCACGGAACTTCAATCTCCAACTTTCTCCTTCGAACGCGAAGATGTTTTGTTCGGGCCCATCTACATAGGGAGAGATGCTCATCGTAATTAAATAAAAGAAATCAGAAACCGCACAGATTTAAGCATTCGTTTTTCCCGCGCGCTGTTGAGGAGTGGAAGGGTAGAGAGTTAGTACGAAAGTGGCTCGATGACTTCTTTGCTAGGCTCTTAAAGTGTGAATTGCAAAGTACTCACGTAGATGTGATTACAATAATGGGTAGGAAAATGTAATCTGTATTAAGAGTGTACAGGTATATAAAAGAGTATACGGAAGTAAATTACTGCAATGTTCGTGTCTTCCGGTGGCGTCCTTGACAGATTACAGTGCTGACTGGATTACAGTGTTTGACATGCACAGGATGATTCAAAGACAAAGAACAGATCAACTGTTTATTACAGACGAGCTATGGAAGATAGAAAGGCATTGCGCACGTCACTTGTTTTGTGTTCGCACAGGCACTATACCGTACACGGCAGCTTACTTCATAGCATACACGAATCAAGAAGTCCCTGTTTATTGAATCGACCGCTTCAACAATTCGATTTCTCAGCTCTTGAAAAGTAGTTGCCATAGGTAGAAGAAAGACACTATTTTTTATGGAAACCCACTAAAAAAAATGGGAAAGTTTGATTCTGGTGGCCTGAAAGGCCAAAAGCTATGAAGAAGCTCTTGTTGCCTACCTGCTGTAATGGAGTTCAGATAATGCTGCACCTCAAGGTGAAACTGAGGCCGGGTGCCGTCGTGCACAGAAATGAAATCTTCGTGAAGTTAACGAAGTAACTAGTTTTGCAGCATGCCCAGGTATGACACTCCTGTCACAGTATCATCTGCAAAACAGAAACGTCCATAAACACTGTGAATAGAAACGGCACATTAATTCGGTGAATCTCTTTCGACGACGATGCCAGGATGTTGTGACCCCAAAATTCGGGCATTATGGCGGTTTACTTTACCGCTTAGATGCAACATCGATTCGACCGAAAAGATGAGTCGTTCGGAAAAACTCCTCTGCCAAATACAAAATTAGTACATGGTCGCCGGGACTTAATTGCTGCAGAAACTGCAGCAGGTGTCGCTTCAAAACACGTCGTACCGTAGTTTGAGAAGGTTTTTCCTGTCCTGCACGCCGTGTACACTTCTGAGGCTTCCGTGTGAACGCATTTATGTAGCGTACGCAGACGCTCGACATTTTCATCAGATGTGCGTGGTCGACGACTGCTCTTTCCTTTGCGTATGCAACCAACTTCCAAGAATTTTGTATGCCAGTCATAATAAATCCGCTTGTGCAGAGACGGCTGCTTGCTGAATCGACGGTGGAATGCACGTTGCACCTGATCAATGGATTGTCTGCGCGCAAATTCCAACACACAAAATGATTTTCTTGGGGCGTAGTCGCCATGTTGCTGAAAACAATAGCGTACCTGTGTCCAAACTTTGCACCTTCCCATACCCAGTGACATGCGCATTGTGCCCCTTTCTTTTATAATTTGTCTGGAATAAACCATTGAAATTGCTATTTCTTTTTGAATCACCTGGTATGTATCATCAGAGTGGCGTGTGTCGTTCAATATTTCAGTTTAGTACTGAAATGAAATGGCATTGCTGGCCGGAAGGCCCCATTCGGGTTCGGCCGCCAAGTGAAAGTCTTATTTCAGTCGGCACCACACTGGGCGACTTGCGTGCCGGTGATGATGAAATGATGATGAGGACAACACAACACCCAGTCCACGAACGGAGAAAATCTCCAACCCGGCCGGGAATCGAAGACGGGCCCGCTGCCTGGGAGGCAAGCACGTTACTACTCAGCTAAGCAGGCGGACAGTTTAGCAATGTGTCGAGCTTAATAGTTATTAATTTTTAGGTGAAAGGGTGACTGTGTCATGCTTCTATCTATACATAAAGTCCCTCGCCGCTCTTCTTTTTTTTTCCCCCGTGCTAATCTCAGAAACTACTGTATGTATTTTGATACGTTTTTCACTAGAAGATCGACTGATTCACTAGGAAGGTTTGTGTGAATCATTTGTTATCGTTAAGCCAGAGAAGTCATCCAGGTATATATACTTAGTGCAAAGTTGGGGCGAGTCGATAGTGGTGTCTAGTTCATTTATCTGTATAGCAAACTCAATAATGGCTTAAACTAAATGAAACCTACAACTTAATTCAGTATCAATCTGCAGCCATAATGTCGTTGAAAAATCTCCCTTACAGTTAGCAAGTCGATTACCTTTATCCATTAGCCGCGGTCAAACTAGATTTAGGGATCTTTCTTACTCCAAACAACAGATTCGGCATTTAAGAATCGACTGTGTTTCAGTTAATAACCACCGTACGAACCATTGTTCTGCCATTAACAAATGCGAGTTACAAATAGTGGTGACACATCAAGGAGAATTGTATGAAACTGTGTGTGTGTGCGTGTGTGTGTGTGTGTGTATTGTTTAATGGGGCACATTAAACAACTGAATATAATGTATTTTCTTTTTGGATCTGTGTGAATTGACATTTGTGACTGAGAGACCGAGACGTCTGCTGTATTCTAGTGCATGACTTCGGTATGACATCAGTACAACAAGCCTAATTTATTTATGTTGGCTTTCATAATGTAAAATAGGACTTTTCGTATTTTAGGTTCAAATGGCTCTGAGCACTATGGGACTTAACTTCTGAGGTTATCAGTCCCCTAGAACTTAGAACTACTTAAACCTAACTAACCTAAGGACATCACACACATCCATGCCCGAGGCAGGATTCGAACCTGCGACCTTTGCGGTCGCGCCGTTCCACACTGTAGCGCCTAGAACCGCTCGGCCACTCCGGCCGGCCGTATTTTAGGTCTTCCACTATAAAGGCAGTAACCATATTTCTTTAAAGTTATGAAAAACTGGTAATGGAGTGTGCAGCAAGTGTTCAAAAGAAACAAGTGTTAAACAGCAATTTTATAAAAAAATGGTTCAAATGGCTCTGAGCACTATGGGACTTAACATCTGTGGTCATCAGTCCCCAGAACTTAGAACTGCTTAAACCTAACTAACCTAAGGACACCACACACATCCATGCCCGAGGCAGGATTCGAACCTGCGACCGTAGCAGTCGCGCGGTTCCGGACTGAGCGCCTAGAACAGCATGGCCACCGCGGCCGGCAGCAATTTTATATAGCTAAATCAGAGTAAGCTGAGTATATATGTATGTTTAACTGTGTAACATGATAATGTTTTATGTATAACGTTAACAATCGACTTACGCAGTTCTATTTTTTTTCTTTTCAGGTAGGCTGTGACAGAAAGGTGATCCACGGGGAATGTGAGTGTAAAGCAGGCCTGTCGAGACGCCTTAAACATATTCCTGCTTCATTAAGAGTGAAAGAGATTTTTCTATTACAACTGTTTCACAATAACGGGAAAATCAAGGTCGTTCTCGTTGCAGCTTGGACTGCGAAAGAATGCATTGTTGCGCGGTTGTGAACCTTACACAGTTTCACTGCAGTCTATTATATATGCACAATTTTCAAAATTTTGTAAATGAATTTGGCGTAGTGCTGTGTACCGCAGATTTTTGAGGCCTAAATGTCAAATCCATAGTTTCTTCATACAAGTGGTACAACATAAATTTGAAACTAGCCGACATTGTTGTCCTATGACAGTTAAAAAAAACGCCGCAAGAGCAGCAAAACTAATTGCTAACTTCATTTTCATTAAAAAGAGAAGAAGGATATTCTCTTTTCTGTCTGTGCAGTTTGGGAGAAGACAATGTAACATTGAAAGTCAAATATGAAACACTTTTAATTTTACACCAGCCATGGTCGTGAGGTTTTCTTCATTATTATTTGTATAAACATCTACTTTGAAATGTGCTAGGATTTATTACGTCAGCTTGAGCATCACAAATGCTTTACACAACGCTCTGTCATAGATTGTTTACCTACCGTCGCAATTGCAGATTTGAACTTGCACTTCCCAGTTACATTTTGAACTATAGGCGAGTATGTTTATGCTATTAGAAGGATTTAAATTACAGTACTCCGTATGGTTACTTGCTTGGGATGATTTACACGCAAAAAGAAATACATCGGTGTAGTTACCTGCAGATTCTTCTGTCCTACCGTGTCTCCTTTTTCTTCTTTTGTATCTCGCAGTAATATCATCTGTTACAACGTCCAGGCAGATAATTTTGGTGTTATGTGCAATCTTGGCTCGTATACTGGGCTGTTAGGTTCTGTTATGGGGACACGACTACAAATGCGAGAATTTTTTGCAGGAGTCAATTGGACACCATCAGCAGTATTCTTCTTCAAAGACGTGACCCAAGCTATCCGTCTAATCGCTCGTTGCTTACCATGTGGAAAGGATAGCAACTTAGTTTCAGGAAGAGAGCTACTATATGTGAAGTTATAACCGCCGGCAGAAGAGTTACATGTACCCTTTCTAGAGTCGGAAGCTCTAAATTCAGTCATCTTTGCAAGAGCACGCTTTATGCGAAACGATTTACTCCTTGGAGACTATTGCAAGGCTATCCGCTCTAGAATGTAGCACTTTCTAGTTCTGACGTTCCTGACCCATTTTGTATCTCGCCGTCTTCATCCTGGCGGTTCACATTCTGTAGCTATAAGAGTAACTATATTCTTTCAATTCTAAAAGGTTTTGGAGGCTAGTGTTTTAAAATTTATGAGACTTGGTTATGGGAAGATCTGCATTTGTTTTAGAATTGCAAAATACCTGTTCGTAGATTAACGCGAAAGAGTAATTCCTGTATCATATTTATTCTTTGTTACCATTAAAGAATGGTACATTGGTCTGTATGTTAGCACTAACCCGAAAACAAAAAAGAAGTAAAAAAGATGTTGTAGTGGATACAGGGACTTAATCAGTATCATGTCCTGTTCCTTCCCCTGATTTGTGGCCAGTCAGTACATAAGCTACTGAGAATGTAAAAAATACAAAATTCTGTGTCAAACATGAATTTATATGTCACCCACTAGGCGTTCCGATGATGTTCGTATGAAACGTGACTTACGCAGAACTACACACATCAAAAAAAGTTTTGCACCACCCCGGTTCCCAGAACTCCTGAAGATAGACGTTGACTGTGGATATTGTATCACAGACACAGTCCCTTTGACTATTCAGGGATGTCACTAAACTCGCACAAAGATGTAAACAACCACGCATGAGCAGCGCCTATTAGACGGAGAGGGTCCGACAGCCGATCAGTTCCAATCATTCCACCAAGAAGGAGGTACACGGCTTGTGCTGTCTGTAGTTCAACCATGCCTAGACGGTCAATATCGTGGTTCAATCGAGTCCGCATTATTACTTTGAGCCAGGAAGAGCTCTCAACAAGGGAAGTATCCAGGCGTCTCGGAGTCAACCAAAGCGATGCTGTTCGGACACGGAGGAGATACAGAGAGATAGGAACCGTCGATGACATGCCTCGCTCACGCCGCCTAAGGGCTACTACCGCAGTGGATGACCGCTACCTACGGTTTGTGGCTCGGAGGAACGCTGACAGCAACGCCACCATGTTGAATAATGCTTTTCGTGCAGCCACAGGACGTCGTGTTACGACTCAAACTGTGCGCAATAGGCTGCATCATGCGCAACTTCACTCCCGCCGTCCGTGGCGAGGTCCATCTTTGCAACCACGACACTATACAGCGCGGTGCAGATGGTCCCAACAACATGCCGTATGGACCGCTCATGATTAGCATCACTTTCTCTTCACCGATGAGTGTCGCATATGCCTTCAACCAGACAATCGTCGGAGACGTTTTGGAGGCAACCTAGTCAGGCCAAACGCCTTAGACACACTGTCCAGTGCAGCAAGGTGGAGGTTCCCTGCTGTTTTGGGATGGCATTATATGGGGCCGACGTACGCCGCTGGTGTTCATGGAAGGCGCCGTAGCGGCTGTACGTTACGTGAATGCCATCCTCTTACCGGTAGTGCAACCATATCGGCAGCATATTGCCGAGGCATTCGTCTTCATGGGCGACAATTCGCGCCCCCATCGTGCACATCTTGTGAATGACTTCCTTCAGCATAACGACATCGCTCGACTAGAGTGGCCAGCATGTTCTCCAGACATAAACCCTATCGAGCATACCTGGGATAGATTGAAAAGGGCTGTTTATGGACGACGTGACCCACCATCCACTCTGAGGGATCTACGCCGAATCGCCGTTGAGGAGTGGGACAATCTGGACCAACAGTACCTTGATGAACTAGTGGATAGTATGCCACGACGAATACAGACATGCATCACTGCAAGATGACGTGCTGCTGGGTATCACAGGTAGCGGTGTGTACAGCAATCTGGAGCACCATCTCTGAAGGTCTCGCTGTCTGGTGGTACAACATGCAATGTGCAGTTTTCATAAGCATTAAAAAGGGCGGAAATGATGTTTATGATGATCACTATTCCAATTTTCTGTAAAGATTCCGGATCTCTCGCAATCGAGGTGATGCAAAACTATTTTTGATGTGTGCATATATTTTTCATTCTAACTATCGCAGTCTTCACAAGATGGTCCATAAAGGACGTGATTGTTGTTAGCTACAGAGATACATGCTAACCTTCTGTAAAGATAATTAGTTCTCAGACAGCAGTCGAACCTTCCAGTTTATGTACACTGTATAGCTTAACTTGGCAACTCTACATACTTTGAAAACTAGTAATTAAGGATATCTGCTACGAGAGGAGAAAGAGCATTAACGGGATTAGAACTTACGACAGAGAATCGAATTCGTTGCTCGTGACGTGTCCTATTTTATAACCGAGCAAGCCGCACATTGCTGTACGCCATACCATTTAAATAAATTACTAATTAAAATCTCCCTGCTGCATCCTGATTTATTAATTTTTAATTTTCATTCCCAAAACAGTTCCTCGCGTGCACTCATTAAAGATCGTCC
This sequence comes from Schistocerca piceifrons, assembly GCF_021461385.2. Taxonomy (NCBI): domain Eukaryota; kingdom Metazoa; phylum Arthropoda; class Insecta; order Orthoptera; family Acrididae; genus Schistocerca; species Schistocerca piceifrons. The sequence goes on from NC_060138.1 coordinate 1,066,807,826, forward strand.
ACGACTATTGCTAGAAACGAACTAATGCCACTAATGCTCTCAAACATTGTGCCTACAGAACGTGTTGTTGACTGATGCCAGGCAGTTTTACTTGTTATTGTGGCAGCCTGATACTAGTGCCCAAAGAAACTTGAATACATAAATCGACGAGTGAACGAAGGCGCTACGAGGGCCGCATCGAGGGGCTGTCGAGATGAGCCCCAGCAAAGGGCGCAGATACAGAGGGGGAGCAAAAAGTAATTTGCACTCAGTTCGGGTTCGCGCCGCAGATTTTTCTTGCAGACGTTGGAATAAAACCGTAACAAATGTTTAGGAAAAAAATCATAACAAATGTTTCTTATTAATATACAATTTAATTATCATTTTCTTTAATACAGTGGTTACACAGAGCAGTATAGTGGTTACAGAATAGATGAATTACAAGTCTAAGAACCAAAAATTCTGTGATCATTTACAGAAGAAAAGAAACTTATTCTACAAATTTATCGCATGTAGCGTCTGTTGACAACGTGTAGAACTTTGGTAGGACCGATAAACATTCGTTTGGTACTGTCACATAGTCATCTGCGTCTACATGACACTGAGGTGACAGAAGTCATGGGAATGTGATATGCACATATACAGATGGTGGTAGTACCGCGTACACAAGGTACAAAAGGACAGTACATTGGTGGAGCTCTCATTTGTACTCAAGTGATTCGTGTGAAAAGATTTCCGTCGTCATTATGGCCGCATCAGGGAAATTTAACAGACTTTACACGTGGAATGGTAGTTGGAGCTAGACGCATGGGACAGTCCATTTCAGAAATCGTTAGGGTACTCAATATTCCGAGACCCACAGTGTCAAGAGTGTGCCGAAAATACCAAATTGCAGGCATTACCTCTCACCACGGACAATGCAGTGGCCGACAGCCGTCACATAACGAGCTAGGGCAGCGGCATTTGCGTAGAATCGTCAGTGCTAGCAGACAAGCAACACTGCGCCAAGTAATCACAGAAATCAATGTGGGACGTACGACCAATGTATCTCTTTGGACATTGCGGCAAAATCTGGGGTTAATGGACTACGGCAGCATACAACCTAGGCGAGTGCCTTTGCTAACAGCACGATATCGCCTGGGCTCGTGACCATATCGGTTTAACCCTAGACGACTGGAAAACCGTGGCCTAGTCAGATGAACCCCGATTTCAGTTCGTAAGAGTTGATGGTAGGGTTCGAGTTTGGCGCAGATCCCACGAAGTCATGGAACCTAGTTGTCAGCACAGAACCGTACAAAATAGCCGTGGCTCCAAAATGGTGTAGGCTGTGTTTACATGGAATGCACAGGGTTCTGTGGACCGACTGGAAAAGGTTATATTCCGCTACTTGGAGACCATTTTCAGCCATTCATCAACTTTCTGTTCCCAAACAACGATGGAATTTTTATGGGTGACAATGCGCCATGTCGCCGAGTTACAATGTTCGCGATTGGGTAGAAGAACATATTGGACAATTCGAACAAATATTTGGCGACCTAGATCGCCCGATGTGAATCCCATCTAACATTTATGGGACGCAATTGAAAGGCCAGTTCGTACACAGCATCCTGCATCGGCAACACTCCCGCAGTTACGGACGGCTACAGAGGCAGCAGGGCCCAATATTTCTTCAGGGGACTTCCAACGACTTGTTGAGACCATGTCACGCCGGCCTTCCCTACGCACGGCTCGAGAAGGTCCGGTATGATATTAAGATGGAGTCCACAACTTCTGTCACCTCAGTGTACCACAATATCCTGTAATGCCTTCAAGTGACGCTTGGTCATGATATGTTAAGACGTTTGGGCTGTCGCTGGCCCCTGTATACCCTATGGGCCAGCTAGTAATTGGTTCGCGCCGTACTTCCATTTCCTTTCGGATGCAGCCGTATCGCTGGCATTCGTTCGTCACTGGACTTCCTATTTTTTAGGCTTTTGAGATTCCTTTCTACGCGAGGTTTCCTCTGACACGTGTTTTCCATGATTCCGAGCGTAATTGCTACTCAAAATGAAACGTCATCTATCACTATGTTGTAATTTACAATTTAATACCGATTTGCACTTACATTCCGGCTGTTAGTTTTATTGGCTGACTTTTGGTTCTGGTAGTGCTCCGCGTGCTCTTTACAATGACACCGGGAGCAGTGCCCAAGCTAAACGCGTATCCACGTTACGGCAGTTTATAACTTTTACAGAAAATTGATTCGTAACAAGCACGACCTTCCGCGCACACTGGTTCGATGACGTCGCAGGCAAAACAAATACTTCTGGACAAGCACGTACAGGTTTTGACGGCTTGGTTGATTAATAATGTGTACCGGGCGTTCTGCCGAATTGTTGTTTCTGCGGCAGCATAACATATGAGTATATTGAAATAAAGATGGCGATTTCAGTTTAAATAATGGTTGGTGTCTGGTACTCAATCTCTTAAAATCTCGCCAGCCATCATATCCGCCAGAGATTGAAAATTTATATTAAAAATGAAGAAATTCCTCCAGCTGTATTTGAGATGTCGATTTTATTTTGGCAACCAGTTTCAACGTTGTAAAAACGTCATCTACAGGCCCTATAAAATATACAATACATGCAACAACCAATGTGACATCACTAATCTATCAGTTATTGTGTAAACAAATAGATTGTAAACATATTACATAATGGACGAATTCAATAAAATTAATTACATTTTGGCCGTTTTCATTAAATGCAATCATTCTGGAAATTAACAATTTATGTGGTACCAATAAGTACAAATGAAATTATATATACAAATTATATATACGGCTTGTCACCTAAGTTTTTTATATATACTCCGATTTCATTTAATGCTTGAAATTGATCTGTAATAAAAACGATCATGTATATATAATTTCATTTTTACTTATTGGTACCACATAAATTGTTAATTTCCAGAATGATTGCATTTAATGAAAACGGCCAAAATGTAATTAATTTTATTGAATTCGTCCATTGTGTAATATGTTTATAATCTATTTGTTTAGATAATAACTCATAGATTACTGATGTCACATTGGTTGTTGTATGTATGCTATATTTTATAGGGCCTGAAGATGACGTTGTTACAACGTTGAAACTAGTTGCCAAAATAAAATCGACTTCTTGAATACAGCTGTAGGAATGTCTTCATTTTTAATATCAATTTATACCAGCTGACATCCCACTGTCCTCCATTTCAACTATGGATGCACAAAGAGTTTGAAAATGTCGAGGGAATTTTCCGTTTCGCGGAATATCAGTGCGAGCTCTGAAAAGAAAATGAAGATCAAACGACGTAGTGGGCGTCGGGAATCGAACTTGGCTGTAAACAGCGGCGTGAGGCCAGCAATAGTTTACAGCAGAGTTCCCCGAACTGTGCACAGCAGAACACTGGTTTTCAGCGGAAGTGAACAAGTGCTCCGCGAAAAATTACTAAGAACGTGATCAAATTCTCGTGGTGGGGGTTCAGAGTCGTGTAGAATTTTTTAAAGCATACCGCATTCGCCGACTGTAGAAATTATTTATTTGTAATCGCAGATTCGGCGTCTGGGCAATATTCGTGTGGTACTGCAAAAAATTTTGTTTCATCATATGCCAGACTTTAAAATCCTCCGACGTATGAGCGCGTCATGGTCAAAACTATGCCTTTTCACTGCAGAAAGACAATAACATCTAACGAGTGCGAAGCTCTGTACATCGCGAAATGACGTAAATTACGTGAACTGCTACCAGCGTTAACATCCTACGCACAAATCGCTACAAATCAATGTTATAACACACTGTTCACATGTAAACAGTATGGTAGATCCTTGTTCTTCCTCCTCCTCCATTCTCCTTTATCTACGGTCCCCATATATTCCTCATTACTAATCTTTCAAATGCCGATAATTTTTCTTTTTTTCGTGTAATCATGCTCCAGGTTTCTGAATCGTAGGTGACTACTTGGCATCTCATCTTTGTCCACTGATACTGATTTCGAGCTCTCCCTGAGGCAAAACTGCTATTCTTTCCTTGGGTGCCCGTTCCTGTCGTTCTCATTGGTAAACCAAGATCCCAAGTATTAAAACTGGTGTCTACAATTTGCGGTTTACCTCAAGGCTGAAGAGCGGCGTACTCAGCTGCTGACAGCCCGCCTTGTGTAAGGTGATAAAAATCACAATAAAGAAAAAAAATTGCGGTTTAACACTAGAACGATATATTTAATTTTTTTTATGCAGTATTAATTCATAAATATAGTTAATTAGAATAATATCCATACATACTATAAACATGTATGTCTGTGTGTGTGTTCGACATCTCCTAAACCACTGGACTGATTTCAACAAAACTTGGCACACACATCGTAGAGACTTGTGACAAACTTCGCACATCATTTCAAACCTTCACGAAACGTTTTCTCACTGACAACACCCACAAAAGGATGAAAAGAAAAAAGTTTGTCGTTTACTACATTTTCGCTGTTCTTGCAGCAAAATTTAATATTGCCGTATGAAACATGCCGTTTTAATTTATTACTTCTTTACTACTAACTGTATTCGTGACACATTTTTCAGAAAGTATTCAGATATACCACTGAGTGTACTTATATTATAGGACGACACATAGTTCAGGCAATATCACCATGATAAACATTAACCCGCGTGAAAATGAAATTGCAGGGCGAAATTCGCCAGAGATACAAGTGAAATATGTGTACAACTACACTTGAAATATGTTTAACATGTGTCAAATACGTTTGGCATATGTGTGTGCGAGCAAAGTTACGGGAAAAAAGCATCCTAAACCCTTGGAACGATTTCAAGCAAATTTGGTACATATATTAGTTACAATCAGGAAAGAAATATTGTAGGGATAAGAAATACCAGCCTCCTAATGGGGTGAGTGTGATAGCATGGAAGGAGAGGGGAAGACGAGCAGATCGACAAGCATTTAGTGAGAAGGGAGAGTTAGGCACAGTTAGGAGAAGGAAGAGATGGACTGAGATAGAGGAGGGAGGATGGGAGAGAAAAGAGAGGAGGAGATGGACATAGAAAGGAGGAGGTGGACAGAGACAGGGGGGAGGAAGAGACAGGCAGAGAGATGAGGAGGAGAATACGCTATGTGATCAAAAGTATCCGGACACCTGGCTGAAAATGACTTATAAGTTCGTGGCGTCCTCCATCGGTAATGCTGGAATTCAGTATGGCGTTGGCCCACCCTTAGCCTTGATGACAGCTGACCCTCGCAGGCATACGTTCAGTCAGGTGCTGGAAAGTTTCCGGGGAATGGCAGCCCATTCTTCACGGAGTGCTGCACTGAGGAGAGGTATTGATGTTAGTCGGTGAGGCTTGGAACGAAGTCGGCGTTCCAAAACATCCCAAAGGATTCAGGTGAGGAATCTGTGCAGGCCAGTCCATTACAGGGATGTTGTCGTGTAACCTCTCCGCCACAGGCCGTGCATTACGAACAGGTGCTCGATCGTGTTGAAAGATGCAATCGCCTTCCCCGTATTGCTCTTCAACAGTGGGAAGCAAGAAGGTGCTTAAAACATCAATGTAGGCCTCTGCTGTGATAGTGCCAAGCCAAACAACAAGGGGTGCAAGCCCCCTCCATGAAAAACAAGACCACACCATAACACTACAGCCTACGAATTTTACCGCTGGTACTACTCACGTTGGCAGATGATGTTTACCGGGCATTCGCCATATCCACACCTTGCCATCGGATCGCCACATTGTGTACCGTGATTCGTCACCCCACACAACGTTTTTACACTATCCAGCCGACCAATGTTTACGCTCCTTACACCAAGCGAGGCGTCATTTGGCATTTACTGGCGTAATGTGTGACTTATGAGCAGCCGCTCGACCATGAAATCCAAGTTTTCTCACCTCCTGCCTAACTGCCATAGTACTTGCAATGGATCCTGATGCAGTTTGGAATTGCTGTGTGATGGTCTGGATAGATGTCTAGCTATTACGCATTACAATCCGCTTCAATTGTCGGCGGTCTCTGTCAGTCAACAGACGAGATCGGCCTGTACGATTTTGAGCTGTACGTGTCCCTTCACGTTTCCGCTTCACTATCACATCGGAAGCAGTGGACCTAGGGATGTTTAGGAGTGTCGAAATCTCGCGTACAGACTCCCAATCTCCCGACCACGTTCGAAGTCCGTGAGCTCCGCGGAGCGCCCAATCCTGCTCTGTCACGATGTCTAATGACTACTGAGGTCGCTGATATGGACTGCCTGGCAGTAGGTGGCAGCACAATGCACCTAATACGAAAAACGTATGTTTTTGGAGGTGTCCAGGTACTTTTGATCACATAGTGTATGAACAGAGTGGGAAGAGGAAATGAACCCTGAAAGGATAGGGGAGGAGATTCACAGGGAGAGGGGGGAGGGGTAGATGGACAGAGAGAGGGGCAGGAGACATGCACAGAGAGGAGAAGGGAGGAGAAGATGGACTAAAAGAAGAGTGGAGTAAATAAATACGCGAGAAACGCTGCGTTTCTCAGCTAATTTTTCTATGAAATGATTCATTTTTATTAAACCTGCTTTCAAAATTAGAAAATTTCGGCAGTGACAGAGGCGCAGGATCACCTCGACACGGTTCTGGGTGCGAGTCTCTTGGAAATGAATATCTGCATGCGTAGGCGCCTTTGCGACGTGTCCATCAATCGTCCGTTTACAACCTTGGAAAGAGCTCTAGTCGGAGTTAACATAGTGCTGATACCTCGGCCAGATCGCGTGACAGAAACTCCGGCGGACCTGGAGCCCAGCCGCGGCTGAGGAGTGCTTTTTTGCCGTTGCAGTCCCGTCCTTGGCGGCGTTGGATGGCCGGGCTGACAGTTATGAAAATGAACTCCCCACTGCTCCTTCCCTGCTCCAGGGGTCGGGTCGCCGTCCGACGGAAATTCCGTCCTCCCTCCCGAGGCGACAGACACGCAGTGATTTGCTGCACGGAAATGTTTCCCCCTCCTGCAGCCGGCACTACAGAGCAGCTGTGGAAATACGCAGCGTCACTGGAGATGCGCTGACGCCTTAGCTGCGCAAGCAGTGGTAATTTCCTCGAACCGAAACTGCGCGAATTGTAGTTCCAACTCTTTGGCTAAGTACGTCAAATCGTGATGGCAGTATATCGCTCTTCTGCGAGTAGCCTGTTCGCTGCAGGGTTGCTTGGAAGAGCTACTTTGTATTGTCATGGAGTCCATACTTCATTTGCAGCTCAGTGGAACACTGTTCGGTCGAGTAAGCAGTCAGTTGACACGTTGGACGACACACAGCTCGTCCCATGCATTACGACTTAGCTAATGACTCTTTTTGAAAGAGTTCCCGAGTGAACTTAAGAGTGGATGTTTATTCACAAAGTAGAGTGCAATGCCGTCGGTAAGCGACCGAATGCAGCTAATAATCACCGGACAACATTTTTTTCTCACGTTGCCCATCATAGCTGTTATATGATAAATTAAGGTCTTGAAAGGGACCAAAATCTGCAACAGAAATAAAATTATTATGTAAAATGTCAACTTTTGGTAGTTTGCAAAATGTTGTTCAAAAAATGTCTCTGAGCACTATGCGATTCAACTTCTGAGGTCATCAGTCCCCTAGAACTTAGAACTACTTAAACCTAACTAACCTAAGGACATCACACACATCCATGCCCGAGGCAGGACTCGAACCTGAGACCCTAGCGGTCTCGCGGTTCCAGATTGTAGCGCTAGAACCGCACGGCCACTCCGGCCGGCGCAAAATGTTGTTCATTAATTACTGAACACTGGCAGAATAATAAGACGTCCACTTCAGACCATTGCATCTGGAATCAAAACTGAAACATATAAACCGCTTGGGACAGAAAATGTGAACCACAAATAACGCCCCCCCTCCCCCTCGATTCTTTAAAGACGCCAACTCTCATGTATAAAACAGCTTCGTTTTAAGAAAAGGTAGTTTTCACACAACTCTGTGTTCATGAGGCTATATCTTAATTATATGTTTCGTACAGTAATATAATTTTTTAGGAACACTCAGTGGTATAGGAGGAGGGGGGGGGGGGGGGTGTTGATAGCGTCTGCAATATGTGTTGCGAATAGAGTCAGTAGCAAAGATGAAATAAATTAAAACGTCATGCCTGATGTAGAAGTTTTACTGCGTGAACGTAGAAAAAGTAGTAAGCGAACTCTTTTTTTTCCTTTCATTATTCCGTATCCAGTGTCAGCGAGAAGAAAAGTTCGTTAGAAGTCGCAAAGTGCTTTCATTCTCAAACAATGGATGAATATAGTCTGAGTAATGTGTACGCCATTAGATATGCTGCCTCACAGTTCCCAACGTCAATATTTGACTCCTTGTTTCAAACCTTTCATGTAAGATTAACCTCTTACTGAGTAGATTATGACAGAATTTCAATTTTAAAATTCGGTCAATAATTACTGAAAATCGAATTTTTCTGCATTCAATAAAGGAACAGTCACGGTGTTCGACAGCATCCACTATGGATAAAATTCATTCAAATTTTTGTTCCCTTTGGAAGCCATTAGAAAGCCAGACTACAACTGTTGACGTTTTAGACTTTAGTAATGTAGATACTCCGCTGTGCACATATCATCGTTTGATGAATTACATTGAATCTCGTTTACTCTCAGGGCCTTCCAGTTACCGTTTGCTGCATCTGTGCACCCAAATGATTTTCTGACTCCGTCCCAGGCCGATTTTCATCAAGGCCTTTCCACTGCTGATAAATTAGATTGCCTGAGCCTGCCATACAAACAGCTTTTGTCCGACGTCAGCATCTTATTGCTGTCTTCTTCGATCTGCAAAAGGCTTACGACACCACATCCTCGCTACTTACATGAGGGGGTCTCCACAGCCCACTCCGGAATTTTGTTCAGAAATTCTTGTCGCACTGTACTTCCCGGGTGCAAGTTGGTGATTCCCACAGTGCTCCACATACCAAGAGAATAGGGTCCCGCAGGGCTCTGTTTTGAGTGTCCCTCTCTTTCTAGTGGCCATCAATGGTCTAGCAAAAAAATGGCTCTGAGCACTATGGGACTTAACATCTATGGTCATCAGTCCCCTAGAACTTAGAACTACTTAAACCTACCTAACCTAATGACATCACACAACACCCAGTCATCACGAATGGTCTAGCAGCAGCTGTGGAGTCCTCATTATCACTCTCATCGTACGCCAACAATTTCTCCTTTTACTGTTCCTCCTCTAGTGTGGGTATTGCCGAACGCCGACTGCAGGGCGCCATTCGGAAGGCACAGTCATGGGCCCTCAGGTCATCAAAAAAATGGTTCAAATGGCTCTGAGCACTATGGGACTCAACTGCTGAGGTCATTAGTCCCCTAGAACTTAGAACTAGTTAAACCTAACTAACCTAAGGACATCACACAAATCCATGCCCGAGGCAGGATTCGAACCTGCGACCGTAGCGGTCTTGCGGTTCCAGACTGCAGCGCCTAGAACCGCACGGCCACCTCGGCCGGTGGCACAGTCATGGGCGCTCACCCAAGGCTTTCGGTTTTCAGCCACCAAGACGAGCGTCATTCACCTCTCTCGACGTCATACTGTTTAACTATAAAGACTAACTCGACGACCAATCACTCCATGTGGTGACGACTTATCGTTTTTTGGGGCTGGTCTTTTATGTCCAGTTGACGTGGCTTCTTCTCCGAAAACTTAAGAATACGAGCTGGCTACACCTTAATACACTTCGCTTCCTCAGTAACACCAGCTGGGATGCAGACAACTCCATCCTTCTGCGACTTTACAAAGCCCTAATCCTTTCCCGTCTTTATCATGGGAATCTGGCGTATGGTTCAGGATCTCCCTCAGCATTGTGGCCCCTAGACCCGATACACCACTGTGGGGTCCGACTTGCTACAACAGCCTTTCGAACTACCTCCGTGAATCTCCTACTCGTCGAAGCTGGGGCCCTGTATTACTGATCAGGTAGCAACAAGAGCTTCTCAATTATGCTTTTTTCAAATAGCTCTGAGTGCTATGGGACTCAACTTCTGAGGTCATCAGTCCCCTAGAACGTAGAACTAATTAAACCTAACTAACCTAAGGACATCACACACATCCATGCCCGAGGCAGGATTCGAACTTGCGACCGCAGCGGTCTCGCGGTTCCAGACTGTAGCGCCTAGAATAGCACGGCCACTCCGGCCGGCTCAATTATGCTACACACGTTCGCAGTTCTCCTAAGGATCCGAACTACCGTGTCCTTTATCGTGGTAGGCAGATCCACTTGCCACAACAGAGACAGAACTAGGTCACAACAGCAGTTCGAATAGAGTGTCTCTGCTGTGAACTCCAAATTCCCCCACTGTCATGTCTTGTCAGGGAGAAATTGGATACGTGCTTTTTGCGGATGCCCTGACCGCGGATTTGTCTCGATTTATCTTTCGGACTGAAAGATTCGGTTGACCCCATAGTTTTGCGCTGCCTGCCTGTTCTCGATGCGTTTCTGCGTTTGGAAGTAGCATACACTGATAGCTCAACAGATGATGGGCAAACTGGTTCAGCTCCCTGCTGAATGGGCTATCAAATGAGCCCCCAGGAGTGCTCATTCTTGCACTGGCAAGATACTTCTAATCTGGAGAGACCCACTAAGCTATCTTTAGGCTATAGATGAGTGCTACCCTCTTCACCAAGTAGTCGCGATTATCCAGGATCTTCATTCTGATCTCCATCAAGCTAGATGGCTGGTCGTCTTTGTTCGCACCCCTGGTCAGTTGGTCAGACCAGCTGGCAAAGTTCGCTCCAGGATGCCGATTTTGGATATGTGGGTCTCAGAACTGGACCTTTATTCAACTCTATGTCATCAGTTGCTACAGGTCTGGAACTCTGAATGGTCCACCCTGGTATCTCCAAACAAACTGATAGGAATGATGGAGATCACGAACACGTGGCAGTCTTGTCACGCGTTTCTCTGGATGTGTAATGGACACATTTGGCTGACCCATGGTCACATTTTCTGACTTCGGGAGGACCGACCTTTCTGCTGATGTGGTACCCACCTGATGGTGGCCCACAAACTACTAGATTGCTTTGCGGCGGTGTCTTAAAACTTTCTGACACACTCCTTCTGGTGCTAATAGAAGACGCCAGAGAAGTTGGCTTCTACTCGTCTCTGTAGGATGGGACACTTTGACCTCATTGATTGCCTGAGGGGTTGGAGAGACACCCTCCCCTGCTGTGGTCCAGAGGACCCATGGCAGTCCTTGCTGCATGGTCACATCCAACTTGTTATTCTCCTTGCTCTTTTATATTTTCCGTTTTTAATGTTTCGTCTTTCCTAAAATTTTATCATCTTGTCTGTGCTGTTCGTTTTCTTGGGGTAACGGAGGGAGAGCTAATACTAGGCGGATGCAGATGGTGCGTCTCCAACCGCATACCTTGCCCCAGGGATTCTCCAACTGCATTCTGGGCAGAGTGACTCGCCCATCTTACTGCCAGTCACTCCTCTCCTACTTCTCCTTGCTTATATCTCTGTCTTATTGTATCTTGGTTACAATCAGACTTCTCAGGATTTGCCATCTGTATCCATCCGCTGAGGATTATTCCTGGTTTGATACGTATACGATGAAAGGATTGTTGACCTTGCAGTTTGGTCCTTTTACCTCCAAAAAACCAACGAATCAACCTGAATGATATTTCTAAATGTGATAGAGAAATATGCTGGGGAAATAGGATTCAGATCTCCAACAGCCAGCTTCATTTAGTTTTCCTGACTTTTCTGTCATTCATTCCGCGATTAGACAGAGGGTCTAAGCGCTGCTACATGTTCTTCTCCATTGAATCAGATGTGCCGCACTTTGTCGCGAGTCAACTCTCATACCAGTTTATCTCAGATTTTCCCGGAGTCCATCAATACTAGTTTCGCTTTGTCTGCTGGCAGACTCCTTCTTGTGACAAGAAATTTATTAGCCTTAAAGGCCAACTTTAGGCATTTATTCTGACGACATTTACTTCTTCTTATACCTTGTTTGGTTCGTTCTGTAATTTTTTAAGTCTGTAATTGTACCAGATTCGGTATACTCTCGTAGCTATGTCTAGAATGGGCCAAAGATATTCTTTAAAATCTTCGCATTCGAATGTGAGGACATGGCTGTAGTCCAGTTTCCAATACATACGAGTACAAATAATCTACAGATCTGGGATGCAATCGCGCAGTTATTAAGCCTGGTGGGTGGATAAGAGAGTTTTCACCTTTTTTTCTTTTTCCATTGCACCAAGAAAAGTGACTTCCCTCGATAAGAAAAAATGTAAGTTGTGGTTTATTCCGACTATTTTCTTCTTCGGTTTATAGAATTAGTCGACAAGTAGATTTGCAATGTCATGTTCGATCTCTTTGGGTTGGCTAAAGTTCTTGCACCAGCGAATGCAACCGTGTATTGTCCCAGACAATGAACACGTCGAACACTTGATGACATAGATGGAATTTTAAGGAAGTGTCGATGACTACATTCGTTTGTGGTTTCATTTTTGTTGTTTTGGCTTACGTAATTAATGCAATGTAAATGTGTATGCTGACACTAAATTCATGATGCAAAGTTATTACTTACCAACCTTTATACTTCAACTCCGTGTTTTAGAAATCAATTTAATTTTTAGTGAGCATCTTCCTTTCAAGGCTCTGGCAGAAAAAAGAGTGAAACTGTTACAGTAGTTAATTTGTGAATCATCCTTAGATTCTACGTCCTTTACCGTAATATTAGTGTGTCTGCCCAACTATATCGAGCCAAATGTGATTACATCAGTTTTAAATTAAGAAAAAGTTCCACTAATTCCGCGTTTGTAAGTAGATTCTTGGAGCGCCGCATAAATCTAAAGCGCCGGCCGGTGTGGCCGAGCGGTTCTAGGCACTACAGTCTGGAACCGCGCGACCGCTCCGGTCGCAGGTTCGAATCCTGCCTCGGGCACGGATGTGTGTGGTGCCCTTAGATTAGTTATGTTTAAGTAGTTCTAAGTTCTAGGGGACTGATGACCTCAGATGTTAAGTCCCATAGTGCTCAGAGCCATTTGAACCAAACCTAAAGCGAAACTTCCGTATAACAACACGAACTTCCGTATGACAGCAGTTGCTTTCATGTTCAAAACAGATAAATCCAATTTCGGGAGGATGCTTAATTCGTCTCTTTTACAACTAAAATACGAGTAGCAGAAATTACTGTAGTTACCTCTGAAAAAGCGTAGTTGATACCGATAGCCTTGTAATTAATGTAGCTATGAAAGGAGGCTGCAGGTCATTTAATTATGACTTTTTCACTTTCCAAGTGGGTGGAAACAGAAGTACGATAAGGTATCTCAAACGGCTTCCAGATCAGAAGACAGGCGCAGCAACGAATACGACCCAGCGAATTTTGAAGAGCCACTTGCGACATAAGATGGTAAGAAGGTGTAGAGGTGAAACCCCGTTGGCTCCCACTGTGGGTGACGGGGAACGAGTCCTCAGTGTCGGCGCTGTTTGGGCCGGCGTCGGCACGCGGTGAGGTCGGCTGGCGTTCGACTGGCCGCCAATGGAGCGAAATGGACTCTCGCCCGCGCCGTCGTTTAATTAACGGGGGAATTCGAAAAGCGCTTCCGGAGAGCGATTTCGGTTAATTAAAAGCAAACAGAACGCGCCTCCTGTCCGACGGCCGGGCACGTTGTAGCGGCCGTCTTGTTAGTTCGTTACCGGGGCCCCACCGATGGGCCGCACAGATCCGTAGAGCCGGAGCTGCTCTGAAGAGGCCTTGACGAGAAACACGCGCGTTCTCCTGAACGATTAAGTTATTTCTCCAGTTTTAGCGATTTGGCTGGAGATTAACGTTTTCCGTGAAGATTTCATTCACTTAGAGCGTTCATTACCGCAAATTTCCTCGGAGACAAGTCAGTAGCGTTATTTTCTCTCCATTACAAATGATTTGACCTAAAATTACGTACACCCGGTAGCCTATCGTAAAACCGTGCGCCTTCTAGTAAAATTTACCATTTTTTTTTTTTTTTTTTTTGCGACCATTCTAGCTACAGTAAGAAATCTTACCGATGTATTCTTTTTCTCTTTCTTGGCCTTTTTATCTGCCTTTTTGATCATTTATCGCACAACGCAAACTGTTTTGCTATCAGAAGGACTAGCTGCTCGACCTTGCAGAAAGCTTTTATGTAGGCTGAATAAAAACGTTCTTCCCAAATCAAAATAAATTGAGAACAACTGCACTGAGTGATGTTGTTGTTGTGGTCTTCAGTCCAGAGACTGGTTTGATGCAGCTCTCCATGCTACTGTATCCTGTGCAAGCTTCTTCATCTCCCAGTACCTACTGCAGCCTACATCCTTCTAAATCTGCTTAGTGTATTCATCTCTTGGTCTCCCTCTACGATTTTTACCCTCCACGCTGCCCTCCAATACTAAACTGGTGATCCCTTGATGCCTCAGAACGTGTCCTACCAACCGACCCCTTCTTCTAGTCAAGTTGTGCCACAAACTCCTCTTCTCCCCAGTTCTATTCAATACCCCCTCATTAGTTATGTGATCTACCCATCTAATCTTCAGCATTCTTCTGTAGCACCACATTTCGAAAGCTTCTATTCTGTTCTTGTCCGAACTATTTATCGTCCATGTCTCACTTCCATACATGGCTACACTCCATACAAATATTCTCAGAAACAACTTGCTGACACTTAAATCTATACTCGTTGTTAACAAATTTGCTTTCTTCAGAAACGCTTTCCTTGCCATTGCCAGTCTACATTTTATATCCTCTCTACTTCGACCATCATCAGTCATTTTGCTCCCCAAATAGCAAAAATCATTTACTACTTTAAGTGTCGCATTTCCTAATCTAATTCCCTCAGCATCAGCCGACTTAATTCGACTACATTCCATTATCCTCGTTTTGCTTTTGTTGATGTTCCTCTTACATCCTCCTTTCAAAACACTGTCCATTCCGTTCAACTGCTCTTCCAAGTCCTTTGCTGTCTCTGACAGAATTACAATGTCATCAGTGAACCTTTAAGTATTTATTTCTTCTCCATGGATTTTGATACCTACTCCGAATTTTTCTTTTGTTTCCTTTATTGCTTGCTCAGTATACAGATTGAATAATTGCTCGACCTTACAAAAAGCTTTTAAGTAGGCTGAATGAAAACATTTTTTTCCAAATCAAAATAAAATGGGAACAACTGCACTGAGTGACATAGAAGCCAAATATAAGGATAATAGAATGAAGAGATTCCGACCATCAAAGCAAATAAAAATTAACTGTCTCGTGCGGCAAAGCAATTTATTCTGCCGAGTTCTCTTTAACTCTTTAAATCAGTGGAAATACAAAATAAAAATACAGCAAACAACTAGATTCAACGTGAAAGAGAGGATGTAGATATGATTTGCATATGATGTAGCTGCCATAACTGAAAGTGAACTACAGTCCATGATGGTCTGCTTGGAAATATGCAATTAAACAAGTCGAAAACGAATATTCCAAATAGTGATATACAATTTTAACGCAGCTGTACACACTGAGATGAGAAAAGTCATGGGATGCCTACTAATTTATTTTTGCCCGGCGTAGTGCAGGAACTCGAAATAGCATAGGCTCAGCAAGTCATTACAAGTCTCCTGCAGCAATACTGAGCCATTCTGCTTTTGTAGCCGCCCGTAATTGCGAAGATTAGATTAGATTAGTACTTGTTCCAGTGTTGCCTTTGCATGATTTCGTGCGCGATCAGACCTTTCGATTATATTCCATACAAGTTCGATGGGAGTCATGTCGGGCGATCTGGATGGAAAAACCATTCGCTCTAATAGCCAAGAATATTATTCAAACCAATCGCGGACAAGAGTGCCTTCGTGACATGGCGCATTATTGTCTATAAAAGCCGGCCGGAGTGGCCGAGCGGTTCTAGGCGCTATAGTCTGGAACCGCGCGACTGATACGGCCGCAGGTTCGAATCCTGCGTCGGGCAGGCATGTGTGTGATGTCCTTAGGTTAGTTAGGTTTAATTAGTTCTAAGTTCCAGGGGACAGATGACCTCAGCAGTTAAGTCCCATAGTGCTCAGAGCCATTTTTGTCTATAAAAATCCATTCCGTGTTCAAAGTCTGTAAATTCCCGTTGTGTGGCCATCCCTCAGTGCACTATCCCTTCGGCGAAGTGAAGCCCATGAATGGCAGCAAGTGGTCTCCAAATAGCCGAACATAGCCTCTTCATGTCAATGAACGCTTCATTTGGACCAGAGGGACCAGTCTAATCCATGTAAACACAGCTCACACCATCATGGAGCCACCACCAGCTTGCACAAACATTCTTCGTGGGGTCTGTGCCACACTCTTATCTTACCATCAATTCTTACAACTGAAATCACAGCTCTCCTGACAGGCCAGAGTTTGCCAATAGTTTAGGGTCCAGTCGATATGGTCACGAGCCCAGGAGAGGCACGCGTTGATCCTCTGCTACCATAGCCCATAACGACAAATTTCCCCGCACTATCCGAACGCATACTTTCGCCTTACGTCCCATATTGAGTTCTGCGGTTATTTGACGCAGTGTTGTTTGTCTGTTAGCACTGACAAATCTACGCAAACGCCGCTGCTCTCGGTGGTTAAGCGAATGACGTCGGCCAGTGCGTTCTCATTGGTGAGAGGTAATGCCTGGAATTTAGTATTCTCGGCACACTCTTAACACTGTGGATCTCGGGATATTGATTTCCCTAATGATTTCCGAAACGGAATGTCACATGCGTCTAGCTCAAACTACCATTCCGTGTTCAAAGTCTGTTGACTCCCGTCGAGCGACCATAATCCCATCGGAGTCACATGAATCACCAGAGTACAAATGACAGCTCCGCCAATGCACTGCTCTTTTATACACTATGTGATCAAAAGTATCCGGACACCCCCAAAAACATAGGTATTTCATATTAGGTGCAGTGTGCTGCCACCTACTGCCTGGTAATCCACATCAGCGACGTCAGCAGTCATTAGACATCGTGAGAGAGCAGAACGAGGCGCTCCGCGGAACTCACGTACTTCGAACGTGGTCGGGTGATTGGGTGTCACTTGTGTCATACGCCTGTAAGCGAGATTTCCACATTCCTAAACATCCCTTGGTCAACTGTTTCCGATGTGATGGTGAGGTGGAAATGTGAAGGGACACGTGCAGCACAGATCTCGTCGTTGACTAACAGAGACCGCCAACAGTTGAAGAGCGTCGTAATGTGTAATAGGCAGACATCCAACCAGACCATCACACAGGAATTCCAAATTGCATCAGGAGCCTTTAGTAATAGACAGTGATTCGTTATTGTCATATTGTATTGCATTACTTCCTGCCATTCCATCATGAATAAAATATTCTAATGGATTAGAAATTACGCTGTTCACCATTTAAGATGATAAGAGTGTTCGTCTGCAGAAACATACGAGTTTAGTGCTCATCAATAACATGTAGAAAGTATAGTTCCACGTATTCGCAGAAATATTTATTATTTGAGTATCATGTACTTAATTTCTTTATTAATTAATCTGGTGAATCCTTGGCAAGTAATTGTTTCAACAACTTCTGCTTTTCTGAGTTATTTAAATTGATGAAAATATTTGTATGGATATAATTTGTTTCTGAACAGTAAGATACGAATTTTTTTGTCATCACAGCCGCTGCCAGCTATGACAAGGTTTCCTAATGACAACTAAATTTATTTGCAGTTTCCAACCATCTATTTTTTTTTTTTTTTTTTTTTTTCGTGCACACAACTTTCGAGTAAAATTTTCCTTCCATATGTGAGTATTGTGAACCATAATGTCCACATGAGGATTATGAGATTTATTTGGCCACACTGCATCGCTCTCACTGTAAATTAAATAGTTAATTGTGCATTAATCAATTTTTTGCTTAAATCATAATTTTCTGTGAAATGGTCTAACTAATGAATATTCCAGTCTAATGTTATTAAGAAACATTCAGCACCGAAAATTTCGTGACAATTGGGTGTAATTCTGCAATCAGTCCAATAGATGCTACAGTTAGTTGTATTCTGTTCTTTTAAAATAAAAAGCAAAACATGTCTACAAATAATTCGATATTTTCAAACAACTGAGATCACATTTGGCATATCGTGGCTTCAGACTGCAATAATCGGCGAACGATAAAATTAACTTGCGATTCCAAAGTAGAAGAAGGAGAATTTAGCTTCCCGCCAACATCTACAGTGTGTAATTAGAGATGGGATGATGGATTAGCAATGTGATGAATGGGAAAGAAATTAGCCTATCCAAAATGAAAGAAGAATCGAAAATCAGAGTTTAATGTCCTGTCGAAGACGAAGTGATTACAGACCACACCTTGGAAGAACTAGTTTGGAATTCGGATGGCGTGCTCTAGAGGAAGAGGAACCACGGAGATTCCAATCAGAATGCATGAACTGAGATTTCAGTACCGCTCCAGCGCAATGCATGTCCTTTCTCTCGTATCGCGGCTCAGTGCCGTGTCACGGCTCAAACCTATTCGCTTTTGAGTTCACGAAATTATACAGTATTTTTCACAACGTTATGCTACCCTTTCTGTCTTTTGTAAGCAGGGATATCGACACCTTGTCGTCTCACTCTGTTATTTAATGGGAGTAGTCGACTCTTACCGTCTGCGTAACCTCTTAACCAGACTTGCGTTGTAGCAAAAATTTCAAGACCATTTGTAGAAAGTGTAGTCGCTTAATTTACTTTCTGGGGATGCCGTATCGGAAACAGCTGAGTGAACAAAGACATTCAAGCGGACCAAAGAACTAGTCCTATTAAGAATCTAATACTAACAAAACGAGGTCAGACTTTTCTGATAAAATACGAACAACGAGTACGACTGTGCAGCCTAACTACAGGGATCAGCTGCCGGTTTGACGCGCCGAAAGTGAACAGGTTGGCCGGAAATATCTTCGTCGCTGGAGTCCAAATCAGTTTAAGTCGGGCAATTAACGCTCGGAGGCGCTACAAGTAATTATAGATATCGATTTTACGCTCCCGTTTTAATGAAATTTTCTCAGTTGCCGACGAGAAATTTCACTGAACGAGATTGTATCGCCGTAAATGGCGCTTCCCCTGTTTACGCCTGTGTGGATGTAATTCCGTGTAATAGCGCGGCGGGCAGGTACGTGCCACGGCCGGGCGGGATGGCTCGTTGCTTCCACCTGCTCGCTGCGATGGGGCGCCCCCACGCTCCGTCCCTGGTGACCCACGTCGGCCGCCGAAAAGCCGCCGATGGTAGTCTCTGACATAAGACGATTAAAACAAGGACATCTTTCGGACGACGACATGAAAGGTAGGACGCATAAACAGGATTAAAAAGTGGGTGACACAAAATAAAGGCTCGTACCGAGAGTAAACAGGCTAATGTTTAAACTTTTTAAGGTCCATCATCTGATTAAAAGTATCCAGACACCCATAAGTACTGTGGGATTGACCACTAGATGCCATGGGAGTCAGTTCGCCAGTACAAACAGGAGGTGGGGAGTACTGTGTTGCCGGCCGAGGTGGCCGAGCGGCTCTAGGCGCTAGCCTCTGGAACCGCGCGACCGCTACGGTCGCAGGTTCGAATCCTGCCTCGAGCATGGATGTGTGTGATGTCCTTAGGTTAGTTAGGTTTAAGTAGTTCTAAGTTCTAGGGGACTGATGACCTCAGAGTTAACTCCCATAGTGCTCAGAGCCATTTGAGTACCGTGTTGTTGAAACGTACCCGCCAATTTTCTGCGTGAAACGTTTCTTGTAGATAAATTTCTACCACAATTTTCTTAATTCCGCCAGTCGATTCGATATGAGAACAAAAGTTTAATTCCGCCAGTCTATTCGATTTGAGAACAAGAGTATATCAGTTATAACACAAACATAACAAAAAGGAGGTGGGGAGTACTGTGTTGTTCAAACATACCCGCCAATTTTCTGGGTGACACATTTCCTGTAGATAAATTTCTACCACAACTTCCTTAATTCCGCCAGTTGATTCGATAGAACAATAGTTTAATTCCGCCAGTCGATTCGATATGAGAACAAGAGTATATCAGTTATAACAGAAATAACTGCGATGTTGTTGTTGTTGTGGTCTTCAGTCCTAAGACTGGTTTGATGCAGCTCTCCATGCTACTCTGTCCTGTGCAAGCTACTTCATCTCCCAATACCTACTGCAACCTACATCCTTCTGAATCGGTTTAGTGTATTCATCTCTTGGTCTCCCTCTACGATTTTTACCCTCCACGCTACTCTCAAGTACTAAACTAGTGATCCCTTGATGCCTCAGAACATGTTCTACCAACCGATTCCTTCTTCTGGTCAAGTTGTGCCACAAATTTCTCTTCTCCCCAATTCTGTTCAATACCTCCTTATTAGTTATGTGATCTACCCATATCTTCAGCATTCTTCTGTAACACCACATTTCGAAAGCTTCAATTCTCTTCTTGTCTAAACTATTTATCGTCCACGTTTCACTTCCATACGTGGCCACACTCCATACAAATACTTTCAGAAACCACTTCCTGACACTTAAATCTATACTCGATGTTAACAAATTTCTCTTCTTCAGAAACGCTTTCCTTGCCATTGGCAGTCTACATTTTATATCCTCTTTACTTCGACCATGATCATTTATTTTGTTCCCCAAATAGCAAAACTCATTTACTACTTTAAGCGTCTCATTTCATAATGTAATTCCCTCAGCATCACCCGATTTAATTCGACTGCATTCAATTATCCTCGTTTTGTTTTTGTTGATGTTCATCTTACATCCTCCTTTAAATACATTGTCCATTCCGTTCTGCTGCTCTTCCAGGTCCTATGCTGTCTCTTCCTTTCAAGACACTGTCCATTCCGTTCAGCTGCTCTTCCAGGTGCTTTGCTCTCTCTGACAGAATTACAATGACGTTGGCGAACCTCAACGTTTTTGTTTCTTCTCCATCGATTTTAGTACGTACTCCGAATATCTCTTTTGTTTCCTTTACTGCTTGCTCAATATACAGACTGAATAGCATCGGGGAGAGGCAACAACCCTGTCTCACTCCCTTCCCAACCACTGCTTCCCTTTCATATCCCTCGACTCTTATAACTGTCATATGCTTTCTGTACAAATTGTAAATAGCCTTTCGCTCCCTGTATTTTACCCCTGCCACCTTTAGAATCTGAAAGAGAGTATTCCAGTCAACATTGTCACAAGCTTTCTCTAAGTCTACAAATGCTAGAAACGTAGGTTTATCTTTCCTTAATCTTTCTTCCAAGATGAGTCGTAGAGACAGTATTGCCTCACGTCTTCCAACATTTCTACGGAATCCAAACTGATGTTTCCCGAGGTCGGCTTCTACCAGTTTTTCCATTCGTCCTTAAAAATTCCTGTTAGTATTTTGCAGCCGTGGCTTATTAAACTGCGATGTATCAAGTCGCAAACATCTTTATCTCGCCTCTTTCTACCGGGTGGGACCAATTACAGTGCAACTGCTCACGGCAGTTCAGTGTGGGCTGTAATTGTCGTATGGCAGCTAAGCTTGGTAGATACACTAATGCGGAACCGATTTATGCTAGAAAAACAATTAGTTTCAATTATGGCCATGGGTGCAAATCTGGCGCTGTACAATGGAAGACGGAATGACGTCTAAGCTTGTCATTTGATAAGCCATAATGTCGGTGAACAGTATAGGTACCGAGAAGAGAGGCCGTACGCTGTTAGTGAAACTCTTTTATGCAAACGGCAGCAATTAATAGTGCTAAGTTGGGAGAGAACCGCCGACTCAAAGATCCCAGTAGTTATTGACGAGGTGGCTGCATTGAGACTGATCACCCAGCTTGTGCCCTGGGTGGTGCTAGTGCTCGTGCAGTGTCACAAGAATTGTGCATCCAGTGGTCCACATTTCGGAAAGCTTTGCACACTAGTACCCGTACAATACATAGACGGTGTAGCAACTGAAATCTCATGATCCGCAGCAACTGAATTTGTTCTTAGGTTTCTTTCACGGATCGAAGTTGATCACATGTGGCTCGCCAATATTTTGTGCAGTGACGAGGCCCAGTTTACACTAAAAGGTGCAGTGATTACACAAAAGTGCCGGATTTGGGGTACTATTAAACCGCGTGTTGTGCTCGAAGAGCCATTGCATTCGCCGTATGTAACTGTGTGGTGTGGATTAACAATCACCTTTATGCTCAGTCTGTTCTTCTTGGAAGAAAATACGCGCAGAGGGCCTGTCAGGTGTACTGTGACGACCTCTTTGTACAGCATATGATTCCTCCTTTGGAAGAGCGCAACTGTGTGGAAACCACTGTTTTCGTGCAAGATGGGACCCCTCATGTCGCTCGCCCAGTGGAAGAGCTGCCTACTGCAACCTTCCACGAATGTGTTATCTCCAGATGTTTTCCAGATGCTTGGCCTGACCTGACGCCGTGTGACTTTTGGCTCTGGGGATACTGAGCATTTTCCAAATGTGCCTTTACAGAGAAGAGCTTCGAAGAACTGCTAGACGCCAGCAGGAAGGCAACTGGAATCAGGGGTGTATCAAGTTGTTGCCTACCTACAGGCGCCTTGCACTACTTGGAAGGTTTTCTCTGTAAAGTACATTTTTAAAATCCTCAGTAAGCGGGGCCGGGTGCCACCGAGGCTGGCAGCAGTTCATGAACAGCAGAATGCGCTTTCAGCAGTGGTCAATCACCTTCAGGCTGCTGCCTCAGGGTGTAGCAGTGGCTGAGAATCTGGCGCATTGCGTGAAGCATCTCAGGTGTTACTTGTTTCGCCCACAGGCTCTGATACCGAGGTATCTCCTAGAGCACCGGAGGCATTGAATCCGCCCTCGCAGCAGAGTGAGTGGCAGTGGTAATGTGTTTGCGTCACTTGAGACAGGGGGCCAATGTGGAGACTAGTGGTCTGGTCTCGTCCATTCACCCTTTGAGTGGACAGGTGGCCAGTACTTCAGCAGGCTCCGAGTAGGCACAAGGGGAGGGGGGGGGGGGAGTGTACAACGAGGGTCACTCCAAAAGAAATGCACACTATTTTTGTAAAAATACAGTTTTCATTCTGCATGTGTGGAAGTTTTACAGTGTGTAGATACATCCCTTCCGCTTGTTTCCAAACTTAGTTCAACCTGTTCCCGCAAGTGGCGTCGTCACAGCATGTCTTCAAGATGGCTGTTACACTTGACGTTCGTCAGAAGCAACCTGCTGTCATAGAATTCCTGTGCTGTGAAAACCAGACAGTGGGAAACATCCACAAGAGGTTGAAAAAGGTGTATGGACATGCTGCTGTCGATCGCAGTACAGTTAGGCGGTGGGCAAGCACGTTACGTAATGAAAGCGGGCACGGCAATATTGAGGACTGTCCTCGCAGCGGCAGGCTTCGTACTGCACACACTCCAGACAATGTGCAGAGAGTTAACGAATTAGTGACTGATGACTGACGCATCACAGTGAACGAATTGTCACGCTACGTTTGGATATGGGAAGGAAGTGTTTGCAGAATACTGAAAGTGTTGGCGTTAAAAAAGGTTTGTTCCAGGTGGGTTCCCAGGATGTTGACAGTGGCTCACAAAGAAACAAGAAAAACGGTATGCAGCGAACGTTTGGAACAGTACGAGAATGTGGAGATGAATTTCTTGGAAGAATTGTGACAGGTGATGAAACATGGCTCCATCATTTTTCACCAGAGACGAAGAGGCAGTCAATGGAGTGGCATCATGCAAATTCACCCAAGAAAAAAAATTTAAAACCATACCTTCTGCTGGAAAAGTTCTGTCTGTGGTGTTTTTCGACTCCGAAGGACTCTTGCTTATGGACATCATGCCAAGTGGAACCACCATAAACTCTGATGCATATGTGACGACACTGAAGAAACTTCAAGCTCGACTGAGTCGTGTTCGACCACATCGGAAAAAGCAGGATATTTTGCTGTTGCACGACAATGCATGGCCACATGTCAGTCAAAAAACCATGGAAGCGATTATAAAACTCGGATGGACAACACTGAAATGCCCGCCTTACAGTTCTGACCTGTTTCCATGTGACTGTCATCTCTTTGGGAAACTGGAAGACTCTCTTCGTGGAAGAAGGTTTGAAGATGATGACTCCCTTGTGCACGCTGACAAACAGTGGCTCCAACAGGTTGGTCCAGAATTTTACCGTGCGGGTATACAGGCGTTGGTTCCAAGATGACGTAAGGCAGTTGAGAGGGATGGAAATTATGTGGAGAAATGAAAATATTGTTCCTAAAGGATGTATCTACACACTGTAAAACTTTCAAACATGTAGAATAAAAGATGGATTTAAAAAAAATAGTATGCATTTCTTTTGGAGTTGCCCTCGTAGTTATCCGGAGCTCCAACCTTAGACGCGTGATGGATCCCCTTAGGAAGACAGCGTTCAGGGCTGGAGAGAAAGCCAACATGCACGCGGTATGTGTGCTGGGAAGCCTCATCCGAGATGTGGAGGTGGCCTTGCCTGCATCTGTGAAGCGCGCAGGGTGCAGTCGTTTGCAAGTTGTGGCTCACTTTGGCACCAACTACGCCTGTCGCATAAGTTCATACAGGCGGCTGGCGGGAGTGATGAAGGCTGCTGGCCTCGGGCATGGGGTGCAAGCAGAGCTCGAAATTTGCAGCGTTTTCCCCAGAGCTGTTCGGTTCCTTTGGTTAGGAGCATAGTGGTGGATCTCAGCAAAAGGATTCGTCGGCTCTGTAATGGTCTTTGCAGCAGTTATAGTTGAGGATTTGTAGGACCCCCCCCTCTCCTTGATAAGTCAGGAATTCACTACGCAAACGAAGCTCCCATATGGAATCTTGAAAGTCGGTTTTCCCTAGTTCTATTTGCGAGGCGAACAGGGAAGAAAATGATTGGTAGTAGTACAGAGTACCCTCTGCCACGCTCCGTAGGGTGGATTGGGGAGTATCGATGTAGATTTAGATGTAGATGTAGGTTGCTATTGAACCGGGGGGGGGGGGGAGGGGGAGGGGTCGTAGAGGAACCTATCTATCCCTTCTTCCTTACGTTTTCATATGTCTTTCAAGCTCTTCTAAACTCTGGTTCTAGTACTGGATGCCCTATTTTGCCGTACCATCACGCATGTGTCGATGTCGCACCACTTCGTGATCACACTGCAGGAGGGCGTGAAACAAGAGCACTGGAAAGGCGTAAGACCCCTTTGCTGCTTCGGATCAGGTTGAAATTTCGTCGAATGGCTTTGAACGGTCAATAGTGGTGCCATCCTGTACACCAGAGAAAAAATTGCGGTCGTACTGCGAAGTGTCAGCAGTATCGAAGATTTTCAAGGAGTCTCCATGTACCGGATCCCACTTGACCGTGAAATTTGTGGGAATCAACGTCTTAAGGAAAGGGGTGGTTTCACTGACGTCATTTATGCCACCCACATGAGTGCTTTCACGTCGAATCTGATTGGCGGTGGGTATAAAATGTTTTCCTGTGCAATTTATAAGAAAACGGCGTGATTCCAACGCTGAGCATTGCGTTTCTGACCTCCACCGCAGAGGCGCCAAAACAAGGTGTGAAATGTGGGTACGACGGAGTGTGACGACCTTCCCATC
Source organism: Schistocerca piceifrons (assembly GCF_021461385.2). Classification (NCBI taxonomy): domain Eukaryota; kingdom Metazoa; phylum Arthropoda; class Insecta; order Orthoptera; family Acrididae; genus Schistocerca; species Schistocerca piceifrons. The sequence continues at coordinate 1,066,833,351 of NC_060138.1, forward strand.
GTGTAACACGCCTACGGTGGCGTTGGGCAGAATTGTGGTGTCAATGTGACATAATTAAGCCCACTTACACGTCACATGAACTTCTTGCTCTGCTTCTAAAAAGTGATCTCTTAATTGTATTGCGCAGTATAATTTTTCGCGTTAAGACGCCGTATGGGAGATCAGGGACGTTCAATGATATTTTTTAAAAATTATCTTAAGTTTATTCTCACAGATTTCATAGATGTGTATACGTAAAGTGACGTATATTTACAACTTTATTAGGCAATAACAGTATTCCAGATGTGTATTGTAAATTTCCATAAAAAGTCATACGTCGTAGTTCCTTTTCCTTTTTTCAATGAAGTATTAACTAGCAAATTCTTTTAATCAACAGAATTTTCTTTGAGCTATCGTCAGCCAAAAACAGTTCATAGTTCATAACACCTATACAAAGTAAAATTTTAATAATGCTGCTGTATGAGACTGCGTCAATACAACAATGTTCTTTTTCTGTTTCAGGTAAGAGCTTCTCAAGAGAGACGCACTCATTACAACGCAGAACTTCGAGTAGTCGGATAGAAAGCCTCTTCATTGCAGGTAGAAGAAGAATGCAAAATTTCTTATCGTTTGTGTGCGAATATTTTCTTTCTCAAAATATTTTATGGAGGTAACAGCACAATGATAGAAAGATTTAAATTGATCTCTCAGACATTGTATATCACAACACGTTTTTACTTACTACAAAATATTCAGTTCATTCCAGTGAGGTAATCAACACCCAAGGCACTTGAAAAAGTGAACAAACCAAATTCATTTCTATGTTTTTGTAATTATTCCACATGGAGACTCCGCCAGCTCAATATTCTCGATCTTTTTCTTCGGTTGATTTGGTACTGACTTTCTACTTGCTCTACTCCCCTTCTGTCCTCACTACATCCACGATCTCAATAATGTCTGTCACAGATATTCTTCCATCATATATCTTTTGTAGTAACTTCCTTTCGCCAGCCGCATTTTGCGCTTTTCACTGTCGCGCGTTGTTTTGCCCATGAGCTTTATACTTTTTCTCCCTCTCAACCTGTAGATCTAACTTTTCTGTTAGTGATATTCTCTTTAAAATATAATGATTTTTTTAAAATTGTACCTTTCCGACAGAGCGGCCTTGTTATCTGAGAAGTTTTAATATTATTATACTCTTATGTTAGACGTTGAATGTAGTTCTGATTATTTGTTTCACTCCTGCCATTGCTCCTTCCGGATCATATCAACGGCAATATTGTGACTAGTCGTGGAGCGTGTTGCTATTAACAGTAGTCTACCTACAAAGCCTTCTGCTACGGCGCAGGCAGGTAACAATGTAATTAATGTTCACGAAGGGGCCACGCAATCTCTGTAGATTACGAGTAAGGGGACAGAATGGAAGTTTTGCAGTTACGAAGATCAGGACATGAATGGAAGTTCAGTATCATGATTCTCAAGCCTTTCTAGCACGATTATAGCTTTGTGGTGTGTGTAAAATGTCTTGATAAAAACACCATGTTCGATGCAGGAGGTATCGCCCATGTTGCGGTGCAAGTGATCGACAGCAATGTTTCTTTCTGTGACAATCGTAAATCTTCAACAATACTGCATGGTGCAGTAACATTAATTTGACCACCGCCACTGTTCGAAGTAAAGGCGTAATAACCTCCCACAGACGGCAGGCGGCAACACTAACAGTGGAGGGCATATAAAGCGTTTTGCCGGCAGAGGTGGCCGAGCGGTTCTAGGCGCTACAGTCTGGAACCGCGCGACCGCTACGGTCGCAAGGTTCGAATCCTGCCTCGGACATGGATGTGTGTGATGTCCTTGGGTTAGTTAGGTTTAAGTAGTTCTAGGTTCTAGGGGACTGATGACCTCAGAAGTTAAGTCCCATAGTGCTCAGAGCCATTTGAACCATTTTATAAAGAGTTTTGGGGGGATCAATTTATCTGACGTCCAAAAGGGCATGATCAATGGCTTTCGGGCCAAGGATGGAAGCATTTCCAAAACGGCTAAGTTCGTATACTGATGGCGTACCGCTGCGGTAAAAGTATAGTGTTGACGGTAAAACGGTGCTACCCAAAACCGTCGCCGAGTCTAGTGCACCACGGGCCAAAGGTGTCAGGGGTGGACGACGATTCGGGGATTTGTACGGGCGAATAGGCATGCAGCTGTTGAGCCAGATGAACCACGGGGCTACCAACAGTGTCTCCCCAACGACCATTCAGTATGGGCCTCTGCACTGCTTCATGCATGCACTCTTGATGACTGCTGTTCATCGGCGACGAAGGCTGGAATTTGCATGCCGTTACCACAATTTCTCTGCCTCGTAATGACTGGGTGTTGTGTGTTTCTTCATCATCATTTCATCATCATTGACTCGCAAGTCGCCGAAGCGGCGTCAACTAAAAAGGACTTGCAATACGGCGGCCGAACTTCCCCGCATGGGGCCTCCCGGCCAACAATGCCATACGATCATTTCATTTTCATTTCAACAGGACATCCACTGAGTGGCGACAGGTGGCCTTTTCAGATGACTCACGTTTTATGCTCCATCGGACAGATGGCCACAGGCGGGTAAGGCGCGAAACGTCTGAAAGTAAGCACCCTGCAACAATCATCGGTGGGAATGTTTCTGTGGCATTCCATTGGTGATCTCGTTATTTTGGAAGGTACAATGGGTGAATACAAGTATGCATCTATCCTTAGTGACCATGTCCACCGCTACAAGCAGTCTGCATTTCCCTCAGAACTTGAAACGTCCTGCCGCGCGGGATTAGCCGAGCGGTCTTGGGCGCTGCGGTCATTGACCGTGCGGCTGGTCCCGGCGGAGGTTCGAGTCCTCCCTCGGGCATGGGTGTGTGTGTTTGTCCTTAGGATAATTTAGGTTAAGTAGAGTGTAAGCTTAGGGACTGATGACCTTAGCAGTTAAGTCTCATAAGATTTCACACACATTTGAACATTTTGAACATTTGAAACGTCCCCTTCGAAAAATTTATGAATGGCTGTGCTGATAAACCTTACATTATTTGATTTTCAAACGGCTGAGCAGAACTGGACGTACTCAGACATTTCGCTCTTTATCTATTCTGATCAACACTAAACTGACACACAATGTTTTCAGCGCAACGCAATCTGACTTTCAATAATCCCTACAAAAGTATGGCCCTGACTAACAATAACCTATACCTTTCATGAATCGCTTACCTCACAAAAATCTTCGTTACTCGAACTACTGCAATACAGCGAGCGTCAATACTGCCAGCTAAATAAAATATTCTAACTACTGCTACTGAAGGCATTAACTACTGATAGGCATACTTAGCAAATGAAAGATTTTGATAGAGAACAAACAATGTATTTACCTTAATAGTGTTCAAAAGTCATTATATATATATATATATATATATATATATATATATATATATATATATATATATATATATATATGATATTCATGATATCCAGTATTACAAATTTACTCTTTCTGGCGGACACATGTCCAGATCATCCGCTCTCAAAACTCCGCCATCTCTCTCCCCACATCCACCTCCAACTGCGCAACGCTACGCGTTGTTAACAGCCAACTGCCCAACACTACAATAGCAAATTCCAACAATGCAAACCAGCCACAGACTGCACACAACACAGTCAGTGATTTTCATATAGAGCGCTACATGGCGTTACCAACATAAAAACCTAAACAGCCTACTTACAAACTATAGTATTTACCAGCAGGGCAACGCAACGTATCACACACAGCTTGTGTACTTGCGTCATTCGAAGAGCACCAGGATGAGTCTACCGTACTCCACTGGCCACCAGACTCCCCAGATTTAAGCTCAATCGAGAACCTGTAGCCGCGCGGAGTGGCCGCGCGGTTTGAGGCGCCATGTCACGGACTGGGCGGCCACTCCCACCGGAGGTTCGAGTCCTCCGTCGGGTATGGGAAAGTAGTGTAAGTCTAGGGACCGATGACCTCAGTAGTTTAGTCCCTTATGAATTCACACGCATTTGAACATTTTTGAGAACCTGTGGGACCACCCCGACCTGTCTGTTCGAACCTAGCTCAACTGGCTGTGACACTGTCATCAGCATGGCTCCACATCTCCGTCGGGACCGTCCAAAACTTCATTACTCTTTTTCAATTCGTCCGCGCTGCAAAAGATGTTTATTTAGGCTTTTGACAGGTGGTCACTTTAATGTCAGCGGACCGTGTATACCTGCTTGAGATACTACTGGGGGAATAAATTCTCATCACTAGGATTTTGCTGAAAAGGAGAGGACCAATGTATAGGACGAGGAGGGATGTGTCGTGTAGGTGTTCTCTTAGAAAGCTGCATCTCCCTATACGACGGCTAACGTTGTCGAACATTGTTTCATCTTATTAGCCAAATTATATCTATTACTTCGTGGGACCATTCCTGAAAAGCAGCCAAGCCTAAAACAACGGTAACTGACGACCTTATAGCGTCAGTATGAACGCTTTGTCAAGTCAGCTGCTTCGGTATACATTTGCAACAAAGTGCCACAGATTGATGCCTGGTATGTTTTAGAAAACTGGAAAGACTCCGACGTCAATTAGAGCCTTCGACGTTAATGGCTGTCGGTGGTTTCGTCCCCATTCGTGTACTTCTTATTGGTTGATGATAATGGAAGGACGTGAGCATTAAATGAGTCTCCCAGTTTCCTTCATGCTCACACGCAGTTACAGGCTGCAGTTTGGTAGAATAACCTAAATCCGGAATTCTGCGGTGCTCTAAGTTGCTAATTTCCACAGTAGGTGAATGCTCGTTTTATTTCGGCTAATCAAAGTAAATGAAACAGAACAGATGATACGGATCCGCTCATATTCTCTCAGCTCCGAAATACAAGACGCTAGAGCACACTTATGTATCATCGTTTGATGATGATGATGATGTTTGGTTTGTGGGGCGCTCAACTGCGCGGCCATCAGCGCCCGGACACATTCCCAATATCTACACAGTTCAATATAGCCACTTTCGTGAATGATGATGGAGTGATGAGGACAACACAAACACCCAATCTCCGTGCAGAGAAAACCCTCAACCCGGCCGGGGATCGAACACGGGACGCCGTGATCCATTATCGTTTGAGGTGGACGTAAGCAGTAGGAAACTCGCTGTGGGAAACACTTCTCCTCTCTGAGATTTTACCGAGAAGGGAACGAGACTTGATGAGGGAACCACTGTCACCAGACGGCCGGGAAGTGTCTCATATTAAATTCCAACGCTATCAGTTCCACAAGAATGTGTATGCCGGTGTCTGAATGAAATAAAAGCCACTATTATGAATATACGTTTACATGAAAATACATGTTATCACTAATTGCATAATTAGCTAGTAGTTCTCCAATCCCAACCATTATCGACTGCCGGCCGGAGTGGCCGAGCGGTTAAAGGCGCTACAGTCTGGAACCGCACGACCGCTACGGTCGCAGGTTCGAATCCTGCCTCGGGCATGGATGTGTGTGATGCCCTTAGGTTAGTTAGGTTTAAGTAGTTCTAAGTTCTAGGGGACTTATGACCACAGCAGTTGAGTCCCATAGTGCTCAGAGCCATTATCGACTATAGCTTGGCACCTTAGCCATTCACGTTTCCAACCTCTAAATATGATTTGACCCACTTCGCAACGAGTGGTTCAAATGGCTCTGAGCACTATGGGACTTAAAATCTGAGGTCATCAGTCCCCTAGAACTTAGAACTACTTAAACCTAACTAACCTAAGGACATCACACACATCCATGCCCGAGACAGGATTCGAACCTTCGACCGTAGCGGTCGCGCGGTTCCATACTGAAGCGCCTAGAACCGCTCTGCCACAGCGGCCGGCCGATACGAACATTTTTGACTTTCTAACACCTTTAACCCTGTAATCACCTGACCAAAAGTCTTGTTCCTCCTGCCACCGAACTTCACTAATTCCCACTATATCTAACTTTAACCTATCCATTTCCCTTTTTAAATTTTCTAACCTATCTGCCCGATTAAGGAATCTGACATTTCACGCTCCGATCCGTAGAATGCCAGTTTTCTTTCTCCTGATAACGACGTCCTCTTGAGTAGTCCCCGCCCGGAAATCCGAATGGGGGACTATTTTACCTCCGGAATATTTTACCCAAAAGGACGCCATCATCATTTAATCATACAGTAAAGCTGCATGTCCTCGGGAAAAATTACGGCTGTAGTTTCCCCTTGCTTTCAGCCGTTTGCAGTACCAGCACAGCAAGGCCGTTTTAGTTAATGTTACAAGGCCAGATCAGTCAATCATCCAGACTGTTGCCCCTGCAACTACTGAAAAGGCTGCTGCCCCTCTTCAGGAACCACATGTTTGTCTGGCCTCTCAACAGATACCCCTCCGTTGTGGTTGCACCTACGGTACGGCCATCTGTATCGCTGAGGCACGCAAGCCTCCCCACCAACGGCAAGGTCCATGGTTCATGGATTGGGGGGGAAGAAATGAAAGAGGAAGCCGCCTTGTAGAATTTTGCACAGAGCATAATTTAATCATAGCTAACACTTGGTTCAAGAATCATAAAAGAAGGTTGTATACCTGGAAGAATCCTGGAGATACTAAAAGGTATCAGATAGATTATATAATGGTAAGACAGAGATTTAGGAACCAGGTTTTAAATTGTAAGACATTTCCAGGGGCAGATGTGGATTCTGACCACAATCTATTGGTTATGAACTGCAGATTGAAACTGAAGAAACTGCAAAAAGGTGGGAATTTAAGGAGATGGGACCTGGATAAACTGAAAGAACCAGAGGTTGTAGAGAGTTTCAGGGAGAGCATAAGCGAACAATTGACAGGAATGGGGGAAAGAAATACAGTAGAAGAAGAATGGGTAGCTCTGAGGGATGAAGTAGTGAAGGCAGCAGAGGATCAAGTAGGTAAAAAGACGAGGGCTAATAGAAACCTTTGGGTAACAGAAGAAATATTGAATTTAGTTGATGAAAGGAGAAAATATAAAAATGCAGTAAATGAAGCAGGCAAAAAGGAATACAAACGTCTCAAAAATGAGATCGACAGGAAGTGCAAAATGGCTAAGCAGGGATGGCTAGAGGACAAATGTAAGGATGTAGAGGCTTGTCTCGCTAGGGGTAAGATAGATACTGCCTACAGGAAAATTAAAGAGACCTTTGGAGAGAAGAGAACCACTTGTATGAATATCAAGAGCTCAGATGGCAACCCAGTTCTAAGCAAAGAAGGGAAGGCAGAAAGGTGGAAGGAGTATATAGAGGGTTTATACAAGGGCGATGTACTTGAGGACAAATATTATGGAAATGGAAGAGGATGTACATGAAGATGAAATGGGAGATAAGATACTGCGTGAAGAGTTTGGCAGAGCACTGAGAGACCTGAGTCGAAACAAGGCCCCGGGAGTGGACAACATTCCATTAGAACTACTGATGGCCTTGGGAGAGCCGTTCATGACAAAACTCTACCATCTGGTGAGCAAGATGTATGAGACAGGCGAAATACCCACAGACTTCAAGAAGACTATAATAATTCCAATACCAAAGAAAGCAGGTGTTGACAGATGTGAAAATTACCGAACTATCAGTTTAATAAGTCACAGCTGCAAAATACTAACGCGAATTCTTTACAGACGAATGGAAAAACTGGTAGAAGCGGACCTCGGGGAAGATCAGTTTGGATTCCGTAGAAATGTTGGAACACGTGAGGCAATACTAACCTTACGACTTATCTTAGAAGAAAGATTAAGAAAAGGCAAACCTACGTTTCTAGCATTTGTAGACTTAGAGAAAGCTTTTGACAACGTTAACTGGAATACTCTCTTTCAAATTAAGGTGGCAGGGGTAAAATACAAGGAGCGAAAGGCTATTTACAATTTGTACAGAAACCAGATGGCAGTTATAAGATTCGAGGGCCATGAAAGGGAAGCAGTGGTTGGGAAAGGAGTGAGACAGGGTTGTAGCCTCTCCCCGATGTTATTCAATCTGTATATTGAGCAAGCAGTAAAGGAAACAAAAGAAAAATTCGGAGTAGGTATTAAAATTCATGGAGAAGAAGTAAAAACTTTGAGGTTCGCCGATGACATTGTAATTCCGTCAGAGACAGCAAATGACTTGGAAGAGCAGTTGAACGGAATGGACAGTGTCTTGAAAGGAGGATATAAGATGAACAACAACAAAAGCAAAACGAGGATAATGGAATGTAGTCAAATTAAATCGGGTGATGCTGAGGGGATTAGATTAGGAAATGAGACACTTAAAGTAATAAAGGAGTTTTGCTATTTAGGGAGCAAAATAACTGATGATGGTCGAAGTAGAGAGGATATAAAATGTAGACTGGCAATGGCAAGGAAAGCGTTTCTGAAGAAGAGAAATTTGTTAACATCGAGTATAGATTTAAGTGTCTGGAAGTCGTTTCTGAAAGTATTTGTATGGAGTGTAGCCATGTATGGAAGTGAAACATGGACGATAACCAGTTTGGACAAGAAGAGAATAGAAGCTTTCGAAATGTGGTGCTACAGAAGCATCCTGAAGATAAGGTGGGTAGATCACGTAACTAATGAGGAGGTATTGAATAGGATTGGGGAGAAGAGAAGTTTGTGGCACAACTTGACTAGAAGAAGGGATCGGTTGGTAGGACATGTTTTGAGGCATCAAGGGATCACAAATTTAGCATTGGAGGGCTGCGTGGAGGGTAAAAATCGTAGAGGGAGACTAAGAGATCAATACACTAAACAGATTCAGAAGGATGTAGGTTGCAGTAGTTACTTGGAGATGAAGAAGCTTGCGCAGGATAGAGTAGCATGGAGAGCTGCATCAAACCAGTCTCAGGACTGAAGACCACAACAACAACAACAACAACAACACCTTTAACAGCGGCTTCATATGAAAGCTTTAGACGCTTTGGGTGATTTACGAGGAACATTGCCTTGTGACGGTTCAGATATTTAGCACTCATTTTGAACCGACCAAATAAAACATTCAACCCTCACACTGGTTATCTATAGACAGTGTGAAAGCGCGTTGATTACAGATTCGAGACCACTACCAAGATGTCGCTTAAAATTGTGACGTACAATTTCTTGTGTAACTGACTGCACAGTTAGGACACAACACGAAAAATAATGCAAATTTAAATATTGTAGTCTCATCTAAATACCTAAGGAATACAATTACAAGCAACTTTAAGTGAAACTGTCACACAGAAAATTTTGTGGGGAAGGTGAACCAAAGACTGCATTTCATTGGTAGAACATTTTGAACAAGCAATGATTCTATTAAAACGACTGCCTACACTACGTTTGGCCGCCCTCTTGCCACGGATATGATAAGCAGGTTAAGGTAGGCATACGCGTCAGAGTTTTTCACTCTCAGAGAGCTTTTGTGAGCAATACGTGTCGTGTAAACAGCGCCGAGACTCCTCGCTAGCAGTGTCTGGAGGTGGCGCAAGATCTCAGGCAGTCGCGCTTTGCGAGTTTAGACCGCGCGGGGAGACGGCAACCTCCATCTCTCGAGCGCTGATCGCTGAAGCTCTCAGGCACGAAAAACTATACCGGCATTGTCGGGACAGCTGAGAGTGATGAGAAGCCATATAGCGTCCCAGGTTTGTGCCGTATTTCACAGTTTGTACTACAACATTTGGTGTATATTTTGCCGTACTCATATATACATCAAATAAAAGTAACCACGAAGCTGCGTGTTTTGAGCCATAAAATGTGGCCGTGGCATGTTTCCGAGCGAAGGAATCGCAGTTTTTCCTCCTGAATGAACGTCAACAGCAGTTAGCCAATTTCGAAAGTTCTAGACTTAAACAGTGCTGTGCAGGAAATAACATATAAAAACATCATAGACATATTGTATAGAATTAAGAAACGAAAATAATTGTTACCTAAGAGACTCGATCCAGCGACAGTACGAAAATATGAATATCTGACTAGCCCATTACCCACTGCACCACACTGACACTGCAACGAACCTCTCTAAATCCGTGAGGGTATTACCGTTCTGCCTTGACAACTACAAGAAAATGCATGCTTTTTCCACCAGGCGCCTTCTGCTTTGTTGAGGTGAAGCATCATCAATGGTGTTAATTTCCGTATTTACCAATTTGGGCGAGAAACCAAGCAGGAATCATCCATCAATGATGATGCTTTACCTCTATAAAGCGAAACGCGTCTGGTGAAAAAAAAAAAAACACAACTGAACGAAAATACCCTCAGGAATTGTAAAGCAACTACGGACAATATAGCCAAACAAATGAAGAACCTTTCTAAATTTGTACCGGAATCGTCGGGGACTGTTGAGACTACCGTCGCTATGGATACGCATTGTGAGTAAGAATGTCTGCGTTGTGTCGGCAAAAAAAGTAAAGAAGAAAGCTGCCAGGAAGTGGACTTAGGACGAAGTCGAACATTTAATTAATTTGTATAAGGATAGGTCAGCGTTACAGAATGTACAGTAACTGGACAACGGGACTGTGAGAAGAAGTAAAGTTTGTAGGCTGAAACGGCAGCTTTTAACACCTACACAGAAGAAATTTGCCAGAATATCAACAATTCAAGGAATCAGGGCAGAGGAGCTTTATAACACAGATTAATTAACACAGAGAAATAAGTGAAGTTATGTTTGACAGTAATCATCAAATGGTTCAAATGGCTCTGAGCACTATGGGACTTAACATCTGTGGTCATCAGTCCCCAAGAACTTAGAACTACTTAAACCTAACTAACCTAAGGACATCACACACATCCATGCCCGAGGCGGGATTCGAACCTGCGATCGTAGCGGTCACGCGGTTCCAGACTGAAGCGCCTAGAACCGCACGGCCACACCGGCCGGCTTGACAGTAATCGTTTTGGAACTCGGAAAATTGCCTTTTAATTTCAAGTAATAGAGATGTATCTGTAATTTTATATCACGTGGTATTTATTGATCGTATTATCATATTGGGAGTTCAAGAACAGACATTCAAGAATTTACGAGTGGTTCCGTAACTCATTAAAAGTAAAAACGTTCAAATAAATGTATGTCCGGAAATTCTTCATTTATCAGATATCCGCTGTATTTGGCTTTTGAAGTTCTATAGGTATCAAGATTAAATTGGTGCAATATTATTTCATCGTAACTTATCAAATATTAAAGAGAATAAACGTAGCTAATGCTAGAAACGTTAGTGTCACAAGCTCTCTGTCTTTAACACTAACGGAATTACGCGTAATAATATCTAGATTGACAGTTTTGAGTCCATTTATATTAAAGAGCATTTCTTCCATCGCCATCGTTGTCATCTTCCAAAAATTTCCATATTGATATGGATTTTCCATCACATACTGAAAAATGAAATTCTTGCATACTCCAAAATTATACCGCCGCCTAATGCGCTGTCTTTTTCTTTGCATTAAAAGCCGGAAGCTTTTCTGTCGCAACCTCTTCCTTCACGCACAGAACTACGACAGAAAAATCTCGCGGAGAGCGATGTGAGAGCACTCACAGAAACGCATTTTGATTTATCATGGTCGGTCATTGAACTTTGTGAGGTATCACAACGAACGAGAAAATGCGTGTAGCAGGCTGATTTTTAATGCAATGGGCCAAAGGTAGATAAATTGGCAGGATTTGAATCGTTCAACAGTCGTGACGTCATCGCCTACCGGACGTCTCAGATTTGCGAAGTCTACAACAGAAATCATCGTCACAACAGAAATCATCTTGCCATATGTAAACGCTCTCGCAAGACTCTCAAACTCCTCCAGAAAGTACATTCAAAGATACTATCAGCGAAAATCCGGCCCCAGTGTGAAAATTCTGCGAGTACTATCTGAAAGTACCAGACTGGTTCAGAGCAAATAACTCTCACGCATATCCCAGCCCTTAATGTGGCAGTCATTGAAACAAGGGCGTATTTCTTTGCGGCGAGATGATCTCACGAAATTTTAACCACCTACTTTCTTCTACGATAACCATAATATTCTGTTGACTCCCATCTACATACGGAGAACTGATTATCGTAATGAAATAGGAGGAGTTGAGCTTGCACGGAAAGAAGTACGCGGGATTAGCCGAGCGGTCTAGGGCGCTGCAGTCTTGGACTGTGCGGCTGGTCCCGGCGGAGGTTTGAGTCCTTCCTCGGGCATGGGTGTGTGTGTTTGTCCTTAGGATGATTTAGGTTAAGTAGTGTGTAAGCCTAGGGACTGATGACCTTGGCAGTTAAGTCCAATAAGATTTCACACACATTTGAACATTTGAAAGATGTACGTGTTCATTTAAGCCATGTGTTACTTCCGAGAGTGGAACGGTCGAGGTATAGTCTAAAGTAGTTCTATGAGGCCTTTACCACACACTTAAGTGTGAATTGCAGAGCAATCATGTATATGTAGGTAATAGTAGTTCCCATCGTAGAGATGCCAGTATGCACTAATAAAACTGGGAAACTGAGATTACCACACATGTCTTTCAGCCAAGAATGCTATACCATCTTTTCATTCCTTTGGTCGCATTTCACGTTTCTTATTCGTGCTTGGTGTTTGTGTGTTATTTTTCTGCTCATTTCAAAAACTTAAATCCACTTTTTCACCATGAAGCTGTCTCTATGTCTATCAGCGGTTTCAATTTACGTGCCCCATGGTTATTCAGTTACATCATCACGGAAGCCGTGCCACGCCCTCCATAAGCTGAGCGATTACGATGAATCGATTATAGTCCGTTATAGAACTCAGTCGTTCGCCGGTGTTAGTCATCTTTCGAGTGACGCGACTGCACGGATTTTTTATATTCCAAGACGAGTAGACTCACTTCCTACACGGAAGCGTTTTCAGATTTTTTTCGAGAATTTGACACAACGGCGTTATATCAGCGGCTGGTTACGAAACGAGCTCGGGGAACGCCTTGGCAGCAGATAAGCCATCGCCCGTCCCCGGCAATGCTGATAAGCGTTGGCGCCGACATTGATCTTCTGGTGACTGGGTGTCAGTCTGATCCCTGGCCGGCCCCGTACAGATAGCTCGGTGCGTAGGTGACGCGCGGACGTGCGGCAGGAGTGGTGTCGAACACGAGGAATACCTGCTGAGTCTTCACTTCTAACAGTGTGGTTACCCGTATCCGTGATCGTCGAAACAGACTACTGGTGTCCACAGACATCCTCTGTGGCTTCACGAACGACGTGTCAGTTTCTCCACACCAGCAAAAACTTCCAGAAGACAGCTGCACGGCGATCTGTAATATGTAAGTACTTGTGACTGATGTATCACTTTTTGCCAGCTAGGCTTGACTCAACCAATTGCTACAGAATTGATTTGTATATTTATCTCCATACTCTGACTAAACTTTCATCTTAGGGACCTGAGATACAGTGCTTGGAGATTTTATAACTGTACTAGCGAGCAATCGCGGCTTCACAATGGGCCAGACGATTTTATTTGTAGCATGTATAGATACGCACACATGTTCCTCGTGAATCGGTATGTCTATTAGTGAAAACCGTATTAAAATACCTTCTGTAATTCCTGAGCTGTGCTTTCGCATACAGACGGAAAGCGCGGCGTGGTATGTTGCAATATGTATAGATCAGTACGCTCTAGCCAGTATTCAGCGACTCCGCTTATAATCTCCGCCGACCCCTGGTGGCCGAGCGGTTCTAGGCGCTTCAGTCTGGAACCGCGCGACCGCTACGATCGCAGGTTCGAATCCTGCCTCGGGCATGGATATGTGTGATGTCCTTACGTTAGTTAGGTTTAAGTAGTTCTAAGTTCTAGGGGACTGATGACCTCACATGTTAAGTCCCATAGCGCTCAGAGCCATTTGAACCATTTTTTATAATCTCCATTCTTTCGACACGCGCACACCTGCTCATAAAGCGTAACGTTCAGTGTACCGGGTTGTGGGCTACAGAGGTGAGCCCGGATCTAATCCGCGCGGCGACTAAACGACCATGGGTGTGGTGCACCGACTAGACTGAGTGTGGGTTTTAGGTGGTTTCCCAAGGTCGTCTAGGCAAATTCTGGGCTAATCCTCACATTCCAGCTCAGAATATACTATATATAAGCAGTTAGAATACAATAGCACACACAATGCAGTTTACACGTTTCACAGACAGATGGCGCTACACGACTTCCATCCTTTAGGATACCTTAACAACTAGGGCGTCAGGAAGGGCACCCGGCCACCAAGTCATATAATAATACAAAAATTCCTAAATCCTGACAAAGCCACACCCAGTACCAGACGGGATAAACGAGAGGGAAAATAAAAAAGTCAAGACGCACATCTAAGATGCGGAGAGGCTCATTTCTGCAGACAGAAAAGTGTACTTTGCAGTACGTTCAAAATGGTTCAAAGGACTCTGAGCACTATGGGACTTAACTGCGGTGGTCATCAGTCCCCTAGAACTTAGAACTACTTAAACCTAACTAACCTAAGGACATCACACACATCCATGCCCGAGGGAGGATTCGAATCTGCGACCGTAGCGGTCACGCGGTTCCAGACTGAAGCGCCTTTAACCGCACGGCCACACCGGCCGGCTTTGCAGTACGTCTTGGAATTATCACTGATTTGTATGTTTTTCCTCTGTGACGGATTTCGTTCTTTCCAATCATTTTGGCAGTTTTCTGGGGTCGAAGTAATTAACACTTTTCGGCGCGGTAGCGTTGAGCCAGAAGAAGTTTGTGGCACAGTGGTTATGATATTTGTCTCATTTCTAACAGTGAGGTTAAAATCCCCGTCCTGCCATCCAGATTTCAAGTTTTTCGAAGTTTCCCAAAATCGTTTGAGGCTGAAACGATTCCTTTAGGAAAATTGAATCGACCCAGTTGCTTCCCCATCCTTGTGAATTACTTGCTTACACTCCGCTCCCAATGACTTCATCGTCGACGGCATACTAACAACTAATATTCCTTCGATTCCTTCATGAAGTAACTATAATGGTGGCAACAGTTTCTGTCACTAGGATTTGCCTGGCATGGAGAAGAGAGGTAGTGGAGCACAATGTCTGAGGACCAGCTTGCGTCTTTCCACCTCGCATTAATTCCCAAACCTCTCTGCAGCGTCTCGTGGAACGATGGCGAGTGACTCTATTGATGTTGATCCGTCCGACGGATGGAAATTTTAGGCTTTGCCTCTCCCTTGCTATTGCACGGCAGGAGAAGCTATATACCAGCACCATGTTCTACCCACTCACTTCATCAACAAGGCAATCGAAAGTTCACTTTAAACATCTGGCTTTCGACACAATACACTTACATTATAAAGGAAAGGTAACACTGTGAGGGAAGCAATACTGTATGTGGAAAAGAAGGGCGCTACAAGCAGGGTATATTATCTTGCTGGGAACATACTTTAGCGGTGAACATGCTGCCGCCTACCGGACAGTTATGATGAGGTTTGTAGCTGGAACTAATGTGTTAACTACACTACTGGCCATTAAAATTGCTACACCAAGAAGAAATACAGATGATAAAGGAGTATTGGACAAATATATTATACTAGAACTGACGTGATTGCATTTTCACGCAATTTGGGTGCATAGATCCTGAGAAATCAGTACCCAGAACAACCACCTCTGGCCGCAATAACGGCCTTGATACGCCTGGGCACTAAGTCAAACAGAGCTTGGATGGCGTGTACAGGTACAGCTGCCGATGCAGCTTCAACACGATACCACAGTTCATCGAGTGGTGACTGGCGTATTGTGACGAACCAGTTGTTCGGCCACCATTGACCAGACGCTTTCAATTGGTGAGAGATCTGGAGAATGTGCTGGCCAGGGCAACAGTCGAACATTTTCTGTATCCAGAAAGGTCCGTATAGGACCTGCAACATGCGGTCGTGCATTATCCAGCTGAAATGTAGGATTTCGCAGGGATCGAATGAAGGGTAGAGCCACGAGTCGTAACACATCTGAAATGTAACGTCCACTGTTCAAAGTGCCGTCAGTGCGGACAAGAGGTGACCGAGACGTGTAACCAATTACACCCCATACCATCACGCCGGGTGATACGCCAGTATGGCGATGACGAATACACGCTTCCAATGTGCGTTCATCGCGATATCGCCAAACACGGATGCGACCATCATGATGCTGTAAACAGAACCTGGATTCATCCGAAAAAATGACGTTTTGCCATTCCTGCACCCAGGTTCGTCGTTGAATACAGCATCCAGGCGCTCCTGTGTGTGATGCAGCGTCAAGGGTAACCGCAGCCATGGTCTCCGAGATGATAGTCCATGCTGCTGCAAACGTCGTCGAACTGTTCGCGCAGATGGTTGTTGTCTTGCAAACGTCACCATCTGTTGACTCAGGGATCGAGACGTGGCTGCACGATCCGTTGCAGCCACGCGGATAAGATGCCTGTCATCTCGACTGCTAGTGTTACGAGGCCGTTGGGATCCAGCATGGCTTTCGGTACTACCATCCTGAACCCACCGATTCCATATTCTGCTAACAGTCATTGGCTCTCAACCAACGCGAGCAGCAATGTCGCGATACGATAAACCGCAATTGCGATAGGCTACAATCCGACCTTTATCAAAGACGGAAACGTGATGGTAGCATTTCTCCTCCTTACACGAGGCATCACAACAACGTTTCACCAAGCAACGCCGGTCAACTGCTGTTTGTGTATGAGAAATCGGTTGGAAACTTTCCTCATGTGGGCACGTTGTAGTTGTCGCCACCGGCGCCAACCTTGTGTGAATTCTTTGAAAAGCGAATGGTTCAAATGGTTCAAATGGCTCTGAGCACTATGGGACTTAACATCTGTGGTCATCAGTCCCCTAGAACTTAGAAATACTTAAACCTAACTAACCTAAGGACATCACACATCCATGCCCGAGGCAGGATTCGAACCTGCGACCGTAGCGGTCACGCGGGTCTAGACTGAAGCGCCTTAAACCGCACGGCCACACCGGCCGGCAAAAGCGAATCATTTGCATTTCACAGCATCTGATTCCAGTCGGTTAAATTTCGCGTCTGTAGCACGTCATCTTCGTGATGTAGCAATTTTAATGGCCAGTAGTAAGATGCTGTCACAGTGCTGCGAACAGGAGAAAGCATAATTCACTTCCACGGTGGCATCCTCCACAGCCGAGGTCACTTTTTAAACTTTGTGTTCTGCCTTACGGCAATTCTTGTCTTGGGGAAGCCTCGTCAGAGAGGTCCACCGCATGAGCGTCTAGGGAAGTGATTCCGGTGGTGGTTTCCCGTTGCCTTCCACTGATGATGATGAAATGATAATGAGGACAATGCAACACCCAGTCCCTGAGCGGAGAAAATCTCCGACCCAGCCGGGAATCGAGCCCGGGCCTCTTGGCGAGACAGACAGCCGCGCTGACCACTTAGCTATCGGTGCGGACCGAGGTCACTAAGGCGCCCTTGCACAGTGGCTTCCGAAGATTGCCGGTTCGAATCCTGGTGGTGTAAGAAATTTTCACCTCCACTATTTGGCCGGCGAGAGGAGGAGAGGTAGTGTAAAGTTACTGATCACCAGACTGCATTAAATTGCAAACCTCATCTCTATGTCTTATGAAGTGAGGGCATGTGACGTTATTGATTGCGGTCGGGTTGTCGGCTGGGTGTAGCAAGCTAGGCGGTTCCTTGGTGCTGTTGAGAGAACCAAGCTATTGCCGAAACTAGGTTGAACCACACAAATATGATACACACACACACACACACACACACACACACACACACACACACACACACACACACACATTACATCACCTGTACTCAGCTGATACATTTAAGAGACAGCTCTCACTCACCACGTGAAAACTGGCCATTGTGTGCAGATTAGAAGGCTGGAAAGCTCTCGGTGTTTCCCTTGCAGCAATGTCATACGACTCTTTCTTTATTCAGTTAAATGGTGGGAGAAAGGCTGAGGTGTTAAGTGTTATTTCCATATGAATATTGTTTCATTGTTTGAAACGTTCATAGATGGACATTTATCGACTGATTTGCTAGGTATAGCTTTCTTGTTTCGCTCGTTAATACTATACATTGAAGATGACACATTGTTGCCGGTGTAACATGCGGAGCACCAGTTACCGGTGGCTGACACCAGAATAAAATGTGCGGATATTTTTACCCTTTCCCACAATTTTTGCAGTCTGCCGTTTCAGATTTGCAGGAGATTTTCGTGGCATCTTGTTCATTTGGACAATCCTGTATCATTTTTGGTCAAACCTTTTAACCGACGGATGACATTGGTTGAGATTATGTTTTCAAAGATGGGAACCGATACAGGCGATTAAATCTAGATCAAACTACAATTAAACTGTACAGGCCTCGGAAGGCCCATTGGTACCGACCAACCGCTGCATCCTCCTCCTAGCCAAGCTGATAGCGCTTAACTTCGGTGATCGGTGATCTGCCAGGGACCAGTGTTACCTCTGCGCCAAGGCCGCTGGCATTAAACGTAAAGACTTCTGTAAATGATAAAAAAACTGCATAGTACAAAAACAAAATGAAAACCTCAAGCAGACGCAGTGTTGTGCGAAGTCTTTCTAGGTTTAATAACTCAGATTCATGCTATCTACGTATGTACAACAGTTCACCCAATTCACCCAAAAATTACGACGTTCAAGTGAAACCACCACAGCGGACAAGTAAACGTTTAAGTCAGAATTGAGTGTGCCGGTCGGGGTGGCCGTGCGGTTCTAGGCGCTACAGTTTGGAACCGCGTGACCGCTACGGTCGCAGGTTCGAATCCTGCCACGGGCATGGATGTGTGTGATGTCCTTAGGTTAGTTAGGTTTAAGTAGTTCTAAGTTCTAGGGGACTGATGACCTTAGAAGTTAAGTCCCATAGTGCTCAGAGCCAATTGAGTGTAAATATCGATTTTCCATTTTGGACCGCTTACATTTATTTTTTGACTTTTTTCTCCGTAATTTTATTGTGTCACTTCAGAAACCCATAATATCACCGAGAGGGATAACAACTCAGAGACAGATGAAACGTAACTTACTGAGGGATATTAAACCACGAAGCGCTTCTTACATTATTGACAAATTAAATTCTGACTCCTGAGGATTTTCATTATTTTTCTCCTACGACTGTTCAACTTACTCACTTTAGGTGTGGCATTTAAATCTTTGCTTGCAAAATAAAAATCTTACTGGTAAATAGAGATTAGACCAATGCTGATTTTATAATCGACTGAAGTTATTATTGGACTGTAATCAATGTTTAAAAACACAGAATGTTTTGTCAAATAATTATATTATCGTCCTGCAAAAAGTAATTATTTGCAAGGGAAAGAATGGAAGTTCATGTAGGCCATTATAGGCCACTTTCTGACGTTAAACGATCTTCTGCAAGTTTCGATCATTTTTTATCACTAATGTTAAAGGGGCATTCAGTGACGAAGTTAAATAATGCAATGGTGTCCTATTCACATCGTCTGTTTCGTTCAGTTGGTATTCCCACACTCGTCTAGACAATTACTCGTCTGGATTACTCGTCTGGTTCCTCGTCACCCCCTCGGAAATCGAAAGTGTAGTTAGAACATGGAGAATAAAATCAGCACAATTTGCAGGCGGGTGGATGTATGCCATTGTTTCCGATACAACAGGGTAACGCTGTGCCGACATGAGAAGCATCCAGACACACAAATAAAGTGATACTATTTCCAAGACGAGGAAATTTCCAGTGCATGCTCTCCCCGAGAAATGTGAGAAATTATGTTTTATTCTTTGGGTATTATTATTAATAGTCCAAGCAACACTGAAATTTATTGTATGTAAATAATGCTTCAGGGAACCTGAAAACTGCGTTGCTGATTTAATTGCTGAGCTGTTGCTCAATCTGAAACTGCTCATAACAACCAGGGGGAGATAGGCTGGTTTACAGAGATAGAAAAAAATTACTCTTCTATTTCGATCTTTTCGATGTGAAACGTTAGATATACGCGCTCTGGACGTTGGCCAGCAGGTTTCTCGAGGTGGCTTCTGCCTCGTAACCGTTCCCTATCTTATCTGCGCGCTGTGTGAACCTTGAGTGACACGGACACGTCACCACAAGGTGGAGTTAACGCTAGTTTTCCCGTACGGATGGATTGCTTGGTTGCATCTCATCTCTTAATCTTTCCCTTTTCAGGATCGACTAAAAGTCTGTCACTTTTCATTGCTACACTTCGAAGATGCCTAAGGAATCAACATGAGGGCAGGCCCTTACATATCCTCCATACGTACCGATCTTTCCCCATGAGTTTTGCATATTTTTGGAGCCCTGAAGAAAGACATTCGCGGCCGTCGATTTGCTTCGAACAAACAGATGCACCCCTGGGTACAATCATAGTTCTGCAGGCAAGCACAAATATTCTGACCGGCTTGTCTCATAGTCGTACAAGCGTATTAACAGGCATGGCGATTGCGTTTGAAATAATGAACAGTTTACTTATTTGTCTTCTAAGTTGTCAGTTTTCATTTGCCTACCTCTTGTATCGGATACAGTACACATCCCCCTTAAGCAAACCGGTATCATCGTATTCAGATCACAAAAGGGCGCTAATCTTAGATGGCGATCGAAAAACACACTTCACATTGTGTTTCCACAGAATACGACTAATCCATTAGGCAATGCGTCCTACGTAAGGGAAAAAGATCGTAGACTTAGGTGCCGTCTTGTTATTTTCGTCACTCAAACGATTCAAGATTGGTCGACAGAGAAACACACGTCTCATCTGGCTTTCATTATAATTATTCTAGCGAAGCATGACGCCGAGGTGGGCTAACTCAGAAGATAAACTTTTAGGGTTTCAGATGACGTGGGCCCTATGAACCAAGGTACGATGTAGCCCTTTTTTGACAGGATCAGCATGAAGATACAAATCAGTGCGAATTGGCTTTCAATAAACGGCATGCCCCAACGTACGCGTACCATCAACGTTCTTCCTGATAACACATAAGTGAACGAAAGGCAGCCAACCTTTCCCACATCCGCAGTCAAGCGAATATTCGGGCAGGTTGAATTCAGGTGTTCTGAAACGCTGTTCGAATTCTCAGTCAAGAGGCCGAAAGAAGAGAACAATATTGCCTACATCTCTCAAAAAAGCATGCTGGTTTCAATGCAGCCGATTGTAGCGCTCTCTCGTGGTGTTTGTGTCTTTAAATTGATGGAGTATTCACCTGTTAACGCTTACTGTTAAAATGCAGCGGATTAAGAATGTAAGTAATTATTTTCTATCTGTGACAACCTATAATAAAATAAATGCTGTTTGATGTTCGTTGTTATACTCACTGAAACGGGCACGTAATAATAAAATATTTTGTAGGTAGGTGAAGGGTATATTTCACTTTCCGTTTCAGAAGGATTGTTTTAACCGCTCCATACACTTTTGTAGGACCTTTGAAACGCGCATATATGAGATGCTGCGAAGGTGTGCGTATGGTTTTGTAATCTGCTTGCCTCTAGCGGCCCCTTGATACACACATGCCCGCAAAATCAGTGCGTGGTGCGGGTTCGCATTTGTAAATTTTGCTATTACTGTCGTATTATTACGACTTTGTATACATACATAGCATTTCTGCGTTGTGTAGATACCTATAAAACCACTGTTACTGCGTTGTGTCGATACCTATAAAACCACTGTTACTTATCGGTAAGTCCAAAGGATATTGTGGGTCTGAGCGACTCATTCACGAAGGTTAATAACGAGAGACGGAGGATAAATTGAATTTGGCTTCTCTTGTAACAAAGTGCAATACGATTACACCAACATCTTCAAACACGAATAGCGGCTTTAAATAATATAGGAAACTATATAAAACACAGAAAACAGTTAATAAAGCTACTAATACGTTTTGCACATGATTCTGAAATTATGCTAAATACATTTGTATATATGATTTGTAGATATTAAAATATTGGAGCTGAATCAGTATTGTCATCGGGAAAGGAAAATTGCATCTGTTGTAACTGTGTCAGTTGCGATACAGTTTTAATACAAAGACTAAATAGTCACGCTCTCGACAAATTAACCGGCCGTTGTGACCGAGCGGTTCTAGGCGCTTCAGTCCGGAACCGCGCTGCTGCTACGGTCGCAGGTTCGAATGCTGCCTCGGGCATGGGTGTGTGTGATGTCCTTAGGTTAGTTAGGTTTAAGTAGTTCTAAGTCTAGAGGACTGATGACCTCAGATGTTAAGTCCCATAGTGCTCAGAACCATTTGAACCATTTTCGACAAATTATACGTTTACAAAAAGTCAGTTTCATAGCCAAATCTGCCGGATGAGGTGGCCGAGCGGTTCTAGGCGCTTCAGTCTGGAACCGCGGGACCGCTACGGTCGCAGGTTCGAATCTTGCCTCGGGCATGGATGTGTGTGATGTCCCTAAGTTGGTTAGGTTTAACTAGTTCTGAGTTCTGATGGCCTCAGATGTAAAGTCCCATAGTGCTCAGAGCCATTTGAACCATTTTATAGCCAAATCTAGTATGAGAGTTAGCTCTTCGTTTAACCAAAATACACTGAAAATTTTCCTTACTGAAAACTGTGGCCAATAGTTGGAAAAAAGCCCAGATGATACCCTTCTACAAAAGCAGTATTACCGTCCAAAAATGCTCACATCCGTTGAAGAGAAATTTGTGACAAATTCTGAACTCAGACATAAAGGGATATCTCGAACAGAATGACGGCCTCCAAGCCAAACAGCGTAGTTTCCAAAACATAGATAATGTGAAACCCATCTCGCGGTTTTCTCGTATGACAAATTGTGAGCCATGGATCAAGGCAAGCGGGTGGATGCGGTATTTCTTGACTTCCTAAAATACTGAAAAAAAAAGAAGTACGACCATGTGGCAGAATCGAACGCAAGTGGTGACTGGATGGAAGATCCCTTGGTGGGGACGATGCTGCATGTTATTGTGACAGGAGAGTCATCGACAGGTTTTAAACTTCGGAAGCGCCCTAAATAAGTGTACTGGGACTCCACGTGTTTGTGTTGCTTATTAATGATCTGGTAAACAACATTAATAGCATTCTCAGCTTTTTGAAAATGATGCAATTACATATAGTGACCAAACATCTGGAAAAGCTATACAGACATTCAGTCGGGCGCAGACTTGGATTCATTTTCACGGGTAAAAGCAATGAGTTTACAAAGGAGACTGCTCTCAACACACTCTCGCGACCTGTCCTAGAATATCGCTAAAGTATGTGGGACCGTATAAAAAGAAGGGCAGCACGATATGTCACAGGTCTGTCTGACCCACAAAAGAACGTCATGGAAGTCCTGAAAACAAATTTCAATTGGTATACGCTTGAAGGTAGACGTCAAGGATCCCATGAAAGCCAAATGTTGAGTTTCAGCAACCAGCGAGGAATATACTAGAACGTACTCAGAATTTTTTATGTTAAAACTCTTAAAAGAGAAAGATTGGACGTGATGAAAGTTCAAAAGTAGTAAGACTCCTTCACGCAGTGAAAGTAAAATTATGTTCTTGTCCAGTTTAGAAAGATCGACTTGAAAAATTTATCGAAAATTGCGAAAATATAGAAAAAAAAGATATCGGCACTAGACGTTGCCGTTTCGCTTTCGACATATCGATAGTTTGTTTGATATATGTCCAACATATATCGATAATTTTGGAAACATTATTGATATATCGATATTATATCAACAGCATAATTGGCGGGAGACTAGCTGCGGACTTGCTAGGGAGTGATCGTCCCATACATAGGCTGCCGGTAACACCAATGATTGAGTTTGGACTGTTGCCGTGTCCGGTAAGCACGAACTGCTGACTAATGGCGATGCATTATATTGAGTGATGAATCGCGTTTCTGTACTATTGCAGCGTTGGCGAATATGACTGGGACATGGACTGAGGTCCTGTTCTTCCAACATTTTGGAGAGACACAGTGGTGTAACTCCTGGTGTCGTGGTATGGGGAGAAATCGATTATGGCATCAGATTACGGCTTGTGGTGTTTTGGGGAACGTTGACAGCACAATGGTACGTCGCTGGCATTCTGCGTCCTCGTGCGGTTACGTTTCATGCCACAGTATCATCGTGCCATTTTTCAAACAGAGTAATGTTCGTCCACGCATGGCACGTATCTCGATGAACTGTCTACTGTCTACGTGATGTCGAGGTCCTTCCATGGTCAACAACAACCCCATATACACAGCGTGTTTCAAAATTCATTTTACACACTTCTAGAGGTTGTAGAGGGGACTTGGTAGATCAAGTTTTACATAGAAACCCATGTTAGGAAACGCCTCCCAACGACACTACAAAACGTCGAAGTTCTAGTCGCCTATAAATGTACAGGGTAATTCCGTGATGATGTTAAAAACTTTTTAGAATTGTGAGAGGGATAAACGTCCCAATTTGAGGTAAGGGCCATTGTACCGGAAACGAAAGAGTCCGAAGTTATCAGAAAAACCGTTCTGATACTTCTGTCGGTGAAATACATGTACTGGTACTGTTGTTGCTAAGTTTCTAAGGTAAGCAACTTTCAGAGGTGGTAGTATGGACGAAAACAAGAAACAAATCACCAGTATTCATGGGCTCCGAAATGCATACCTTCAGAGCTATGAGCAATTGTTCAATAGAGATGTGTTTCACAGTAGCGAAGATGAACACGTGTTCATCTGTGACGTATGCATTTTAGAGCCCACGTTTAATGAACTTTTTTACCTTGTTTTGGCCCTCTGAAACTTGCCTACCCTACAATCTTACCAACAACAGTACCAGTATACGTATTCCACCGTCAGAGGTTCAAAATAGTTCAAATGGCTCTGAGCACTATGGAACTTAACATATGAGGTCATCAGAACTTAGAACTAGTTAAACCTAACTAACCTAAGGACATCACACACATCCATGCCCGAGGCAGGATTCGAACCTGCTACCGAAGTGGGCGCGCGGTTCCAGACTGACGCGCCTAGAACCGCTCGGCCACACCGGCCGGCACCGTCAGAGATATCCGAACGATTTTCGCTTGTAACTTTCCACTCGTTCGTTTCCGAACCAGGGACGCTACCCTCAAATTGATGCATTTATCCTTCTCCATCATCTCAGAAAGTTTGCGAGATCATCACAGCCGCGCGGGATTAGCCGAGTGGTCGGGGCGCTGCAGTCATGGACTGTGCGGCTGGTCCCGGCGGAGGTTCGAGTCCTCCCTCGGGCATGGGTGTGTGTGTTTGTCCTTAGGATAATTTAGGTTAAGTAGTGTGTAAGCTTAGGAACTGATGACCTTAGCAGTTAAGTCCCATAAGATTTCACACACATTTGACATAATCACGGAATCACTCTTCATATACAGGGTGGCGCACGAAATGTGATACCATTTTGTTTTTGAATATAAACTTTATTGTCAATACAATCTGAAAGGAATATATACTACAAAGAAGAGCCGTCCATGGAGATTCGTTCTAACTCAGCACATGCTCAATATGTCCACCATTTCGTTTCCTAACTTCCTTCAAACGAAAACTGAAGTTAGTGATTACCCTACGGCTCACGTCTTCCGTAATTTCACTGCAAGCTTGAAGAATAAGTCTTCTGAGCTCCATTAAATCACGTGGACTTTTCTGTGAAATTTTTTCCTTTAGGTACCCCCAAAGAAAAAAGTTACATGATTGAGGTCTGGAATACTGGGGGGAGGGGGTGGGGCAATATTGTCCATCATTGAAAGCTACCTGGAAACCTGAGTGAAATGATACACATGTCGAAATGCTCGTGTAAAAACTCCACCACAGTCTTTGAAGTATGTGACCTTGCTCCATCTTGCATGAACCACTGCGTGTTGAAGGGAAAGGCAGTAGCAAGAAGCTGTGGAATGAAGCTATTGCGAAGCACGCTCAAATAACGCTCGCTGTTCACAGTTTCTTCAAAGAAGAAGGGTCCAATAAGTCCTTGACTGGAAATTGCTGCCCACGCTGTAATCCTCGGAGCATGAAGCACTTGTGGGTTTTCAGTGGACCAAAAGCGTACCTTTTGTTTGTTAACCACACCGTCTAAATGAAAATGCGCCTCGTCTGAAAACCAAACGTTGTTGAGAGTTTCTTCCGTATCCTCCGCCCACTGAGCAAACAGTAGTCTCTGCTGCTTGTGTTCTTCAGTGAGCATCTGTGCACAGGTCATCTTGCAAGGAGGTCATCTTGCAAGGAGGTCACTTTTAACGATGCGTTGAACGGAGCGTCTGGATATTCCCAGTTGCACTGCTGCCTTTCTACACGATTTCCCGGACTTCTCTATACAGCAACTCGTACCGCTTCAATATTTTCCGGCGAACAAACAGGCTTAGGCCGAGGTCGCTTCGCTTCCAATACTGTTCCTTCCTGTTCAAATTTATCGTACAACCTGTGGATGGTCTTCTTGCAAGGGACCCATCGTGTGTTAAACTGTTGTCGAAAACGCCTCTGAGTCACAACAAGGCTATTCGTTTCATGAAAAAATAAAACAATTGCCGATCGTTGCTGTGTCGTCAGTCTACCATTGTCAACCATTGCTAGTCTCCTAGCGGCAGTATCGTGAATTACACGTGATTTCGTAACTGATTTGTTTTTCCAAGCTTTGCTGGTACTGCTGTAGAGATCCCAGCAGGATATCTAACGTGCAACGTAAACTGTGAAAGAAACAATTGGTAACACATTTCGTGCGCCACCTTGCACATAAATTCACAGGCGCCGCCGCTTACAACTTTGACGCTCAGTAGCGTCTTGGATGGCGTTTCTGGACATCGTTCCCTGTATAAAACTCGAAGTCCCCTCTACAACTTCTATAAGTGTGTAACATGTATTCCCCCAACCCCAACCGAATCAGTGCACCCACCAGGGTAGTTGCGCGTGTTAACGCGATCGCTTCCGGGCAGGTAGTACGTCGCCCCTCTACCGAATCCGTCCGGCAGATTAACGAGAAGGGTGTGCCGGTTTTTAGGCGGTTTCCCACATCCCACTAGGTGAATACAGCGTTGGTTCCCATGTTCCGCCTTAGATACACGCTACGCAAACATTCAGAACACTTTCTCACGCTTGAACACAGAATCTACTCTACGCAGACAGATTGGGAGGGAGTGGGGGGTGGAAGACGAAAAGGAGACTGATAACTTTCGCTGTTTGGTCTCCTTAAACACTTAACCAGCAAAGCAATCAATATATGCATCCAGGGAGTGCGAAGTCATAGTGCTTAGTGGGCTCATACTGCCAAGTTCTTTGTAAATTTGACTGGATTTTGCAATTACTGAAATAACATCAGATACCATCGCAACCCGTTTCCTCCTCTTCTGGGTGCTTCCCCTTTTCCTTTAGGCAGTCGCAGTAATCGCCAGAGAGCTGCGGCGTCAGCTGGCGGCGGCGCGGCGTACTAATCCGGAGCTGGTACAGAGAACAGCTGCGCCCCTTGTGGTCTCATTAGCGCGCCGTCGTGTGCCTGGCCCGCCGCTGACTGCCGGCAGATAACGTAATCCCCTAGCGACCTGCGGGTCCCGGGGCTTCGAGGCCTTGGACACGCTAATAAAAATAGAGGAAGCGCCTGGAACACACGACGCTGATGTCACCAGCCTTCCAGCCCATCTCGCTGGAGCAGTGGAGGCCAACCGCAGTGATTCTCCGCGCTTCAACACTCAGCACTTCTGCTCTTATGTATCGAAGCTCGCATTGACACTGGCGAACCAATATACACAATGGCATCGTTTTACAATACATTGTACACTACGGATGCGAAAACCGATCGGTTGAAACCGATACCGGTGTTTTGGTTCTTAATACCCGGTACAGTTCGGTATTTGTTTTGGTCTCGCTTGTAACAGGTGGTTTTATTTTTTACTAATAATAGGGTAAAGAAGCGAAATATCATTAGCCATAGAGGCAGTGCTAAAATTTTCCGTTTTTAAATAAATGCCGGCTACTGTGGCCAAGTGGTTCTAGCCGCTCCAGTCCGGAACTGCGCTGCTGCTACGGTCGCAGGTTCGAATCCTGCCTCGGGCATGGCTGTGTGTGATGTCCGTAGGTTGGTTAGGTTTAAATAGTTCTAAGTCTAGGGGACTGATGACCTCGCCGGCCGCGGTGCCGAGCGGTTCTAGGCGCTTCAGTCCGGAACCGCGCGACTGCTACGGTCGCAGGTTCGAATCCTGCCTCGGGCATGGATGTGTGTGATGTCCTTAGGTTAGTTAGGTTTAACTAGTTCTAAGTTCTAGGGGACTGATGACCTCAGATGTTAAGTCCCATAATGCTCAGAGCCATTTGAACCAATTTGACTGATGACCTCAGATGTTAAGCCCCATAGTGCTTAGAGCCATTTGAACCATTTTTTAAATAAACCTGTTTTAATGAATGAGTAATTTGTATCAGTAAAATTTGCATTGCTTTGAAATATTGCGCTGTTATAGAAATTGGGAAAAGCTACCAGTGCTATGTTAATAACAATGCCGTCAGAAACGAACGGCAAGCATAGGCGTAAGACTTGACGCACCACTGCTGAGGCAATGATGTACCTGTTACCATTGGTCGTGGCCTATTACATGCCATGCGTGTACATGCTGTGTGCAGAACTTGCTCCATCTGGTCTGTCTGCTAGTTTCTCACTGTCGTCGTCGGGCACCACATTTGCTTTAGTGGGGATTACGGATATTTCTGATGTTAGCTTGACTGTATGTAGGTGCCGCTTGAGTATGAGATATCGCTCAAAACAGATAGCGGTAAGTACATGTGGATGTGTGTGTGTGTGTGTGTGTGTGTGTGTGTGTGTGTGTGTGTGTGTTTTCCCACATCACGTCCTAAACCAATCGACCAATTTCAGCTAAAGTTGGTACACATATACCTTATTGTCAGGCAACAAGTGCCTGACAGTCGTAGTGGGGATAAGAACCACCTGCCCATCAACAGGTTGGGGCTGAAAAGCGCAGCCCGCGACGCGTGAATTACCAGAGTTTATTCAGCCAGTATTTGAGAATGTGAGCATTCAGTGACTTGCAACAAGTTTAAACTTATTACTTCGTTGCTACTTTTCTCCACTCGCAACAAATTTTGCAAACAGTATCCGCATATGCTGCTGAATATTACCTGCAAAATTATGACACTATACGGCAGATAGTTTAGGAGATACGACGTCATAAAAATTAAGCACAAGGCCAGACGGTGCGTGATACGGGTGCGGGCGCACAGCTATAAATAAATACCTCGGCAGCGTCGGGTTTCTCTGCTAGTAAAAAAATAAAAAAGGAGCTTTGATGGATTATTATTCAGCAGGATGTGACTCTTACAGTTACAGTACGATCGTCTTACAAACAACCTAGATACAAATGGTATTTCTGAATGAGACACCCACATTCCTTATACACAGACTGTAGATGGCTTTACTCACTTCTACTTTGTGGAATTGCGCTGAAATGCTAATCTTTTGAATATCCGAGCACGCCATTCTGACATTTGTTGCAGGGAGACTTCATAGTGTTGCAATTTAAACGTGCAGGGGTGAATATTTTTTGTAAAACGGACGTTCCGTCTTAACCTCACTTTCGCCGCTAATTAGAGGACTGAGTGACGTCACGTAGCACTGACGTTTCGTCTAACAAGGGGAGGTCCCCAGCAGTGCTATCGCCATTTTGAAACTATCTGTACAATGATGTAGGTTAAGATCCCAGGTATTACACACTGCAGCCATTCACCCTGGTAGCTCCTCGTTTACGAGCAATTGGCGAAAATTTTGTGTGACACTCGATATCTTTAAATAAGATGGATTATGTAGTCTGGTTGCATGATATAATGGATAGAACAACAGCTTCACACGCAGAAGATTGTAGGTTCGAATGTTTTCAGGTGCACTATATTTCTTTTATTTTTAAATCTTTAATGAAATGACTTCGATCATTATTTATATTCAAATAATTGGTTCAAATGTAATTTTTTAATTCCTTTCCTTTGTCATATAATTTTAATCATAATACCAGCTACTTCATTTACTCTGGGTTTCCTTCCTATCATTCTTTCTCCACGTGAAATCTTTGGTCATGTGTTTTTAATTGATTTTTGGTATTGTTTCGGTTTAATTTCTTTTGTTTTATCGCACTGTTTTGCGATCACATTATTGTGTTCGTTATATCTATTTTTAGTTTTGCTTGCATTTCGTTTTATTCATAACCCCATGTTTCAATTAAATTTTCGTCTGCGTTATTTTGTCCATTGTGTAGTAGTTATTTAGGTTCTGTTTTAAATGTTTGTATGATGATTACCGTGCAAAAAAATTGCACATCTGGTAAATAAAATACCTTTTTCATACCATTTCACAAATATTATTATTTCGTCTTTTGTTTTCTAACCGATAGATCAAAATTTTCAGGTAATTGAATATTATAATATGTAAATATAATCAAATTCATATTCACAAGAATTCCGTTTGGAAAAAGAATTATGTAAAGAAAAAATGAAACAAATGGAAAAGTTCATATTGTGATGATGTGACAAAGGAATAGAAATAAAAAATTACATACAGCAAATTAATTGAATAAAATTAATCATCGAAACCGTTGCGACAAAGATTTAAAAATAATAAATTCAGTGCACCTGAAAAGATACTAACTCACTTGTCTCCTGCATGTGAAGCTGTCATCCTATCAATTATACCACGTAAGCAGACTATATAATCCAACTTCTTTAACGCTATTGAGTGTCACACAAAATTCCGAATTTTTTTCATCAGTTACTCGCAAACAGGGTGCCACCAGGGTGAATGGTTGCAGTGTGTGATACCTGGGATCTTAACCTATATCACTGTACAGTTAGCTTCAAGAAGTCGATCGCACTGCTGGGGACCTCTCTTGTAGGGTGAACAAATCAACTGACATTCTGCTCCTTTCCTTGACGGTCGGTTATGTCCAGTCCGAATAGATATTTATAGACACCATTAGTATAAAACACCTAACGTAGGGAAAAGCGGTATGTGATCGAGTTGGTAAAATCGAGTCACGCCTAACTTGCAAAGACGTCATCGACAGTTAGTTACATCCCTGAAAGAACAGACCTTGCTCACGATCCAGCTGTAACAACATACACTACTGGCCATTAAAATTTGCTACACCACGAAGATGACGTGCTACAAACGCGAAATTTAACAGACAGGAAGAAGATGCTGTGATATGCAAATGATTAGCTTTTCAAAACATTCACACAAGGTTGGCGCCGGTGGCGACACCTACAGCGAGCTGGCATGAGGAAAGTTTCCAACCGGTTTCTCATTCAAAAACAGCAGTTGACCGGCGTTGCCTGGTGAAACGTTGTTGTGATGCCTCGTGTAAGGAGGAGAAATGCGTACCATCACGTTTCCGTTTTTAATAAAGGTCGGATTGTAGCCTATCGCGATTGCGGTTTATCGTATCGCGACATTGCTGCTCGCTTTGGTCGAGATCCAATGACTGGTAGCAGAATATGGAATCGGTGGGTTCAGGACGGTAATACGGAACGCCTTGTTGGATCCCAACGGCCTCGTGTCACTAGCACTCGAGATGACAGGCATCTTATCCGCATGGCTGTAACGGATGGTGCAGCCACGTCATGACCCCTTAGTCAACAGATGGGGACGTTTGCTAGACAACAACCATCTGCACGAACAGTTCGGCGACGTTTGCAGCAGCATGGACTATCAGCTCGGAGACCATGGCTGCGGTTACCCTTGACGCTGCATCACAGACAGGAGCACCTGCGATGGTATACTCAACGACGAACCTGGGTACACGAATGGCAAAACGTCATTTTTTCGGATGAATCCAGGTTCTGTTTACAGCATCATGATGGTCACATCCGTGTTTGGCCACATCGCGGTGAACGCACATTGAAAGCGTGTATTCGTCATCGCCTTACTGGCGTATCACCCGGCGTCATGATATGGGGTGCCATTGGTTACATATCTCGGTCACGTCTTGTTCTGTACTGACGGCACTTTGAACAGTGGACGTTACATTTCAGATGTGTTACGACCCGTGGTTCTACCCTTCGTTTGATCCCTGCGAAACCCTACATTTCAGCAGGATAATGCACGACCGTATGTTGCAGGTCTTGTACCGGCCTTTCTATATACAGAAAATGTTCGACTGCTGCCCTGGCCAGCACATTCTCCAGATCTCTCACCAATTGAAACGGTCTGGTCAATGGTGGGCAAGCAACTGGTTAGCACAATACGCCAGTTACTACTCTTGATGAACTGTGGTATCGTGTTGAAGCTGCATGGGCTGCTGTACCTGTACACACCATCCAAGCTCTGTTTAACTCAATGCCCAGGCGTATCACGGCCGTTATTACGGCCAGAGGTGGTTGTTCTAGGTACTGATTTCTCAGGATCTAAGCACTCAAATTGCGTGAAAATGTAAACACATGTCAGTTCCAGTATAATATATTTGTCCAATGAATACCCATTTATCATCTGCATTTCTTCTTGGTGTAGCAATTTTAATGGCCAGTAGTGGAATTCGAAATTTATCCTCTGATCGAATTCGTTGACATTAGCTGCGTTGGGTATAAATGTACACCTTTTACTGAGAAAGAAAACTTGTTCCAGACCGGGACTCGAATCAGGATTTCTTGCTTATTGCGGGCAGTCGTCTTAGGCACTTCGGTTATCCGTGCATGCTCCTCAGACCGACCCAAACCACCAATGTCACACTGACTACACCCTGTGCCGCAGCATAGAATTTCATCACCTAATGCTAAACAACATCTTTCATTGGATTCCCGCGGCCTTGATATAGCTGTTGTTAAAGAATTCTCAGTGAGCGAGTAAATTTCGAATTTTGACATCGAAATTCTGTTTTCGTCGTCGACTAGTTGTGTTGCGTGTTAAAAGTGGTGACCGTAACGACGTAGAGCTGAATGAAGGAAACGTGTCCGCCCACCCGCACAATGAAAAAGAGCCGATTGTTCAACCCTGCTGCCTCGTACCTAAGACTTGATTGTTAAATCCGTTGTCGGGTCATAAGAATGGAAACGTAGCGTGGCACGGCGCCGTATGAGCGTCTAACCCACGCCGACGGGAGGAGGTCGGGTGTCCAGTGAGGTTGCCGTGACCCAGCGAGCCATCTGGCCGTTCGTCCGGCGGCAGTAAAGTGTTGTTATGGGGCCCCACGGGAGGCGGATCGCTTCTGCTTCGTCTTTTTTCCGGTCGGGCCGTGGAGACATGAAACACGCGCGGCCGCGGTCTGCTCAGGCTCTCGTCCCGTCGCAGTCTGCCGCTTTGGGGAGAGGAGGAGGAGGAGGAGGAGGAGGAGGAGGTTGTACGCGCCGCGGGTGGCCTCAGCCGAGATAAAAGCCGCGGCCGAGTCGTAATTTAACAAAAAGGCCTCGCTAACAGATAAAGCGGAACTAGAAGAAGAGCGACGCGCCCGCTTTGATCAGGGCCCGCGCTCCCCGCGTCCCACCTACTGAACGCGGCGCTGGACCTGCACCAACGTCCCCGCTGGAAACGAACTACAGCAGACTCGCCTTCTCATCTAATTTTCCCACCGGATAACTGCACTACTGATGCCTCTTACGTACCCAGAAGAAAAATGATCTCATGGTAACGTATCACGAGTGTACATCACAGGCAAAGATCGTCAGGAGTGCCCTGGGGAAGTGTGACAAGACCGCTCTCGTTCCCTCTCAACATTAAAGATCACACGGATTGGCTAAGCAGCAATCTGCGTCTGTTTGCTGATGATGGTGTAGAGTATCGAAAAGTGTCGGCTCAAATGGTTCAAATGGCTCTGAGCACTATGGGACTTAACAGCTATGGTCATCAGTCCCCTAGAACTTAGAACTACTTAAACCTAACTAACCTAAGGACAGCACACAACACCCAGTCATCACGAGGCAGAGAAAATCCCTGACCCCGCCGGGAATCGAACCTGGGAACCCGGGCGCGGGAAGCGAGAACGCTACCGCACGACCACGAGCTGCGGACGAAAGTGTCGGCTATGAGTGACTATAAGAAAATGACATTGCCATCCTCACTGACAGTGAGGAAAAATTACAGTATCTGTAGAACAGAAGGAACAGTCTAATGAATACAGACCATGGATTGAGAGTAAGTCGAAGAAAGTAGTGAGAAGTAGCAGAGATGAGAACAGCAAGGAACTTAACATCACAGCCGCACAGCATTAGCCGAGCGGTGCCGGCACGGTAGCTCAGCGTGTTAGGTCAGAGGCATAGCTGCCCTCTGTAATAAAAAAAAAAAAACTGAGTTAATGGATCAACAACGAACTGAAACGGGTGTCTTTCGACGTCCGCCCGGAGCAGATACAACGAACGAAAACGAACAAAATAAGATTAAAAAAAAAAAGCGGCCTAAGGCGCTGCAGTCATGGACTGTGCGGCTGGTCCCGGCGGAGGTTCGAGTCCTCCCTCGGGCATGGGTGTGTGTGTTTGTCCTTAGGATGATTTAGGTTAAGTAGTGTGTAAGCAAAGTAGGGAAAGCAGAATGGTGGAAGGAGTATATAGAAGGTCTATACAAGGGCGATGTAATTGAGGACAATATTATGGAAACGGAAGAGGATATAGATGAAGATGAAATGGGAGATACGATACTGCGTGAAGAGTTTGACAGAGCACTGAAAGACCTGAGTCGAAACAAGGCCCCGGGAGTAGACAACATTCCATTGGAACTACTGACGGCCTTGGGAGAGCCAGTCCTGACAAAACTATACCATCTGGTGAGCAAGATGTATGAGACAGGCGAAATACCCTCAGACTTCAAGAAGAATATAATAATTCCAATCCCAAAGAAAGCAGGTGTTTAAAGATGTGAAAATTACCGAACTATCAGTTTAATAAGTCACAGCTGCAAAATACTAACGCGAATTCTTTACAGACGAATGGAAAAAATGGTAGAAGCGGACCTCGGGGAAGATCAGTTTGGATTCCGCAGAAATGTTGGAACACGTGAGGCAATACCGACCCTACGAATTATCTTAGAAAATAGATTAAGGAAAGGCAAACCTACATTTCTAGCAATTATGGACTTAGAGAAAGCTTTTGACAAAGTTGACTGGAATACTCTCTTTCAAATTCTAAAGGTGTTAGGGATAAAATACAGGGAGCGAAAGGCTATTTACAATTTGTACAGAAACCAGATGGCAGTTATAAGAGTCAAGGGGCACGAAAGGGAAGCAGTGGTTGGGAAGGGAGTGAGACAGGGTTGTAGCCTCTCCCCGATGTTATTCAATCTGTATTTTGAGCAAGCAGTAAAGGAAACAAAAGAAAAATTCGGAGTAGGTATTAAAATCCATGGAGAAGAAATAAAAACTTTGAGGTTCGCCGACAACATTGTAATTCTGCCAGAGACGGCAAAGGACTTGGAAGAGCAGTTGAACGGAATGGACAGTGTCTTGAAAGGAGGATATAAGATGAACAACAACAAAAGCAAAACGAGGATGATGGAATGTAGTCAAATTAAGTCGAGTGATGCTGAGGGAATTAGATTAGGAAATGAGACACTTAAAGTAGTAAAGGAGTTTTGCTATTTTGGGAGAAAAATTACTGATGATGGTCGAAGTAGAGAGGATATAAAATGTAGACTGGCAATGGCAAGGAAAGCGTTTCTGAAGAAGAGATATTTGTTAACATCGATTATAGATTTAAGTGTCAGGAAGTCGTTTCTAAAAGTATTTGTATGGAGTGTAGCCATGTATGGAAGTGAAACATGGACGATAAATAGTTTGGACAAGATGAGAATAGAAGCTTTCGAAATGTGGTGCTACGGAAGAATGCTGAAGATTAGATGGGTAGACCACATAACTAATGTGGAGGTATGGAATAGAATTGGGGAGGAGTTTGTGGCATAACTTGATAAGAAGAAGGGACCGGTTGGTAGGACATGTTCTGAGGCATCAAGTGATCACAAATAGCATTGGAGGGCAGCGTGGAGGGTAAAAATCGTAGAGGGAGACCAAGAGATGAATACACTAAGCAGATTCAGAAGGATGTAGGTTGCAGTAAGTACTGGGAGATGAAGAAGCTTGCACAGGATAGAGTAGCATGGAGAGCTGCATCAAACCAGTCTCAGGACTGAAGACAACAGCAACAACAGTGTGTAAGTTTAGGGACTGATGACCTTAGCAGTTAAGTCCCATAAAATCACACACACATTTGAACATTTTTTGAACTTAACGTCACAATTGGCGGTCATCAGGTAGTTCAGGGCTTCTGCTACCTACGCAGCAAGAAAAGCAAGCAGGACATAAAGAGGAGAGGAGCACTGTCGAAAAGGGCATTCCTGGCCAAGAGAAGTCTACTAGTATCAAACAAAGGCCTTAATTTGAGGAAGAAGATTCTGAGAATGTACGTTTGGAGCACAGCATTGTGTGGCTTTGAAACATGGACTGTGGGAAAACCGGAACAGGAGAGAATCGAAGCATCTGAGATGTGAAGCTACAGACAAATGTTGAAAATTAGATGGACTGATAAGGGAAGGAATAAGGAGGTTCTCCGCGGAATCGGCGAGGAAAGGAATGTATGGAAAACACCGATAATAAGGAGGGACAGGATAATAGGACATAATAGGACATCTTTTCAGACAGCAGGTGGTGTGCATAGGTCCCGGGACAACCAGGAAATCCGGGAAAAAACTGAGACTTTTATCAACCGGGAGAAAAGCGGGATTTTTCATTGTTTCAGTTCTCAGACAAATTTTTGTGGTTTTTGCTGATAAGAACTGATACTCTAACGAAGAAGTTTACTTTGGCCCGCTACAGCACTATAACACTGCAGCAATAAAACTGAAACGAAAATATAGCATCAAAATAAAACTTTAGTTGCAAAGAAAATGCATCATTTACAACAACAAAGCACGGTGCACGCACAATCGTCTGCCGACAGCAAAATGTCTCAAAGGCTTTAGGACGAAGACTAAGCAATACTTCATAACAATAAACCACTTTCGATGACGCGCAGAGCAGTCCAAGTTGTGGTGCTGGGTAATCTCCTTGTGCCACACGTTCCTTTTTTTCTGTTTCGTTTACAGCTCTCACGTCAAATGGAAACAAAACGGATTTCTGAGATTACGAGCTATCAATTGTATTAAAGCACATTCACATAATTACGGAAGACTAAATTTATGAACATTTTTGTTTCCACGTTATTAGCAATCAAGCATTAAACGTATTGCAGGACAATGAATGTATTTTTGGCGGTTTGCTGAAGAAATGGGGCTTTTATTAATGTTTCCCGCAGAGGCAGTCAATTAATTCGATACCAGTTGTTCATTTCACACTCTTGGCTGGTTTCAGCTGTTCGCTGAATTTTAAGTGCACGTTTTCATCTTCTTGCACGTTTGACATTATGCCATAATAAAGAACCAAACATGAGATAATACAGTATTGGTACTCCAAGAGCACTGGCAACCCGAAAACCACGCTGAAATCTTTCATGCTAGGCGGGGGCCTACTCAATGTGAATTTGGACATACGAATGTGCACTTCAAGCCGTATTTTGCATTTTAGTTTGATTTCCGAAATTTCAGGGTTCTTGGAGTATTCTCTGATGTCCTTTTTTCTATGACATAACGTAAGATCCGCTAATACTATAAACGTACTAACATACGTAAATTTAACATGACTAAGCAGGCAAATTTGGTCAGTTGTATTGAATAAAATATTTTTTTTGAGATATACTGAAAACTTCCGCATAATTTTACAAATCTGGCTTCCGCGAATCATAGTGTTTTCGAGAGCAAGATGTGTTTCAACACTTGTCTGGTACCTCCTTTAGGCTTGACGTTATTTCTTAATTTGTGTTGTTTTCGTCTTAAATTTACAAAACGCCATTCTTCTATAAACTATTGACTGGCAGCGCACCGTGTTTTATCATTGTAACTCTCTACGTAGCTTTACATTTCTTCCAGGAGTAGAATATAAACCGCCAGTTGTACAGTTTCTTGGCTCACAGACAACCTTGTTAATTTTTAATACAGTTTGAAACAGTTATGAAAGGCTTATTGTACTTTATTGTCCTCAGTTGTGGTGCATACAAACAACAGCTTTTTATTTTTGCAAGAAACTTGTAGTCCTCCTGACTAGCTATTCGCAGTGTTGTGTCGAAGTAAACCTGATTCGAAATGCTACATAACAGCATTGCAGAGCACGAACAACAAAAATCTATGTTAAAAGTCACCACATAGCAAACTCTTGGGGTACTTTGAGTTGTAGGGTCTAGTTTTGAAATGATAAATGATTTGGCACCCCTTATCTCGATAGGATACGATAAAACAATAGCCCTAAATACAATAACTCCTATCTCTCCTTCGAACAACATGCCACAGTATTGCACATTGTCATGTGATGCCCCAGTACGCACGAAATTCCAAATAACAATGTAACGAAAGCCATATGAGCAGAACAGACACCAAGCAGTGGCTTCCTACATTGGCGGAGTAACGCCTGTTTTCTAAGTATTGCGAATGGTGGTTTTAATGGCGTTATTTTCTAAGTAAATTTTCATTCACGCAAGATGAATTACGTTACGTGTGAGAATGTGCGATGAATTTCTAAAATTACGGAGCGTTTCACTCTCATTCAAAACTTAACACATCAAGGATCAGCTCCTTAGAAATGTTTCCGGCCCAGAAGACCAGCTACATTTACGCCGTTATGTAAAATTATACTGGCATATTTATTATCAGGCATCCTTTGCTCTGAATATCTGCTGTCATTGGCTGTCGTGATCACATGACGTGAGCTGTAATTGAGAGACAAATCGTATCGAATTTCGATGTCAGTGCTTCGGAAGCCACCGTGCTGTAATTGGTAGAATTCGTATTTGTACTTGAGTAATATGAAAGCATCGATGGACATGTTGCTATGGATCAAAGACCATTCCAAAACGTGCTGTTTTTTGTCAAATTTTGTTTCCTAAAGTGACCGGATGTTCTACGTCGGTATATAATATCTTTACTATTCAAAGGATTGATAAGTTTTACAACTCCAGGGGAAAAAGTGTAATTTGAACCGGGAAATTTGGGAAAATTCGGGGATTTTTTTTCCTTGACTTCATATACATCCTGACAGGGAGTAACTTCCATAGTACTAGAGGGAGCTGCAGATGGTAAAAACTGTAGGGGAAGACAGATTGGAATGAGGACGCAGGCTGCAATTGATACTCTGAGACGAAAAAGTTGGCACAGGAGAGGAATTCGTGATACACTATGCTTCTCTTGTAGTGAATGCTACTAGAGGTTGATGAGCATGTCCGTAGCGCACTGGTGCTGACTAAACGGTTCCGTGACGATAGTTCTCTCTCTCTTTCTCTTTCTCTCTCCTGTTATCAAATGGTTCAAATGGCTCTGAGTACTATGGAACTTAACTTCTGAGGTCATCAGTTCCCTAGAACTTAGAACTACTTAAACCTAACTAGCCTAAGGACATCAGACACATCCATGCCCGAGGCAGGATTCGAACCTGCGACCGTAGCAGTCGCGCGGTTCCAGACTGTAGCGCCTAGAAGCGCTCGGCCACGCCGGCCGGCTCTCCTGTTATTCCACTTGTTAACGGACACAACATAGTGAAAAATACTGAGCAACCAGTCAACAAGTACTTTGTAAGTAACTTCTTTCGTGGATGAATTACATTGCCTTACTATTTGTTTTGTATGGCCATTACGGTTTAGGTCGCTCTGGATAATTACTCCGACGTATTTCACGGATGTTAACTGTTTCGTGTGACCTGTCATCAATAGCGTTATCGAACAGTAATGTATCTCTTCTCCAATTCACGGGCAATTATTACGTACGTTCAGGGTCAACTGCCATAGCCTGCACCTATTATCGATCCTCCGTAGGTCTTCCTGCATTTCGCTGTCTTCTAGCATTGCTATCTTCTTGCAGACAACAGCATCGTCCGCAAAAAGCCTCATGGAGCTTGCTCGTTTAAATCTACTGTAAAATGCTTGGAGTAATCCAAAAATTCTCTTTACGTCTTAAGAATAACATACTGAGTTCTATTTCTTAGAAAGTTCTGCGTCCAGTTACAAACGTGATCTGAGACTCGGTAAGCTCCTAGTCTGGGTACTAAACGACAGTAAGGAACTATTGCATGCTTTTCAGAAGTCAAGGAACACAGCATCAAACTGCACTTCTTTGCCTAAGACGCGCTGGATTTCATGAACGAACAGAGCGAATTGTATTCCGAAAGATGTGTTTACGGAATCCGTGTCGGCTGTTACAGAGGAGATTTCGTGCTCGAGAAACGATATCATGCTTCCTTGTGTGGGATAAACATAATTCCTTCACTGACTACCAGAAAAAGAATGTAAACTGATGGTACAGAGGATATTTCGTACTCCATTAACGTCGTAATGCTTCCTTATGTGGGTTAAACGTAAATTCTTCACTGACTACCAGTAAATAAATACAAATGACGGCAACAGTTCACCCAGTCAACGTGTGCTCCCCGCCTGAAATCTGTACGGTAGAAATAAATGCGCACGGGCTGTTTTCTGT
Organism: Schistocerca piceifrons; assembly: GCF_021461385.2. NCBI lineage: Eukaryota > Metazoa > Arthropoda > Insecta > Orthoptera > Acrididae > Schistocerca > Schistocerca piceifrons. The sequence continues at coordinate 1,066,873,744 of NC_060138.1, forward strand.
AAGTTCTCCGCCACACCAAGCGCGACACACGTTTAATTTCCGAGAACGACTACTCTCAACGACATTCTCGGAGACGGGGATTGGCGTAGGGAGGGAAGCGGGAAGGCAGGATAGAACACTCTTGTTTGCCCACCCAGCGTTATTGCCTGGGTAGCGACACCACAGCCCCACCGACGTTCGCTTTCAAGCAGGTTTTTTGTGCTCTCCTGTAATCGAGAGGTCCTGTGAGAAGATTCTCGTGTTATTACACGCGCCCAGAGCAGAGCAGCCGCGGAGGGAAACACAGCATAGGCTCAAGATGGTGGGATCCGCGCGTTTCCTCAATACGTATATGTCAAGTTGCCGGTTCTGCATCTCCGGCAAGAAAGAAATACAGCCAAAATGGAAACTGATTCTGCAATAACGCCGGAAAATCAAAGAGTTTGGCTTAATATCATCTTTCGCTGTATTTGTTGCGCGGAAGATCGTCTTTTTATTTCGGGGAAGCTCAAATAAGGGTAGACGATCCCGAACTACGATTCAGCATTTATTAAGCTTTGTTACACGTGTACGGTTCGGCGTTTATTAAGTTTCCTTGCCTTCTGATCAAAAACAGTCTAGATCGCGATGGTTATTTTATTAAAATGACCGATTTCGGCCTAGTCGCGGGCCATCTTCAGAACAGCACCATCAGCTGAAGTTAATGATGTGTAGAACATGCAGTTGATCTCAGTCGCTAAATATGCAATCAACTTCAGCTGATCGTGCTGTTCTGAAGATTGCCGTAAGACTAAGCCGAAAACGGTCATTTTAATAAAATAACCATCGCGTTATAAACAGTTTTTTCACGGATTTAGTATAGCTTACCAGATCACTGTTTCCCAAAAATGTTGAATACTGTTTACCAAAAATGTTACCAAAAATACGTTGTTCATATTTAGCTGTGGTCGAAATTCGACCAATAGCGTTTATAAAATAACGAAAGTCAGTTTTTATTTGATTAATTAGAATTTACTCATATGCAAATTTTTAGATCTTGCCTATGACAAAAAATGTCGTTTGTTGAAAGTGGTCCACTCCACGTGTCAGATACGTTAGCCTCAGAACTGACCGTAGGAAATGCTGCAATGTAGCTACGAATATTTTCCATTGTGGCAACACAATGTGAATGCCGTTGTATCACGTAAACTCAGACGCAAAATGTTTGCCATTATAAAATCTGTGCTTAGTTACAACTCCAAAAATGATTTGGAATTGCTTTCAGTGCACATTTAAATGTGTCATTCAAAACAACAATACATTTATCACTATCAGTGTCCATATTACTTCTGTTACTTCGTCTACGCAAGAAATGTCTCTCTAGCTCTTTGTTTTTGTGTCCGTTCCGTTAGTGTTCTTCTCCGAGGCACAGACTAAATCAAATAGAGTTTCGGTCTAATAAGGGAATTCATAGCTATTCAGAACGAAGAAACTGAAAATTAGGAACGTACATCAAATTTTGTATTAACTGCGGCAAATGAATAGAAAGTTAGTTCCGTTTACTCTTAGACAAAAATAAGCGAAAAAACGACTCCAATAAACAACGGTATGTACTGTCTGTGTTTCCCTAGTACAGTCTGTGTTGCCTTTTTTAGTACGAAGTTTTGTTTTCCACTGCTGACATCAACGACATAGCGGTTGCAGCACTGTAGGTGCGCGGTTTGCGTTTGTTACTGCAAGTAATCCACCTGCAACATTTAAACATGAACGTCACCAGAATACGGTTTCACGAACCGTTGTTACTTTCGTCTGTCAGTTGTACCATAGCATGCGATCGGTGCGCGAGGTAGAAGCTAGTATAGCAGTGTGAGAGACAGAGCAAAACTTTTCTCATTTGTCTTTGTCCATTTCCATTTACCTTCCTTAACGGCTACGTACAAACATTATTTTTTCCCCACATCTATGGCACAGTACCTTTCAAATTATATGTTTCATTGTCCTCCCTGTATAATTAACATTAAAAATCGGTACTTCAGTTTTCGATGTCCACGTATTAATGTTATGATGTGTGTCTCCAGTGCCATACTGATTGTAAATATTATAAGAAAAAATCATAATTATCTTGTACCTACATTTACACGTTCTCAAGCCAATGCACAGTGCGTGGTGGACGATATTTCGTTGCTTCTTCCACTTATATTCCGTTAGAGTGTGAAGCGTGAGAAAAATGGCTATCTGTAATCTTCCACATCTGATTCTCATGGCTCTTCCGTGAAACACACGATGGAGGCAGCACAGATGTTGCGTGTTTTCCTCGAATATCAGTTCCCTAAATTTACTCGACAGGGTTTTATGGTAACGAACCCGCCTTCCTTCCGAATATACGAACTTCAGTTCTCCAAATTCATCACAGTTTGTAAACGATGCACTGGCCTGATATGAGCCTAGCGCAAGTCTCTATATTAGTTCTAGGCCATCAGCCACTACTACTTCATACAGATACCAAACTCTGGAGAAATTCCCGTTTCTCCAGAAACTGGACCGAGCGAAATGGCGCAGTGGTTAGCACACGGCACTCGCATTCAGGACGACGACGGTTGAAACCCGCGTCCGGCCATCCTGATTTAGGTTTCCCGGGATCTCCCTAAATCGCCTCATGCGAATGTCGGGATGGTTCCTTTGAACAGGCACGGTCGATTTCCTTCCCTATCCTTCCCTAATCCGATGGAACCGATGACCTCGCTGTTTGGTCCCGTCTCCCAAATCAAAGAACCAACAAAACAACCAGGAACTGGTCCCATTAGCGTATTCCATGCGATTTCTTTTACACATGCACTACTTACCTAGAACCCTTCTTACAAATCTAAATTTTCTATTCGTTTTCCCTACTACTGATTTAGCGCACTCATCCCTTTTCATATCGGTAATTAGCATAACAGACTCGGGGAGTTCACTTCTATCATGTACTAGGATATAACAGAGTTTTTTCTTTTTGGCAAGGACATTGCAAAATAACGCAGAGAAAGGAACTAAACAATGTCGTAACATCTACCAGCAGCTTGGAAAGTATTATTTCTACAGCAACAAAATCTTTCTGCTAGCTATCACTTCGTTATTTTAACTGCTACCATTACAACACTACATTTACTGCTTGTTCCTGTTTGAAATAACAACAATTTTAAATTATATTTAACACATTATTTTGTGATAATCAGTAGTTATTTACATAATTATGATTTGGGGGAGCAACAAAAAAAAAAAAAAAAAAAAAAACGGCGAAGATTTCCGAATTTCTTGTTCGTTCCGCCATTTTGGCGTCGTTACATAAAACAAGGTCTGGATGCCCCTTTAAATTCTACTTTGCCTATTGCCTGTCCTTCCTCAGTGACCCACTTAACTGATGATATTGTGACACAAAAAAAGGGGGTTGAGATACTTTCTGTAAATCTTATCTTAGCGCAAATTTGTGGTAGAATTCTGCCATGATGCAGTGTTACTTAGTCCGCCTTATTAAGATCCGGTTCCTACTGGAATATCTTGAAATTCAAACAAACAATAATAGTATGAAATAATTAACTTTTCTCACAAAAAGACACTGGATTGGCGTATTACTGTAAAAATAGATTGAGTTTAACTATGTTTTTGCCTTGCTAGCAGGTACTGAATATCTTCTTTACGTGACATTATATAGGTGTCTATACATCTAATAACCTGATTGCGTTGAGATGCTGCAGATATGTTTCACGATTAGTGCTCATGAAAAAGAATTAATATTGCAACAGATCGAATATTGCACCATCAGTATATTTTAGTGCAAAATGGTAGACCCCGAGCCCCGTCTGTTGCCGTGGAGATACGTTTCCTGTGACCATTCTTTCTTTCGTGGGCATGTCTTTAATAAATAAGTGGAGACGTTGATGAAAAAGCCTCCAAATTGTGTGCACGAGTCTATGAGCCACTCGGGATTATTATTACAAGAATAGTAGTCCGTTCTTGCCGCTTGGCATTAATAATATCGTTGTAACTGTAGTAATCTAGATCGTAAACAGGTAACGCTTACCTTAAAAGCCGACACGTGAAAAATAAAGTTAACGCTACTTCCACCATCAAAATATAGGATAAAGATCTTTGAAAATTTCTCGTTTACACGCATAATTGAAACAGTATCAAGTTTCGAATAACTGCAGATTCACACTAGTAGTTCTGTCACTGTAATGTATTGACAAGAACGTTACATGGCAGAATATTGCGACATCTGTATTTCTCCGACAGACGCTACGGAGGACTACAGAAAGTACTTGCACTTGAACGTCTTCGAGGAGCCCGCAATCTGCTGCTACAGTGCATTCAGAGAATTCCGTTATTTCAGACAGCGTTATCACTACCTTTTTATCTCTAGTTTCTGTGCTTGTTTTGCGGGCGTTACAGCAAAAACGAACCGGAAACATAAAGAAATTACGTAAAGGATGAGTCAAGTGGTGGTTCTCTATTTGCACAGTAATCCCGCAGCAAAGAGTGAACAAGATGTGAGAACGGTTGATCGGAGACTGAAAGTAACTTCTGATAATACCTTAATAGTGATTTACATTCTAACGTTGTTTTAAATAATATACAACGTACAAGTGCGTAAGTGTGTTGCTTTGATTAAATGCTAAGCCGCAATTAGGCGACATTTTTATTTTGTCATCTTCATAAAGTCAACGGAAATTTTGACGAATTTGTCACTATGAATTTAAACGTTTGTTTTTAGGTTTGTATCTCTGTAGCATAATAAAACCTTATGACAAAGACACCTAGAACTGTTTCTAGCACAAAAACGCAGTGTTATGTGTATGTAAAAAAAGGCTTGCTTTACCATGATTAATTGACTATCCACGCCGATTTCAACTTATACCAGTTTGTTACAGTTTGTAGCGTCATGAAATGGAACGATAGTATGACCTCAGTCGCAGGTATAACAGGTGGCAGCCTTCGTCTACAAAGGAAATTGTTGACAAAACACACGTGCGACCAGATTATTCCTCAAATGTGTGGCACTCGTACGAGATAGGACTGACAGTGAATACTGAACATACACAAAGAAGAGAATACTGGGAGATCACTGGATTGTAGTTGCTCAAGTCACTCCAATACCCAAGAAAGAAAACAGCGGTAATCCGCCGAGTTACAGACCCAGATCAAAAATGTTCAAATGTGTGTGAATCTTACGGGACCTAACTGCTAAGGTCATTAGTCCCTAAACCTACACACTATTTAACCTAAATTATCCTAAGGACAAACACACTCACCCATGCCCGAGGGAGGACTCGAAACTCCGCCGGAACCAGCCGCACAGTCCATGACTGCAGCGCCTTTAGACCGCTCGGCTAATCCCGTGCGGCCGACCCATATCACTAATGTCGATTTGCATTAGGTTCAAATGGCTCTGAGCACTATGGGACTCAACTGCTGAGGTCATTAGTCCCCTAGAACTTAGAACTAGTTAAACCTAACTAACCTAAGGACATCACAAACATCCATGCCCGAGGCAGGATTCGAACCTGCGACCGTAGCGGTCTTGCGGTTCCAGACTGCAGCGCCTTTAACCGCACGGCCACTTCGGCCGGCGATTTGCATTAGGATTTTGAAATGTATGCTGTGTTCTAACATTATGAATTACCTCGAAGAAAACGATATATTGACACACAGAGCGGATTCAAAAAATATCGTTCTTTTGTAACACAACTAGCTCTTTATTCTCCCAAAGAAATGAGTGCTATCGACAAGGGATGTCAGTTTGATTCTAAATTTTTAGATTTCCGGGAAGGCTTTTGACACCCTTCCTCACAAACGGCTTCTAATCAAATTGCGTGACTATGGAGCATCGCCTCAGTTGTGCGACTGGATTCGTGACCTCCTGTCAGAAAGATAACAGTTCGTAGTAAGTGTCGGGAAGTCATCGAGTAAAACAGATGTAATATCTGGCGCTCTCAGAGGAACTGCTAAAAGCCTTCTGTTGTTCTTGATTTACATATACGACATAGGAGACCGTCTGAGCAGCCCTCTTACATTGTTCACAGATGTTGCTGTCATTTACCGTCATGTAAAGTCATCAAATGATTAAAACCAATAGCAAAATGATTTAGACGAGAGCTCTCCATGGCGGAAAAAGTGGCAGTTGGCTCTTGTGAAGTCACCCGCATGAGTAGTAAAAGAAATCCGCCAAATTTCCATTACACGACAAATCACACAAATCTAATGGCCGTAAATTCGACTAACTACTTGGAGATTATACGTACAAATAACTTAAATTGTAAAGATCAAATATTGTGGGGAAAGCAAACCAAAGACTGCTATTTATTAGCAGAACATTTAGAAAATGCAACAAGTCCACTAAGGGGGCAGCTTACACTGCGCTTGTCCGCCCTCACCCAGTCTATTGGGGTGTGCAGTGTGGCAACCGCAACAGACAATAGTGACGGAGGACAACGAGAAATTTAAAATAAGGGCCCCTATCGCGAAATAGGGGAGAGAGTGCCATGGACATGATACGTGATTTGGGGTAGCAATCATTAAAACAAAGGAGTTTTTCGTTGTTGCAGGATTTTGTCACCAACTTTCTCCTCCGATTGCGAAAATATTATGTTGTGGCGACCATCTACATTGCAAGAAATGATCATCTTGATAAGACAAATCAGAGCACGCGCGCCTTTCGAGAGTGGAACGGTACTTCGTAGGTGGTGCAATAACCCTCTGTCAGGCTCTCAATAGTATTTTGCAGAAAAATCATGTAGATGTAGGTGTAGATGATCGTAGTAAATCACTGTCGTGGTCAAGGACTGAGACTAGTAAACCAAAGTCGTGTTCAAGTGAGTTTTCAAGTTAATTACTATTTTCTCACAATACATAAATTGCACAAGGGCATTGCAGCTGCTATATACATCCCTTATTGGAATAACTATGAAGAAAAATGACACTGAAAATATACAAAGTGATTATGTGATAATTGACAATCTTTCAGGGCTAATTGAAGAGGGTAAAATTATCCGTAAGTAACAATGCTCCGAAAACAATCGAGTCAAAATTATAAGCAAAATTGTTTTGATACCTAGACAGTGGAATACGTAAACCGGTACTGTTGTTGCTAAGAATGTAGGTTCGGTAACTTTCAAAGGTGGTAGTATGGACAGAAACAAGAAAAAATGTTTGGTAAACATGGGCTCTAAAATGCATACCTTGTGAACTATGAGCACTCATCTCTTCTGGTGAAGAGATTCGTTTCACAGTCTCGAAGATGAATAAATGCTCATAGGGCTCTTTTCTTATTTTCTTCTGACTGGTTTGATGGGCCCCGCCACGAATTCTTCAACCGTGCCAACCTCTTCATCCGAGAGAAGCACTTGCAACCTACGTCCTCAGTTGTTTGCTGGATGAATTCCAGTTTCAGTCTTCGTCTACAGTTTTTGCCCTATACAGCTCCCTTTAGTACTATGGAAGCCATTTCCAGGTGTCTTAACAGATGTCCTATTATCCTGATCCTTCTTATTATCGGTGTTTTCCACATATTCTTTTCCTCGCCGATTCTGCGGAGAACTTATTCCTTACCTTATCAGTCCGACTAATTTTCAACACTCGTCTGTAGCACCACATCTCAAATGCTTCTCTTCTGTTCAGATTTTCCCACAGTCCATGTTCCACTACCAGACAATGCTGTACTGCAGACGTACATTCTTAGAAATTTCTTCCTCGAATGAAAGCCTATGTTTGATACTAGTAGACGTCTCTTGGCCATAGGGCTTATGGTATGCATTTGCGAGTCCGTCTTTACCAGACATTTTCTTTCCTTGTTACGGTCCACACTACCACCTGTGGAAGTTGTCTACGCTACAGTCTTTGCAATAACAATATCGGTACATGTATACTACTGTATCACAACGATTTTTAGCTTATAACTTTCGATTCTGTCATTTCCGGACCAGGGAACGTTAACTCAAATTGATACATTTGACGTCCATGAGCACGGAAGCACGCTGTAAAAGTGGTCTCCGCCCTGTGTAGCATGGTGAATCGCGTAATTTTTTGCTGTTACATCCAGTTAACAGCTTCTTCTCTTGTACATTAATCCGTTTTTCTTGTTTTCCAGCAAGGCAGAGGATGCTTGTAGCCTTCTTGAAAAGCTAACTTAAGATTCACCTGGTGTAGTTTATGAATTTGAACGTTATTACTTTCGGTTAAGAAAGAGTCTTAAAGAAACGTGACTACACTTAAATTCAAAAAATAGTATAAGCAAGTTATATGCTTCTTATATTATAGGGATGAAGTGAGCAGCTTCTGAAAGACAGTATAAAAACATCAAAACAGTAATCATCGTAGTAGCGTTCCTCTCTATGTGTTCAACAAGTTAAAAACTCCATTGGCTTTGTAGGAAGCATAGCTATTTCCTGTTTTCTGAGATTTGTCACACATGAGCCTTAAAAATTCAGATGACACAGTAAAATTGCCTACGCTTTTTTGTGACGACAGAATTAGTGTGGATAATATGTATGTACTAATTTGGACAAGGATTGTACATCTTAGATATTTACGGATGGGTTAAGTACTTGATTCATTGGCACAAAGTGTGAGATTATCTTCTGCTAGTGTAAGATGACTAAAAGACCCAAAATCCAATAGCATTTGATTCCTCATAACACATGGTATTTGTGTTATAATTTCAAAGGTGGTGAGATCATTTATACAGCAATAAAACAAATAAATTTTTGTTTTTACTAACGTAAACGAAATTCTTTCAATTTTATAACTGTGTAATTACTGAATCGAAAGCAGATCAAGTGCCCTGGACCAGATTTTTTAAATGTACAGCATTTCGGCTCTTGAATACTGGAACAAATTCCTGAAACACGTCATGATTTGCATATATAACCATACAGTACCCTAGTAGGATAATTTGTTTTTCAACTAAAACAACACAATTTTTGCCGGCCGAAGTGGCCGTGCGGTTAAAGGCGCTGCAGTCTGGAACCGCAAGACCGCTACGGTCGCAGTTTCGAATCCTGCCTCGGGCATGGATGTTTGTGATGTCCTTAGGTTAGTTAGGTTTAACTAGTTCTAAGTTCTAGGGGACTAATGACCTTAGCAGTTGAGTCCCATAGTGCTCAGAGCCATTTGAACCAACACAATTTTTTGTTTGCGTTTAACGTCCCGCCCACAGGTATCTATTTAGAGACTGAACAACGACTGTCTTAGTCTCGACAAGAGACAGGAGTAATGATGAGGAAGAATGAGAGAGAGGGTGGAGCACGGGTGCGAGGATATAAGTCCGTGACTGATAAATCAATAGGGAACTGTGAAAAACTATTGTTTTTGTGTTAACTCGCGCCTGAAATTGACGTTCCACGCAAGAGTACCCATAAGCATCTGTTGACATGGCTGAAGTTGTTTATAATATGTGAAAACTGAAAGACTTGACAAAATGTTCTGTAAAATTATACCCCAAAAAATAAAAGTACGTTCACTGTTCTGGTGCGAGATATCGTATCGCTTCCAGATTAACGTAGCACTTACCCGTCTGCTGACTAGAAATTTACATGTAAGATTCTGGCCATTCTGCGTCGACGTCGAAACAGGAGTCAATCGAAAAACCATTGGGCAGCTCTCTGAACGCGAAATAGTATATTAGACGGCGTAACCTCAATTGATTTATCATTGGAGACGTGATTGTGATTCATGTGAGCGTTGACCGGGGCAATTCAATTGAGCGTCGTGCGACGCCTTAGCTGTATCGAGCCCCGCTGGCTTTTCCGTGCCTTCCTGTGCACTGCAGGGCAATGCTCCACACTCTGTTACGGGGCCGACTCAGTGCCTTCTGTTTTGTCTCACATCGCTTTGCATTTATAACCCTTTTCGTACACACGCATTGCAAACTGGTTGGATCAGGGACTGTGCCTGGGGTTGAACGGCCTGGTTCTGCGTCAGCGATGTTCCCTCTGGTTTGTTCGTAACTCAAGCGATGACGTTAATCGTACTGAATCGTTTCAGTGTGATCACTTTTGAACTCTTTTTGGAGAACACAGAAAATCGCATACTTGAAAATATAACTGAGGAAAGAGTTCATTACTTTTATGTGCTAATAAGTGTCAAAAAATGGTTCAAATGGCTCTGAGCACTATGGGACTTAACATCTATGGTCATCAGTCCCCTAGAACGTAGAACTACTTAAACCTAACTAACCTAAGGACAGCACACAACACCCAGCCATCACGAGGCAGGGAAAATCCCTGACCCCGCCGGGAATCGAACCCGGGAACCCGGGCGTGGGAAGCGAGAACGCTACCGCACGACCACGAGATGCGGGCTAATAAGTGTCAGTCTGCTACTGTGGAGTTTAATGATTCGGTCAGTAGCTGGTCACAGATTTTATTCTGGTCCGTAGGTAGCGTCTCATCCGCGACAATACTCTGCATATTTGATAAATTTTACGGGTTGTATTCCACATTAAACAACATATCCTCCCGTAAATGGCTGGATGAGTTATGCCACAGGACTGAGGACGTCAAGAGTGTGTCGTCTCCAACAGAATAGTGCCTAGCAAGACAATTTGGTCTTCACAGCAATTCCTTTTCTAATTACTGCTTTACTGACTTGCATTGCAGTTTAGGAGAAGCAACTCTGACCACTTCGGAATAGAGGAAAGTCTAATTCGCTAAGGACGACGCAGATTGTTCCAAGTTAACGATAATTTTAATTTATCTCACAGTGTTACCGTCATCATCAGTAATATAAGATGAAAGAGGATAAAAGTAGAAATTGGAGATGAACCTATGTACTGAGATGACAAAACTCATACTGATATGCACATATATAAAGTAGTATTGTGTACAGAAGGTATAAAAGGGCAGTGCATTGGCAGAGCTGTAATTATGGCCGCAACGGGAATTAACGGACTTTGAATGCGGAATAGTAGTTGGAGCTAGACGCAGGGCAAATTCCATTTCGTAAATCTTAGGGAATTCAACATTCCGAGATCCACAGTGTCAAGAGTGTGTCGAGAATACCAAATTTCAGGCGTTACATCTCACCACGGACGACGCAGTGGCCGACGGCCTTCACTGAACGACCGAGAGCACTGGCTTTCCATAGAATTGTCAGTGGTAACAGAGCAAAACTGCGTGAAATAACCGCAGAAATAACGTGGGACGTAAGACTAACGTATCCGTTATGACAGAGCGGCGAAACTTGGCGTTGATTGGCTATGGCAGCAGACAACCGACGCCAGTGCTAACACCACGACGTTGCGAACAGCGCCTCTTCAGGGCTCGTGGCCGTGGCCTGTTCACATGAGCCCCGATTTCAGTTGGTAAGAGCTGATGGTAGGGCTCGAGTGTGGCGCAGACCCACGATGTCATGGACCCAAGTTGTCAACAAGGCACTGTGCTAGTTGTTTGAGGCTCCGTGATGGTGTCGGCTGTGTTTACGTGAAATGGACTGGGTTTTCTGGTCCAACTGAACGGATCATTGATTGGATATGGTTATTTTGGGCTACTTGGAGACCATTTGGAGCCATTGGTGGACTTCATGTTTCCAGAGAACGATGGAATTGTAACGGATTTCAATGTGCCATGTCACGGGGCCACAGTAGGGTTCACGACTGGTTTGAAGAACGTTCTGGACGATTCGAGTGAATGGTTTGGCCATACAGAGCTCCATACTTGAATCTCATCGAACATTTATGGGAAATAACTGAGAGATCAGTTCGTGCACAAAAGCCTGCACCGGCAACACTTTCGCCATTATGGAGGGCTGTAGAGACAGCATGGCTCACTATTTCTGCAGGAAACTTCCAGGGACTTGTTGAGGCCACCTCAGTGTGTATACTATATCTTGACCTATAAACGACGAACCAAATAATTTTGAGCACTGGCCACCGCGATGTTGAATGCAGACTGATGGCGTTGCGGGCACTTGACGCGGTAAGGAAAGTATATACTCGTAAATGGAGCAGTGTCGAATGCGAAAATACAGCGACGATATGGACTGCAAATGAGAAAATCAACTGACAAAGTCATATGGCCAGCCGGAGTGGCCGAGCGGTTCTAGGCGCTGCAGTCTGGAACCGCGCAACCGCTACGGCACAGGTTCGAATCCTGCCTCGGGCATGGATGTGTGTGATGTCCTTAGGTTAGTTAGGTTTAAGTAGTTCTACGTTCTAGGGGACTGATGACCTCAGAAGTTAAGTCCCATAGTGCTCAGAGCCATTTGAACCCTTTGAAAAGTCATATGGTTTTGACCCTACGCCTACGAATGAGCATCTGTTGAACAGCCAAGTTGGACCGCTGTTGGCGTGCTACTGTCTTGAGCATCAATGGCTACAGGTTGAAGGGCGGTGAAACTACAAACAGGTGACATGCTGTTGGTCATCCACGCCTCATTGTAGAACGTCGAGATCGGAGGCTTGTCCACTCTGTAAAGAAGGTTAGGTGAACGATCTGTGGTCGATTTATCGACAGAGTGCAATGCTGGTGCAAGCAAAAGTGTTTCGGAGCACACTGTTCGGCGCACTTCGTTGCACATGGGGCTCCGCAGCAGACGATCCCTACGTGTCCCCATGTTGAACCAACGACATCGACCGTTACGATTACAGTGGGTACAGTAGCATCAAGATTTTATAATGGATCAATGCAAACGTGTTGCGTGGTGGGATGAGGCGGATGGTCAGGTCTACGATTTTTATACAAACGTATCAGTAGCTATAGCATTTGACTGATGGGAGGGGAGTTGGAGAGCATGTCTACAGTGGATACGTAAACGTGTCTGAAGGCGCAAAATAAAGCTTTTTTGTTATGTCAACTGAGACCTTGATGTAGAAAGCCTCCCGAGATCAAAATTTTGTATGCCTGACCGGAACTCTGACCCGGATATCTGTCTCGCGGCATTTGCAGCACCATTTGAGCTATCCGTGCGTGCGTCGTGGAATTCAATTTACAATCAAGCTCAACAGAGGATCTCGTGTTAAGCTCCCTATGGAAGCAAACGTACAGCAGAAAGTTCTCTTTTACCACTTCCTTGAGGGACAAAAAGCGTCTATTGTGCGCGCCTTTTACTCTACCACACTTGAAATCATGATCGAGTGAGTTGGTACCACACTAAGAATCGAGAGGAACGACATTCCAGTATGTGCCCGACCAACCTGAAGTTGGTTTCCCGTAGCTGCCTACAAATCGTGTGAGTTCTCTAATGGAATCGTTAATTCAAAAATGCCACGATCGAATCCCTCTGCAGTTACAGTTTCATCTTTTGATTACCTGGATGCCGACGAGACGTTAAATTGTGACATTCCTCCTCAAGTAATCGCCCACATGATGAGATGGTAGAAGTCAAATAGTTCTGAGGAAGACGTGGCTGGTAGGATGGAAATATGCGAGCGACATAAGGCCGCGCCTACTGGCGTTAATTGCGGCTGGAGCTTTGGGCTCGCAGCTGGGCCACGCGAGGACAGGGAGCGGCTTATCGCCAGCAGGTAGATAGGCTCGCGTTGAGCACACACCATCAGCCGAACACCATCTGCTCGCCGCGCGTCCCAGATATTCCGCAGCATTCGGATCGTTACGATACGCGCAAAGCTTTGGAGCATACGGACCCCTACCAAGCGCTAACGGAATATTCGGTTTTGATGCAGCATGAGCTCTTTATAGCAGCTTCTCCTTCGTCGCTTTTTCAGCACTCGTCCCAAATTACCCACCAAAATGTATGTTACTCGAAGACTATTAACGGCTTCATCGAGGAAAAAAAAACATCTTATGAGTTCTTTTAAATGTCTAGTTCAAGAAATGAGTCGGTAAAAAAGATATTTAACAATGATATGCCGGAATCAATGTGTTGTTAAAAGAGAAATTGTTAAAGCTGAAGGCAAAGTAACGCAAAAGAAACTAGTAAAATTGTTTACTGAGACATTTTCTCAACACTGAAACAGTTTTGTCGTTGCTCAGCTTCATAGAAAGAGAACAGACGCGTAAAAAAGAGGGCTATAGGCCTATTAGACATCTCTCCGTAATGTACAAGATTAGATTAGAGGTCTTTTTCGTTCCAAAATATTCACAGTGAGGACAACCTCCAGGAAGTAGAACTTGCTAGAAAACAAGAATACACAATAAATATTTGAAAAGAAAAACAAATATCACAAAACATGTAAATGTTCCGTACACTGACATGCATATGCTCATTCTTAGGCTATTGCAGCCATGCATCGTCATACAGAAAAATCATTTACAATGCTTATTTACAATGATCGCATTACTGCAGTGAATATATACAGAAGCCACATAGTAGTAATACTTGCATTATTACTTGGTTCTGCGAAGAAATTCATCAGTGGAGTAGTAGTTGGCCACCAATAAATCCTTTAAGCTCCACTTAAATGGAACTGTAATAAAAGTTAAATTTTTTATGGCTGCTGACAGGTTATTGAATGTATGTGTTACTGAATATTGTGGACATCTTTCTGGACCATAGTAAGTGACATTAAATCTTCGTGAAAATTATTCTTATTTCAAGTACTGAAACCATAAAATGACCTTTCTGTTGGAGAAAGATATATATTTTTAATGACAATTTTCATTAAGGAATAAATATGTTGGGACGCGGTAGTTAGTATCCATTTTTCCCTAAACAGATCTCAGCAGGGTGTTCTTGAGTTCACGCCATAAATAATTCTTATTACACGATTTTGGACCCGAAAAACTTTAGGTTGGCTTGATGAGTTGCCCCAAAAAATAATCCCGCATGACATGGGATGAAAGTAAGTGTAGTATGCTAGCTTTTTTAAAAAATTTTATCACCTATGTCTGACAACATTCACATTACAGGCAGAGATTTGTTCAGGCGCTTTAGCAGTTCTGGTGTGCTCTACCCACTTGAATTTATTATCAAGCTGTAATTCCAAAAATTTAAATTTGTCAAATCTGTGTGTCGCCACATTGTCGGCATATACTGGCGGGAAACGTCTTACAAGTTCTAAACGGCGTGTAATGTTGTTTTCCAAAGTTAGTGACAATGAACAGACTAGGAACTATTTTAGTCATGAATATTTCATTAACCGACCTGCTGAGCTAATAACTAAAATAATAACAAACCAGATGAAAAAGAGACTTTGAATTTGAATCTGGCTTTAGGCGTTGATAGAGGACAACAAAAATTGTGAAATACGTCATAAAACGGAGCATCGGATACCTATGAATTGCCATTTTGCCTGGGATTCATAGAGTGCGAGCAAGATTCAGACCCAGCTGCAGTAAAATCTGTACTAACAGCTATTCAGAAATGAGCCGCTGATTCAATCACTGTTACTGTACTGAAAAGCATGTACACGAATGCTACATCTATCATTAAACTTCAGGACTGATCATCAGGATGGTGAGAAATTCAGGACTGATTGAGACGCCAACAGATAAGACTCCATATGACGAAAACTATACCCAGCAAACTTACAGGAAGTTTTAAGATCTCTAAATTAGGGAAACGAAAAAGAGACGTGCGTTAATGGAATCTATAGGTACCATTTTCATTTTTCTGCTTACATTATTCTTCTTACCTCTGGAGAAGGTAAACCTCGACAACTAGTGGAATGATTTAATAGAGTAAGTTTGAAAGAATCTCCGAAAATAAATTTAATAAAATTGAAACAATGCGCAGTGAAGGTATCGGAAAGAAAATGGTGCAGACTGGCAATGAAATCATACAACCAGTGGTTGAGTTTTTGTATTTAAGGAGGTGGCCGAAGATAACGACTGGATGCACAGGGAGAGAAATAAACCGCGAGACGACGACATAACGGAAATCTCATGGAAATGCATACTATGGATGATCAAGTAAGCAACATTGTAAAAGCCAAAGATCAGTTCTAGAGCTCTCCAGAAAGCAGAATGAAGGAAGATTCGTGATGAACATCCCGTGGCCAACGAGATCATTAAATACAATATTGTAGTGCCTGTGTTTTTATGAAGGACGATGTAACGTTCTTTGGGACAGGCATTAAAATGTCCTTCCCTGTGACGCAGGAACGACGAAATATGAAAGTTTGGGTCTGGCCGTGAATGGTGCAGGGATGGCCGAAGCGGTAAAGGCGACCGCTCACGTGAAGCGTCACATCTGGGTTTGAGTCCCGGTCAGGCAAAAATTTTCATTGTCGTGTTCTCTTATACAGCAGATGGTTCTTTGTATTAGCAACTACAAATAAATTTCATGACAACATTAAAGACCGAGCACCAACTCGGTTTTTGAAAGGATGTGGAAGAAATCGGCCGAACCATTTCAAAGGAACCATCCCAGCATTTGCCTTAAGCGATTTAGGGAAATCGCGGAAAACCTAAATGTTGATGGCCGGACGGAGATATGAACCATCGTCCTCCCAAATGCGAGTCCAATGTGCTAACCACTGCGCCACCTCGCTCGGTTTGCAGAAAGGGTGGTATCACAGCAAGAACAGAAACATGATAGATTCATACATCATTAATAAGACTGCAGCATCAGCAATTGGCCCTCGCCCAAAATTTAAAAAAAAATAGCGTGTCAGCGACCACGAATGACCAGTTATATCCGTCTTATCATTTTATATATATTTGCGAAGTGGAACGCAGTGCATCATGATTCCTGTCCTTTATACATCAAATTTATGCCATGCAACGGCACAAATTGGTTGTGCTTGAAAACGACGTAAACGTTCACATTGCTGTAGCAATTAACAGGGAGAACAACCGTAAGTGGAAAATAACGCCCTCCAATTTTTAGTGTATTTTGTCAAGTGGTTTGTTTACATCTGCAATGTAATGAAACAAAAATGGAGTCGTTTCAAGCAACAACGCTTCACTCTGTTGTTACGTGGAAGAGTGATTAGTGAAGTTCAGTGTGTTTTCCCTGTAGAGACACAATAATAGTTTTCTGTCTTTGTTGTCATCATTCGTCCAACAGGGGTGATACCGTCCACCAGTCATTTCAATACAGTGATTTTTATCTCTGCGCATTCCTCACACTCTGTGCCCTCACTAACTTGTATCACACCTTCATTGTTACTTGCAGATTTCATCTTAGCTGTACCTTTCACTGTTAAAGCTTATCACGTAAAGAGTCTTCTTCTGGTGAGATTTATCAGCATATTCTGTGACTTCGGTTTCACTGTCTTTCTGTGTCGTCCTTAATTTCAGCGAGGAGAGAAACGTCTGCCAGCCTTAACACCGACGCAAGTTTCTTTATTTCGACTTTTCTTTCATTCTTTCATATTCTTTTCGACAGTAAGACGTAGGAAGTGTAAATATCTTAAATTTTTCGTCGCTGGCAGTCAATTAATTCTCCTAGAGCGCTCAAGTAATTCTGCATAATGTCTGCATCGATTCACTGAGTAGAAAGAAATCATAGAATGAGATTAGCCTTCAGCGATAAGTACGAAGATATATTATTCGTACTCTAGATATTATCTTACTTTCCCATCCTAACAATTACCTGGCAGGGTATTTGCGTTTGAGGTCTTGAAAACCACCATAAATAGAGAAGTTGCACCAGCTGCAAACAATAGACTGCTGTGAAGAAAGCTCCACTCTATAAGCCAGTGGTGCGAAGGTTATTGACCTTCGGGTGGCAGTTCCCCGTGCACGACTTCGCTGACTTTGTGTTACTTCGTGAAGTTGACTGTGTGTTCTTATTAAGCCAACCACAGCTACGCTATGGAAACAAAAGTAAATGACGCCCTCCCGAAACTGCAGGTGAAGTTGTATTGCAGACGTTATTTGATGTACAAAAATGTCGTAGAGAACCCGATCTTGTTCTTCGCTGAGAGTTGCAGTGAGGAGAGCCACCAACAGAATCCTTTAGTATCTGGCACGGATACTTTTCTCCGAAACATCCTATATACGTTCACTCAGAGTACGGAATTCTGAGTAAGCTAATTACACTTGTTCTTATATAATTACTGTCTTCCGGATCGTGCATTACAAATAAGCACACTTTCATGTTGATTTACAACAATGCTCAGTACCGAATCATTCGTCCGTTCAGTACATCCTTCCAAGCCTCTCCCATGATATTGTCAAACAGAGAAATGTGACGTTAGTCCTCTCTAAGGGGAAACGAGAGTTAAAGAAAGGACAGAAACCCGTGACAAACTGGAACGTCGGTTGCTTAGTGGATCGTGTTGGAATGGTGATAGTGGGAATGTATTGCCTATGAAATGCGGCGATCAATCGATTCAAGATGCGACACCCGGTTTTCACGTGTCGCATTCAGTGTAACGCTAAAATGTGTGCTGCACACGTCTCGATTCCTCCAAGTTTATTGTTGCTAGACCGACGCTGTCTGTCTACTCCATGAAGGAGATGACGTAGTTTGCTCAGTTCGACTGTTATCAAGATACTTTTGAACACATAGTGTATTCTCTTGCTCGTCTATATCCTGTAGTTAAATTCAATTAATCTGTGACATCTAAACTCAAAGGCTTAAGGCCGCATAAACGTTATTACGAGGTCTAAAGTTTAAAGACACTCGAAGTGAACTGTATACTGACGAAACACACGGTGTTTGGTCAGAATACTGTAGTTGTAAAATGACACCGAGCAGCTAAAGATACCATTTAGTTCGTCCTGTAGCAGGTGGTAACACAGATAGGCATGTTCCAGGAATGCGAGAGGAAGAGCATCGCGGAACACTTGAGAAGGGATGCTGTGAAATACAGAACAATGTTCGTGGCTGCATAGTTAGGTGAACGTCTACTTAGTACGCGTGAAACCTGTCTGCAAGACAGAGCCCAGCATACAAAAGCCAGCATCTGGCACAGAGTAGCCTTGCGCCCTACTTTCGAAAGACATTGTACATTTGTTACTGCGCTGTTACATAAACGTGGAAGGTTAACAGGGTTGCATTACGTTTGCGCCTCTTACAAATGTGCTTTAGATGCCACGTTGCTTTGCCGCGGTCTGCTTCGGATGATCCAATATTTCATACGTGAAATGAACATTTATTAAGAAGGCAGCATACTCTTTCCACAACGTATTAATGTCACTGTAAAAACATTCCGATCAACATCAAACTGTTTGCATAAGTTTTCTTATATTCTCTCCTTCATCTGAGACTGAAGAGCACAGTAGGTCGATAAGCGTTTACTAACCACCGAGATATTTAATCCTGTCGTTAAATTTACAGTTGGACAACAGTAGTAAATATTATTTTTCGTTGATTTAGATGTCTTAGATGAAATACACTAAACTTTCTCAAACTGTAATTGTCATTACAGTTAAGGGTATCAAGAATAAATATCCCAGATTGTAAAGAGATCCTGGGCCAAAGGACAGGTCGAAGCAGCCATTATAACTGCTCTCTAAAACGTATGTTGTCATTGATAACGTCCAGTACTGCTTGACACTTGCATGGCACTGATTTCAGGTGTTCATAAGATTTATGTTGCCACTCGTCGAACAGGAAAGACCGTCAGTTCATTAACAGTATTGGAAGGAGATGCCTTTGCTACAACACGTCTTCCAAGCAAATTACAGACGTATTTAGTAGGATTCAAGTTCCCCCATCACAGTGTGCATATGATACTTAAGTCTTATATTCCACAAACTGATCTTCAAGGGGACGAACATTGCCTTTTCTAAAAAGCAAACAATGCAGAAGTTCGGAGTTCAGTCCTCAGTCAGTCCTCACCTCTGGCAATGATTTGTCGATGGAAGAGAAAGTCAAGGGAATATTACCTCCACGCCTAGTAAAACGCAGTGGTGTTCAAACCAACCTTCTTTTATATTTGAGTAACCTGCGGGTGGTAGAGATGGTGTGGCGGTCTGCTAGTCTTGTTACACTAGGTGATCAAAAATATCCGGCCACCCTCAAAAACATACATTTTTCATATCGGGTGAATTGTGCTGCCACCTACTGCCAGGTACTCCATATCAGCGACCTCAGTAGTCATTACATATTGTGAGAGAGCAGAATGGGGCCCTCCGCGGAACTCAGGGACTTCGAACGTGGTCAGATGATTGGGTGTCATTTGTCTCATACGTCTGTACGAGAGATTTCCACACTTCTAAACATCCCTAGGTCCACTGTTTCCAATGTGATAGTGAAGTGGAAACGCGAAGGGACGCGTATAGAACAAAAGCTTACAGGACGACCTCGTCTGTTAACTGACAGAGACTGCCGACAGTTGAAGAGGATCGTAATGTGTAATGGGCAGACATCTAACCAGACCATCACACAGGAATTCCAAACAGCATCAGGATCCTCTACAAGTACTATGACAGTTAGGCGGGAGGGGAGAAAACTTGGATTTCATGGCCGAGCAGCTGCTCATAAGCCACACATCACGCCAGTTAATGCCAAATGAAGCTTCGCTTGGTGTAAGGAGCGTGAACATTGGACGACTGGACAGTGGAAAAACGTTGTGTGGAATGTCGAATCACAGTACACGATGTGGCGATCCGATGGCAAGGTGTGGGTAAGGCGAATACCCGGTGAACGTCATCTGCCAGCATGAGTAGTGACAACAGTAAAATTCTGAGGTGGTCGTGTTTTGGTGATGTCGTGTTTTTCATGGTGGGAGCTTGCACCCCTTGTTATTTTGCGTGGCACTATCACAGCACAGGCCTACACTGATGTTTTAAGCACCTTCTTGCTTCCCACTGTTGAAGAGCAATTCGGGGATGGCGATTGCATCGTTCAACACGAATGAGCACCTGTTCATAAAGCACGACCTGTGGCGGAGCGGTTAGACGACAATAATATCCCTGTAATCGACTGGCCTGCACACAGTCGCAACCCAAATCTTATAGAATACCTTTGGGATGTTTTGGAATGCCGACTTGGTGACAGGCCTCACCGACCGACATCGATACCTCTCCTCAGTGCATCCCTCCGTGCAGGATGGCTGCCATTCCCCAAGAAACCTTCCAGCACCTTACTGAACGTATGCCTGCGAGAGTGGAAGCTGTCATGAAGGCTACGAGTGGGCCAACAACTTGTAAGTCATTTTCAGCCAGGTGTCCGGATTCTTTTGATCACATCGTGTATCTTTCCACTCTATTTGTCACTACCACAATTTCTCGATATTTTCCAAACAAGCGTCGAATTTCAGGCTCACTCAATTTGCAGACAAATGTGTTGTTACATCAGACACGCCACTAAATCGCATGTCAGTTGATAACAAATCGCGGCTCTCTCGAGTTCTTTCGCATTGTACGAGGTATGTCCAGAAAGGGCAAAAAACCATTTTTTTTTTTTCAAACCAAAATTTATTTTACAGGAAGGAGCATTTATTAAACTTTATTTCTACACTGTTGCCACCATAGTTCAGACATTTTTCATAGCGGGAAACAAACTTTTCAATGACCACTTTATAGAAAGATGCCGGCAGTGAAGACAGTCACTGCTGAACATAGTTTTTTGCGTCGTCATCGCTGTCAATGCGCCTTCTTCTAAAATCACGCTTCGAGTTCAAGAACAAGTGGTAGTCGAAAGGTGCAATATGGGGCTCTACATCCGGTGATCGAACTGCTGAAAACCGAATTGCTGAATAAGGTTTTGAGTGACACCAGCAGAATGGAGACGTGCGTTGTCATGAAGCAACACAATGCCTTGACTGAGCATTCCACGGCTTTTGTTTTGAATTGCGCCCCGAAGTTTTCTGTGTTCCCCAGTATCGTACTGCATCGACGGTTTAACTTCTGAGAAAGAACTCGACTAGCAGACAACGACGCAAAAACTGTGTTCAACAGTAGCTACCTTCACGGGCGGCATCCTTCTATGAAGAGGACAGAGAAAAACTTGTTTCTAGCTATGACAAATCCCTGAACAATGGTGGTAGCTAATGGAAAAATAGTTTAAGAAATGCTCTTTCTTGTGAACAAAAATTTTAGTTCGAAAAAATGTTTTTATGAGGTTTTTTTCCAAACCGGAACTTAGGAACTTACTTTCCGGACATGCCTCGTATGTTATTAATGGGGCGATCCCCATGGGAAACTTCTCCAATACGGTTGTGGACAGTTGCTTCTAAAAACAAAACGCCCAACAAAAGATTACCTGTTGGCTTGCGTTACAGAGTTATGATTTCCGTCTACTATAGAGTTGCAGAGGGAACTTAAGGCTGCGTGCTTCAAGCCTACTATTTTTTGGAACTGTGTATCAGAGGTTGCTCAGACTTTTTTATGGTGCGCAAACTGAGTAACTTCAAAAGTAAAGGAGTTTTTTAGGAATAGCGAAGGGACCAACCTTTTAGTTATTGACGTACATTATTACTAAAATGAATTATAGGTGAAGTTCACCCATTCAGCTTTTACGGCATCATTTATTAAAAAATTAGACATTTTTCCGTATCGTTTATTCCTGCAGCAGACAATGCTTTCTTGTAACCATTTGGTTGAGTTGACAATTTCAATAGATAAGACACGTCAGAAACTGTTCTGACATTGGAGAGAGAATCACTCTCTCGTTCTGAAGAACATGATACAGTTTTGGAACTATCAATAGCTGTGACGTTGGCATCTGTACAGTATTTAAGAGAAACCGAGTGCAGCAAACCCAAGAAAAACCTATTTGCTCCCAAACACAGGGGCGCACACGCGCATGTAGCACTTACAATCCAGAAAAAAACATATTTACGGAATCACAGTCACGTAAAATGGAACTCAAGTTTCTTTGTGTTTCTGAATTTTGAAGGGCATAAAAATCCAGTAAAATGAAGTAGGCCCGCATAAATATCACGTTTATTATTTTTTCAGCCACTTCTAAGGATAGTATTATGTGAGTGGTGTTTTTAATAACACATTGCTAAAGTGGTATACAGATATTGCGAACTTCCGATAGTCATCGCCAGTGGAATGGAGCCGACTTCTTATTGTACTATTAACCGTAATTGTGTTAACAGTTTCAGGGCGACATGTGTAGAACGTAGAGTTCAAATAATCCCAGAGAAAAATTTAAGTTACAAGGATTCAAATGAAGCGACTGACGACGTCAGCTGATGTCATGGTCGAAGAGGTCAGCTGGTCAGGAAACATATACGATGGTTGCAGTCTGCACGATATTTAATACGTTAAAAATATGCGAGTTATTTGCATTTGCCAGAGCAGTTATTTTTTCTGTACCTTATTTAAGGCTTTTCTTTATTGCCCTTCAAAATCTGGGCGTTATTAAACGTTATCACAGCATGCCGTAACTGCCTAGTCAACCCTTTATTCGGTATTTACATGTTTTAACAAACCACGTCTCTGTCTTCCGGCAATTACACAGTCAAGATTTACATAGTCGTTATATTATCCGATGATGGGGAATTAATCCCTAAAAATGGGGGAAATGCTAATGTGTTTTAGAAATAGTGACTGTGCGTTGAAGCCAAGTGGTAATACTGTTAAACAAATACATCGTGGTGGTTTTCAGTTTAGTAGGCCTATAAATTTCGATTTGATGCCACTTCGTCTGTTTGCACATCATTCCCTGCTTCAGATGGTCATTCGACATCACAAGGCTAATTGGATCGCGTTTCAGACAAGCACACTCCATAA
The DNA here is from genome assembly GCF_021461385.2 of Schistocerca piceifrons. NCBI lineage: Eukaryota > Metazoa > Arthropoda > Insecta > Orthoptera > Acrididae > Schistocerca > Schistocerca piceifrons. The sequence continues at coordinate 1,066,897,215 of NC_060138.1, forward strand.
ATCTGTGCGGCTACTTTAATTTCTCATTGATCTTCACGCGGCTAATTGGACCCCGTTCCAGACATGCTCATCCCATAAATGTGTGCGGCAGTCAACAGGAATCGGCATGAGATCTCTCCGTCAGTGGAATTAGACCGTGGTTACGCGTACTGGATCTAACGCTTCACTATGGCATATTTAACGGTTGAATTGTCAGAGCTATTTCAGCTAGCCCTCGGTAGGTTATTAACAAGGGGATCTTACGAACTTCCTCTCATTCATTTATTCATATTGATGTGTTATGTAGCACATACATAAACAGGAAGACGTAGCTCTCAATCGTTTTCGAGAAAATCGAGTTTAAAAATTTTATGCGTGCATATGTACTTTGTATGGTCATTAACATTTAAGGAGACCGCAGCATAACGGGTAAGCTCTTAGTTTCATAAGGCCTTTGGATCGAATCTCGTTGCCGTTACCTCTCACGCTGTTGCGTGTACGCAAATACAAAAAAGTCACAGTAATATCTTCAAGGTCCGGGACATTTACAACAGCATTATACGAGAATTTTGTAACCAACATCTTGTAGCCATACGTGAGAGAACAGTTTCGTTTGTTCCTCGGTTCATAGGGAGGGCAAACGAACACGCAATTGTACGATAAAGTTTTCAAGATTGAGACTGTCTGCAAACCGTGCAGTACTAAAGCAATTTCTCCAAAGTGTACTCCATTGGTGCAGCCTTCTGACGTTTATTTTTACAGGCAAGGGAAGAATCTCATAAAACGACTACAAAATTGCACCTACACCACGAACAGATTGGAGAGATAACTTCTAGAGAAGGTTACATAAAAATTCAACCAGTTGTGCGCCATTAGTTGACTGTATTAATGTCCGGTGATGTGCTTCGAAATGCGTGGCACGTTGCGAATTTGTCTGATTACCAGGAACCGTTTCCGAATGTAACCGAAGTTTCAAAAATGGTTCAAATGGCTCTGAGCACTATGGGATTTAACATCTATGGTCATCAGTCCCCTAGAACTTAGAACTACTTAAACCTAACTAACATAAGGACATCACACAACACCCAGTCATCACGAGGCAGAGAAAATCCCTGACCCCGCCGGGAATCGAACCCGGGAACCCGGGCGCGGGAACGCTACCGCACGACCACGAGCTGCGGACTAACCGAAGTTTGTTTTGCAGTAGACACACTGAAAAGATCATGCACATGCAAAAATTCGGCGTTCATTGCATTTGTTGTATGTCGCACTAATTGTTGTTTTCGATGTTTCTACGATCGACAGCATTCCGGTTCGTGCAGTTCTCCATAGGTTACACATTATATTTGTTCAAATGTAAATAAAACGACTGTACTGATTTGATTGAAATTACCCGTGTATCCTTTTCTATTTTCAAATTCGTTACGACAAATTTTATCGAATTTTCAGGATAAAGGTTATGAAAATAATAAGCAAACCATTAAAAACTGATAATTTACACAATCATAATAAATATGTTGTTAGAATTACGTAGGAATGAACAAAAGAGTACCAGCAGCGAGAATCGATTTAGAAACCTCGCACTTAAAAAACTAAGAGCTTATTCGCTTTTTTTTCTGTTTTCTTCATTTTTAGAGGGGGATGGTCCCGGCACAAAGTGGGCAGGGGTCATTATACAAGGCCTGGCCACAATGTCTCCGTTGCCAAACAGAAACATATGGAGCGGTTAAATGGTCACATGAGAATACTATTAAATACTATTATTTATTTACAGAAAATATATCTGCCTTTTCCATGGAGTGTGTCTGTCGCCACGATTTAAAAAAAAAGAAGAGATAGTGCGTACTACTTGCGTGGAAGACACACACACACACACACACACACACACACACACGAGGTACACTTCTGGACTCGCACATGCGGTGTCGATACTCCACGGACGCCGCCGCCACATCTTCATGGCATGTCTCCTCTTAATGTCGTGCAGGTACCGTCATCTGTTCAATCTTCTATCCGTGGATGTGTCAGATTCATCACCTGCCATGAATGAGCCAGCTACGATGTGTATCGTAGAAGATGTTCTGCAAAGAGGTTCGAAAAATATTGGCTGTACTTAAGGCTCTTCAAAATAGCATAATGACGGCCGTTTATTACTTATGAAGAAATAGTCACAATCGCAAAATGTCATTTATTTAAAATGACCGATTCCGGCACATACATAAGGCCATCTTTAGACTGATTGCCCCATTTGCTGCAGCTGGCGACTTGTTTAGCAGCTGCATGTTGTCAAGACTCACGTCTTTAAGCAGTTATTGTCATGACAGCACGCATTGCTCAGTTCCATAGATGCATTCCGACGTCATTTCCGAGCAGGCTGGCGCCCCAACCCACTATCATGGGGATGTTACCACATTTCTCCATGTGACGTTTCCTGAGTTCTGGTTCGGAAGGGGGGTTCCATTGCCTGGGCCCTCGGTCTTCCGATTTGACTCCGCTGATTTCAGTGCTTGGGGGTTTATCAAGGACACTTTATAAAGAACAAAGGTTCGAGATCTGTTGGATTTGAGACAACAGATCTACGTCACCGTAGGAGTGAAGTACCGTTTCGATATCTGTCGAGCTACAGTCGGTGCCCACGGTGAACTGTACCAACATGCATAAAAAGTTTGACCTCCTGTATAAAATGTTGGAGAAATAAAGTTATCAGCCTTAATAAGAACTGAAATACAAACAAATTTTTTGTATACCTCTAACCTCGACATCTTGTTTATAAGTACGAGTAAAAGTTTCAAACTAGATCTTCTCGAAAACGGTTGAGAGTTGCGTCCTCTTGTTCAAATACTATGCAGCCCTCGTCGTGCGCTACACACCTTGTCAATATGAGTCAAATCGGTGAGGTGAAGTTCATACGGTGGCCTTGCAAGCAGTGTGGCCAGTGGCACGTCTGTTGCAGTGAAGCTTCAGCAGTCTTGTAGAGAGACGGCAGCTGTCGGCTGCGCGGCCTCTGCAGCCTGGTTGGAAAGCGGTGCGCCGCGGGGCTCGAACCGGCGGCCGCCCGGTCCATAAATAGCAGAGCGGCCTCCCACGCCTGGCTCAGTCCGCGTGACCTGCATACGACAAGTGGGCCATGGACCCCGATGGCCGGCTCTGATAGCGCGTCAGAAAGGACGACGTTCTCCTGCACACGCTCTCTGCCCGCACTCTCCAGGCTATCTCGTGTTGTCCGGCACGAAGGCGTGGAGCTCTTCGACCGCACCTCGCTAGCCAGGGTCATTAAAACACGTCAAAGCGGTGGCTCTCGACTGAAAGAAAGGTGGTTCGAACCCATACGGTGGAACTTCACCAACAGTATTTGGTCGGCAAGGGGTAGAGCGGTTGTGGCGTAAAAGTCTCCGATTACCAGATTTCGCGCCAATATCCTGGATGAAATTCCAAACTTCTCCAGTGTGTCTCATGAAGTGGAGGCTTCTCTCACAGACTGTACTGATTCGTCCTTCGCCCGACGGCGCCCTTGATGCTATTCGAGAGTAGATTGTGTTGGCATCTACTTTCACCCTCTCCCTTCTCTCATCATCACACCACACAAACATGACATCACTCCACACTACACTACAAACGCCACGATTACGGTCACATAAACTCAAAAGACATGACATAACGCAAGGAAAGGTATATTTTTTAAAATATTGGGTCACCAATGAAGGGAGCGCCCCCACTGCTTAGAGTGAAGCTTGTATTTGTTCTGTAGTATAATCAGACTAGTAACGTCGACCTTAATCTGAGGAAATTTCGGAGAATGAACGTTTGGAGCATAGTAAACTGTTGGCTTCCCAAGAGATAATACACGTACAGATACAAAGCAGTGTTATCCTACGTAACGGTAAGTCAGATTGGGCATCAAAGTTAAAATATTTTATATCTGCCTCTCATTATTTGACAAGAACAAATCTGTTAGCGAATTTCATCGTACAATCGAGAGCAGATCCATGGGTGGACACGTATCGCACACAGTGCAATGCACGACACACTTAGGCAGGCAATCGTCATCAATAAGGATATTTGTACTTTTATTTAATGAATCGAAATGTTCATTACAAGGCCCAAGATTGCAGTTTATGTGCAGTCTTATCATTAGCTTGCAAAGAAATTCGAAATGTAGCGATTATTATAGAAGGAAATAATTTAATACCTCATGAATAGTGTTCATGAGTTCGTTATTTTAGTAAATTATGGACTGTGGAAAAATCGGAAAGAAACGAATAAAAGCGTTCAAAATGTGTTGCCGCAGAAGGATAATGAAAGTTAGGTGACCTGATAAAGTTTCCGCAGAATCAGCGAATGAACATAGGAAAAACATTGGCAAGAAGTAGTGAGAAAGTGCTAGGACGTATGTTAAGACATCAGAGAATAATTTCCATGACACTACAGGGAGGTCTAGAGGGGAAAATCTCTAGGGCAAGACAGAGACGGAAATACATTCAACAAATAATTGGGGATGTAAGGTGCATGTGAAGCTCTGAGATGAAGAGATTGGCACAGCAGAGGAATTCTTGGCGGCCGGCTTCGAACCAGTCAGGGGATCAATAAAAAATTGTAACCATTTATTTTTATTTTCAATTGAAGGTTGTGCATCGCAGTCATCCACACTCAATCGATACACGTAACGGCACAATTCACACACCGCGGGGAAAGAGGTAGTTGTGGGCGGAGGAATGATCCCCTTCGTAATAGTCGGTTTAACATGGCCCTCGTAGTCGCCTAGACAATAATGCTATATGACTTTTTCATTCCTTTGGCCCTTGTAAAACTCAATTTATTCGGTAAATTACGACAGTGGGAACTCTTTGCGGGTGACGAGTATCTTCTTGCTGGCTTTCATTTTTTTCTTTGTCGTGATTCTACGTTCTGTTGTCAACGCAATCGGCAGAGGCAAAATATCTGCTGCAATGGGCAACAGCATTGAATGGAATTAGTGGTGAATTAGCTGAAGGATCAGTCACGGGATTCACCTGAAACGATTACGGGGAAGGAGGCAAACGCAATTTGGGAATACATCCGTTGTCGAAGCCAGCGACTCCTTACTATAGAATTTAGAAGTCCAGCATCTAGCTTAATGTTTAGCTTCAGGTCTACGTTGAGATTATTAGACTTGCAGTACTACTCCTTTACAGGGCTCGGTCCCTCTGGTTTCTGCGAAACACAAATTGTTTTTATGTAGAAGCATGTTTCAGCACAAAAAACAAATTGTTTTTATGTAGAAACATGTTTCAACACATGTATTTCTGTCCTTGTTATTAAAAATACAACATGTTTTATGAAACCATTTGTGAGTAAGTATTAGGCCATAATACTTTTTACGATTTTCTTTTTTTTACCTTAACTGATAGCTGGCTTGGTTTTGTGAAGCATCATTAAGTTGTTGTATAGCTTGTCATCTTCAACAGGACGATGTTTTTATACAGGTGCTTGGAAAAGTTATTCAACCATTAATTAATTATCAGCTAATAACTACAAAAAATTGCAACCAAAAATGGTTCAAATGGCTCTAAGCACCATGGGACTTAACATCGGAGGTCATCAGTTCCCTGGACTTAGAACTACTTAAACCTGACTAACCTAAGAACATCACACACATCCATGCCTGAGGCAGGATTCGAACCTGCGACCGTAGCAGCAACACGGTTCCGGACTGAAGCGCCTAGAAACGCTCAAAATCGCAACAAACACAACAAAATTTGTAGGCACAATTTTCGCTCGCAATTGTTATCTTAGAACATTTTGTACTATCAGATTGTCAATAAAATAAACGCTAATCCACGGTGTTTAGATCTGGTGAAACATGTTTGAACAAGAAAGCTAAGAAGAATTATATTTTTCAGAAAGAGGTACAATCAAGTCCTATAATATTTTCTGCATAAACGTGTGCTTTAGAGCATCATAAACCAAAGGATAATTATCATGCTTGGACAGACAAAAAAATATGCACCCCTTCGGAGAAAGACGCTGGAATTAGTTTATCACGATTTAAGGAGACAGCGATAATGTAACTCAAAATGTACATCACAAACATTGCGAAGAAATCAGAGTCGCTAATTAAAAGCTAATTTCTTTGTGAACTTTTAAATAAATGTCACGACGTTTCTTTTGAGTCATTGGTCTTCTGACTGGTTTTATGCATCTCGCCACGAATTCCTCTCCTGTGCTAACCTCTTCATCTCCGAGTACACTTTAGTATCATGCAAGTTATTCGAACAGTCCACGGTTATACTGCCGGTTCAGAGTGTCCAATGGGCCCGTTGGACACTGTGAACCGGCAGTATATCCGTGGACTGTTCGAGCAACAAATACGCCGGGAGAAACTGAAGAATCACATGCAAGTTATTCCTTATGTCTTAATTGATGTCCTGTCATCCTGTACCTTCATCTTGTCAGTGTTATCCATATATTCCTTCGGTCTCCGATACTGTGAAGAACTTTCTCATTCCTTAACTTCTCAGCCCACCTAATTTTCAACATTCTTCTGTAGCACCACATCTCAAATGCTTGAGTTCTCTTCCGTTCTGGTTTTCCCACAGTTCATGTTTCACTACCATTCTATGCTGTGCCCCAAACGCGCATTTCAGAAACTTCTTCGTCAAATTAAAGCCTATGTTTGATACCATCAAACTTCTCTTGGCCAGAAATGCTCCTTTTGCCAGTGCTAGTCTGCTTTTGATCTCCTCTTTGGTCCATCCGTCATGGATTATATTGCTGCCTATGTAGCAGAAGTCCTTAACTTCATTTACCTCGGCCGTCAGTCCTAATGTTACATTTCTTGCTCTTCGTATTTCTGATACTTCTTATTACTTTCGTCATTCTTCTTTACTCGCAATCCGTATTCTGTACTCAGGAGACGCTTCATTCCTTTCAGTAGATCCTGTTATTCTTCTTTACTTTCACTGGCAATAGCAATATCATCAGTGAATCTTATCAGTAATATCCTTTCAACTTGTATTTTAATTCCACTCTTGAATCTTTCTCTTATTTCCATCACAAATCTTCGATGTACAGATTGAATAGTAAGGGCAAAAGACTACACCCCGTCTTACACCCTTCTCAATCCGAGCACTTCGTTCTTGATCTTCCACTCTTACTATTCCCTCTTGGCTTTTGTACATGTTGAATATTACCCGTCTCTCACTACAGCTTACCCCAGATTTCCTCAGAATTTTGAACATCTTGCACCATTTTACATTGTCGAACGCTTTTTTTTTCTAGTCTCGCTTCCATTATCAGCCGCTACATCAGAACTGCCTCTCTCGTGTCTTCATCTTTCCTACAGCCAAACTTATCGTCATCTAATACATCCTAAATTTTCTTTTCCATTTTTCTGTATATTACTCTTGTCAGCAACTTTGATGCACGGGCTGTTAAGCTGATTGTGCGATAATTGTCGCACTTTTCAGCTCTTGCCGTCTTCGGAATTGTGTGAATGATGCTTTTCCGAAAGTCAGATGGTATATCGTCAGGCTCATGCATTCTACACATCAACGTAAATAGTAGTTTTGTTGCTATTTCCCCCAATGATGTTAGAAATTCTGATGGAATGTTATCTTTTCCTTCTGCCTTATTTGATTTTAAGTCCTCCAAATTCTGATTCTAATTCTAGATCCCCTATCTTTTCTAAATAGACTCCTGTTTCTTTTTCTGTCACATCAGACAAATCTTCCTCCTCGTAGAGGCCTTCAACGTACTCTTGCTACCTATGCGCTCACTCCTATGCATTAACAGTGGAATTCCCGTTGCACTCTTAATGTTACCACTCTTGCTTTTAATGTCACGAAAGGTTTTTTTTACTTTACTTTATTCTGAGTCTGTCCATCCGACAATCATTTCTTTTTAGATTTCTTCACATTTTTCATCCAGCCATTTCGCCTTAGGTTCCCTGCACTTCCTGTTTATTTTATTCCTAACTAACTTGTATTTCTGTATTCCTCAGTTTCCCTGAACATTTTTGAAATTCCTTCTTTCATCTATCAATTGAAGTATTTCTGCTGTTGCCCATGGTTTCTTTGCAGTCACTTTCCTTGTACCTATTTTCCTTTCCAACTTCTGTGATTGATCTTTTTAGAGCTGTCCATTCCTCTTCAGCTGAACTGCTTACTGAGCTATTCCTTATCGTAGTACCAATAGCCTCAGAGAACTTCGAGCGTACCTCTTAATTCCGTAGCACTTCCGTCGCAGGGAGGAAGAGTGTAGGCACTTATGTGTCAAATTTCTGCGTCGCGGTGCGAGGCAGTCACGAGGTTTCGAAAAAGCGACTCTTAATTTTACTGAGACCATTTTAAGCAAAAACTAGTTTTTCACGAAAACAAATGTTTATGACATCACATTTCCTGAGCTGTGTGTCGTACAATTGTATAATTTTGCAGGTACATTCTCTGGTATACGTGGATACTGTCTGCAACATGTGTTACGGATGCAGTTAGTAGTGAAGAAATAATAAATAAAATCTTCATGCCTGATGCTAAAGTTTGACTGCATCTATATCTACATCTACATGGATACTCTCCAAATCAAATTTAAGTGCCTGGCAGAGGGTTAATCGAACCACCTTCAAAATTCTCTATTATTCGAATGTCGTATAGTGCGCGGAAAGAACGAACACCTATATCTTTCCGTACGAGCTCTGATTTCCCTTATTTTATCGTGGTGGTCGTTTCTCCCTATGTAGGTCGGTGTCAAGAAAATATTTTCGCTTCAAAGGAGAAAGCTGGAGACTAACTTCGTGAGAAGATTCCGTTGCCAGAACAGCGAAAATGTAATTAGCGTAAACTTCTTTTCTTTCATCATTTTGTGGAGGGTGTCATCGAGAAGTAGTTTCGTATACGTTTGATATTATGTGTGAACTTTGTTGCAAGTCGCTAAGTGCTAGTCAGTTATGCTGCCTCAAGACAAACGCACAATCTTTAACTGTATTAATTTTCTCCTACTGTCAAACTTTCAATAAACGGCTGTACCTCTTAATGAGTATATTATGACAGCATTTAAAATTTTTAAGTTCGGTCATGAATTACGCGAAATACTGAAAATCGAAGTTTTGCTGCCGGCCGCGGTGGTCTAGCGGTTCTGGCGCTGCAGTCCGGAACCGCGGGACTGCTACGGTCGCAGGTTCGAATTCTGCCTCGGGCATGGGTGTGTGTGATGTCCTTAGGTTAGTTAGGTTTAAGTAGTTCCAAGTTCTAGGGGGCTTATGACCTAAGATGTTGAGTCCCATAGTGCTCAGAGCCATTTGAACCATTTTTGAAGTTTTGCTGTACCTCTGCAGCAAGTGGTATCAGGTTCCGGATTAGAATTTTAGTAATATAGATACTTTAAACTCTGTATGAAAATTTACGTGAAACTTCATATCAAGGAGCTATGGAGCCTTCCTGTTGTTGTCCCATTTGTCTACGGTGTCGGCATCGTTATATGGGTTGTAGTTAGTGTCAGCTAAGGGCTGGATAGTCTTCCTGCCCCCCAATCTCCGCCCCCCTCCCCCTTGCCCCACCTATCGGCGTATAGTGTAAATCTCATGTGTTCACATCTGAGATAGTTTTCTAAATGTTTGTGATTCATATATACGAGACAGGACGTGGACACGAGCCCGGTATTTTACCTGGATGGATGTAGGAAACCTCCTAAAAACTCCGTCCGGGCTACTCGGCTCACCAGCTCTCGTCGTTAATCCTTGACGCGGATTCGATTGTGGGCAAGGTCTTCTCCCCGAATCCTGGAAGCGGCGAGCTGAGGTGCTCGGCTTTACTGACAGGTCATCAAGGATTTATGGAGCCCACGACAGATAAAAACTATTTTGTATTCCAGAGGGAGACCAACGACCTTTCGAGTGACTGTTCATAGTATGGAAACACACGCAGCGAAGAGTTTCCCCATTTCACTTCAACTGTTTTCGTTCCTATCTTCCGTGCCGATAAGCCTTGACTCACAGTCCAGAGTGCGTTCACAGGCTAGGTTATCCGGCAGCTAGTGTTTCATGCGACACGTCAGGTTTTCTGAGTAGGTGAAAGAAAGTCTTGTGTACTTTAATCCTAGCAATGCGTCATTTGACAGTAGTCGCACAGGACGTGTTACGCAGTGTGTTCATGGTGGCATGCTCTGTAAACTGAGATTAACTGCAACTGCTCTTCCATATTCCTCGTAAAGACACCTTAATATTATACGCTTAGCAAATATAACGAATTTGGCGCTCCGAAGAACAGAAGAAGTCAGACAACAGATTGACAGTATCCTGCTTTAGATCATGAAGCATTTTGTAATAAGCCAGTCATACATCGCTAGCGACAAAATAAACAGTTATAATAGGTTCAAATTCCGGCCTAACATCAATCTTCTATCACGTTGACACCACCTTTTGATATTCGCAAACCAAACGAAACGAAACGTAAGCTTGGTCATTCAGGTAACGCTAGTTACAATGTGTTTTTATGTAACTAGCGGAAGACGGAGAAATGTGAATAACATTTCGACATTTATAGCTTCTTAACATCAGATTACACATAATTATAAACTTTTGCTTACTGTCCGTAGTCCTATCATATTGGTTTAAGAAATAAGGCCTCACGAGGAGCTTCGCTGATAAAATTCCGAGAATGCACGCTTCCAGCGACGTATTACTTCTTCCAACACATATACCAGGAAATGATAGAAATGGGGAACAACAGAATTCATCTACGTCGATTCATTCGCGAAGTTGGAGGGGCTTTGATAGTGAACCCAGAAGTATCCTCCGTCACACAAAATAAGCTGAATCACAGAGTATACAGATAGTTGTAATTCACGAGAATGAGTTGTCCGACACGACGCAGACAGTTTGGCTGTGACAAAGAAAATGGCACGCAGAAGTGTGCGCTTCCAGCGAATGGGCGGTGTCCGCTGACAGCAAACACAGCGGGCGCATGGGCGCTCTCGGTTTGCAGTGAGGCAACCTCAGCGGCTGCCTCTGGCTTCGTGGAACGCCTTAGAGTCCGTGAACAATACTCGCTACCGACTTCCTTACAAAAAAAGTTATACGCCGAGAAGACATGTTAAGGTATCAGTGTAGCTTTGTATACGTACATAACATCGATGAATGTGTAAGTAATTAGCGCTGCATTTCTCTGTGATACGTAGAATGGCCATCAAAGTGGATTAATACTATTCGTATTTAGTGTTGTTACAGACAGACTAAGGTGGTTACAATGGTTCCATCTTTTGGACAATACTTTGAGGCTGTGGACCCGTACATCTAGAAATTATTGCAGTAAAAATTATCATTTTGATAGTAAGTAGGAGCTCTGCAAGCAATTATTCAGGAAGTTGGGAATAATGATTTTACAGCCATTGTATATTATGTGCCTCACCCATGTCAAGGAAAACCTAAGTTCATTTAGCAAGAGGTATGAGGCAGACAATTACAGCTATCCGGACACCCTATCTAATGCGCAGTTGACCACTACGTATCAGACGAGGCGGTTCTGCCATCATAGAAGGAGGCATGGAATATTGTGTTGTCAGTGGAGTAGTAGTAACAGCAGAATGGGTCGGTCAGGCGAGTTGGTGACTTCGAATGTGAGCCAGTCTTCGGGTGCCACGTGAGTAACAAATCGGGCGGGGACATTTCAATTCTTCTAAAACTACCCAAGTGATGTGACTGCGTAGTAAAAACGAGAAGAACGGCCAAAGTTAAACCAAGACCAGGTAAACCTCAGATATTGATGCACAGGGTCTGCCGAACACTGTGGCGAGTGACTGTAAAAAATTGCATGAAATCAGAGCAAGGAATTACTCGGGAGTTCCAAAGTCCTACCAGCAATCCAACTAGCACAGTGACTTTGCATGAGGGGTTAAATTTCTGTTGTCGGTGTTAAGCGGCGCTTGAGGTGGCGTCAAGAGGTGCCTCACTAGACAGTGGGTGTCTGAAAACGAGTGATTTGGAGTAATGCATCGTGCTACGCCATGTGACAGTGCGATGGAACGGTTTAAGTTTGACGAATGCCTCGAGAACGTTATCTGTCATCGTCTGTAGTACCAACAGTGAAGTGCAGAGAAGTAGTGTTACTGGAGGGGGTGTTTTTTGTAGTTAGGGCGTAGCTCCCATATTCATATTGCGCTTAATAAAGCGCTAAATGCAGAAGGAGACGAACTCATTTGACAGCATTGTGTATTGTGTACAGTAGGAGAACTGTTAGCAGACCCGACGATTGTTTATAGCAGCATGAAAGGGCACCCTGTCATAAAGCTGGTTGTGTGTGGTTCGACAGTAACATTCCTGAAATGGACTGGCCTTCCCAGGGTCCCGACCTGAACCCAGTGGAACACTGCTGGCGTGAGTCAGAACTTTGACTACGTTCCATACCTCGGCGTCCAAAATCATTACATTCTCTGCGTTCTGCTCTTGAGGAAGAATGGGCTACCATTCCTCCACAGGCATCTAAACACCTCACTGAAATTGTCTCCAGCAGAATTCAAACTGTCATAAAAGCAAAGTGCTGACACAGTTCTGATTAATATACATTAAAATGCCGTGTGGCTGAGGCCTCCCGTCGGGTAGACCGTTCGCCTGGTGCAAGTCTTTAGAGTTGACACCACTTCGGCGACTTGCGTATCGATGGGTTCAAAAACGGCTCTGAGCACTATGCGACTTAACTTCGGAGGTCATCAGTCGCCTAGAACTTGAAACTAATTAAACCTAACAAACCTAAGGACATCACACGCATCCATGCCCGAGCCAGGATTCGAACCTGCGAGCGTAGCGGTCACGCGGTTCCAGACTGAAGCGCCTAGAACCGCACGGTCACAACGGCCGGCGTATCGATGGGGAAGAAATGATGATAAGGACAACACGACACCCGGGAATCTAACCCGGGCCGTTAGGTATGACATTCCGTCGCGCTGACCATTCTGCTACCAGGGGCGGGTAATATACAGGGTATTTATAAATGAATATCGGGGTTTTAACGCTTTATAATATTTAGTATATTAAACTTACAGTTACAAATGAAATTCAAATGAACGAGCAACTTAAACAGTTTTACCAAGAACCTTATAAATGTTCAATGTGAGCACCATTTGTCACACGGCACACATCAAGTCTATAGCTGAGTTCTTCCCAAACGTTGATAAGTGTGTCTTCAGTGAATGTAGCAACAGCTGATTCAGTCCGGTTTCTTAATTCAGGGAGGTCTGCTGGTAGCGGAGGCACGTACACATGATCCTTGAAGGAAAAAATCGCATGGCGATCAGTCGGGTGAACTTGGAGGCCATGCAAAGCAAGCCCTGTCATTGGGCCCCTTGCGGCCTATGCAGCGCTTGGGTACAGTGAATTATAACCACTTGCGTACTTCGCTATTATGTAACATTTATAAGGTTCTTGGTAAAATTGTTTGAGCTGCTCTTTCATTTGACATATCATTTATAACTGTAAGTGTAATATAATAAATAGTATAAAGCGTTAAAACCCCGATATTCATTTATAAACACCCTGTACATTAATAGATGTCTAGATAATTTTGATCAGGACTTGTTTAAATGACTAGTAATGTCTTATATTGTTCGCATTGTACTTTATTAATGTTGTAAATTTGACACAGTCTGTCAGGCCGCATCTGCGCATCTGATGGATGGCGCAGATCTGGTAATAAATTGTTGTTGTTGTTGTTGTGGTCTTCAGTCCTGAGACTGGTTTGATGCAGCTCTCCATGCTACTCTATCCTGTGCAAGCTTCTTCATCTCCCAGTACCTACTGCAGCCTACATCCTTCTGAATCTGCTTAGTGTATTCATCTCTTGGTCTCCCTCTCCGATTTTTACCCTCTACGCTGGCCTCCAATACTAAATTGGTGATCCCTCGATGTCTCAGAACATGTCTTACCAACCGATCCCTTCTTCTAGTCAAGCTGTACCGCAAGCTCCTCTTTTCCCCAATTCTATTCAATACCTCCTCATTAGTCATGTGATCTAACCACCTAAACTTCAGCATTCTTCTGTAGCACCACTTTTCGAAAGCTTCTATTCTCTTCTTGTCTAAGCTATTTATCGTCCACGTTTCACTTCCATACATAGCTACACTCCATACAAATACTTTCAGAAACGACTTCCTGACATTTAAATCTATACTCGATGTTAACAAATTTTTCTTCTTCAGAAACGCTTTCCTTGCCACTGACAGTCTACATTTTATATCCTCTCTACTTCGACCTGCCGGCCGGAGTGGCCAAGCGGTTCTAGGCGCTTCAGTCTGGAACCGCGCGACCGCTACGGTCGCAGGTTCGAATCCTGCCTCGGGCATGGATGTGTGTGATGTCTTTAGGTTAGTTAGGTTTAAGTAGTTCTAAGTTCTAGGGGACTGATGACCAGAGATGTTAAGTCCCATAGTGCTCAGAACCATTTGAACCATTTTATTTGACAGACTTACAATGTCATCGGCGAACCTCAAAGTTTTTATTTCCTCTCCATGGATTTTAATACCTACTCCGAACTTTTCTTTTGTTTCCTTTATTGCTTGCTGAATATATAGATTCAATAGTAACTGCTTTTTAATAGTGTACGAATCTCAAGCGTGCTTAACAGACGTGAGACATGCAGCTCATTTTCGTTACATGTTTCAGATCGCTGAGGTTCAAGATGAGGGGCGCCATGAGCTCCTCGTGCACGCTACTCCTGCTGCTGGTGCTGCCGCTGTCGGAGGGAGCACCGGCGGCGCCAGGCCTCTGCAGTCCCGGCTGCCTCTGTTACCGCCTGCCCGAGGGCGGACGAGCCGCCAACTGCTCCCGCTTCGAGACTGCCCGCGGGAAGCACACCGAGCTGCCCACTGACCTGCGTTCGCTCCGCGTCCTTCCCAACGCTCCGGGACTGGCATCTTTCCTTGAGGAACGCCTCGCGGATCACGCTCGCCACCTCGAAGAACTGTACCTCACTGATAATGAGGTAGTCGGGCCGCGGCTGCGGTCGTTACGTGTACTACACAAGCTGCGTGTGCTGGACTTGTCTTTCTGCGAGTTGTCGAACACCGACCAGATAGCTTCTCTGGTGAAGCGTAGCGACAGTTTGGAGACGCTACGTCTGAGTGGCAACCCGCTGACTTCACTGCCAGTGCTCGTGTCGGACACGCTGAGGGATCTGGACGTGTCCGACTGCGAAATCGCCAGCGTGCGAGCGGACACCTTCACTGGCCTGAAACGCCTACGTCGCCTCACCCTCGCGCGCAACCGTCTAACGAACTTGGCGGCTGATCTTCCACACTCCTTGAAGCTCCTTGACCTCAGCGGCAATAGTCTGACCCACTTGTCTCCCAAGCTTGTGGCGACGTTACACAGGGTGGACGTGTCGGGCAACCCGCTACATTGTACGTGTGCTTTGCTGCGGCTGCGCGAGCAACGCACGGGCGAACACGTGGCGGTTGGTGTAGGAGCTGCTTGCACTGGTCCCGAGCAGCTGCGAGGGTTGTCTCTGTCTGGAGCGCGTCGCCTCTGCGAAAGTCGCGTAGGCTCGACGACGGGGACTAGGCAGCGGCGCCAAGTAGATCCGTTGGACGTCCTGGAAGGATCTGGTGGTGGCGAGGGCGACGGAATCGGCGAGGACGAAGAGCTCGATGAGGAGACTGGAGACGACTTCGTCGACGACGACTATGACGAAGAAATTGGTGGTAGTACCGGAACGGGGGGAGCAGACGATGCATCGGGCACCTCTCAGCTTGGCCCGCAGAACGTTGGTGTCGAAAGCGCCCTTAGCTCCAGCTCAGCACCACCCGTCCCTGCGTCGAATGAGGACACCACTCGTTCCCTAGAAGACGATATCTATGAGCCCACGATACCGCCACCAGTCCCGGCGGCTGTGGACGCCGACGCTAGCGCCCAGCTTCCAAGCGAGACACCGCCAGAATCGGGCCCTCCAGCGGCGGAAACGGTGGAAGGAAATCGTGCCGAATCCGCTCCGGACGAGACGGGCGATGTCGACGGCATCAGCGAGGTACCTGAACATAAAGAAGAGTCGGAACCTGTTGCGGCTGGTTTTGTCCCCGACCCTGAGGGCGAGAGTGACGTAAAAGAGGAGGAGGCTAATACAGATGCTGAAGACATCTTTAATGAAGTGATGAAAAATGAAGATGAAGCAGTGGACGAGGACGAGGACTACGACTATGACGAGGAGACAGAATCAACTACAGATGAAGTCAGTGTCCCTCACCATGTACCACTCGATAATGGAAAGGAAGGTGAACAAGAAACCGCTCAACATTCTAATGAAACTCACTCTTCATCTCCCGAAACTGTAGACAAAAAGGAAACTTTGGATTCTTCTCCACTGTCACCTGAAGAAGAATCTGATAAAGACTATGAAGAAGGCGGGGAGGAAATTGAAGAAAAAGCTAATGAAGTGGAAAATACTGATGACGTGAAGGCCGTTCACGCTAAAGTAGCCACTGAGGAATCGACTGAAACAACGCCTGCGCCAGTAGATACAGTACACACAAATATGACGTCAGAGGCTGTCGTACCAGTTCATGACGTGGAACCAAACCTCGACAATGAAGAAGATGAGACAGACATAAAAGTTATAGGTGAAGCTGAAGGTTCTGGGGAGGGTGATAGTGATGACAGTTTGCCACTGGGCCCAATTACTGGTTTTATAGATACCAATGGACATGACGGAGCAACTACGACAGAAGAGCCGGATGAAAGAACGTTACTGATAGATGAAGAAGACGAAGAAGAAACAGACGAAGGTGATTCGCCTCTAGTCCCTCCCGGTGCTGATGACGAGAACATGATTGCATCTACCGAAGACAGTACTGTAACTGAATCCGACAGTAAATTTGGCGTTCTGGTGAATGATACAGAGAGAGGAAGTAGCGTTAGTCCACAGGACGATGGCGAAGAAGAGGGCTCTGGTATGCTGTTCCCCTTCGGAGGAGTCGACTGGGATGTAGAGAAGACCAATGAAACTGATGAAGCTGAAGTTACTTCGCTAGGACCAACAGAAATACACGAAGATGGACTGATAGTTAACCGAATTATTCCACTAGAATCTGGGAGACAGATGTCGTCCTCCTCAGAGTCTCCACTGACTACGACCACCACCGAGAAGCCAGTAGGCCACGGCGGGATCTTACGTTTAGACCTGCCTAGGGAAGAAGATGTGACAACATCAGAGGCTCCTATACACACAGTACCGCCTTTCAATGTTGAAGCTGAAGGAGTGTCTTCTTCAACAGCACCCCAAGGTGAGGTAGAGGAGCGCATAGCTACAGCCCCTCCGGTACCTGCCGTCGAAGCAGTGCCATCGGAAGAACCTACTCTCCCTCCAGAAGAACCTGATGTACCTCTGGAAGAACCTGCTCTACCTGCAGCAGAGACGTCACCTCCCCCGCCACCAGTGCTCACATCCGAAGTTCCAGTGGAGCCGGGTGCCCCGGAGTGGGCTGACAAGGAACCAACGCCTGGTCCGGAACCAGACGACATTGATCAGGATGAGATATCAGAGGTAGAAACGGTGATGCCTACAGACGACACATCGTCCAATGACACGGCCCGCGTCATCGTTGCCGGCAGTGAGAAGCCACCAGAAGAGACTCCGCTCAACTCGGCGGGGTCGTACGTTGTTCTGGGAATCATCATGGCGCTGGTCGTTTTCCTCCTTGGCTACGCCGTCATGCGCAGCCGGCGAGGTCGGCAGCGGGCGGCCGCCAAAGCCAACGGGAAGGACGCGGAGGCGGCGGGTGGTCAGCAAGAGGGTCGTGAGCTCAAGGAAATCAGCAAGCCGCTGCTGGGCACCCCGGCAGCAGTGCCTGCGGCCAACGGGAAGGGGGAGCACCTGCAGCCGCTCGTCACCAAGCCGACCGATAATCCCGACCTCAAAGACGCAAGTATCAAGACCATTTCAGTCAATGCTCACATATCACGCCACGAGTTGTAACAGATTGTAAGACCTCAAAGACGCAAGTATCAAGACCATTTCAGTCAATGCTCACATATCACGCCACGAGTTGTAACAGATTGTAAGCATGTTAGCTGGCACCGCCGCTACAGTATGAACTGCTAACGTTGGCTCACATATCACTTAACACTTAGACGGTTGAAGCTTCGCAACTCGTGATGGGCATGCGCAACAATGCACTTCCCTCCTTCTGTGCCCATCGCCCCTCTGAAAGCGGCTGGCAGCTATAGTTCAGTGTACAGTACTATACTAGTTTCGACAGACAAGTCGATAACCCATAAGTATTGCTTGGCCAATGGACGCCTCAAAGCATCCTAAGAGTCAATATTTAATTGCGCTTTCTACTAAAGGTTGGGTTGGGTTGTTTTGAGGTAGGAGACCACACAGCGAGGGCACCGGCCTCATCGGATTAGGGAATGATGGGGAAGGAAGTCGGCTGTGCCCTTTCAAAGGAACCATGCGATCCCGGAATTTGCGTGGAGCGATTTAGGGAGATCACGAAAAACGTAAATCAGGATGGCCGGAAGCGGGATTGAACTGTCGATTGAACCGTCGTCCTCCCGAATGCGAGTCCAGTGCGTTAACCACTGCGCCACCTCGCTCGGTCTACTAACGACTCCTCTTGTAGGGGCCTCAATTAAATGTTGACTCTTACCATGCTTTGACACAATCAATGCTCAAGATAATTATATTTACGATAATATGATTAAAACTATATTGAATACTGTCAAACGGGAGACAGGACAGCCATCAACTGAAGACCATACCATAACAAACTAAATAACAGGCACTCTCTTGGTGCCTCTAATTTCCAGGGTTCCTTTCATACGCAATTCCTCTTCAAATCCCTTTTGGTCAGAGTTGAAAACAAATTCCTTACTGAACGATGGGATAGGTTCGTTTATATAATTTACAAATTATCGCGCTGATTCCGCAGTTTGTTGTGCGTATCTTACATCTTCCAATTCTGTGGCACTGTTTGAAGTTATGCAACCATCTACTGCTTCGCTTGAAATCATTGTAATCTAAGTCGCGCGAAATTTGATGTACATAACGTAGCAGGTCATTATCATCCACATACTGTAAATTCTATCGAGCATCCTTGAAAAGCGCAAACACCAGGTTTCGTAATTAGTGCGCCTTATCCTCGCTTGAAAAACCATAGTTTTTCACTGTCATATTGATGCATTGTTATTCGAAATCTGTTCATATTTTTTTTTTTACTATCCTGCGGATGATCTTCCATGTACGTTATTATGTTTAATATCTGTTCGCTGGACGATGATTGATCTTTTACAAAGCGTCGCTAGAGACGAGATTTGTGGCTCCCTGTCGGACAAGGATGACGAACTACATGGTTCGACACTTGTTCAATGTCATTCTCACTTGTTAAGCATGTTGCGTCATCATTGTGTTCCTCATGCACATTGTCCACTCAGTCGAGCGTATACAACACCACTGTCTCATCTTGCAGAAATGCTTATGTTTCATCTGCCGGTTCTTTATCGCTCTGCGATATTCCTTGGTTTCCTTTCTGACGAAATGTCAGCTTTGGCAACTGTTGTAGATATAAAGCAATGTTTACTTTGTTTATCGTTGCCATTGCTCTGCTTTGTATCAAAACCACTAGCACTGTTGTGAGTTAGGCTACTCGTGAGCAGTTCAAGTACACTATTCCTTGTTAGTGAATAGAACATTCTTCCTTGCAAAGACCAAAAATGCAACAGTAGTTATCCAAATTCGTTCACATTTTATTAACAGATACTACAAACATTACATTTTAACGGAAATCAGTATACTATAGTTGGAGTCACGAACGATGGCATTTGTGTTTTTAGTCTCGTTCTGCGTACCTACGTCACACATTCTCCGACAGCCAATGAGTATTCAGTAGTGTTATGAGCGCTCTGCTGTGATGACATATCCAGTGCGAGCAGTAAAGGTGATCGTAGGGGGTTATATAGTAAATTTTTAATCCATTAGTTGCGAGTTGTTATGGCTAATGCTGGTGGTGGCAAGTGGCAAATTCTACACAAGTAAGTGAGAGACAATTTGCAGTATATGTGCTTCAAGTGCAAAGCACGTGTATGTGGGTCCTGCAACTGCCGCTCAGTAACCGGTAACAATGCAGTCCCTGTTTATTTTTCAACCTGCACGAATCACCATTTTCGTGGATCGGTGTATAGAACCATCCTCCCCAATCAAAACTTGGAGGTCTGCATTAAGAACAACAAAATATGAAAAAGGATGCGAACAAAAACATCGTAGAATATGAGTACTAACAATGCATGCAACTCAAGCAGTTCGCACACGGATTCGTAATCAGAAACAAAGACAAGCAAAGAATACCATGCGCATGCGATAAATCCAGTTTGTTTCACATCAAACATGGAACAAGAATGGAATCATTTACTCCACCCAGTATTACGAATGCGAACAAAAATTAAGCAGAATACTAGCAACTGAAACAGTCCAGTACAAGGACATCGTAATAAGAAACACTGTACTATGAAACCAGCTTTCGTGCACGTCATGTCAGATGATTTTCAGGTTTTGACAAGTGCTGAAGAGCAGTTATTTTCACCTGATACTGGCCGCAATGTCAGGATTGCAATATTGGATATTATAAATAAATAATTTTGCAGTCAAAAGGTGTGACCGCAGTGTCATTTACAAAATTTTACGTGACTATGAACTGCAGCTACGAGAAGTTAATATTGGTTTTTTATTTAGATTTCTCGAATATTACTAAGCAAGGTAATAAGTACGTTTCCAGGTACACTCTTCACCACCAGACTAACCGTGTAAAGCATAAATGGAAAAATATTATCACGTGAGTCGTATTTCGCAAAGCAAGAATACGGATTTCCGGACTATATTTTCTCGTATACCAGGCCACTAGGTGCGCTACTGTCTTCTGTTTCTGTATCGTAACGAGGGCCTAGCACTTCTCATAATTTGGTGTTTTGTGGGGCACTTGCACTTTCATAGAATCTGGAGATATAGAATTTATTGCCAAATTCTCTTGCATTTCTAGCAATTACTGACTGCGATCCTATTATATCGTTGATTACCGTTAGTGGGAAGTACTGCGGTTTTTTCTGCTTCTCCACTTGAAGTATTAATTTGACAGTAGTGCCTGATCGCATTCTGTTGCTGTCCAACAGGATTTTCTCCATCGTTCTGATTTTGCTTCCTGTTTAACATTTTAAATTTTTGTGACAGTATAGCTTTATCGGTATATGGATTAAAATATTTCATGCGAATAACTTGTTGAATAGCCATGCATTAAGTCATGATGAGAATGTAAAGTTAATTTCAGATTGTTTCATCAAAACGATGGAAGTCATAGTCATGCTACCAACACAGATATATGTTCATAGAAAACATGTTTATCATTCTGACATTAAAATCACTGAGTGGGTACTTATCCATCGTTTACGGTACAAAAATTTTAGTGTAATGATTGTAAAATATACTTCTTTGAGCTCTATAAGTTCTCAAATTCACGAAATCTGATACCAATACAGCAAAACTGGAAATTTTAGAACTTTGCCCTCTGCCGGATAAATTTCTCTGGATGCCCATGGTTTAACCATTTGATAATGATCTGTGGCCATAAACTAATTGCGGCAAATAAATTAATTTCCAGAGCATCTGCAGTTGGTTACACTTTCGTTCAACATTCTTTAACTAGACAAACAGAAACATTGTGACTGACAACAGGGAAGAGAAGATGTTGATCTGCTGGGATTGTGACCACAGAGGAGGCAGGTGGATACACTTTCTCCAAGACATCAATACCATGTTAAAGACAAGAGCACATAAAATCATTCCACACTTCCTGTAGGGATTGGGTTCATACAACAATTTGACCATGCTAAGTGGCTCCCAAACACACTAGATCACAGTGTTTTTGAACATGTGTTGTTACTTGGTAATCTCAAGTCCACAATTCAACAATTACGACAGCTTTAAACATAGTGTGCTAGGTCTCTACACCACCATTGCCAGTAGCTTACTTCATCACTACCACATCGAGATGGAGTACTATGAAATGAGTACCTACACACAGCTGTGCTCTCAATTCACTGATCTCAGTGCCTTATGTGAGATTTAGTTCTGCATTCAAGACTTATTAAACATATATTGCAAAGAAGTGTGACACATCTAATAAGCAGGAAAACTTTTCTCCTTCTGGAATGTCCTCCTTTGTAATGCAGAAGAATTTTGTTAGGTCAGGTCAAACACTGAAATCTAACCTATAGCATAGTGCTCTATCAGAAACATGTGCATCAAATGCAAAGTCTGCACCAGAACATACTTCTGTACTGTCCATGTGATGTGAAATAGTTCACCAATCACATTTGTGGCATTCTATGCATGGAACAAACCAATATAATCGTATCTATTTCAAATCACAAAGTTCATACTCTATAGAATAAAGAGACTTGGCTGAACAGTTAAACTGGGGAAACTTATCATACACTTGTGCGTAAGCGACAATTAACGAAATACGCAGTCATATGCATTGTTTTCATATTTATCAGCAGCTGTATGTTTTTTTCTAACTCTTCATGACTGTGATTATTGTAATGTTATTTTTTCCCCCGAACAGGATGACGGAGATGAGACAGTTGCTGAGAAACCACTCCTGGAACCGAAAACTCACATCTATGAGACACTGAATGGAGGTGAGAAGGAGCGCATACCAGTGCATCCTCCTTCACCTAAGAAGAGTCCCGCAGCAGCCTCTGACACAGTTCCAGCAGACGATGACGCCAAAGACCACACGCCACCAGTGCCTGAGAAGCGGCGGGTGCTCTCCAGGCTTCCAGAGACAGCAGTGGACGGCCCGCCTAACATGTACTCCGCCGATGGGCTGCCTGGTGAGGTTGTGGCACAGCCACAGCAGCAGCAACCAACTGCCAATGGCGCTGCCACATCACCTGTCAATGGGCTATCCTCATTTGCTCCACCTGTGTCGCCCAGTTCTGGCCGCGTCAAAGTGGTGGCACGTGAGGACCCTGACTCGGTGCCCAAGAAGCCAGTGTTTGTGGTGAATCAAGGCCCTAGTACAGCCAGCGGTGTCGTATAGCAGCCTCGATCCTCCAGACGACCACCTTCTGGTGGCCGGACTGCCTCCACATCGAGACACCGTCGACATCATCTTGTGCCACCTTCTGTCTCATAGCACCAACAGGAGCTGCTGATGGATGCTACGACAGGACTTGTGTGATCCCTTTGTGTTGGGATTGCAATGTCTCACAGATGATTTCCCCTGCCACCTAACTTGCTGCCTCAGTGAATGAGGGACATCATGTGACTAAAATTTCTGTGAATATTCCAGTTCAGTGGTTCAGAGTAGACATCTGTGCAGAGTCTCGTGTGTTACCAGAACTAGGGTTCTCATTGTTTCTCATTCTTCTTCCCAAGAACTTTTCTTGATTTCAGTTGTTTTCTACTCTGTAAATTGAATTAGGGCTAAAATTATTATTTGACCCCAAAAGATTCAAGACAGTAACTCTTCACCATATCAAAAACTGCTGCAGGAAATTAATTTCATTTCTGCATCATATGTATTGTTATATTCCTCTTTTGCAGTAAACTCATTTATAACAGAAAGTTGCCCTGCATCAGTTAATTAATTATTGATGTTCTCAGTATTTTTAGTTTTTGACATATGACTTGAATGTTTGGTTTATGAATACTATTACTGCTGCTGGATCACTCACCTGTATGGTACATATGTTTGGCTGACAAGACACAAAAATCTTTAAGTTAGACAATGAAGTCTTTTGATAGCCATCCTTTCTCTATTTATATTCATACAGGTCTCCTATAAAGTACTCTCAACTATATAGTTGAGAAACTGCCTAGTGAATATAACAAAATAAGAAAAAAAATGGGGCCTATTTTTCTATAAAAATTATGAAAAGAACTTTGGACCAATTGTATTCTAAATTGTATGTAGGTACTGTAGTGTTCATAATGAATGCTAGAACCATAAGTTTCAGACTGATGATAATAATTACCAGACATTAAAAAAGTGCATAATTTATTTATTGTTTTATAAAGAAGGGAAATGAAGCTGGTCACTTAAACAGTGAGACATGATTGACTGAAAGATTGCTACAACAGAACATTTTCATAATAACAGAATGACTAGACCATTTGTGATCCAAGTCATCGGCATTTATTGAAATATCACAAACTAAGACTTATTTGCTGATTAATCTTCCGGCAAAGATACACATGCTGCGATATATCATGTGACACAACAAAGAAATGATAAATGTTTATTCAAAATTTGTGTATATAGCATTAAGATGTGATAAATATGTTTCAGAATGCAGTGTTTTCTGGACACTTGACCAACAAAAGAGTGCCAGTATGTTAACACGGCATTAAACAGTGAAACTGTTTTCTATTAATGCCCTGTACTGCTATAATATGTGCATTAGCAATGTTTTTATTTTCTATTCAGGTACAATACTGACATGTGGATGGAAAAATCTGGAGAAATCAGTTTTTTTTTCTGTTCATTCCATGTTAAAAGTGAAATTAAGTCCCAGTGTTACAAATTAAATTTACCTTCAGTTGAGACGATAGGAAGTGTCTTATAAATTTTGTTTTGTAAAAATTCAGCACAAAACACTTAGTTAAAGGTAATGTTCCTTTTATTGACTGTTAGTTTTATAAAAAACTATTCAACTGAAGACTTTCATTGTAATTAGTCTTATGATGAGGCATTACAATTGCTTTTCTAAATATTTTTTGCTGAAGTCGTGTGAACTAGTAAAAACATGAAAACAGAGTGAATGTGCAACATAAGAGAGAATGTTCTGGTCTTGTGCTGTGGACAGCTGTTGCCCAGTGAGACTGCTTATGTAGTTCCATAGAATATTCTGGGTCTGTGAATAGCTTGTAAATTAAAGAGGTATATGTATATGTATTTTCCATTGTGATTTGTTTATACAGAAAAGTAATTTTAAATAAAATATATGTTTCTAATTTATAATTTGTTTTTGTGTGTGTGTTTTATTAATTCTCTTATTTTTATTTCTGTAAGAAATTTGATGAAAACTGTGCATTACAGAGTTGTAATGATACAGTATGTCAGATACATGAGTACTGTCCTGAAATCAAAGCCAACCCAGTTTCTTTTCAAAGTTATAATCAAATTTCTAAAACTATGACATTGCATGTCATCAGCAAAAAACATCAACAGTCTTTCAAAGAAGTATCTCTTTTCAGTATGCTGTCCGTCTTTTCTATTTCTGTCCATGTCCGCCTCCATAGCATAGCGGTAGCGTTTCCGCCTACCATGCAAGGAGTCTGAGTTTGATTTCCGGCTGGGGACTAGGTGTTGCATGTCCATCATCATTGACCTCCAAGTCGCCAAAGTGGCATCAGCTAAAAAGGACTTAATACGGCAGCTGAACTCCCCCACATGGGGCTTCCCGGCCAACAGTGCCGTATGATCATTTTTCATTTTCATCTCTGTCCATCATGAAATCTTGTCAGTATTCTTATGGTGATGACTGACAAATTATAAATGTAGACAAGATATATCATTTCCACATAATCTACACAAGGAAAATTTTTTAACACGTACTTGGTCCACAAGAGGAATCAGAATTGAAATCTGTACTTCTTTGTGAATATAGTGAAGATACATGTTCATTAGAAGCAGCAAGGCAGTAAATGGAAGAGGCCTTACCTCCCCTTCTGAAATTAGGAAGATAATAAACTCTCTCAAGAATAAAAGGTCATATGGAATTGATGGCATTTCCAGCACGATAATAAAAGCTCATTCCCAAGAGATAAGTGGAATTCTCGGTAATATCTTTCTGAAGCAGGGTATTTTCCCTGATAGACTGAAGTATGCCATTGTTAAACCACTGCATAAAAAAGGGGATACGTCTGATGTCAACAACTACCGCCCACTCTCTCTTCTGACTGCCTTATCCAAAATCCTTGAAAAAGTAATGTATTGTACAGCAGCTTCACACCTTTGTAAAAATAAAGTTTTAACAAAATCTCAGTTTGGTTTCCAGAAAGGTGTTTCAATGGAGAATGCTATATATACTTTCACTAATGAAATATTAAATGGGATTTTTTGTGATCTCTCAAACTCTTTTGATTGTGTAAATCATGGAATACTTCTAAATAAGCTCAAGTACTGTGGTATGAATGGGACAGCACTCAAATGGTTTAAATCATATCTAACTGGAAGAGTGCAGAAAGTTGAAATAAGCAGTTCACATAATATGCAAAAAATTGGTGATTTCTCAAACAGAGGAACAATCAAGAATGGGGTGCCGCAAGGTTCGGTCTTGGGTCCTCTGCTGTTCTTAATATATATTAATGAATTGCCATTCTTGAAGATGCAAAGCTGGTACTTTTTGCCAATGATACAAGTATAGCTATCACACCCAACAGACAAGAATTAACTGATGAAATTGTAACGATGTATTTCACAAAATCATTAAGTGGTTCTCTGCAAATGGGCTCTCATTAAACTTTGACAAAACACAGTATATACAGTTCCACACAGTAAATGGAATGACACCACTAATAAATATAGACTTCGATCATAAATCAGTAGCTAAGGTTGAATATTCAAAATTTCTAGGTGTATGCATTGATGAGGGGTTGAATTGGAAAAAACACACTGAAGATCTGCTGAAATGTTTGAGTTCAGCTATTTATGATATTAAGGTCATTGAAAATTTTGGCGATATACATCTAAGTAAATTAGCTTACCACACCTATTTTCATTCTCTGCTTTCATATGGCATCATATTCTGGGGTAACTCATCACTGAGTAAAAGAGTGTTCATTGCACAAAAGCGTGTAATCAGAATAATTGCTGGAGCTCATCCAAGATCATCCTGCAGACACTTATTTAAAGAGCTAGGGATCTTCACTGTAGCCCCCCAATATACATATTCACTTACGAAATTTGTTATTAACAATCCGAATGAATTCAAAAGTAATAGCAGTGTACATGGCTACAACACTAGGAGAAAGAATGATCTTCACTACTCAAGGTTAAATCTAACATCATCAGATGTAAACAAAACAAAATTCACACACCTTCACAGAAGCACAAAAACACACACACACACACACACACACACACACACACACACACACACACACACACATGACCACTGTCAACTCTGGTTGCCAGTGCCTGACTGCTATTCTGTCTGGGATGAGCAGTGAACTTTGTTGAGGTGGGCAACGGGAGTGTAGATGATCTGTGGGGTGGAGAGTGGGAGGAATAGAAGGCAGGGGTGGGGCAAGATGCTAGTTTATTTTTATTTATTTATTGTTCCGTGGGACCAAATTAAGGAGAAGTCTCCATGGTCATGGAATGAGTCAATACATGAAATTATAACACGATATTAGAAACAGATAAAATGAAATATAAAAAAAAACGTATTCAGGTGACAAGTCGTAAGTTTAAATGAAGAAAATCAAGAATGTAACACTGGAATTTGCTTAATTTTTTAGCTCTTCCAGGAGCTCCTCGACAGAATAGAAGGAGTGAGCCATGAGGAAACTCTTCAGGTTAGACTTAAAAGTGTTTTGGTTACTGCTAAGATTTTTGAGTTCTTGTGGTAGCTTATTGAAAATGGATACAGCAGAATACTGCACTCCTTTCTGCACAAGAGTCAAGGAAGTGCATTCTACATGCAGATTTGATTTCTGCCTTGTATTAACTGAGTGAAAGCTGCGGGAATAGGCTAATATTGCTAACAACAAACGACATTAAAGAAAATATATACTGTGAGGGCAATGTCAGAATTCCCAGATTTTTGAATAGGGGTCGACAAGACGTTCTCTAACTTACACCACATATAGCTCGAACAGCCCGTTTTTGAGCCAAAAATACTCTTTTTGAATCAGAAGAATTACCCCAAAAAATAATACCATACGACATAAGCGTATGAAAATATGCGAAGTAGACTACTTTTCGTGTTGAACTGTCACTTATTTCAGATACTGTTCTAATGGTAAATAAAGCAGCATTTAGCTTCTGAACAAGATCCTGGACATGGGCTTTCCACAACAGCTTACTATCTATCCGAACGCCTAGGAACTTGAACTGTTCCGTCTCGCTTATAATATGCTTATTCTGTCTGATCAAAATATCGGTTGTTGTTGAATTATGAGTTAGAAACTGTAAAAACTGAGTCTTACTGTGATTTAGCATCAAATTATTTTCCACAAGCCACGAACTTATTTCATGAACTACATTATTTGTTACTGTTTCAATATTACACAAGCTGGTGTCATCAGCAAACAGAAATATTTTTGAATCACCTGTAATACTAGAAGGCATATCATTTATATAAATAAGAAACAGCAGTGGCCCCAGCACCGACCCTAGGGGAACGCCCCACTCAACAGTGCCCCATTGGAACTGAACACCACTACCACTCCCAATATTGCGGAGAATTACCCTCTGCTTTCTGCTCTTAAAGTAAGAGGCAAACCAATTGTAAGCTACTCCCCTTACTCCATAATGGTCCAACTTCTGCAGTAATATTTTGTTGTCAACACAGTCAAAAGCCTTCGTTAAATCAAAGAAAACACCTAGCGTTCGCAACCTTTTATTTAATCCGTCCAAAACCTCACAGAGAAAAGAGAATATAGCATTTTCAGTTGTTAAGCCATTTCTAAAACCAAACTGAACATTTGACAGCAAATTATGTGAATTTAAATGCTCCAGTAACCTTATATATACAACCTTCTCAATAACTTTAGCAAACACCGATGGCATAGAAATAGGTCTAAAATTGTCAACATTATCAATGTCTCCCTTTTCATAAAGTGGCTTCACTACCGAGTACTTTAATCGGTCAGGAAACCAACCACTCCTAAAGGAAAAGTTACAGATATGGCTGAGAACTGGGCTAAAATACATAGAACAATACTTCAGTATTCTGCTAGAAACCCCGTCATATCCATGAGAGTTATTGGTCTTTAGTGATTTAATTATTAACTCAATCTCCCTCTTGTCAGTATCATGGAGGAGCATTTCAGGTAACAGTCTCGGAACACTTTTTTCTAAGAGCGCTATATGAAAAGAGAAGAGGAGAGAAGTACGGGGACTGTGTAGGTGCACTGGCAGCAGTACAGAAATCATGTAGGAATGGGAACAGAAGAGGTGATAGGATGGTGGAAGACAAAGGGGTTATGGAAATAAAGGGTAGGTTGCAGTGAGATTTGCCACCAGTACAATTCATAAAAGCTGGTGGAAGAATACAGATGGCACAGGTTTCGAGCAGTTACTTAAGTCAAGCACAAAGTGCTGGTTGGTGTGCTCAGCAACTGGGTGATCTGTCTCTTGGCCAAAGTTTGGCAATACCATTAATGTGAATAGACAGTTTTATTAATTGTTATGCTTGTGGGATAGCTCACAGTAATTGCCACTAACAAGGGAAGCTCCCCATGATGCACTGGCTTCTCAGGTTCACCCGATGTTGCATATCTTGAGCTTGGACTGTTCACTGTTTCCATTTTGCCTCTTTTTTCACATTTCAGTACATCTTCTTCCTGTTTTCATGCGTGCTCAGTTTTTGATGGTCTACCCACTGGGTCATTTTACCACTACATTTGAGAGGGGTGTGATGGAGAGTTTCCACTGTAAATAGGTAGACCACTCAGCTGTTTTCACAGGTGGTCCTGCCTTCAATGGGGTAGGAGATGTTTATGACAGGACAGTTTCAGTTAGGGTGGGGATGTATGGGACTTCTAAGTTTGTTGCATTGACATGAACCATGGAGCAAGGGGTTTGGAACAGGGTTGGAATACGGATGGATAAGAATATTAAATAGATATTTTAGGGCACAATTTGAGCTCTTCAAAATATTGACACAGAATGCGGTTCAGGGGTGGTATTGAGTCACGGGAGGGTTGCTCCTTTGTAGCCAGATAGTAGGTATGTGGAGATGGCAGGTGACTGGGGAGACAAGGTACAGAAGAAGGTAATTTTGGTCTGTGACTGCCTCAGGAAGGCCCTTGGTATATTTGAGAGGGGCTGCTCGTCACTACAGAAGCAACAGCCATGGGTGGCTAGGCTGTATTTCAGGGACTTCTTCATATGGAATGGTGGCAACTGTTGAAGTGGAGGTATTCCTGGTGGTTGGTAGGTCTAATATGGGCAGAGGTACTGCTGTAGCCATCCTTGAGGTGGATGTCATTACTGAGGGAGATGGCTTCTTGGTGGTAGACCGATGGTGAATGGGGAAAATAGTTCATACTACAGAGGAATGTGGATAGGGTGTCCTCACCCTTGGTCCTGATCGTGATCGTGATGATATCATCAATGAATCTGAACCAGGTGAGGAGTTTGAAACTATGGGTGGTTGAAAAGGATTCCTCTGATAATGGGCCATGAATAGGTTAACATAGGCTGGTGTGGTCGATCATAACGCTGCAACAGATCAACAAAGTGTGTGTTGGTGCCATGAGTGAGGGAAGCTATCTTGTCCAGGTCACCACCTATATCATATACCCCATCCCTGTCCAAACTGTTTCCCACCCTACCCACTATCACTACATGTTCCTCTTTTGTAAAGTCCTTACATAAAGACCCCAAGTCCTCTATCACATGACTTAGCAATGCATTTGGCTTGAAGATACTGGTGGCCTGGTACGCTGCCCCTAAAAGTTCCTGTAACTGAGGGCCTACACCTCGCCCGTGGCTACTACCTAGCAGTAGCACTTATTTTTTCCTAACACTTTATACATTCTAAGGTTTCTTGGCATCAGTTGAAGTGTGCTGCAGATTTCCTGCTCCTTGTTCTACCTGAGGCTCTTCTCCAATTAACTCTGGCAGTGGTAAATACCTGTTTTTGGTGACGATGATAAAACTGTCAGATCGAGTTCTCTTTCTTACTATCCTCCTACCAGCTGCCAGTTCCCAACCACCCCCCCCCCCCCCTATCTCCCCTGATCCTTATCAGTTTCTTCCCTGCTTCCTCCAACTGAGCCTGAAGGGCACAGATTTTCCTTTCCTGTTCCCCAATCAAAATTTTCCTACTGCATACTCTGCAGTTCCAGGAGAGAGCCTCTTCTGTTCTCCCAATATTCTCCCCACTGCATCCGTCTCAGTGAAAATATTTCCTACAAGACTGGCAACAAATCTCTCTACTCACTACTCTAGAACAGCTCCCACATTTCTCACTCATGGTCAGTTTTGAAAGAATAATTAAGTTCAGAAAATGTTTTAAATTTGTCAAGGATGCAAGATTGGCTGTATGTGTACAAAAAAAAAGACACAAAGGTCTTATGTGCAGTTTTTGTTGTATTTCTACTGATTTAGAGATACAATGACAGAAGAATGAATTAGTAATTACTCCGCTTTAGAGAATTTACATTATCAAGCATGTTTAGCCAGGTTTTTATACGTTTATAACCCAGAAGATTTAGGCCTAGATCACATCGATCTAACTAGTAAACAACACAAAATGTGTTAAATAATATTTAGAAACGTTTAATTACATTTTTATGGCGACAATAGACACTGATGAAACTAGTAGCTAGTGATGAGGCAACATTCCATTTAAATGGAAAGGTGAACTGTCATAATGGGAGTGTATGGGGTGCAGAACAACCACAGAAAGCTGTACAACATGAGGGGGACTTTCCAAAATTTAATATGTTTTGTGCAGTTTCACAGGGAAAGGTTTATGATCCATTTTTCTTTGCTGAGAACACTGTTACAGGAAGCACATATCTCAATATGCTTGAGAACTTCCTTTTCCCACAGTTGGAGGCTTTTGGATGACTTCATTTACCAACAGGAATGGCATGTGGAAGTGCGGGAATTTTTAAATCAATGGATTACTTAACAATGGCTCAGTCGTACTGGACCAAATGATTCAGCCTTACACTTCTGGCCTCCAAAGTCACCAGACCTGACTGTAGCTGATTATTTCTTGTGGGGGTTTATAAAAGACTCTGTTTATGTGCCTCCATTACCAACAACAGTGAATCAACTGACACATCGCCTATCAGCGCATATGGAAGCTGTAACTCAAGACACGCTCACTCCAGTGTGGGAGTGATTTTAATACTGCAATTTACATACACTGTGCGTCTCAAGGGGGGCATATTGAACACCTTTGAAAAGGTATGAAAAAAAAAAAAACACAACCTTTTTTGAGTTTCCCGTACATCAAAAAACAAAATTCATTGTATATATTTATTAGTTTAAGAAATACAAACATGCCTAATTGGATGGTTCTTTATCATACACCCTGTATTTTTGCATTTGAAGAAGAAGGTCTGTGATTGAAATTTTGTGGAAAGATCCTGGCACAATGAAAAACACCTTTGTTTTAATGATGCCATGCTAATTTGTGTATCATATCCATGACACTCTCTGTCTTGTTTCATGAGAACACAGAATGAGTTGTCTTTCTTGGAATTACTTAGATGTCTTCCATCAGTCCTACTTGGTAAGTATCCCATGCTGCTCAGCAAGATTAGATTAGATTAGTACTTGTTCCATAGATCATGAATACGACACTTCGTAATGATGTGGAACGTGTCAGGTTAATAAAACGTGTCTTACAAGATATTACATTACACAATATATTACACGACACTTAATATTTAATTTTTTTTGTGGGGGGGGGGGGGGGGGATTACCCACTTACTATATCCAAAAATTCATCTAATGAGTGGAAGGAGTTGCCTTTAAGAAATTCTTTTAATTTCCTTTTAAATGCTATATGACTCCAGAAGAATTGCAAGCACAGTGCAGGGAGTCTCTTCAACCTTTTGCATTCAGAGTGTTCTGCTAATAAAACATAGTCTTTGGAATTGACAGTCTTTCAGATTTTTGCGATATATTGTGTGACTGAAACTGAATACTGTAGATTCCTTTTAGTATGCATGTATATGATCTCTCACTTTTTTTTGTTCAGAGTCAGATACCACTTTTTGCGCCATGCAGATATGTTGTCTAAACCATTTTGCAATTGATTTTGGTTTTTTGATGACTTTACTGGATAGTAAATGACAGCATCATCTGCAGTCAATTGAGGGCTTCTCAGATTGACTCCTAAATTGTTTATTTAGATTAGGAACAGTCAGAGACGCTATAACACTTGCTTGGGGAACGCAAGATAACACTTCTGCTTTTATTTGATGACTTACCATCAGTGACTACAAACTATGGCCTATCTGACAGGAAATCATGAATTGCAACATTGCATAAACTGAGACTATATGCCATGGGCAACAATTTGATTAGATACTACATGTGAGGAACAGCACCCAGAATTGTTCTGGAAAGCTAAAAATATGGAATCAATTTGAGACCCTATGTCGATAGCTTTCATTACTTTGTGTGAATAAAGAGCTATTTGTGTTTTACAAAAATGACATTTTTTGAGTCTGTTCTGACTATCTATCATTAATCTTTCTCTTTGAGATAATTCACTATGTTCGAACACATTACATATTTCAAAATTGTATTGCAAATTGATGTCATTGATCTTCATCTGTAATTCAATGCACAACTTCAGTTTCCTTTCTTATGTATTGGTGTGAACTGTGCAAGTTTTACAATGTGGTCTAGAAGACTTGCCTGTATTAAGCTACAGCGAAGGTATCTACTTCTAAGTTAATCATGTTGCCAACTGTTATATATTCAAATTCTGGAATATTTATTATATCTTCTTTGGTGTAGGAATGTCAGAAAACCATGTTTAGTAACTCCCCTTTATTGGCACAGTCATCGACATTACCGCTGCTATCATGCAGTTAAGTTATTGATTGGGTCTTGCCACTGATGTACTTTACATATAATTAGAATATCTGTGGATTTTGGGCCACATTTAATGACAGAGTTTAATTATGGAAATTACTAAAAACATCTCACATTGAAGTCCACGCTAAATTTTGAGCTTCAATAAAATGTTGCCAATTTTGGAGATTTTGTATTCTTTAAAATCTGGCTGGTTTTTTCTGTTGTTTCTACAAATTGCTTTATGTATCATGAGGGATCTGTTTCATCTCTTATTAATTTATGTGGTATAAATCTCTCTATTGCTGTTGATACTATTTCTTTGAATTTAAGCAACATCAGGTCCCTGCTTACATAGTTTGAAGGTGTCAAGTGAATTGGTGACCTTGTGGTCACTAACCCCTGTATCCATCATGATGCTCTCTATTTGCTCAGGATTCTTTGTTGCTAAGAGTTCAAGCATGTTATTGCAACCATTTGCACTTCAAGTGGGCTATTGTACTAATTGCTCAAAATAATTTCCAAAGAAAACATTTAGTAAAATTATTTCTGGTGATATTTTATACGTACAACCAATTTAAATGTGTACTTTGACCAACATATTGAAGGTAGATTGGGCTCACCACAAACGATTAATCGAATGAATAGGGTAACTATTTTAAATGAGGCTCAAGTTTTCTTTGAACATTTCAGTTACTGTATCATCTGTGTTGGAGGGTTGCTAACAGGAACCAGTTACTAATTTATTCAACTGCTTTAGTATAACATCTACCCACACTAACTTACACTAAATGTCTACTTCAGTTTCACAACACAGTAAACTACATCTAACAGCAAAAGCATGCTACCACCAACTGTATTTAATCAACCCTTTAAGAGTACTGCTTAGCTCCTTTGTAAAAATATAGGCTGAATTTACTACCAGCTTTATGAAGCTTTTAGGGACTATAACAACTTGAGCTTCAGTGCTTTCTGTTATTGCTTAGAGCTCTGTTTCTTTCTCAACACAGATATGACAATTTAGAACTGTAATACTGATAGTTTGTCCTGTGTTCCACTTGACTGAATCCCTTTCTTCTTGTAGGTTCCCGAGACCCGCTAACCTAAAAACCCACCCAGTCCACTCCACACAGCCCCTGCTATCCGTTTAGCTGCCTCCTGTGCATAATGGCTCCTGACCTATTAAGCAGAACTTGACATCTCTCCACCCAATGACACAAGTCCAGGACCCTGCAGCCTACACAGTCGCAGAACTGTCTGAGTCTCAGATTCAGACCCTCCACAAGACTCTCTACCAAAGGTCTGCAATCGGTCCTGTCAACAATGCTACTAATGATGAGCCCCATCTTTATCATGCAAGAAAGGCTATCAGTCTTTACCACCTCAGACAGTCACCTGAAACCACAGGGTCTTTCAATCTAAAGTGACACACATCATTAGCACTGACATGAATTACCACTTGCAGTTGATTGTACCCTGTACTCTTCATGCCATCTGGACGTATCTGTTCCACATATGAAATGATTTCCCTAGATATGCACACAGGGTGTGTACTGGACTTCTTCCTGTTCTCGGCAGGAGGGGCCCTATTACATGTCTAACATTGGAGGTCTTAATAACCAATAATCCCATCCTCTTTGAATGCCTGGATCTTGCAGGTAGAGAGGCTTCCTCTGAAACAGGGCCAGCGACTGCATCTAGCTCAGGATCGTTTTCAGCCACATTTAGTGCCTGAAACCTGTTTGACAGATGAACTGATTCCTCTGGAGAGTCTTTTGCTACCTGTCACACATTGATATGACCTCCCACTTCAGTGCGGGTGAGGGGTCACCTCAGATTGGGCAGTTAACAGGGCTGGCCAATGTAGCTGACTGCTTGGGGAATGTGCTGGACATCACTGATAGATAAACTTCAGGAATAATGTAATAATGCCAATTTTAAAGAAGGCAGATGCTGACAGGTGTGAATACTACCAAACCATCGATTTAGTAAGTCAATGTTGGAAAGTGCTGACAGCAGTTATTTACAGAAGAATGGAAAAACTGGTGGCAGGAGCCAGCCTTGGAGAAGATCAGTTTGGATTAGGAATATATGAGGTAATAATAAACATATGACTTGTTCTAGAAAACAGGTTGAATAAAGGT
The DNA here is from genome assembly GCF_021461385.2 of Schistocerca piceifrons. NCBI lineage: Eukaryota > Metazoa > Arthropoda > Insecta > Orthoptera > Acrididae > Schistocerca > Schistocerca piceifrons. The sequence goes on from NC_060138.1 coordinate 1,066,933,064, forward strand.
AAACATACATTTATAGCATTTGTAGATACAGAAAAAGCTTTTGACTTGGTGACTAGATTACACTCTTAGAAATTGTGAAGGCAGAACTAAAATGCAGGAAGCAAAAGGTTATTTACAACTTGTACAGAAATCAGACTGCACTTACAGTAGCTAGAGGATATGAAAGGGAAGCTGTAGTTAAAGAGGGGATTGAGACAAGGTTGCTGCCCATCCCCAACGTTATTCAATCTGGACAATGAGCAAGCAGTAAAAGAAACAAAGGAAATTGGAATTGGTATTAAAGTTGAGGGAGAAGAAATAAAATTTTTTAAGGTTTATCACGGCATTGTAAATGTGTCAAGGGACAGCAAAGGACTATGCAGTGTAGTTGAACCGAATGGACAGTGTCTTGAAAGAAGGATGCAAGATGAACATTAAAAAAAGCAAAACAGGGGTAATGTAATGCAGTGTAATTAAACCTCGCAATGATGAGGGAGTTAGAATAGGAAATGAGATACTAAAAGTAGTAGATGAGTTTTGCAGCAAAATAACAGATGACAGCTAAAGTAGAGAGGATAAATGCAGACTCGAAAAAAAAAAAAAAAAAAAAAAAAATTCTGAAGACCAGGAATTTGTTAACATTTAATGTAAGTTTAAGCATTAGGAAGTCTTTTTCTGATAGCATTTTTCTGGAGTGTAGTCTTGTATGGAACTGAAACATGGACGATACACAGTTCAGACAAGAAGACAACAGAAACTTTTGAAATGCTGTGGTACAAAAGAATGCTAAAGATTATATGGGTAGAGTGAATAACAGATAAGTGGGTACTGAACTGAACTGGAGAAAGAAAAAGAAATCTATGGTGCAACTTGGCTAAAAGAAGAGATCGGTTTACAGCAAACATCCTGAGACATCAAGGAATTGCCACTTTGGTAATGGAAGGAAGTACGGGAGCGAAAATTGTAAAGGAAGACCAAGCCTTGAATACAGTAAGCAAGTCCAAATGGATGTAGGGTGTGGAAGATACGTAGAGATGAGGCTTGCACAGGATAGGATTGAAAGGAGAACTACATGAAATCAGCCTTTCACTGAAGACCAAAATAACAACATATGTAATTATCTGTTTTCTGTGTAGGGTTAATTATGTGTATTGTATGTAGGGTGACACAATTTCCAGTAAACAACTTAGATAAGAAAAAAACTGCCTCTCTTACAGTACTAATGGGCATTTTTAGTTTCTGAATCAAAATAAACAGATTATTTAAAAACAAAAGGAGACAGAATGGGTGACCATCACTTATCTTCAGATGGCAACAATCAAGTACTCCCAATAGGTATATTTAACAGCAGAAAAAACAATACCTAGTTTTTAGAACTCTTAAGTCTGTCCTCAGAAAGAAAACAGGCATGTGTTGGGGAAGTCTGGACAAGGGCAAGTCAGTCAAACCACAGGCTGAGAGGAACCCAACATCTATAGACATTGTTTTTCATGCTGTTACACCTGTCAAATGGCAATACTTAGAATTTTGCTTCCTGAAAGTAAGTATGGTCAATAATTCTATGCCATTTTAATTTTACAGTTTTCTGAAGTTAATTTTCCTTTTGATTCATATAATTTAAACGACTGGGTAAAGTGTTCTTCTTTAATCCTGAATTTACTTTTTTGACTTCAGTTCTAGAATTATATCTCTAGAAAACTTGTTAAGAAGTTAAGAACTTCAGTATCAGAATACAGAATTTAACTTTGAATATTGGACTACTACACAGAAGTCTATGTGACACCTTGTAGAACATGGGCAAGGGCCATGAAATAGACATTAGGTAAAAGGGGAATAAAGTTCCTTACGTATGAACCTAAGATGCCATTGTCCCATTACTTATACAGAGGTATAAATAAATAATCAGTAACTATTGAGGTTTTGTGCTCCTAGATTACTGATTAAAATAATTGAAAGAATGACAGAAGAGAGATTGATATCCTACACTGAACCACAGCTTGAAGAAGAAAAGTGTGATTTTAGAAAAAGAATACTATGGAGTATTTCGCAAGGACAGAAGGGTCATCAAGAAGAAATACTGAGGGAAAAAAAGTTATGCTATTTTACTTGATACTGAAGAGGGTTTGGATGGGTACAAAGGATCAAAAGTTTGGAAACCCTTGAGAATAAAAATACATCATAAAATAAAACTGATATTGTACATGGCACTGTCAAAATGACATTGTAATGGAAGACAGATAGCCAGTTTGGTTTACATACAGCAGTGTGTTAACACCACAGGGTTGATACCAGACTTTTTACAGGAGGTGGGGGAGACTTTGTCTTTCATGTGAGTATCCTGAAGTCACTAGTGTAAAGGGATCACATTTTTTATAGTAGATTAAAGAGTTCAAACTGTTTGCGATACAATAAGTTAGTAGAACTGGAAGTTGGTAAGACATGAATAGCTACCATCTACCCAACCCACTGTCTCAGGTCGTGTCCCTTCGATGTACCAAGCATGGGACCAGTGACTTCATATTGCAGTCCTGTTACTGGCATTTCACCCATCAAATACATCTGTTATAGCAGCCACGTCATCTTTCAACTAACTGACTGGGTGCACCACACACAGGGCCAGTTTAAGGCCAAAGCAACACAACCCATCACTTGGAGTGCCAAACTGAGGGGGACATTACAGGAGCCACAACTGTGATTTCAATACAGGATGTATCACAATTAGGAGCAACCATCTGGGATGCCAGGCTGAGAGCGATGCCAGGGCCTCCAAAGTTTTAGGTGCGTATACATTACATGTCACAATTAGCAGCAAAAACAGACATGGTTCAAAGTATACAAGGGAAAAAAGGGAAGGGGACTCCAAAAGAAAATTCGCTTACGGAAAAAAATTTTCTCTAACTGGCCCTGACCTCACATGCATTAAATATTGTGAAATGATTGAATATGCATTCTCTTTTTTTTTATGGTTTCTTACTGGTTTGGTGTGGACCATCATGATTTACTCTTTTATATAAATCCTTTCATCTTAGAGAAACACATCTAAAGTCCTCCTGGCATATAGCCCAGTCTCTATATTCACCTCTATTTTCCTCTATGGCTCTCCCTAGTATCACGTATGTTGTTCCCCTATGTCTTAATCAATTGTTATACTGTTTCTTCATGTAGTTAGTGTCTTCATTTCATGTATGCATTCCCTTGATTCAGCAGAGAACTTCGTTGATGAGTTCATTTAATTTTTAGCAATCTTCTCTAATATCAGCTATCGGCAGCTTTGATTCTCTTCTTTTTGGGTTTTCCCACAGTCTCTAATTCACTTTGAGATAGTTGTGTTCCACATGTTCATATTCAGATATTTATTTCTCAAATTAAAGCCCATGTTCTAGGCTAATAAACTACTTTTGGCAAGAATTATCTATTGGTACATACTAGTCTGTTACTTATGTCCTCTTTGCTTCATATGTCATGAATTATTTTGTTTCTAAAGTAGTACATTTCCTTCTTTTTGTCTGCCATATGATGTTAAGTTTGTTGTCAACCTAATTTCTGCTGTTCTTTGGTACTCCATTCAACAGGTCATGAACATTTTTCTTATTTTCACAGAAGATAGCAACTTCTTCAACAGATTTTATTTACACTTTTGAAACTTTTTTGAAACTTCCTTCATTGCCTCTTTGATACGCAGGTTGAATAGGTTAGCGGTGAGACTTTAGCCCTGCTTTATGGACTTTTCAATCTGAACATGTCTCTCTTAGTATTGCATTCTTATTCCTTTTATTTGTACCTTTACATCTTGTGTCTTACTCATTTTTCCCTATAGCACATGCCTGTTTTTCTGAGCACATCACACACCTTCCACGTTTCTACAATGATGAATGCTTTTTCTAGGTCACTAAATCAAATGAAAGTATCTTCATTTTTCAGAACTCTTGCTGTAACTATTAAGTATAATGTCAGAACTGCCCCTCTGGTTCTTTTACCATTTCCAAGACCAGACTGATCATCATGTAACAGATCCTCAGTGTTTATCATTCTTCTGCATATTATTATGGTCAGTAATTTGGGTGCATGAGTTATTAAGATGACTATGTGATAATCCTGTCTTTACTGTTTTTAGGATTGGGTGGATGAAATTCTTCTGAAACTCCAATGTAAATTTCTAATTTCATAGTGTCTACTAATCATTTGGTTGCAACTTCCCCCAATGACCTTAGAAATGCTGAATGTTATCTATCTCGTTTGACTGCAAGTTTTCCAGTGCTGTGTAAAACTGTGAAGCTAATACTGAATATCATGTGCTGTCCAAATCAACCCTCATTTCTTCTTCCATCATGTTAGCAGACAGTTCTCATCCCTTGTAGAAGCCCTCAATGTACTGTTTCATACTCCTGTATTCCTTTCTTTCCCTGAACATTTTTGTAATTTATCCTTTCCTTGCTCAACTGAAGTATGTCCCCTCATATCCACATTTTTTTCACAACTGCCTTTTCCTATAAGTATAATGTCTGTCTGGCTTCTATGAATACCATTTCGAGTATGTTCATGACTCCTCAACTGAACTGTGGCGGTAGTGCAACACCTACTGCCACAGAGAACTTTGAACACGTATCATCAGTCATCAGTAATTAATTATCCTTCTTTTTGTAGGCTGATTCTTTCTGATGATTCTTCTTATCTCTAGTGTACTCTTCATCATTATTGAACAATGATCTGAATTTATGTCTGCTTCGGAGTATGCATCTTACCATGATGTAATCCAGTTGGTATCTTCCTGTGGCTCTCAGCCTTTCCCAAGTATATTTTTTTCTCTTGGATTTTTTTTGACAGAGTACTTGCTACTACCAGCTGAAATTTATTGCAGAACTCAAGGTATCTCTCCCATCTTTGATCCCTATAGCCAAATCTGTATTCTCTCATAACTCCGCCTTCTATTCCTTCCCCTACTATGGTGTTCCATTCTCCCACATCATTAGATTTTTCATCTTCCTTTCTATACTGAGGTTCCCCGTTCAGTTCCCCCTGTTTCATCATCTTCTGACTGCAATATTAGTATGTATCTCTGTGAAGTATAGTTGCCATTCATTGGCATCTTATGAAAAAAAAAAAAAAAAAAAAAAAAAAGAAAATTATATCATTGAACTGCTCACAGAAGCTCACTCTACCCTACCTTTCTATTCTTAACATATCCTACTCTTATTCTGCCATTTTCTGATGATCCTGATATTATCCTACATTCACCTATCCAAATATCATTAACTTCTTTCCATTGCATTTCAGTGAACCATTATACTTCTAAATTTGGCTGTTGTTTTACAATATTCAGATTTGGTAGCTTGTCTACCACATGCATACTTCTGACACTCCAGCACTCTGACTGAACCATTATACTTCAAGATTCGACCTTTGCACTAGCATACTCATACTCAGATTTTCTAATTCCTCTACCTCATGCAAACTTCTGACATTCCACACTCTGACTTGTAGTATATGATCCTTTCACTGGTTTCCCAATTTCTTTCTTGTGGCTACCTCCTCCTTGGCTGTCCCAAACTGAAGATCTTAGCAGGCTAATAATTCAGAATTTTTTGCCAATGGAGAGATCATCATGACACCTTTTCAGACACAGGCCACATATCCTGCAGACACACATTATGTGTCTTTACTGCAGTGGTTTTCATTGTCTTCTACATCCTCATGCCTTTTATCATTGAGAATTCGTAAGCCTTCAAAGCTGATTTCCCACCAAAGGGGTAGAAGGTTCCCTGAACCTCCATCTGCTCTTCATCTTCATTTGACATGAACATTGGGCGTATGAGGGTGACCCCTTGTATCAGAAGTCAGCGACATTATCCATAGACTGCTGCGCTTACCGTCTAAATAACGGTTCCATGCCCATTACATAGAGACAAGCATTTAAAAATGAAGCACACAAGAATGGTGTAACATATACAGTTACATATTGTGTCTGAAACATTCCATGTCTTCCATACCTCAGAGATTCTGTAGCATCATGTAGAGTCACACTTGCAGTTGTGGTTTGAATCCACGTACTACAGGTGACATGTAGAAGGCAAGACAAATTATGCAATGTTCTGTTCCACACATTTAATTCACAGTATATATTGGTAGACCTGAATTAATTCTCTACAATGCTATGCATGTAAAACCAGTCTAAATAAGGGAAGCCAATCTTTCTTTGACCCATGAGACTCCTGCAACTCCAAAGTCAATCTTGGGCTTTTCCTGGAAGCAGAAACATTCCAAGATAAACCACTAGAATGAAATATTTTCACTGCTAATAGTTCATACACCACCTCCAAACTGGCACCAACTACACCCCACCAATAATCTCCACACAACAAAACAAAAACACAATTCAGTATCAGTAAAGGCAAACGTCTCATGAAAACACAATACTCAAATTTGCTTGCAAGCCAATGGAATTTATTGCCTTGTATTAAACCTGGCCAAGTCCACCTTATTCACTAAAACACCACCATTCATCTAGCTACTGGCTCCAAGGTGCAAGATATCAGCTCTGCTCACTGAGCATGTGCACGCTCACTTAAAGGCAACTGGAAAGTGTCTAAGCAACATTTCACACTAGTTATAGGTATACACTTCCAGTTCCTGCAAACTTTCTGTACTGGAAAAATATTGAGTTAGTACTCAGAATCACCAAATCCTGATTTCCAAAACACTTTAGAACAATACCTCCATCCCAGAGAGCATATATAACCACATACTCCTACAAGGACTGCCAGCTGGCTCCTTGATTTTTGATCTCTCAACCCGTCCACTAAATTATTTAAAGTTTAACTCATCCAGCCATTCAGAATCAGGAGCAGAATGTTGTGATTTTCATTGGCCATTTCCTGCTCCCACTAGTGGCGCATCAAAAATGTGCTGCTTCTTGACAGGACTTTTTACAGCTATCTCTGCAATGGTGTTGGAAAATACTGGCTACCATGGAAAAGCACAAACTTGTAAGCCAGCCATGTAGATTCCAGCCACAATCCATTTAGGAGCGTTAGAGAAAGACTGAAACATCACATCCATGCTAGAGAACGCCAATTTGCATGGAAAAGAGGCAACAGATCTGGTCCAGAAATAACATGTTACAGGTCCTTCATTGATGTTTATATTACTGTAATCATATTCGATGGATCCCACAGACAGTAGTCTCTGGGATGTTGAAAGAAGTCAAAGAGGTACATTTTACGTAATTTGAGTGCAGTGCAATGAAATGACTTTCCATTACCTTCATACAGTACTGATTCTTAATTAAAAAATAAAAAATTGCATTTTCTGCCCACAGTAGCCAGAGACAGTGGTCATGTGTGTGACAGTTGTGCTTGTGTGAATGTCTGTGTGTTTTCTGAGTCAGGAGATGGCCTTTAGGTTGAATGCTAAAATCTCTATCAGTCTTTTTGTTGTGCTTGTCTGCAACTCAACATCTCCTTTATATGGTGAGTAGCAATCTACCTTTTTCATAGTACTGTTGTTATTCCATCCTGCACTTTCCACTGTTTGATTTAGAGTTTCTGTGAACTCACTATTCAATGGAGTAGAAGGTGTTCCCCAACAGAAAGTTTGTTAATTATGTCTTAAACACTATCACATTATCTACAATACATTTAATGTGGTCTTGTCACTTGTTGAATACATGTGTGCCCATGTATCTAACTTGAAATATATGCTGAGACTGTTTTGGATCCTTGCATTATATTCATGCTTTCCACAATTTTTGAGAAAGGAGAAATATTGATTATGACAAAGTACATTAATGAGCATGTGTATTATGAAGGCATTCTCCAACTATCTATTTTTTTAATATGTCTCTACAGGACAACAAACAATAATGATGTTCTTCATCCAGTATCACATAATTCAGTTTTTTTCCCTTTTAGTAGATAATATTTATACAGGAACAAAATAGACAATAATCCTCTTGCTGGCAGGGTGTGCAAGTCAATCATATGAAAATAAGTTCTGACAAGATGCAACAGATAGTTCTTAGAATTCCAAACACCAACTCTGTAGACTTAATTAAGTACTTTAATTCAGTACCATTAGTAGTGTGTATTTCTATTGCATCCTCATGTGACACCTTGAGGATATGAGAGGAAGAATTGACAACCAGACAGCAGACGACACCTCCACTCAGTACTTACAATGTTTTGCAGCAATGCCACAAGAGGTTAGTCTCATGTGGTATCACATTAGTTGGAATGAAGAATAAGGCACTGGCAGCCATTACTGGTGTGTGATGTTACCAGCTTACATATTTAACATAGTGATAATGCTATGGATCACTTGCCACTTGACCTGGAACAGTTTACATAATGGCTGTATTTGGTCTCTGGTTTGTCGTCTTATTATGTTGGACTTGGTGCTAAGATGTCTGCATGTTTGACATTAAAAAAATTGGTACTGCTTTCAGTCAAAAAGAATTGATATAGGATATTTGAAAATATGAACATTTTTAATGCTTTCGTTCATTAATATTTTGTGGAATGAGTTTTTGGGAAATTCAGTTTACATTCACAACATTTGCAAATTAAAGTGTCACCAAAAATGGTGTCTGGGATTAGCCCTACAATCATCTAAAACTACTCATTAAAATCTACATCTACATCTGCATCCATACTCTGCAAGCCACCTGACAGTGTGTGGCAGAGGGTACCTTGAGTACCTCTATCGGTTCTCCCTTCTATTCCAGTCTCGTATCTTGGTATTTAGATGTTTTTTCTCACAATATATGTACTTATTAAAGCATTTTATCAACATAGCTTGAATAGCAAAAGTTGTATATCTGCAACAATGAAATTAATTAATTTTTGATAGTATAATGTAATTGGATAAAAAAATCTATTCATCAAGTGGTGGCAGGAGGATACATACACAGAAAGGTTTACCTTACGCCAGCATTCAGAGCCAGTGGTTCCTTCTTCCAGCAGAAGCGTTGAAGGGGAAGAAAGAGGGGTGAAGGAAAAGGACTGGAGAGGTTTAGGAAAAGGTGTACAGTTCGAAAAAGTCACCCAGAAGCCCAGGTCAGGGGAGACTTACCATATGGGATGAGAAGGAAAGACAGATTGTTAGGACTGCACCAAATGAAATTTGAAAACCTGAGAACTTAAATGTGGAAGACAGGGTAATATGCAAGACAGAGATTACTACTAAAACATTGTGCTTAAGTTAGTAAGAGTGAAAAGCTAAGTGCATTGTACATAATAGAACTGGGAGGGCGATGGCGAAAAATGGACAGGCCAGGTAATGAAAGATGTAGAAAACTAAAATTGAGTGAAGAAAGGAGTAATTACTGTGAAAAAAGGTGAGACAGAAGGAATTAACGTAAATTAAGGCCAGGTGTGTGTGGCAAGAATCATGGACACATTGTAGTGCTAATATCCACCTTCAGAGTTCTGAGAAACTGGTGTCTGGGGGAAGAATCCAGATGGCGCGTGTGGTGAAACAGTCACTGAGGTCATGACTGTCATGTTGTACAGCATGCTCTGCAACAGGATATTGTTTGCTGCCACTATATACCCTTTGCCTATACCTACTCATCCTTTCTGATAACTGGGTGTTAGTCATGCCAATGTAAAAGACCGAAGAGTGTTTACATAATGGCAGGTATATGACATGTCATTTCACAGGTGGCTCTCCCTTTCATAGTATATGTTTTGCCAGTTACAGGGCTGGTATGGATGGTGGTAGGAGGTGCATAGGGCAAGTCTTGCAGCAGGATCAGTCGCAGGGGTAGGATCCATATGGTGCAAATGGAGCAAAGGGTCTGACAAGGATATTGTGGAGAGGGTGATGTAAAGCTATTCTAGGTATGGTGGGCAAAATTCAGGCAGAATAGACCTTTTTTCACGTCATGACTTTAGGAAGTCATGGCCTTGTGAAATCAGGATAATAGTGAGTGACAAGTGATGTGCTCCAAAGTTGTTTTTTGGGATTTGAAGTTCAATGAGATCCATTCTGTCAATTTTTGCCCACCACACCTAGAATAGCTTTTTGTCACCCTCCTAATATCTGCAGTATCCTTGTCAGACCCTATGCTCCCTCTGCACCCATCTCCCTATCCTATGGCTTCTACCCTTGACTATCCCCACTGCAAGACTTGCCCTATGTACCCCCCTACTACCACTTACACCAGTTCTGTAACTGGCAAAATATATACTATTGAAGGGAGACCATGCTCTACAACATGACAGTCATAACCTGGAGGGATGTTTCTCCACATGTGCCATTTGGATTCTTCCCCCAGACTCCAGTTTCTCAGAACTCTACAGGTGGGAACTCATGCTACATTATGTAATTGGTTGTCATCACCCACCTGCCCTTAATTATGTTCCTTCCTTCTGTCTCAGAATTTATTCACTACTCCTTTCTTCAGTCAGTTTTAGTTTTCTACATCCCTCATTTTCTGGCCTGTCTATTTTTTGCTGTCCCCCCTTCCACCTCTGTTACATACAATGCACTTAACTTTTCACTCTTATTAACTTGTGCATGATGATTTAGTAGTAATCTCTGTCTTGCATGAAAATGCTAATTATACGGGAGAGAGGCAGAATAACACACACAAACATCATGCATCGAAATTTTGTGAACCACAGAAGCACTTAAAAATCAGATCAAATTCTTAAAACAACCGGTGCTCAGGGGGGAGGGGGGGGGCCTAAAGTAGTGCAATAAATGATGTACTGTTTCCATTATAATTAAACTTTCCATATTTAATACTTTATAACATGGAAACTAAATCATACGAGTACCAAACTTGGTAGCATTAACGTCAAGGTCATGGGGAAGAGAACTAATGCAGTATCAATTCAGTTCAAATACTTTTAATGTGCTGCTATGGTACATCATACCATTACATCCTGGTACCATTACTGATACAAAAAAGGCTAAAAATTGCACCCATCGATGTTGAGTTTGAAAGTGTAGGATTGAATTTTGAACAGCCGAACAAAGTATGCCCATAAGTATGCTGGCTACCTCTCTTGACGAGGTGCTTCAGATCAGCACATGTGTGAATGTTTTTCTGGTAAACCCTATCCTTCAGGTAGCCTCACAATCAGAAATCACAGGGAGTGAAATCAGGTGATCATGCCACCTTTAAGACCTCAGGCTTTCAAATATCATCTGGTGCAGCCCCCAACAATCAGTCTATCCTTTTCATCCCAACTGAAAAGTCTCCCCTGACCTGTGGTTCTGGGTGACTCTCCCCATCCGACCTTTACCCCATTTCCTAGATCTCTTCAGTCCTTTTCCTTCATCCCTCTTCCTTCCCCTCCAACTCTTCTGCCAAAAGAAGGAGCCACTGGCTCTGAAAGCTTGCATAAGTTAAATCTTTTTGTGTATGTGTTCTCCTGCTGCCACTTGGTGAATGGATTTTTTTATCTATCCAATCACATTCTAAAAATTGTATATGTGATAGATTGCAGTGGTGGTGAATACCATTAGCTTTACAAGGATCTTAACGTATCTACTAAACATGTAATGCCTAAAAAAGAACTGTGATTGGCTAGTGTTTAGCACCAAGCACTCGACTCACTGAAATGTCACTCACAAAGCTATTTAAGTGATGTATGTCATTATTTCTCCTTTCTCAAGCATGTTTTAGTATATGTATATTCTACAGCTTGCCAGAGTTTACCAAATCCTTCCTACAACACCAGATTTTTGGAATTGCACAGGTGGAAACTCCCTCTGCAATATATCCTACATTCCCGTAACCCCAATGACCTCAACCTGTGCTTGTCATTGTCCTCCACCTACCTATCCCCTTCTCTGCTCCCACCCCAGCACTACACAACCTTCTGTTCTGCCAATGCACCCACTAGTCATTTTCCCCTTCTCTAGTTCTCTTCTTCTTGCTTCCCTTCTCCACCCCAACCTCATGAATGCCCCAAGTAGCCCTAACCTCTCCCCACCATGCCCCTGCACACTCCCAGAAACAGCATCACACCTTTCCTTACTCATATCCTTCCATCCCTCCCTGTCCCATTCCTCCTCCTTACCTCCATTACTGACACTAGATTGCTGCTCCCATCATGCACAGTTGCTGTCTGCAGTCCGGCCACTGTGGCCAGAGACAGTGGTCATGTTTGGGAGGTTTTTTTTGTTTGTGTGTGTGTGTGTGTGTGTGTGTGTGTGCGTGCGTGCGTGTTTTAACAACCTTTTCCTTATGCTCGTTTGTGATTCAGTGTCTCTTTTGTATGGTGAGTATTAATCTATTGTTTTTACAGTAATGTTGTTATTCAAGCCTGAACTTTCTAGTGTTCAATATTAAATGTATTTAAGAAATTGGTTTGGTGATAGGTTGTTACACTCCTGAAACTGGTAAACTTAAAGTTAATGTGATTCTGATGGATACATTTTATTCATCTTAAGTTCAACTGCTGATGCTCCAACATAATACCAAAAATTCTTAATATTAAATTTATTGTGGAAATTATTTCAGAGTTGAAGAGTGGATGTAAGAATTTAATGTTGATTGACACATTGTATTCCATTTAGGAGTTTCCCAACAGGGAATTGAAAAACGTTTTTTCTTGTATTCATATTATAATTGATGCTGGCACATTTGTACTATATTATTTCATAACTTTCTTTTTGTAAGGTGCTGAAATCGAAATTTCTTCTCTTACGTCTTTTCAAATACCAGAGATAAATTTTTTATCTAAATAAACACTGTAAATGATGGTGAAGGATGTGCTCTCTCTCTTTGTGTGCATTGATGTGTGTGTATGTGTGTTTTGAGAGAGAAAGAGAGAGAGAGAGAGAGAGAGAGAGAGAGAGAGAGAGAGAGAGAGAGAGAGAGAACAATGCATAATTATTATACGCTAACACTGTCGCCATTACCACTATGCTGCTGTAGATAACATTTTTATTCTGTGCTTAGGACAAATGCAGATGCTTTTATCATATCTCGCTTTAGTTTTCTTGCTGCATGTCAGTATTCCATGACTGTGTCATCAGAAGCAATTTGTTGAATTTGGACAAAGGGAATAGATTTTAAAGTCTTCAAACAACCAAGACGTTACAAAATGCACATAATTTTGGTACATGTGTTCACAAAACTTTGTAGAACTTGTAGACATGATTTACGTACAATACTTACAAGAGACTAGCACAACATTTTACATCACAGATTTTGATGATAACACAGTTAACTAAGTTATCTAGATAGTTGAAAATAGCCCAGACCAAAATTGTTGAAGTACAGAAACTCGATCAAAACTTGACAGTTGCAGATAGGACTTAATTATTTAATACAGACAGAAGCGCTCTGTGCTTAGTGCTAGTTGTAAGTCAGTGTTTTAGGAACTACTGACTGTCAATATATTCTTTACTTCTCTTTTTAATCTACAGAACTGTAATAATTCTTTTATGTTCTGAAATAAAGCATGTAATTATCATTTCATTTCTTATAGTATGTTCTTCTGATACAAGTTTATTTATGCATCTCAACATAAAAATTATTTCATTTTCTTGGTTCATAATAACAAGTTTGCCTGTGTAGTACTGATAAATCCATATTTGACTTAATGAAATGTGGATATAAATTAGCTATGACTCTCATGATTTTAATATCTTAAGAATTTATGTACATGATTCTCTTTAGTGAACATCTTTCTAAATTTTTATTGTCTTCTTCATGAGTTTAAATGGTTGTTTTGTGGTTTGTATTGCAACCTAGTAAAGATCTACTTCTCATAAAATTGTACATTAATAAATATTGAGAAAACAGTACATCAATTGTCTTTTTATATTTATATTCATAGTTGAAATGAATTTCTTACTGGCTGTATTTTATTTGTCTTAACTCTTAGTAATTAACTAATATCAGACCCTTGGTCATACTCAGGCAAACAACTATGACTAAACAAATATAATTACCGGGAGTTTACAATTAAACTTTCCCTATTTAACACATCATAACAAGGAAACTGTTTACCATACAAGTACCAAACTTGGTATCATTAATGTCCAGAGTATGGGGTGCATGATTTCCATGTGTCACAATGCCACAATCCAGTCCCAACTATGGCCACCAGCTGCCGTGATCAATCATGGTGATTCAAAGTCTCACACACCTGACCAATCGCAGTGCATGTGTTGACATGTCAACATGAACTTGGGCAAAAGGAGCAGGGCATTGTTAGTGACACACTATTATCAAAACAACTGTAATGCTGGAGCTCCACTTTGAGAATATCACTGGCTGAAAGGTTTATGGATGGGTTCTCTTTCTCCACTTGCTGCGGGGAGCATGAGGAAGGAGTTCGAATCCAATGGACTGGGTGTGGGGGAGACGTCGACGACCGATTGCACCACAGGTGATTTATGAAATCGCTGTTGCTATGGCAGACAATGCCGGGCACAATTCCCGATCATCAGGCAGTGCGCATGCTGTGTCACGACAGGTGAACATCCTGTGATCCACTGCACAGTAGGTACTTACAACCGTTCTCAAATGGTATCTGTCCAAGATCCATTTTGTACAGCAGCTTGCAACATAGGACATACAACGACATGTTGACTTTGCTCTCCACTTACTCACAGGGATTGAAGTTGACGACGGCTGGTCCTGGATCATCCTATGGACAGACGAAGCTCATATTTTTCTGATGGGTGAGGTGGACACACAGAAATGCCGAGTGTGGAGATCTTCACCTCCCCCATCACTGTACATTAAGTTCATCTGTTTGTTGAACATATCACCGTATGGTGTGAGTTCATGGCTATCTTCATCATTAGCCCATTCTTTTTTGAACTGATTGGTGTTCAAGGACCGAAGTCGTGCAGTGTGACAGCCGGCATTACTGTGATATGCTTCGCCAGCGTGTCATACCTTCCCGACGGGAGAGAGATGCATTTATCTCAACAGTTTTCATAGAATGGGGCCCCACTGCACATCACTTGTGAAGTTCACCTGCTTCTTTGAAACTCATTTGGAAATGATCAAATTATCAGCCGACCATTTCCAAATGATTGGCTAGCATGATCACCTGATCTCACTCCCTGTGATTTCTGACTGTGGGGCTACCTGAAGGATAGGGTTTATAAGGGGAACATTCATACATGTGCTGATCTGAAGCCCAGCACATCAAGAGAGGTAGCCAGAATACTTACAGATATGCTTTGTCCTGCTGTATCCTACACTTTCAAACTCTTCTGGACACCGACGGGTGGCTTACTGAACCCATTTTGTAGCAGTAATGGTATGAGTATGTAATGGTGTGATGTACCATAGCAGCACATTAAAAGTGTTTCAAGTGAACTGATACTGCATTATTTCTCTTCCCCACAACCTTGTTTAGGTAAACAAACACATCTCTGATATGAGGAAAGAAGTAGAAGCGGAAATTTATGTTTAAGTACCTTATAAAAGAAAGTTATGAAATAATGTAATACATATGTGGTACAAGAAGAAACAGTTTTGCAATTACTGGTGAAGAAACTCCTAACAGAATACAATTCGGTCCACTTAAAATTCTTTGTTTCACTCTTCAAGTATACTATGTTTCACAAAACACTTAAAAAATTAAAAATTTTTGCTACCAGCCTGGTAGTGTCATCAGTCATTTACTTGTTTTGGAAATTAACAACCATTGCCAGACAAGTTTCTCAAGTACATAACATTTAATATTCTCTGGGAATTACAGAATACACAAACCCAAATAAGGGACTCCTGCACCAAAGCTCCTGTAGTCATTGTAGAGAATTTTTGTGTGACGGTTATTATAATAATATTTCTGAAGAAGAAGAAATAATGACATATTTCAATTAAATATCTTTGTGAGGGACATTTCAATAAGCTGAATGGTAGGGGTTAGATAACAGCCAGTCAGTTATTTCTTGGGCATCATTTGCTCACTATGTTGCCTGTTTAGTAGATACATTAAGAGACTTGTCAAGCTAATGGCATCCCCCACCATTACAATCTGTCAGGTACACAACTTTTGCTATTCCAGCTGTAGTGACAAAATGCCTTAATGAGTGCTTATATTGTGGGGAAAAATCAAAATACCGATATTTTAAAGAGCTACTGTCAAATCATTGTTGGCCTAACCCCTGACACCATTTCTGATGACACTTATTTATTTTGCAGATGTTATCTATGTTAACAGAGTTTCTCAAAAACTCATTCTGCAAAGTATTAATGAATGGAAGTATTCAGGATAATAATTTTTCCCCATTTTCAAATCTCATACATCAATTCTTTATGACTGAATGCAATACCCATTTTTAATGTCAAAGATACAGGCAACCCAACTGTATTTGTTTACTACCAAGTCCAGTGCCGTAAGAAAACAAACCAGTGGAGGGGGGAAAGGGGGGAAGGATGTGAACTGTTCCAGACCAAGCCACAAATGATGAATGATGATACTAGCATAATGTTAAACATGTAAGCTGGTAACATGACACACTGGCAATGGGTGCCAGGAGCCTTATTCTTTTACTCCAACTAATGAGACAAGCCATGACGCACACCTCTTGTGGCATTGCTGGAAAGCATAGGATGTAATGACTGGAGGTGTCATCTGCTGCCTAGTTGTCAATTCTTTCTCTCATATCGTCAAAGTGTCACATGAGGATGGAGGAAAAATACATACAATTAATGGTACTGAGCTGAAGATTAAGTCTACTGTGTCAGTGTTTAGAGTTCTATGAACTGTACCTGTTGCATCAACTAGCTGTAGCAATTTTCATATTATTCACTTATGCACATTGTCAGAAGACCAGTGCCTATTTTTATTTCTATACTTATATCATAAGCTACAAGAAAAAAACTGAATGACGTGATATCAGAAGTGAAATATCATTATTATCTATTATCCTGCAGAGACCACTTCGAAAAGTGGGCATTTTGAAACTTTTTTACAATATTTAATGTAACACCAAAACTTATTACAATTTTCTGTCAAACTGGTAGATAGAGTTCTACTTTTGAATTCTTTGAATGCTTCTTGCTCTCCTTGCACTAATTTTGGCTTCATTCTGTTTTTGCTTGTCCATGAGACTTTAGTTAAGTATAAAACTGCAATAAAGCTTTCACTACTTTTGGAGCAGCTGTCTAACATGGAGGTCAAACCATGACTGTTCTATCCTTCACACTCAGTTTAGTCGGTCTCAGAGATGAATGTTCCATGATGTTGTTGTTTTTGTGGTCTTCAGTTTTGAGACTGGTTTGATGCAGCTCTCCATGCTACTCTATCCTGTGCAAGCTTCTTCATCTCCCAGTACTTACTGCAACCTACGTCCTTCTGAATCTGCTTAGTGTATTCATCTCTTGGTCTCCCTCTATGATTTTTACCCTCCACACTGCCCTCCAATGCTAAATTTGTGATCCCTCGATGCCTCAGAACATGTCCTACCAACCGATCCCTTCTTCTTGTCAAGTTGTGCCACAAACTCCTCTTCTCCCCAATTCTATTCAATACCTCCTCATTAGTTATGTAATCTACCCATCTAATCTTCAGCATTCTTCTGTAGCACCACATTTAGAAAGCTTCTATTCTCTTCTTGTTCAAACTAGTTATCATCCATGTTTCACTTCCATACATGGCTACACTCCATTCAAATACTTTCAGAAATGACTTCCTGACACTTAAATCTATACTCGATGTTAACAAATTTCTCTTCTCCAGAAACGCTTTTCTTGCCATTGCCAGTCTACAATTTATATCCTCTCTACTTCGACTATCATCAGTTATTTTGCTCCCCAAATAGCAAAACTCCTTTACTACTTTAAGTGTCTCATTTCCTAATCTAATTCCCTCAGCATCACCAGACTTAATTCGACTACATACCATTATCCTTGTTTTGCTTTTGTTGATGTTCATCTTATATCCTCCTTTCAAGACACTGTCCATTCCATTCAACTGCTCTTCCAAGTCCTTTGCTGTCTCTGACAGAATTACAATGTCATCGGCGAACCTCAAAGTTTTTATTTCTTTTCCATGGATTTTAATACCTACTCCGAATTTTTCTTTTGTTTCCTTTACTGGTTGCTCAATATACAGATTGAATAACATCGGGGAGAGGCTACAACCCTGTCTCACTCCCTTCCCAACCACTGCTTCCCTTTCATGCCCCTCAACTCTTATAACTGCCATCTGGTTTCTGTATAAATTGTAAATAGCCTTTCGCTCCCTGTATTTTATCCCTGCCATCTTTAGAATTTGAAAGAGAGTATTCCAGTCAACACTGTCAAAAGCTTTTTCTAAGTCTACAAATGCTAGAAACGTAGGTATGCCTTTCCTTAATCTTTCTTCTAAGATAAGTCGTAAGGTCGTATTGCCTCACGTGTTCCAATATTTCTACGGATGACCAATAAAATAATCTGAAATCTGTTTCTTGCTGTACTTACTAAGTTGAAATATCTTCTTGCTTTTTTGCAGTCCTATTTAGAGCCAAATTCAGTGGTTCTATAAAGGCCTTATGGCCACTAATTCCATGTTCTATGTTTACTGAGTCAAAATGTTTGCACATTTTTGCTATCAGGAGATTTGTTCATGAATTGAAATTCTGATTAATCCCTCAATGTAATTTTCCAATAAGACATTTTGAAAAATTTCACACAATTCCTTAATCTTCTGAGTCTCCCAGTCTATTGCTCTAAGTTGAAATCACACCTTGTGTTATAACATGATCAGGGGATTTATGCACTGTCTTTTCTAAAGTTTTCCATCAAATGTTCCATCACTACTGCTTCTAATAGAGGGAATGTTTAGAAACATCAGTTACCATTTTTGATCTATATTTAAGACCTATCTTCACATAAATTCTTTCACATTTATAAGCTGTACTAACTTAATTAGGTATTATCATAATATTTACAGGTATAAACATTACTCTACTGTAGGTGTTCAGTCTATCTCTGCTCTTAAGACATGGTTTCACCAACCTTTCTATCGCTAGTATTATGTTAACATTATTACCATTTACGAGTGAGAATGTTCTGGGATCTTACCATGGATGCTTTTGCATTTAACTAACATTATACTAACACTTTTTTTCTTTGATCTGCCATGACAAACGCCGATCTCTATGATTAATGGTTCTGATGTTCCTTCCTGTCAGCAATCATAACATATCCTATCAGGACTGTGGGGGGATTTTCACTACTCTACTAGCTCCTTCCCATGTCTAGTTCATGCCTGAGCTACTATGATGGATCCCTTTAGTCTCCATAAAAACCCTTGCCACAGTGGTAACATCGATTCCCATCAGATCATCGAAGTTAAGCACTGCCGAGTTTGGCTAGCACTTGGACTGGTGACCGACTAGTCTGCTGAACACTGTTGGCAAGTAGGCTGCACTCAGCCCTTGTGAGGAAAACTGAGGAGCTACTTTACTGATAATAGCTTCTTTGCTCACAAAAGCTGGCATAGGCCAGGAGAGCGGTGTGCCCACCACATGCCCCTCCATATCCTCTTCCAAAGACACCTGTGGGTAGAGGAAGACAAGGCAATCGGTTGGTACATTAGGCCTTCAAGGCATGTTTGGACAGAGTTTTATTCTCCACTTCATAGTTTAGGTTGAGAATTTTACATCCAAGATCATCACAGAATTGTCTGAGCCTCTGGTCAAACCTCCTACTAGGCTTCAAATGAGAGGACCGCGATCGGTTATGGTAAGTGTCCAGATACTTTTGATCACACAGTGTATAAAAATGGATATGTGGACACAGCCGTAGCCTTTGGAACTATTGCTTCCTTCCTCAGACTCTTGTAACTGCCATCTGGTTTCTGTACAAATTGTAAATAGCCTTTCGCTCCCTGTATTTTACCCCTGCCACCTTTAGAATTTGAAAGAGAGTATTCCAGTCAACATTGTCAAAAGTATCTGGAGAATGTGCTGGGCATGGCAACAGTCAAACATCTTCTGAACTGACGAAAATAATCAGAGTTTGAAAATATAATGTAACTAGATAGATAAAAATCCACTCACCAAGTGGTGGCAGGAGAACACACATTACAAAAGGCCTTAAAATTTGCCAGCTTTTGGTGGCAGTGGCTCCTTCTTCTGACAGAAAGACTGAAAGGGATGGAAGAGGAGAGAAGGAAACGGGCTAGGAAAATGGGCAGAGTTCAGAAAAGTCACCCAGGGGAGATTTACCGGGCAGAATGAGAAGGAAAGACTGAATCAGTCTTTCCATTTATAATGGTGTACACAGAACTGGGACTCATCTGGAAAGACAACATGGTGCCACGTCTGAGTCCAATGTTGGCATTGAGCTTATCACTGACAGCATGTCATTCTCTGCTGCCTTACTGAGGGAGGTCACAACAATTATTGATTTGTTGATCACCTGGGGTACTTCAGATGTTGTCACACTGTCCATGTGGATACTTGTCTTGTTGCAAACAAGCAAATTTTTTGACTCTAGGTGTGTGAAGTCCCCCCCATGAACCATGGACCAAGCCGTTGGTGGGGAGGCTTGCGTGCCTCAGCGATACGGATAGCCGTACCGTAGGTGCAACCACAACGGAGGGGTATCTGTTGAGAGGCCAGACAAATGCATGGTTCCTAAAGAGGGGCAGCAGCCTTTTCAGTAGCTGCAAGGGCAACAGTCTGAATGATTGACTGATCTGGCCTTGTAACACTAACCAAAACGGCCTTGCTGTGCTGGTACTGCAAACGGTTGAAAGCAAGAGGAAACTACAGCCGTAATTTTTCCCGAGGGCATGCAGCTCTACTGTATGGTTAAATGATGATGGCGTCCTCTTGGGTAAAATATTCCGGAGGTAAAATAGTCCCCCATTCGCATCTCCGGGCAGGGACTACTCAAGAGGATGTCGCTATCAGGAGAAAGAAAACTGGCGTTCTACGGATCGGAGTGTGGAATGTCAGATCCCTTAATCAGGCAGGTAGGTTAGAAAATTTAAAAAGGGAAATGGATAGGTTAAAGTTAGATATAGTGGGAATTGTGAAGCTCGGTGGCAGGAGGAACAAGACTTTTGGTCAGGCGAATACAGGGTTATAAATACAAAGTCAAATAGGGGTAATTCAGGAGTAGGTTTAATAATGAATAAAAAAAATAGGAATGCAGGTAAGCTACTACAAACAGCATAGTGAACGCATTATTGTGGCCAAGATAGACACGAAGCCCACACCTACTACAGTAGTACAAGATTATATGCCAACTAGCTCTGCAGATGACGAAGAAATTGAAGGAATGTATGATGAAATAAAAGAAATTATTCAGATAGTGAAGGGAGACGAAAATTTAATAGTCATGGGTGACTGGAATTCGGTAGTAGGAAAAGGGAGAGAAGGAAACGTAGTAGGTGAATATGGATTGGGGGTAAGAAATGAAAGAGGAAGCCGCCTGGTAGAATTTTGCACAGAGCATAACTTAATCATAGCTAACACTTGGATCAAGAATCATAAAAGAAGGTTGTATACATGGAAGAATCCTGGAGATACTAGAAGGTATCAGATAGATTATATAATGGTAAGACAGAGATTTAGGAACCAGGTTTTAAATTGTAAGACATTTCCAGGGGAAGATGTGGACTCTGACCACAATCTATTGGTTATGAACTGTAGATTAAAACTGAAGAAACTGCAAAAAGGTGGGAATTTGAGGAGATGGAACCTAGATAAACTGAAAGAACCAGAGGTTATAGAGAGCTTCAGGGAGAGCATTAGGGAACGATTGACAGGAATGGGGGAAAGAAATACAGTAGAAGAAGAATGGGTAGCTTTGAGGGATGAAGTAGTGAAGGCAGCAGAGGATCAAGTAGGTAAAAAGACAAGGGCTAGTAGAAATCCTTGGGTAACAGAAGAAATACTGAATTTAATTGATGAAAGGAGAAAATATAAAAATGCAGTAAATGAAGCAGGCAAAAAGGAATACAAACGTCTCAAAAACGAGATCGACAGGAAGTGCAAAATGGCTAAGCAGGGATGGCTAGAGGACAAATGTAAGAATGTAGAGGGTTATCTCACTAAAGGTAAGATAGATACTGCCTACAGGAAAATTAAAAAGACCTTTGGAGAAAAGAGAACCACTTGTATGAATATCAAGAGCTCAGATGGAAACACAGTTCTAAGCAAAGAAGGGAAAGCAGAAAGGTGGAGGGAGTATATAAAGGGCCTATACAAGGGCAATGTACTTGAGGACAATATTATGGAAATGGAAGAGGATGTAGATGAAAATGAAATGGGAGATACGATACTGTGTGAAGAGTTTGACAGAGCACTGAAAGACCTGAGTCGAAACAAGGCCCCGGGAGTAGACAACATTCCATTAGAGCTACTGATGGCCTTGGGAGAGCCAGTCCTGACAAAACTCTACCATCTGGTGAGCAAGATGTATGAGACAGGCGTAATACCCTCAGACTTCAAGAAGATTATAATAATTCCAATCCCAAAGAAAGCAGGTGTTGACAGATGTGAAAATTACTGAACTATCAGTTTAATAGGTCACAGCTGCAAAACACTAACGCGAATCCTTTACAGACGAATGGAAAAACTGGTAGAAGCCGACCTCGGTGAAGATCAGTTTGGATTCCGCAGAAATGTTGGAACACATGAGGCAATACTGACCCTACGCCTTATCTTAGAAGCTAGATTAAGGAAAGGCAAACCTACATTTCTAGCATTTGTGGACTTAGAGAAAGCTTTTGACAATGTTGACTGGAATACTCTCTTTCAAATTCTGAAGGTGGCAGGGGTAAAATATAGGGAGCGAAAGGCTATTTACAATTGGTATAGAAACCAAAAGGCAGTTATAAGAGTTGAGGGGCATGAAAGGGAAGCAGTGGTTGGGAAGGGAGTGAGACAGGGTTGTAGCCTCTCCCCGATGTTATTCAATCTGTATATTGAGCAACCAGTAAAGGAAACAAAAGAAAAATTCGGAGTAGGTATTAAAATCCATGGAGAAGAAATAAAAACTTTGAGGTTCGCCGATGACATTGTAATTCTGTCAGAGACAGCAAAGGTCTTGGAAGAGCAGTTGAACGGAATGGATAGTGTCTTGAAGGGAGGGTATAAGATGAACATCAACAAAAGCAAAACGAGGATAATGAAATGTAGTCGAATTAAGTCGGGTGATGTTGAGGGTATTAGATTAGGAAATGAGACACTTAAAGTATTAAGGAGTTTTGCTATTTGGGGAGCAAAATAACTGATGATGGTCGAAGTAGAGAGGATATAAAATGTAGACTGGCAATGGGAAGGAAAGCATTTCTGAAGAAGAGAAATTTGTTCACATCAAGTATTGATTTAAATGTCAGGAAGTCGTTTTTGAAAGTATTTGTATGGAGTGTAGCCATGTATGGAAGTGAAACATGGACGATAAATAGTTTAGACAAGAAGAGAATAGAAGCTTTCGAAATGTGGTGCTACAGAAGAATGCTGAATATTAGATGGGTAGATCACATAACTAATGAGGAGGTGTTGAATAGAATTGGGGAGAAGAGAAGTTTGTGGCACAACTTGACTAGAAGAAGGGATCGGTTGGTAGGACATCTTCTGAGGCATCAAGGGATCACAAATTTAGCATTGGAGGGCAGCGTGGAGGGTAAAAATCGTAGAGGGAGACCAAGAGATGAATACACTAAGCAGATTCAGAAGGATGTAGGTTGCAGTAAGTACTGGGAGATGAAAAAGCTTGCACAGGATAGAGTAGCATGGAGAGCTGCATCAAACCAGTCTCAGGACTGAAGACCACAACAACAACATGTGTGAAGTGGCTGTACGATCCCACATTGCCAAGTGAACAATTGAACAATATGTCTGTCCTCTTAGCAGCTGTTCATGAGGGCAGCAAAGATCCTGCATGTCCTTGATTATGGACCACTTGAACTCACTCATTCCATACTCACATGGCAGTCATGGGACCCCAACAAATGGAGCAACAACATTAAACAATGATAAACTGTAGTCTCATTAGGCCACAATCCTGCTGCTGTTGAAATGTGAAACACACTGGTAGACATTTTTCCTTCTTCCTCAAGTGCAACTTTGAAGAATCTTTTCTTATATACAGATTGTACACTGAGTTACTCCTACCTACTTTGTGTGACTATGCTGAAAGGCTAACCAGTTACACATCCAAGCATGTAATACACTTAATCCGATTTGAAGTCTGTTGCTTGCTTCCTTCATAGTCCTGCAATTTTATTGGCCAGCAGTATTATTTCCTCAAATAAGACCCTTCACTCTAAAATGGGACACAAAATCACTAAAGGTACCAGTCACTTTTTGATATTTTAGTGGTTAAGGATTGTATCCATTAATGAAACTCATTTTCTGTACAACAGTTGCTATATTGTCTGTTAACTGTATAAGTTTGACAAGAAAATATATGGTGAATACATAATAAATTAAACTGCCAAAAAAATCATTTAAAAAAATGATAATGCTTTACATTTAATGAAGAAAAACTTCCCTTTATTTTGTTTATGTTACTGTTCAGTTTTGGCTGTGACGCCATTTTCATATTTATCTATCAGTACAAGCCATCAGAATAGGCATACTTGGCCCAAGAATGACCATTCTATACAAATAGCTTCTCAGTTGGAACTGTATATTAATGGAAACAAGTTGAAATCTTACTTCATCCAATGTTGAACAGGGTAACAGAATGTTATCATTCAACAATTCTTGGTGGCTGTGAACTTTGTTGTAACCAAAATAGAGCTGCACCATGAATAAATAATAATCACTACAGTCCAAGATTTTCCACCACCACCACTACCACTCACAGATTAGCCTTAGACCTGTCCCAAATGGCTGACTGCTGCCTTCAAGGCAGTATGATAAGCTATCTAGATCATGAGACATGGGCTCAACATGTCTCCAATCCCTCCATTCGTTACTGCCAAGAGATGAATCCTATTATTGAAGTAGCTCCTTATTTGGCCTCACAACATTGAGTGGATAGCTCCTCAGTTGCCCTCAAAACTGGATCCCTTTCCAGACCTTCCTTCCAAAGAAAAATCCCAGGAGGTACCAGGAATCAAGTCCATATTCTCCGCACTGAAGCCAGCGGCACTAAGCATTCAGCTACAGAGGTGGTCAGTACAGTATCTGTGCCTAAGAATAAAATACTAATGCTACAAATTCTTACTGGTGACCCAGACACAAAAAAGGTTTCATATTAATACTACTATGTTAATGTCTAAAATTCATGCATAGTGGTGCCATACAAAACAATAATAAGAAATTTGGAGTCAGAACATGTTTTGCACTCTTAGGGTAATGTTCTCAACCACCTATAAAAGAAAAGGACAAATTTTGTGGATGTTCTAAACTGTTGCTTTATTTGGATGTTCTGCACTATTACTTTATTTAATTAACTAGCCACAGTAATTAATACTGTAGAATATCCTCAAATTTTGTGCTTCACAATTATAATTCTGAAATTATCAAACCAAACAGCAAAGGAAGAATCAGTGTGAAATTTCAACCAAATTTAGTACACATAGGACTTAATATTTAGGAGAACAATACCCACTTGAAATGGGGATGATGACTGGAAAGAGAAGAGAGAGAAAAATACTAACCCCTATCTAATACAAAAATGGAAAAAATATGTAGCAGGGAACCAGGGAGTTTGTTATAAATTACACAAACACTAGTACCATTGGTACAATATGCCATAATGAGTATCTTTTGATCAGTATGATAAGGTAGCTTCATCACAATAGAAAATGATACTTTTCCTACTGTGAAACCTGTTGTCAACTTACATATTATTGACGAGATTGTGTCCCTTTGGTTTCTCATAATTGCTTGCTTGAACAAAATACTATTAGTCAGTTAAAATTAAATTCTATTGTGCTCATAACTCACCAAGTCATCAGGAAGTAAAACATGATTGCTGGAACTGGCATGGTGTTTACTTTTATGGGGAATGCAGTGTATCCTGGGATTTCTTATATGTGTGTCAAAATTATGCACACATACTGCTACATTCATGAGGAATGCCATAGACACCTGGACTTATTAAACACATTAAAAATGCTTTCTGGTTTAATATTGCTGTGAAACAGTATCACAGCAGCTTGTGGGTCAAATAAACAATATTCATTTCAACATTAAATTCAGCTTTGATCATGAAAGTAATGACAAGTAACCTTCCTTGAATGTGCTAGTGAAGCAAGAGATAAATGTTTAGCTCAGCTGCTCACTGAGTGGTGTTGTTATTGTTGCTGCTGTGGTCTTCAGTCCTGAGACTGGTTTGATGCAGCTCTCCATGCTACTCTATCCTGTGCAAGCTTCTTCATCTCCCAGTACCTACCGCAACCTACATTCTTCTGAATCTGCTTAGTGTATTCATCTCTTGGTCTCCCTCTACGATTTTTACCCTCCACGCTGCCCTCCAATACTAAATTGGTGATCCCTTGATGCCTCAGAACATGTCATACCAACCGATCCCTTCAAGCTGCTTACTGAGTGGTGTATAGGAATCGAACCAAAACTGACTAACTGCATCAACTCTGGTCCAAACTAAAGCATAAGAGATGTGTACGAAGAAAATAAGCATAGTAACAAACATACTGCAGATGTTTTCAGATCCAATAGACAAAATATGCATTTTGACTCAGCAAAAGAGCCCACACCAGGGGATCTTCCACATTGTGATATGACAACTAGAAAACAGAACACATACCCCATACGTACGAGTTGAAATCTATGCTGTGGACTTCTCTGAAGTTCTGGGAATAGTTATCACTGATGAAATATAGTGCAGGCCTTAGAATGTCTAGTGTGTGTAATACTCTCTGTGAATGTCTCAGTATTTACATTAGAAACATTATCCATAAGATCACTTACTGCTATGTTAAACACATACAGGGATTAAAACCAAGTAAGCAGCCTCTTTGATTAGACTGGAGCAAATAGGTCATTTGGAGAAGAGGAGTGAAAATGTCTATAAAAATAAATGTGGATAGTTTACAACTGCGGAGGCAAGTAAGAAGAGGACTAGCAGTCCTCTTAAGCTGTGAAGAGAAGTTAAACTGGTAAGTGCTATAGCAATTTTGGTACCCCACAAACTAAAGGAGCCAAGATAATGGGCGAAGAACAAAGAATTTTCTTTCTCCTAAGTTTCAAAAGGAAACAGCAAACAATGGAAAATCCAAGATAGAATAATGACAATATAATGAAAAGAATAGATTACTACTCACCTAATAGTGGAGATGTTGAGTAAAGAAGAAGAAGAAGAAGAAGGGAAAAAAAAAGACTGCTAAATGAGTAAGATTTTGGCCAACAGGATTACTTCTGAAATAGACACCACACACACACACACACACACACACACACACACACACACACACACACACACACACAAACATTTGGCCACTGTCTGTGGCTGCCAAGGTCAGACTGTGAGCAACTGCGCATGATGGGAGAAGCAGTCTGAGTGGTGGGGGTATGGAGGAGGCTGGGGTGAAGAGGGGGAGGGGTAGTGGGGTAGGGGTGGTGGATGGGGTGCTGTTTGTGACAGCATACAGGGACATGGTGGTGAGATGGTAGGGCGGCTAGGGACAGACAGGAAGTTAGACAGAGTGTGGGGGAAGGGGGAAGAAGAAACAAAAAAGGAAAGAAGTAAACAGACTGCTGGGTGTGTTTGATGGAGTGGAAGGCTGTGTAGTGTGGAAGTGGGAACAAGGAAGTGGATAGATGGGTGAGGGACAGTGACTAAAGAGGTTTGAGGCCAGGGGTGTTACAGGTACATAGGGTGTGTTGCAAGGAAAGTTCCCAGCTGCACAATTCTGAAAAGCTGGTGTTGGTAGGAAGCATCCAGATGGCACAGGCTGTGAAGCAGTCATTGAAGTGAAGAACATAGTGTTGGGCCACATACTCAGCAACTGGGTGATTCAGTTGTTTCTTGGCCACTGTTTGTCAGTGGCAATTCATGCAGACAGACAGCTTGTTAGTTGTAATGCCCACAAGGAATGCAGCACAGTCGTTGCATCTTAGCTTGTAGTTCATGTGATTGCTTTCCAGGTAGCCATGCCTTTGTGAGATAGGTGATGCTTGTGATCGGACTGGAGCGGGTGGTGGTGGCTGTGTGGGACAGGTCTTGCATCTAAGTCTATTACAGGTATACAAATCATGAGGCGAGGGGTTGGGAGGATGGATGGATTAGAGGTGGACAGCGATATTGTGTAGGTTCAGTGGGCAGTGGAATATCACTATGGAAGATATGGGAAGGACATTTTTCTCATGTCAGGCATGATGAGAGGTAGTTGAAACCCTGGTGGAGAATGTGATTCAACTGCTCCAGTCATAGGCGGTACTGAGTCACAAGGCTCCTTTGTGGCTGGACAGTGGGGTTTTGGAAGGTGGTGGATCACTGGAGGGATAAGGCATGGGACATTTGTTTCTGTACAATTTTTGAGAGGTAATTTTTGTCTGTGAAGGCCTCAGTGAGACCCTTGATATATTTCAAGAGGGACTGCTCATCAATACAGATGCAACAGCCATGGGTGGTTACACTGTGTTTCACGGACTTCTTGGTATAGAATGGGTGGCAGCTGTTGAAGTGGAAGTATTTCTGGAGATTTGTAGGTTTAATATGGGCAGAGGTACCCATGTAGCCATCTTTGAGCTGGAGGTCAACATTGAGGAAGATGGCTTGTTGGATTGAGGAGGACCAAGTGAGTGAATGCAGGAGGAGGTATAGACGTTCTCGAAGAATTTGGATACGGTGTCCTCACCCTTGATCCAGGTCAAAAAGATGTCTGAACCAGGTGAGGAGTTTGGGAGTCTGGTTGGTTAGGAAGGATTCCTCTAGATGGCCCATGAATAGGTTGGCATAGGATGGTGCCATCTGGGTGCCCGTTGCCACACCATGGATTTGTCTGTAGGTGATGCCTTCAAAGGTGAAATAATTGTGGGTGAGGATCTACATCTACATCTACATAGATACTCTGCGAGCCACCGTATGTTGCACGGCGGAGGGTACACTGCACCACTTGTAATCTCCACTCCCATTCTACTCATAAACAGAGTGAGGGAAAAATGACTATCTATATGCCTCCTTATGAGCCCTAATTTCTCATATCTTATCTTCACGGTCCTGACATGCAATGTAAGAGGGTGGTTTGAAAAGTTCTCAGAATTACCACGAGAGGTCAGCGTTAGTACACCGAGTTGTTCACATGATATTCATTGGGTTGTTGACTGTAAACACGTGCCACGTCAGTGCTCTTGGAAGAGAGCTGTGGCAGTGACATGGCTCTGTTGTTGCTCCCGCGTAGTGATTCGCAAAGATGGAAAAACTTGAGATTCGAACAGTGATTAAGTACTTTGTAAAGAAAGTTATGAAAGCAAAGGACATTCATGCCAATTTCCAGATTACCTGGGGGACTCTGCTCCTTCATATTCAGTTGTTGCCAAATGGACTAATGAATTTAAATTTGGTTGGGAGAGCTTAGGTGTTGATTCATGCAATGGTTGGCCAAGATGTGCCACTACCCCAGAAATCATTGCAAAAGCACACAAAATGGTCATGGAGGATCGCTGATTGAAAGTGCGTGAAATTGCTCATGCTTGCCAGATGTCAAATGAAAGGGTATATCACATTTTAACTGAAGAATTAGAAATGAAAAAATTATCTGCAAGATGGGTGCAGCAACTCTTGACGCTGGATCAAAAACCCATGAGAATAGACATATCAGAACAATGTTTGGCCCGTTTCAGGAGAAATGAACAAGATTTTTTCACTGGTTTGTGACCACAGATGAATCTTGGGTGCACTATTGCAGTCCAGAGACAAACCAACAGTCAAATCAGTGGAAACATGCTGATTATCTCTCACAAAAGAAAGCAAAGACAATTCCTTCGGCGGGAAACGTCATGGCATCAGTGTTCTGGGATGTGAATCTGATTTTGTTCGTAGATTCTCTCTCCACTGGGCAAATAATTACTGGAGAATACTATTCTAACCCCCTGGACAAGTTGCAGCAAAAGATATGTGAAAAAAGGCCAGGTTTAGCAAGGAAGAAAGTCATCTTCCTTCAAGACAATGCGCACCCTCACACGTGTCGTTGCCATGGCAAAATTACACGAACTAAGGTATGATTTGTTGCCACACCCACTTTATTCATCTGATATGGCTCTGTCAGACTTCCATCTCTTCCCAAAACTGAACATTTTTATTGGTGGATGAAGATTCACTTCAAATGAAGAACTGATAGCCGGAGTTGACAACTATTTTGTAGGCTTGGAGGAAATTCATTTCTGAGATGAGACTAAGGCACTGGAACATCATTGGACCAAGAGCGTTGATCTACAATGAGACAACATAGAAAAATTAAAAAAGTTTTAGTGATGTAAGTACTTTTTTTCTATTCTGTTCCAAAAAATTTTCAAACCACCCTCGTATGCTGGCAGCAATAGAATCTTTGCAGTCACCTTCAAATGCTGGTTCTCTAATTTTTCTCAATAGGGTATCTCAAAAAGAACATCATCTTCCCTCCAGGGATTCCCATTTGAGTTTCCGAAGCATCCCTATAACACTTATGGGTTGTTCGAATTGTTTGATGATGATGTTTGGTTTGTGGGGCGCTCAACTGTGCGGTTATCAGCACCCATATAAATTCCTAACCTTTGCTCAGTCCAATCTCACCACTTTCATGAATGATGATGAAATAACACCCAGTCATCTTGAGGCAGGTGAAAATCCCCAAACCCACTGGGAATCAAACCCGGGATCCCAAGTGCGGGAAGTGAGAACGCGACCGCGAGACCACGAGCTGTGGACTCGAATAGTCTGAACCTACTGGTAACAAATCTAGCAGCCCGTCTATGAAAGCAGCCCGCCTATGAATTGCTTCTGTCTCCTCCTTCAATCCGACCTGCTACAGATCCCGAACTCTCAAGCAGTACTCAGGAATAGGTCACACCAGCATCCTATACATGGTCTCCTTTACAGGTGAACCATTCTTTCCTAAAATTCTCCCAATAAACTGAAGTTGACCATTCGCCCCCCCCCCCCCCCCCCCCCCCACCACAATTTTCACATGCTATTTCCATCAATCACTCTTTCCTAAAATTTTCCCAGTAAACTGAAGTTGACCATTCACCCTCCCTACCACAGTTCTCACACACTCATTCCACCTTATATTGCTTTGCAACATTATTTCCAGATATAGGTGGTCAAGATGGTCAGGAAAGAAGTTCTAGGTTTAGAATCCGCCAGGCATTGGGAAAGGTAGTCTTCAATAGCAGCAAAGTCATGGGCATTTGGGATGTTAGAGTAAAGGGAGATGATATATAGGAACAGGAACTGTGGAAAGTCAGTGGAGGAAATGGTTGGTGTTTTATGTAGGAGGGTAGTTTGTGGGTAATAGGCTGAAGATGTTGGTGTAAGAACAGAGTGTCTCTCAGTGGTGATGTAATAAATGGCCACAATGGGGTGGTCTGGATAGTTGGGTCTGTGGACTTCAGGAAGCATGTAGAAGTAGGAGTATGGGGCATGACAGAGGTGAGGAGATAGACGGAGTTAGAGGAGAGGTTCTGGGATGGACCTAAGGATTTCAGGAGAGACTGGAGATCCTGTTGTATTTCTGGAATGGGGTCACTGTGACAGGGTTAGTGGGTGGATGAATGTGAAAGCTGGTGGAGTTCTTCCACCAGGTAATCCTTGTGATTGAAAACCACAGTAGTGGAGCTTTTGTCAGCAGGTAGGATTGTAAGGTCTGGATCATTTTTTAGGTGGCAGATTGCAGTTGTTTCTGTGGATGTACGTTTACCTTGCTCGTTAAGGGATTTGGGGAATGATGGTGAGGCAAGCTGGAGATTAAGAAATTCTGGAAAGTTTCAGAGGGTGATTTGGGGGCTGTGGGGCGTGGACCACAGTTGGATGGAGGAGTAAACTGAGTCAGGCAAGGTCTAAAACTGGTTTTGGGTTGAGTCTGAATGGTAAGATTAGTGGTAAAAACGAGTTGCCTCTGTAGGGACTGTGAAAAGGAGAGAAAGCCTAAGTCCAGCATGACTTAATTTTGGAGTGGGGCAAAACATACAGACTTTGGAAAGAACTCATACTTTTGTGGGACTAAGGCTTTTGGAGGAAAGTTTCATGACTGTGTTTTGGGTCTGTTTAGGTTCTGGATCCTCTACAGTGGCGAGAGGGAGTTTTTGAGGGTGTGGTAAATTTAGTAGGTCTGCAAGGCAGAGTTTGAAAACTATGAAGGGATATGGGGGAGATTTGGAGGTGGTTGTAGAGGTGGTGGATAGTACTAGTTCATGGGAGGAGAGAAGGTATTCGAAGGAGGTTTGGGCCTGATCTTTATGGTTTTGCAGAACTAGGTTGGTGGCGGCTAAGGACTGGCAGAATATGAAAAGATGGAAGTCATTGTGGAAGGATGGCTAGCAGCTGGAGACAAGTAATTTGTTGGTAAGGCCATTTGAGGGGATTCCATTAGCCAGGAAACAAAGCAGGAACAATGTGTGGGAGTGGGTTCTGGTTAAGGATAAATAAACTTTACTATATTGGTGCACAAATAAAGAGCAAGAATCCATGGCAGAGGATAAAAACACGTAAAAATACATATAATAAAACAAAAAAAAGGACTGCTTCACAGCCTGTGTCATCCGGATCCTTCCTATCAATGCCAACTTCTCTGAATTGCACAGGTGGGAACTCTCCCTGCAATATATCCCACCTTCCTGTAATCCCCACTGCCCTCATCCTTTGTTAGTCTCTGTCCTTCATCCACTTATCCCCTACCCTGATTCCTCTCCCTCAGTACAAAGCCTTCTGCTCTGCCAATGCACCCACAGTTTTTACTTCTCTCCTTTCTGCCCCTTGGCTGCCATATAACCTCTCGTCTGCAGCTAGCATCTCTCCCCACCATGTCCCTGTATGCTCTCACAAGCATCACTTTACCCTGCTATAGCCCCCCCCCCCTCCCCCCTCTATGCCCCAGCCTCCTCCTCACAGCTACCACCCAGATTACTTCTCCCATCAAGCTCATTTGCTCTCTGTCTGCCCGTGGTGGCCAGAGACAGTGGTCATGTGAATGTGAGTTGTGTTTGCATGAATATATGTGTGTGTGTGTGTGTGTGTGTGTGTGTGTGTGTGTGTGTGTGTGTGTATTGTCTACTTCAGAAAAATGCCTTTTGGCTGAAAGCTTACTTGTTTAGCAGCCTTTTTGTGTGCCTGTCAGTGACTCCACTATATGGTGAGTAGTAGTCTATCCTTTTCATACTGTTGTGAAACAATAGGAAAGAGATGGAAATGCCTTTGGGACCAGAGATAGACCTGATTTACAAGACCAATATACAAAATGTGAGGTTTAAAGAGGTACCAAAGGGAAGTTATAAGTAAGCAGATTCATGACAAAAAGATTTCATTTTTGAAATGTTTGGGTGTAATATGTTTTTCACAAGTGACTGTAATTGTAAGAGATTTGGCTAAAATAAGTATGTTAGGTTGCAAAAGGCTGGATTTTTTTCTCTATTCCTTTTTAACTTTTCAGGTATCATGAAAAACTTATAACAGGAATTTAAATGCCTTACTGAAAAGAGGCAGAGGTTTCACTGTAGCTGCTTCTATAATACTTTGTAGGAGAGATTATATGTTTTGCTTGCAGGACAGAACTGTGCAATTATTTTATAAGATCTGCTTCAGCTGTGGGTAGAGAGTAAATGGTGCAAGGGAAGCTAATTAAGTATCAATATAGGATGCACTGCATTTCAAGAGTCTTTCAGAAGGTGATACTTTCACATATGTGTGGGAAGTGTTTTCACTGGGAGGCATTCCTGATAGTGATGAAGTTGTTATGCTCTCCACAGAAATAAGCTCATGATGAGCTAAACTGAAATATAGCCTCTGCAGAAAAGGGCCTTTTGAGGAGTGTAAATGTCTGTAGTGGCCTTTACAAAGGCAGCCCAATAAGCAACAAATTAAGTATAGGCCATCTATGAGCGATACTTGCTTGCTGGAAAGCTAAATCAATCCTGGAAAGCATGTGTAAGATGTTGTAATACAGATACCCTCTCCATCTTAAACAGTCTGAAACAGACTCAGCTTGAATCTTCCATGAGCTCTTATTGTACTTATTATGATTATTAGTTTTTTAATTAGTTTTCAGTTTACATAAATTTTTTAAGTAATAGACATGGTAGGTGCTCAAATATTTCAAAATCTTAACTAAACATTTCTAACATTTCTTGACTTGGATTCATTATGCAAAACACTAGTTTCAATGTGCTGATACCAATGATGCACCTAGTTTCACAAATGACCTTGTTAATCAAAATATATAAATGATTTAACTCTTTACTGCAGTACAAGTGTGCAATTTTCATGTGAGGTAACATAAATTTATGGACTTAGTGACACCACTCATTACAAAGACTGGCATTCTGACATTTTCCCATTTACTTTATACAGCTATTGTCTGCAAAGTGCTGTGAGGTGTATGGCAGAGGGTACGTCCCATTGCACCAGTTATGAGAGTTTCTTCGTGTTCTACAGAGTGCAGGAGGAATGATTGTTAGAATGCCTCTATGCATGTAGCTATTATTCTTATCTTATCATCACAATCCCTATGTGAGCGATATGTAAAGGATTTTTGTATATTCCTAGAATCATCATTTAAAACTGGTCTTGAAACTTTCTTAATAGAATTTCTTGGGATAGTTTACATCTATAATCATGAGTCTTCCAGTTCAGTTCCCTCAGTATCTCTGTGACACCCTCCCATGGATTAAACAAACCTGTGACGATTCATGCTGCCCTTCTCTGTACATAATCAATATCCCTGGTACAGATCCAACACACTTGAGCAATATTCTACAACCAGTTGCGCGAGTGATTTGTAAGCAATCTCCTTTATACACTGATTGCATTTCCCCAGCATTCTACCAACAAACTGAAGACTCCACCTGCTTTACCCATGACTGAATCCATGTGATCATTTATTTCATATTCCTACAAAGTATCACACCGCAGTACTTGTATGAGTTAGCCGATTCCAACAGTGACTCATTGGTATTATAGTCATACGATACTATGATTTTTCGTTTTGTGAAGTGCACAATTTTATATTTCTAAACATTTAGAGCAAGTTGCCAACCTCTGCACCACTTTGAAATCTTATCAAGATCTGATTGAATATTTATGCAACTCCTTTCAGGTAGTACTTCATTATAGATAACTGCATCATCTGCAAAAAGCCTGACTTTATTATTAATATTGTCTGCTAGGTCATTAATATAGAACATGAACAGTAAGAGTCCCAACACACTTCCCTGGGGTTGTTACTTCTACATCTGACGATGACTCTCCATTCAAGATAACATGCTGTGTCCTCCCACCAAAAAGTCCTCAATCCAGTCACAAATTTCACCTGATGCCCCATAGGAGCGTACTTTTGACAATAAAGACAATAAACATAGGTGTAGAACTGAGTCAAATGCTTTTCAGAAATTGAGAAATACTGCATCTGCCTGATTGCCTTGATCCAAAGCTTACAGTATGCTATGTGAGAAAAATACGAGCTGGGTTTCACATGATCGGTGTTTTTGAAATCCATGCTGGTTGGCACTGAGGAGGTCATTCTGTTCATGATGCCTCATTTTGTTTGTGCTCAGAATATGTTTTGAGAATGAAATGATCATACGGCATTTATTGGCCAGGATATCCCCTTCAGGGTTCGGCCACCATACTGCAGGTCTTTTTAGTTGACACCACTACAGCGACATGTATGTCAATGATGATGAAAATGATGAAGGACACACAACACCCAGCCCCCTGCTGGGAATCGAACCCAGCCCCCCTTGTGTGATAGGCAGTAACGCTACCGCTGAGCTACAGACGGGGAGAATATGTTTTAAGAGTCTACGACAAATCGATGTCAAGGATATTGGATAGCTGTTTTGTGGATCACTTCTACTACCCTTGTTGGAGAGGGATGTGACCCCTGCCTTTTTCCAAGAACTGGGCACAAATTTTTATTCGAGTGATCTGGGATAGATTATAGATAGAAAAGGGGGCTAACTCAGTTTAGTATAGAATCTGACAGGTATTCCATCAGGGCCTGGAGTTTTTTTCAGCTGTTTCTCAACACCACTGACACTAATACTGATTTTGTCCATCTTTTCAGTGATAAGAGGATTAAATTGGGGCCAATTCTCCTGAGTTTTCCTATGTAAATGAACACTTAAAAACAGAGTTAAGTGTTTCAAGCTTTAGCTTTGCTACCCTCAATTTGAGTTCCTTTCTCATTTGCTGGGGACTGGACACTAACTTTGATGCCACTAACAGCCCTTAACATATGACCAAAATTTCTTTGGGTACTGTGAAAGATCAGTTGACAATATTCTGCTATGGTAGTCCCTGAAGGCATCACACATTGCTTTCTTGGCAGGCAATGTCAATCCTTTTGACAGGGGATCTTTTGGATGACGGCCATTACTATTGTGAGAAAATAAAATGCCTATAGCCATCCTTATTATTTTATTTATTTTGTTGCAACCAGTTTCGGCACTTCAGTGCACCATCTTCAGGTTGTATTTCATGTGGAAGGGATCGTGCCAACCCCTTCCACATCAACTACATCCAGAAGATGGTGCATTGAAGCACTGAAATTGTTTGCAACAAAATAATAAAAACATAAGAATGGCAATGGGCATTTTATTTTCTCACATGTGCCATGCAGGTTCCCTCCCATTATGAACTGCTCTACAGTACATATCTATCCAGTGCATGAGCCAAAGTTCCTCTACATACTACTGCCCTGTGCTGAACATTTTAAGTTCCCCACAGAGATATGACACTACTGATTTTTTTATCTGTTACTGAACATTTAAATCTTTTTTCTTGTTTCAGTTATCCTTTGTACTTTTGTAATCATTGTTTCTGGAACTGCATCATGGTCACTGATACCCATTTTGATGTGGACATCCTCAAAGAGATCAGGTCTATTTTTTGCCATTAGAACCAATATATTTCCGTAACGGGCGGGGTTTCTATCTGTTCTGGGTAGTTTTCAGAAAAGGCATTTAATAAAGTTTCACAGGATGCCTTGTCCCACACACCAATTAATTGTTAAATGATTAATGTCTCCACTGGTGATTACAATATGATTGGGGAACTTAATGAACTGAACTGAAATTTTCTCTGAAGTTTTCAATTACACCAGGAGATGAGCCTGGTGGGTGACAGAAAAGATCCAATTATCACTTTATGCCCATCCCTGATACTGTGTCTTGTGCAAACAATCCCACATGCAGCTTCAATTTCTATCTTGTGGATTTGAGTTTCTCATCTACTGCGACGAATACACCACCACCATTTACCTATCCTTTTGATATACACTTAAAATTTCCCCAAAAATCTCACTGATATCAATTTCAGGCTTTAACCACCTTTCTGTACCTAGTATTATGTGAGCTTCACTGCTTCTTATGAGTGCTTCAAACTTTGGCACTTTGTTCAGCAGTTTACCATTAGGATTTTAATACTCTCATCTGCAGCAGGCATTTCTTTTGATCTTACACCGATACGTCCGGGTTTCCTAGACCTACCATTATCAGGATTGGATAGAGAGTCACTTAACCTAAAAAAAAAAAAAAAAAAAAAAACAATTGTGTGCACCCTATTCACAGCCAGCTACCTGAGTAGCAGCCTCTCATATGTGTGGACTTCTGACCCCTTTAGGGTGACCCTGCAGTTCTCAACTCTATGATGCAAGTCCAGGAAGTCTCCGTCTAACTTGTTGCAGAACATTTGAAGTCTCTGGTTCAATCCTTCCACTTGAATCAGAACCAAAGGGCCATGATCAGTTCTCAGGACAATGATGCAAATTGTCAGTTTCATTGAAACTCCATGTACAAGGCTGGTCTTCACAATCTTCTCTGCCACTTGCAGGAATGACCCAAGAATGACCTTGGAGCCCAGACAATAGGCATAATTTTTTCCAACAATTGCCACAATATGCAGTTGGCTGCACCCTGTTATCTCAATGGATGCTGGAACAGTCTCTTCAGCATGTTGAATGTGGCATCCAGGCATACACACTGAGTGCATATGGTGTCCTTTTCTGTCCCTTGCTGTCATTTCCCTAAGGGGTACCATCATTCGTCATACATTTGAACTGTCGATGATTAATAGACCACTACCCTTTTGCACCTGCCTCCACCTGACAATGGACAAAACAGATTTCCCCAAAACAGGTGCAGTGAGTTCCATTGGCTCAGTTTCAGTTTCAGTGAAAGACAGCACTTCAAACTTGTTGGTTAGGGGGATCAGTACAACACCCTGAGTCCTCCCTGGTCCCCCTCCACCCTGTACAGGATGGATCTACGATTGGCACACCACTCACAGTCAAGTGGATGAGTAATGACAGATCCTGTACTTTCTGCAAAGGAGACAGGATTCACAGGAGAGGATAGTACTTGAGATACCACTGGTATAGATATTACAGGCACACGACTCTCGGAAGGTCTCCCAACACACTGATTCGCAGCAACTGCCAATCATTTGACAATAGTCAGGCTACTTATGAACATCAGCCAACTCATCTCATGTTCGAGAACAGCATTCACAGTCAGGCTGCATTTTGCCTGGTGCGATGTATTAAAAGATACTGCATAAATAACTTTAAACTAGGCCTGCTGATTATCTCTCAGTCTGTTGAGGTAAATACTTGCTAATTCCCTATCAGAATTGAAACAAAAACACAAAATGAGATTTCTATTCAGGCAACACAAAAACCTGTGGTAAAATTTACTCGAAAACAGAGTTAATTTGTGATAAATACATATTAATATACACTCCTGGAATATGGAAAAAAGAACACATTGACACCGGTGTGTCAGACCCACCATACTTGCTCCGGACACTGCGAGAGGGCTGTACAAGCAATGATCACACGCACGGCACAGCGGACACACCAGGAACCACATTGTTGGCCGTCAAATGGCGCTAGCTGCGCAGCATTTGTGCACCGCCGCCGTCAGTGTCAGCCTGTTTGCCGTGGCATACGGAGCTCCATCGCAGTCTTTAACACTGGTAGCATGCCGCGACAGCGTGGACGTGAACCGTATGTGCAGTTGACGGACTTTGAGCGAGGGCGTATGGTGGGCATGCGGGAGGCCGGGTGGACGTACCGCCGAATTGCTCAACACGTGGGGCGTGAGGTCTCCACAGTACATCGATGTTGTCGCCAGTGGTCGGCGGAAGGTGCACGTGCCCGTCGACCTGGGACCGGACCGCAGCGACGCACGGATGCACGCCAAGACCGTAGGATCCTACGCAGTGCCGTAGGGGACCGCACCGCCACTTCCCAGCAAATTAGGGACACTGTTGCTCCTGGGGTATCGGCGAGGACCATTCGCAACCGTCTCCATGAAGCTGGGCTACGGTCCCGCACACCGTTAGGCCGTCTTCCGCTCACGCCCCAACATCGTGCAGCCCGCCTCCAGTGGTGTCGCGACAGGCGTGAATGGAGGGACGAATGGAGACGTGTCGTCTTCAGCGATGAGAGTCGCTTCTGCCTTGGTGCCAATGATGGTCATATGCGTGTTTGGCGCCGTGCAGGTGAGCGCCACAATCAGGACTGCATACGACCGAGGCACACAGGGCCAACACCCGGCATCATGGTGTGGGGAGCGATCTCCTACACTGGCCGTACACCACTGGTGATCGTCGAGGGGACACTGAATAGTGCACGGTACATCCAAACCGTCATCGAACCCATCGTTCTACCATTCCTAGACCGGCAAGGGAACTTGCTGTTCCAACAGGACAATGCACGTCCGCATGTATCCCGTGCCACCCAACGTGCTCTAGAAGGTGTAAGTCAACTACCCTGGCCAGCAATATCTCCGGATCTGTCTCCCATTGAGCATGTTTGGGACTGGATGAAGCGTCGTCTCACGCGGTCTGCACGTCCAGCACGAACGCTGGTCCAACTGAGGCGCCAGGTGGAAATGGCATGGCAAGCCGTTTCACAGGACTACATCCAGCATCTCTACGATCGTCTCCATGGGAGAATAGCAGCCTGCATTGCTGCGAAAGGTGGATATACACTGTACTAGTGCCGACATTGTGCATGCTGTGTTGCCTGTGTCTATGTGCCTGTGGTTCTGTCAGTGTGATCATGTGATGTATCTGACCCCAGGAATGTGTCAATAAAGTTTCCCCTTCATGGGACAATGAATTCACAGTGTTCTTATTTCAATTTCCAGGAGTGTATATGGCCACTCCTCTTTAAGGAAAAACTAGACTTAACACAACTGTTAGTTAGAAAACTTTTTATAGTAACTAAGACACAAATGCCAATTTGCTACAAATTGTCATAGATTATGCAAAGGACAATGGTAACATATTACAATTACAAGATAATTAACATTAAAATTTGTGACCAGCCATATTTTACATTGCAGATTTTGCCTCTGTGCATGTTAGCTTGCGACTTTTGCCATTATACCCTTGAATTGCCATTACACCCCTGCATTTTATACACAAGCTGACACACTTCACTAATTGATTACACCAATAACTAAGATTTGGCATAATTTACCACAATTTTCAATATGGCCGTTGTACTTGTATATGGGATATTACCTATGCGGATGCACGAAATGGTCTCATAAGCTTTTCTAGATTCCTAAACCACAACATAGTCATAAACCAAGTTACATTTAATACTTATAGCCTATACTATGTAGAAAAAATATAACGTTGCCATTTTTCACATGACTGTGCAGTTTCTAAGACTGCAGTATGTTCATACACCAGTCTTTAAATAATTGGATGCCACCTGAAATTATCAGTCTGGGACCAGGTAGCAACACCTATGCAGGTTCTTGAGGAGTTTAATGGACACTGAAGGTAGACACCATTGCATATGGTGCTACCACGTGAGGACATCTCTCTGTTTTGGTGTCATGCCATCTCACTTGTGTGAGAACAGTGGAGTGTGAAAAATTTATGAACTTGAAGACAGTAACAATAATGTTAGAGGGGAAAAAGAAAAGTATGAACTATGGTCACAATGGCAGTGAGGAGTATTAACATTTCAAGTGAAAAATAGTGTGCACAGATTCAGAATAGAAGACTGCAAATAATGTGGATGAGAAAAACAAAATTAAATATGATGTTGCATCACTAAATAGTAAACAGACACCAACAAAATGGATTCACCTTTCCTCAACCAATGGGAAGATAAGGATGATTGATGCCATAATTTGTACTTAGCAGTGAAACAGCACAGAACCCACCTGTGAACAATGTTGCAACACAGGTATACGAGTGAGTTTTCAAGCAGACAACAGTTACTGATACTAGCAGCAATGGACACTGGGAATTGTTAATATTAGGCAGTGGATTTTAATTATACTCACATTTCTATGAGACAAGTAACTGCATTTTCAGCATTTTTTTATCTCCACTAGCATTTTAGGGTGAGATACATTTAATTTTCAACCTATGGAAGAGGCGATAATGGATAACAGGGTGTGCTTACAAACCGGCAGGGGGCAAACCCACTATCTTAAAATGGGAGCACTGTGGGTGTGAGTTAGGTGACAGCAGAGTCCTCAGCACATTGCAGATGTGTAGTATCGCTCTTGGCCGGAGCACGGCAGACACTTGGTAGCAGCGAGTGTTGGTGGCTACTGTGCGGCATTGTGCAGTTGGCTTGCTATTTGTTTAAAA
Source organism: Schistocerca piceifrons (assembly GCF_021461385.2). Classification (NCBI taxonomy): domain Eukaryota; kingdom Metazoa; phylum Arthropoda; class Insecta; order Orthoptera; family Acrididae; genus Schistocerca; species Schistocerca piceifrons. The sequence goes on from NC_060138.1 coordinate 1,066,974,699, forward strand.
TAAAGATGCAGCTGTATGCACCCTATGCTATTACAGACAGAAGTAATTGCTGTCTTGTATTTACGATAATATACATGAAACTTTGGACACAAATTTCATGGTTATATATTAAAATAATGCAATAAAATACATTTGTAATCATTTACTGTTCTGCATTTAGTGCTAAGTATAGTGCTTAGGACCCTGTAATGCCATTTTAGTGTGATAGTGGTAAATGAATGACAAAAATTCTCTCTCACTATTTCAAATTTGGAACAAGCAAGCCTAAGTGGGCTACTTGAATTTTGAATACACCCTTAGAACAAAGAAGATACCTTAGATTTTGCCAAAATTTTTACGTAGGTAAGAGGTCCATGACATCCTATAGGTGAGCTCATACCACTCATTTACATATCAGATATTTTGGCAGCCACGTTTTTGGTCATAAAGCAGGATTTTGCAAAAAGCCTGAAGCTGTATTTAAGGTAGCAAAAGTCAGCACACTAGCCTGTGATGAACTAACATTGAACTTCTGTTGCAGTGTAAAATGCTGTTACACTTAACAACTATTTGTTTGCTAAAGTGACAGAAAATTCAGTTTACCAAAGAAGGTGTTTTCTGTCTACCCACTGTTTTAATTATTTTATTGTGCACTTCATGTAAATGCCAACACACTAATTATGATCTAACATTCAGTGAATACATTTGCTGACAATTTTCTATAGTAAAATACATCTGCAATCATTAACTGAAGCACTGGGGGGAAATTTCCATGCAGGAGGACAATAAACTGCTACTGTGGTTTCCTAAAAGTAATGTTATTCCACAGACTCGAGGCTGTAGGCGAATGTATTGCATGGTAAGTATCTGATTCCATTACGTAACAACTATATGAAAGATAAGAGAATGATCCAGAGGCAGGCAGTTGCTATGAGGGAAGATAAGGGGCTCACCCAGTTTGGCCACTCCTTCATTAGATTCAGCTGCCATCAATTTGGTTACCTTCTTTGCCAGGCAAGTCAGCAAAGATGTGTTGACATTTACAGGTGACCTAGTGGCAGTCACAAGGCCGTGTTCCTGGAGGGATGAGCAGTTATTACAGATGACCGAGTTGCATTTTGACTGGGTAAAGCAAAGTCATTTGCTAGGTATTGTGATGGGTAAAGGAGCACAGTTACATTTGGGAAGCTAAGGGAGGATATCTTATGCCACTATAAGAAGCAAATAGCTCAAGACTCTTCTGGGAACAGCTGACTGGTGTATTGCAGGAGCAGAATAAAGTTCTGTTGACAGAATAAGGAAAATCATTGTTGATATACATGAGTTCATCGAGAATGATGAAGCAAACACAGTTATTCTCCAGGAGGCAGAACATAGGGCATTTGATATTTTTCTGAGGTGGTTGGGAGTTGCACCTGGAATCAGGTAAATGTAATGTACTGTGCATAAGTACGCCAAAAATTCAGTTCTGTACGATCGCACTATTGGTGATAAATCACTGTAAATGTCATAAAATACATCAAAGAAGCCATCCAGGCCAATTTAAAGTGGAATGAGTACATAAAAAGAAACTATACGGGAAAGTTTATGCCTGCACATGAACCTACAACATACTAACTAGCACTGTGCTTTTGTTGTGGTGTAAACACTATGTATGATTTGATAGCCCGTACATCTGCTGACACTTGCCCTCAACTGTCTAACAATTCTGTAATTATCATATGTTTTTGACAGTAAAATCTTGTGGTGAACACTTGTAGTAGGCAGTATTGCACTTGAGTATGCCATCATACAGCCATGAGGAAATTGAAAAGTATCTGTAATTATATTAAAGAAGTAAATGGGTTATGCATCTAACAGCTATCTGATATAGTATTGAACAATCAAGTAACTATATTTAGACTGCTTAACATGTGTACTGGCTGAGAAACTGAATAGCGGTCTGCAGAGAATCATGTACACAGCTCCAGCTGTGGAATTTCAGAACCAGTTTATAGCATTCCCCTAGCACAATAGGATAACTATTTTTTTCAGGTGGGAGGAGTGGTTGTGGGCATGACTTGTGCAAGTGTGGTTATTGCAGCAGATGGAACCACTCCATCTGTTTCCAGCTGTTGATTTCATCCGTGTACTGGAGTGATGATGCTCAAATTTTTGTTCCGTAAATGACCAAGTGCAGGTTTGCATACCTACGTGGGAATCGATTGTCATCTCGAGTTAAGTAACTTATTCGTGACACTCTCTCCACTATTTCATGTTGGTTCAGTGACAGCTAGAGGCATAGAATATTATGCTGCACTTACTTGAACCAAAACACTTAAAATGCACAGAATACCATTTTTTTTTCACTGGCTGCCTGTTGCTATGTGTGTGACTGATACATAAAAAAATATAGGTTTATGGGTCTGTGGTAATGAGTTTGCTTACTGATTAACTTTCTTTTCCACTACCAGTCACGATTTTCTTTTTTTAATTTTTTTTTTTTTTTTTAAACAATGTGTACTCCATTACGTGTTATCCATAGTTTTTAGAAGCAGCTGTTCATTCACTCTGGCTGCAGCACACACGAGGGGAGTGCTGGCTGAGGACATGTTGCATGTTCACTCCAACATCGTACTGTTGGACTTCCATGGGTAGCCACTGTTAGGAATTGATTTCACAGTAGGAAAACATTTTGCAACCATATTTTGTCAAAAATTATAGTGATAAGGGTTTCATGGGACATGAGTGTAAAGACAGGTAATGTGTCACAGTTCACAAAATAAACTGGAACAACAGGTTTGGAGTGAAATATCCATGGCAGGTCTTTTCGGGTCATAAATCAGAGAGGGGACATGGATGGAAGTGACTTCTACTAACTGGGAATAAATCCGGCACCCATGCATTCTCCCACACAAATCTGACAACCAAAGGATAATGCCCCTTTGAATTTTCCATGATTTATAAGTCACCTATTTGGCAGCCATCTTTGACACATCTGATGACCATGCAGGCTGCACCAATTATCCCACCATATTCGGATCATAAAACATAAAGGGGTGTGACAGGTCACTATTTATACTATTAAATTAGACCTGGATAAATCTGGCAAACAAGCAGGCTGTGCCAGCTTTCCTGACCAATAATAACACTCGTTTTTGAAGTTCTCATCATTTTAGCTTACCCATTGACATAGACAAGTGGGAGAGGAGTGACCATGACCTTGATCTCAAGGGTTGCTCATCCTTCCTTATCCTGCACCAGGACTGGCTCTGCCTCCTAACTTATGTGCTCTCTTCCAAACCAGTGCACAGTCATTAAACTGCAATGCTGAAGTAGAAAACTATGAAAAGCATGCACTCGAATGCACTTCTGATTCTTGTAGTCTTTCCACCTGTGAAGTAACTTTATTGATCACAAAGGATCACTAATTCCTGACCTCAGAAAGTTAAACATGTTAAACCACTGACTGTGTTCCAGAGAGAAAATGACTTGAAATGACTTGCCTCTGGGACCCAAGAGGGTTGCCATAGAATTTCCTCAGTTTCATGAGCTTGAAGCCACTTTCCTAAACTGTTTCAACATTCCTACTTTATCAGTGGATGAAGTGGAGTGGGCTTTGAGTACTATAAGCACAGATTGACAGCAAACAATTTATTACTTCAAAGCATCTATCAGATTAAATTTCACAAATGCAATTTAGTTTAACAATCCTGGAGAATACACCACAAATTTTACAAACACAATTAATCATCTATACATATTTAAAACCAGTTGGCCAAACAAAATGTTTTATATTCTGACCAGCAAACAGCAGCTGACTCAGTAGCATAACAGCACAATCTGTTCCATTTGATCCTTTGGTCAGTACATAATATGCTACAGGCCATGGAGCCACCACAACCACATAGTACACAAGCTAATTACAATTTAAACGCCCACAATATGCTCATCTGCACTTTCTTTAACGTTATAGAACTTAAGACACATTAATTCTGGGGAAGAAGTAGAAGCTGAAGGAGAGGAAGATGATGACAATGAACATGTAGACACAATCCATGAAGGTGAAGTTCTACAGAATGAAGAAGAAGAAGAAGAAGAAGAAAATATTTTGAGACATTCTTCTCACAGACTTAAACCTAAAGAATACAATGATTATGAAATGCATGAAGTTACACCTTGTAATGATGAACCTACAATAATTGAAGAGGCTATGAGTGCTCCAATTTCTCAACAACAGATAGAAGCTATGGAAAAAAAAATTAGAAGTACAATGGGTGTCCAATGTGGAAAACCATTAAAGTGCAATACTAAAATACAATACACATCTTGCAATCAAGAAATATCCACAAAAAGAAGGGTGACTATAGAGAAACATTTTCACCAATGCTGAAACAGGAATCACTCAGACACATTTTAGCCCTAGCTGTGAAAAAAGATTTACTAGTTCAACAAATGGATGTGAAGATAGCTTATTTAAATAGAAAATTGTTGTTGTTGTTGCTGTTGTTGTGGTCTTCAGTCCTGAGACTGGTTTGATGCAGCTCTCAATAGAAAATTAGGATGAAGATATATGTAATCCCACCAGCAGAAGCTAGAAAAACTCTTCTAGAAAAATGGAAGATTTGGCTACCAAAGAAAAGTATTTAGAGTGGCTGTTACTGTAACAGATGTCTGCATGATACATTGATGAAGATGGGTATGAAACAATCTAACACAGATCCTGGTATCTATTACAGAAGGAATAAAGAAGAGGTAACAATAATGGCAATAAGGGTGGATAATTTCTTCAAACTAAAGGTGGAGAACAGAACAACAATTTTACAAGACAATTAAAAACCAAGTTTAACTTGAATTACTGCAGAAGTAAAGCCATACTTGGATATGAAGATTCTTAAAAATAAAAAGACAAAAGAGTTATGCAAAGGTCAATTGTCATAGACAGAGAAAATTTTGGAAAACTATGGTATGAGTAACTATAAACCCATTTCTACACTGATGGGACGAGGAGCCAGGTTAACAACCAGTGAAGATGTAGAGTACAATGAAAATGTACCATATTTAGAGGCAGTAGGGAGCCTTTTGTATTTGACATGAACATCAAGGGCTGTTAGGATAGGGAAGGGGGACAGAAAACGAGTTTTAAGAGAGATTGGCAGACACACTCAGTTTGAGAAAACAGATGAACAGGAGTCAGATTTTAGCATACAGCCTCCATTTAAACAATGTTTAACAGAAAGTAATCAGAAACTGCCAGTTCATCTTCAGCAAAGCAGTTATAATCCCATTAGTATGCAGTATCAGTTATCTTTATTACACCAGAACATTCCGGGACTTACAAACAAAGTTGATGAACTACTCATTTGTATCAATGAAATGAATTCATCTAATCAAATTGACATAATCTGCCTCTCTGAACATCAAGTGACCACTGGTATAGATGTGTTAGACATTTCAGGATTTAAGCTAGCTTCCTACTTCTGCAGAGTAGATATGGATGGAGGAGGAGTTGCCACATTTATTAAAAACTGCCATAAATTCAAGAACATTGACAATAATAAATTCTGTTTAGAGCAGCATCTAGAAGCATGTGAAACAGAAGTAGAGTTCCATAACAGATCCTATATAATAGTAACTATTTACCGAGCACCTGCAGGAAATTATAATCTATTCATAAATCATCTAGAAGCTCGTTTGGGTTATTTAAAAGGAAGAAACAAAGAAATTTTGATTGCTGGTGACTTTAATGCAGATTTTCTAATGCAATCTTCCAGTAAACATTTACTGCAGTTAGTAATGTTGTCTTTCAATCTAACTCACACTGTAAACTTTCCAACTAGGATCACTAAATCCTCAAGGACAGCCACTGATAACATTTTTATAGACAAATCAAAGGAACAAAATCATATCATAAAACCTGTAATAAATGGACTATCAGATCATGACATGCAGCTCCATATTTTAGATGTAAATTCTAAGCAGATTATCAAGACCGCCAAATCTGAGTACAGGAGAGCATTCAATCAACCAAAAATTGAGTGTTTTAGGAAACTGCTCAAAGATATGAACTGGAAAGATGTTTATAGTGCTCATGACATGAATGAAAAATATAACACATTCATGAACAATGTCAGTACCGTGCCTGAAAACTGTTTTCCTCTAAAAGTTACTCAAATTAAACAGAAGTCTATAATAAAACCATGGATCACACAAGGAATAAAGATTTCCTGTAAGACAAAAAGGAAAAAGTATCTGTCGACCAAGAATAGCTCCAGTGCTGATGATTTAGCTAAATACAAGGAATACTGTAAAATATTAAAAAAAGTAATTCAGACATCTAAACAAATGCACTATGAGAAGAAGATAGCAATGCCAGGGAACAAAATAAAAACAATATGGGATACAGTGAAAGAGGAGACTGGTAGAACCAGAAAGGAACAGGAGCAAATAGCACTAAGGGTAGATGACACATTAGTAACCGATGGGCATAGCGTGGCAAATCTATTTAACAAGTACTTTATATCCATTACTGATGGAATGGGATTGTCAGGATCAGTAAATAACGCCCTTGAATATCTGAAACTAGCTTTTACAAATAGCTTCAGGTACAGGAATATGTCACTCACTTCACCAAAAGAAATAACTTCCATAATAAAATCTTTGAAAACAAAGCATTCTAGTGGTTACGATGAAATATCAACAAAGTTAATTTAGGCATGTTCTTGTGAGTTTAGCACAATTCTAAGTTACTTGTGTAACCAGTCAATTATAACTGGGACATTTCCTGACTGGCTGAAATATGCAGATGTTAAGCCTCTATTCAAGAAAGGGGATAAAGAGATACCATCAAACTATAGACCGATTTCACTTTTGCCAGCATTCTCAAAAATTTTAGAAAAAAGTAATGTACAGGCAGCTTCTCAACCGTCTGACCACAAATAACATATTATCAAGAACATAGTTTGGATTTCTGAAGGGTTCTGATATCAAAAAGGCTATTTACACCTACAGTGAAAATGTACTTAATTCATTAAATAACAAGTTACAAGCAGCATGTATTTTCTGTGATTTGTCAAAGGCATTCGATTGTGTAAACCACAACATCCTTGTAAATAAATTAGAATTCTATGGTGTCACGGGCAGTGCTGCAAAATGGTTCAAGTCATACCTCGCTAACTGGAAACAAAAGGTGTCAGTGCAGGGGACTAGTGTATTAAGTCATCAGTCATCATCAGAATGGGAAGAAATTACATGTGGTGTCCCACAAGGATCCATCTTAGGGCCATTGCTTTTTCTTGTGTACATTAATGATCTCTCATCAGTTACACTGCCAGAAGCAGAGTTCGTTTTGTTTGCAGATGACAAGTATTGCAATAAATAGTATGTCGAGTGTAGGTCTAGAAAGATCTGCTAATGATATTTTCATGGCTATTAATAAATGATTTAAAGCCAACTCACTGACATTAAACTTCGAAAAGACTCACTACATGCAGTTCAGAACCTGTAAGAGGTTTCCACCCAGCATATGCATAAAGTACGAAGAAGAGCAGCAGTTGGGAGGATCACACCACAGAACTGCAGAAACGCCTTAACAAATCTGTATTTGCAATTTGAGTGTTAGCAGACATAGGTGACATAAAAGTGAAAAAGCTTGCGTACTTTGCCTACTTTCATTCCATAATGTCATATGGTATAATATTTTGGGGTAACTCTTCAAGTCAAACAAAAGTTTTCAGAATCCAAAAGCGTGTACTACGTATTATTTGTGGAGTAAATTCACGGACATCCTGTAGAAACCTCTTCAAAGAACTGGGTATACCAACTACTGCCTCTCAGTATATTTACTCCTTAGTGAAATTTGTCCTAAATAATATATCTCTTTTTCCAACAAACAGCTCAGTTCATACATACAATACCAGGAACAAAAATGTTCTGCACAAGGACTTAAAGGCACTTACTTTAGCTCAAAAAGGGGTCCACTACTCAGGAACACTCATCTTAAATAATTTGCCAGCAAACATAAAAAATTTAGTTAAAAATAAAGATCAGTGTAAAAGGAGCCTGAAAGACTTACTAATGGCCAACTCCTCCTACTCCATTGACGAATTTTTTAATAGAAACAAATGATGTATTGTATATATTCATACTATTAGTACTGTTATTTCAGCTTTAAAAAAAATAAAAAAAAATAAAAAAAGTGACATGTTCCACATCCACGAGGATTTCCTCAACACGGATCTATGGAACAAAAAACTAATCTAATCTATTGCTTTTGTCAAAAATGTTGTAAGCAGATCCTGCAAAAGACTACAAGGGGAAACAGTGAAAAGCCATTACAAAAATATTCAGATATCTAAATGGAACAAAAGTCCATACATTAGGGTACTGTAGAAAGGGAAATATAAAACTCAAGGGGTATGGTTATGGAGGATGGGGAAGTGAGTTAGATAACTGGCATTCCATTACTGGATGTTGTTTTAGATGAATGGGAGGACTTATATTGTTGCCTGCATAAAAGAAAGGAGTAGCCTTGAGTGCTGTAGAAGCTGAGTACAAGGCTTTGTCACAAGCAATTCAACAAAGATCAGGACTCTAATAAGTGAGACAGAGCCTAATTTACAATATGGAACCCACCAAGATATTCCGTGACTGCAAGGGAGCTATAGAGTTAGCCAAAAATAATGTTACTAGTGCCAGAACAAAATACATTTATTTACTATTTATTTAGTCCAAGAATCATTTTTAATATATTAATTGTACACATGATATAGGACAAGGGTAGACATAATTAATTTATGATTAGGTAGGCAATTTGAACCACATGGTCACCGCAATTAATGTGCATAACAATATAAAGTGGCATACAGCATGGCATCTGCATCTGATACCAGTGGTTATTGAGTGAGATTATAGGATAAATACAAAGTAAATTATAATTTGAAGTGACGTTATAGGCCTAGACAATTAACCATATTTAGTAAATGAGGATTACTTATTACGATGTTCCAGAAGTTCAGACATCTTGGAGAGGCAGTAGTTTCACATTTTTACAGGGTGTTTCAAAAATGACCGGTATATTTGAAACGGCAATAAAAACTAAACGAGCAGCGATAGAAATACACCGTTTGTTGCAATATGCTTGGGACAACAGTACATTTTCAGGCAGACAAACTTTCGAAATTACAGTAGTTACAATTTTCAACAACAGATGGCGCTGCGGTCTGGGAAACTCTATAGTACGATATTTTCCACATATCCACCTTGCGTAGCAATAATATGGCATAGTCTCTGAATGAAATTACCCGAAACCTTTGACAACGTGTCTGGCGGAATGGCTTCACATGCAGATGAGATGTACTGCTTCAGCTGTTCAATTGTTTCTGGATTCTGGCGGTACACCTGGTCTTTCAGGTGTCCCCACAGAAAGAAGTCACAGGGGTTCATGTGTGGCGAATAGGGAGGCCAATCCACGCCGCCTCCTGTATGTTTCGGATAGCCCAAAGCAATCACACGATCATCGAAATATTCATTCAGGAAATTAAAGACGTCGGCCGTGCGATGTGGCCGGGCACCATCTTGCATAAACCACGAGGTGTTCGCAGTGTCATCTAAGGCAGTTTGTACCGCCACAAATTCACGAAGAATGTCCAGATAGCGTGATGCAGTAATCGTTTCGGATCTGAAAAATGGGCCAATGATTCCTTTGGAAGAAATGGCGGCCCAGACCAGTACTTTTTGAGGATGCAGGGACGATGGGACTGCAACATGGGGCTTTTCGGTTCCCCATATGCGCCAGTTCTGTTTATTGACGAAGCCGTCCAGGTAAAAATAAGCTTCGTCAGTAAACCAAATGCTGCCCACATGCATATTGCCGTCATCAATCCTGTGCACTATATCGTTAGCGAATGTCTCTCGTGCAGCAATGGTAGCGGCGCTGAGGGGTTGCCGCGTTTGAATTTTGTATGGATAGAGGTGTAAACTCTGGCGCATGAGACGATACGTGGACGTTGGCGTCATTTGGACCGCAGCTGCAACACGGCGAACGGAAACCCGAGGCCGCTGTTGGATCACCTGCTGCACTAGCTGCGCGTTGCCCTCTGTGGTTGCCGTACACGGTCGCCCTACCTTTCCAGCACGTTCATCCGTCACGTTCCCAGTCCGTTGAAATTTTTCAAACAGATCCTTTATTGTATCGCTTTTCGGTCCTTTGGTTACATTAAACCTCCATTGAAAACTTCGTCTTGTTGCAACAACACTGTGTTCTAGGTGGTGGAATTCCAACACCAGAAAAATCCTCTGTTCTAAGGAATAAACCATGTTGTCTACAGCACACTTGCACGTTGTGAACAGCACACGCTTACAGCAGAAAGACGACGTACAGAATGGCGCACCCACAGACTGCGTTGTCTTCTATATCTTTCACATCACTTGCAGCGCCATCTGTTGTGAAAATTGCAACTACTGTAATTTCGAAAGTTTGTCCGCCTGAAAATGTACTGTTGTCCCAAGCATATTGCAACAAACGGTGTATTTCTATCGCTGCTCGTTTAGTTTTTATTGCCGTTTCAAATATACCGGTCATTTTTGAAACACCCTGTAAAAAGATATCTACATGAATCCCTGAATTAAGCTTTCATTATTGCCTTGATAATCTTTTCTGTATTTTAATAATTTTTTTTATTTTTATTTTAAATTATGGAATTCCTCCGAAACATTATTGCGTACATCAGTAATGACTTTATAATATCATGGTACATTGTCACCACTGATGAGCTACTTGTATTTTGAATGAGAATCCTAACAGCATAGTTAGTGTACTCAGTTTTTTTTATTTAGACTGGTAAGGTGCATTTAAGACTTCAAATTCTCCTGAATATCTATGCATAACAACTTTGTATAATTGACATTTGACACATATTGTCACTCAATGGTGAAAACAGGGCTAGCAGCATGGTGTGAAAGTAAACCACCACAGTTCTTTTAGAATTTATGATTAGCCTATTGGTCTTGAAGCACTGTGCTAAGCTATGCTTAACTGAAGCTGCAGTTTTCCGTACATTTTCCTCACTAACTGATTTAATTAGAATATTAGTGTAATCTGCAAAGAGTACTGTGGTTCCATCATGTATTTTATCAGCCAAGTCATTTACATACAGCAGAAATAGGACAGGTTCTAGAATTGATCATTGTGGGACTCCATACATTTTTTTCTTATTACTGCAAAAACCAGAATTTTCTTGTGTTTCACTGTCTTTGTATTTTATTTCTGTAATTTTTTGGCACTTATTAAGGTATCAGTGGATCCACCTTTCAAAGTGGCCTCTAATCCCATAATTAGTTAACTTATATAAGAGAATGTCATGATCAATAACATCAAAGGCTTTACTAAGAACAAGAAATATTCCAAATACATGTTGCCTATCATCCACTACTTTTACTATTTCCTTTGAAAAAGCAAAAATTGCTGACTGGGTTGAGTTTCTGGTTCTGAATGCATGTTGTACATCAGTTATCAGAATTTCTTTGTTTAAGTTGTCCGTTAATCTCCTACGAAACATTTTTCCATTATTTTACTGAAGCCTTACACAGCTGAACCTGCTCTGTAATTATAAATTTCACATTTTGCACACATAATGTTTATTAGATAATCCTTTAATGATTTCTGACAATTCCTCAGATTCTAATAATTTCCGGGTATGCAGCCGGATCCCGTCGACATTCTGCCACGATATTTCGGCCCAGAGACGTCCGGCCATCATCAGGTGAGTGCACAACTACTGAAGAGCCCAGGTGCAGTCGCGGTATTTATGCCGAATCTCGCGCATGCGAAATGTACTGGCATCCTACAGCGCATGCGTCAGGTGTTGACATGCGCAGCATAGCCGAGTTGTACGTGCTGCCCTCGATGGTGAAAATAAAGGTTCATCTAGTCATTGAGTATTGAATGACACTGTCGATTCTGCTGTGATTGTATAATTTTAATAACAGAATTCCAATTTTTATCCAGCTGAAAGCCGTTGTCACGTTTTATAAGATTATTGGCAAGACATATTTCCACTGATTCCTTGATTACGGAATCCCAAAAACCGGAAACCGGGGCTAAAATTCCTCAGATGTTGCGGGATGCATGAATATTATATTTGCATGAATTTTTTGATCCGATGACAGTTCCTATGGCTTGTCTTCATGCTTGCCAAGCCCTGCCTCAGCCACCAAGTTCACCATATCTCTCGCCAATTAAGAATGCTTGGAGCATTATGGGCAGGATCCTTCAACCATCTCATGATTTTGATGATCTAACACACCAATTGGACAGAATCTGGCATGATATCCCACAGGAGGGCATCCAACAAGTCTATCAAATAATGTCACATGGAATAACTGCTTGCATAAGAGCCAGGGGTGGAACAACTCATTATTGACTTGCTCAGTTTGTGAAGCTGTTTCTGTTGAATAAATTATCCACTTCTTCTGAAATTGTAATTATTTGTTTGTGTGTACATGCACATCCATTCAGATAATTTGTTCGTGGCATGCCTTTTTTTTCTTTTTTAAGAATGTATTTAAGCACAGATGAGGTATTCACTGATCTAATAACGAAACCCTTGAGGAAGGAGAAATTCCTGAAGATAGTTAAGCAATGTGGTTTGACTTGGGGGGAATAACATCTGAAATACCTGTTCAGAGGGGAATGTTGAGGGTATATGAACAATTTATTTTGTATGTATATGTGTGCACAGCAAAGTATACTCCACAGAGTGTAATAGACCTATAAGCCTAGGTTTTGTATATTCTGTGATGTTACCTTAATGATGTATGGTCATGTGCTATTCTAAGTAGCTATGGATGTTAAGATTATAGCTTTCCTTATTTCTGCAATTCCGCATGCAGAATTATTGCACTAGTTCCATCTCATTCTCGTTTCGCTTGTTCCCATGTAAGCACCATGGCAATAGTTTATTGTCACTTAAGTTCCTGTTTATGTTTTTTTTTCTTTTTCTTTTTGCTTCTAACACTGCAAATGGCAAGGAGTGATAGCGAATACAGACTTCACCCATTGCAAGTGGTTTACTGTATCCTCACTACAAGCCTACACCACTGTCACAAAGCCCATGCTGTGGGTTGGCATCTGTAGAAGCTTTAGGGAAGAAGGTGGCCCAACTGACTTCCTAAAGGCCTCAACATCACCATAATGCCACTGCAGCTTGTCCACCTCTTCCTCACTGGGACAACCACAACCATATATACAGGGTGGTCCATTGATAGTGACCGGGCCAAATATCTCACAAAATACGCATCAAACGAAAAAATTACAAAGAACAAAACTCATCTAGCTTGAAGGGGAAACCAGATGGCACTATGGCTGGCCCGCTAGATGGCGCTACCATAAGTCAAAAGGGTATCAACTGCATTTTTTAAAACATGAACCCCCATTTTTGTTTTTTTGTTTTTACATATTCGTGTAGTACGTAAAGAAATATGAATGTTTTAGTTGGACCACTTTTTTCACTTTGTGATAGATGGTACTGTAATAATCACAAACATATAAGTACGTGGTATCATGTAACATTCTGCCAGTGCGGATGGTCTTTGCTTCGTGATACATTAGCCATGTTATAATGGACCGTTTACTAATTGCGGAAAAGGTCTATATCGTTTTGATGTATGGCTATTGTGATCAAAATGCCCAATGGGCATGTGCTGCTCGGTATCCTGGATGACATCATCCAAGTGTCCGGACTGTTCGCCGGATAGTCTCGTTATTTGAGGAAACAGGAAGTGTTTAGCCACATGTGAAACGTCAACCACGACCTGCAACAAATGATGATGCCCAAACAGGTGTTTTAGCTGCTGTCATGGCTAATCTGCACATCAGTAGCAGACAAATGGCGCGAGAATCGGGAATCTCAAAAACGTCAGTGTTGAGAATGCTACATCAACATCGATTGCACCCGTACCATATTTCTATACACCAGGAATTGCATGGCAATGACTTTGAACACCATGTACAGTTCTGCCACTGGGCACAAGAGAAAGTACGGGACGATGACAGATTTGTTGCACGCGTTCTATTTAGCGACAAAGTGTCATTCATCAACAGTGGTAACATAAACCAGCATAATATGCACTACTGGGCAACAGAAAAACCATGATGGTTGCGACAAGTGGAACATCAGCGACTTTGGTGGGTTAATGTATGGTGTGGCATTATGAGAGGAAGCATAATTGGCCCCTATTTTATCGATGGCAATCTCAATGGTGCAATGTATGCTGATTTCCTACGTAATGTTCTACCAATATTACTACAAGATGTTTCACTGCATGACAGAATGGCGATGCACTTCCAACAAGATGGATGTTTGGCACATAGCTCGCATGCAGTTGAAGCAGTATTGAATAGTGTTATAACGTCAAGTTGAACAAATATATTTCTAGAAAGACACAATACATGTAAGTCACAGATCAAGTAAACAAGGTTAAGACGTGTGTACACTGTAACAGTCAAATCAGCACTGAGTCCAAGTCTAGCGGTCGCTGGCAGGCTGGCCGCTTAGGTGGCACGGCTGCTGCATGGCTGGCAGACAGCGTCGCATGTAGATGACGCGCGTAACTGCGCGGCGGCACTTTGAAAGATCGGCGAGTCACAACAAATGACAGGTGGATTGGTCGTCAAAGCACCATACCATGGCCCGCACGTTCACCGGATCTTATGTGCCCGGATTTCTTTCTGTGGGGAACGTTGAAGGATATTTGCTATCATGATCCACCGACAACACCTGACAACATGCATCATCACATTGTCAACGCATGTGCGAACATTACGCAACGCGAACTACTTGTTGTTGAGAGGAATGTCGTTACACGTATTGCCAAATGCATTGAGGTTGACGGATATCATTTTGAGCATTTATTGCGTTAATGTGGTATTTACAGGTAATCATGCTGTAACAGCATGTGTTCTCAAAAGTGATAAGTTCACTAAGGTACATGTATCACATTGGAACAAACGAAATAAAATATTCAAACGTACCTACGTTCTGTATTTCAGTTTAAAAAACCTACCTGTTACCAACTGTTTGTCTAAAATTGTGAGCCATATGTTTGTGACTATTACAGCGCCATCTATCACAAAGCGAAAAAAGTGGTCCAACTGAAAGATTCATATTTCTTTACGTACTACTAGAATATGTAATAAAAAATGGGGGTTCCTATTTAAAAAAAACGAGGTGATATCCGTTTGACCTATGGCAGCGCCATCTAGTGGGCCAACCATAGCGCCATCTGGTTTCCCCCCTTCAAGATATACAAGTTTCGTCCTTTGTAGTTTTTTCGTTTGACACTTATTTCATGAGATATTTGGCCCGGTCACGATCAATGGACCACCCTGTAGTTTGCTATCACTGAGCTTTTACCATTTCATACTGTTTATTCGTTTACATAAATGTTTGCCCAGCATCTTTTGCACATGTCCAATATGCTCTAGCTTTTCAATGTTTACAGTATTTTTATAAGCCATATTTTCCAACGCATTTGCAAAACTTTTTGAGTTTCCATCTGAAAGGTACTTCACATAACGTACACCGTAATTCTCTTCTGACCTTTGAAAGATTCCAAGAACTCCCTCTGATTCCTTTCCACCACTGTACCCAGAAAAGTTCGGAATACAAAAATGACCTTTGCAGACCACAGTCTCTTCCACTGTTTTCTTCATGGACACTTGTCTAAGGCTAGCAAAGAAGTAACTGTTGGTATTTCTCAAATCTTGGAGGTGGTGGCAAATCCATGATAGCAAAAAATGTTTGAGCTGCTCTCCTACACTTCCCAATACACCTCATTCCATATACTAGTCAGGTACTTGAATTATAAATTTTTCCTTTGCACAACCCAGAAAAAGGTCCTGTTTTAATTGCTCCACAGAAATTACAAAACATTTGAAGCTTACTGGCCACATCTTTCCTGCCTTAGAGATCGACAATTTTAAAACCAGCTTTGCCACAAAGCATACATTGAGCAACATCCTTTAGAAGCCTACACAAAGCACTCAGTTCAGCAATTATGGAACCACATTTAGTTATATTGTCTGATAAGTTCACTTAGAAGTGTCACTCTGGGTCTCCAAATAGTCGAGCTTCTGTCTTGAGGCAATTGATGTAGTTGACCTAATACACATTTGGTTTGTAGATGAATATATAGGGTGTACATACAGTCTGATATACACTTTCAATTATTTATTGCACAAGAACCAAAAATTGTACAGATATCACAGATATGTCATTTTGAAGAGAACCGTGAAAGGTTTTTTTCATGTATACTGCCACAGTGTAGTTTGGTAATTTGCTGATAGCCAGTGCTAGTCGCAGACATGGCAAGTTCAGGTGTGGAGTGAGCTTTTTGTGTGTTCAAGTTTGACAAAAACAAGTATGCTGCAGCTGTTCAACGGGTGTTTGGGACCAAGTATGGTAAGAAGCCACCAACCAGGAAGGTCATTTGTCACTGGCACAACAAATTCGTTACGACGGGTTGCTTGTGCCTGGAAAAGACAAGCAGATGTCCCCCCCATGAACCATGGACCTTGCCGTTGGTGGGGAGGCTTGCGTGCCTCAGCGATACAGATAGCCGTACCGTAGGTACAACCACAATGGAGGGGTATCTGTTGAGAGGCCAGACAAACGTGTGGTTCCTAAAGAGGGGCAGCAGCCTTTTCAGTAGTTGCAAGGGCAACAGTCTGGATGATTGACTGATCTGGCCTTGTAACAATAACCAAAATGGCCTTGCTGTGCTGGTACTGCGAACGGCTGAAAGCAAGGGGAAACTACGGCCGTAATTTTTCGCAAGGGCATGCAGCTTTACTGTATGATTAAATGATGATGGCGTCCTCTTGGGTAAAATATTCCGGAGGTAAAATAGTCCCCCATTCGGATCTCCGGGCGGGGACTACTCAAGAGCATGTCGTTATCAGGAGAAAGAAAACTGGCGTTCTACGGATCGGAGCGTGGAATGTCAGATCCCTTAATCGGGCAGGTAGGTTAGAAAATTTAAAAAGGGAAATGGATAGGTTAAAGTTAGATATAGTGGGAATTAGTGAAGTTCGGTGGCGGGAGGAACAAGACTTCTGGTCAGGTGACTACAGGGTTATAAACACAAAGTCAAATAGGGGTAATGCAGGAGTAGGTTTAATAATGAATAGGAAAATAGGAATGTGGGTAAGCTACTACAAACAGCATAGTGAACGCATTATTGTGGCCAATATAGATACGAAGCCCACACCTACTACAGTAGTACAAGTCTATATGCCAACTAGCTCTGCAGATGACGAAGAAATTGAAGAAATGTATGATGAAATAAAAGAAATTATTCAGATAGTGAAGGGAGACGAAAATTTAATAGTCATGGGAGACTGGAATTCGAGTGTAGGAAAAGGGAGAGAAGGAAACGTCGTAGGTGAATATGGATTGGAGCTAAGAAATGAAAGAGGAACCCGCCTGGTAGAATTTTGCACAGAGCACAACTTAATCATAGCTAACACTTGGTTTAAGAATCATGATAGAAGGTTGTATACATGGAAGAACCCTGGAGATACTAAAAGGTATCAAATAGATTATATAATGGTAAGACAGAGATTTAGGAACCAGGTTTTAAATTGTAAGACATTTCCAGGGGCAGATGTGGACTCCGACCACAATCTATTGGTTATGACCTGTAGATTAAAACTGAAGAAACTGCAAAAAGGTGGGAATTTAAGGAGATGGGACCTGGATAAACTGAAAGAACCAGAGATTGTACAGAGTTTCAGGGAGAGCATAAGGGAACAATTGACAGGAATGGGGGAAAGAAATACAGTAGAAGAAGAATGGGTAGCTTTGAGGGATGAAGTAGTGAAGGCAGCAGAGGATCAAGTAGGTAAAAAGACGAGGGCTAGTAGAAACCCTTGGGTAACAGAAGAAATATTGAATTTAATTGAGGAAAGGAGAAAATATAAAAATGCAGTAAATGAAGCAGGCAAAAAGGAATACAAACGTCTCAAAAATGAGATCGACAGGAAGTGCAAAATGGCTAAGCAGGGATGGCTAGAGGACAAATGTAAGAATGTAGAGGCTTATCTCACTAGGGGTAAGATAGATACTGCCTAGAGGAAAATTAAAGAGACCTTTGGAGATAAGAGAACCATTTGCATGAACATCAAGAGCTCAGATGGAAACCCAGTTCTAAGCAAAGAAGAGAAAGCAGAAAGGTGGAAAGAATATATAGAGGGTCTATACAAGGACGATGTACTTGAGGACAATATTATGGAAATGGAAGAGGATGTAGATGAAGATGAAATGGGAGATACGATACTGCGTGAAGAGTTTGACAGAGCACTGAAAGACCTGAGTCGAAACAAGGCCCCCGGAGTAGACAACATTCCATTGGAACTACTGACGGCCTTGGGAGAGCCAGTCCTGACAAAACTCTACCATCTGGTGAACAAGATGTATGAAACAGGCGAAATACCCTCAGACTTCAAGAAGAATATAATAATTCCAATCCCAAAGAAAGCAGGTGTTGACAGATGTGAAAATTACCGAACAATCAGTTTAATAAGCCACAGCTGAAAAATACTAACACGAATTCTTTACAGACGAATGGAAAAACTAGTAGAAGCCGACCTCGGGGAAGATCAGTTTGGATTCCGTAGAAATACTGGAACACGTGAGGCAATACTGATCTTACAACTTATCTTAGAAGAAAGATTAAGGAAGGACAAACCTACATTTCTAGCATTTGTAGACCTGGAGAAAGCTTTTGACAATGTTGACTGGAATACTCTCTTTCAAATTCTAATGGTGGCAGGGGTAAAATACAGGGAGCGAAAGGCTATTTACAATTTGTACAGAAACCAGGTGGCAGTTATAAGAGTCGAGGGACATGAAAGGGAAGCAGTGGTTGGGAAGGGAGTGAGACCGGGTTGTAGCCTCTCCCCGATGTTATTCAATCCGTATATTGAGCAAGCAGTAAAGGAAACAAAAGAAAAATTCGGAGTAGGTATTAAAATCCATGGAGAAGAAATAAAAACTTTGAGGTTCGCCGATGACATTGTAATTCTGTCAGAGACAGCAAAGGACTTGGAAGTGCAGTTGAACGGAATGGATGGTGTCTTGAAGGGAGGATATAAGATGAACATCAACAAAAGCAAAACGAGGATAATGGAATGTAGTCGAATTAAGTCGGGTGATGTTGAGGGTATTAGATTAGGAAATGAGACACTTAAAGTAGTAAAGGAGTTTTGCTATTTGGGGAGCAAAATAACTGATGATGGTCGAAGTAGAGAGGATATAAAATGTAGACTGGCAATGGCAAGGAAATCGTTTCTGAAGAAGAGAAATTTGTTAACATCGAGTACAGATTTAAGTGTCAGGAAGTCATTTCTGAAAGTATTTGTATGGAGTGTAGCCACGTATGGAAGTGAAACATGGACGGTAAACAGTTTGGACAAGGATAGAATAGAAGCTTTTGAAATGTGGTGCTACAGAAGAATGCTGAAGATTAGATGGGTAGATCACATAACTAATGAGGAAGTATTGAATAGGATTGGGGAGAAGAGAAGTTTGTGGCACAACTTGACCAGAAGAAGGGATCGGTTGGTAGGACACGTTCTGAGGCATCAAGGGATCACCAATTTAGTATTGGAGGGCAGCGTGGAGGGTAAAAATCGTAGGGGGAGACCAAGAGATGAATACACTAAGCAGATTCAGAAAGATCTAGGTTGCAGTAGGTACTGGGAGATGAAGAAGCTTGCACAGGATAGAGTAGCATGGAGAGCTGCATCAAACCAGTCTCAGGACTGAAGACCACAACAACAACAACTATGTCCCAGTGTGAGTGAAGTGAATGTGGAGTGCGTATGAGAGACATTCATAAGGAGTCCAAAGACATTGGTGTGTCGTGCATCCCGTGAACACGAAACGGCTCCAATGACAGTGTGGAAAGTCATGCAACAGAAGCTGTCTATGAAACCATTCAAATTGGAGCTAGTGCAGAAACTCAATGACGACAACAAAGACAAGCGTTTTAAGTTTTGTTTGCAGTTGCAACAATTGAATGAGGATGGGGATGGCATTGATGATGGCTTAATTTTTAGCGAAGAAGCCACTTTTTACACTAATGGGAAAATCAACAGGCGTAATTGTTGAATCTGGGGTACAAAGCATCCACATGAATGCACTGAATCTGAGTGTGATTCCTCGAAGGTAAATGTTTCTTGTGCCTTTCACGTCAAAAACTGTACAGGCCATCCTTCTTCGCCGAGAGCACTGTCACTGGATATTGCTACCTGGACACGTTGCAGCAATGGCTGATGCCTCAAATGCAATCGGACTCTACATTCATCTTTCAGCAGGATGGGGCTCCACCCAATTTTCATCATGAAGTTCATGGGTAACTGAACACAGAGCTGCTGCATCGATGGATCGGTTGTGCTACAAAAGGAGATGGCTGTTTCATGAAATGGCCTCCCAAATCACCAGGTCTCGGACACATTAAAGATCTGGTGTGTGTGCCTCTACCACTTGATGTAACAGAGCTCTGGGAGAGAATACCAGAAGCGACTGCCACAGTTGACGATGCCATGCTGGGTTGGGTATGGCAAGAATTCGATTACCATACTGATGTCTGCTGGGTCATTCATGGTTCGCATATCGAATGTTTGTAAAACAATAACTTTCAGAGTTTCTCTTCAAAATGCAATGTGTATGACATCTGTACAATGTTTAGTTCTTGTGCAATAAATAATTGAAAGTATTCCTGGACTTTATGTACGCTCAGCACATAGTCTCTGCCTTCTGGTGAAATACAACACTTGCCAGAAAACTTACTATTTCCAGTATGAAAACAATTTTTTAAAGCATGATAATTTTTCAAATGAAAAAAATAGCAACAACACAGATTACAGAAAGGTTTATAAAAAAAATAATGGTCAAAAACCAAAGATTTATTACAGAAAACGTAAGAACAATGCAAAGCATGTCTTCTAACAGTGCTGCCAACTCTAAAAACTGTGGCACAGTATATGATTCTCACATGGGAGTTAGATGACATTTGATGTGTAAAGCAGTTGAAACATGGGTGTTGCCAAATAATGAGAGATCTTTAAGTTGCTTTTCAATAACTTCCCTACGTCCAATACAGCATTTGAGTAGAGTTAGTTAAACAAACACCAAACATCAATTTACAATGAAACAAAAAATAATAATTTTTAAGTGGATTCAGTAAGTGACGTTAAAAACCCCAAGATTATTTTTATTGAAATGAAATCTAAAATATAAATGGCTCAGCCTTCAAAGTTGGATTCACGTACTTTCATTAAAAGGTGCTGTATATAACTTGAAAACTGTTAGTTTCTAGTTTGCACTGGCAATAAATTGTGAGCAAGGGAAAGAAAGAAACTGCATACAAGAAAAAGACTCGTGTACACAGATGACATCAGTAACATTAAGAGCAAGGTCATGTTAGACTCCACTTCATAATTTAGGAGCAAAATCTCATAGAATTGTTTTGCTACTGGTTTCTATTACCAGTTTGACATTTCCTGCTGAGTGGCTACAAAAACTAAAGGTCCAAATGATACCAAAAAAAGGTAGCTAGATATGTAAGACATTATACGTTCTAGTGAGGCATCAGAATTATTCCAGAATGGAATTTAAAAGACACTAAAAATCCAAACTTACAGCTACCATTAGCAATTACTGTGAACATTATAAAGGTTTCCTACTGAAACCAGTATGGCTGGGTGGGTAAGTAAATGACAGAAAACTACAAATCAAACGGTTCAGGTTCAATGCCCAGTTGGTTCTAGAATCTTTTCTGCCACTTATCACTTCTTTCAGATCTGGAAATGGTCTGTTAATGTGAAAAAGTTGCAGTGTAGCTCAGATTCCACATTAAACTATAATTGCCCTTATAACTGACTGGATAAATCAGTTCAAAAGCGAGAGAAACGAGGATGCATACCACTTCCAATAGGGTCACATCTAGCAAACCACGGGGCTATTTTAATCAAATTATGGATTGAGGAGAGATGAATTTACTAACTGAAACCAGACACAATTACAGTTCCAAAATATAAACAACTTATCAGTTAGTATAAGAGATGTAATTGCTCATTTTAGTTTCAGAGCAACAAATCAAAATACTGCCATGACTTCTCTGTTAATCATAATGGCAGTCTTTCCAACAATCAGTGTGAAATCGCAAACATTTTCAATGAACATTTCTTCTTTAGTTCATAGAACTGCCAATAATGCACTGCTGGGGAAAACAAATCAGTACACCCTTTAAGCTGTTTCCAATTCACTCAAGATTTATTGTTGCACCAATGCATATGGAGCACATGAAATGATTGCATTTACAGTTCAATAGCACAAGTGGTTCTGAAGTACCAGGTATTGACCCATGCTAAGACATCCATATCAGCATGCGGTGCAGCCTCCATGGGTGGCAATGCAGTTGCTGACTCTGGCATTCAATTGATCGTACAGAGGGTGAATACTGTATTGGGACATATTATGCCACGTCTGCTCAACTTGTTCATATTGTTCTGTAAGAGTTGTTGGTTGATGAGTCACATGAGTTACTTCTCATCCCATCATATCTTACACAGGCTCGATTGGAGACTGTGCTGGCCATGGAAGTTGCTGCAAGTCTTGCAGAGAACAATTAGTTTCACGGACAGTGTGTGGGTGATCATTATTCTGTTGGAACAATATATCACATCCCTGTTGCAAGAATGGCAAAAGGACAAGAGTTGTACTTTATCGCATCCCAGACTATAAGACCTCGGATGAGGACAGTATGTCTTAGGTGAATTCAGTTCACAAGACAGCATTCACCAGGTCTACATCATATGCACAAATGAGCATCACCTGCATGCAGGCAGAGTCTGCTTTTATTGATGAAGACCATGGCATGTCATTCCATCTTCCAAGTGATCCTCTGATGGCACCAGTCGAACCACGCACGTCAATGTTGCAGCATGACTGTGTGTGTGTGTGTGTGTGTGTGTGTGTGTGTGTGTGTGTGTGTGTGTGCCCCCATTGCTAATAAACGGTTTGCAAAAGTTAGTGTTGACAAATATGTGCTAACAAGCCCTCTTATCTGTGCTGTGATAGCTGCGTGAGCTGCACTGCTGCCCTTACGGTATGATGAACCTGTCAGGCACCTGTGCTGCACGGATGTTGATAATGTCATCTGCAGGTGTGAGAATGTTAACCACTGATACCAGAATTGTTGAACAACTGACACTCCGCATCCAACTGGTACGCCTATTCTCCAAAAGGATGATCCCGCCACTCAGAAGGCCACAATTTGACCCATTTCAAACTTGCTCAGTTGGTTGCAGGAAGCACAAGTGCATCACTGTGGCATGGTTGTCTGCTTGCTTCACATGTTTGCACCACACTGAACTTTCTGACTGCGAGAATTCCCTATAAAAGGATAGACAAATGGCACTCTGGTAGCTATGTCACTATGCTATCTGTTGGTGTACAATGTTGAAATGATTATCAGTACCCCTACTGTCCCCCAGGTGGCATATGCCGTCAATGGATCAAAATCGACATTGTCTTTCCAGGTGTACTAATTTTATTTATTTATTTTGGCAGTGTAAATACAAATTTATTCAGTTCAGTTTTAAGACCAGTCGATCTACATCTACATACAAATCCTGCAGGCATCTGTATCGTGCATGGCAGAGGGAACCCTGTACCACTACCAGTCATTTCCTTTCCTGTTCCACTTGCAAATAAAGCGAGGGAAAAATGACTGTCTATATACCTAAATACAAGCCCTAATTTCTCTTATCTTTGGGGTCCCGGTGCAAAATGTACGTTGCTGGTAGTAGCTAGCCAGCTTCAAAGTCAATATCTCTAAATTTTTTCAATAGTTTTCCATGAAAATAATATCACCTTCCCACCAGGGATTCCCACTCAAGTTCACGACACGTCTCCATAATACTTGCTTGTTGCTCAAACCTACCAGTAACAAACCTAGCAGCATGCCTATGAATTGCTTTGATGTCTTCCTTCAACCAAGGTGAGAAGATGATTGAAAGGTTACAAGTTATTTCAATAAAAAGACATGGCACAAATAAATTGTTTTCATTTTTGATGATCTCTTACCATAAAATTTTTCAGTAGTGCACTTGATATGCAAATTGTTTCCATCACATATTTGCAAGCTGTGATGTAATGCTTTTTGGCGTTTTTTAGAAATGTTAACTTGTCACGTTTTCCAGTTTACTAGGCTTTTTGCTTTCTTGTCCACTAACAACTATGAAGAACTTCAGAAACACTCAAAATTTTTCTCAAAACAGAAATGTTCAAAACACAAGCCAAAAGGGCTTGAAGCATGTTTTCTATTTCTGTATGCAACTTCAAAGGTGTTTGGCTTGAGAACATTGTGTGAACTTACTGAATAGTTCTCCCACTATTCCAAAATCCTGTTGGTTGAATGTCCTACAGTAAGCCACCTTGTGGTTCTACGTCTCAAAGACTTGTGATGTTGAATTTTAAACTTAAGACTGAATTTCTTCAAATTCTTTCCAGTGAACAGTGCAATTATAAAAAAATGATAGACACTGACCAGAAATTCAGATGCTGCTTCACTTAGTGCCCCAAAGCCTTTACGTAGCCATTATGCATTGTATAAATGTTGCAAATTCCTGTGTTTATAAGTTGTCTGCTTCAGGTCTTCTGAACATTGCACCTAAAAGCCTAGACGTTTTATTATTATTATTCTTGATGTTACGCCCATCTGATCCCAACATAAGACACTGATTTAGAGATGAGCTGGCTTCAGAAAGTGAGTCACATAATTTGTGATGTAACATTTCACCATCTGTTTTGCCAATAAAGAATGTTCTAAGGAGACATGTTGTTATGCAACATTACTCTCTGACCAAAATATAATGATTGTTTGTTATTCTTTTTTATCTTCAACATCTGCAATTTCATTAAAACTCAATGTGTAATACAATGAACATGCTTCTTCCAACAAATGTTCCCTGAAATATGGCAATAAAACGAAGTCAACCATTTTCCTCCAATAATACCATCTTATGTGCTTGTTTCATTTCATATAGCTTTACAACATTATGCCTAGATATTTAATGAAAGTGACTGTGTCACTGAGTGCACTATTAATGCTGTATTCAAACATTATGAGATTGTTTTTTCCACCCATCTACATTAACTTTCCTTTGTATACATTTAGAGCATGCTACCATTCATCACATCAACTAGAAAGTTTATCTAAGTCATCTCGTATCCTCCTACAGTCATTCAAGAATGACATTTTACCACATGCCATGCATCATCAGCGAACAGCTGCAGATTGCTGCTCACCTTGTCCATCAGATCATTTATGTAAGGAGAGAATAAGAGCAGTCCTGTCATGCTTCCCAGGGGTACTCCTGACGATACCATTTTCTATGAGCTCAGCATATACCTTCCTCCAACGGTGACAGTGAAAAACAAATGTTTTTGTTCATTAAAATATTCTACCCCTGCAGAACATGATAGGCTACATATTAACAACTAAACCCATTCAATGTAGCAGTCAAAAATATAAATGAAACTGGTACCTTTCCTGAAAGAATGAAAACAGCTCAGGTAACTTCTGGATGGTGACAAACATAAAACAGAAAATTTCAAGCCGATATTTGTTTTGCAAGTTTTCTCTAAGATGACAGAATAGGTAGTCAACGATAGACTTATAAATTTTATGAACAAATACAGTTTAATCTTGGATACCAGAATGGTTTCCCAAAAGCTAATCCACCAATTCCTCAAATTGGTGATAAGAGGTATGAAAAACAAAAAACAAGTCTGTTACACATAGAAAAATGTGGTATAATAATATGATGAAAATTATAGAATCCTGGTATTAGAAATGCTGCCTATGACTTGAAAAAAGTCTTATGTAATATATAAAAAACAGATTGTAGATATAAGAACAGCAGACACTATCAGTCTTTGGAGTGGTTTGATGCAGCCCTCCACAAATTCCTCTCCTGTGTCACCTCTTCGTCTCAAAGTAGCACTTGGAATCTAATGCTTCAATTATTTGCTGACTGTATTTGCCCCAGGAGTAGGCTACATTTCATTAGAAATACTGATAGCCTTGGGAGAGCCAGCAAAGACAAAACTCTCCCATCTGGTGAGCAAGATGTATGAACAGGCGAAATACCCACAGACTTCAAGAAGAATAAAATAATTCCAATTCCAAAGAAGGTAGGTGCTGATAGGTATGAAAATTACTGAACTACCAGTTTAATAAGTCATGGTTGTAAAATACTGGGGAGGGGGGGGGGGGGGGGAAGAATCGAAGAGGGAGACCAATAGATGAATACAGTAAGTAAATTCAGAAGGATGTAAGTTGCAGCAATTACTTGGAGTTGAAGAGGCTTGCACAGGATAGAGTAGCATAGAGAGCTGCATCAAACCAGCCTTTGGACTGAAGACCACAACAATTCAATCTCTGTCTTTCTGTACAGTTTTTACTCTCTACAGAACCCTCTAGTACCAAGGAAGTTATACCCTGATGTCTAAATAGATGTCCTACCATCCTGTTCCTTCTTCTTGTCAGTGTTTTCCATATATTCCTTTCGTTACCAACTCTGCAGAGAACCTCCTCATTCCTTACCTTGTAAGTCCACCTAATTTTCAACATTCTTCTGTAGCACCACATCTCAAAGGCTTTGAATCTCTTCTATTCTGATTTTCCCACAGTCCATGTCTCACTACCAACCAATACTGTGCTTAAAATGTACATTCTCAGAAATTTATTCTTCAAATAAAGGCCTAAGGTTAATACTAGCAGATTTCTCTTGGCCAAGAATCCTTTTTTTTCCCAGTGGTAGCTGCTTCCGTCATGGGTTATTTTGGTGGCTAGGTAGCAAAATTTCTTAACTTCACCTTCTTCATGTACCCCAATTCTGATGTTAAGTTTCTCGCTGTTCTTATTTCTGCTGTTTCAAATTACTTTCATCTTCAGTTTACTGCCAACCCATATTCTGTACTCATTAAATTGTTTATTTCATTCAACAGATCCTGTAATTCTTCCACACTTTCACTGAGGATAGCAATGTCATCAGCAAATCTTATCATTGATATCCTTTCACCCTGAATTTTGAACCTTTCTTTTATTTCCCTCATTGCTTCTTCGATGAATAGATTGAATAGTAGGGGTGAAAGACTATAACCCTGCCTTACACCCTTTCTAATCCAAGCGCTTCATTTTAGGTCTTCAACTCTTATTGTGCACTCTTGGTTCTTGTACATATTGTATATTACCAGTCTTTCCCTATAGTTTATCTACATTTTTCTCAGAATTTTGAAGAACTTACACCATTTTATAATGTAGAACACTTTTTCCATGTTGATAAATCCAATGAACGTGTCTTGATTTTTCTTTAGTCTTCCTTTCATTATCAACCACAACATCAGAATTGCTTCTCTGCTTTCATAATGACACACTGATTGTCACCCAGCGGATCCTCAACTTTCCTTTCCATTCTTCTGTATGTTATTCTTGTCAGCAATTTGGAAGCATGAGCTGCTAAGATGATTATGCAATAATTCTTGCACTTCTCAGCTCTTGCAATCTTGGGCAATGCGTGGATGATGATTTTCTAAAAGTCTGATGGAATGTCACCAGTCCCATACATTCTACACACTAAGGTAATAAACATTTTGTTGCCCCTTTCCCCAGTGATTTCAGTACAGAAATTCCAATGGAATGTTATCCATCCCTTCTGCCCTCTTTGAGCTTAAGTCATCCAAAGCTCTCTTAAACTCTTATTATAATACCGGATTCCCTATTTCTTCCCTGCTGACTTATGTTTCTTTTTCTGCCACGTCATCAGCAAGTCTTCCCCATCCTAGAGGCCTTCAATGTACTCTTTCCATCTATCTGCTTTCTCCTCTGCATTTAGCACCAGAATTCACATTGCACTCTTAATGTTACCATCCTTGCTTTTAATTTCCCCTAAGGTTGTTTTGACTTTGCTATATGCTGAGTCCATCCTTCCAACAATCATTTCTTTTTTGATTTCTTCACATTTTTCATGGAGGCATGTTGCCTTAGCTTCCCTGCACATCCTATTTATTTTATCCTTAAGTGACTCGTATTTTTGTATTCTTGAGATTCCCTGAACATTTTTGTACTTCTTTCTCAATAAAATGAAGTAGTTATTCTGTTATCCAAGATTTCTATGCAGTAACCTTCCTTGTACCTAAGGTTTTCATTCCAGCTTCTGTGATTGTCCTTTCAGAGATGTCCATTCCTCTTCAATTGAACTGCCTACTGAGACATTCATTATTGCAGTTTCTATAGCCTTAAAGAGCTTCAACCATATCTCTTCATTTCTTAGTACTTCCATATTCCACTTCCTTGCACACTTATTCTTCATGACTAGTCTCTCAAACTTCAACTTGCTCTTCATCATTACCAATTTGTGATCTGAGTCTACATCTGCTCCTATGTAAGCTTTACAATCCAGTATCTGATTCAGGAATCTGTGCCTGACCATGGTGTAATCTAGCTAAACTCTTCTCATATAATTCGGCCATATCCAAGTAAACCACCCCCTCTAGTGATTCTTTAACAGAGTATTCACTATTACTAAATTAAATTTATTGCAGAACTCAATTAGTCTTTCTCCTCTCTCATTCCTATAATGATGCCCCTATTCTCCCGTAACCTTTGATTCTACTCCCTCACCTTCAACTGTATTCCAATCCCCCATGATTATTAGATTTTCATCTCCCTCTACTGCTGAAACCCATTCAATATTGTCATATAATTTTTCTGTCTCCTCAGCCTCTGCTTGCAATGTTGGCATGTACACCTGAATTGTTGTCGTTGGCATTGGTTTGTTGTTGATTCTGATGAGAACAACCCCATCACTGAACTGTTCACAGTAACTGACCCTCTGCCCTACCTTCCTATTCATAATGAATCCTAGTCCTGTTATACCATTTTCTGCTGCTGTTGATGTTGCCCTAAACTCATGTGACCAGAAATCCTTGTTTTTTCCATTTCACTTCATTGAAACCTACTACGAATAGATTGAGCCTTAGCATTTCCCTTTTCAAATCTTCCAGTCTTCCTATCATGTTCAAACTTCTGACATCCACACTTCCAACTCATAGAACATTATCCTTTTGTTGGTTATTCAGTCTTTTTCTCATGGTCAGCTTCCCTTTGGCAGTCCCCTCCCAGAAACCCAAATGGGGGACTTCACCAGAATGTTTGGCCAATGGAGATATCATCACACACATGTTGTGTCTTTAACACAGTGGTTTCTATTGCATTCTGCATCCTCATGCTGTTGATTAGTACTGAACCTTCCACCTTTATGGGCATTTTCCCATCTCAAAGGCAAGAATTCTGTCCACTCCTCCGTCCTCTTTAACAAGGCTGTTTGCAGAATGACGTTACTTCTTATGTCAGTAGTCATTGGCAACCATTGCCGGTGATTTTTATTAAAAATTTAAGCACTGGTGAGGTTTGAACTCAGGACTGAGGAAGTTTTGATTACTAATAAAACACACTGCCTCTTAGATTAGATTTAATTTCATTCCAATTGATCCATAGTGAGGTGGTCCCCCAGGATGTAGAACATGTCAGAAAAACAATAATACATGACAAATATTTACAACTCAGACAAAAAAGCTTATGTACCATTCCACAGGTCCCAAGTGGAATGATCGTCATTTTTTTGTTAATGAACACTATATGAAAGAATCAAACAAAAGTGTTGGTATGTTGATAGGTGAAAATAAAAAACACACACAAATTTCAAGATTTCGCAACCCAAGGTGGCTTCGTCAGGAAAGAGGGAAGGAGAGGGAAAGACGAAAGGATGTGGGTTTTAAGGGAGAGGGTAAGGAGTCATTCCGATCCCGGGAGCGGAAAGACTTACCTTAGGGGGAAAAAGGGACAGGTATACACACACACACACACACACACACACACACACACACACACACACACACACACACACACACACACACACACACACACACACATCCATCCGCACATATACAGACACAAGCAGACATTGTAAAGGCAAAGAGTTTGGGCAGAGATGTCAGTCGAGGTGGAAGTACAGAGGCAAAGATGTTGTTGACTGACAAGTGATGTTCGAGGGGCGGCAACTTAAAATTAGTGGAGGTTGAGGCCAGGTGGGTAACGGGAAGAGAGGATATTTTGAAGGGCAAGTTCCCATCTTCAGAGTTCTGATAGGTTGGTGTCAGTGGGAAGTATCCAGATAACCCGGGCGGTGGAACACTGTGCCAAGATGTGCTGGCTGTGCACCAAGGCATGTTTAGCCACAGGGTGATCCTCATTACCAACAAACACTGTCTGCCTGTGTCCGTTCATGCGAATGGACAGTTTGTTGCTGGTCATTCCCACGTAGAACGCTTCACAGTGTAGGCATGTCAGTTGGTAAATCACGTGGGTGCTTTCACATGTGGATCTGCCTTTGATCGTGTACAACTTCCGGGTTACAGGACTGGAGTAGGTGGTGGTGGGAGGGTGCATGGGACAGGTCTTACACCGGGGGCAGTTACAAGGGTAGGAGCCAGAAGGTAGGGAAGGTGGTTTGGGGATTTCATAGGGATGAACCAAGAGGTTACATACCAACAATTGAAGGGAACAGCCATGGGTACCAGGATGGCCCCCATGTATGCCAACCTATTTATGGGTCGTTTAGAGGAACCCTTCTTGGTTACCCAAGCCTGCCAACCCAAAGTTTGGTACAGATTTATTGAAGACATCTTCATGATCTGGACTCACAGTGAAGAAGAACTCCAGAATTTCCTCTCCAACCTCAACTCCTCTGGTTCCATCAGATTCACCTGGTCCTACTCCAAATTCCATGCCACTTTCCTTGATGTTGACCTCCATCTGTCCAATGGCCAGCTTCACACATCCGTCCACATCAAACCCACCAACAAGCAACAGTCCCTCCATTTTGACAGCTGCCACCCATTCCATATCTAACGGTCACTTCCCTACAGCTTAGGTCTTCGTGGCAAATGAATCTGCCCCAGTCCTGAATCCCTGAATCATTTACACCAATAACCTGAAAACAGCTTTTGCTTCCCGCAACTACCCTCCCGACCTGGTACAGAAGCAAATAGCTAGAGCCACTTCCTCATCCCCTCAAACCCAGAAACTCCCAAAGAAGAACCCCAAAAGTGCCCCACTTGTGACAGGATACTTTCCGGGACTGGATCAGACTCTGAATGTGGCTCTCCAGCAGGGATATGACTTCCTTAAATCCTGCCCTGAAATGAGATCCATCCTTCATGAAATCCTCCCCACTCCACCAAGAGTGTCTTTCCGCCATCCACCTAACCTTCGTAACCTCTTGGTTCATCCCTATGACATCCCCAAACCACCTTCCCTACCCTCTGGCTCCTACCCTTGTAACCGCCCCTGGTGTAAGACCTGTCCCATGCACCCTCCCACCATCACCTACTCCACTCCTGTAAGCCGGAAGTTGTACATGATCAAAGGCAGATCCACGTGTGAAAGCACCCATGTGATTTACCAACTGACATGCCTACACTGTGAAGCGTTCTATGTGGGAATGACCAGCAACAAACTGTCCATTCATATGAATGGACACAGGCAGACAGTGTTTGTTGGTAATGAGGATCGCCCTGTGGCTAAACATGCCTTGGTGCACGGCCAGCACATCTTGGCACAGTGTTACACTGTCCGGGTTATCTGGATACTTCACACTGACACCAACCTATCAGAACTCTGGAGATGGGAACTTGCCCTTCAATATATCCTCTCTTCCCATTACCCACCTGGCCTCAACCTCCGCTAATTTCAAGTTGCCGCCCCTCGAACATCACTTGTCACTCAACAACATCTTTGCCTCTGTACTTCCACCTCGACTGACATCTCTGCCCAAACTCTTTGCCTTTACAATGTCTGCTTGTGTCTGTATATGTGCGGATGGATGGATGTGTGTGTGTGTGTGTGTGTGTGTGTGTGTGTGTGTGTGTGTGTGTGTGTGTGGGTGCGCACAAGTGTATACCTGTCCCATTTTCCCCCTACGGTAAGTCTTTCCACTCCCGGGATTGGAATGACTCCTTACCCTCTCCCTTAAAACCCACATCCTTTCGTCTTTCCCTCTCCTTCCCTCTTTCCTGACGAAGCAACCTTGGGTTGCAAAAGCTTGAAATTTGTGTGTGTGTTTGTGTGTTTTTTATTGTCTCCTATCAACATACCAATGCTTTCATTTGGGGAGTAACAGCATTTTTATTTTTAGATATATTTTTCCCATATGGAATGTTTCCCCTCTATTAGATATATATATAAACACAGTTGGTTCTACTGAGAAATTCATCAGTGGAGTAGAAGGAGTTGGCCACCAATAAATCCTATAAATTCTTTAGACTTCTCTTAAACTGAATTTCATTGGTTGTTATGCTTTTTATGGCTGCTGGCAAGTTATTGAAAATGTGTGTTCCTGAATAATGCACACCTTTTTGTACAAGAATAAGTGGCTTTAAATCCTGGTGAAGATTATTATTTATAGTATTGATTCCATGAATTGAGCTGTTGGTTTGAAAAAGTAATATAATTTTAATGACAAATTTCATTAAGGAATAAATATATTGGGAAGCAGTAGCTAGTATCCCTAGTTCCCTAAAAAGGCTTCTGAAGGATGTTCTTGAGTTCACACCACATATAACACTTACTGCACGTTTTTGTGCCCAGAAAACTTTAGCTTGGTTGATGAATTACCCCAAAAAAATAATCCCATATGGCATTATGGAATGAAAGTAAGCATAGTATACCAGCTTTTTCATTTTTATATCCTCAATGTCTGGCACAATTCGCATTGCAAATAGAGATTTGTTAATACACTTCAGCAGTTCTGTGGTGTGCTCCTCCCAGTTGAATTTATTATCAAGCTGTAATCCCAAGAATTTAGCACTGTCCACTTCTTCTATCCGCTGGTCATTGTATGTTAGGCATATTCTCGTGGGACACCCCTTACAAGTTCTGAACTGCATGTAGTGTGTTTTTTCAAAGTTTAGTGACAAAGAATTGGCCAGGAGCCAGCGATTAATGTCCACAAATATTTTACTAGCTGATCTTTCTAAGACTACACTTGATTTGCTATTTATTGCAATGTTTGTACCATCGCCAAACAAAACGAACTTGGCATCTGGTAATGTTACTGATGAAAGGTCATTGATATACACAAGAAAAAGTAAGTGCCCTAAAAAGGAACCTTGTGGGATCCCACATGTAATTAGTTTCCAGTTGGATTATGCCTGATAGCTTAATACATGCCTCTTTCCTAATAACACCCTTTGTTTCCTGCCAGAGACATAAGATTTGAACCATTCAGCAGCATTTCCTGTTGCACTATAATATTTTAATTTACTTGAAAGGATATTGAGATTTACTCAATCAAATGCCTTTGACAGATCACAAAATATACCAGTTGCCTGCAATTTTTTGTCTAACAAATCAAGCACATTTTCACTGTAAGTGTAGATAGCTTTCTCAATATCAGAACCCTTTAGAAACCTGAACTGTGACTTTGACAGCATGTTATTTGAGATAAGATGGTTATTAAGCCAGATGTACATTACTTTTTCTAAATTTTTTGATAATGCTGGCAAAAGTGAAATTGGACAGAAGTTTGATGCTATACCTTTATCTGCCTTCTTAAGCAGTGGCTTCACTTCAGCATATTTCAACCATTCAGGAAATATTCCACTGATAAATGACTGATTACACAGATAGCTTAATATGTTACTTAACTCAGAATCACATTCTTTAATTAACTTTGTTGATATTTCATCACACCCACTAGATGTTTTTGATTTTAAAGATTTTATGATGGACATTGTTTCTGCTGGGGTAGTGAGGGTCAAATTCATATTATGGAAGTTACTTGAATTGTCTGGTCTGAGGTATTCCACAGCAGCATCTACTGAACCTGACAACCCCATCTTTTCAATGACAGTTATAAAATGTTTGTTAAAAAGTTCTGCAACACTATACACATCTGTCACCAATGTATCATTTACTCTTTCTTAGTGCTATTTGTCCCTCTTCATGTCTGGTTCTACCGGTCTCCTCCTTCACTATATCCCATATTGTCTTTATTTTGTTTTCTGATATGACTATCTTTTCCTTGTAATATATTTGCTTTGATGTCCGTATTACAGTTTTCAATATTTTGCAGTATTTCTTGTAATGTGCTATAGCATCTACATCAGAGCTGTTTTGGATTGACAGATACAGTTTTCTTTTTGTTTTACAAGATACCCGTATTCCTTGAGTAATCCATGGCTTCTTTGTAGACTTTGCTCTAACCTTGGTTAGTTTTGGGGGAAAACAGTGTTCAAATAAGGTAAGCACTTCATTAGCAAAAGTGTTATATTTTTCATTCATGCCATGAGCACTGTAAACATCAGTCCAGTGAATGTCTTTGAGGAGTGTCCTAAAATAATCAATTTTTGACTTATTGATTACCCTCTTGAGCTCAGATTTAACAGATTTTATATCCTGTTCATTGTTAACATTTAACAGAAGGAACTGCATGTCATGGTCTGAGAGGCCATTGACTATTGGTTTTGTAATATAATTTTGTTCATTGGACTTTTCTATAAAGATATTATCAATGGCTGTTTGTGAGCAATTGGCTATCTTAGTGGGGAACTTTACAATGGGAATTAAGTTGAATGATAGTGCTACTAACTCAAATAAGTTTTTATTGGGAGAGTCTTTAAGGAAATCGACATTGAAATCACCAGCAACCACTATTTCTTTGTTCTTGGTTGTTAAATGGGCCAGTACAGCTTCAAGGTGGGTTATGAACAGATTAAAGTTCCCTGCAGGTGCTCAATATACACTTAATATTATGAACAATTTTTTGTGAAATTCTACATCTGTTGCACATGCTTCCATATGCTGTTCTAGGCAAAATTTATGAATGTCTATGTTCTTAAATTTATGACACTTCCTGACGAATGTGGCAACTCCTCCTTTCTCCATTTCTGCTCTACAAAAGTGAGATGCTAACCTAAACCCTGTAACACTTAAAAGTTCTATACCAATGGTCACACGACGTTCAGAGAGGCAGATTATGTCAGCTGGGTTTGAAGACTCTAATTCATCTATGCAGATAATTAATTCATTAATTTTATTTCTCAGTCCTCGAATATTTTGATGCAATAAAGATAGTTGGCATTTCACATTGACTGAGTTAAAATTGGGTAGAGTTGAAATATCTGCTGATGGTTGAAAATTCTTAACCAATAGCTGTTTATGATGATGTAAGAAGCTAGAATTATGTTGTTTGGTTTCTTTCGCAAACTGAAGGTTTGTCTCAGTCCTAACCTCTCTTAAAATTTGGTTTCTTTCGGTCCTCCCTACCCTAAAAAAAGGGTCTTTTCTGGACCCTATAATCACTGGTATTTTATCACTCATGACAGTGCCTCCCCCCCTTAACTTTCCTGCTATTATCCCAGCCAGTTTACCCTTCCCTTTCCTGTTGAGGTTCCTCTAGCACTGTATATTGATCCAAAAATATTAACATTACAAATGGTACATCTAAAGAATCTTTCATGTATGTGTAAATGATATTAAAAATCATTCTATTAATTCCAAAGTAGTTTCATGTGGAAATATACAGCTCTGAGTATTACATTTGACAACTCTTTGCATGCTGTACTTCAGTAACAGACTTTGAAACATACAAGATAACAGTTCTGACAACATACATGCCTCCAAAAGGAAGAGTTTTAAACTTTCTTAATTAGAAAGAGCACTAATAAGACATATAAGGAGACAAAACCTACTTGTCATCACCGATTTCACCCAAATTTGTGGGATATGCAAGGCTTGGCCAGAAATGAGTGTGACAGAATGAGAGCTCCAGATGGCCAAGCATTTAGAAAAAATAGAATTTTTGGAACGGGACAGGTGATGCATATGCCATTTACATTAGTGCAGTTTCCAGGCAGTGACTGACACAGTGGAAGAAGAGCAGAACAATTTCTTTTATTTTTAATTTATACATTACTTACACTGCAAAATAAACCAAAATAATGTTCAATATATTGTATTCATTAATATTTTCATACAAGGCATGAAAAGAAAGGTAAAAGAAAATTTGGGATTGCAAATAAATTTCCAGGCAAGGTTTCTAAGCCTAACATGAGAATTTCATGTGTAAAATTAGATATTGTTATTATTTTACAGTTGTTAATTTATATGTGCTGAGATGATATTTACTGTAAAGGCAGTGGAAGTAGTAATTTTCTTAGCATCTAGCACACATCATAAACACTGAATTATTTTAATTGCATGGTTGTTTTAAAGTCTCTATAGAAAAACAACCTTGGCTTATATTCATAAAAGATTATCTCTTTGCACATTACAGCAGTTAACCATGTGTAACACACTATGTCACCAAATATTGGAGAGGATAGCTGGTGATGTACAGCAGAATGTATATTGATGCAGTCTTCTTGAGATATTATTTATTTTTCTCTCTTGATGAGATAAGAACTGGTTTGAAGCTTTATGATGTAATTCTTTATCTAATGATAAAATCAGAGTGCAACCTGACATTGTTGGGGATCAGACAACAATCTTAATGTAATTTATTAAATAAAAATTATTTAATCTAAAAACCTCTTAAAGCCTAGACCACTATTTACACTATAGAATTAAAACACAATGATTAGTTTCAGTTGCTTTCTACAAGTGTTGAACATGCATTGAAAAACATCATCATTAGCTGTAATAACGCAATGACATGCATTTGTATAATGGGCCAACAACACTATGATAGTATGTACTATAGTTAAAAATTTCACTGTGATTGAGCCAGTATGTGGACAATAATCTTGCAAGATGGCGGTAAAAGAGAAGGAAAATGGCCAGATGCATTAATAGATTGCATGCCCATTATTTGCAACCACACAGGATGTTTCTCTACGCTTTCCACTGCGCTGACCACTGCCTGGAAACCATGCTAACATAAATGGCTTAGGCCTTGCCCAAGCCCTGAAGAAAACACTATTTTCTATGAATGCTTGGCTATGTGGAGCTTCCACTTCTGTCACTTTCATTTCAGGCCAAGCCTTCCATAATTTTGGATGTAACTGATGACAAGTAGGTGTGGTCCCCTTGTTAGTAAAAATATTTGGGGAAGTCACTGTGTTTGGTGATTTCACATCTCAGACAGCAGTAATTGAGAGAATCTAAAGTTACTGATGTCAAGCTTTGGTTTATCCCCCACAGTAACATTCTCAGAAATAGTGACTGAAAATTTCTTTCTCAACTGTCTTTAGACCTGAGGCCCATAATAAACAATTTGTCTGACCATGATGGTCAAATGTCAGCAATAAAGCACCAAATCAATCAGCTCTAGCTAACAAGGAATAGCCCAGTCTCACACAATTATAAATTCTGACTCAGTCATATTATTCAGAGGGAATTTTCTACATGAACAATGAAAAGTGGTATACCAAAGGCACACAGTAGATGAGTAATTTAATTCTTTCCTAAAAGGATTCTTATAACACTATGAACCTACACTGCAGTGACAAAAGTCATGGGACAGTGATATGCACATATACAGACAGTGGTAGTATTGTGTATACAAGGCATAAAAGGGGAGAGCATTGGTGGAGCTGTCATTTGTATTCAGATGATTCATGTGAAAAGGTTTCTGACATGATCATGGTTGCATGATGGGAATTAACAGATTTTGGAGATAGAAACATGGGACACTCCATTTCAGAAACAGTTCGGGAATTCAGTATTCCAAGACCCACAGTGTCAAGAGTGTGTTGACGATACCAAAATTCGGGCATTGTCCCTCACCATGGACAACCCAGTCGCCAACAGTCCTCACTTAATGACTGAGACTACCATCATTTGCATAAAGTTGTCAGTACTAACAGACAAGCAACACTGTGTGAAATAACAACAGAAATCAATGTGGGACATACAACGAACATATCCATCAGGACAGTATGTCATTAATGGGCTAAGGCAGCAGACGTGTGACACGAGTGACTTTGCTAACAGCATGACATCGCTTGCGATGTTCATCTCTCATGGGTTCATGACCATACTGGTTTGACTCTAGTCGAGTGGAAAACCTTGGGCTGGTCAGATTAGTCCCAATTTCAGTTGGTAAGAATGGAGGGTAGGGTTCAGGTGTGGCATAGTCCCCACGAAGCCACAGACGGATAAGGCACTGTGCAAGCTGGTGGTGGTGCCATAATGCTGAAGGCTGTGTTTATGTGGAATCGGGTGGGTCCTCTGGTGCAACTGATCCAATCAATGACCGGGAATGGTTATGTTACGCTACTTGAAGACTATTCGCAGCCATTCATGGAATTCATGTTCCCAAACAATAATAATGGAATTTTTATGGATAACAATGCACCATGTCACCAGTCCACAACTGTCTGCAATTTTAGAAAATATTGGCAAATTATTTGGCTATCCATATCGCCTTGAAACATTTATGAGGCATAATCGAAAGGTCAGGTTGTACACAAAATTCTGAATCAAAAACACATTTACAATTATGGATGACAATAGAGGTGGCATGGCTCAATATTTCTGCAAACATTTGTTGAGTCCATGCCACATTGAACTGCTGCATTACGCCAGGCAAAAGGAGGTCCAACACAATATTAAGAAGTACCCCATGCCTTTTCACCTTGGTGTAGATTTTCTTTATAAGGCAGGGACAAATATAACAGACGTTAAGGGCAGGCAACAGTGGCAAAATCTGGGATTAAAATACGCTATGTGATCAAAAGTAACCTGACACCCCCAGAAACAAACATTTTTCTGATTAGGTGCATTGTGTTGCCATCTACTGCCAGGTACTCCATATCAGTGACCTAAGTAGTCATTAGATATTGTGAGAGAGCAGAATGGGGTGCTCCGCAGAACTCACGGACTTCAGGCGTAGTCAGATGATTGGGTGTCACTTGTGCCATACGCCTGTACGCGAGATTTCCACACTCCTAGGTCCACTGTTTCTGATGTGATAGTGAAGTGGAAACATGAAGGGACATGTACAGTACAAAAACGTACAGACCAACTTGTCTGTTGACTTACAGAGACTGCCGACAATTGAAGGGGTCCTTATGTGTAATAGGCAGAAGTCTATCCAGACTAATTCCAAACTGCATCAGGATCCACTGCAAGTACTATGACAGTTAGGTGGGAGGTGAGAAAACTTGGATTTCATGGTCGAGCAGCTGCTCATAAGCCACACATCACGATGGTAAATACCAAATGATGCCTCGCTTGGTGTAAGGAGTGTAAACATTGGATGATTGAACAGTGGAAAAATGTTGTGTGGGGTGATGAATCACAATGTGGCGATCCGATGGAAGGGTGTGTGTATGATGAATGCCCAATGACAGTCATCTGCCAGCATGTGTAGTGCCAACAGTAAAATTCGGAGGCGGTGGTGTTATGGTGTGGTCGTGTTTTTCATGGAGGGGGCTTGCAACCTTGTTGTTTTGTGTGGCTCTATCACAGCAAAGGCCTACTTTGATGTTTTAAGCACCTTCTTGCTTCCCACTGTTGAAGAGCAATTCGGGGATGGTGATTGCATCTTTCAACACAATCGAGCACCTGCTCATAATGCATGACCTGTGGCAGAGTGGTTACATGACAATAACATCCCTGTAATGGATTGGCCTGCACATAGTCCTGACCTGAATGCCCTTGAGATGTTTTGGAACGCCGGCATCGGGCCAGGCCTCACTGACCAACACTGATACCTCTCCTCAGGGCAGCATTCTGTGAAGAATGGGCTGTCATTCCCCAAGAAACCTTCCAGCACCTGGTTAAACATATGTCTGCAAGAGTGGAAGCTGTCATCAAAGCAAAGGGTGGGCCAACACCATACTGAATTCCAGCAATACCGATGGAGGGCGCCACGAACTTGTAAGTCATTTTCAACCAGGTGTTCAGATACTTTTGATCACACCTGTATCTATTATCTTTTCTCTGGAAGAGAGAGCTTTGTTTAATACAGAATACTAACTGTAATCAAGAATTGAAGGGGTAACATGAGCAGTGTTGCAAGTTTCTTCACTGTACTACCAAAAAAGGAAAAGCCTTGCATTATACACAACACTCCAAGGAAAATGGAATGCAGTTTGGAACATTATTAGGCACGTACCAAAATAAATTTGGTAAGGAAAATGATCTTTGACTCCCTGATGATCACAGTAGTGAGACAGATGTGAATTTAAATCACTAGTCTCTAATTCAACGAATGTTTGCTGAAATTAGCTGAAAGCAAAAGGAAGAAAAAGGGTCTGTTGAAATCACACCCATTAGATTTACTTAAAACGGCAGTTCGTACTCCACAACAAACATCAGTTTTGCCACGCCAACTGTTAAGGTCACAGAAAGCTTTAAGTCAGTGGAAAGTAGTAACTCTTCTGGATAAGAGGATATTTCAACCAAAATAGGAAAATCTTGCTCTGGCCTTGACACCACCTCTCCTAAGTTACATCTGAAATCTGTTAAAAGAGTCAAGGTGTATTATCTGAATGACTGAAATATGCAGTAACGACACAATAAGCAAGGGACATTCACAGAACCCTCTCCTTTCTCCCAGTGCTCCCAAAACGTTCTGAGAAGCTAGCTTACAAAAGAATACTGCATCAACTTATGTTGTAACAACTGCTCTGTTTGGCTCCTGTAAATGTTTTTACACAGAAAACAATCTATCAAACTTAATTCTGGCAGAACTAAACAAGAAAAACTATCCTGCTGGCATTGTTTGTTTTTCTCACCCCAGCCCTTCAGCTGTGTAGTTCATAAAGTTTCACTATGAAAACTGTATTGTTGTGGCATTGACAGCTTTCCCCTTGTACGAAGGAAGTCAGATCTTAACAACAGAGAACAGAGGGTCACATTAACAAACAACAACACAGGATTAAAACTAAGTATGGAGCAGGAAAACATCAAATATGATGCTCCACTCAAGTTAAAAGCTTGGCCTGCTCCTCTTCTTAACCTACATAGGTGACTTGTAATGAACACTGGAGAACTCTTCAGACACTGTTATGTTTGCTGATAACACAAGCATGTTGATAAAGGAAAAAACATACCAATACTACACAAAATCTGGAGAACAACAGAAAATACTAACAGCAAATTGTTAATGCTTATTTTTACAAACAAACATATTATGCAATTCCAAATGAATAAA
This sequence comes from Schistocerca piceifrons, assembly GCF_021461385.2. Classification (NCBI taxonomy): domain Eukaryota; kingdom Metazoa; phylum Arthropoda; class Insecta; order Orthoptera; family Acrididae; genus Schistocerca; species Schistocerca piceifrons. The sequence goes on from NC_060138.1 coordinate 1,067,015,953, forward strand.
ATGACTTACAGGTAGAAGAAACAGACACTATTATAGACACACTATATGAAACTCCACACACTACGTTAGTAGGCCTCTTGACTGACAATAAACTGGAGTGGTTAAATTAACAAAAATGCTGTCAGTGCCTGCTTTGAGCTTTCTCTGTTATTGTTAATGATCTGCAGACACAACTGCTAGCATACTTTGCATAATTTCACACAAGAAAAATTGACTTGTTAGCATCTTTTGTGATCTTGCCAAGGCCTAAAAAAAAGTAGCCTACGAGAATCAGGCAAAAACTCAGCATGCTGCCAAATTTTTCACTTTGAAAAGGTACTATAATTGTAAAACTGGTTCATTCCACATATTAATGAGAGTTCACAGTTATGATCCTTTGAATATGTAAGCAACTGAACTAAACAATGAGTGCTACAACTTGTGAGTGGAAGCACAAAAACATTTTAACTGGTGAATATCGTGCAGTGATTTTAACATTAGTGGCCGTGTTGACAATGGCTACAAATAGGAGTACATTTAATGGTATTACAGGTAGTAAACAAAAACAGCTGCAACCAGTAGAAGTGCAGAAAAAACAATTAACACTGACAGGAAATACAGTAAAATGCAGTTTCTTGAGAAGATGTTGACTGACAGACAGCTACATTTGGGGGGGGGGGGGGGGAGACTGATATATTATTAACTATTGGACAAAGTGTTCAAATGTGCATAACACACGCTGACATGGCCACTGTTGTCCCTGAGCACACAGACCTGACTGACACTGCATCTGATGTGAGCAGTAATCCATGGTGGGTTAGGTAGTAGGGATGCAGAAGGTATGTGGGACATGGAGGGGGAGGGATAGCTAGGGATGGGTGGGGGAAGATTGTAGTGCCACCTGTGAGTGTGTGCAGGTACATGATGATAGGATAGTTGGGTGCTATGTGTAGCATTGGGAAGCTGTGGTACAAAGTGGGGAGAGGAAGGCAAAGGGGAGAGAAGTAGAGACGAGAAAAGGACTAAGCAGGTATGCTGGCAGATAGAAGGCACGTGCAGGATGGAAGTGGGAACAGGCTAAGTAATGAGTCAATGACATAAGAGTACTCTATATAAAAGCAAAGTGGGATTCCATTCCAGATCTGGGGACTTAGTTGTTTTCAACTTCTTCAGTTGCTTCTCCATGCCAGTGCTGCCTATTACTATGCCCTCCAGGTGGGAATCTGTGCAATGGTCAAACACTGGTGTGTTTATACAAAACTCATGCATGAATGATTCTTAAATGCAAAATTTATGACTTCAGCTGTGTACGCATAGAAATGTAGGTGAAGAACATAGACTAGTGAAAGTTGAAAGAGAAAGATTAGAGTTTAACATACCATCGAAAGTGCTGTAATTAGAGATGAAGGTTGAGGGCAGGGGTTATGGGAATGAAGGATATATTGCAGGGAAAGTTCCAACCTGCACAATTCAGAAAAGCTGGTGTTTATGGAAAGAAAACATACTACACAGGCTGTGTTGTAGTCACTGAAGTCAAGCCCATTGTGTTGCATGGCATGTTCAACTCTTGGCCTCAGTTTGGTGGTGGCATTCATATGAGCAGATAGCTTGTTTATGATCATGCCCACATAAAAAATGGTTCAAATGGCTCTAAGCACTATGCGACTTAACTTCTGAGGTCATCAGTCACCTAGAACTTAGAACTAATTAAACCTAACTAACCTAAGGACATCACACACATCCATGCCCGAGGCAGGATTCGAACCAGCGACCGTACCGGTCGCTCGGCTCCAGACTAGCGCCTAGACCCGCACGGCCACTCCGGCCGGTGTGCCCACATAAAATATGACACAGTGGCTAAAGCTAAGTTGGTAGAGCATGTGGCATCTTTTATAGGTGACTCAACCTACACAAACAGGAGTCAGTAAACAGGGTAGAGTGCTCCAAATTTTAAGATGCACATACTGACAAAACAAAAAAATGAACTGGAAAAAGCACTGAACTTCTCAAAAGCTAAGTTTAGTTACTTTTGCTCACTGTGTAATTGCTATTCTCGGAATCACACGAATTAACCTCTGTCGAATTTTGCATCTTTGCACTTCATGTCTTAGCTACGGCTTAATTTTATGGGGTAACTCAACACTTAGATATAAAGTATTGATGGCACAAAAGCACATAGTAAAAATAATGTGTGTTCACTGTGGTCATCATGTAGGTATCTCTTCAGTGAGGCACTGTCACAACACGCACATTCAGAAATGAAATTCATCATAAACCATCCTCCACAACTTAAGGAGGACAGTGATGTCCAGACCAACAGCTCCAGTGGGAAAATTACCTTTATTACCCATTATTAAAGCTGTCAGATGGTGTGAAAGAGTTAATGAGTTCAATATATGGTAACAATTTTTTAAAATAATTTGCCCAATAAAATAAAATGTCTGAGAGGCAGCAAAGCAAATTTAAATCTAACCTAAAATCTTTTCTCCTGACAACTTGTTCTATTCCATGGACAAACTTCTACTTAAAAATGGTAACCTGTAAGAAAATAACAACAATAAAAGGGGCACTTCACACTTGTTTTTAAGTTTGAGTGCATAAGTAGGACTAAAAAATAATGTGTTCATTAATGTTAACACTAATCGTGTACATACATATCCTATAAGCTGACTTATTCCACACAATTTCAATAAAAGAATTGTTTAACTGACATATGGAACATGTAATTGACTGACTGATGGAACAAACACACTAGTCTGAAAAAAATTCTCAATTAACTATGAAAAAACATTATCCATGAATCTACAAGCTGTGAAATAGCTATGAAGATGTTTCTTTTATTCCAGTCTATGATCACAAAAAACTGTCATCAGAGAATCAATTTCGGTCTGTGGCGACCACCTTCAGATATGCGGAGCAAGGGGAAATCAAATACAACTAATGGACAATCTATATTTCATAAATGATAAACTATAATATAATGAAAAGATACTAATTTCTTGCATTTAAAATATATGAGCTTAAAATTGTGACAAAGCATACCCGTTTAAAATGTGCCCTCACATAATATAGACAAGGTGGTGTCATCACGAGAAAGTAACACAATCAGCTCAGCATTGTCTAATAGAGCTAAAATATGTAGTGTGAACTATGCCACAGTTGTGACAGAGTCATAGTGTGAGCAGCAAATATATAAATGGTTTAGAATTGGTTGACAATGTGAAATTCCTTGTAATACATATGCAGATTCTGCACAAGAGTTAAGGAGGTGTGATACAAATGCAGATTGGATTTCTGCTGA